>NC_139828.1:4533859-5863859 GCF_963691815.1 Echiichthys vipera
AATAAGAAAAGTTAAAAGAATACATGACGTGTGGAGTACTTAATGTGCGTGCTGTGCTAACCTTTGCACCGACAGCCTTGCCCAGATTAATGGCGTTTTTAAGCCTCTGTTGTCCTCCGGAGGACGGAGAGTCGACGGAGCCGGTCGACAGGTTGTGATTAGCTGATGCTGGGGAGCGTCGGGCCGGGGTCTGGCCCATCCTGGAGGTCTGAGGACTCTGTTGCTGGGCGATGGAGTTCTCGAACATACTTTGATCGACTGAGAAATGAAAAGAGAAGACAGGAGAAAGATGAATACACAGCAGGATTTAAGGAGTATTTGCTTTAAACAGCATGTTACAGAGCTACAGACACTTCAAGCATTACACAACACAAATGGGATGTTTGCTTTGAAGATGAGATGAACAAACTCAACAAGGAGTGAGGGAATACTCGGACAGCAGCAACTATTGTGGGCATTGTATGTTTCTGGAAACCACAGAAATGTTGATATTTACAAATTTTGGCACATTTTTACGTCTTTATGCAACATTACAGGCTTTCAACTGACTCCGATGTTAAATTATAGACATTAATATAAAGCGGAAGTCAGATGACTGAGTATAACAAGCCTCAAACTCCGCTTGGAGAAACTACGATCTTTCTTAAACCTAACCACGTAGATTTATGCCTTAACCCAAGCAGCTTTAACAAATTCACAACGTTAATCATGTGTGTAAAACTGCGATGGTGGAGCATCAAAACCGTTGATATTCAACATATCTGTGGTTTGTAGAAACATACAATACCAACGTTTTCATCTAGAGACCGGGTCGATGTTTGGTTACTTTCAGTTTCTCCACAACATTGCTGAGTACACTACTTCTGTCCTGTCACCTATTATATCTCTGAAGCTCTGCTGGAAGTAGCGTATTTAGCAACTCTTGGCGTGTAAGGATTGTTTGAAATGCACCAAAATATTGAACAACAACAGAGGAGGGAATTACACTGCAGAGGTGTTGATTCTTTGGAGTTATATTTTTGTTGTCACTTCAAGTCTCAAATGGAGTTCATTGTAACTGCAGTGAATCAAGACTGACTATGGCTGCTGTCCTTGAGCGTAAAGGGGAGCGAGTATTTGATACTCAAAAGGTAGAAATTTGGTGCAGTATTCCTTTAAATGACCACATCATGTTCCTCCTGCAGCACCTCTGCAGCTTTGCACCAAACAAACTGATGTTGCATCATCACGGCAAACTGCAAAGGCACTTCAGGAGAACGTATACGACATATGAGGGCCAGACGGCAAAACAGAAACACTGTGATCACGGGAATAATGCCAAAAACAAAACTGTAACAACACATGCACATGAAAAGCATTCAAACAAGTCAAAATGATGCAGAAATGGACCAAAATGCAGGATGAGAAATGTAAAAAAAAGGAGCTCAGGTGATGGTCAATCCACTTAAGACAGAAGATCTTACCTCTTGGACAGAATGTTTCTCGGAAGGCATTTAATGAGACATAGAAGCATCACATTTCAGATCATTTTACCGTAAATGAAGGCAGATTATTGATTGTTTTCTCCTTAAAATGCAGCTGATTCATGTCTTACAAGAAGTCAGGGGAGGTAATGAGCGCAGCCTCGACCGGCATACACGTATCTGAATGATACACCGTCTTGGCCGCAGAAATGGAGAGAAAATATTGCCGTTTGAAATCAGATGGAGCGTCAAACCTGGGTGGAACAACTAACCTTGACTTCACTTTGCACACACCAGCATTTCACTTACTGTAGCGTTCAAGAGCTCCACAAAGGCACATTAGCCAGAGGCCAGAGGAAAGTGAGCCAATATTATGAATCAACGTGATAAAGAGGGCGTTTAGAGAGCGCGAGAAGAACAGAGGAAGATATACATTTGCTTTAAAGCGTGCAGCCACTTATTCATCAGAGTGCGGCAGAGATGGTCGAAACCGCAGTGGATTCATGTAATTATATAGTAGATTGTGTGTCTTTGTGTGCATGCAGCCGCATTCATTCAAGTTGTAGAATGCACATCATTTTGCTCCGGAGCCTCCACTGTGGTAAAGCAGCTGGGTTTTATCAAAAAGTACTAATGTATGCGTGAACATGGCCTTACTGCTATTATGCTCCTGGAAAATAACACTGCGTTTAAAAATGTAAAGGTCTTTTGTGCGTAGATGAGATGAAATATGACAAACTTTTAATAACACCAGGAGTGTGAAGGCTGAGCAGATGCCAAAACAATGCATTAAAGGAAATGCATACAATGAAGCAGCTAAGTTAGCACACTGGTTAGCACCCCTCATTAACTCCTTATTGAAATGACCCAGGACAGAGAAAATAAAGAGTAGCGTCTGACTTGTGTTAGCCTAGCCTGTTCCAGCTCGCTAGCAAGTTAGCGGTTAGCTTGCCAGCAACTTTAGCTTAACAACTAACCCTGCGCAAATCCCCACTTCTGCAATCACATACTTTTGCAAAGTCGCTTGAATACATTTTGCATGTGATGTGCATTGGTGCGACTCTTTTTACCTATTAGCAAGTTTTTCTTAATTTGTTTTTTTTAAGGGTTTTTGGCCTTTTCATGTCCTTGTTTGATAGTGACAGCTTTTGAAGAACACAGGAAAAAGAGAGGGAGGGGGTGACATGGAGCAAAGGGCCACAATCGAACCCAAGCTGCTCCATTGAGGACCTTAGCCTCTGTATACGGGGCGCCCGCTCTAACCACTGAGCCACCGGCGCCCCAGCAAGTTTTGTTTTTAAAAGCAGTTTCACGGTGATGGGGAGTCATCACCATGAAACTGTCCCGTCTGGGGCCCTTCTGTGTGGAGTTTGCATGTTCTCCCCGTGTCTGCGTAGGTTTTCTCCGGGTTCTCCGGTTTCCTCCCACAGTGCACGTGTTAGGTTCATTGATGACTCTAAAATTGCCCGTAGGTGTGAATGGTTGTCTGTCTCTATGTGCCCTGCGATAGACTGGCGTCCTGTCCAGGGTGTACCCCGCCTCACACCCGATTTCAGCTGGGATCGGCTCCAGCCCCCCGCGAATGAATGAATTAATCAATTGGCCCTGTTTTTTGGGGATTATTTTATCATTTTAGCTAACTGTTTGTTTTGCAGCTCAATATCCTCACAATATGACTCATTGTGGAGATCCTTCAAAGGGTTTTACATTTTCAGCAAGGTTTTCCCGAGTTCATATGTCTAAGGAATGTTTCCCCGGGTCAATATGTCGAAATCACCCAACAACAACCTACAGCGCACTACTCATGAGCCTCCACCCTCCAATTTGTGGGTGAGACAGTTTTCTTGACTTTACACACTGATATCTGCACAGCTTTACACATTTCTACCATTCAAACTGCACGTGATGTAGGACCCTGTAGGACCATAGCAATGACCCCCAGTTGGGCTTACAGAACTCTGAAAGGTCAATATATGTAAATACCTTCTCTGTTTGTTACTGTTATACAAAGACACTTCATTTCCATGATCTCAGTCTGTGTGCAATGCTCTGCCTGTCATTCAGGGTGTGCTGACTGTACATCAAGGTCATCCAGTGATCTTAGGATCAATAGTTTCACATTGCACATGCAATAAAACATCCTTATTGATCCCTCCAGACACCGAGGCCACATACTCCTCCCACTTTAACTCCTAATGGAAAGGTAATGGATGGACTTTGTAACGTGGTACGCCCCTCTGAGGGATTTACGAAGGACACTAGAAGGGGACAGTGCTTATGCAACATGCCTAACAATGTGCTCTGGGAACTTTTAACATTTACAGTTTGGCTGCTTTTTCTCTTAACATGTCTTCTAGCAACACAGCTGCTGTTTACGAATGAGTCCAGGTGTCTGAGTCGGGCTCATTTACACACAGATGTGATTTATCCTCACTGTTTATGACCGTTTCTCTGTTGGACTGTCACCGAGCCAGCTCTCAAACGCTCTTCTCTTAAAGCTTCTGTAAACTCTGAACAAATACAAATGTGGTGTTTTCTTAAAGTCTGTCAAAGCAAACGCCATGGCAGCCCCGGGGACTGGAGGTCAGCTCGTCCCCTCCAGAGTGAGTAACAGTTTAGGAGTTACTCACTTTTCTGACCGTAGCTAACGTCATTTTAGGCCTAACAAACTCTTTTCTGTCAATAATTGAGGGCGGCAGTAGCTCAGTCCATAGGTGACTCGGCTGCTGTTGAGCAAGGCACCGAATCCCCAACTGCTTGGGGCGCCGGTTCATTGGCAGCCCTTTGCTCTGACATCTCTCCATTAATTGCATGTATATAGGTCCTGTTTGAGCATGTGTGTGTGTAACATGATTAATAATAGATTGAAAAAATCAAATTTCCCGTTGCTGGATTAATAAAGTAATTCTTCTTCTTCTTCTTCTTACATCGGCTTCGTTCTCGTCCTTCTTGGATCCGTTTTGGAGTTCATTGCCTTACAACAAGCAAGAGTACAGAAACTTGTCCTGCAAAAGTGGCAGATCGGCTGCCACTACAAGACCCTTTGAGAAATATGTATGTCAGTTTAACAAAGAGGGCCTGGGCTGTTATCCTCTTCCAATCTCACTATCCAGCCACCTTTCTTTCAAGAAGACGTAAGGTTAAACTCTATTCATACCGTATGTTTTACTCCTTTAAACTGGGCTTCATTCATTTCCTCCAAAATCTAATATTAGTGAGGCATTCATTCATTCCCTGTACTCAGATTTCCCAGCATCGGCTGCACCTCGCAAGTGAAACTTTTACTTGGGCGAACGGTTCATGTGTCCTCCTAATTAGCGGAGATAGGACAGCCCTCTGTGCTGCAGCCCCACTGAGACTCAGGCTGACGAAAGAGGTGGAATTAGAGAAGCAATCTTTAAGTCACGCGGCACTGCAACTCCAGCAGAGGTCACACAGTATTTCAGAGAAGACGGTTCTAGATAAAACAATGTGGTGCATTTTTCGGCTGGACCATCACACATTCAGTATTCAGAGCATAGACAGTACGAGACGAGCTTCTGAACGGATTTTAACGAAGCATGACTCATTTCAGAGTCGGACTGAATTTCAGCTTCAGTGGGTGTCGTTTGCCGTGCAGTGAACAAGGGGAGCAAGGACTAATCACGCCCCGACCAACTGCTCCTGACAAGTTGGCGGATATTCAGATGAATTTCTGCCGTCATCAGAAATCATCGGCAGCCTCTCGCACAATTAAAGCGAGTCGTTACGAGTCGATTCCCCGCGGTCAGTGCCTGTTTTTATCATTGCACCTGCACCAAGTGGTAAACAGTCTGAAAGTGTCATGGCAACAGGCCAGAGAGGGACAGGAGGTTAAAGTTGCTAAATGCCCACACTGTTGTTTCCCATCCGTTAGGTCATGGGTGTCAAACTGATCCAGTAAAGAGCCGTGTGGCTGCAGGTTTTCATTCCAACCAAGCAAGAACACACCTGACTGGACTTACTCAACCTGAACTGCCTTCACACAGTTGATTTGTTGGACCAGGTGTGTTTTTGATTGGTTGGAATGAAAACCTGCAGCCACACGGCCCTTTACTGGATCAGTTTGACACCCATGCGTTAGGTCTTTACGGCACAGTCATGTATCATGTTACATCAGAGGTGATGATGACTGTACTCGATGGAAAGGTTACAGACCTCCACCACTTCTACTAGCAAACACATTTCTACCTTCCTCACAGCTTTCAAACAAATCTTTATTGACAATTGTGAATACCTGCAACAGTCTAAAAGGGCTGTTCTACTTTCTAATTGACACGTAAAGTGTGGGGTTGTGGCTCGATGATCAGACCGTACGGTCTAAATCGTGAGCTTTGGCTTCACATTCCAGGTTGTATTGACTCGTACAGTATGAGTTCCTGTACCAGCCTTCAAGTTTGAATCATGAGGCACACAAAATACCAACATGCATCATAATCAATTGATTTGGTGTGTAGTGTTGATGGGCTGCTCACAACTAATAAAACGTTTAAAACAAGCTTTGAAATGTGTTGACATATCTCATGAGATGATATCCTCAAGAAGTGTAAGTCACACTGAGTCTGTGTGTTCAGCGTTGACTGAGTTTTACCTCAGAGAAGAAGCTTAAGAACATCCACTGGGGCCAAACCAGGGGTCAAGCTACAGCGCTGTTGTTTTCAGAACACCATCGCACACCCTTCCCTTCACTTCTCGCAGTATCTTTGCCTCATGTCCCACAATTTGAGAAGCTCTTTTCTGAATAAAAGAAGCTGTAATGAGAATGAAGATACAAGCCAAAGAGACTTTCACTCCAGAGAACTCCTGCAGCCTGTTTGTTTACGTCAGGAGGACGGTGTAACAGCAGATGACTGTGCGTGTTTCAGTCATGTTGCCTTTTAACTACAAACGCGCCAGAAGGCTTCCATCCGCAATAATTATCGTTCATTAATGCTGAAGTGGAGGATTTCTTCCGTCCGTCTTCAGGAGCTTCTGTGGATCAGCAGCATAATTACAACAGTAGTAAGATTACAAACGCAAGGTTCATGCTGTTAGAAAAGCAGTGTCACGGGAGGTGACGGGGAATACACGGAGGATTGGACCCAAATGCAGACACGGAACTCAAAAGTAACATATTTAATCAACTTACTTTATCGAAAAGGGGTGCACAGAGAACAAAGGGAAAACACGGAGAGTACTGGGACAAACTGGTCACGGGAAATGAGCACAGGAAGAAGGTACGCTGGGAGACATCTGGAGTATGTAGAGTAATGATTCGACCCCAGATGAGGCTCAGGACCGGCTTAATATATAGAGTGGCAGGTGATCAGTGCCAACGAGGAACACCTGCCAGGAAAACAAGCTCACACCAGGGAAACACAAAGGGGAGCACATACAGGGAAACACAGACGGAGGGAGACAATAACAGAGACTAAAAAAGAGAGGAGGGCTGCCCTGCTGTAATCATGACAAGCAGACGCTGTTTACAGTGTGTGACCCCATGTGTCTCACTCTCAGACCTATAACTCCAGGGATTTCATCGCATGTAATGAGTCACTTCCACACCCTGCAAGAAAAGAGAGCAGCACCAAGAGAAGCAAAGCACTAAAACAAGAAAAGAGTCATTAAATGGGCACACACTAAAGCGGTTAACAAAACTAAAGCAGAGAGCTCTCACTCCCACTCATGCACCAGCAGCCGAATCAACTGAAATCATCACGCAATCTTCTGCAACACGAAACAATTTGGAAAAACCTACCATCCAAGGAATGTCCATACTAATGCTACATCTCATCTCATCTTCATCCGCTTATCCGGGGTCGGGTCGCGGGGGCAACAGCTTTAGCAGGGGACCCCAAACTTCCCTTTCCTGGGCCACATTAACCAGCTCTAACTGGGGGATCCTGAGGCGTTCCCAGGCCAGTGTGGAGATATAATCTCTCCACCTGATCCTGGGTCTTCCCCGAGGCCTCCTGCCAGCTGGACGTGCCTGGAACACCTCCCTAGGGAGGCGCCCAGGGGGCATCCTTACCAGATGATCCTGAACCACCTCAACTGGCTCCTTTCAACGCAAAGGAGCAGCAGCTCTACTCCGAGTTCCTCACGGATGCTGAACTTCTCCCCCTCTCTCTAAGGGAGACTCCAGCCCCCCTTCTGAGAAAACCCATTTCGGCCGCTTGTACCCGTGACCTGGTTCTTTGGGTCCTGACCCAGCTTTCATGACCACAGGTGAGGGTAGGAACGAAGATTGACCGGTAGATCCAGAGCTTTGCCCTTCTCAGCTCTCTTTTCGTCACAACGGTGCGGTAGAGCGACTGCAGCTCCGCCCCCGCTGCTCCGATTCTCCGGCCAAACTCACGCTCCATCGTCCCCTCACTCGTGAACATGATCCCGATGTACTTGAACTCCTTCACTTGGGGTTAGGACTCATTCTCTAAAGATAATTATAATTTAGTCTGTTCTGTTTGTGACTTTGGAAAGTCTCAAAAGGACAACATGAGAGTCCAGACAAACTCCAGTGAACTGAGTGGGTTAAGTTGGGCTCTAAAATAGAAAGAAACTAATTTGATTGTAGGGGAGACTTACTGACAAGTGCTTTTTAAAATGATGCTGCGGTTAATTTGGTCCATATTTTGTAAAAGAAGAGTTCTTTTTAAATTGATTGATTTGCTTTTTGTTTGTTATGGATAAAGCAGTTGCCGACTAACAGCTCAGTTTTACGGGAAATAATTACGTGGATTTGTCCCCGTAACAGACACGTAAACAAAAACTTCACCATGTTTGTTATTTCAGTGTTAAACTGGATCTCATCGATAGGTTTGTGAGACATCTTACGAAAAGTTCTGCACAAAAGTTTGTATGATATCTTACAAAATATGAATTATATGAATTTCTATTTAACAGCGTGAAACACCGAACAGAAGTGGACCGCCACGTAGGCCTGTCCCGAACTTTGCTGGCTGATAAATTGTCCCAGAAATTATTTCGAGAAATGATAATTTTGCCGTTTTGAGACCATTTTCAACTGACATACCAATAATGGCATAATAATGCAAGTGCACCCTTTCAAAGATCAATAAAAAACGTTTATTTCTAAAGAATATTTAACACTAGAACTCAAAGACATTTAAAATATCCAAAATAAATAACACAACCAAAAACAATAAATCCAATGAACTCTCAGTCTATTTTAACTCATTGGTATTTAGTTGCTACAGTTTTACAACAAATGTGTCACAGCGGCTCGCTCAGGTGAAGTGGTTCACTGCGGTCATTGGGTTTGAACCTGAAGTTCCCACACGGCAGCTGTGGCTTTGAAACCAACTCCATCTTTGTTTTTATACCTCAAAATCTCAGCTAGCGTGTCCTCTAACTTGCTCCTCACAGGGCTCTCCTGCTGCACTCTGGGTAACTCCAGGGGTCCGCCCCCCCACAAAGAGACCGTGCTGCTGACAAGTGACTGACACGACACCAGACGAGGGTGAACTCCTTATTACGCTGAGGAAGAGAGAGGCTCATTGGAAACTGATACGACGGAGTGAAAAGTCTTCTTCTCCAGTGAAAAAATGTAAATGGTCGCGGCTGGAAAAGCTATCGAGTTCATTAAAAGTTATCATGCGATTAGTTTAATTAATGTTTACAGGCCTAATGCCATGGTTAGGTTTAAGAACCACAATGTGATCCACCAGCCTGACCTGCTTTCCTACATGGAGTTTAGCACTCTTACTCGTACTACCTCACCTGATTTCCTTCTTTGCTCCGGACGTAATTAACATTGCGTAGTTATGTGCAGAAACAGTGAATGAAAACAGCCTGATATCATCCACAGCTACAGCTAAACAATGTATATTTTTCACTGCAGGTTCATTTTAATAAGGAATAGTTCTGAATCACTGTGTAATTATGATAACAGCTTTCATCATGTGGAACTGGTAATCGGCCAAATCATCTCCGAACGCCTTCACTGGTGACTTTGGCTCCACTCCACCAAGCTGCCAGCGTGAGGTTGTAATTAACTCGGCTCGGCTCTGGCATCACCGATCAAAGCGCCAAACTCTCAGCTTTGTTCTTAGCTGAGGGGAACCCACTTCTGTCACTGAGACACGCACGCACACACACACACACACACACACACACACACACACACACACACACACACACACACACACACACACACACACACACACACACACACACACACACACACACACACACACACACACACACACACACACACACACACACACACACACACACACACACACACACACACACACACACACACACACACACACACAAAGACACACACACACACAGAAAATGTGCTCTTTCTTTATGCAAGATGTCTAATACTGTTTAAAATGAACATGAACACGTCATGATGTCCTTCTGCTTATAAAGATTTTGAGTTACAAAGACTATATGTTTAATCTGAAGTCGACTTTTGCTGCATTAATCTATTTAATCTAATGCATGTTGACCAGAGAAGCAGAGTGTGCTTGCAGAATGATGCTGTGGTGCAACAGATCAGGACAAAGCTGCATCAGACCGAGACGCCGCGAGGGGAGAATGTGCGATAGACGAGCGCCGGGCTGAGAGGATGAGCGACCTAAAACACACTCACTTGAACACACAAACACACTAATCCTCAGGCCAGACATGGTCATTATCACTGATGTATTAAATTAGAGCTCCACACTTGGCTGCATTAAGATATGCATGTGTCATTGTGTGTGTGTGTGTGTGTGTGTGTGTGTGTGTGTGTGTGTGTGTGTGTGTGTGTGTGTGTGTGTGTGTGTGAGTGTTAGAGGAAAGTGTAAGTAGGGCCAATCCAGTCTTAGAAAAATACCTCCAGCTCCCGCTCCCACACACACACACACACACACAAGCTCTCTCACACACACACAGAGGTAGCCCTGCTCATCAATTTTTCACCTGGGTTCATTATAACATGAATGATTAAAACGGGTGAGCTCTGGTGGGGGTCTGTCTCAGACTGATGAGGGACTGTACGCAGGACCGCATTAATGGAAGAAGTTTCAGATTCATCAGACTGAACTCTGACTGACACGCCGCCTTTCCCATCACCACTTTGTGCCGGCTTTTAGTCATTTTCTACTTCTTTTTACTTCTATTTCTACTTGGGCCCTGTCTGGATTTCAATTTGAATGGAGGGTCTGACGTAACGTTCATGACTCTCTTAACACAGAAAGAAATCTAACTCATTAGTTGTCTCTGTAATAGCTTGCATGGTTGGTGGTGGAGTCCGCCATTTAATTTAATTTAATTTAATTCAATGTTTATTTGATAGGGACTGATACATTATGCACAGATCATTGTAAAACAATTAACCAATGCAATGTATCACACAAGCCCCCACCACAGCGACTTCCTGGTTGATCCAATCAGGAAGTGCCAAAAACTGCAGTTCTTCAAGTGTCCACTAGGAGTAAGCTTCATAACAGAGCAGTTTCTCATTGACCCCCATGTTAAACAGGCCGTTTTCACAGCATCATTAAACCTGGCGTCCTGTCCAGGGTGTACATCACCTCACGCCTGATGTTAGCTGGGATCGGCTCCAGCCCCCCTCCCCACCTGACCTCGATAGGGACAAGCGGTTGAAGATGGATGGATTAATGGAAAGTAAAAGTGCAGTTTGAACTATGACTAGTTAAGTTGAGGCAACTTAGGTTAGGGAAAGACCGTGGTCATCTCTGGTGTCTAAATCAGACACATTTGACTTCCGACCACCTTCTTAGAAAGGTTTTGTGCTGCTGTAACAACAAATGGCACACTACTTCCACCTTAGCATCTAAGAAACAACAATTCACTCGACTTAAATAGGTCGCTTGTCAGGAGTCTTGATTTAAACTTATGCAGGCATCGGGATCTAACACATCCTGAAAATTAAGATGCCGTATCATGATATATTTATTTCCTGTACCACTGTCAATGCGCAGTTGTTTTAATTAGTTGTATTATCTTCAGCCCTCTCTGTCTCCCTCTTATCTCCAGCCTGATTCTCCCAACATCATTTCACTTTTATCTAATCTAATTAGCCAAACTCCTCTTTTCTCCTGCACTCAGTGGCGCATGGGAAAGGAAGAGACAGCGCTGCAGTGAACTCTGTGGATGACTGAAGCTCTATCTATGACGCTGACCTCTCCTCCTTTTGTGTCACAGCCGACCTGCCCTCCTTTTCCTTAAACAGGTGCCACCTAATCGTAAACAGAGCAGGGCAGCGAACTTCAAATTCTATCCCCAAAAACATCAGTCAGCATCTGTCTTTGTTGTGACAGCCTGGGCCTTCAGGGTCTGACCCTCAGTCTCTGGGGAAAAAACAGACTTCCCATTAACAAAACTGACTTGTCTCCTCCTCCTCCTCGTCTTCTACCTTTTCATTGTCTACCTGAAGTAACCTTTTCACACGCTACGCCTTTGTTTTTCCCTTTGGGATCGTTTGATTGGCAGCAGCAGCAGCAGCATTCAGGCTACATGGCACTAAAGCTGCCAAGTGAAACTAATACTAATGAAACTGTGAAACAAGCCTCTGACGGTGCAAAGCTAAAATTCCCCTTCATAGCTTCTGCTAATGAACCTCTGCTATAGAATTTAGACCATGCAATAAATAATCCCACATAATCTCCACTGAATCCAATAGTGATTACATTTTTGTAAACGGTTTGAGGTGAGTCGACCTGCCCCGACTCTTCAACAGGAGAGCAATTACTGCAGCAGACCTCAGCCTAAGCCTTTTGCCTTCCAACCATCTTTTGGTTCTCTCCGACAGACAAACATATGATTAAATGGGAGGTATGTTTCCTGCTGCTGCGCAAACAATTCACCCCTTATCCTGTTGTGACCTCGCAGACCCCGTTATACCGAGCCGCACTTCCTCTGTTTAAACAAATGAGATTCAATTATGACGATATCCTCCAGAAACTCTGAGAGAGCAGCATGAGTATCCTTGTACCCGACTAATGCGTCTCTCAATGACACAAACATGGACACTGGCATTGGTGTGTCCTCTGGAAGACAAGTCGGTCAGGCAGACAGGTTGGATGAGGACAGAGCAGAGCGGAGGTAAATGTTCTTCCTCTCAAACTCATCATCAGACTTTGTCTCTGATGCATTTATAAGGACAAGTGGAAGTCTTGGGACACTGAGGAGTGCAACCATAAAAAAGTCCAGAAACTGAGGCCCCCTTTAGCGTCTGTATCAAGGCAAGGCAAGATTTTTAACTGGTCTACCGCCGCGCAGTGAGATGATTTACATTAAAGAGCGTCTGCATAGGGAGGAGGTCGGAGTGGACGGACGGGTCGAACAAACACCGGAGACCTGCTGTTTACGTCACGTGTGAAACCAAAAATCAATTCTGACTTATTCTATTTCTTTATGTATTAAGTTGGATCCCCTCCATGAACCACTACTAAGGTGGCAACTAGTCTTCTATAATGTAAAACAAATATGTAATTAAAATCCAGGCAAAAGGGAACAAAAAGAAAACCAGAAAAACACTAAATTCACAACAATACCACTGACGGTAATTCCAACAACGATATCAAGTACCCAGACTTTATCTAATATTATTACAGTGACTGATTTTAATATAGATAATATGTAGGAAAACACATTTGGAGGTAATTCCCAACACTCCTTTTAAAAACAGTTTTACTTGTTAATGTGTCTGATGGCAAACCGCTCCATCGTTCCATTCCTCTAAACATACCAGTACGTTGCATCGCGTTACTTTTTGAAAAAGGAAGTGAAAAACAACCTCTTCATGCATGTCTAGCATTCAAGTTATGAAAAATAGATGAAAATTGCTGGTACAGGAGACAGAGATGAGAAATAACCATCCTGCCCTTCACCAATGACCAAAAGGTTATGTGCATCCTGATGATGAGAGCTCTTCTGTTACTATTCAAGTCGCAAGTTGAGCAGTTCTGTTTGGCTGGGGCGGCAGTACCTCAGTCCATAGGGGACTTGGCTGGGACTCTGGTCCGAGTCCCTGTGTGGACCATGAATGGAGCGTGGACTGGTGGCTGGAGAGGTGCCAGTTCTTTTCCTGGGCACTGTCGAGGTGCTGTTGAGCAAGGCACCAAACCCCCAACTGCTCGGGCGCCGGTCCACTGGCAGCCCCCTCGCTCTAACATCTCTCCCTTAATTGCATGTATATAGGTCCTGTCTGTGCATGTGTGTGTGTGTGTGTAACATGAAAAATAATAATAGAGGGAAAATTGAATTTCCCCATTGCGAACAAATAAAGTAATTCTTCTTCTTCAGTTTTTCCAAGTCCTTATATTTCACAGGATATGTGAAAACTTTGGCCTGCTGGTGGTGCTAGATGCACAGCCAGGGCATAGGACGATTCACCCTGCGGGAATAATGGATTCATAGGTCATAATTATCCAATCCGTCCAGTAGTTGTTGAGGTATTTCAGTCTGGACCAAAGTGGTGCACTGACTTACCAACACTGCCATTAAAACGACATAATCCGCATTTTTGAGTTTGAATTTTCCTGACTTATTATGTTGTTTCCTGTCTGCACATTTCCACTGCCGCCTCAATCATAAAAGTTCGGGCACAAAACACCAACAGTAGATGCCAGTTTTATGGAGAGTCTTTCTCCGACTCCCTCTGCTTTCAGAATGATTTCTAAATAATGACACATCGGGAGAAAGTCATCATAAAAGATGCTGAGATACTGTGCCGACTTCTCCGCTCACTGCAGCCTCGACAGGCAACAATGCATTGCAGCCGCAGCACGTCACGTTCTAATTAAAGGGAACACATGCTAGTTTCTCTCAGCTGGGAAAGCCTGTTCTCTTTAACCTACTAATCTTACAGTAATATCAAGCTACGTCTCTCCACGTGCGTTTAAAAACCCACAGCAGCATGGAACGAGTTCACTCCACTCGCTGGCACGTTTTCATTAACATTCTGGGAAATTACAAACCAAACCAGAAGTAGTAAATTACTAAATGTCATCAGAAAATACTTGAAATACATCGACTGATCCACAGTACAGGGCTTTCTCAGACTGATCCAAGGAGAGAGAAAACATGGGGAAGCACAAAAACAGCAGACTGCTCGCTGCAGGTTGTAGCCAGAGATGTTTGGGTGGCTTCAGCCTCCTCGCTATCAAAGTCATCAGATCAATAATTCATTGGGCCATTTGCCACATCGCTGTCTGTCTGACCTCAAGGCTCCCTGGAGTGTGAGTGTCTGGGACACAGCGGTATGTAGCTATGAATGAAGCTGTGAGGGAAATGAGGCAGCAGGAAAAACAAATGTGTCTGCCGTCCTGGACATTGGGTTACTCTCTCTTCTGATTCTCTGTGTGTTTTTGCTCGTGCACTTCAATCTTTATGAGGATGTTGGAGTGCAAAGACGTTGCCAGGGTGGGATTTTCCAGAGACACAATGCAGGATTTTAGGATTAGAACTTGGATTTAATTGAGCAAGGCTTATGTTTAAATAAAGGGTTGGGGTTAATGTTTGGGATTAGGTACAGTACATGGCCAAAAGTATGTGATATATGTGATAAATGTAAAAACCGTGGCCATTTATCTGCTGCCTACTCCCTTCTCCTTTCAGTCTTTCCACAAGACTCTGCAACATTGCTGCAGGGCTTTGCTCCCATTCAGCCACAAGAGGTTTCGTCAGGTCAGGCTCACAGTCAGCACTGTAGCTCATCCCGAAGGAGTTGGCCGGGGTTGAGGTCAGGGTTCTGTTCAGGATATTTCTCTAAAGGGCTGACTTTGTGCAGGAGGGGCTTAGTCATGACAAAACAGGAAAGGGACAAACACAAACTGTTGATACAAAGTTGGAGGAACTCTATAGACCTTACCACTGTGACGACACGCGTAGACGGGTAGACGACTGGCAGTTGACCTGAATTGCAGAGACATCAACTCTGCAAACTTGTTGATGTCTGTTTCAACCGTAACTGTAACATTAAAAGATGTAAAGTGGAACACAGCGGTCCAACCTATCTGACGTTACTAGCGTCTTTGATGAACCAAATCTAGCTTCAGTCTGTGACACAACAGGTAAATTAGGACTCCAACCTAACAGTAGTGAAAGTGTTTTTATTAATGATATATAAAAGCATCAAACATACACTTTCAGGGCTGCCCAACCCGGCTCCTAGAGGGCCACTATCCTGCATGTTTTAGGTTTCTCCTGCTCCAACACACCTGAGTCTAATGATTTTCAAACCTGGGACAAGCTTCAGCTGCTGGATAACGAGCACATCATTAGATTCAGGTGTGTTGGAGCAGAGAGAAACCTAAATCATGCAGGACAGGGGCTCTCCAGGAGCAGGATTGGGCAGCCCGGCATTAGACGAATGAGATCAGAGTGTATATCTACATAGCTCAGTGCCGTTTAATTGTATGTACAGGACGCAGGGGTATTCTACCCTGAAGTTATTGGGATTGGTGATTGCCCCAAACAATCGACATACTTCTGGGCATGCTGCAGTGAGGTGGTTAATCAAAGGCATGAAAGGCCCCACAAGCGAGACCAACTTTGTGTTCAATACTGTCAATCTGAGTTTGTTCCTAACCACACAGATGAAACCAGGGGAGCCTCTAAATGTCTAAACATATCGTATTCCTGAAGGGTTGATTCGGCTTCTTTGAAGAGTAATTGTACGAGGTACTGATCTATATAGTCGGTGTGTTACCTACTATAGTAGATGACAGTAGTTTGGAGAAACAGGCGGGAGTACTGACACAGACGCTGCTGTGGACGAGTGCAGCTGCTGCAGCAAAACATACTTTAGTCATGTTAAAGAGATTGAAGAGTGATGAGAACGGGGACAATGAAATGGCGTTCACTGTGGAGACAAGAGGATCCCTTTATGAGCTGGAGTAGAAGAAGAACTTCTGCAGAGGGAGACAGAGAGAGAGAGAGAGAGAGAGAGAGAGAGAGACAGAGAGACAGAGAGAGAGAGAGAGAGAGAGAGAGGAAACTTAATGTCCTGTGTTCGGTCCACAGCATATTCTGTGTTGGTACTCCGCCCTCCTTCTCTACACCGTCATCTACTGTAGGTAACACACTGATTATGGATCAGTACCTCATACAGCCCCACTTCATAACCCAACCTTCCCTTTCGATTGACATATCAAACACTAAAAAGTTTAAGTATTTCTGACACAAAAAAGCTAAAACACGATCAAAGGTGTCTTGTCTTTCCCCTTCGGTTCTTGATCGCCTCAGTGTGAGTTTTCTTTTAGGCTGATGCTGAAATTCACCTCCATCGTGTTGTCAGCTTTCTTCTGTCAGCGCGTATATGAAGAAACACAAGGGAAACGGCGTGAAAAGGGAAGAAATGGAACAAGACAGACAGATGTGGCAGAGGCAGGCCTTCAGCTGTGCTGCCATTCAAGACCATTTCGCTCTTTTCGCCCTTTACATCTGGAGCTCCACATGTTCCAGATTATGTACCACGCCAAGCCGCCCGCTCCGCATCGCCTCTAGCTGTGCATCGTGGGAACATCAAAGCAGATTGCCACCACATCCAGATGTCGACGCGCAGCAGAAATCGAGTCAGAACACGAGGGCAGCTTTGCTCAAGTCCCTGCTGCCTCTAAATGTCTATGAATATTTGTGTGGACAATGAAGCAAATGCAAGAAAAGCGCCTCTAATCCGACTGTAGTCGCAGCCAAGAGGTTAGAGATGGGAGTGGAAGGTTGCCAGTTCGAATCCAATGACCCGATGGGAAATACAGTCAGGGATTGTGACTGTAATGCTGCAGAGGGCAGCAACCAGCAGTATTAACATCAGCCAACTGTGCTGACACTGGAGGAACAAAGTGCACATGGGCTGAAACTAAGGATTATTTTCAGTACGGATTCATCCGTCATTATGTTTTGATTAAACTATTTACTGTCAGAGTCTGTGAGATGTCAGAAAAGTTGTAAAAGTCCCATTACAATAGCTTGTTGTATCCAAAACTGAAAGATTTGCATAAAACATAAAAATAACAGCACATATTTTGCATTTTTGTTCCATAAATAACATAAACAATTCTTTGCAAACTAACTTGCTGATTAATTAAAAAGTTTGTTACGGGATGATCTAGATGCTAACGCAAACATCAACAAACATGACGCACTTACACTGACATAAGCCGATAGCACGCTGCAGGGAGGATGTATTTTTGTAGGCCAACCTCGAAGTAATCACCGCCCTCCCATCACAAGACGCCTGTAGGATTTTCCCGTTATTGTTAATGCAGAAAATTAACTCTGTGGCAAACAAAGGTTAATGATGCTTACATGCTTCGTTCAGCCAGACAATGAACAACACTAATGTGTAAATAAGTGTACTTACTAAGTGTAAATGCAAGTAAGTCAAAAGCTGATGTTGTGGAGATTCTTCAATAAAGATCAACAAACAGGATCAGCTTTTTCTCCGTGGTTTATTTTGCCAAAGTATTTTCCTCTGCAGACAAAAATACGTTCACCCCTGCTTCCTCACAAAATTAGAGTCTAGCAGGAATGACGATGCGCCAAATCTCGCACAGTCTTTTAGGGAGAGGGACAGGACGCGAATAGCCTTGGGTGACGTCTTTAGACCAAACAAAAACATGCCTTAGACATTACAATTCTGCACATTCTGAACCTCTCTCATCACAAGGTCTCTAACACAGATGCACAAATATGCCATTATACCATCATGAGGTAGTTATTTGCATTATCCATTAAGAAGGTGAGACAGAGGAGACACTGAACTGTGTCTGACCTGACAAAACTATGATTACGAATTACAAATATCCAAAATTCCCACAACACTGACTATAAACTAACCACCGCACGGGAGCATGGCGCGCTCAACGTGATGGCGTGTAATGTCCCCGACAACCTCTGCAGTCTCATTCAGCCGCTTGTTAGAAACTGTGGGGTATTTACCGACGTACGTTGTGTCAGAAAACAACACCTGAAAATCTTTTGTTGCATCTAACCAAAGAACCTGAGATGAAAAATGTCAACTCATTTCCAAGTTTCAGCACTCGTTCCCGCTGTACTCTGTGAGTTATATGCTCGGTGTGAATCTTGACTGTTTGGCAGAGTCCCGCTCCACTCCGATCATTAATGCTGAGGTGAGAGGATTAATTGCTTAGCTTTTTAAGTCCTTTACTCCCTCGGCTCATCTGGTGCAGACACGCTCATTAATTTCAGCGCAGTGACGGCCTTTTGTTGAGTGTTTGTTTATACGTGACCCGCTACCTCCACACGTCTCTGTCAGCACTCCTTCACATTAACAAAACAGCCTCAGCCAACTCCCCGCAAGCACGGGGGCACACTTAGTCTATGCTCTGTAGCTGTTTGTGTATGTGTGCGCGCTTGTGTGTCAAAGTCAGGTTTTGCTGGGTAATAATACATAATATATGATATAATCTCAGATGCATAATGAAGTCAGAAAGTTCACCATGTGGAAACTTTTACACATTAAGTGGACACCAAAATCTTAATCTACAACCACAGGCATCAATCTGCTGCTCTAACATCCTCCTCTCTTCTCATTTAAGACTTTCCACCAGAGTTTGGAAAAAGGCTGCGGGGATTGAGCCACATTAGTGCTGGTGAAGTCGGCCGCCGATGTCGGGTGATAAGGCCGGCTTGGAGCTGGAAACAGAATCACGGGTACCCACAGACTTTTGCCTGCGTGGCAAATACTTTGCTGTGTAGGCTGAACTTTTGTATCTGAAATCAAAAGATAAGTATGAGGTTTCAGCTCGAGGAGAATAATGTGAAGATATGTGCCGTATTATCGGGACTATAAGTCACACTTTTTGTCATGGTTTGGCTGATCCTGTGGCCTGTGTGCCAGTATCCGCTACTCCGATTACTCCTGCACCACTAAAAATGAAAATCGAGCAGCCAAAAGAAAGTTTGGAGCGAGCGAGAAACTTGTGAGGGACTGACGGGGAGCAGTAACTGCAATGACAAAAACAAATAAAAGCTAATCGTGGGCTTAAAGCTAGATGGCCAGAGCAAGAGGAACAGGTTCACGAGAGAGGCTCGTCAACGGCGCAGTTAAGTCTCCACGCCCAGGTCGTTGCCATGGCGATGAATATAAATGACTTTCTCTGGAAATGTCTGTTCTTGGTCTCTGATCCTGACTTGTCATGATTACATCAGGGAAGCCCTTTTCTCCTATTTAGTCTCTGTGTTTTTGTCTCCCTCTGTCGGTGTTTTCCTGTATGTGCTCTCCAGGAGCGGTAGCGCGTAGCAGGGCTAGCTTCATCCTTTTGTCGAGGTTTCTCCTCTTACTCCCACGTGGACCTATTTGTGACTGTCGCTTGTGTTTTTTCCTCCTGTTGCCCGTTTCCCTGTCGACCCGTGAATGTTCCTAGTGTTTTGTTGCTCCTGTTGCCCTGTTTCCCTGTGACTGTTCCTTGTGTTTTGTTGCTCCAGTTGCCCGTCTCCCTGTCGACCTGCCTGCCAGCCTGCTTGCCTACCTGCCAGCCTGTCCCCCAGCGTACCCCCCTCCTGAGCTCATTCCCTGTGACCAGTTTTTCCCAGTCCTCTCCGTGTTTTCCCTTTGTTCTCTGTGCACCCTTTGTGTTATATAAGTTTGGTTAAATCTGTTAAAACTGACTCCTGAGTTCGTGTCTGCATTCGAGTCCAATCCTCTGTGTTTTCCCCGTCACCGTTCGTGACACGACTAATACTGGAAAATACGGTACTGTGAGACGTCAGTCGAGTATTTCTACCCTATTGCTATCCTTTTTAAATAGAGTCAACAATTAACCGAACTCCTCCGTGTCTTTGGACTGTGGGAGGAAAATGGAGGACCTGGAGGAAACCCTCCCTAACACGGGGAGAAAAGAAAAGTCACTGTTCTCTTTAAAGACCGAACAGAACCTGCTATCACCAAGTATGGATAGATATGCCAGACACTGGTTGGCATCGGTGTGTCGGTGTGTGCATGAGTGTGTCCCTGCCGGTGACAGACTGAACTTGTAAAGAAGTGTATTGATTTATGCTGCTCCCTTGCTGTCCCAGTGGTTAACCCCGGGTTTCAACAACACACGCCCGTGACGGGGAAATCGATACAAGTCACCAAAGCCTCCTCTGCTCGGTTGGATTGGTTGGCAACGTGGCGCTTGGATGGCAACGGCAAGCTCCATCAGACAATTAATTAACACTGATCACAGGGAGGAAACCACAGCGTGTGTGTGTGTGAGAGAAACTGAGACAGAGATTAAGATTAGAGATCGGACTGGACTCAATTCAGCAGTTTAGAGAATAGTGTCTGTGTCAGTGAACAGGTTACATTTTGAATATGAGATAGATGAGTGGACTAAGAGTTTCAGTCAACATCTAACACAAGAGAGGACACTTTTAGGATTATTTCTTTGTAAATGAGGCTCGCTGGAGAGGCTTTAACGTGTAGATGGGAGCCACTTTAAAGGCTGAAAGGCAACACTTCTTAGCTGTGTTGCGTCGTCTCATGTCATTTAACGGGCATCGATTGCCTGCAGCAAACCAAACAGCATCCAGGAAAAACAAGTATTGCACATGCGGTAGCCGGGATGAGCACATCCAGGAGGCATGCACATGAATGCACACACACTTTCCTCTTGCCAGAATTTGATTGGACACCATTAGAGGCAGAATCAATAACTCGTTAAAGAGGTAGGAATGAGAACAAACTTTAGACTTTACTGAACCCGTCACACAAATAACTCACAAAAGAAACTCATCTCCCCTCTGCGTGTGATCTCACTACACCCCCCCTGAACACAGGACCTTCGCATGAGGACTAGCATCTCTGTCAAGGTGAAAGGGCGAGGGCTGTCCTTACTTTCTGCACCCGCACAGCATGAATCGCTAACAGATAAATCAGCGCCAAGAGACCGTTTAGAAATACAGTATGTCTGGCATTTTGGAGAGGTCGGAGGAAGAGCTGAGTTCAAGAGATGACGGGAGAATAAGGTTAAGGTGGAAGACCTGTGAGAGAAATACAGATGATATGAAAAGGGAGTATTTACCCCAGAGGCAAGAATAGAGAAAAGTGTCAGGTGTCCGTTGCTTCCCAGCAAAAGAGCATTTATAGATTCTTGGTGACTCGGTGTGAAAATACCTCTAAGTCGAGGTTTAAAAATTAGGTTTAGAGAACATTGAATTAGGTATGAAACCAGTTAAAGATGCAGCAAACACCTTTTTTTCTGTGTGTTTACAATGTGAACCGCCTCAGTCTCAGGTTTCTCTCTGCTTTGGTCACATTTGTGGGTCGAGGGCACAAGTAATTAAAAATAAAGCACCTTTAAATTCATGTCTGTTCCCCAGACTCCTCCTTGTCTCCGGGTCTCCGGGTCACCTCTCTCTAAATAAGTCAAAGATGTGATTGAGCATGATATTGAAGTAATTTCTTACCTGATAATGGAATACACTCTTTGATTAAACGCGATTATTGAATCACGAGATGGAGGTCACCTTTTTGAAATGATTGCAATATCAGTGTGGAGATGGTGTTTAACAGGTCTGGATGTATTTCGAGGGCCGACTCATTACATTTTGAAAGGATCGTATTATCTGATGTTGATTGCATCAGCTGCTGAAATGTGATTTAAATAGCAATTTAATAGTTCACACGTGTCGATGCAATAAACATCTCTTTATTAATATCTGCTCGTCGTGAGCTCCTTTCTTATGTTTGCCCTGATGACGTATTCCAGGACATTTTAGAGCCATGTACATCACCTTTTTATTCTTTCTTTGTGTATTGAATGACATGTTCTTTATTTAATGCGTGTTATTGTGTGATTTTATGCGGTTTTATGTGGTCAAGTCAAAGACAAATTTCCACATTGTGGACAACAAAGGAAAGATTAGATTAGATTACCGCACTATAAGGCACACCGCATTATAAGGCGCACTTTCAATGAATGTCTTATTTTGAAACTGTTTTCATATATAAGGTGCACCACATTATAAGGCGCATAGAACAGACGCTACAGTCGAGGCTGGGGTCACGTTCTGCATCCATTAGATGGAGCTGCGCTAAAGGGAACGTCAACAAAACAGTCAGGGGAGGTCGTCTTGTTGCTTCCTCCACTTCGGCACCATTGATTGGTTCATGTTCAACTCTCTGGCTGCTGCTCTATTCCCGTGTCTACTGCGTGACTAATGGCCTTGAGTGTAAACTCTGCGTCGTAAGCGTGTCTCTTAACAGGAGCCATTTTGGGCTCTTTACACAAACACACACATGGAAATGAAACGGCACGCTTCACACAGTCGTATATCTCAACATGCACCGCACGTTACTTCTTCTACGGGGGAAAATAGAGTCGGCGGCTGCTCACTGTAGTTGCGAGACCTGTTGTGGCTCAATATTGGTCCATATATAAGGAGCACCGGATTATAAGGCGCACTGTCGGCTTTTGAGAAATTTGAAGGTTTTTAGGTGCAACTTATAGTGCGGAAAATACGGTAGATTAGCTTAGGTGACCTGTCTGACACAAATGACCCATAAACATTTGTACCTTGAAAAGCAGCAAAGTGGGATTGAAAAGAGAGAGAGAAAAAGAAAGAAAGGGCAGATGATGAGACAAGAGAAGAGAAGAAGATGTGAAGGACGTATTTTGAGTGTCACATTAGAAAATATAAATGAAAACAGCAGGAAACTTTATCAATTGCGCAAAAACGTTCTGCTCTCCTGAGGTGGTTTTTGTCTTTGTGGAAAAAGGAGTTCATGCGCTTAATGGAATATGAAAACGACTTTGTCAAATAAACTCTGAAGTAGAGAACATGGAAAGCCTGTCTGACTAATTCTGGCACATTTACGCGTTGGACTCAAGTGCTCGAGACCTCCCTTCTTTTTTCTCTCATGTGTGTGGTACGATGACCGAGGTGAATGGTTTTGTTCCCGGTTAGCAACCTCTTCCTCTTCTGTTCTGATTACTGGTGGATTAAAGCCACGCCCTGACTACTGATGAAACCCTAGCACCCTAGGATGTGCCCTGGTTTATTTGCTTTAAACCAGCTGATTAAGAAATTCAAATTTCAAAAGTTTGCTTAAATTTCGTTTGACGATTGAATGGAAACACAGTTGCCAGTTCGACACACGTCTGAGCTGTGTTTCCCGTCTTCTGGGTTAAACACGTTAAAGAAAAGTGGAACACCCTTAAGTGGAGAATGTAATGACGTGGCACCCTGGTGGTCTATAAAACGCTGACCGTGAACCACGATGTCCACAGTTTGAGTTCAGCAGTGGACCTTTGTTACATGTCATCTGTCTCTCCCTTCATTTCCTTTAATTTATGTAATAAACATCATTTATATTGGACATATATACACCACAATTAAACCCTAATTAACAAGTCAGATATTCCTGTTAAGGTATCTGGGACTAGAGATCTTCACGGGCCCATCATAACCACAACCAAACCCGGGATCTGAGTCGGCTTTTTGACGGTTAACCTGTGAAGAGTCCTGCTGCCGGTGTCAGCTTCCTGTTTGTCCGTGTCGCCTGCATTTTGGATTGAGACTCATTGTCCTCGGGTAATTTTTACACACTGGTAGGATAGGTTTCCATCAGGGTCTGATAGAGCCACTCGCCCCTAAAGACTTTACAGAGAGTGATTTGGTAAAGTTGGTACAAATGCCCAAACAAACTTTCAGTAAATAACTCAATCTACAGCTGAATCTCTGTTATCCTTTAATACACGCACGTTCACAAAACAAGTGTCAAACTGGGAGTTAGTTCACTGGACTCTCACTAGATTGGTGCGATCCTATCAGGCTAAAGCTCTTTGCAAAAGATAGTGAGCCCACAGGGAACCGTCCTGATTCCCCTTTAAATCTGTGCAGCATCTCCTGTGCCAAAAACTGGCCCGTCTGCAGTTATTTGACAGGAGTGCTCTGATAAACCGGGGCTACAGTACGGAGAAAGAACACTCTGCGGCTTTCCTCGTGAAACAAAATGAACACTTTAATACAGCATTGTGCTTGGAGGCGGTACACAGAGCTGGGTTTAAACAAACGAGACCTCTTTTGGCTGTCATCCGTGAGCTGCTGCTGTTGTGGCGTGAGGGAAGAGTTATTGTTTATGTAATGAATAAAAGAAACAAACAGCGTTCCTCGAGGTCCAACTAATCCTGGCTTTGCATAAATTAAAAGGCGGAGGGAAAACGTGTGGACAAGTGAAAAGAGTGCAAACATGCTCTGACTACCAAGTGAACAGACGGTGAGGAGACAGAAAGAGGAAGTGCCTGCTGGAGTCAAGGACGGAGCAGGTCAACCCTCCTGTGGGATGACGTAGAAAACAAAGTTTGTACATACAGTGCAGACAGAGTTTTGTCCAAAAATAGTATTTGAATAATTATGAGCTGAAGAAAGGACTTTCCCTGTCCAAACACAGAGACAGTAATAAAGTTCCTCCTCAGGATTTGGCTGAAGTGTTCGTGTTTGCTCATCAGAAGAGTCACTTCTCCCTCCAAAACGGTTCAGTCTCTGTCGTCTTGTTCAGCCAAACATGACCGACAGCTTCGCTCCCGACAGTCCTGACAAACTAAAAAGCTGCACCCCTGAACTAACCTTGACTTTTGGTTTGATTTCACGTTTACATCCTGACATCTTCACGGTAAAGACGGACTACTTTACAATTTCTTTCAAGTCTGTTGACTCAAAAGAGGACTTTTTAAGGTAAACTCCCTGATTGCGTTACGTTTATAACTCCCCGATCTCAAACTGAATTCAGACAGAGAGCTGGGAGGAGACTCGGGGAGTGTAAGTGTGTGTGTGTGTGTGTGTGTGTGTGTGTGTGTGTGTGTCTGTGTGATATATGGATTATAAAGGGGAAAGAAAATGAAGAAAAAGGATTTTAAGGAATAAATGTGTGTTGATAAGTATGAATATAGTTTAGATATTCATATAGGGGATTAAGGGAGATGCTAATATTCCTCAAGTGCGTTCAAACTGAATGTGAAGCCACTTATCTCACTTTGTTTACACGTATTTAACTTAAAATAAGCTACGTATTTGTTAGCAGCAAACAAACAACAACTGTGACGGATACAGACGTATGCCCCCCAACTGAGGACATGCACCGACTCTCTGAGCGAGTGCAACAGCTTGAAACTGAAACCGACCCGGAGCCCCAGATGTTGCTGGCGCCTCCGTACATTCATACAGCTCTACGGCTTGAAGATGTTAAACTCAAGCTGGAGCCCTGATCCATGACTGTCTGACAGTCCTGGGACTTTATACAGAATAGTATATAAATAAGTAATAAATAAAATATAACTTTTTAATAAGAAGTATGTCAAAACACACAGTGGAGGGAGGGGAGTTCCTATAGCAACTTTTCCAGTGTAATAAATAAATAAATAAATAAATGGCTCTCTCGTTTGGTCACTAGTGATCACCCCAGTCAGTGAGTAAGGGAGAGGATCTTTTATTTAACCCCATTTCTATCAAAGTAAAGCGCTAGGAGCGTCTTCTCTCTGGTTACACTAACAATGCCCGAGTGGCTGATATGTTCAGGGTGCTTATAGCCGTCTTTCCACTACTGCGCCACTGCAAGTTAGGGCTACCTTCAAACCAGCTGCTGTGAAGGCTCTGAGCTGCAGCCCAGGGGAACAAAAGCCATTTGCCTTTCTACTATTTCTCTCAAAACTCGCCCCGTAGACGCCACCCGTTTATCCCGCACCAGCAGGCTCCTGTCGGACCTAATTCACTTGCTGACGTTAAGATGGATTCAAGTGAGCTGCTTTCACCGTTTAGCTAGCAAAATAATCTGGTGTCCCGGCCGGGGCGGTCTCTACCACGGCCCATTAATCCTAAAAACCAATAGTCGGAAAATGTCTTGACTTGGACTGAAAAGCCTGTAATTCGACAGGAGGCGGGTATCAAGAAATCAAAAGCTCAGACCTCAGGGTCCATGTGACTGTAAGTGTTACTACTTTCCAGACTTTGATCATTCACGTTACACAGTCGATACTCCTAAATCACGTACGTGACTTGTTTGCCTTGACACGGCTCTACTGCGGCGCAATTATAGACCAGAAATGACGACGGAGAAGCGACTGGCTTTGGCACGCGTGAGCTAACCTGTGTTTGGTGCAATAGTGAAAAGACGGCTGATGACGGCCATTCAGGTTTAAATGATATGTAGTTCGACCAGATCACAGCTACTCAGGCTGTTTTTATTATTCATCTGTTTAAGTCTTTCCTTTCTCTTATACGCGATTGCTACATCACACCAAGTCATCGGTGTCAGCCTTGTGTATATATAACTGTCTGACGGAGGTTAGTCGCTACATGGTTAGTTTTACAGGGTAGTTTAAGGGAATGGACAGACACAGGTAGAGATTCTTCAGGTTAGTGAGTTAGACCGCTATCTCATCTCCCAGACAGTCAGGAGTTCCCTGTCTGTTGAGGACGTTGAGCAGCCTCAGCGTCTCCTCGTCCCTCCCCCAGCCAAAGATCTCCATCTCCTCCTCCTCCTCATCGTCCTCCCCCTCGTCCTCATTGTCATCGCTGTCATCTGTGTTCGACTCGTACTCCGAGGCGATACCCGACTCGCGAAACCTCGCGGCAAAGTCCAGGAAGCCCAGAGATTTGACGTCAGGGGACAACGACTTTTCTGTGCCCTCGGACAACTCTTGGGCTTTGCTCTCTGGCCTGTCGGCCTTGAGCGGCAGGGGAGGCGAGGGGAGTTGAGGAGGCGGAGGCCCCTGGAGAAAACGGAAACACTCCAGTTTGAGAAGACACTTGTCCCTACCTAGGGGGCTTCCCAGAGTCCCATTAGAAGAGGAGAAGGCGTTGCCGGTCCCGTCAGTGGAGCCCAGCGCGGGCAGGTTGAGGGCGGAAACATCGGGTTTGGGCGTTGTGGGGTCACAGATCACCGGAGGTACCGTAGACCGGAAGGTGATCTCCAGCAGACTGTCCTGAGATCCCACTGGAGGAAAAGACGGAAAAGGAAGCGAGGAGTGATGAATGAGCAGAAGCTGGGAGACAGAGTGACGGAATAAGAGGACACATCAAATATTTGAAACCATATTCAAAAGTTCCACTGTGCTTTGATTTAAATTCATCTGCTGTCAGCCCCCTGCTCATGTGCTGTCACCCTCCGGCAGAAGAATAATTCATGTGATACAGATATCTGAATTGTGGTGGATGACAGCTCCTTGAAACCTCTAACAAAGTCAATCACTCAGTCACCGATAAATCAATTTTCTATTGGGCAAATAAAACATGTTTCAAAGCATTTCATCATCGTCAGGTCTGCTCGCTGAAACATGTTTTGCTTCCTTATTTATGGCCGCCGAGACAACAAACCTGGAGTTCAAACACAGAGAAAGACACATTTAAGGAATATTCCATTATTTCACTGTCAAACTCGAACCCCGAGTAAGCATGAAAGATGACGTCGTCGTGGAGGAGGGCAGCGCTAATTCAAATCAGTATCCATACAAATGTCCAAAGAAAGTTGTTCAGACCACTCCTGCAGTCTAATTTGCTCCCTCCGTGTTGAGCCACTGAGATTTAAAGTCTGGGAACAGCTTGTGTAAAGTCTGCCACACTGTTTTATCAGACACACGTGGAGCGTGAAAGACCAGTCAGGTTGAAACAGTGAGCGAGGGAGGAAAACTAATTAAAAGATGCATTACAAAGTTAGTGGGGATTCAGACTGAAAGCAGCTCTCTTGTTAAAGCAGCTCAGGGGGCTGCGTTGGTTGAGGTACTGGTGGGACAATGAAATACGGCCGTTTTTCCGCTGCTTTGTACGACTCGACTCTGCCTTTTTTTGGTTTTCCACTCATAAAGAGTTGTGGCTAGTACCTCGCAGAGACACTGTTCCCATTAGACCAAACATACCAAACTGACAACTCACTCGTTCAATATCAAGACTTACCGTTCAGTCTGTCAGCTTCTCATATTTTGCTTATTTTTACTTTCTACTTATTCATTATATCTTGTTTTTTTACTGATGTTATTGCACTATCCTCTTTGCTGCTGTAACGCTGATAAGTTCCCTGCTGTGGGAATAACACAGGATTATCTTATCTTATAATTAATGTTTTCAGACGATATCTTCCTGCGTGTCTCTCTTCACTGCGTCACAGTCAGATTAGAATAGTTAAAGGGGGGATGAAGGGATGATGTAATGCTGTTATTATATCTCCTACTGGATGCCAGTGGAGGCTGATATGGGTCACAAAATACAAAATTCATCCCACTTCATATAAAAAATGGTCCCATACATGTGTCTGTTTCTAGTTTCTGTGTCGAAACCCTAGCACACAGTAATGGACTTGGTACTTATATAGCGCATTTCTAGTCTTCTGACTACTGAAGGTGCTTTCACAGTGTTTGTCACATTCACCCATTCATACAGACATTCACACTGATGGCAGTGGAGGACTTTTCGACATGTGGACCGGGGGAGCTGGGGATCAAACCCCCAATCTCTTGAATGGACGACCCACTCTTCCACTGAGCCACAGCCGCCATAGTATGCATGTGCATGAGCCTTAATATTTTGATCCACTCACTGGAGTTTGGTCCAGACATCTTGGTCTCCAGCTCCTGGATCTGTTTAACCAGCAGGGAGATGTGCTGCAGCAGGTCTTTGTTCTGCAGCAGCAGCTGGTGGACTCGAGCCTGGGCCTCCAGCCGAGCCGTGGCCTCCGCGCTCAGCTGGTCCTTTAACAGGTGGACCTGCACAGGGGGAGGTGAGTCAATATTGGGCAGACAGAATAGAAGAGGACAGAGGCTCAGTGCAGTGTGTACAAACATTTCCCAGGTCAATGATCGTAAAATCACCCCTTTTCAGAATTCCCCCAAACACACAGATACACCACACGCCACTCCACTCCAGGGCTCAGACTGTGTTGACCCTTTGAACATTATTTGCTTGTCGGGAAACACAGGAGTGAGTGCTGTTTGCTTGATATATATGAGCAGAGATAACACCAAAGGACAATAGAGTGCAATAGGCTACTGCATCCACAAAGCTTCTGTTCAGATTCTTTTTAGAGACAGAAAAACCTTCCAAAAGCAGCTCAATGCTGAGCAGTACGTAGATATTTGACCTTTGTATGTTGACTCACACTTCAAGCAAAAAGGCCTGGGGATGTTTAAACATGAAGTGTTTATTATATTATTATAGTTGTGTTATTACTCACTGTGTACGTATAGAAGTTAAATGAACATGATTTAGCATGCTTTCACATTATTATCAATTGAACACAGATGGCATAATTAAAGGATGTTGCAGATAAGCTCCAGGTTAAAACTAGGTGCAGTAAGATGAGAGGGTCAGCCTCCCAGGATGCTACAGAGTAGGGAGGGATCTTTCTACAGGAGCTGGTGAATCATTGGAGGAACCGTGTGACCGGGGGGGCGGAGGATTCAATTTCGTGAATGAACGACAGCCAGTCTGGGAGGGATTGACATTTTAAAGCCAGGGAACGCCTCAGCAACATTCTGAACCAATCACAACAACCCAATGAACTTTATTGCTGTATCAATCCTTTGTGAAGGGAGGGCGTGGTGCGCTCTCTCTGGCTCATTGATTGCAGATAACAGCTTGGTTGAAAGCCAGGATGTCTGTGATTTCTGATCCCAGAGGGACCCCTTGGCCAAGAACATTATTCTTTGCTGTTTTTTATAATAAACTTTTTAAACTTTAAGAAGTAGCCTGGTTTTCCTTGAGTAGGAACACGACAGCACCAATGTCTCCGTTGGAAGTGAGCATTTTCTGCTCGTCTCTGTTTTATATTGTGGTAAAATTATTTGTTCTGTTGGAAAAACTAAGCGATCTTAGGCTCTTTCAGTATTCACACTAGAAAATAATGACTTTGTGACATTTGATCTTTCTCTATGTAAACTTACAAAATGCAAATACACACACACTTTGACTCTTTCTTTATTAAAGGAGCAGCGGAGCTCCGGTGGCCGCTCTGATCCGACCTTAGTGCCACCGTCTGCTGTGGTCTGCAAGATTAAAGCTGAACCTCTATTTCAATTAAAGACTGAGAGGCTACGACTTCTATAACACTCTTAATCATGTATATGTGAGCGCAGTAAGGGAAGTGAGAGAGACACAACTGAGTACACATACACTTAAACGTTCCTGCAGCTTTTGTAGCAGCAGTGACTCCCTGTTTTACTTCAAAGTACCCAGCAAATCAAATGTTAGCGGACCCGCCTCCCACCGACTCTGCCATCTCTTCTCCTGAGCCCATAATTGCTTTCAACAATTTCAAAGGAGACATTCTCCAGGTTTCAAATCACAAGAATGGTTCACAAGAAGCCCAGTGTGGTAACGGAGCCCACTTACTAATGACTCTCTGGCAGGAGAGACGCTCAATAGTTGATTAACCCTGGAGTTTGAACATGGTCCTCCAGGATTTCAAATGTCAGCTGTCTAATAGGCAAAGAGATATTGAAGGAGAGAGTGTCAAACTCGCTTTTATCCAATGATACTACATGTGTGCTGAATAGTAAGAATCCTGCCTTTTCCAATGCCTTCTGGTCCGTAAACCATTTCTACAGTAGAAATGCATTACGGACGCTGTAGACATATAAATGGCTTAATCAATACTAAAGTGCGTCTGAACAGGTGCCCATAAAATGTCTCGGTAGCAGGCAGCCTGGTGTGAAGGGCCGACAAGAGCCACAGAGTATTTTCAGGGTGCCGTGACTCGTAATGAGTCCCTGGTTTCTCATTTCAGCTTGATGTGGTAACAGCATGGTCGCTCTTGACGTCAATCGTGACACATCAATGGAAAATACTACAAAACAAATATTTACAGGCATTTGAAACACTGCTGAAAACGCACCAGAAAGTCCTTCAGTCTTTGAAGAGCAGACTGAAAATCAAGTAAAAATGCTGAGACTGAACTTCAGATGTTTCCTCTGCAGTTTCATTTAATTCAGTAATGAGACAAGGTTGCTGTTTCAACAAGTGTTGTATCTGATAATGCAGCACGCTTGCCGCCCACGGCCCGTTTGGGAGAGGTGGGCTTTTGTAAAGCACGTTTGTAAATGTACGAGCACGAGCGTGCGCACGTGTACGAGCACTAGGCCTATGGCGGTTCTGACGTCATTTTACGAGTGTTTACTGCAGATTTGGTCGGATAAAAATATTCAAAAACAATCGACAAGACACACAAAAACTCTGAGGTCTGTGGAAAGATTCGAAAATAAAGCGACGCATCGCGATGACGTCAACAATGCGTGTGACGGCGTGATGACGTATAGGCAGCAAGAAGCATTCAGGCCCAGGCAGTGTGAGTACAAACGGGCCTGGAGGGGGGGAAAGGGAGGGGGGGACAAGTACCCTAAAGCACGGGGCACGGTACGGACGGACAGTGTGAGTGGGCCCTTAGAGGTTGCTGCCTGTTATTAATGTAAACTATCTCTGTTAAATTAACCAATACATAGATAGACAAAAAGTTAAATCATGTCTTTACACTTGACTGATGAGGTTGCACGCAGATATAATCTTCATTATGACTTATACCAGATTCAATTTAAAAATACCACTCTCATTCAACATGCAGTCATTACTTTTATTTAATCATAAAATAGTGAAAAATGAAACGTCTTCCTAGACAAATAACCAAGTCCAGCTGCTTTTGACTGACATTGCTTCGGGGATAACGACGACCTGGACAAATGAGAACATTCACAGGCGCAGTATGAATCTATCTTTCATTAATGCTTCCTCCATGTCTCTTTTCTCTCAGGTCTCCCTCTACACTGCCAGCTTCTCATTTTCTGTTTTAGACATTAAGGCAGTTTTCAGCATCTTTCTAGGATGAAACCTCATCAGCGCGTCTACACTCTAATAAGGAGCCAGTGAGGCAGAGAAACACTAGATTGAGTCAAAAATTCAAGGCCTCCATGCCTCCTCCACCTCGCATCCAACCGCCAGACAGAAAAACAAGTGTTGAGGAAGACAGTCGTCTACTCCCATTATCCTTGCACTTAGCAACAAATAGAGGTGATTCCAGATCGTGTTGGGGCCAGACAGCCTCTGCAGAACTCATTTGTAAAGAGTGACACCCTGATGATGACTTTGGTGGTGTAATTTACAGCTGACAGGACCCCATCACGAGCTGTGGAGGAGTGCAGCATGACTCTGACATATGCCGCCCCGCTGACACATCTAATGGTGCATCGGCCACTTCTCCATGGTTTATACTGAGGCCTTGGGAGCAGGTCTGACATTTGTCCTGGTGCTGTCCGTGTTAAATGTCTCTCACTGAGCTGCAATGGCCGGTAGGAGGACACTTAACAATTCCAATACCAAAACAGTAGCGGACACAGCGAGATAAGAAGGAAGAAGTTAGGAGGAAAAGAAATCTTTTAAAAGTCAGACCTTGGCTTTGTCGTCTGGATATCTGATCAAAAACGCAGACACACAAGGTTATGCAGGGAATAAAATATAATAAGATGAGAGATGATAAGCACTAACTTATTACAACTGGATCTTTCTGGCTGTTTCCTTTTGTCCACTCTGTGTATCTGCACACGTGTGTCTCCATCTCATTGTCTTTTTATGGCTTCACCTGAACGAGAATATCACTTAATTCACAAATAACTATTTCACGATCATGTGTTTTGGAGGCTCCCGACAGAAACCGACTCTACTTCAACATTTGAATCCATGAATCAAAAGACAAAATATGTAGTTTCTGAATGCTCCGACACAGAAGTGTTTTCTGATCTGTTGTCTCTATCAGCAGACACATTTGTCTCTTAACACCGTGGTTAAGGTTTGGTTCGTTCTAGGCAAAACCTGACTTTAGATTAATGGATTCATCAAGGTTTGGGTTAAAATGTCTTCTTGGTTAAGGTTTGGGGAGCTTCTTCGTCATGTTTACAGTAAAACCGATGGGGGAAAGGTTCTTTTTGTGACTTCTGTGACTTGAATCGTTGTTTTATGTATCATCGGGCCTCGGGCCAGACATATTTAAGGAGCATTGTTGGAGGGAGCCCAAGATCTCCATGCCAATGAATACATATCACTGGTTTTTAAATTTTAGAAATATATAAAAAAGTCAGATCATGACTTTAATATACAGATTTCAATTATCGTTGAAAGTTGAAAGAAGCCAGTTGAGGTGGTTCGGGCATTTAGCAAGGATGCCCTCTGGGCACCTCCCTAGGGAGGTGTTCCAGGCACGTCCAGCTGGGAGGAGGCCTCGGGGAAGACCCAGGACCAGGTGGAGAGATTAGATCTCCACACAGGCCTGGGAACGCCTCAGGATCCCCCAGTTAGAGCTGGTTAATGTGGCCCGGGAAAGGGAAGTTTGGGGTCCCCTACTAAAGCTGCTGCCCCCACGACCCGACCCCGGATAAGAGGCTGAAGATGAGATTAGATGATTATTGTGTTATTAGATTATTATACTGTATGTTTTATTAATATATGTTTTTTTCCTGTAACACCGGTACTGACACTCTAAAAAAGGTTTGCTTTGTAAAAGTTTATTTAAGTTCTTCTTCTAGCATATTTTTTTTGGTGCTCTGAAGGCAACGGGACAAGATTTGGGAAGATTAGAGTGTGGTCTGGCTTCCACTTGTAATCCGACTAGTACTTACTGATCACGTTTGAACATGTTCGATTTAGCTCTTCATAAGCATTTTGATATATTTGACGCTATCTTTCAACTTCAACGCCATTCTTTGGTCTTAAATTACTAATCGGACGGTAAACTATGGCTGCCGTTTAGAGGAGGAAGTCTTGGCCCAGATATCCGCTACCTACGCCGGAAAGCTCAAAATTAGTCGTGGCATCCAGAGGCTACACTAACGTGAGACAGGTGGCTGATGGATTCAGCAAATATCAGTACAAATACTCAAATAAAATATCAAGACGTCATAATATATTGACATATTGCACATGATGTCAAGGCGCCATAATCCAGGTGACTGTGATCTTTCTATCATTGGTTTTTCTTGGACGTCAGTGCTGCAACAGATGGGTATCAAGACAAACCATTTAACTCCTCATCTAAGGATCCCAATGTAAATGCAAAAGAAAATAAAGAATGAACACACTCAACCAGGCCATCAGACAGTCTGACAATCCCCAGAAACAAAAACAGAAGTATACCTTTTAAAACGCTGAGAGAGAAAATAAAAAAAAAGTCACACTAAAAGCAGAACCCTGACAAAGAGCCAATTAAAAAAGGTGCTCTGCTTGTGCTTCACTGTGGTGGTCCCCTGGTAGTAAACGTGCTGCTACCCAATGCTTTCTGCCGTCTTATCTGAGTTTGGTGAAATTGAAGGAGCTTCAAGCGACTGAAATGGCTCCTTAAAGCTCTAATTAGGCGGCGGCAGCATCTCTCGCCTTTTTTTTATTGCTTCCTTTGTTCGAAAACTGTTCCCCAGAACAGCGCCTGAGGACTATTTCCATCTTCCCGGCTCCTTCTCTCACAACAGTTTAACAACTGTTCTTTCCAGTTTGCTTCTATCTTGTCTCTACGATGCAATAGACGTCTCTATTTAACGGATTTGAACATACAGTCACATACAAAGGATAGTTCATAGTTTCTTTGATTCAACATACACCCACTGCATACAAGCTTTGACTTTATGTTTGCTGCTGTAAATTCAGACCCAATCCTGCCACTTTTTTAGGGTTTAGTGCCACGCAGAAGCGTTCTGTTATCAGTGGAAAGTGCTCTGCAGAACCGTTGTAGCAAAGAGCACGTGGCACCAAAGTGAGACAAGAAACGAGAACAAAAAGGAGAAATTAAGACCTTGTGGATTACCTCCTAATCTAAAAATGCAGATATGCAGAAACTGGATGACAAGGCTGTTTAAGTGATACCATTTCCTTCTCAGATAAAAATTAAAACACAGTGACTCTCCCACTGTCAGCGTAAGGGGATTAGGACTGTTGGTTGTGCGTTGTGACACCACAGGGTTGGTTAGCGAGGATGTACTCTTCACACAGGATTACCATCATCGCATTGCCAGCCCACGCCAGGTCCCTTTGATTTAGCAGCGTTTGAAACGCCTCCAACACTTCCTTGTCTTATTTTTATCTTCATTTCTGGAGGAAATTATTTTTCGGTGAAATGATTATGAAATGCGTAAGATGGCGAGAGAGAGCGAGTACCAGAAAAGTCCAAGCAGCAGTGTTGGAGGAGAAAAGAAAAGAAGGAGGATGAAAGGATGATGTGTATGAAGTCGTGTATGGAGAGAAGATTGGAAAGGAGAGAGGACAGGAAGTAGAAAAATAACTGATGAAAAGAAGACGGAAGGAAGGAAGTACCGAATAAACAAAAGCGTGAGAAGTAAGGATGAAAGGGGGAAATCGAGTAAGAGGAGGGATTGAAGGACGGATCAGAAAGCAAGCAGGGAAGAGACACAGAGACGGAGAGAGGTCAAATTTCATTAAGCGGTGACGGAGCAGCCCCCGAGAGCAAACTCCATCATGAAGCAGATCGTCGCCGTGCTCCCTTCACTTCCCTGACTTCATTAAACATTTCCACTCACAGTTATTCCAGAGTGAGCTGTGATTGCGGCTTATTCATCTTACCTCCACTTACTGTGACCTCTGTTCAGCCTCTGCAGCAGGTTCAGCCGCAAGACTATTTTCCCGGTTTCCTGACGCAAGGGTCGCTCAACGGCAGGATAAAAATTATAAAAATCATATGTCATGGCCTACATACCAATTTAGAAGGTTGTTATGGAAGAATGTTTCATATCAGTATCGTTATTATATTAAAATATATTCATTCATTCATCTTCAACCGCTTGTCCCTGTTGGGGTCAGGGGAGGGCTGAAACCGATCCCAGCTGACATCGGGCGTGAGGCGTGGACACACTTCACCACGGCTGTGCGGCACAGCAGCTGCTACTTTTCAGCTGCTTTCTTCTTATTCTTATAAATAACAATAAACACAAAGACAAACTGAATCAAGTGCTTTATAAATCTGTACCTGCTGTTTCTTACTCCCTCCCTTATGTAAGCTAATCGATCCGACACAGATGGAGAGCTCGGCAACACTGTTTACAGAACGTTTAATCGTGCTTCAGTACAGATGCTTACATCATTATCGTTATATCTATCATTTTAGTTATAGTTCTCGGTATGGATGGCCTTAAGCTTTGTTTATTTCTATTGTGTGCTGTTGGGTTGTTATTGTACAACAACATCATTACAGCAGAGCTGCACACAGACCTGACAGCTCAGTAAAAGCAGTGGGGAGGTGGGGCTGCTGTAAGAGATCATTAAATCATAAACCATAGCAATATCTGCCTTTGACGTTAACTTTAAATTGGATGCTGTGGGATCTTGAAAACAGAACAATGCCATTTTATTTTGTGGTGTGAGGCAAAGACAGCAGGAGAACACACACACACACGCACGCACCCACACACCCACACACAAAATGTGCATTACCTGGGCAGCACTAATCATCTGGTTACTGTCTACTGTTTGACCTTCGGGGCTGGAGGAAGCTCTCCTCCCTCATTAGGTCTGGTTAGGAGGAGCCTTAGGGAAGTTAATTCTCACCTGAGAGAGGGAGTTTGTCTGATAGAGTGAGGGAGACAGAGGAGGGTATAAAACCTTCTGTCTCCTTATAAACAGCTGGTCTTTAACGATGAGTGATCATCTCAAAATTCAATTCAGTGAACTGATAACTTAGAAAACGTGCTGTCCAGAAAAACTGAAAAGAGGTGTCTGAGTGTGTGTGTTTATAAAGACACGCGGATATAAAATATTTTACGGAGTACGAATGTTTGGAGTGTGTGCAGCCCGGTAAAAATTAAACCTCAGGTAAAATACTTCGATGTGGCAAAGCAGTCGTGACACATTTTTTAAAAATCTACACGTGTCTCTTCTAGCAGGCGGCGACCTCTGCCTTCATCGAGGGCTAATTAATGGCATTTATGTCTGGGCACGCTCAGTCGGTGAGCTGTAGCGCTGTGCGGTCTGTCCAACATTGCTCAGGGCATGACAAGAGATGTGTAAAGTTCAATGTGAACACAGCGGTTCAATCCGGACCCCCCTGTATCCGGCTCTGGGAACCTTGAGACAGTTTGTTAACAGTCTGAGAAACTTCTGGGTCAGGAGTGTGTGTGTGTGTGTGTGTGTGTGTGTGTGTGTGTGTGTGTGTGTGTGTGTGTGTGTGTGTGTGTGGATCCAGCTCATGAGGCTGAAGTCCTCGCTGTCACTAGACGATGTATATGTGATGCTGTGTGCACTCGGTTCTAACTTTTTGTCATGGATCGCAGGTGTGTGTTGGTCTCCTCCACTCTGCCAATGATCCGTGAGTGTTCGATCACAGGACATTGTGTCTGCAATGGCTAATTTTCTTATTTCAGGAAAGACACTACAGTTGAATAAGGTTACAATATACAATATACAATACATAACTTACATTAAGTCAATTATTTTTCATTTTGTTTCAGACGTTTTCTGAATTTGCGTGTCTCAAATATGCGAATGAGGCATTAAAGTATACTGTATGTGCTCGTTTGCGTGGATATTTCCAGAACATAAATCCAAACACTGGATAAAGTCAGGTTCAAAATTCTTGTTTTATGTTGTTGAAGATTGTACTGAGGGAATTTTGGATATGCTCTTTTTATCTCTCCATAAATCAGAAAATACTCAACTCAGCCATGAATGATCTATGAACAAAGCCCTCTGTGAAAAAAAATTCAATATATATGTTGAAGTTTTTTTTTTTTTCAGAGTGAGAAAAAACTAATTTTGAGAAAAATGTTATTGAAGCAAAATAGTCCAAAAATCTCAGAATGCACCTGTGCGCGCACACACACACACACACACACACACACACACACACACACACACACACACACACACACACACACACACACACACACACACACACACACACACACACACACACACACACACACACACACACACACACACACACACACACACACACACACACACACACACACACACACACACACACACACACACACACACACACGGTTGGCTCGGTTGCCTTGCTCAACAGCACCTCTGCAGTGCCCAGGAGATGAACTGGCACCTCTCCAGCCACCAGTCCATGCTCCATTCATGGTCCACACTGGGACTCGAACCGTTGTCAGGCCTTAATGCAAAAAAAAAATCATCTTTTCTTGGGAGAGGCTCCACCCCCCTGTGACCGGTTGCTGCATCCCATAATACGTACGAGTGAGTAGTGTGCTATTACCATTGCTGCTTGGTTCAAGGGTGATCACCCTGTTTGGACTATGGCCACTTGCCAGCAATACATTCATTATATGGTCAATCAGAGTATGCGTTTAACTTTTTATCAACCCCCTTGGACCCTTTTTTTGTTGCGTACGTGTGAGAGACGCACCTGTGCCACAGCCACTTGTGTCTGCTGCTGTTGCTGCTGGAGCTGCTGTTGGAGCAGCTGGATCTGGTGGTGGATAGACAGGGGGGCCCCTGGTGGCAGCGTGCCCGATGCAGGGAGCAGCATCCTGGGGCTGGACATGAGCAGAGAGGCCTCCTCTGAAGCCTGTTTGAGGGAGAGGAGAGAGATGAAGTCAATATTTAGTGACCGAGAGCAGCTAAAACATTTAAGAAGTAGTCAGAAAACAGACACATTTGGACCATTGAGTGAAACACAAGAGTTTGGCAGAAGCTCCGCCAAGGACCACCACTCCACCACTTCTGTTGGTTTGGCTGAGTGATTGTCGGGATGATGGAAAAACCACTGGATGAATTTCCATGAAACTTGGTGGAAGGGTGAATCGTGGGCCAAGGAAGACCCAGGGCATGGTGGAGGTCTGCCCTTGTTATTGCACATCCAAAACCAACTACTTTACAAACTTTCCCCTGAATTTAGACTCTGATAAGTATAAACTACTATCACCACTTTTCAAAACTTCAAAAAAAGTAACACGATTGAGAATGTGAATAGGGAAAGCGAGAAACCAACAGACTAATGAATAAATAAATATAATCAGAACCAGCAATAGCATTAGTAATATGCCTTAGAGAACAAGTCATCATCAAAACAAGAATCTGAATTTGAAATGCAGGACTGGTGATTAGTGGCACTAGTGTGGAAAGAGCGGTCTTAAGAATGCTGATCAGCCGCTCCGAGTCGCTCCACTTCAACAATAATGAGCTTTGGGAATCAGTTCTCCTCCATCTAAAGCCATCGAGCATCCTAATTGTTTCCAGGCTCCAGTAACCAGTCGCACATTGCATCCCTCTTATCATGCAGAAATTCAAAAATGCTGTTTTTGTTATGCTTCGAACGCACTACGGCTAAAATAAATGATTTGGTATTTTAGGGGGGATAACTGAATCCAAGTTAGCATCACCAGTAAATGAGGAAGAACAAAATATATCATGGACGATCACATTTCATTTTGATACCACTTCCTGCCATTGCTGTGGATACAGGAATACAGGAACACATTAACACTGTGGAAAGTACTACACGGTGCACGGTTGCTAAAGAGAACAACAAGAAACCGCTGCGATTATTTCAACACAGGAGGTGTGTCTCTTTGTTGGTCGTGCTGCGAAACAAATGTGGCTCTGTTGGGAAACCAGTGAGGGATCACCCCCACGGCTGAGTTTGTGTCTCCAACCCAGGGCTCGAGACTGGGACCATATTTGAGTTGTGCGACTGAATTTTACATCTGGCAGATGTCGTGCTGCTCTTTATATTAATATGTGAGAGGCTAAACAGCAACAGTGTGACAGTTAGACAGGAACAACATGTAAGCAGTGTAATAAGATAGTGACGTCAGCACCGTAACACAAACACGGAGCAACACGTGAGCCCCCGTAGATTCTTTAACATCTGGCTACAAGTTGTAATCCCAGTGTCGCCACCTGACGGACGAAAATTTAGAAAATGATGGGATATTGGAGGTAAAGCCTGAACCTCCAATAACTGTGACGACCCAATGCCATCCAGCAAGTGTGCGGCACAGGTTGACGGTCCATCGTTCATGCGGAAGACTTAATAGATTAGGGAAGAGTAACACACTGTTTGTGTCTTGGAGAGACGGATGCATTAATATGATTTATGGTTTGATTTTTATTATGGATTTTAAAAGTGAGTATTATGACACAATAAAACCAGGGTCAGTATTTAAAAGCAGTACTAAAAACTCATATTTCCAGAGTGGGTCTTGATGGAAACCACACGCACAATAAACAGGAACATAAATAAAGGAAATAAACTAATCACAACAAATTAGTCCCCCTCGCAACTTCACGCTCATGGTTCAAACTCCCTCCTTTAAAAGTGGATCACTCTCCCCACAGAGCCGCCTTAACTTTTGCTTTAAAAAGGTGCTTTGTTTGTTTAATATAGTATAGTGAAGAGCTTCTTGCTATTTTATCTTTACTAAGAGGAACACCGCATGACCGATCATGTCAGTGTGACACGGACAACCTTTCAACGAGTACGATCTGTCTACAAATGTATGAAGAAGAGATACCTCACTGTACCAGAGGCGCTGTACCAGAGGCGCTGTACCAGAGGCGCTGTACCACAGGCACTGTACCAGAGGCGCTGTACCACAGGCACTGTACCAGAGGCACTGTACCAGAGGCACTGTACCACAGGCACTGTATTAGAGGCGCCGTGAGGCAGGAGAGCAACAGTGCGGGTGCTTTACATTTAATATTAAAATCAAATCAAATCAATGTGTACCCATGATCCTGTACTGAAAATGATCCAGTTAATTAGTTCAGTGCCAGTTAGTATTGCCTGCACTTCTAAACCCTGCATGACCCACTGCATTATTACTCAGCAAACCTCATTATGCACACAGTGACGGTAGCAGTAACCCCAAGAGGCTTCGGCTTTTGCCTGGCTGCCATCGTAAATAATAATGTGTTCTTGATAATTTGTCTGGTAAATAAAGCTTATATTGTCTGAGACTAATAATAACAATGTGAGCCCGTCTGTGGTGGAAACAAGCACTTCCAATGGATGAACATTGACGAACATAGGGACATCTGTGGCTTAGTGGATGAGTGGGTCATCCTCCATTCGAGAGATTGGCGGTTCGATCCCCACCTCCCCCGGTCCACATGTGGAAGTGTCCTTGGGCAAGACACTGAACCCTGAATTGCTCCCCGTGCTGCGCATAGGTGTGTAAATGTGGTGTGAATGATTAGATTAGATGGTCTGTAAGTGTCCACTACCATCAGTAGTGAATGGTTGAATGTGACAAACATTGTGAAAGCGCCTTGAGTAGTCAGAAGACTAAAAAGGCGCCATATAAGTACAAGACCATTTACGGTGTGATATTTGCCCAAAGGTTTATGTCATTGCAGCCCGTTTTGCGAATTTTGTGCTCTCACTCAATACTGAACTACCAAATATCGTTAAACTCATTAGTCACTTAGACACAAAAGCACGGAGAAATAGAGACCAGGTTAAATAGAGACCAAAGTTTCACTTTATTGGTTTCTGCTGCTTTCATGGCGGCTAAGATTCAACAATTAGCTTGGTGGCTGAATCCAAACAGTGTCCCATCACTCACGGGGTCATTAACGACACAAGGTGCTTCAAAGTGACTGGAGGCGTGACGCCAAATAATGATCAGAAAACGAGTTGACATCTGATTAAATTGAACCTGAACTTAAGAAATCTGTGCCAAAACAATTTACCGTCTGTCGCACCTCCTGGTGACACGCAGACAAGGATGCACACAGACGCACGTTTGACTGATGGCCTGTCTGATCTGGATCTTTTAGGTTAATGAGAGGACATTATCCAAGTTGACAGGTTGTTTGGTGCCATCACATAATGAATAGGAATGCAGAAGGCTGTGTGTGTGTGTGTGCGTGTGTGTGTGTGTGTATGTGTGTGTGTGAGAGAGAGAAAGAACATTTCAGATCACATACAATGAGCTCACTTTCCCTGAAGCGCCTCTTTAAAACAGACACATCATTTACATTTCCGTTAGCTACTTGCAGGCACCCGAAGCGACACATATGCGACGGATGTTAAACAAGACTTCTACTTCCACTTTGCAACAGTGAGTATTGTCAAGGCAAATGGGAAAGGCTCAGTGACTGGAAGAGTGAATAAGCTGGTTCAGCAGCCGAACTAACGCAGACGAGAAAAGGTGCCATGTCTGGCTTTCGAGCACTGTGGAGACAGGAACATTCTCAATTATAGAGAAATGAAAAAAAATATATTAAATATGTATTGTTGACCACACTAACTGAGGAAAAAGAAGAACGTATTATATATCCTGCCAGCTCTTATGTGCTTTAACCAAAATGGTAATGGTACTAGCTTAACCCTAGTTTGACCAATAACCACTTATATTAAAGTATTTACATTTAATGTTGCACTCATCACTGATAACACCACATTCATCATCCACAGAATATTCCAGAAAAAATATATGAGCAGTTAGCCTGTGAATGTTCTCATTCGTCCAGGTCGTCGTTATCCTCAAAGCAATTTCAGTCCAAAGCAACTGGACTTGGTTATTTGTCTAGGAAGACGTTTCACCTCTCATCCAAGAGGCTTCATCAGTTCGTGTACGCATCCGACCAGGCTCTCCTCTCTTCATTCACTCTCTAGCTCTCTTCCTCTCTCTCTGTCTGTTGAGCCGGGGAGGAGAGGAAGGGCCAACTTTGAATGCTGTGTTGTAAAGTGGGGCTTATACTCCAATATTAAGTTCTGCGTCTGCAGTCTGCAAACTTGTACTGGTCACAGGGACCCACAAACGGTTCCATCATACCTCATTACCCCAATCCATACCATATGGTGGCAGTTGGTGCCTTAGTCCTTGTATTCCTTTACCCGGGTGGCAGTAGCTCAGTCCATAGGTACCTTGGCTGGGAACCGTAGGGTCGCTGGTTCAAGTCCCTGTGTGGACCATGTATGGAGCGTGGACTGGTGGCTGGAGAGGTGCCAGTTCATCTCCTGGGCACTGCCGAGGTGCTGTTGAGCAAGGCACCGAACCCCCAACTGCTTGGGGCGCTGGTCACTGGCAATCCCCTCGCTTTAACATCTCTCCATTAATTGCATGTATATAGGTCCTGGTTGTGCATGTGTGTATTTCGGGCCTGTGTGTGTGTAACATGTATAATAATAAGAGTGAAAAAATTAAATTTCCCCGTGCGGGACTAATAAAGTAATTCTTCTTCTTCTTTAGACGGCAAATTTCCCTGTTATCACTCTTTGCTCTGTCTCTTTGAACTTTATAAAGTTCTGCCTTTATTGTCCTTTACTTCTCCTTCTTCTACTTTTAAAACCAGCTATCATAACGGTATATACGCCACCCAGTCCTGCAGTCACTTTTTCTCATATCACGTGGACTGAAGCGGACCATCAGACACGCAAACACGCAGAAAGTAAAATTTCAGATGAGACGATACCTCCTACAGATTATATCTTTAACAACACTTTAAAGAAGCAACCAAACTATATAAATAATCAATGAAACAGGAAAGTAGATGTGAACATTTCCCTCTTCTGGGCCAAACTGAATTTTTTACTGAAATACGTCACCTTGTTTTGACCCGCAGTTATAGTGTTCCCTTGAGCCAATCACAGTTATTTCAAAAATAGCTATGAAGATCGGATGGCAATTTATTCTCAGGAACAGCACGTCTGGAGTGCCTCCTTCAAAAATGTGTTGCAGCACAGGATAAAAAATGTCTTGAGGGATGTTTAACAGAGCAGGAAAATACGGAGATTTTAGAGAAACACCACAATTGTCATATTTTTTGTGTATTTAGATTGAAAAAAGTAGTTTAATTCATATAAAGTACTTCAGTAGTTTTGAGATCAATCATCTCTAAAAGTTGTAAACTTGGAGTTTTCATGTAGTACAGATGAAAAGGTAAATTAACTTGGACGATGGATGGCAATGATCCAGTGACCTATTCTCATTTCTGAGAGACGAGCGTTGAATTCAACAGGAATGCCCACACACTCACACTCACACACACACTTTCCATCACACATTAAGCAGTGTGTTGAGTGAAAACTTCTATACTCACACACTGTTTTAACCTCTCTCGCCTCTAAGCTTGTTTACTCCAGTCAAAAGCAATTACGTAGGAGAGCAGAGTAAAATATTCAGACTGAGGGGAGGGGGGAGAAACACCCGACCACGGAAATTTCTCATGATAACTGTTCAAGTCTGGCGTGCTGAGGAGGGGGGAACTCTCCATTACCATCTCTTTCCATATATTTTAGTTTTTTTTGTCATACTCACTGAGTGACAGAAAGAGGTGGGGAAGAAACCAGGGACGTGAAAGAGGTGTGTGAGACAGAAGAGGAACTTTAGATAGATGACATGGGATAAAAGAAGTCTTATTTATTTTCCTCCATCTGTGAATACACAAGCTGCTTTCTGTCTGTCTGTCAAACAGACTGTCCCTTCCACACGCACACACACACACACACACACACACACACACACAGGCACACACACACGCACACGCACACAGGCAGACACACACACAGGCAGACACACACCCACGGGCAATAAAACATCAATGGGTTAGACAGTCTGACTTCCTTCACTGATGACAGCCTCGCCTACAGATTTACAACTTTATCAAGGGCTCTGGAGAAAAAAGGACTGTGAGATTACTCTAGTGTGGCTCTGCTTGTAATATCAGGCCATACCATCAACCGTTACAGCCATTATGTAGCAGTAAAAGAAGCCGAGTGGATCTAGTGAATACGTTCACATTAAGCTTTGACACCCATCAGCTTCTTCAAAGAATAAATCAGACCATAGAATATTCTCTCACCGTGTTTAAGTCTGTGGTCGTAAATCACATTTAATACAGAGGAAACAAATCATGACCTCAATACGTGGAGTAGGTACTGCTGCCACCTTTAGGTCCGTGACATCACAATGTATTCTCATAATAAATTGACTGTATATAAAGATGGGCGACGTGCAAAGGTGAAGCAACAATAGCCCTGACGCAGCTGCTGCTAGTCTGCGCAGTAGTGATCGGGTGGTCACGTCATCAAAGTCCCATCCATACACCCACCCGACCAATTACGAGTCGATCACAGCTGTCAATCATGATGTTTCCTGTTTTTATCGCATCAAATAACTAATTTGAAACAAACTTATCAGAAATATTGACATCAGCAAGAAAAATGTATTGATTTTTTTTAGACTTTTTATTGTGTTATGGACGACATGGAGGAGGCGGGACTTATGACCTATACTGCAGCCAGCCACCAGGGGGCGAAACAAGGTACAAGTCATCCATCTTTATAAAGAGTCGATGTGATCAACAAGTTCATAAGATATCTTAAGAAATATGACATTCTATAACGTAGTGAACCGGTGGCTGGTACATGGCCATATGTAGCTTGGGTTGGGTACGTTTAACAAAATGCTGATATTTGACCTTCAATTTAGACATTTGTGCTCTATGTCTGTCCATGTTTGGTTTTAGACAGATACATGAATCCTGTTGGGAAGCTTTTATTGCACTTACTAACTCAAAGGTGATTACAGTTTTGAATACACAGCATGTTTCTGCTGCCCCAATATAATCAGTTATTGCAGATTTCAGTAATCAGATTTAGATGGGTATTAGAAGCCTTTTGACTCATTTCTATGCAGCACACTAAACTGTGCTTTGTGAAGTGCCTACTGAGCTAACCAGTATCCAGGGAGCTACAATACCTGATTATAATCATAGATCATTTTAAATCATTCTAAGCTTGTGCACTCTTCCACTTGTCCAGATTTTCGTTTGACAAACCCAGAAGACATCAGGCGTGATCCTGTGGGTTAAATGTCACGACGTTGAGATTTTCTACTCGAGCAACAGCGACGAGCCATAATCCAGAAAACTCAGAACATCTTGTTGCTGCACTGCAATCTGGTCTCTGGTGGGCACTACTACTGGCAATCTTGCTATCACGTTAATCTGATCAGAGAACATTAATCACACTTTCAGTACTTTCTTGTTATGATGATCTGTTTTCTTGGGGGAATAATGAATGAAACAATATATTACAAATACAGAACAAACAGTACATACACAATTTATTTAAGCAGGCAGCCTCATAAAGACGTCTTTTGGAGTGAGGAATGTCATTTCCATCACCAAGAAATGTTCTTTTTCTTAATATTAGGGGGTAGATATTTAAATAATTCAATGGTACACTCACTCAGGAGCAAATTTCAACATGGTTTTAAATAATTTATTCACAGAAAAGCAAAGCATCTGTTTGGCTTTGGAATTCCTCGTGTGAACAAGTTCTCTGGTCAAAGTAATTCAAACATTCAATACACCGGGCTACACTCGCTAACACGTGTGGTTGTGTGACCTTTCAGATAAGGCTTTCCATTTCCTTTCCTCTAAATGCACCGTCTCCAGGCTGGACTCACAGAGCTTGTTAATGAATATCTGCACCTGCAAGACAAATTTGAGGAGTTCTGTGCCTTTATATTATCATAGCTGCCTCTGTTGCTCTTTCACCATCCCCACATTATTCTAAATGTCATTCTTGTTTCCTGAGCTGGTTTTGGCCTCATTATTTTTTAATAATGCCATACAGTTACACCGTTACCTGCAGTAATTCACGTGTGCAATTAAAGCAGAGGTTCTATGTGGTTGTCCTCAGCACCGAGAGCCCTGTTCGTTTTCTAGCTGTGTAATCATCGACTGAACAGGAACACCAGGTGAATAAAATGAACTAGCTGCAGGCATGAGATACAGCTGGGCTCCTCCGCTGCGGATCAGGACCGCGGTCCACTAGGCTAATTTGTGGACCGGGCCTGGGGATGGCTGGTCCTACTCTGGCTTGAGTCAGGGCAGCTTGTATTTGAAAGGTTTAATTAGGTTTAATCCAGAACCATATACTACCCTGATCCTCCATGAACATCTGCCAGGACTTGGACATTTCAGTCACAGATCCGCTCATAACATCTGTTACGTGAAGAGATTTTTAAATACAAGCTCAATACATTGAAGGAAATTGACCGGTCCAGGGCTGGGACCGTGCTCAGCGTTGGTGGCTGGAAGCTGTGCAGTAGCAATATTAGTTATTAAAATGGTAATTGAATTTATATATCTCTTTGGTGAGAAAGAAACTGGTCCTGCACCATTTCTGATCGCCAACAGGTTTTTTTTCACGGTTTGACTTAGAAAATAAATAAAGCTTTTGTTACTGTAAACCGTCCCCACGTCTTTCTCCCAGCTTCTAATGTCCTATGTAGAGGCTACGTGTGTCGATTCAATACTCAATACTTAGGCTTCAACACCACTCAGCAGACAGTTAGACTGACTATTACAGAGTATTCTACCTTCTACTACTTTTTTGCAGTGAGAAATCACCAATAAAGGCCTCTAAACCAAACCAACCAAACTACACAATTGAAAATGTTCAAGCAGGAATTTGATCAACAAAACAAGAATAAACATTAGTACAATGTTAAGGTCTGTGCTAAAATGCTATAGTAACAGTTGCCAGGTTGCAGTTGGCAACCATTTTGAGAAATTGGCAACCAATTCTGGGCAATTTTTTTTTAAATTTAATACTTGTTGCATTAGAGCTCTTTAAATAGTGCTTTTACAGACGATGCTGCACACAACATGTGCGTTGGTCCATTAACTTGCATGCATGCAGGCAAATTAAGTTGTTTGAGTGTGAGGGGAAGGGTTCGAATAACTTGTCACGATCACACATTGATGTGCAGAGGCAAAGTGTCCCATCATCTTTGAGATGGATGAGTTATTCTGAATACCAGTGATTGAGGGTGAAAACATGTACTGATAACGCTAAGATCACAATTCTGTAAAGTATCAGATAAAACACAAAGTACAAATAATTTTGTTTGGTGACTGTAAAGCTTTTATTCTTTTACGTCACATTTTTCATTATTAGGCTGACGCATAACTGCATAGTATCTAAATTACTCAAAATATAAGGTGAATAAAAATGGCAACCATATTTTCGGCTGATTGATTGTCTGCATTTTTATTACCTGCCTGTGTGTGAAGAGTACTGAGAAGAAAAGTTTCTGTCCGTCCAGGCTTCTGAGGACAAAGCCAGAGAAAACGTGTATGTCCCTGAGGCTGAAGGATGGAGAACAGAGATGAGGGGTTCTCAACCCTTACGCGAAAAAAAAACGTCTTGAATGTGTTGGACCAAAAGATATCTGTTTTTTTCTTTAATTCTTGTCAAATAACAAATTATCTGATTAATAATCGTAGAAACGGTGAGATTGTGATAACCATTCTGTCACTGCCCGCTCTATTTAATCTTTAAAACAATATAAAGACCATCAAATTTGCAACAATTCATGGAAGGGAAATAATTATGTTATTGATAACATTATATTACATTATATCCTGTAGATGTTGATGTACTGCCCATGTATGGAATGAGTCCTTTACGCAAACCTCAGGAAATAGTATGAACACACCTGTCTGTCTACGTGTTCCCTTTGGAGTCTGCCTCAAAATTTCTTCTCCAGTCATGTGTTAAAAAACATGTTTGCCTAATATGGGTTTTCCACATCGCTCTCTGTCATTAGAATCTATGAATATGCAAATGTACGGGACAAAGATGTCTCCTACTTCAGTGGAGCGTCCATAGCCTCCAGTGTCTGTGCACTGGAGCAGATCGTAAATTCTTCCATGCCCAATTCCTTGATCTTCCTGCCACTGCAGCATCTCTTCTCCACTATGTAATGTGGGTCAACACATTCAACCCATTTCCAAGTCACATAAACAAGAATGCTGTGATTTCTACCATTTCACATCTAACTCCACTTCCTCCTTACACATCTCACCTGCCTCCTACACCTTCAAGTCCTCATGTCATTGTGACACTGTTGTCCTGAGGCCAGGTAAGTAATCATACTGTACGTGTGAAGGCGCCATTCTGGGTGATTACAGTCTCACTGGATAAAAGCAACGAGGACCGACAGTGAGTAAGTATAACGAGGAACAGACGTCTGGTACCAAGGCTCTGTAGTGCACTGGGCTCATGTTTGGAGGGTGTTATCAATTGTTTAAATATTAGTTCTTTTTCGCATGAATCCAATTAAATAAACTGTTTTTCAATTTGAGTCATGTTGTAAAAACAAAACTACTGACCAAAAATGAATAATAAATAAGTAGAGCCGCTGCTCCTTTGCGTTGAAAGGAGCCAGTTGAGGTGGTTCAGGATCATCTGGTAAGGATGAACCCTGGGCGCCTCCCTAGGGAGGTGTTCCAGGCACGTCCAGCTGGGAGGAGGCCTCGGGGAAGACCCAGGACCAGGTGGAGAGATTAGATCTCCACACTGGAGATAAGATGTAATACAGTAGGCCAATTTTGGTGAGGAGCAAAACAAAGAGAGGATGCTTCTCAACACACACTGTCGTGATCATGAATAAAACTGGATACAAACACATTCTTCAAAAGGATGAACCCGACTGCAGTGTTTCAGTCCCCAGAATACAAATGTTCGGACAGAACGAACTGTTCTCAGTAGTGGGACTAACAGAGTGAACTTCATACTGGACCAGGACTGAATGTTCCTCACAGGACGCTGAATGACCAGATCACTGTCACTCTGAAAACAAGCGCATTACCTAGAGCCTTACAAGATGGGATTTCGGTCACATGCGAAGAGATTCTTGTGATGAAAATCCATTTAAACCAAAGTAAATGTTAAGTTATTGTTTTGCATCTTTGTCTGAAGACAAATTTCACACTTTTGCATGTTTAGCTGACCTGCTATGAACTGACAACCTCTAAGGTGGATGCGGTGGAGGCTCGGACATGCGCTCCCTGGACAGCTGAAGACTTGTACCGGTTGCGCTGACACCAAGCAGTTCCAGGACAGTGGTCATCTTGCACAGCAGCTGAATGCTCCAGATAACACAAGATCCCGCTAGAATCAGGGGTTCACATGTCACACGAACATCCACCTTGTTGAGGTTGTGCTGAGTTATGTTAGGGAAGTCATTAGAAACCGATTGGGAAAGGGCGGGCTTTCAAAACATACAACACACAGTCAAACTCGCCAATGTCCGAGACAATTGCACACAACGTTGTGGCACCGCGGGCGGTACAAATCCGCAGCTGTGCGTGGAATGCTGAAAGTATGTCCGTGCCTGTTAAGCCGTAATTACACCTTATGTGTCCAAGAGGGGCCGGTTAGGTCTGCGTACAGCCCCAGAAAAGTGACCGTGCAGAAAAGGAGTATAGTTTCTGCTTTAGGTCGTGACACTCTTAAAACAACTGACGCACTAATGACGGGACGAGAGAGAAAAAGAAAAGAGAGAGTGCTGTCAGTGGAGAGCTGCCTGTAGCGCTACACTCATGGATCAGAGTGTTTACACCTGACAGCATGTGAAAGTGGGCCAGAGGCAAAACCGCGATCAAAGCATTTGTTGTACAGCCTCACTTTAAAGCACACACGCCCACATGAACAAACGCACACACACACATTTCCCTTCTCTCTGTCTAATTGACCCACAAAGAAAACGGCTTATATTTAAAACAAAAAAAACAAGTGAATCCTCTTGAAATGTGTGAAATGTAATCACTTTGGCGTTTCCGGTTTGTCTTGCAGTAACACTCCTTCTGATACTGGAGGCCTTTTATAAGCAAACGTCCTAACTCAACCTCATGAACACAAAGCCCAGAGGTAGGATTGATGTGCACTCTAGAGTCCTGCGGGATCGTTTGAACGCAGAGTGCTGAGGGATTTGTCCGTCTAACGGGAACTGACAGGAAGAGAATGAACTTTAACACTCACAGGCTGCTTTCCTTTTCATGAGCTTCCAGAGAAACCCTGTAGTGAATCAAATCCCTCCGCTCAGGAACACACACACACACGGTTGTGTAATAAAAATGCATGCACTCGGGTGCTAACGTAAAGGCACACAGGCACACACACATACATCAATGTTACCTGCCCCTACCTATCTCTGCACATTCCCATTTAATCTGTCAAGCTGTTGAGAGTGACAAATGTGTCAGATTAAGAAAAAAACTTAAAAGAATACAGTTGTGAGCGCGAAGGCAGCTACACAACTGTAATGCACACAGACACACACTTCCCCCAATGACCTGAGAATAGAGGTCATTGCAGAGAGCTCGTTGTTTCAGTGATTTCACGCCGTGTTGCTTTTAATCAGGGGCTGTAATGAAAGGTCTCATAACTCACACGTTAATAGGCCTGGAGGCCTGTTAAACAGCTGACTAGCTTGGTTTTGTAACTCTACAGTTGGGACCCGAAACGTCTCTCCCCCGGCCGTGCTCCGGTGAGTGAACAGGTATGTTTCAGTGAGCTCGGAGCCACCGGTGGCATAACCTTCTCATTTGGGTCTTGATGAAAAATTCAATAAACTCTGGAGTGTAGGCTAAAAGTCCGTCTGTTAATCATTTACCATTCATTAAAACTGCCTAGGGAACTATCTCATTACCCAGAGTTAACTACAGATCAGAGCTTTTTTCCTGCAAAGGGGACTCTCTGACTCTTTTAGCGGCGGGGTGAAAAAGAAAACCAAGAACTGAAAAAACTAAAACATTTGAATTCGTTTTCGACAAATCTGACCAGCACATAGCTTAATGAGGCAGTTCTGTTACTGCTGGAATAGAAGAAACAGAACGAGACATTTTTGTTTGTTTGGCTGGCAGATCTACCCCCCTGAGATAATTGCTTGGCAAAACATGAAGTTTGGCAAATGCTGCCACTTTGTATTAAAAAACTGGCAACTTTTCATGCTCCAGCTTCGCTTTTAAAAAGAGCTCAGTGATGAATCTTGCTGTGATCGGTGCTTTTTTTTCTGGTAATAAAGCAGCTACCTTGATGTTAGACCCATCAGATATTGCATTATTTATTTATATTTTTGTTTCTGTCAATAAAGAAAGTGTAGTAACAAGGTTTAAATCTAAATTAAAACCCAAATCTGGCACAGAGTAAGGAATGAAGTGTGGCACATCTGGATTATGTCATCTCATCTTCCAACCCATCTCCCACAAAATGTTTAATTAAATGTTGTTAATATGTTAATTCGATACCAATCTTCTTTTCCTTATACATCATGGGGAACATGTAACTGCCGTACAAAGCGCTGGCCTCTGTCAGAAATGATACTTATTCACTGGAAGGAGAGGCAAACAACTTACAGCTGCAGCCTGGCGGCATAACGCCAATGCATGAAGTCACACATCCTGTATGAGTAGTGTGTGACGGTTGTCTGTCTGTTTGTCTCTATGTGACCTGTGATACACTGAAGGCACATAGAGACGAACAGAGACAGACAACCATTCACACCTACGGGCGATTTAGAGTCATCAATTAACCTAACACATGCACGTCTTTGGACTGTGGGAGGAAACTGGAGAACCCGGAGCGAACACACGCAGACACGGGGAGAACACGCAAACTCCACACAGAAGGGCCCCAGCCGGGATTTGGAACCAGGAACCCTCTCGCTGTGAGGTGTTTCCACTCAACTGACAAGCTAATTTTAAGTGAAAGTGAAAAGTAAGTCAAAATACATGGTTAGCCATGTGAGTTAAATGTTCGCTAAGTCAGAACTATTTCAGCAAAGGGGTTTTTTCACATCCCGTTTGGATCATCAACTCTATTTCGAGAAAGGCAACATCCGCCTCAAGTGAGCGTAAAAACCTTTGTGAGCATTTGAGGAAGTTTTATCAAAAGTTGCCGTTTCCATTCAGCTTTTCTAACGCAAATCTTCAAAATGCGCATTAAGATGTGTTCATGGTAACACGGCTAGTGATTGTTGTGTTGAAGATATGAAAAGCAATCATCAAATAGAAGAAATGTTGCAATAAAATAGACATTCAAATGTGTTGTAGGGCAAAAAACAACTCATGGAGCCAGTCGAGGCGGGCCCTCTGTCCTTGTGCAATACCAGGAGGAGGGATGTAATAAAAAACAAAAACATCAGAAAATGATTATTATACATCATTGTTGCCAACTTGATCTAGAGCCCGATGTTTCAAGGCAAAGAGTAGTGTCATAAACATCCTCCCTCCGGGCTCAGCATGCAGTGTCATCCTCCCAACGCCACCTTCCATCAAAACCACAGCTACTGTACAACCCTGCATACGAGTGTAGGTCCAGTAAACAGCACGATCTACGCTGCACTGCCAACAGAGCCAGACAGGACATTTCTCTGGTTATAAATAGACTGAAGGTGGTGGGTTTCCACCGGCTGGAGACACTCTGACTGAGCTGTATCAAATCTCTGACACGAGGATGCTTCACAAAACACAAACTCTTGAACTGAACGTCTAGTGTAGAAGTCTTGAAGCTCTACATAATGCTGACAGCTTCTGAATGGAAAGTAGCGGGAGCTATTTCCATACTCATGCCATTCACAAACACTGACTTGTGTGAACCTGACTGGTGGTTAATACAGGCATGTTTATTTAAAGTGGAAAAGGTTGTTGAATAAAAACAGAAAATCTGATACCCAGACTCACCTGGAGCGACAGAATTTGATTTCCTGCCCAGGTTTCCAAACCAACGTGAACTGACTCTAGATTTCGATGCACTGACACATTTTTATATCCATCCTTGTTTGGACTTTTCTTTCCTTGACCTCTAAATAACCAGGGCACTGTCACCATAAAGGGTTAAAGAATATGTTTTCCACCTGAGCTTCAACCTTTGATTAACAGCTCAAACATCTGAAAACAATGGGGAGCATGTTGGACGGTGCACGAAAGTCAGATATTTGTACATGAAAGCGGGAGGACGTACCTTGCTCTCTGCGTGGTTCAGGTCAGGTGTCTTGGCCGTGGCGTCCAGATCAGTCACCCCTCTATTGGGGTTTAAGTCCTCTGCCGCCGGCACCTGGCTCACCTCCTCCGCATCGATATCCGTCTCCTCTGTGACGGTCGGTGTCTTCTCTGCGCCCGTTAGCTCCCGAGCTGGGCCGAGGAAAGTACACACACATACAGGTCGATGAGCACGCACGCCTGCATACACACATGTAGGCATGAGCATGGCCACAAGCACACATGGGCGGACACACATGAATACAAGGAAGAAAGATTATCCACAGAACCACAATATAACACTGTAAACATGATTAGGTGCCTGAATAAGAAGGTAGCCTAAATACACAAATGTTCAGAAGTACAACTCTTAAAGGAATATTGTGAAGTGGGTTGTATGAGGCACTTATCAAGTCAGTGTGTGACCTACAGTAGATGATGGTTAGCAGGCAGGAGTACTGACACACAAGCTAAGCACCTAGAAGAATCAATATCAGTTTAAGTGTATGCTATATTTGAATATTTTCACTGCTTTACCTTGCCGTCAAACTTTCCAATGGGAAACTGAAGTTGTTACATCTGCCAGTAACTACGCTCTTCTCAAAACCGCCGAACTCCATTGACAATAACATTCATTTTACCTAACAGAACACAGGAGTCGCTGGTCTACAGCTGCCTCGATCGGTTAGATGATCAATGCAGCGGAACACCAGCATCATTAGCTAGCTAGCAGATGCTAATCAGTTACTACTAGAGTCTATACAATAAGATGAAAGTAATTATAATATCAGAGGGTGCGTTAACATGTCTGAATGTGTGGGAGGTTAAAGTATCAATCGGTATCTGACGTCGTTATTTAAACTCACAAATACCACAGTTTCCTAGCTTCTTAGCTTAAACTGGCCTCGTTAGTCACTAAAAGCTTTCTTCCCCGAGACTCGGGCCCCTCGTTATCGTTTCCGAGAATGGCGGTGGTGACTCTTTAGTTAACGTTACTAACTTAACGTTACCTCAGGCCCTGTGGGTTGTACTGGGTGGCTGGGGGTGGCTGGGCTATGTGCTGGGGCTGTGTGCATCAGACTGCCCCTCTTTTGGCTTCAGTCAGCGCAACATCGTCTCTGATAATGCGTTTTTTAAGGTGTCAAAAATTTTGCTGCAGCCCTCCACAACAGTACATTACTTAGCTTCCTTGGATTAATTCACTGACTATGGATAGGTTCCTTGTACAACCAAATTTAAATATCAGAACTATCCCTTTAAGCTAATAATCGCTATAACACAATGCAAATATGAATATAATACAATGCCGTCAGTGCTCTAATTTCCCATTTTGTGTTTTGAGTTTTTAAACAGAGCTCTCATTACTGGTAATACATTTTTAATGGGACAAATTGGACCAGATTGGATAGAGATCGTGTTTTCACTGAAGCAGATATCATTAACAATGAAGAGCTACAAAATTGCCTGCGGATGAGGTAAAATCGATGCAGACTGCAACAAAACAGTTTAAGGAGCTTACTATTCAGATCAATGCATCAAAACACTCAAATAAGAGTCTCTCTGTAGGAGAACGCACATTTAGTCTACAATTAAAATATCCCAATAAAGTCAGCGTGGAAAGTCTAATTACTTGCAAGGGCCCCATGTTGGTTTCTCTAAACGGATGCTGGAAACCTTCTTGGACTCATAAGTGTCTCAGCCTTCAGCAGTCTGAATTGAGTTGAATATTCTACTATTTCATATTGATTTGCCTCGCCAGGCAATTCACCAGAAAACAAGTGTAACGCTGGTTGTCACAGTTGGAACAATTCTTCCCCCTGACTACAAAGCCTCAGGTTGTGCATCATGACTTCACTCCGCTCAAAGTAAAATGTATAACAGGGGGAAACGTCTGTGCCAGACAGTGTTCCAGTCATGATGCATTTCCTTGTTTAAGCATATCGTTGACAATGGCCCACTAGCTAGAATTGCATTTGCTTCCTGCCAACTTGACTGTACTATATGATTGCACTTGGAGCCATTGGGGACCGTGCTCACTTAAGTGGCAAAGCTATTTCCACCCAGAATAGATGGATGGCAGTTGCTAACATTCACTCAAGGCTGCCTCTCACACAGCGTCACACGGCAAGTTTCATTAGAAAAAGCAATTATCCTAGAAACATGGAAACTATTCAAAAGTAGGATCTAAGTGGGTACAATTACTCACTCTATTTGATAACTGCTATGAACTCATTTATGAGACGGCAAATCATAAATTTGAATACAGAGCAATTAACTTTTCTCCTGGAATAGTTGAGTAGTGTAAGGCTTGGCTGCAAACTACAGAACAAAAGACTCACAAAGGCTTGTGTGTGTGAAAACATAGAGAACAGTACGACGTTGGGAAATATGCTAATCTGCTTTCTCTGCCAGAGTTAGAAGAGTAGCTAAATGACACTCTCACGTCTGGGCGTTAAAAACAGAGCTGCAGTCAGGACTTGGTTAGCCTAGCTTAGCATTCAGACTAAAGTAAGCCAGGCTAGCTGTTCTCCTGCACTTCCTAAGACAGAAAACATGTCTAACAACCCAGCTAAAGCTAGCAAAGAATTTGTGAAACCTGTCCATGTAATCCATCCAAATTTGCTCTGGTATCGCTCACACTATGAGCCTCATACATCCACACCTAAAAAATATCAGAACTTTTCGCCCTTTAAGCTTTCCATATATTTATATTGTTACCATATACCACATTGTCTGCTGTTATCCATTTCCTCGGATTATTAATAATCTTTTTACCGTATTTTCCGCACTATAAGGCGCACCACATTATAAGGCGCACCTTCAATGAATGTCTTATTTTGAAACTTTTTTCATATATAAGGCGCACCGCATTATAAGGTGCATAGAACAGACGCTACAGTCGAGGCTGGGGTTACGTTCTGCATCCATTAGATGGAGCTGCGCTAAAGGGAACGTCAACAAAACAGTCAGGGGAGGTCGTCTTGTTGCTTCCTCCACTTCGGCACCATTGATTGGTTCATGTTAAACTCTCTGGCTGCTGCTCTATTCCCGTGTTCTCCTGCGTGACTAATGGCCTTGAGTGTAAACTCTGCGTCGTGAGCGTGTCTCTTAACAGGAGCCATTTTGGGCTCTTTACACAAACACACACATGGAAATGAAACGGCACGCTTCACGCAGTCGTATATCTCAACATGCACCGCGCGTTACTTCTTCTACGGGGGAAAATAGAGTCGGCAGCTGCTCACCGTAGTTGAGACCTGTTGTGGCTCAATATTGGTCCATATATAAGGAGCACCGGATTATAAGGCGCACTGTCGACTTTTGAGACATTTGAAGGTTTTTAGGTGCAACTTATAGTGCGGAAAATACGGTAACTTGACTGTATCTCCTCATAATAAGGGAAATAGAAAATAAGGTCATATTTTTAAACCACCTCATGTCCGTTTGATTTGCTTCACCAAACATTTGAACAAACTTCTTTGCAGATTAAATCACTTACTCAGGCTGTAATTGAGTATTCAGTATGTGCATTTCTGCCCGTATTATCTCCTTTTCCTCTGTCCTTCATCTCTATCACTACTCATGCTGGAGTACGCATTTCACCCTCTCCTTCACTATTTCTTCCACATCCACCTTCATCCACACCCACCTCTTCCACGTACACTCCCCTTCTTTCTTCCGTGTACCCTGCTATCGGTGCTGACCTCCCCTCCACCTAAACCGCATACTTGATAACCTGCTGCCTACACCACCCTCACCTCTTTTTCCATTATCATTGCTTTTTACGAGCTAACAGTGGTTTCCTGCCCTTCCTCCCCCTGCCCTTTTATTGCTGACAGCCTGCTGTTGAAACATGTAATGTCAAAGGACATAATAAAAATAGTATGATGAAGATAATGTATTATGGTAACCATGGGGGGGGGGGGGGGGGGGGGGACGACGACGACGACTAGATAAGCTTTTGATTCTCCCGCTTTCCCTTTCGGTTATGTGAAGTGTAAACAAAGATAACGTGTGATGATGATTTATCTAACTGACATGCCTGAAATAAACAAATAAATAAATAAATAAAAAATATTGATGGCAGTGGAAACATGCTCACCCTCTAATCTAACCATTCACATCACATTCACACACCCATGTGCAGCACAGCAACCAATTTGGGGTTCAGTGTCTTGCCGAACGACACTTTGACATGTGGACCAGAGGTTGGGGATCCCGGGATCGAACCTCCAATCTTTTGAATGGAGGACGACCCGCACTACCTCTGAGTTTAGAAGAACAGTCTTCTTTATGGATCAATCCTTACTCCTTAATTACTAAATTAGCAGTGAGACTACATTATGACCTATTATGGTCTTGAATGGGACTCAATGTGTTCTGGACTCTGCGCTTCGACGGCTTTTGGACTTGGTGTTGACTTGGAATTAACTGTGTTGTCAAATGTTTGAGTTTGCTACAAAGTAAAATCTCTGGTCTCTCCTTCTTCATTTGTCCTTGAATGTACCGTAGCGAGTGATGGAGAGCGAGCTGTACCCAGCATGCACTTTGCTGGCGTTAACAGTTAACAGGGCCTCCTCTCAATAGACGACAAAGCGTGTACATTATGTAGAAACCACCAATTAACATGTTCCGTAGATCTCCAGAGCTCATACCTGACTCTTCACTTCTTATGGTCCTTAGCAACACACTGGCCAAGTGAGGGCGCACTCACACTGTCCTTCAGCACCGGGCCAAAACAGGTTTTTCGGGTCAAGCCTAGTGCGTTTGACCAGTGTGAGTGCAACCGCTCCGCGCATAACTGCGGCCAGCTGGCCGTCCACGGCCCGTCTGACAGAGGTGGGCTTTTGTAGAGCGCGTTTGCACATGTACGAGCACGAGCATGCGCACGTGTACGAGCACAAGGCCTACGGCGGTTCTGACGTCATTTAAGGTGCGCCGGTTCGACATAGAAAAAAGAAGGAGGGACCATGCACGGACATTTAACAACAACAACGGCGGCGAAAGGTTCACGTTGGTGTGATGTGGAGGTGGAGTGTTTACTGCAGATTTGGTCGATGAAAAGATTCAAGGACAAGTACCCTAAAGCCCAGGGCACGGTGCGGAAGGACAGTGTCAGTGCGCCCTGAATGTCCGTCCAAGGACATACAGACAGAGACCACTAGGTTCACTCTGGCGGCATATCTCCTTTGTGAGGAAAACTAAAAATCCAACCAAATGAGTCTAAAGATCTTAGTCATAAAAAACGTTTTCATTTCCGAACACGTCGCTCCATCATATGCACCGTAGACTTTAATTCAGTGTTCAGCACTTAGTGATCACTGAGCTGCTGAATGGAACATCATGCCAGCGGCACCGTTATGTCTGATGTTAATGTGTAACGGTGATATTACTGTTTCACCGTTTGGCATTATTTTCCGGTGAGTGGGCTTAATTAGTTCCAGTGATGTCAGACTTTTTTTTTTCACAGTTATTTGTTTGCTAATTAGATTAAATTGTTAATTTGACATTGCAGAATGTTGTACAACTGTTCTGAAACGCTGCACATGAACGTTCGGAGAACAACATCACTTCTTCTGTACTTCCTGCTCGTTCCCCTTTTCTTCTGACTCCCCGCTGCTCAACCCAGTTCTCCTCTGTTCCTCTTGGCTTCACTTCATCTTTTTCTGTTGCTCCTATCGTCCTCCATGATCCCAAGTCCCTTTTTCCTCTAACATCCATCGCTCCTCCCTCCTCCCCTCCACGATGCTTTCTTCCAGTTTTCTGTTCCTCTAATCCGCTATCTCCCATTCTTCTATCCCTTCTCCTTTCATTGCCATGATAATTAGTTCTCCAGATAAGCTCATTGGCTGTGCGTGACGGCTCTTGTGTTGCTTGAACACCATGACAGTGAGTGTGTGAGCGTGTGTGTATAGGCCCGAGTTGGTATGCGTGTGGGGTCCTTCCATTATGTGTGAATGTACAGTTATAGTTTGTGGGTGATCTCCGGGCTCATCAGCATGTGAAAGAACGCTCGTCTCTGGAGGGCTGGAAGGGGGGGATGTGGAGATAACAGTACCCCAGCCTGGTGCTCTCACATCAGGGTGGGGAGGGTGACCAGCACTGGCTGCTGTAATGACTGGAACGTGGGTGTGAAAGAGATCCGATCATGGACTTCCAACTGCTGAATCCCCATGTCTGCCCTCTCAGACTCCCCTCAGAGCCACGTGTCCCTGGGCCGCAGCTCAGCCCATCTTGTCCAGGCACGAGGCAGCGGATAAAAGCAGCTCAGCCCACCAGTGTTGCTGTGCGGTGCCTTCTTTCTTTGGGTTGACTCATCCGTGACATTCACTCCAGCATCGCCCTCTCCCGCTCGCCAACTTGGGCACAATGCAAGCAGGAGCGAGCTGTCTGTGTCTGTATATGTGTGTGTGCCTGTGGGTAGTGTGTGTGTACGGAGCAATCTGCTATGTGAGGACATATGACTGTGTGAAAAGTGTGGAGCTGTTTGCACTGAGGAATGTGCTGTCAAGACTTCAGCTTTTCCATTATTTTTGAACTTTATAGTCAATTTCCAGCATGGCCTTGATGACACACTTCCATATTTCTTTGGTCATATATTCCATGACCTAAAAAATATGTTCCTTCTTTTTTGTTTATGTTGTCTTTCTAAAAAAGGGGGGCCGGGCTGAAACCTTCCTCAGAAGGTGGTGAATCTACCCTGGCTTCACCTTCTATCTGTGCTAAATTACCAACGTATTACAAATGTGGTTTTATTTCTGGAGCTACGGATGTAAGTTCCATCTGTAATGCTGTGAACGGTCTCTAGAGTCTCCTGTCAAACACTTTAACCCAGGGGTGTCAAACTCCAATTCACAGTGGGCCGAGTTTAAAAACTGGGACAAAGTTGAGGGCCAAACTCAATATTTACTAAAAAAAGATGTGTAATGTTGAACCTTTCCAGTGCAGGTCCTTGTTCTTGTTGTGGTGTTTCTTCTGTTTGATTCTTTGGTTACAGCCATTGTGACAAACAGCTCTTTACCTTCATAAACAGATCATCTGCCTCCCACCGCTGCTGAAAGCTCCTGTCCTCCATCTTTCTTTGGGTCGTTTTTGGGGAGGGGTGGATTCAGTGTGTCTGCAGAGACCGGTAGCATGGATGCTCATGTTTGTCAACAGAAAAGTAGACGTGTATGTGCTTTAAACTCCCGGGCCAGCTCTCACAGAACCTGGATATGATCTTGAGAGCCAAATATAATTACACAGTGGGCCAGATTTGGCCCACGGGCCTGAGTTTGACACCCCTGCTTTAATCTTTCGTTCTTCACTTGAGGCAAATGCACACGTTTTTAGCACGACGCACTCACCGCAAACACACAGTGAACCACGACTTGTAGCATCAACCCCACCCCCACGTCCGTATGTCCGGCTGTTTCTCTAGTGCTCGTTCTAACAAAGCAAGCATGTTCTGTTGTGTTTACATCTGTTGCATCACGTGTTGTTTAGTGTATGAGAGTGCGCCGTACACAATAAAATGCATTATTTTTGGCCTTGTGCGCGTTCAATGGCTCTCCAGGAATACCAGAAAAACGTTGGATAGAGGTATAACAACAGATGAGAATGATCTATAGATGTTTTTCATTCGTTCTATTCATCACTGCCTTCATTAACCTTCAAGGACTTCTACAAGGTTTCAGATACGTTTTCCCTTTCACCAACTTAGTGCATGACAACTGCAGGTTTTCTCTCTAATGACGTTTTTTTTTGATTCCTCAAAGTTCAGATGTAGAAGTGAACAAGCAGCACATATCCCATGTCCTCCACAGAGCAGGGTCTGTCTGACGTTCCTGTCTGTTATAGTGAAGGTTTTCGTCTCCACCGTACTCTACGGGGGAATTGTTGGGTCTATGTAAATCATAAATAAGTCATAGAGTGTGGTCTTTACCTACTCTGTAAAGTGTCCTGAGATAACTGTTGTTATGATTTGGCACTATAAATAAAATTGAATTGAATTGAATCTCTGCATCTTGTGATAAAAGATAAGCAAACAGATGTTTCAGGATGTTCAATCTTTTTCCTGGATAAAAGAAAAAGAGTTTGCTGCCGTTGTGAACTTTTGTTCCGCTCTCAACAAAATGCTGACGAAAACGATGCAGTAAATCTTATTTTCCTATTTTTTCTTTTTTTTAAATGAATTGGATATTTAACTATGAATAACGGACTGAATGTGTGGGTCTGTGTGAGGTTAATTTATATATAACCCATGTTTACCTCTATGTTGATAGGTTTGTGTTATTTACCTTAGTTATTTACAGTGTTTTTTTATTTACACATACTATTTTTTTGGATTGGTCGAGTATATATGACCTCACAAGTACTGTTACGTGCTGTGAGATCTTTTTTTTCATGTAAGAAGGGGTTGAGAAAAAAAACGGTTTTCTAACAAGTGTTGCACTTGGTGGATTTCTGTTATTTGTAAATGCCAAAACAGCCAAAAGAAGCAGAAAACAGCTGTCAGTGCCACAGTGTTTCCGCCAGTAACAACTTTGCCACCACAGCAAATATCACTAAAGAAAAGAAAATATATCCTGAAGTCAATCAACACGGTCCGCCAATTAGGTCATTATTCGTCTCCTTTCATGGCTGTCTTTATCACCGAACTTTCTAAACTCACTAGAATCAGGAATGATTCCCGGATGTGATGATGATAATGCCCAAATACATCGCAGGGTGTTTAATTCATCAGATCAATTGATTATAATCATTTGTTGCAGGTACTATTGTAGAGCTCGACTGATCTGTGGCGCTATAACAGACAGTAAAAAGATCCCATATCCATTCGAACAAATTTAGACCATCGAAGCTGCAATCCATAACTGTACATACATTCAGACAGTGTTGCTCTTGGTGGATTTCTGTTATTTGTAAATGCCAAAACAGCCAAAAGAGGCAGAAAACAGCCGCCAGTGCCACAGTGTTTCCTCCAGTAACAACCACCACAGCAAAGATCACTAAAGAAAAGAAAATATCCTGTAGTCAATCAACACCGTCAGCCAATTAGGTCATAATAAGTCTCCTCCTTTTAATATACTGTAGCTTCATATTACCATCTGGTGTGTATTAACACTGTTGCAGGCAGTCGGTGTTACAGTAGCAGCGCAGCTCTGCAGGGCTCCATGTGTGCCTTGACACTGTCATGTATTGCGACAACAACGCTAGTGCGCCTGTCTCCTTACAGCAGGAGGGTGTCAGGTGTTGTTCAAACAGGTGAATATCGTTTCTTGTTAAATTCCATCAGTGTGATGTTTTCAGCTCATTAAGAGAATCGTGGGGGCAGGTGAAACAGTGCAGACATCTTCCAATTACAGCCAGTTTATGAGGTTTTATTTCAGCAATCTTCTCAAATACACAGCTTGTAAAAAGTTAGCTCGAGCCAGCTGAAGGCACGGTACACGTGCACCTGTCTGTGCACATGATCCACGATGACTCCTTGAAGGCAGAGGAGTGGCCCTAAAACATTTACACACACAGAGCAGGCAGGGGTGCCGCCTGTGTAGCAGGTGCGTGTTGCTGTGTGTCTTTGTGTACCTGTGATGGAGGAGTTGTTGCCGTTGTTCTCGCCGTTGCAGTCCTCCTGTCCGTCTGCGTTCTGCTGCGTGTGCTGCAGACTCAGTTTATGGCAAACCTCGAACGCCTGGCCGACTGTGCGAACAATACGCATGGCCTGACTCTGTGTGGGTGGAGGGGAGAAAGACAAACAATGAAATACAGTTGCAATTCTCAGTGCACAGCTTGAACCACCTTTGTGTTGCCATTTGGTTCAAAAGTATAAACCTTTTATTCAGTACTGTGACGTCTTGACAGAGTTTCAGTAGGTAGAGCTCTTTCCTTTGTTAACCTGCGACTCAGTTTGTCCAAACACACCAGAAAGGTAAACCCTTTATTTTCTCATGTGCCAGGGGATTTGGACAAGAAATACTGAACTCCAGATGTCTTCCGGTTACGTTTCAGGTCGAGCTGTCTGTTTACTTTTACTGGAAATTTCTAACTGGATTCTTTCCTGGTCCTCAGGCGCAAACAGCTGATGTGTCTGCTTATCTCTTCCCGACCTGCTCTGAAGAGGCAGGTAAAGCAAGAACTAAGGTGAGTTCGGTCTACCATCAGCCCCCCTGCTGTCTAGTGTAGAGGTGCAGAGGCAGATGTCATTTTAAAGCACTGAGGCCTCCAAACACTGCTCATCCTCAGCTGAACGAGCAGAGCAGATGGAGTCAGGCCTAAAAGCCACAACAGGATCAAAACTTTGCCAAAGAGCATTCAATCCTTCCTGGCCTCAAGTCTAAGCCTCAATTCAAACCTGGCCTCAAGTCTAAGCGTTAAGTGCAGATCAGTATTGCACAACATTATGTGACCCTGGGCTTAGTATCAGATGAGAAGTATCAGTTACTGGGCACACCTGGGTGTTTTATTATATTAAAAACTTAACCTGGTTTTGGCAGAGTCTGGGGAACCGGGCATCAGTCCACAGATGTTTTTGGTCAGGGGCTAAGAAAACCCCACATGTATTCACCCCCTACAGTGGAGAGGTTTGGCTGCAGTCACAGTGTAATTTATAGTGTTTTTTTTTATTTTATCAAAACGTGCTGCTTCAGCTTCATTTAGTGCTGATGTTGTTTCCATAGAGATGAGCAGAATCAGCAGAAAGAACCGATGTCCAGAGCTGAAAAATGTGCTCCCTACCTACTGACCCTCACAGAGCAACAGCTGCTACCAGAGATGACTGAGCTGCCTTTGCGGCCTCCACTTTGTTGTGTTTAAACGCCGCACTAAGTCTCTGACGGACGGCATGCGATCAATTAAAAAATGTTAAATCCTTTCATCACAGGGTGTTTAATTCATCAGATTGATTGATTATAATCATTTGTTGCAGGCAGGGCAAATAGCACTATTGTAGAGCTCGACTGATCTGTGGAGCTATAACAGACAGTAAAAAGATCCCGTATCCATTCAAACTAATTTAGACCATCAAAGCTGAAATCCATAACTGTACATACATTCAGACTACAGCCGACTAACCACAGCTTGTCAGTGCTATCTTTGTCTTCAGCCTCTTATCCAGGGTCGGATCACGGGGGCAGCAGCTCCAGCAGGGGACCCCAAACTTCCCTTTCCCGGGCCACATTAACCAGCTCTAACTGGGGGACCCTGAGGCGTTCCCAGGCCAGTGTGGAGATCTAATCTCTCCACCTGGTCCTGGGTCTTCCCCGAGGCCTCCTCCCAGCTGGACGTGCCTGGAACACCTCCCTAGGGAAGCACCCAGGGGCATCCTTACTAGATGATCCTGAACCACCTCAAATGGCTCCTTTCAACGCAAAGGAGCAGCGGCTCTACTCCGAGTTCCTCACGGATGGCTGAACTTCTCCCCCTTTTATCTAATTCAATTCAATTCAATTTTATTTCTAGTGCCAAATCATAACAAAGGTTATCTCAGGACACTTTACAGAGTAGGTAATGACCACACTCTATGACTTATTTATGATTTACAGACTCTATCTATGTCTTTATTTTAGGAGCCGATTGATATTTTTGAGGCCTATGTTTCATTTTGAATTCTGCTCCGATATGACTCGACAAAGGTACTCAGAGGGCTGCTTTCCTGAACAAATAACTTTAAAAAAAATAATATTCATCTTTATTATACATTATACATACAATGTTTTACGTTGTCAAACAATTCTAGCAATGAACACTGAGAAAATAAAGAATGAATAAAAAAACGAAAGAGTCGGATCGATGCATCCCTTCTGTCCTTTACTCTCCCCTCCTTTGTTTTCCTCCTCACACCCTCTGTTCAGTTTTGCTTTGCTGTGCTCTTCTTCTCCATCTCCTCCATCCATCAATCACCCCCTTCCCTCCCCCTCTGTGGCCCCTCTATTCATGTCTTTTTACCCCATGCTGGAACTCAGCTTGACAGTAAACACATGTTTTGCCTTTGAAGATGATTTCCAGAGGCAGTTAAACAGGGGGTGCTGGTGTTATTGTACACAGTGAACACACAAAGGGACTCAAGCTCCCCTGACTCATACAGTCACTGACCGGGAAACACACAAACACAATGCTGTGACCGAGTCTCCGTCTGCCTTTCTTTCCCTCAGATCACCTTTGTGTCCAGACTCTTTAACTCAGTCTTTAAATGTTTGACTGTCAAAGCCCACAGCTGACCTTTATTTTACTTTCCTCTCTCTCGTAAAGCCAATCGAAGAAATGTACCTTACAACAACCTGTTTGCCTGCATACATCCCGTCCACATTTTTCTTCTATTCTGGCACACATAGAAGACGTCCCCATTCTCAAACCCATCAACAAATCATGTGATTGGCTTGATTTTCTTTTTTTGTGCATACAACCAGATCTATTTGAACTGCTGAAGAAGGACATGTCGGCCATGATTCACGTCTTTAACGCTGAAAATATCACTGAGAATGACCAAACTAGTACACCGCACAGAGCTGTGGATGGATTACTGAACGGACCTACCGAACACAAGTGTCCCTCACATGCAAACTGTCACTCAAAGAGACACATACTGAACACAAAGAGACACAAAACAACTACAAAGAGACAACATGACCACAAAACAACCCCAAATTAGAGATGCACTGATCCGATACCCAGAGTTAATTATCTGGATATCGAATGAATGAGGCCGATCCAGAATTCCGATTTATTCTTTTTTGTTATTTTTCATACACAGCAATAAAGTTTCAGCGATGTAGTCACTTCAATTCTGTGTTTTCAAAGTGGTTAGGGTTTCATATTACATTTTTAAATCTGTTTGCAGTGCACTTTACATTTATTTATTTATTTTTGCTGCTTATGTTGACTTTATTTGTTAATAAATCATATTAATTACTTTAAATCTGTGTTAATTTGTTACCTTTTTTACCTTGGCTCAATGTTTGTTGTTGTAAAGGCCTGATGCCTTCACTCACATGGCAAGGTGTACAGTTCATTCATTCAACAATATCGGATTGGTATCGGGTATTAGCCGATACCCGCAGCCCAGGTATCGTATCAGATTGAAAAAAAAAAGCTGGATCGGTGCATCTCTACCAGAAATACACACAAACTGACCAGACAGAGACACAAAACTATAAAAAAAGATGGTTAATGATTACAAAGGCATTAAAAATAACATAAAAATTGGGTAAAACCATCACTGAGTATGTGTTTTGCTCCTGTCTAGGAAAGCTGGGGGACCTTTTGCATGTCTGTGCCCACGAGCCCATTGTCTCAAAATCTGCCCATGCACAGAGTAAGCAGGAAAGCATTCATGGTTAGGGGGTAGTGCTAAAGAAAAGTCCTTCATCTCTGGGAAATTATGCAACAAAGAGTCTGTGGGCACTGCAAACATCACTTTGCAGGATATCAAGTACACAGTCAAGGGCTAGTGTGAGAATATATTTATATTACCAGGATCTTCTATCCATCCTAAAAATACCTTGAAGCCAGTGCAGGGACTTAAGGACAGCAGTGATGTGAGCTCAGCTCTTTGATGCAGTTACACTCTGCCAGCAGCGCTCTGTAAGCTCAAATTGTTTTACGGACTTTTTGGGGACAGTGGAGAGCAATGTGCCAGAGCGAGAGTAGTTAAGGCTTAATGTAAGAAAAGCAATGCTGTTTCACTGGGAGAAAGAAAAGCTTTGACTTTTGCAATACTATTGAGGGACCCTTTGGTCATGCTCTGTATGCGACTGAAAACTAGATCAGAGTATGATAAGAAAACACTTTCCACCTCATGAGGCCATGAGAGTAACTAACATCTTCTCTAAGTAGCGTAAGCAGAAGTAGCAAGACTATCAGTGTGTTAGCATGCAGTTTAAAAACCTGATTATATACAGGTCAAGGGCATACTCCGGTTTCTCAAACACCTTGTAAACACCATACCCCGGGTAAAATTGGAGTTCCCATACCTTAGTTAACAGACCTAGATGACTCCTTTAGTAACCGGGGTGTTCATGCAAGTAAACATGCAAAAAACAATGTGAAAAAGAAACAAAAACAATAGAGTGTTACCTACAAACCAAGGGAGGACTTCGCCACGGCAAGTAACTTGTGATTCTGACAAAAGGTGAACCGGGGAAAAGAGCTGTATTCCGACTAACTGTACGTTGGCGGAGCGCCACCTACTGTACCAGAGGTAGAGTTACTCCCTCATTTTCCCATTGAACAGCTTTCATGTATACGAGGGGAACTTTAATAATTCCCTGAACCGGGAAAAGACCGTTTTCGGGTTACTGACTGTTTGTTTAAATATCACCAAACCTCTAAGTCCGCCTTTAGATGGACGATTGCCTTGTGTGGACAAAATTAAGTCCTCTCATTTATCTGAATGGGACTACTACGTTAGCAAAGTGTTCATGAAATTAAATGTAATACTCCCAGAGGAACTTTCCCGATGGATTACTTTGCAATCTCAAGCTCTGTCTGGTGAACATCGTAGAGACAAATACAGTGACTTCTGCAGTGGAACTTATCCAGAGTTGTAATCTTCTACTAATGCAACAGTTTGGTGATTGATACTCGAAGCTACAGGCGATTGGGCTGCGGAGTGATTCTGAAGCTGTTTAAGGTAAAATAGTTACCCAACGATTCTTTAAAAGCCGTTTTTGGAATAGCCATATGGACCATTCTGGAAGATACTGAGTTAGGCCTTGTTCGGTCGTATGGAAGACATATTGGCGGCTGCTAATCCTTTATAAATGTGCCTGTCAGAGTCCTCAGTGTTATTCATACATTTGCTGATTGGACAGTCCCTTCCGACGCACTAAGTTTTTTCAGTTAACTCACTTTGGTCTAGACATTTCATGCCCAGCGCCAACTCTCCAAAGGGTCTCCATTTCTGGCATCTGACAAGACTGCTGAGAGATTTGTCACTCAAATGCAGAGCCTGTATATCCTGCTGTAAAGACATGAACTAGTTCTTAAGTTGGACATCTGTCACCATCTCTGTCGAGCTCTCTTTCTCGGTCTCTATCGCCCTCCCCATCACTTTCCCCTCTCTGTCAATTCAACTCCGTAAATGTACCCCCTCTGTATCTCCGTCTGCCTTATCGCTCTCTTCTCTATATATATCAAGCTGCCAGTGAGCTGGATCCCTGCTGCAGAATAGTCTATCTTAGTGGCTATAGGATAGGGCCTAGTCAAAAGAGCTATGGATTATGATCCCAGATTACCCACAGACGTCCAGTGGTGCCTTCACTGTCCTTTTGGAAGTCTTGGCACTAGGCAAAGATAAGGTACATCAGGGAATATAACGCAATCTAGGAGAAAAGCAGGGTAAACAATGAGAGGATGGCAAGAGATACTTCTAATGAAAGCCTTTCCTCACTCTTTCACCTGATGATGAGCTCATTCATTCTCTTCTTCTCAACTATCTTGAAACTTACAAATCCATGCACACAAGGTATTCACAGTGTCGAGGAGCTTACAGCAAGGACAACCTCTGATTTATTCTGCTTCCTCTCATTAACTGTCTTACCTGGACCTCCAGCTGGATGACCAGCTAATCATTGTGATTGCCTCAAGGAAATTAGCCGGGGAGGTATAAAACTGAGTGTGGGAGAGCACTGCAGACGGACATTATCAGACCAAAATAAGCACTAATCAATGAGCGGGTTTGAGAGCATGTTTGAGTGTGAGAGCATGAAGTAAGTGGAGTGTGATTAAATTAAGTCATGATGCCTCAGTGACTCTTCAGGATCATTAGCTCGCTTTCCAGGCTGTGCACAAAGCAAGGGTGCATCACATTCACACACTACAACACCATGCTAGATATAAGTATCAACTGAATCCTTTTTTTTACTACAGGCAGAAATGTGTCCGTAAAATTGAGCATCAAAAACTGTCAAGTATCAAATGTTGGTAGTTAATGGTCGGCCTTGTTCTTAGACTTGTTTGCTTTACTTTATTTAATTAAATACTTCTAAACTTTCTTTTCTCGCTAAGCAAGATGGCGTACTTACCTGTCACAGGTAAATATCTGGTTGTCATGGTTACCAGAGACCAGAAGTCTGCAGTTTAGTTCAATACACTATACTGTTAAACAACAGAATTACAAAGAATCAGTTAAATAATACTTATAAAAGTTTATAACTATCTTTCTCACCTTCTCTCCGTTTCTGTCCCTCGTTCTTATTTTTTTCTTTCTCCTTTCCTGGATTCCTTTAAATTACATTTCAACGTCAATATCATTTCATTCATTTCCTCCCCTGATAGTTGGACAGCATCTGACGCTCATCCAACCGTGATGAAGAGTCGTCTGAGGTGCATTGACCCATTCAGATAAACTAAGAGACATTTTGGCATGTAGTGGTAAAGAAATTGATGTGGAATAAATCAAGTGGCGCCTTCAATAAACTTCCTCCCACCGTTTAAAGCTGTGCAGCAGCGATGCTAAATGAGGTCTATTAGCCCTGCGATTGACTGGCGATCTGTCCAAAGTGTTCCTCGCTCAGAAATAGCATCGGTATAGACAATGATGGTAGTGGATAAATATCCCTGACGGGTTAAGTACAGATGATACCAATCCCTTAAAGTTATTGCTGGCAGCGAGTAAAAAGTCCATCACAAAATACTGTCTTAAGGAAAAGCTGTCCTACAGCTGGACTCTTTAGAACAGACGACCGACTCCATACGACTCCACAAACGACTAGAAAAATTATGTTTATTTAGCCAGTGAGACCGATTTTCTGTTATCATAGTATGTTTAATGCCCAACATTTTATTTTAAAGTATGCAAACCTTTCCTTATTGTTGTTCTGTTTTTTTTTTTGCTGTCTTAATGTGAAAAATGTTCCTAAATAAAAAGTTAAAAAGGAAATGACTGTGGATGGTTATTATCGTATATTGTTCTCATGGATAGAGTTTGGGTGTAGCTTCACAGACGAGTGAACTGGGACACAACTTAACCTGCGGTCTGCTCAGAGGCTGGATAAGGACACAGCCTACAAAGTGGTCCTGCAATGGCCCCCGAACGCCCAACTCAAGCTGCCCCCTCCTCCTCCTCCTAAGACGAGATCTTGATTGACAGAAACCAAAACTTTCAACCAACAAAGTGTAGATACCGAGTCAGGGAATTTTCCTAAAACCCCAGCTGGCGGCATGAGTTGTAAATACAGACACAGCAAGATACAGAAACACTGGTGGTCGAGACAGACAGGAGGCGTGTGAGATGGAGATGATACTTGGTGTAAAAACTAAACTGCATATAAGCAATAAAACAAGGTAGCCTATTGACTTGTTTACATCTCAGCACTGACCTTTCATGATCAATATATCACACTGCAGGTATGGACCACTTGGACAGAAGCAATCTGAAGCAAACACACCTACACCATGGCAGTAGTGATTAGTCAAACAGTGGGTTATCTCTGCCCCTGAAGTAAAGGCACTGCAGCCTCGACAGAGAGGTGAACAATACATGAAATTGAGAGAGTAAGAAAGAGAGAGCGAGACAAAAGGGATAATTTCACTGAGCTATGGATATGTAATTAAAAGCGCTGAAAGGATATTAAAGTGATATTCCAGCGTAAAATCAGCCCAGGGTCTTTTTTGGCAAATACACTCATCAAATGAGCCATTGAGACAGTTTTTCGTGTAACAACTATTAATGGAGAAATCCTGGAGAGTCGCTAACAGTTGAATGCGGCTAACACTGATTAGCTCTGATCAGCACGGTGAAGGCATTAAAACGGCTTTTTTAACCACTAATGCTGCTGAAAATAACAGCAAACCTCTGCAGCAGCATGAGAAGAGTCCCTACACACAAAACAAAGCACCAATGGGCTCCTTCCTTTGGGATTGACTTTGGAAATCTACTTGAATGGACTTTACTATGAGAGAAGCTGGTACAGGGGCCAGTAGGTAAGTCTTTAAAACACTCTTTTAATAAACTCTGGATTCACTAACTACGCTGTTGTTGCTTCACTGTATGCTACTGCAGAGGTTTGGTGCTATTTTGAGCAATATAAGTGGTTAAAAAAGATGTTTTAATGCCTTCACCTTGCTGGCCCGAGCTAATCAGTGCTAGCCGCATTCAACTGTGAGCGACTCTCCGTGATATCTCCGTTAAAAGTTGTCCAAAAAAAAAATTGGCTTAATGTCTTATTTGTCGAGTGTATTTGTCGAAAAAGACCCTGAATTTCACTTTAAACCCAATTATCTTGGTAACCAAGCAGTGGCGTGCGTCAATATCATTGCTGTGTCTTGAAAAAGCCACATATCAATTTCTATCAGCACTTCTCAATGTCAATGCAACAATCTTTTACTTAGGACATGATTAACATGATTTAGATGACAAAACACGACTGTGAAAACTGTCTGTATTTATGCTGCAGCTCACACGGCAATATCTAATGTAATAACCAAGGAGATAAGCAGGATTTTTTTAAAAATATCATTCATTATGCATTTGATGATCAGTTGGGCTTTTCAATCATCCTCGAAAGGCAGAAGATTCAACTTGTCATCTGTGTCTGAGGCTGAAGTAGAAGAAGCCATTAGCCGACACTGGCTGAGAGCATATGGTTGCAGAGAGAACTCAATTAACACTTGACACAATAACCACAACTCTCTCCATCTCACCAACCAGCTGTGGTCAACAGACGAGTCTCTATCCATCATAACTATCAGATGAATAAATAAATAAGGGCCAAATCAGTGTTTCAAACCATGGAGGTCCATCATTTGTTGATTTCATGATTGAAGTCGTGTGGGTGTTAAGTGCATTTGCATAACTCCCCTTACTGGAAAAACCATGTGGTCTCAGTATAATCGGTATAATTACAACAATAACAACATAAAAAACACAGCTGCAAGGCTTCCATTAAGCAGCAGTGATGGGATGTGTTTATGCTGCAGTTCATCAGCAGGTTTTAAAGGCTCAGGTAACAATGTTTTATGCACATCTTCATTACCTTTATGTGTGTCTCTCTTAATGCTTAGCTTGTTAATGTGGTACTGCCTCATTGTGCTTGTGTTCGCAGACATTTTTGTTCATCGGCTCAATCGCGTTCTCACCCCAACTTTGCATATACTGCCTTTTGTGTCACTTGTAAATGCACTGGGTAGCCACTGGGTATGTGGTAACTAAGGTTTAGGCAATAAAATCACTTGGGCTACTCTCACACTGCAGGTCTTTATGCACAATTCGGATTTATTGCTCCAATCTGATTTTTTGTTTGGCTCACATTACATCCTTTATTGTCGCCTGTCTACGGATTGCTGTGTGAACAGCTCAAGCTCCTGAAGTGACCCGTATTGATCATTGATGACATCACGCCACAACAATGTTTACGTAACTGCTATTGTAGGACTTTATGGCTAAATGCTAAAAACAGTGTGTGGGGTAGCCGTCAAATTTGTGTGCAGGTGATATCACGAAGGAGGAAGAGGAGAAAAAAAGACACAAACTTTTTCCAATCAACTTCATTTGTCAATCATTTACAAAACAGTGAAGCACGGGTCAGAATGATGTCAAAGTCGCATTAAATGCGACCTGGCTATTAAGATTGCAGTCACTTTCAAAAAATCCAATACGTATCCAATTCAGTAGCCCATTTAAAAGATAAAAAAGAAAAGAAAAGACCGAGATATGGGTTACGCATGAGCCAAAAATGCAGATTCAGGTCACTTTGAACTGCAGTGTGAACGTAGCCTTGGTTATGGTTAGGAAAAGACCGTGAGTGGGGTTACAGAACTCCAATGATGCATGGGACATGAATGGGACATGTACCGTGGTCTCTTGGGTGAAAGTCTGGTGTTTGTTCTGCAGATCCACAACCCAACCTGCGTGTGTGTCTAATATCAACACAACGCCAAGGGCTGCTGTGCAACGCGGCAGTGTTTAACGCCCTGGAAATGAGAAAGGGCTGATGATGAATCGTTTGACTGACCAGTCTATCAATAAACCTGAGTCTTATGTGAATGGCTGTACAACATTTCATGGCAATCCATCCTTTTGTTCAGAGGTCACAGGTACTTTTTGACCATTGTTTGTTTTTTAATTAAAATGTGTCTAAAAATATACAATAACATGAGTCCAACATATTATTAGCAGAGATAAATTGGACTATTCATGAATTTCACGTATACATCATTGATGATAGGCTGGCCTATTGGTACGTAGCCACTAAGGTAACTATCCACAGATACAGTTAAGTTTAAATATTCACTGTCTTCCACATGTACGTTTTCAAAGAATGATGGGTAAATATATAATTATGTCAATTACTATTATTTCAACAGCTTAATATGCACCATAAAAAGCATTTGTACATGCTTTAGCCCACCCTACACGTTATTGTAGGCACAGATATTTCCTGCTATAGTCGTGGAGACATTTCGCTCCAAAGCAAAAATAATGGCGCCGGGGGAAAAGTCACAGGATTAACAATGTCAGTAGGTTTCATCCTATGGGCATCATGAATGTCTGGACCAGTTTTCATTCAATAGCCGTCGAGAAGTTCCACTAAAACCACAAAGTGTTGACGTCACGGTGGAGCGAGAGGAAAAGTCGATGGATTACAGAACAATGCCATCTCTGAGCCTCTGACCCTTTCCTGACCCTTCCTTCTGGCTGTTTTTTCTCACCTAAAACTGCCTCTTCCAATCAAGACACAACAGACTGAAATGTGATTACTTTAGAGGGTTATACACAAACACAATCACAAACACACTGAGCGCTCAGCCGGGGCCGCCTTCAGTATTCTAATAAACACTCCCTGGGCTCTGCTTCATCACTCTCACTTCAGCTCTACATAATAGAGGCCAGGTCATTCATTAGCCTCCTTCAAACTGTCAATCGGAGAAATAAAGGGGAAGAGTGAAAGAGGATGAGTCCGAATGAGAGACACACACAAACACACACACACACACACGCCCTGTCTGAGTGTTAGAACTGATAGGCCACTAAAGCCTTTTTATGCCACTGCGATCTAAAGTGCAGCCATTCTTTCACTGCTGGTAGTTAAGAGGGAAATAAAGTCTACTTAATCTTCTACTTCATCTTAGAGTCGCAACCTTCTACGCGTTAAAACACACACACACACAAAAACACACACTGCTTTGGATGATACTTTTAATGAATGTTTGATGTGCATGTGGCAGCCCGTTCATTTTTCATTAAGCCAAGAGACTTCCATTCTCTCTTTGTCTTGTTTAATCTTCTACATCTCTCCACACTTCCTTTGTGTGGCCTGTTAAGATTTTCTTCTTTACTTCTCAAAGGTTTGGAACCGCCTGCCGCAAAGTCTTGATTGGGTCCAGTCCAGGTAGGCTAATTCTGACTTTTTTTTCTGACCAATAGCCGCTCGTTAACCGTTCACTAATGGTTCAACGAGCAGCTAGCAGCGTTTCAAGCGCTCTCTTCTGCTAAATTTGTGGATCCACAGCCGATTGCTAAACACATATTTATTCTTATATGTTTATATACCGTATTTTCCGCACTATAAGTTGCACCTAAAAACCTTCAAATGTCTCAAAAGCCGACAGTGTGCCTTATAATCCGGTGCTCCTTATATATGGACCAATATTGAGCCACAACAGGTCTCCAACTGCGGTGAGCAGCCGCCGACTCTATTTTCCCCCGTAGAAGAAGTAACACGCGGTGCATGTTGAGATATACGACTGCGCGCAGCGTGCCGTTTCATTTCCATGTGTGTGTTTGTGTAAAGAGCCCAAAATGGCTCCTGTTAAGAGACACGCTTACGACGCAGAGTTTCAACTCAAGGCCATTAGTCACGCAGTAGAACACGGGAATAGAGCAGCAGCCAGAGAGTTGAACATGAACCAATCAATGGTGCCGAAGTGGAGGAAGCAACAAGATGACCTGCGCCAAGTAAAACAGCCTCGACTGTAGCGTATATTCTCTGCACCTTATAATGTGGTGCGCCTTATACTGTATATGAAAATGGTTTCAAAATAAGACATTCATTGAAGGTGCGCCTTATAGTGCGGAAAATACGGTGTTTAACTAATAGTATTAATTGGTCGGTATTCTTATTATCGGTTAACGGTTAAACCCTTAACTATTAACATCCCCAGTCTAGTGAGATGTCTGAGAGGACTACTTTATATTTTCCAATGTTCTTTCCGGTGGTAGGTTGTAAATTTATCTTTTCAAATAAATGACATTTTGCATGTTTGTTTTGCACATGAAGAACAAAGTCCTGTACAGAAATCTGCAGCCTCTGCTGAAAGAAACTGCAGAAGCTACAGATTTAAACAGGGACAGCTTCCTGTTTCAGTGTCAAGTGCACACTAATGCAGCATATGATTAACTGGAATTAACACGCAACCTGTTGCTTTAGTGAAGTTCTTCTTCACACTTGACGACATAAACAGATGGTGATTCTGCTGCACTGTCAGGATGACACAGGATGACAAATCCTAGTTCAAAACCCTTCAATCTAGCAGTATACTGCAGCGGGCCCCAAAGAAAACCCTTTTTACATCCAGAAACTGAAGTTTTTAATCATTTAACTCTTCTTCTTTTGGGGAGAAACTATTTTAAATATAAAGAATACATTTGGTGTCTTAATGTTTTTGTTCTAATAAAGAGCCATTACTGAGAGAAAGAAGAAACGCACCAATATCACAGAAGTGTGTGTTTCTTTTACTTGAGTCTCTTCTATTTCTCCTCTGTTATCTGAGGAAAACTACTGAAAAATAATGACTTTTGTTTATTTTTTCGACTGTATTTTGATGTACTAGTGTTCGTGTTTTCACAGTGCAGAGAGCTTACCAAAACCCTAATGAAAAAATGTCTCTACCAAGAAATAATCTCTGAAAACATTCTGTCGTATAAACTTCCCGTAATCACCGTTTGTAACCAGAGCAGACGCTTTCAAGCTGCCACCGAGAGCTGTGAACTTTTAACAACTATGACCAACTCGCCGAATGTTCAGAAATATTATCCAGACGTGGACAATCAAATGAGATGGAACTGCAAAACATAATGGTGTTCTCCAGACACACACGCACACACACACACACACACACACACACACACACACACACACACACACACACACACACACACACACACACACACACACACACACACACACACACACACACACACACACACACACACACACACACACACACACACACACACACACACACACACACACACACACACACACACACACACACACACACACACACACTTGTTTCCAGCTTAATTGCCCCAGGGCCACAGTTGCCTCAGAGAATTTGTTGTTGTTATGGATCACTTTCCATTTTGTCTTCCGAACAGAATGTGTGTGTGTGTGTGTGTGTGTGTGTGTGTGTGTGTGTTCATATGTCTATGTTGGCCTGTCTGTAAGAGATAATGAGGCAGAGACTGCTTCACCCAGCTAACCCCTGGACTCCTGTGCATTGGCTGCAGTAGTGGAAAACACATTGGAGCACATTTCCTAACTAACTTGCTCTGAGTTGATTCAGCTCCAGGTAAGTTCAAACATAGCCCAGTTTGAACGTAACGCCTTACTTAGGTCGGAGTTTATATGCTAATAACATTTTAAGGTTGCACCACCTTAAGTAGTTCCAACGTAGGCAGACGTTACACCTTAAATCCTACGCCTCGCCTTTAGTAGCGTATAGTCCTCTGTAAAATAGCTGTTGTCATGGTGATTCGTTTTGACACGTGGGATAACTTCGAGGCTAATCCCTCTCTTTGGAGAGTTACGATGATTTTGATTTATTCTCACACTTTTGTCGGATTACCGACCTGCTGGAAATAGACTTCCAACATGACATGGACAGAACCAGGTTAGTACTTCCCAACAAGTGTGACGGTTTCACCACTTCAGGCCACTGTTGTTGTTCTGCACGAGATGTAGATAAAGGTTGTATTATCACCCAATCATAAAGCTCTGTCCTAGCGAGAAACGTTTTTGTTGTCGTTTGGTGATTAAGGTTAGCTATTTTTAGCCATTAGCCTCTTCATTAACAGAAGCACAGGAAGTAGGGATGGCACGAGCAGTTTCCAAGATCGAGGGATCGCATCAATTCCTTGAGGGTGAAATTTTTTTTTACAACTCAACGCGTCTTCCTGCAGGAATAATGATGCACAGCAACACAGCCTACCCAACACCTGATGCTTATTCTCAATCAAAACAGTCACAGTACCCCTTTAAGGATTTCGTTTTTCACAACAACTTCAAACAAGGTAATTAAATTCGCCTTTGCATTCTGTTAAAGATCAGTCCTGCTGTGGTGGCAGGTATCAGCAGGTCCTGCTTTGCCAGGACTCTCAGTTTTTTGTACCGGTGCCTGTTGGACTTCCACCACTCCAGTGGGTTTTGCTGAGGACGAATGCATGGCTCACTGAAACAAGCTTCTAGCTCGTTGACATATTTGCAAACTAATCCTCCTCAAAGAGGGTGTCAGGGCCACGACGTTGCGGCCCCGAACTTCACTGCTTTCCCCCTCCATGCCGTCCGGGCCTTGCATAGTAACCCCATCACGTAGGTCACACAACGTCTCTCAGATGGTGAGGCGAAGAGCTGGATCCAAAAATCAAATGTATTTGTGTCTCGGGTCAAGCGCAGTAGCAAGAGGTGCCTGGGTGCGCGCACAAACACCCGTGCACAAAAAAAGAGTGCCGTTTTTTACCAAGTTAATTTGAAACGAGGACTTCTCAGGGAATCAATCACACACGTCTCAAACTTACAGGAAGTGAAAACATAACTTTCTGTGACAATGAGAGAACTTATACACTGCTGCTGAAACAGGCTGCTGGACTTTTATTTTGACTTTCTCAGCTCAGCTCTGCGGCAACACGTCCGCCCCAAATGGCTTTCAAACCTCAACTATGACAAGCCTATGGTGCCAGGAGGAATTACTGCTGCTCGACAGCCGTGTGTCTCTTTATTGGAGGTTGTCAGGAAGTGACTCGGGCACCGACATGATTTAAGAGAGAGGAAAAGGAATTGCTTTAAACAATAAATGACTAACAGCCCGTGCAAACAGTGGAAATTATAGTTTTTCCATCTTCCTTTTATACAGAGACAGTTTGATGAGTTGGTCACTGCGACTCATGCGGAAACACAAACCTGTACAATGCAATACATTTATAAAAACAAATTAGACACAAAAGTCAAGTGTTTTTCTTCTTATGCACTGTCTCATCTTCTGTGCATCAGTGCATTTGGAAAAATCTGATTTACTTCAGAAGCTATAATAAAAATGGTAAGCATGATGTTTCATTTTTCCCCAATAATATGTAGTCTAACATTTGTTGTGAGGGTAGGAACGAAGATTGACCGGTAGATCCAGAGCTTCTATGGTCATGAAAGCCATAAAAGTCATGACCGAAAGAACGAGGTCGCGGGTACAAGCGGCTGAAATGGGTTTTCTCAGGAGGGGGGCTGGAGTCTCCCTTAGAGAGAGGGGGAGAAGTTCAGCCATCCGTGTTTGGGCACGGTACGGATGGACAGTGTTAGTGCGCCCTAGGAGCTTGATCCCAACTGGCCCAGAGTCAGCAGCTCCAAATAGTCACATTTCAGAGGTGTTTCATGGCTGAATAGGTGAAGTTTCTAAAAGAGTCCCGCCGTCTCTCTTACCTTCTTCTTGGACTTGAAGACATTGCAGCGGAAGACATTGCTCTGTCCGTCTCTGGCGATGTAGCTGAAAATCTTCAGATCCTGCGAGTCGTGAGACACATAGAATATCCTGAAAGATAGGGAATAAAATAGGTCAGAAATAATATATATATATGTGATCCAAACAGAATCGGAGCCTGGCAGCGTTTCTAAATGTATCACGACACAAAGTAGGCACTCAGCCTGTTTCTCTGGGGTTTTACTGTGACAAGAATAAACACCATTTTAAGTTTGTTTTAATCCAAAGGCATGAGAGCAAATGTTATCTCTCTCTCAGGCTAAAAAAAAAGGGTAAAGAAAGTTGTGATTAGATCAGGGGAAGAAGCGCTATCTAAATAAAATGAGCTGGTAAGTACAGACTATTATTTCTACGGGACTTTGAGACAGGAAGTTCACACTGAAAGTAAACTTTAATTCAAAAGTTCACCTCAACACTGATACGTTCCTGTGTGAGGAGGACACAGAGGAGGTAATACTATCACAAACAGATATATCTTGTGTGGGAGTGGATGCAGGGGGAAGAAAGTGTGAAACAACAACAGAGTTCTGCTGGGGGGGAGAGACTGTGTGCAGCCGCAGCGCAGAGACAGACGACGTCCTGCAGAGCGAGTGGAGAGGAGGAAATAAGGTTGGGAGCAGAACGGGGAGGAAAAGAGATGAAACACAATAACCTGCAGGAGGAAGAACACTGTATGAGTTCAACTCTACACTCAATTATCTGGAGAGATAAAGTACTGAACCTGCCAAAATAAAATACACATACATAAATAAATAAATAAATAAATGACTCGATAAATAAATTGATGTCATTAAATGTACCAAATATTATTAAAAATAAAAATAAATACACAGTCGGTGTTAATTAACTGATTAAATGTGACATTAATTGATAACTCTGTTTTTATTTAGTTCATTTATTTTTTATACTGTTGTACTAATTATTTACTTTTCCTATTTTATTTGCTCTATTTTATATATATATATATATATATATATATATATATAAATATATATAGATATATCTATATCTGGGGGAACTCATACAAGTCCGTACTCCAGCCAGAGATCTACGGTCACCAGTGAGTTGTTGCTGGAAGACCAAGGGCGACCGGGCCTTCTCTGTGTCTGCTCCCACACTCTGGAACAGCTTGATCCATTACATGTTAGACACACGGGGTCCATGGAGAGGTTTAAGAGCGTACTCACACTGTCCTTCTGGCCGGGGCCAAACCCGGTTTTTCAGCTAAAGCCTAGTACCTTTAAGCAGTGTGAGTGCACCCGCTCCGCGCACAACTGCGGCCAGCGGGCCGTTCACGGCCCGCTTGAAAGAGGTGTCCTTTAGCGGAGCCGTTTGCACATGTACGAGCACGAGCGTGCGCACGTGTGCGAGCACGAGCACGAGCCCTACGGCAGTAGCGTTATGTCCGCCTGTTCGGACATGTAAATAGAAGGACGGACCATGCGTGGACATTTAACAACAACAACAATGGCGGTGAAAGGTTCACGTTGGTGTGATGCGGAGGTGGAGTGTTTACTGCAGATTTGGTCGGTTGAAAATATTCAAAAACAGTCGACAAGACGCACAAAAACTCCGAGGTCTACGGAAAGATTTGTAAACAAAGCCACACACATCAATGCGTGTGACGTGTTACGGCGTGATGGCGTATGGACAGCAAGAAGCATTGGCCGGCCCTGGCAGTGTGAGTACAAACGGGGCTGGGGCGCAGGGGGGAGAGGGAGGGGGGACAAGTACCCTAAAGCCCGGGTCGCGGTCCGGAAGGACAGTGTGCTTTAAAAACACATTTTTCTCTCCTCGGCCTTCGGCTCCACGGGGACTTCTAATCCAGCATAGTTTTGTTCAAAATGTTTATGTGCATTTTTTACATAAACATGCACTGTTGTTTATGACTACCGTAGCCGTGCTCATTGTAAACTGTGCTAGAACAAAACAAAGCAGAACTAACTGGGAAATTAGCAACGTATTAATGGGCCCGCTGGTGTATTTGGGGTAATTTATCACAATGAGACAAGAGCAAGAAATTAGGTGAAGATTATGCAAATATTGTCTGTGGAAATGTGGTTCTGCTTGTGTTTCATTGCATGTTGTTGTTTTTTTTTATACTAATTGGACTGAATATAATGTATTCACATATTTGTGTGTATGTTTTGTGTAGTAGAATCCAGGACTCTCATTTATACACTGTGACATTTCCATTTCTGTGGTATTTGTTTTGGCCTTTTCTGTAAAAGCCAGACTGGATGAGGCGGTGTCTTTGTCAACCCCGCTTAGCACACTGTCAAAATACCACACACAGATATCTGCAGTGACACACACACACACATAGACATATGAACACACACACACACACACACACACACACACACACACACACACACACACACACACACACACACACACACACACACACACACACACACACACACACACACACACACACACACACACACACACACACACACACACACACACACACACACACACACACACACACACACACACACACACACACACACACGCACGCACGCACACACACACACACGCACACACGCACACCAGGTCCAACAAGTCAATTTGCTATGGATGGATTAAATTGGCTTTAATTTCCCAGAGACGCTTAAGTGATTGCATTAGCAGTGGTTTGTTTACTCACAATCACTTGAAATATTAACAACGTTTGTTCGTAAAAGCCAGTTATCAATTTCAGAAAAACTAATTACACATGCAAGATTTCAACTGTGCAGAACCACATCTCCAGCACTATAATGACGATGATGGTGGGACGATAGGTGAGGACTCTAATATGATGTTATGGAGCAGAGAAGTAGGAACGTAGAAGAACACATCATACTGCACACAGGTAGAATTTCAATCGACTACAGACTTCATATCATTGATTTATTTCTTCCATATAATGTTCCTCACATTTTGGTCAAAGGTTGAATATGTAGAATCTTTATTAAAAGCTATGTATATTTAAAACAAATAATAATAACACACCCATTGGGCGTTTTGAGGGGTACAGAATGAAAGTATTGCTTTTCCATAAAAATATATGTAGTCTGAATAAATATATTAAGTTTGACAATGACTTCCTGTCACGTTCTTTTTACATTAGGTAATAGCAGCATTTGGGTTGCCAGGGTTGACTGTTGTTGGGTGCAGCTACTGTAGGCTGGCACTGGGTGAAATGGAGGTTGCCAATCCTGCAGCTGCGTTATTTGTCCCAGCAGCTGAGTGAGCGGAGACGGGCAACAACCAGAGTCAGTACAGGCCAGGCATTCACTCCATGGACTGAGATAAAGGACGTAAATGGCATTAAAACGCATGCCTAAATGGCTAAGTTTCTCCTTGATCGGTAACATCACTTTCATCTTTACTTAGCTGTAATGGCTTACGCTAACAGCTAATGGTAACTGTCAGTCAAACTCCTCTAATAATTGTTTTTATGGTGCGATTTGCCGGAGGGGATGGGTTCAAACAGACTCTGGTCTCCTGTAGGCTACTGGGCCGGGTCCGACCAACCTGGCAACCCGTCTGCTGGAATTATTTTTTGTTCTTGCGACTAAGATGTTGAGACACTAGATGGCGGTGTTCAGCTTATTCTCCATATTCAGCCTTTAAGTAAGCAAACATGTCAGTATTTTGTCCATATGTACAGCTTCACGGTGAAGGCCACTCATACATTAAACTGTTTATTGTGGAGCACATGTGGGCGTGAGTTAGCATCAACAGCAGCTTTACTCATCCCTATGTGAGTCATCCCCACAGCTGATGAGCAGAACAGAACAAAATGCGGATGCTGTTGTGTCATTGCACTTTACACAGAACTTGCTGGAAAATACACGTCGACATTATGCACAACGGATTAAAGTGAGACGAGGCGGTGATCTGCAGCTTAGTGAGGGTGGCAGAAACATCTCTGCATGTGTCCATGTCAACAACAGAGGGCTAACAGGGTCTCCTTTATCAAACCGTGTCATCTACTGGAAGAAAAATGACCGCTCCCATCCGGCAGCACTTAGCACAAACCTTTAAGTTGTCTCCCTTTACAACTTTTTCCTCTCCCCTCACACCCGCCCCCAATCCCAGCCCCTGTGATAAAAATCAATGTCCCTACAGATTTCTCTCTTTGAAATCTAAAGCTGAGGGGGAAAAGGTCTTATGTTCTGCCAATTGTTGCCTAAGAGAACTGTTTTTTATTCACAACATGTAGGCATTGGAGATGATAAAAAGAAGCATTACATGCTGCCAGACGAGTGAAACTTGAAGCCAAGAGTGAGTAAAAAAGTGAGGTTAGCTGACTGGCTTAGCTGACAAATCCCCAAGGGGCACGGGGGAGATGACAGCTCAGATACTACTCCGTCAAACGTCTCTATCTGGAACCGTACCCAAACATCCAGGTGGAGATGCGTCAAATAGATCAGATCTCAGAATTAGAGGCAGGCAAGACATGAAAGCCTCCAAAGATGGTGAAACGCCAAATAAATCAGACTACAATCATTGCCACCAGGGAAACTCCTCATCTTGTATTTATTTGAGATTCTCACAAAGTGAGCATGTCTGGAAAGAGGAGACTTGTGGGTACCCATAGAACCCATTTTCATTCAGTTATCTTAAGGTCAGAGGTCAAGGGACCACTTCTGAAAATGGACATGCCAGTTTTTACTCTTGCCAAAATTTAGCCTAACTTTGGAGAGTTATTTCTCCACTACCGCCTCCAACAAAAAATGTTAAAGTTACACTCCACAGGGGGCGGTGGCTCAGTTGTTAGAGCAGGCGCCCCTTGTACGGAGGCTGAAAGTCCTTGTTGCAGCGGCCCGGGTTCGACTCCAGTCTGCGCCCTTCCCCTCCCTCTCTCCTCCATTTAATAATGGAGTGGAGTTATAAAGCGCTTTTCAAAGAACTCAAAGTGCTTTACAGTCACACCGTAAACCATGATAGGGGCGGACTGATGGAAGTGTGGCTGCCATTCAGCGCCTACAGCCCCTCAGACCACCAAAAAAGGACACAATGGCCAGGACACAAGTGGCAGGGCAGGGATCGAACCGCTGGCCCTTTGAACATTGGGCGACCCGCTCTGAGCCACAGCCGCCCCCCGTCGACCTTCAGCTGTTCTAGGTATCTCAATAAAGGCATGAAAAGGCCAGAAAAAATATCTTAAAATGCCACTTTTCTACTATCTTAGCGGTCTTAGAACAAAAATAAACAGCTGAACAAAATAAATACATTCATCCATCAAAGCCAGTTGAAATAATGATGCAGCTGTTTAGTCCGCTGGCAGAAATGAGTCAGCAGTAACACAGCAGGTACACTGATCCCCACACAGATATTGTAGATTAACAGCAGTCGTCTTACGAGGAGAGATGGATCATAAATAGTGCAAGGAGCGAGACAAGAGTCATAACTTTTCTGCTGAATACAAAATATTTACAAACTCTGGAGCACCGGGGATCAATAGTAGTCCATTTTAATTTGAGATTATCTAGATAATCAGAGACATTTGGGGGTCAAATTAAAAATGAGATAAGAATTAAATTAAAACCTACACTTGGAACACTCTCGGAAACATCAACTTTGATTGGTTTTGCATCGTCAGGATCAAAATACGCCTCCGTCTCGACTCAGCCTGCAGCAACATTTAACAGTCGTACAGGGGAAAGACGCAGAGAAAGTTTCTCCACCAGCAGCTCAATAGATCAGAGTGAAACGTCACCTGTAAAGGTGCTGGAGATTTCCTATAGCTCCCGATAACTCTGTTTGTAGCTAACAAGCAAAGCAGGACGCTGAGGTCAGGTCCTGGGAGGTTTCAATGCTGCTGGGGACAGTTTACGCTCTGAAGTTTAGTCTCTAACACTCGGGGAAGACTTTCATCTCATCTCATCTCATCTTCATCCTCTTATCCGGGGTCGGGTCGCGGGGCAGCAGCTCCAGCAGGGGACCCCAAACTTCCCTTTCCCGGGCCACATTAACCAGCTCTAACTGGGGGATCCTGAGGCGTTCCCAGGCCAAAGTGGAGATATAATCTCTCCACCTAGTCCTGGGTCTTCTCCGAGGCCTCCTCCCAGCTGGACGTGCCTGGAACACCTCCCTAGGGAGGTGCCCAGGTTGCATCCTTACTAGATGCCCGAACCACCTCAACTGGCTCCTTTCAACGCAAAGGAGCAGCGGCTCTACTCTGAGTTCCTCACAGATGGCGTGTCAGCTGGGATCGCCGCCCCCCCCCCGACACCGACAGGGATTGATTTTACGGTAAAGGTCTGTCCTGTTGCCGTTTTCACCCCGCATGTACAATGTTCAAAGTTTTCTCTTGCTTTTATTTAAAGATTAATCTTAAGACAAACAGCGCCTAATGAATTGATCGTTAGTGACAGGAGCTCTAAAGACTGTAGAGTTTTGTGCACAGGGCAGCGACAGAGAGAGAGAGTTTGAAAGCCTAGAGAGAGAGTGAGTGAAATAGAGAGATGGACACTCAAAGTAAATGACAGGCAGAAAGAAAGTAAGTGTGTGTGTGTGTGTGTGTGTAGGATTACAAGTGAATATGGAGAGAGAGGGAGAGAGAAAAGGGAGCAGGGCAGCTGGTTCATGACTCATCCGGTGACTTAAAGTTCAGCGGTGCATTAAGACTTTGACAAAGATCACTCCCATTCATTCACATTTAACCTGCTGCAGCCTCGTCAGAATATAACCAGGAACTGTGCCAGACGCACGGCACGCATGTGCACCAATAAACATGCAGGAAACGCAGCTATTCGTCCGGCATTCATTTACTTTTGACAGGAAAAACTCTCAATGACTGCATGCACACACACGCAAACACACACGCACGCACACACACACACACAGACACACAGGCACACACACTTTGCAATCAACACACATAAACACTCTCAACGTCTTCTACTGATCAGCGACTGTCATCAACAACACACACTGCATACATATAGACTGCACACACACGCACACACTAACACACATATACACTGTCAGTTTAATGTGGTCGGCGCACACACAGATGCAGGCTTACACGCACACACGCACACAGATGCAGGCTTACACGCACACACACACAGATGCAGGCTTACACGCACACACACACACAGATGCAGGCTTACACGCACACACACACAGATGCAGGCTTACACGCACACACACAGTCAGTTCACACACACACACACACACACACACACACACACACACACACACACACACACACACACACACACACACACACACACACACACACACACACACACACACACACACACACACACACACACACACACACACACACACACACACACACACACACACACACACACACACACACACACACACACACACAGCTAATAAGCCCTTCTTGTTAACAGGCTGAGTCTATCACGCGGGGGGCTGTGATGTGATGTCTGAGTAATGAAGTGGGCTTGTTTTAGAAGGCCTCTGTCATTTTTCCTTTGATTTAGCGCTGACTGTGTAACACAAATGCTATAAATCAGAAGGCTAAGAGGCAATGCACCACACACACACACAGCCTCGGCAGTCGCACACTTACAGGGGAATCAATATAAACTGTACCTGGACACGTACTGTGCTTCATGTTCGGGAATAAAACCCAAACGCATCCACATTAATATGATCTCCCAGCGTTTAACATCCTGTTAGTGGATGTCTCTAAAAGCTCCAGTATCAGCCTCAGTAATGAATGTGTGGGATAAATGCAGTGTCGCCCTGGAAACAATGTCTGCAAAGGCACCATTTCAGCCCGTTTCTGCCTACAAGTGAATTATTTTGTACACCACAAATGAATCATTAATATGTTCTATAATCTCTGAAAATGTGGTGAAATTATGGCGGTGGTGTTGGAGATTTTACCAGAGTTAAATACTTAATTGTGTCTCCTCTGTTTGACTGAACAAAGCTGGATGGAAAGGTGGATTTTGATGTCTCAATTATATTGAAGGTGTGTTTAAACTCTAATAGCCAATTAGACCGACCTAATAATGCCAATTAGAGACATTTGTAAGAATGCCTCAGTTCGGGGGAGAGGTTTTTGTTTCAATAAGCAGCCTTTAAAAGATGGATCTTTTGACCATTACAGCATTCTCTGCCTCTTGGGTTAATTGGTTCAAGCACTCTAATATGAAGCCAAAGGGCCATGACGCACCCTCTCTGCGAAGTTAGTTTAAATTACACCCGTGGCAATTAACTTTTTAATAGGGGTCCATTGTTCTTCCACACTGTGAAGCGAATCTCAACTTTACAGCTTAACATATTCTTGACGTGTACGTTGCTGACTGTGTGAGCTGACTACAGTATGTCCGCTGTGTTCTTATTCTTATGTGTTGGAACCTGTTGGGACCCAAAGACTATTATAAGAAGCCACAGCTGCCTTCTCCGTTAGGTTTGAACAAGCTCTGCGTGTCATCAAACCATTGTTTACTTCTGAGTTTGTTGAAAACTCGGGGACGGAGGATCTCGCTTTATTGAGAAAGCATCTTATTTTGCTGAAACTGATCATCAAGATGGCGCCGTTCTAGTGGCAGCCTATTGTAGCAGCTCCCGGTACTTTGTAGTTTTTATTAAGTTTTTATCGTGTTTTTATCGTATTTCTTTATTTATTATGTGTACCCTGCGCTGTGGATACACACTGTCCACACATCAAGATGTTTATCCAACGGTTTGGAGATCTCTTAGTTAGTTTTTTCGTGCTTTGGTCTCTCCTGGTTACTTGAAGCCGTGCCTGCCCTACAGCCAGCATTGTTTACAGTCGCGACCAGCTGATCGCCCTGGGGCCCCAAACACCCTTCGTTGGGGAGAGACCTACAGTACTGAAGGAGCCAAGGAGGAGACGGCGAGGCTGCAGAGCGGGAGCTAAACGGAGGAGGAAGTTTAAACCCTGCATCCCGGCAGTTATTACTGGAAACGTAAGGTCCCTGGCAAATAAGATGGACGAACTGGAAGCGCTCGTCAGGATGCAGCGGGAATACAGATACCGCTGGACTAATTGTTTCAGTCTGGGTAGGTTTGTAACATAAATAATGCACACAGTCTGCGTTGACCTCATCTCTCCATTCACCATCTCATGCAAATAGAGATTTTTTACCCTTGTTTCTCTCCCTTTGGACGTATGGGTTGCAATCAGGTCCCCAGGAAGTGCACCGGACAGTGGATTTGCTGCTACGAGGTCCGTAACGTGATGCCATTGGGCTCAAAAAGACTTTTTCCCACAGACTTACATGGCTTACATGAAAGAGACGTCTGTAATTCAGTGGATCAATTCTAGAAGAGCTACACGATTCAATTATTTAAAGTGTAATTCCTAAGTTAAATCACCCCAGGGTGTTTTTCAGCAAATACATTCATCAAATAAGCTACAGAGGCAGTTTTTTCTGTGTAACAACTTTTAATGGAGAAATCTGCGAGAGTCGCTAACAGCCGAACAGCAAACCTCTGCAGCAGCATGAGAAGAGTCCCTACACACAAAACAAAGCAGCAATGGGCTCCTTCCTTTGGGATTAACTTTGGTAATCCACTTGAATGGACTTTACTATGAGAGGAGCTGGTACAGGGGCCAGTAGGTAAGTCTTTAAAACACTCTTTTAATAAACTCCGGGTTCACTAACTACGTTGTTGGTGCTTTGTTGTGTGTGTAGGGACTCTTCTCATGCTGCTGCAGAGGTTTGGTGTTATTTTCAGCAGCATTAGTCTCAGTTTTGATTTCGAGGAGGAACTCTACGGTCTATCACTGACTCCTGACTCCTGACAGTCTTCAGTGTTATTCACTGTTTGAATGGGTTTGGACAGGCAGAACCAATCATCCTGTCAGTAAGACGTCAATGTGTGTATGATTACTGAGCCTGACGTATGTCTTCCTCTTTGACAGTCACATTAGAAAACATTTTTAATTTGTGCAGTGTGTCTTGGCTCATGGCTGCAACAGACTTCAGCTGTAGACTTAGAGTGGGGTGTCACTTTAAACAAAAAAGAAGTTACACAAAAGCCTTTTGACCGAACACTTTAAACCACTCAACAGTTCAGCAGAAGGAGAAACACTGTAGTGCTTTACAAAAACAAGCCTGTTCGTTTCCCTGCATATTTGAACACACGAGTCGGCCTCAGCGAACATTAACTCTTTTCCAGAAGAGACAAGATAAACCGGGGTCAATTACGCAGCATACTGATCAGGCATTATGTTGATTAAAAGTGACTATAAAAGGCAGGGTGAAAAGGTAGAGAGGTCCATTATCAGAAAAACTGTTGTGTCAGCTCCACCTCTGCATGCCCACATAAAGAAAACTCCTGATATTAATTTTGCAGAGCTTCAGCAATTTTGTGAGTAATACAAAAAAACGACTTAATTATGTAGCAGACAGTATTACATTTCCTCCTGCACTGGGTAAAGTCAAGGTGAGAAGTTATATACTAGTTTTCATTTCTATCCTCTGATGCATTATTTACTAAAAGCATATATGATATATGAACATATTATATACATATATATCACTGAATCAATATCTCTTGGCCAACAATAAACCGAGCTGGGCTGAGACAAACAGAGTAAAACTCTCTCCTTCTCTCACATAAACCTCAACATATATCAGGGCAGGTTAAATATGTATGTGGTATTCTGCCTCAGGGGTGTGCGTGGACCTCCAGCATAGCTTCTCTCTGCTCACGTTGGAATGTTTCAGCATGTGTGGGTTCGTGCGACAGAGTTGGAAGAAACTGTTGCAAACGAATGCGACAAACTAACTGAATAATGTTTTTGGGATGCAACAATCAACCTGGCAACACAGTGGTGTAGTGGTTAGCCTCACAGCGAGAAGGTTCCAGGTTCGCATCCCAGCTGGGGCCCTTCTGTGTGGAGTTTGCATGTTCTCCCCGTGTCTGCTCCGGTTTCCTCCCCCAGTTCGGTTCATTGATGACTCTAAATTGCCCGTAGGTGTGAATGGTTGTCTGTATCTGTTTGTGTCCTGTGATAGACTGGCGTCCTGTCCAGAGTGTACCCCGCCTCACTCCCGATGTCAGCTGGGATCGACTCCAGGATCGACCCCGGGATAAGCGGTTGAAGATGAATGAATGAATGATCGACCTTTTAGCTCCTGGATGATAGCTTACGTACGCTTGCTGTCAGTGATTGGCTGAGTACGCTGCAGGTTGCTTTATTTTGCAAATTTAACGGTCAGTCGGCGGGGAGGGACGGCAAAGAAAAACAGTGTAGAGCTCATATTTCTATCTAACTTGGTCAATTAAGGGTTGATTTCCAAACCAGAGTTGATGATTGTGGAAATGGTGGAAAGACAAACCAAGACAGTTTTGCATTTGATTTAATTTTGCTTCTGTCAAGTTTGAACGAGGTGTTTTTAAAGAAGAGTTAAAATTAAGTTATCGTTAGTTTGATAAAGAAGAGGGATTTGAATTCAGAGGGTGTATGATTGTAGTTTTCTGTTTAATAAGGAAAACAGGCTTCAAAATGTAGGCCTATTGAAAATATATCGGTAATTACAAGTTGTTGGGCTGGTGGCAGCACATTAGACCATGCATGGGTGCAGATCCCAGGGAGGACGGCGGACAATTCATGTTATTTCTGAATAACATACCCCCCCCCCAATAAAAATACACTCAATTATTCAAAATTGAACAAATGTATTTCAGACTTGACATTCTTCACATTTTAGATTCACATCTAAAATGAAAGGATTGAAATGCAGGAAGAAATAAAGTTGTTGGGTCGATGGTTTACCAGAATAACTGGTATTGTAAAAACATGCTTAGTTAGTTTACACAACTTGGTTAGGGCTTCATACTTTGATATTCATCCATATCAATGAATCATGAACAAGTAGTCCCATACGCTGGGAGGAAAGGAAGCTGGTGAGAAGAACTGAGGTTGAGTAGACTTTACACGCCCGAGACCCTTAAAGTTATGATTCACTAATATAACAGTTAAGTTCGCAGTGATATGTTGGCTGTTTACACAAGGCAAGCACAGTAAATGATTCCTTGTGCAGTACTTTTTGAATGATATGGCGAGTCTCTACGAATTTGAATTGCATACTGGCAAAGAAAAACAAAACATTGGTCCCCCCCCCCCCCCAATCCTGACATAGGATCTGCACCCCTGAGACTATGCACCCTATATCGTCAAAATAGGGCCCTGAAAGTGCAGCCTGTTGCAATCAGGTCCCCAGGAAGTGCACCGGACAGTGGATTTGCTGCCATTGGGCTCAAAAAGACTTTTCCCCACAGACTTACATGGCTTACATGAAAGAGATGTCTGTAATTAAGTGGATCAATTCTAGAAGAGCTACACGATTCAATTATTTAAAGTGTAATTCCTAAGTTAAATCACCCCAGGGTCTTTTTCAGCAAATACACTCATCAAATAAGCCGCAGAGGCAATTTTTTCCGTGTAACAACTTTTAATGGAGATATCCGCGAGAGTCGCTAACAGCCGAATGTGGCTAACAGGGATTAGTGCGGGGCAGTACAGTGAAGGCATTCAAACGTCTTTTTTAACCACTAATGCTGCTGAAAATAACAGCAAACCTCTGCAGCAGCATGAGAAGAGTCCTTACACACACAACAAAGCACCAATGGGCTCCTTCCTTTGGGATTGACTTTGGTAATCCACTTGAATGGACTTTACTATGAGAGGAGCTGGTACAGGGGCCAGTAGGTAAGTCTGTCAAAACACTTTTTATAAAATATGTATTGTCTGTCTGTCTGTATTTAATGTGTGGATCGGTCAATGCCTGACCTGACACTTACTCAACAGTTTGGATTGATGCTCATTAATAATGGTGAAGATGAGAGCATAAAACATAGTAATAAATCAAATATGTAGAATAAAAGTTCTTACTTCCCCCAAAACTTAAGCTACCCAGGTGATTTAGAAAAGAACAAAGTGCATGAATTTTAAAAGGATGAGACATTTCTAAACCTAGGCACCTAAGATGCTCTTTGGTGCTTTGAGACAGCCATAATATAGTCAATGAGATTAATTATGGATGTCAGGCGGCTGTGAGATCATCTCTCGCCTTAATCTGTACCGTTTCTCGCTCAATACTCGTTTTCCTTCTTTAGTTTTATTCCATTTTATACTCCCGTCTTCCCCACAGAGGCTGTTAACTGTCCCTGTTGCAGAACGGACATATATCCACTTCTATTGAACGTAACAGGAATATCAAGAGACATTCAAGCTCCGGAGCTCACATGCATACAATCTGAAGAAAGAATACAACATGTTATGTATGAACAGCATCTTACAAGGTGACTGGCGACTAAAATGTGTGATGGCTTCTCTATCGGGTTTGCTGCATGTGGGTTTTGTCTCTTTTAAGTGAACTACAGAGCGATGAGACGGATGAGAAGATGAGAGGATGAGAGGATGAGAAGATGAGAGGATGAGAGGATGAGAGGATGAGAGGATGAGAGGATGGCAGAAAAACAAAACTAATAAAACATAATTTGAACTGCCAGAAATGAAAATCAAAAGGCAGAAGAGGAGAATGAAAACTGGCACACGGCTCATACATATGAGATACCAGACAGAGGGAGCGATGGAGGAAGTGCTAATTCTGATTCTTTTTATCACATATGAATACGAACGGAGCGTTCTGATCAGCGTAAACCCAATTTGTAACCTGTAATAGTTGATAAAAATTAAAAAATCTGCATGTTTTCGCATATTTACTACACAGCGATAAGAAACATAGTAAAAACTTGGATGCAGAGGCATGCGATCTACACGGTAATCTGTATTTGAATGTGTTTTTTTAATCTGATCTTTTCAATAATCTGCCGAGCCAACTCAGAGATATCTGTTGGGGCCCAACGACAGCTGAGTCAGTCAAGGATGAGCAGAATAATGAAAGAGTGGATAAGACTGCTATTTACACCATGATAAAGTCAAAACTCGGACGCATCAAAAGTCAGAAAGACAGCAGAATCCTTTTTACAAACTCCTCGTCAGCTTTAAGTGGCACCTCAAAGTGAGTACGTCTGAAAACTCTCTTTTGTAGGGAAGTTAAAGTTTTCTCCTCCCTTCTTCTCCACACCTCAGTACACAAACTACTGACACTCCTTCGTGTCCTTTTCTTTACATCTTCCCAAACTGCCCTCCCTCTCTGTTACAGCGAGTGCCACTTTTCCGCTCCTCCAGCTCTCCCACACACTTTAAATCAGTGTTATTCTCCAAAATGCATTGCACAAGGGATGTCTATGGCCGCTTTGATAAACTAGAAGGGCACTCAGAGAGCACAGACCCCTGCCAGTGACTCCTTTGTTGGCCAATGCTACACCCTTCCACCGAGGTTCATGAAAATCCTGGCCGTAGTTCATCCTGCTGACAGACGGACAAACTGAACTGAGAGCAGGACCTCCTTGGCGCAGGTAATTATATCATCTCATCTTCAGCCTCTTATCTGGGGTCGGGTCGCGGGGGCAGCAGCTTTAGCAGGGGACCCCAAACTTCCCTTTCCCGGGCCACATTAACCAGCTCTAACTGGGGGATCCTGAGGCGTTCCCAGGCCAGTGTGGAGATCTAATCTCTCCACCTGGTCCTCGGTCTTCCCGAGGCCTCCTCCCAGCTGGACGTGCCTGGAACACCTCCCTAGGGAGGCGCCCAGGGTTCATCCTTACCAGATGATCCTGAACCACCTCAACTGGCTCCTTTCAACGCAAAGGAGCAGCGGCTCTACTCCGAGTTCCTCACGGATGCTGAACTTCTCCCCCTCTCTCTAAGGGAGACTCCAGACCCCCTCCTGAGGAAACACTTCTGGGCCGCTTGTACCCGCGACCTCGTTCTTTCGGTCCTGACCCAGCTTTCACGACCACAAGTGAGGGTAGGAACGAAGATTGACCGGTAGATCTTTTCGTCACAACGGTGCGGTAGAGCGGATAATTCAAGATTTAAAGCAAGTCTGTGTGCCACTAATGGATCTTGAGAGCCTGGTTTTGTCAGTTAAATGTTGATTTGTGATAATTTATCATTGGGGTAGTTACAATAAGTTTTCTATATTTCAGGGACAGTTTAGTAGAGCTTTGCCTCGCCATTATGTGCCACACTCTAACTACTAACTACCTACACTCACCTTCCCTCAGGCACAACCCAAAACTTTCCCTTTGCTTTGAGAACAGTGAGCTAGGCCTGTTTCGCCTACGGCCAGTGAAGCTATAGGGGTTCCCATGAGCAACATTCCCAAGGAGACGGGTAAAAAAAACAAAACATTTACTACAAGAAGAATATTTGATTATTCCCATCTAAATACAAAATCCCCAAAGTGATGAGCTCCTGGAACATTCCTACGCTTTTGGGCATTGAATCACAGTATGTGACAAAATAACCTCAACTCAAACGTTCATTCATCATTTCATTCTGAGCTTTCAACTTTATTAATGAATATGCAAAACTTAAATGAGAGAATGTACCGTATTACTCTAATGCATTGCAAGATTGCAGATGCAATGCATTAGAGTAATACATTCTCTCATCTCAGTCCGAGTCAATCCATTTCTTTTGAATGAACTTCAGGGAGCGTGACATGTTAAAGGTGTCAAGTTGAAGTTCAACATCGATTCCACAGTGTCCATTTGTGGGCGAATGTGGCTCTTAAGGTTGTTATCGCTCTTTTAGGAAAACTAATCACTCAGTTGAGTGGAAGGGTAACTCCTTTACAACAAGAGTGAGGTCGTAAGGAGCTGAGGCAGCAAACCCGCCGTGCCGAGCAGATGTGTGAAAACCCACAGCACAATACAAATGTCTGAATCAGCTGGATCAGACACTGAACAGACTTGACTCTGCCAGCTCCCTGCCAGTAGAAATGTCCAATTGAGCCCATGAGTGAATGTTCCCATTCAGCTTTTTGTGCGCATTATAAAGTATTGCGTTAGAAAAGCTGAATGGAAACGGCAAAATCAGAAAAAAACTTCTCAATTGTGCAAAAAAAATGGTTACATGGGATATGGAAGTGCCTTTGCTGAGAAAACTCAGTGAGATCGTCAGATACATTGAAGAAATGGTAAGAGAATACGTTTTTTTATGACTAAATTACAAACTAGGTATGTGACTGTGGTGTCATTTACCCCGCCTCCTGCATGATATACCCAGACCTACCTCAACCAAGTGGAGTATTTCCAATAAGTGAGAATGTGTCTACCGCTGATGTGTGATGCATGCGTCGGACTGTCCGGAGTTCACATCCGTATCCACAGCTGTGGAGTGCACACTGATTATGTGGAGGTGCTCAGTCCCACACACTGCTCGATTCAAAAGGTCAACGGAGAATATTCGAAAGCATAAATAAGGACAGTTATTTGGTTTAATTATCGGATGAAAGAGATCAATAATGAGGCACAAATAAGTAATAAATACACCCGCAGTAGGTGCTGGAATACCATCTGGAGCATGAAATCTGTGGAAAAAGGTGAAATTCAAGGTATTTTTCTGAGAAGAATTGGCAAGAAATGAAAATGGTGAGCCTCAAATATGAATTAAGTACAGCTGTGTCTATAAGGTGGAGAATCAGTGTGTAGAAACTAGGACAAACAGAAAGGGACCGAATTGATCACCATTTCCTGTTGTGTATACTGATCAGTGTGTGTGTGTGTGTGTGTGTGTGTGTGTGTGTGTGTGTGTGCGTGTGTGCGCGTGTGTGCCTGTGCGTGCGTGTGTCAGAGCCTGCCACCACACCCAGATATACCCAGGAGAATGTGGTCTGCTGGTACACACACTTGCACACAAACCAAGGTAACACACACACACACACACACACACACACACACACACACACACACACACACACACACACACACACACACACACACACACACACACACACACACACACACACACACACACACACACACACACACACACACACACACACACACACACACACACACACACACACACACACACACACACACACACACACACACACACACAACCGTCTTCATCTACATTCAATTGAGAGAAGTTTACAGCAGCTGCAGCTCGAGCAGCAGGTCGTTGAACCAGAGAGGAAGAAACAGATGCAGACACAAACTGAAAAACATGCAATCTCTTTAATAACGCAGCTCTGTACCCTCCGAGTCCCTTTAATCCCGCTGAGGACCCAGGTGATCAATATGCTGAACGAGTCGAAAATGTAATGAATTGTTTCTTTGCATGAGAAAAGCTATATGATCTTAAAAAACGGATTAAAATGCCTAGTATGTAGTGCATGACAAGAGACTAGGAGGCGATGAAAACCCATGATTCACCTTCCTTAATTTCAAATTGAGAGGACAGTAAATATATCAACCGCAGCAGCTGTACAGGCATTTTCTCCAGTAAGTGCTGTTTTCTCTGAACCGCACTGTAAACGGTTAAAGGGCATTTTCACACACAATCACGGGCCTGCAGAACTAATGTGCTCCCACGTTTGGCTTTTAAAGCAACTAATATAGTGTTAAAGTTCCATTTCAGGGGGAACGGCAGAGGCTGATTGAGGCTGACTGAATTGTGTAGACATGCATTTCTTATTCTTACGTTTTGTTAAAGTAAGACCATCTGGAGACAAGTCGAAAAACTAAAAAGCATGTGTAGAGATAAAGTAAATCAAATTTAATACAGAATCTACAGAAACAAAACTTCCCCTTGCTGTTGCATGCTCTTGTCTTTGCTCTGTTTCACTTTGTTCTGCTCTGCTTTTACCGTGTGTTTAAATACGCAATTGTTGTTTTAAATTTGCGTCTTGATGTTAAGGATGCCACTTTACACCTGCCCAGGGACAAAAGATGAAAACTAGCCTCTAGCCTAAGTCTGGCCTATTTACATTAATGTTCATCAATATTTCTCTTTCCCTGACAGATAAAATTAATGTAGATAAAAACAGTCCAGTTGCAGTTTACGTCCAAACTGAAGTCAGGAATGCAAAACATCCTTCAAGTGTAATTTAGGTGACAATTCATACCATACATATAATAAGCCATTGGGGCCTTTTTTTCGTGTTTGAACCATTAACAAAGAAATCCGATGGAGTCGCTAACAGCCAAACATGGCTAACATTGATTAGCACGGGACAGTACAGTGAAGGCATTAAAACGGCTTTTTTAACCACTAATACTGCTGGAAATAACAGCAAACCTCTGCAGCAGCATGAGAAGAGTCCCTACACATGAAACGAAGCACCACCAATGTAGTTAGCCAACTTGGAGTTTGAGTTTGGAGTTAAATGCCTTCATCGGGCTGCCAGTGTTAGCAGAGTCTGGCTGTTAGCGGCTCTCCCAGATTTCCCTGTTAATAGTTTGTACACAAAAAAAGCTCTCTCGATGGCTTATTTCATGAATGTAAGTGCAAACAAAGACCCTGGGTTGATTTTGCGCCGGAATTACACTTTAACTATAACGGAAATTGAAGTAACACAGTTCGATCTCTACAGTCAGCACAGTGACCGTCGTTGCCAATTCAGAATCCGACCAAATTTCTCCCCTTCTGTTCCTGAGTTACAGTATGAAACATTATGATGTCACAGAAATTGACCTTTGACTTTTAGAAAATGTCATCATTTTTATCCAATTAGACATTTGCGTGTAATATTGTCATAATTAGGTGGAATTCTTGAGTTACAGAAATGCGTCACAGTGACCTTTGACTGCCAAATTAATCCTTGAGTCCAAATTCGAGGATTCCTGAGTTCATGTTCACAAGAATGGGACGGACGGATGAAGAAACTGTGGCCAGCACAGAGGCATACTAACACAAAGCCGGATGTTAAAATAGCTGTCAGAAATTAACTGATGAAGGTTCCTTCTTGCTGTTTGAATACTAAGTACGTAGAAGTCAGAAATCCAAAGACCCTAATTATCATGGAAATTAAAGCAACAGGTGTCCAGTCATTTAAGCAGGTTCCCTTCTGTTTCCTCAGGGCAAAAATAATAATCAAAGTTAGTCAGGTGTTTCACTAGTTATTATAAGAAGAATTGAAAAGTCAGTAAAGGCATGAGTTAAAGGAATAATCCAGGACTCCACACCAACTGCGGAGGGCCTGTCCTGGTGCTGTACAGATGCTTCTTTTTTAACTTCTTGTTTATTATGGGAGGAGAGGGTGGCTGGCCGAGTGGTGGGGGACACTGCTATGTGTTGAGACTGCCAATGATAAAGTCTGGATCATGTTGCTTTTCTCAGAATTGGATAGAGCCCAGCACTGTAATAATGCTGAGAGCCTCAGGGTCCCTCTGATCTGGGTATGCGGGTAGAGACTATATTCCTGGACATCACAGTCACTATTCAGAGCCTGCAACTGTTTGCATGAATCCAGTCAGAGGATGCGGATAAAAAGCATCTGATGTAAACATTTTGTAAATGATGGTCTCATTAAGGGTGAAATAGACAATGGAGCAGGGGGTGCTTTAGGGCGGGATAGAGGCTTAGGGCGCACTCACACTGTCCTTCCGCACCGGGCCAAAACCGTTTTTTCCGCTAAAGCCTAGTGCGTTTGAGCAGTGTGAGTTCACCCACTCCGCGCATAACTGCGACCAGCGGGCCTGACTTCATTTATGTGCTCCTGTTCGGACATAGAAAATAGAAGGAGGGACCATGCGCGGACATTTAACAACAACAATGGCGGTGAAAGGTTCACGTTGGTGTGATGCGGAGGTGGAGTGTTTACTGCGGATTTGGCCGATGAAAATGTTCAAAAACAGTCGACAAGACGCACAAAAACTCAGAGGTCTACGGAAAGATTTGGAAACAAAGCCACGCATCGCCATGACGTCAATCAATGCGTGTGACGTGTTACGGCGTGATGACGTATGGACAGTGAGAAGCATTTGCGCGAGGCCCAGGTAGTGTGAGTACAAACGGGCCTGGGGCGTGGGGGGAGAGGGAGGGGGGGCACGTACCCTAAAGCACGGGGCACGGTGCGGAAGGACAGTGTGAGTGCGCCCTTAGTGATACATATTTAAGGTGTTAAGGTCTCAGGATGTTTTCACTTCATCACGTTTTGGTCGCCTACAATGTCTTGATCAGCGATGATGACTTACCAAGCTAGTGCTAGCATTAGCTGGTATTTTGTTTGAAAGGTGGTGTATATTCAAATACTAGTATTATGCATAATTTTATGTTTAGAAGCACTTTTTACAGGTTTTGTTGTACCAATAGTCTTAGGCTATGTCGGAAATATAAATAATAATAGAAAGAGGGGTCTATGGCATGTATGTATACTACTTTCTGCTAACAGTCCCAATCCACAATATGTCACATTTTCTACATGCTCCTTAAAACCTCTGAAAGATGCAGCAAAATAAATTAGTGCTGCCTCTGCTTACATCTTTTTTAAGATATCTGTGTCTGAGCTTTCTGCTGCAACCCCAATACCCTGGAGGTGAATGCAATTTTGTTTTTTCGTGCTCAAAGAATCTCAGAAAAGGCCACTGGATCAAAGAAATTCATCCCTGTCTTTCCAGACACCGTCACCATGGTTACTCTTAATCATCCTCAGACCTCTGTGTTTACTTATTTCTGCTGTAGAAATCATCTCTTTGGAAATAGTTTACAGTGGCTCTGTAGAATGATTATCTAGACTATTCAGAAAATTGCTGTAAAGTTTTTCAAACATATGTATTTAAAAGAAACATAGCATAATAAACTCACTTTTTCAGGGCTTGTGTGAATGCATTTGTGTATCTGAAGTGCCTACTAATAGATTAAAACAAGGACGATGCAGATCCACTTCCGAAAATATCCTGTATTTCATTACATTCATTAAGTACCACGATGCTATAGTCAGATTATAGAGCAAGAAAACATGCCAGCAGTTATATTAGAGGGCAACTATAGGTGGCAGTAAGGCTCTGCCCATTTGTAATTCACCATTTTTACAAAAAGACGAAACGGTACACAGCGAGTACACAGTACTCATGCAAGAGTACTCATGCAAGTGTACTAGCAGGAGTATATGATTTAGACATGAAAACATGTTTTACTAGAAACCCAAAAATATCTAATTAAAGGTTGAATCCGGAGAATGAGCAGAAATAAAAGCTTCATCTAGTGTCTCAAGATTGTAGTCGCAACAACAAAAAATAATTCCAGCAGTCGGGTTGCCAGGTTGGTCAGACCCGGGCCCAGTAGCCTACAGGAGACCGGAGTCTGTTTGAGCCTGTTTGAACACGTCCCCTCAAATCGCACCATAAAAACAAGGATTGCAGAGGAGTTTGTCTGACAGTTACCGCGTTAGCCGTTACAACTAAGTAAAGATGAAAGTGATGTTAGCGATCAAGGAGAAACATGGCCATGCCGTTTCTCTCCTTTCTCTCAGTCCATGGAGTGAATGCTCGGCCAATACTGACTCTGGTTTTTACCCGTCTCCGCTCACTCAGCTGCTGGGACAAATAAGCAGCTGCAGGATTGGCAAACTCCATTTCAACCAGTGCCAGCCTACAGTAGCTGCACCCAACAACAGACAACCCTGGCAACCAGCAACGCCCAACGCTATTGGCTGCTACAATGGAAACAGAGCGTGAAGTCATTGTCAAAACCTGTCATAATCTTTTTAAATATTAATTCAGACAAAATATATTTTCTACATATTCAACCTCTAAGTAAGTCAGTATATACAGTATATATACAGTAGTATAGTTGATATTGTATGAAAAATGAGAATTTCCATCACACTAGAGCCATGGCAGAAGATTCAAGGACAAATATCTCAAAACCTGGGCACATAAAAACAAAACTTCCTAAAAAACCCACCACCACTGCATGACCATGTTACCAGCTATATTTCAGAAGAGTTCCTGTCCAAGGGAAATGATTCTTTCCATTTCTTTTGTTCTTCTACTCCCCTTTGGAGAAGTGATCAAATCTGATTGGACAGTCCATTAGCACAGAGCGCAGTGGAATAGGATGCTGCAGAGACAGAGATTGCATAGGACTGAATGAGGTTGTGAGAAACTTCCCGGGCTTTCATGTGTGTGTGTTCGCTATATGTGTGCACAATGAGTGTGCTGTGTGTTGTCAGCATGGCACAAGTACACGGAAGTATCAAAGCAGGATGTGTGGAGAATGTGTGTGAACGCTGCGTATCAGAGCTTTCTTCCCTTATCACATAATCAGGGTGTTTCTAGAACACACAAACATTAGATTGGCTTTAATTGGGTTGGTGTGAACTTCTTATAGGAGCGGTTGAAAGAGATAATGGAGGGGAAAAGCCAATCATTTTTAATACAGGCTGTTACGTGGAAGTCAGAGGGCAGTCGGCATCTCAGAAGATGACACCAATTACCACGGTTGAAGACCATAGAAGTTATAACCCGAGACATGCTCTATACAATAATCATACTCTCACTCCTTTCCCATATCTCTCTGACACACACACACACACACACATACAAAGAAACGCTGCGAGACACCATAGAAAATACGGTTCTCGAGTCGTGTGGAGCTGTTTGATGCAGTGATGTTTAGTGTTTGCAATAAACCCACAACCAGAGTCAGCGAGAAAAGATGAGCTGAGACACATGCTGTTACAGCTGAGCCTGAAGTATACTGGACTTCTGAGGCCTAATACCAATATAGATCCAACAAACATGAGCATGTGACGCAGTATCAGCAAAGTTGCATCTGCTGAACTGGGAAATAAACATCAGTGTCAGGAATACCTTACACAATACCGACCGAATTACATATTTACAGAGTGTTAAATCAATTAATGCCAAATCTCGGTACTTGAGAGCGCATATGGAAGCACGTGAGCAGCTTCTCTGTCCTGTCCTCTGCATGTGTCGGGCTCAGCTCTGACACATCCACATATTGAGACGTAGCGAAACACACATGGAGACGAAATGACACACACACACACATGGAGACGAAGCGACACACACACACGCATGGAGACGAAGCGACACACACACACGGAGAAGAAGCGACACACACATGGAGACGAAGCGACAAACACACACATGGAGATGAAGCGACACACACACACACAAACACACATAGAGACGAAGCAACACACACACACACACGGAGACGGAGCAACACTACGTTGCCTCTGCAGCCTGTACAAGTCACATTGAGTCAGGGCATTGGTGATTGAGATTCCACTTTTCAAAACTCCAAGAAGGCAACATTTTAAACTGGTCTGTTAAGATTCTCTGTACAGCAGATATATTATTATTATTATTTATAGATTCTCTTTTTGATGAAGGAAAAGCAAAATATTTCGTTAGATGGTAGACGTTGATAATTGACGTTATTTTTGTAAAAAGAACATATCGGATACAAACTATTATACAAGTCAGAGCAATTTAACGAGGGATCTTTAAAAATAATTTAAAGAATAATTGTGTAACTCGAATCACAAACATCTCAGTTTTGTCAGTTTGCACAAAGATGTTAACAAGTGTAAAACAGTGACAGTAAAGGTTTATTTGCAGGATGCCAAGTTGAATTCTGCTAGACTTCGAACAAACTTCCCTCACCATCTGCCTCTGTGATTACCAACTGCCTGCAAGTGCCGTCTGCTCACCTTTGGGGACTAGAGGTGAATCCACCGGGGCTGATTCATGTGCTAATGTACACATAAAAATAACACAAGGGACCTGTGATTTATTGTACCTTTGACTAAAAGTCGACTCAGGGAATTAAAAAAATCCGACAGCATTATTATCAGTTTATACCTTCATTATGTCCAGAGAGGGAATGTCTTTATGTTTTATCTCTGGTGGGTCCGCCAACACTGACACTAAAAAAATGTGTCTATAAAGAATCATTTCAGTCATAACTCCTATGACAGCTGGTATAGGAAGAGATATTAAGATGTCCGAAATTATCGACTAAATCATTTATCAATTCAAACCTTTACAATTGGAAAACCTGTGAGGGGAACTGGACAGCTCAGAGGTCAGACAAAGGTAGATGTTCACATTTGGTTTCCACATGTAGACTTGAGTTTTTCCTGGTGTAAAAGAAACTGCAGGAAACAAAGATGTTGTGCAAACGGTTTGGCCCCAATATAAGAAGGTATTCATTTAAAAGGACCTTCTTTTATTAAAGGCAAACTGCATAAACTCACTGCCTAATGTATTCTCAACTCTCACTTCTCGAAAAGCAATAATCATAAATACTGTAAAGTATCTTCTAGGGTTTTAATCCAGGGGTCTGTACTAATTGCAGAAACAATGATTTTAAGACACAAACGGCTTGTGAGGTTTATAACTGATGCAGTGTGGTGTTGTTTAGTACTCTGGACATGGCTGTGGTGTTGTTTCTCCTCTCAAAGCTCTTCCTGCTCCCAGCCCTGCGGCTCCAGCTCAGAATTGGTGGGTGGCCTGAAGTCATAAAAGTGTGTGCAGGTGTGTACGTGTGCTTGAGAGATATAAAGATGCAGTGTGTGTTTCTACAAATTGGATGTCTGTCTAGTGTGTGTGTGTATGTCTGTGTTTGCCCAGAACTTTGTGAGCATGGCTAAAAAAGGTTTTCAGGATGCCGGTTTGATGTGCGTGGGTGGGTATATGTGCTTGATCCGAGGGGATTCTGATACACTCCTGACTGAGTTGGTCTGCTGCTTTTGCCCTGAGGCTGCGGCTCTCTGGCAGGTGGATTGAAAAAATACACACGCACAAGCACACACACACACACACACACTCTGTATGTGTTAAGAGACGGAGCAGAAAGATCTACACTTGTAAATGTTGAGTGAAAACAGCAAAAGCAAAGTGACTAAAAGTCTTCCACCTGCCTGAAACTTCCCATCAAAGTCATCTGCTGCTGCTGTAATGCGTATGCCCAGTGTTAACAGTATACATGCTGCAGCAGCCGGCATTTTGTAGCAATTATTTGTCGGCCACACGGGCAGCTAGGTCATGGAGTTTCTATCTGATTGTGTTGATGCTAGGGATGGACTCTAATAACGTTTTCCCAGAACGAGTGATCGTATGAATTACTGGAGGGCTGATCGATTCCTCTTGGAGGGAAATCGCATCAAACTGTGTCCTTACAGAAAGCAATGTGTGCGAGTGTCCGTTTCATAATCTTTTTGATTGCATGTTTCTATTTGAATATCATAACTGCCCACAAGCGAGCCAGTGCTGCGTAGCGTAATGCGCTGTTTTAAGTAGGACGGAGCATTGGGAATATGGTGACTGTGCAGATCCTCATTTGTTAAAAACATTAAACGTCCGGAAATTAAGCTGGTTTTCAAGAGCATATTTTACAGCTTGTTCAACACATTCAAGTGAAATTCAGGCGTGTTACAACTATTAACAGAGATATCCCGGGCAGTCGCTCACAGCAGAATACGGCTAACACAGATAAGCTCGGGGCAGCGCGGTGGAGGCATTAAAATGGCTTTTTTAACCACTACTCCTGCTCATGATAACACCAAACCCCTGCAGCAGCATGAGAAGAGTCCCTACATATTCCTTTTGGCTTGCATTTGCTAATCGACTTGAATGAACTTTACTATGAGAGGATCTGCTACCGGGCCAGTAGTTAATAGTGTCACACACTATGTGCTGCGATTGTTGGACATGTGAAAGCATTTTAAAATAAACAGACTACATATAGGCCTAATCATGTAAGAAAATTATACCAACAATAAAGTGTCTGCACACACCAACAGAGTGCATTATTGATCCGGTTTCAGTGTACTCTATTCTTATTGTTACGTTCTTTATGTCTACGTCCTAATTTCTAAGCCTATATTTTTAATATAATTCCTCTTTTTATATAAAGCACTTTGAGTTCATGTGTAATGCAATGTGCCGTATAAATAAAATTGCCATGGCCATGAAACAAAAGGAAGGAAGAAACCAGGGACCTTTTAAAGAAAGGAACATTATTATCCCTTCAGCAAGGACATGTTTCATTGAAGGACATTGTAATCGTCCGGCATTGTGCCTCAGTTAATTAAACATGTTTCTGTTCTCTCTCATTCTCACTCACACTGACTCACAAGCAGTGACCCCGGTTCACTGACTACTACAATTTTTATACACAACCCTGAAACTCTTCACCTGACTAAACAAGAGACTGCGTATCGAACAATATATTCATTATGTGTAATGAAAGAAAAATGAAAAGATGTCGAAAAATCCATTTCGTATATTTGAGTGTCTGATGATTCGTGACCATCCAGCGTTTCTGTATTTGTATAATAAGAAGGAGAAGAAACAGATGGCATGTGCAGCCAAGGAACCATTTCCTCCAATGTGTAATTGAATCTCATCTCTGATGCAAATTATGGCAGCATAAACCCTCTCTACAGCAGATTTGGTCTTAAATTGTTTGAGATCACTTTGCTCACCCTAATGGAAAATATACAAAGAGAACAGTGCAGAGGGGCGTACTCCATCATCGGGGGCAGCTCACTAAGTGTGAGTCAGCCTCCATGCCTTCAAAAATCATTTCCAGGACATTGCCAATGACAGAGTAATGACTTTCTTTTGTGGTAGTCTAATTTAAAAAAAAGTAGAAAGGTAGAGGCCTGTGAAAGTTCTCATTTGTCCAGGTCGTCGTTATCCCCAAAGCAATTTCAGTCAAAGCAACTGGACTTGGTTATTTGTCTAGGAAGACGTTTCACCGCTCATCCAAGAGGCTTCATCAGTTCATGTACGCATCTGACCAGGCTGGGACTGGACCAGTCCAAGGTCCAAGGTCCAAGGTCCTAAGGGCACACTCTTACTGTCCATCCGTACCGTGCCCAAGCACGTTTCACGGGTAAAGTCTAGTTGGTTTGACCAGTTTGAGTGCGTCTAGGCGCGGTAGGCTTGCCGACCACGGCCCGTTTGGGAGAGGTGGGCTTTTGTCAAGCATGTTTGCACGAGCGTGCGCACGTATAAGAGCACGAGCACGAGGCCAACGGCAGTTCTGACGTAATTTTGTGTGCGCCTGTTGGGACATAGAAAAAAGAAGAACGGACCATGCGCGGACATTTAAAACAATGGCGGCGAAAGGTTCACGTTGCGCAAAGCGACACATCATGATGACGTCAATCAATGCGTGTGACGTGTTACGGCGTGATGACGTATAGGCAGCAAGAAGCATTCCGTCGAGGCCCAGGTAGTGTGAGTACAAACGGGCCTTGGCCGCGGGGGAGAGGGAGGGGGGACAAGTACTCTAAAGCACGGGGCACGGTACGGACGGACAGTGTGAGTGCGCCCTAACTGATGTGGAGATCCACGTATTTAACCTTTCAGAAGGCTGATGATGTCACTGGAACCCTTTGTGCTCCAAGTGCCAACGACCGTCGTTAGAGTGACAGTCATTGGTGTGAAGTAGGAATTTCTGCATCTAAAATACAATGTGCTGTTTCTGATTTACCGTGTGTGCCCTTAAAATTGGTTGCACCCCTTACAATTTGCGATTGCGCCCCTAGAATTTTCAGTTGGGGGCCACAGTGTTGCTAGTGAAAAAAGTCAGTCTGAAGCCCAAAGAGAATGAAGACTGCCTGCACATGTACACCCCTTAGACGTGCATGCACACATACCACATCTTTATAATCTAAAATTTCTTACAGCAGCCTCCCTGTCTTTCTCATTCTCCATCTGTGATTTTCAAAAGTTCTCTATCAATTAAGCAGCAGAAGTTATAAAAGAAAAAGTTGGATGCCTTTGTGTGCTACAACTGCATTAGTGGAGGCAGAAAATAGCTCTGTGCATGACGGCCAGACAAATGTTCTTTTGACATGAATACTAATCCTCAAAACGAGGACAACAGTGTTTGATCTTGCAGATTGTGCACCACCATGTCTACTCACAGGCTGCATGTGGCTGCAAATGACCTGATTTATCATTCAAAACAGAAGCTGAAATCAAAAGGACACATGGTTCTCCTTTTCAAGGCAGAGAGCAGCTGAGAGAATCTCTGATGAGAACAAGAGTGCAAGAACTCAAACAAGCAGGAGCGCTTCATCCTTCTCACTGCTATGGTTGCTCCTTTCTGTGGTTGCAAGTTGGCAAGTTGAAAAAGTTTAAGCACCATGGCCTCGGAGGGCAGTGTTACCAAGTCCCACCTCCTCACTGACCTTCACCCACGCCTGCTCTTTATTTCATTTTGTCCCGGTAAAAGACAGCAGCGGTGTCGTAGAGCACCGGGTGCCCACACACAGCTACAATTAGCTTCTGGTCTATGTTGATATGAATGTAAACGACAGTATGTGAGGGAAGTGACGTCATCGTCTTGAACTTGCTGATTGGATGTTGTGGCCGCGCCATTGCATCATTGCGCCATTGTATCCAGGGTCCACATAGCATTTTTCCCCAAGACCAGTGTCTTGTTTTCAATTGTTCTCAGTGAGGAGAGAGCATATGATAACCTGACTCCACCAGATGGATTAATCCTCATTTGCTGAGCATATCCATCTGGGAACCCTCGTTTGGAGAGCTTTTGGGTAGGAGCGAAAACTGGTTGCTAATGGGATAAACCATCTGTCTATCACCAACATACGGGCCAAATCAACCAATCAGACCGACAGGGTATGACGTGCTAACAGCGTCGAGGCAAAGCTCAGTAAGTAAACAACATGTCGGTAAAGGATATTTGCTGTTTGTGTAACGCAAATTTACGGATAAAAGGCCCAATTTCAGGTACCCGGTCCATATTCCTACAGAAGGTTCCCAGAGAAAAAAAGCTTTAGCGAGCGGCTTGCTCCAAAGCTGCGCTCATCTCATCTGTGTTGGTTACACTGAGCCTCAAAACCAACGCTGATTGGTTCGGTCGCTGGTCAAACCTCTCCACTTTTCTCCTCCGCACATAACCAGACTGATCTGCAAGTAAAATACAATGGAGCTCAGAGATCGGGGTGGTCTCGCGAGGCTAAGCATATGATGTCACCTAGAGGAAAGCTGGACCCGGTGATTTTTTACAGAGCTCTCCATCCTTTTTGTACGGCCGCTTGGAACGCCTCTAGTTGAAAATCTTTAAACAGAAAAGCTCTATCAACTATCAGAGCAACGCCAGAAAGGCTCGTTTGTGGGAGAAGATCAGACACTGCGTGTTGCTGATGAGTGTTGTGCTTTTATCATTGTACACACTGTACATACAAGCTTGTTGATTGCTTTGGAGACAACCCTCTATCAATATAGACCAAGCGAGCCAGATGCAGAGCTTCAAAGAGCTGGGATGAAGCACTCCCCGACGCCTTCAGGTCGTGTTTACGCCCGTGGCTTGTGGCTGAGAAGCAAGCCTTCACAGAACAGGTGCAGACAGCTGCACCGATTAAGATAAGAGTATATCTGTCGTGAGACGTGCAAGTAAAAAATCGTGTCTGAAATGATCGTGGTCCAGACACAGGAAAAGGCCACAACCTGTGACTTGGGGTCACAAGCAGACATTGCAACACTTTTAAGGCACCACAAGGCATAAATGTTTGGGAAGCACTGATTGAAAGGAGTATTTTAGTTGTGACATAGAACGAACAGGCTGTTCTCTCAAGTTGAGACCCTGGAGGGCAAAAACATTCTGCACCCTGTCTGAACTGATCACTTCTCACCACACTTTAGAAGGGACCTATTATGTCTGCGATGATTGAATTATACAGGAGTTTGATGTCACCGACAGCTGAAAGCAGCTGCAACACTCACCTGTGCTGGAGCAAAGTGTGTAGGCACACAGCAGACAAAAGGACCAACACCCTGACAAAGGCACTCACTTCACACTTTATCCAGAACATGATAGTGAAGCCTGCAGCACTTCTCATGTTGTGAGTGTTTGTGGTTTGAAGAGGAACGTCTGCATAGTTCATGGCTATGTGAGCGCCACTGCAGTTCTCATCATCAGCAGTAGCATCTTTGAAATGTCTTCCTGTAGATGTGGCATTCAGCCGGAGCAGGACGGCTACAGCAGCTGATGACCTGACTTCTATGACAGTGATGTGACATTGTCGGAGGTTTTTAGAGCTTTAGTGCAGCACAGCTTCTCACTTGCTTGTCTGGTTCCTTGTGGCTTGTTTTATAGGACAGTACATACATCATTCTAATGTGTGTGCACACTTGTGGTTGTCTGAGTAATTATGAATGAGTGTGAAGTCGTGTCTGTCTCTGGTATGGTTCTGAGAAGCACTTCTTGTGTATTCTGGCTCCTATGGTGATATTTACATACATGTGTTGTCAGACAGAGGGGAATTCATTTTTGACTGTCTCTCCATCAATGGGCTAATTCAAATCCACAGTTATTATTGGGAAAATAAACAAAGTTAGGGTCTGTAAATGTGTAAATGTGATTGATGTTGCACATGAGACGGTGGGCAGCCTCAGTGGCAGTGAGCCAGCAGCTCCAGCTACGGAGCAACTGAAGATGAAAAGGAATGCACAGAAGAAATGCAAAGCTTTCGGCTAAATCCTCCCGAATGATTTAGACACGCTGCCAGCAAGCGCTGTGAATCTGACAAAACCCACACGGGATCATTTGAAACGGTTTAATGTGTATGTTTCTCCCTGTATTTGAAAAGCTAGATCACTTTATCTGATGGAGCGCCTTAATTCAAACGGATCACCAAAAGGTTACATTCACACCATAATTTCTCACATGCGGATTTCCAGTGGCCCAGGGAAGCCTTCTAATTTACACTTTAATGATACACGGCTGACACATGCTAAATCTTTCCTACATTTACATTTTACAGCCTAATCCCTCTTCACCTGTGTAACGAGACAGCGCACTGCAGGGGGTCACGTTTCAAATGGAACCGGGATAGCCGAGGCCCAAGCTGAGAGATATAAACTGTACTCTTTGCATATTAATAACATATTAACTTCCAGTGTAACAGAACTTTGAAAGACTCCAAGGACGCAGATATCACAGTACTGTCCCAAAGGTTGAACTGAGGGGAGTACAAAGATGAAACACAACATGTATTCACATAAGAATGTGGCTTATTAATTAAATTCAATCAGTCAAGACCACCAGAGGATACACTGACTGATAACAAGACAAGGTCAGGAGACCGACTGCTTCTCTCGTCTGATGTGACTCGTGGTTAACCACAGAGGAGGGACACTTGAATTAACATCTGCCTCTGGTAGTGTTGGGGATTGAAACCCTGTTCTGTGTCGGACTGAGGCCAGAACGTGTCCCTGTGCTGCAGCTCAGCAAAGAAAAACACTGGATGTTACTGCAACCAATAACTCGGGGGCGTACATATGGGATGTGAGTGTTGTATTAAGACAGGCTGGACTTAAACTTTAAATAATAGGCATTTCCATTGTGTTTATTGATTTAGGCCCTGTTTAGACGGAGTCGATCTAGCAAGTAAAACGTAACGTTGCGGGGGGGCTGGAGCCGATTCCAGCTGCAAGAGCCCTGAAGCTAACCAGCTACATGTATAGATTGTCAGGCAGTCCACGGGCAGCTCCCTCGCTCGGACACCTCTCCATTAATGCTAGTATTAAGGTCCAGGTTATGCATGCATGTCTATTCTAGGCCTGTGTGTGTGTATCATGTGTGGGAACAAATGAATGTCCCCTCTGGGATCAATAAAAGTTTATCTCATTCTTCTTAGCAAACAAGCTCAATGTAACCTGAAGTGGTTTTCAGCCACTTTATGCAAGTTTTTATTTCTCTCTCTGGTTCACAGCGCCCGTAGCCTGGAGTCTGGCAGACTGGCCTACATGACCGGTTTGTTGATAGAAAGCAGGTCACAGTCGTGTCAGAGTCAACAAGCAACTTTTCTTAATGTTAAAGACTCTGCCCTCAGCGCGCTCTGGGAAGAGCTTGACTGAGAGAAACAAAATGAAACTCTTCCACTGGAAAGCAGCAACATGAAGTGTTATGTAACTTACAGCTTTAAGCCAAGCAGACGAGAAAACAGCCGCTTCTGTTAGTATTGCCTGGTTTTTGATGGATATTGCTGGGCACGGGGTGGAGATATGATGGGGCAAACACAACAAAATCAAAAGTATCTTGTCGTTTATGACTCTTTAGCAGTCTGAATATGGTAGCAAAGGGAGTTATGACTCTTTGATGGGAGACCGATCTTATGGCTCCATTACTTGCCAAGAGCTGTTTGAAAGGGAGGCTCATCATTCTTTTTTAAATATTTTTTTGGTGGGAGAGACTATTTAACTGCGGAAGTGATGCAAGGCACTTGTGCCAGCAGAAACCCGGGCAGTGGCTCCAGGGCTGTCAGCAACATTTCATCAATCAATCAATCCTTTATTTGTTAGGGACAGTGCACATTAATGAACAATGATAACATCATATCACTGTAAAAGGATTATAGCAAGGATGCTAATTTGCATCCGTAGTCCCTGCAAAAAAATTTTTTTTAGGGCACAGGGATAAAAAAATAAATAAAAAAATGTCTGTCAAGTACGACTCTGTGTCCTTGGCCCCCAGGCCCCAAAATACACACACATGCACAAACAGGACCTATATACATGCAATTAATGGAGAGATGTTAGAGCGAGGGCCAATGGATCGGCGCCCTGAGCAGTTGGGGGTTCAGTGCCTTGCTCAACTGGCACCTCTCCAGCCACCAGTCCACGCTTCATTCATGGTCCACACAGGGACTCGGACCAGCGACCCTCCGGTTCCCAGCCAAGTCACCTATGTACTGGTTGTTTCTTTTGTTATCTTTATATTTGGTTCTGTTTGTTAATGTTTTTCGCGCTCAAATAACCAATAATCATAACCAGGAGGTGATATAAAGTTTGATCTATGAGTATAATAAGAATCAATAAAACAATAACCAACATTAGTATCCGCTAACATCTAAAGGACCATGCATGAAAAATAAATCTGGAGTAGAGGTGCCGTTTTCACAGCAAAGATCTAATATTTAATGAGTGACACCGTGTGGACGATGATTCTGTAACTGAGTTGAACAGCAGAGAGGATCTGTCAGACTCAGCTCAGCAGGCGACAGTGACTGATGGATGGAGTTTACCCATCATACTCCACCCCCACCTCCCCAGCCTCCTCCTGCCGAGTAACTCTGTGACTGCAATATTAAAGGCAAGGCTCAGATGAGCGGGAAAAGCTAAGTCATCTCCAACCAAACGAAATCTTTTAGAATTTATAAGCTCGGAGGTGCTTACACAAACAGTCTGGAAAAATCCATCTTTCTGACAGAATCGCTTCAAAGAAAAGGTCCGAAGCTCCAACTGGGCTCCTGGATGCACTTCTGTGCCCATCTGGGAATGCGTGTGTGTGTGTGTGTGTGTGTGTGTGTGTGTGTGTGTGTGTGTGTGTGTGTGTGTGTGTGTGTGTGTGTGTGTGAGTGTGAAAGAGAAGATAAAGTATGAGTCATTCAATACAGAAAATGAACTGTGTGTGTGTCTGTGACTAAACCAGTGTTCAGATTCTTTTTTCCCTGACTCCTCTTTTCAGTAAAATATGAGTGTTTCTTTCTAGTTTAGTCATGGATATTTAAGAGGTTTCATCAAACGTCTATGTGACTGCATGTGTAAGTGTGTGAGTGTGTGTGTGTGTGTGTGTGTGTGTGCAGCATTTCTGTCCTGACAGACTGTGGTACAAGTTCAAATCAAATAATAATACGCCTGCGGCAATTGGACCGGGTGAACTGGACCTTATGCCTCCAGCCCTGTGAGGTGGAACAGAGAGTAGGGGGACACACACACACACACACACACACACACACACACACACACACACACACACACACACACACACACACACACACACACACACACACACACACACACACACACACACACACACACACACACACACACACACACACACACACACACACACACACACACATCTGCAGTTCCTCGAATGGCCACTTGTGGCTGACTCCAAAAGCGAGTGGAACCCCATTGACCCCCATGTTAAAATGCTCAACTTAAATAAAGAAATAAACATGTTTACAGCCTGGTGCAAACATGAGCTTTGGTCTCTGTAGTTCCCTTTTTTTTTTTCAATTTTGGGGTTAAAGACCAAAATATGGGGGTGAATTTCCATATACAGCATATCACACGTTTTGGGTCTGCAGAAACCTATGGGTGACATCAGAGACTACGTCTATATTTTATTCAGTCTATGTTGTGTACCTGACTCCTCTAAAGCGGAAGAAAAATGAAAGCTATTTTGTATTTTGCTCATTAAACCCGTATCCAAGGACAGACAAAAATCATTGATGTGTTGAAAACTATGTGTCAGTGATGTGATGGTAACAATAAAACTTTAAAAAGTGTTTTCATTATCATTGCTTAAGTCATGTATTACATGTATTATTTATAAAATGTTTTTCCAAAATTGCCTTTTCTAAAAATGCAACATTAACGAGAAATGGATGCATCGTTCATCTCTGACTCCAGACATTTTGCTGGCTGCACTCCTTGTTACCAGTGGCCCTCAACTCTCGCATTGACAATTTGAATGCAGCAAAATGTCCTAAAACCACACCTATTATTTGGAAAACTTTGTGCCACTCTGACCTGGAGTCAGTTAAAGTTATCATAGATAAGCTACAATATCCTTCTTTCTCCAAAATGTCAACGCTTGCAGTGACAAAGACAAAAGACTCTCATATCCTGAGTCACCACAGTGTATTTAATTAAGGTTGGATTAAAATTCATTTGGAAAAGACCCAATGAGCCGCATGGACTGGAGTGGTTGGATTAAGATTTCAAAACTAAGTACATTAGCAAGTTGAGCAAGAAGAAATGCAAAGTGCAAAAGTGGCCAGCTCACCTGTAAATGGGATCCTGCATCACCATCATCTTGCTCTCATCCCACGTCCACTCCTTCTTCTGTGGAAGGAAAAACAAAAAAATAAGCTTTGTGATACATACAGCTAAGGACTTAAGGAAGTGAACGCACCTTAATTGGACAGCTGAACCTTTAAACTGTGAGTAATATAATAAATACAACCATTTCTGTTGAAATCAAGAGGGAACTGAATCATGACTTCTGGTGTGAATATTAAATCATCTCCGTCTTTGAGATATTTATTTACATTCTTCTTGTTTCCCTTTGTCCGTCAATATTTTCCAATCTACCTTTGAGTCTGATGTCACAATCAAAATGGCAAACGTGAGCGCGTATGAATTATTCATATTGATTTCTATCTCCACAGAGCTTTGTTGACTCAATCAGCTCAATCGCTCCCATCGCCGGTCTTTCATTGGCTCAGACGCACTCGGAGATGTATACAGATTGATTACCGTCACACTTGACATTTCAGCTTTCTGTCCAGGGAGCAACACAAGAGGGGAAAATCCTTTTGTTGAACAGCCTTTCATTCCGGCCGACCAGTTAATTTGACACAGAGCCTTCGACGATGGCTTTAATATTTACCTCATCAGCCAGTCCAACACAGAAGGGACATTCATTTCAATAACTTCACCACCATCTTCTCTCTCTTGGTTTGTTTTCAGACAAGAAAAGCAAAGATTTGGCTTGAACATTTGGGATCAGTATGAAGCCTACCGGGACAGCATTGGTATACTCGATCTGCAAGGGACCCAAGAACAGTTTGAGCTCATCTTAATAGGCCTGGGGATAACAGAAGTTAGAGGAAACAGTGGTTCCTGAACTTTCCCCACCGTGAATTCAGATTGCGATCTTTTCTTTAATGATGCCGTCAGTGTTTCTCAATATACCGTAGAATGGTATGTTCAAGAATACCCAAGAGCCTCAGCCGTCAGAGAGGTTTCCCAGACCTCTCCTGTAGCATCCCTTGCCATTTTAGTATTTAGTATTTTTTTTTAGTATTTCAGTATGCTCCCAATACATAGTATGTCAAATGTAGTATGCCAAAAATACAAAGTCTTACTCCTTCCTGTGTCACGACATGAGATTTTAATATCTCGATCATTGAAATATATGCACAATGTGCTCAATTCACAAAAGACTCAAAAGGCTGGGTTCCTTAATGTGGATAATAATACTAATACTACTACTACTAATAATAATGTTAGCACTGTCGCCTCACAGCAAGAGAGTTCCTGGTTCGAATCCCGGCTGGGGCCCTTCTGTGTAGAGTTTGCATGTTCTCCCCGTGTCTGCGTGGGTTTTCTCTGGGTTCTCCGGTTTCCTCCCACAGTCCAAAAACGTGCAGGTGTTCGGTTCATTGATGACTCTAAATCACCCGTAGGTGTGAATGGTTGTCTGTCTCTGTTCGTCTCTATGTGTCCTGTGATAGACTGGCGTCCTGTCCAGGGTGGACCCCGCCTCACGCCCGATGTCAGCTGGGATCGGCTCCAATCCCCCGCGACCCCGACAGGGACAAGCGGTTAAAGATGAATGAATGAATGAATAATACAAAAGCAGTACAGGTACAGCACTTTAATTAAACTTTTTAATGCCACACGGATGTTTAGGGCAAGACGCCTTTCTTCATACACTTCTACATACACATGTGGGGTTGATTATAGATGTCCAACACCAGCACAACAAATAGACACAAAAGGATACCACAAGTCTTGTTTAAGGAAATAACACTGGAAGATGGTGGAATATATTCCAAGTGTTTGACCCTTTGCAGTCACTCTCAGATGGCACACCTTGCAAATTTGATATCCAACTTCTGCTCCCTCCCTGCTCATAAATTCTTCAAGCTGGCGATTTTAGGCTGTTTTTTGGTGGATATAAGGCTGATATTTCAGTTCACTCTAACATTTTTACAGCTCTTCCGGCGTAAAAAGAGGAGATTTTGCTCCACACAAAAACACCGTCCTAATCTTCCACATATGTTCCAAAGTCATGTAACATCCACACACATTACGGTTCACACACAACAGAAGGCACACACTTACAAAACTGAGCATGTTTATTGGTGTAATTAATAGGCTGCTCCTTAAAGGACCATTAAGACAACTCAATTAAGCCTCCTTTTAATGAGATACTAATGTATGTCTACGGTGTACATCTGCCTGCAATTACAAATCAAGGTCGATACATCTCCCTTTGTAACATACGTGCAATAAAGAAACTTCTAGTTTCCAACTTTGACATTTTGCTGCATGAAAATTAGCTGGTTAGCTAATATACAATAGGTCTCTCTTTACCAGGCCATTTCAAAATATGTCCTTGTTCAAGCTGAAATGTAAAGCTAAAATGATTTGGACCATAGACTCAAACAGATGCTCATTAAAATGTCAAGTTCAGTTAACTTTAAATCAAAACAGTTGACATTTGGCAGAAACTGGTGGCAACTTTCTAGCTAATGCAGCAGCTTTGTGCTGAATTAGGGGGAAGGATAGGTAATATAGGAGGGGTAATATCTGCATCTAAAACTCTAGTGGCTTCCAGGCCCAAAAAAATGAAGCCATTGTATAAGTGCCTTACACTTTCTCTTTCTAATATCCAGCAGGGGACGACTCCACCGGCTCCAAAAAGAGGGCTGAATGAATATAAGTCAATGAGAAAATGAGCCTACTTCTCAATTGATTCATTACATCATTAAACGTGTTACTAATGAGTTTATGGTCTCAATCTCTAGTTTCAAGTCTTCTTCAATACAGCTTGATGTTCATTTAGTAAACATTATGGTACCATTTTGAATAAAATAGACTATAAAGCAGGAGATGCTTAGGGCAGGGATTAACGACAATCAGGATAGAGGCTAAGTGGTACATATGCACGGCACTGTGTACATTAAGCCGTAAACTGGGAGTAGCCTGTGTTAAAGTCTCAGGACTTTAACCCTCTAACAGTGTGTTTTTACTACATCAAAGTGAATTGTAAAATTTTGGTCACCTAAAAATGTCTAAATCAACCAACCAAGCAAAAACTAGCTAGCATTAGCGGGTAATGTAAGGGATACTGCCGATTTTCAACCAGTTCGTTGTACATGTAGATGAACGCTGCCAAAGCCAGACAGCAAAAGTCCATCGGAAGACTCGCATCAGCCGGTTGAAAACAAGTAAAACCCTCTGTAGCATTTGTAGTAGCTTAGCGCAGCATGATTAAAAATGACAGTAGCTTAGCGCTCCACCCTAGCTTTATCCTATCCAAAAATGGTCACTCCAAAATAACAAGATGGCGACAGTCAAATACCAAACTCGAAGCTTCAAAACAGCAGTCCACCACCACATCTGAGGCTATGTCCATTATTTTCTGCAGTCTATAATAAAGCTACAGTTTAAACACAAGATGATGGTTGACACACTTATGTTGTATATTCAATATTAAATACATTTGGGCCTCCAGCAGAGTAGCGTGGGACCTTGAGAAACAGTCAATGGTTTCAAGTCCAAATTAATTAATTGAGAAACTAAATGCATACTGAGGAGAATGGACGGCACTACTAAGTGACATCCCTTTGATTCCATCCAGCTGTCAGACTCTGTGATTCTCAGCAGGTGAAGTTATCTGCAGTCTGTCTCTGCTGATTACAGCGATCGCCACCTGAAAGCATGGGTCCACTGTCTCCAGTCTCAGCACTCCCTCCACCAATTTTGTTCAGGTTTTCTCTTTGCTCTTTTCTCATCTTGCACCTAATTTTTCACCCTGTCTCTTTACTCTCCAGCATCTGTCCCTCTTTTCTACATCTTTCAATTCCTCCCTTTGTACTCTCTCGCAATGTCTCCATTCTCACCTATCTGTCTGCCTTCTAATCGAGGCAAGGATCGATCACCACCTCCTGCCACATACAGGATACAGGAAATGGACCTGGACTGGTTGTTTAAAGAGCACTAAAAACCCCCACAGCTTTATCTTGGGAACTAGACGATCATGATTCATTTTCTCTGACCCATATGTCTGGAGCCTCTCCCATTTACATAGACTTCCATCAGACCAGGGCAAGCTAATCACAACTGTTTATCTCATGTAGGACGGGTTTAAAACCATGACTGACAGAAGATGCTGATCAAATATGAATCCAGCTCCTGTGACTGTATCGCCTAAAACGCATTTTAATGTACTAATTAGCTGTAATTTGAGAAATTGTGTGACCTGGCCACCATTTTTTTTCCAAATTGGACCAAGCACTGCCTCAACCAGCCACCACCAGCTTAATGTCTTCATTTGCTCCTTAATGTAATCAAACACCAGCCCGTTGCAGGGCTGATGTTTTCTGGTCGGTTGGTAGATTGTCTTGGTGTTAGCTTCATAAGGCTGTGTGTACACAAAGGAATTTTATCCTGGCTGAAAATGCTGTAGTGCACTTCTGAAAACGCCTTCATAATTATGACATCTAACAAAAATCTTTTTTCATATTTTCAACACATCGGCTTATTCAATCAAAAGACGTCTGTAAGTCGTTACACCAAGAAACTTTCATTAGCTCTTATGTAAGAAAAAGAGCCAATCATAGCCTACAAAAGATGTTGAAATTGGCATCAGCTCGTTGGTATGAACCATAGACTGTATAAAAATTGGACGTAGCATACCCGTCCAGATTCGTTCTCTCAACTTGATCCAATCGTCCTCGCCTAAGGGAGTCACCATCTTGTCTGACTTTAACTCCGCCTTATTTCCTCTTACCAAAAAGGGGCATGTATGTGACGTTGGGGGGAGGGAGATACGTCCATCTGGCTGACGTTTACCTCCAAGGAGAAGTGAGGGCCAGAGGCTAGCTGTCACTCAAGATGCCACGCCCCTAATTATTCATAAACTTTAACCTCCAATAAAATAAAAACTCGCCTTGTAAAAAAAAGAGATGCATCCTCCTCTGTGTTGTCATGGAGATTTGACCTGAACATACAGACTAGCATGTATTTTTGTCCCAGGCCTTACACAGGTTTAATGATGCTGGGAAATCGGCCTGTTTAACATGGGAGTCAATGAGAAACTGCTCTGTTATGAAACCTGCCCCTAGTGGAACTGCAGTTTTTGGCACTTCCTTGTTGGATCAACCGGGGAGTCGCTGTAGTTGGAACTTGGTGTGAACAGATTCAGATCTTTCTCCCCTTCCATAGGATCAAAATCTCCTTCTTTTGATTTGAAATGACAAACTACCACAACACAATAACTGCACCCAGAGAGGAGATCCTTCAATAGAGGAGAGAGAAAAGAGATCAAATACAAAAAAAGGTTACTTACTTTTTTCTTTTTCCTCAAGGCGACTCTCACGCCGTCCACAGACACCACGATGTTGACTTTCTTCTTCTTGATGTTTTTTACCTTGAACTCATACTGCAGAGAGAAGACAGACAGAAAGAGAGGTATTCATATTTGAGGGGGCTGTGGTAGACAGTCACACCGTTATAGACTCATATTTGAAGATGGGTCAGATGGTGTTTGCTGAGTCATGTCTGGAGGCAGAACAAAACAATACAGCCCAAGGACAGTATCAGAATATGATGAAAGGAAATGCGCATTTTACACACTGCTCCCTGTTTAAAACACAGTTCTTTGTTTCTGTTCCCATCAGGAAGTGAGCTGCGAGTGAATCACGAATACAGAGCTGCTGTAGCCTGAGATTGAAAAATGCAGAAAAAAAATGCGAATCACCTTCGAGATCACCAACCACCAAATCACAGAATTAGAATTGGTTTTGCGACCAAAAGAAATGTGCTTTACTTCTGTCCTGTTCTGTACAATCTGATTTTTTTTTAAATATAAGTTCCAGTGTTTGCAACTTCACAGTCATGTATGAATTCACATTTTTTACAAATGCTTGCCAAAGCATTCCTGCACAAATTCACATTTTTTACTAATTACTTGCCACAGCTTTCCTGCACCTTAACAAAAATGCCTCTCTTTGATACTACTATTCTACAAAAAATGTTTTCCCCATTGACAAAATAAAAAAAACTTGTATGCATCAGAGTTTAATGTTATCCTAAAAGCCATACAGCCACAGAATAACCTTTTTTCCTGAATAAAATAGAATAATAATAGACTGATATGGGAAAAAATGACTGATACGATGGCCGATCTGAAATGAAAATAGACCTTTTCTATGTTGATTGTGCACTGATATGACTTATCAGTGGTACAGAGAATGCTGCTCTCCTAATCAGATAGCTATAAAAAAGAAAATTTAACATTATTTTACATACTGTACAAAGTTATAAATTGCCAACCACTTCTAGAAATTAACATTAAGGCAAAGAAGAAATAAAAATAAAATAAACAGCTAAATAAACATCATGTTTAATATCACTCAATTGCTGACAACTTCAATAAAGAATAAAGGAAAATTTAAAGAAATAAATATCTTTCTGACACCATTTCTAAATCACCCCAAGCATCATTTTCTGCATCATATGTTCTATAAAAAAGATTTTCATACCTGCACATATCGGACGACATTTAGGCTGATAGCGAGATACAGATATGTTTGTGAAAGACGAATATCAGCAGACAGATATATCAGCCTTGCTCTAATAAAACTATTGATATTCAGATTAAATCAGAAAATATCCCATTAAAGTAAACAAGACTAGAAATGTTTGGTGTATGAACCATGGCTTTGAATCATATCTCATACCTCACTTATCTGGAAGATAAAAATTTGTACTGTACAGATGCCAATCGGTTTTCTCCCTCTGGCTATTGGGGTTGGCTGATTCAAAATAACTTATTATTCATTGAGCTCGTGTGAGCTGTGTGGTTTAGGAATCCCATTTTACTTGATATTGCACATACGTTTAAGAATGTGTCAGAGAGTGTCAGTTTCCTATGACATGGTTCAAGAACACCACTGAATTATTGTATTAAAAAGGTAAGGTGCAAAAATGGAAAGATGGTTTAATTTGGTCTTTAAAGCCCGAAAAGAATGCATGAAGGTTATGTAATAAGTTCTCTATTATTTTAAATATACGGTACAGGTTTTGATGGTGCTTAATACATTTTGCAATATGATTGTATAAGTGGCGTATGTTGATTTGTACGTTCTTGTCAGCCTGTGTGAGTCAGGGGCTTCACCACGTCATGCTATGGACATCAAACCAGACGTTTCATTATTACATGCCAAGCACTGTATCCCAGACTGATAGTTTTTACAATCAGTGCTACAGTGTGACACGATTTAATCAGTAGTCTCAAAAGTACTGACGTTCAACATTGAGCTCTAGAAGTACTGCGGAGAGAGCGTTTAAAGTTTGCCGTAAAAACTTAATAACCATAAAATTTGAGCAAGGCACTTAAGAATGACCGAGTGCTCGAGCGAAGCTGCTTTGTGGCCAACAGTAGGGAAAAACTCCACCAAAGAAACATTTAAACAGTGATTTATAGTTGAACTTCTTTCTCACATTGCCAATTATGAAAAATAATAGAGCAGACATTCCCATTTCCCTCCAATTCAACGTTTTGGAGTAATAATGAATAGATTTGTCAGAAAAATGACAAACAGTCCTGTCGAAGGATAAAGCATGGTTGGCAGACCTCTGTCACAGTCAATTTACACACTATAGATCAGTCTGAGACAGCTCCCATCGTCTCCACTGACGATGCAGCAGCAAGAGCACTGCAGTAGCCAGTACAGTATAAAGTCATTGGGTTTGCATATCAAAAACACAGCAGGTGCAAAAAGTGGCTTTTATGTTATTGTAGGAATCCTTTCTTCGTATAGCAACATATGCAATCACAGGCAGCCAGGCGACTTCAGAACGAGTGGGATGTAATTGAGTTTTATGGAACCACCTGTCACAGTCGCCTGAGGGGACATCAGCTCTGTCTGTATCTCTATTTCTCTCACTGAGTCAGCTGGTTGGTGTCCTGCTGGGTGATAGATTATTGTGCTTCTGAAAGGAATGAGTCCTTACCCCAAGTGAAGGAGTTCAAGTACCTTGGGGATCTTCACGAGTTCATGAGTGAGGGGACAATGCAGTGTTAGCTGGCTGGAATCGGAGCAGCAGGGGCGGTGTTGCAGTCACATTACTGCACCGTCGTGACGAAAAGAGACCTGAGCCGGAAGGTAAAGCTCTCGGTATACCGGTTAATCTTCATTCCTACCCTCACCTGTGGTCATGAAAGCTGGGTCAGGACCCAAAGAACGAGGTTGCGGGTACAAGCGGCCGAAATGGGTTTTCTCAGGAGGGGGGCTGGAGTCTCCCTTAGAGAGAGGGGGAGAAGTTCAGCATCCGTGAGGAACTCGGAGTAGAGCCGCTGCTCCTTTGCGTTGAAAGGAGCCACTTGAGGTGGTTCAGGATCATCTAGTAAGGATGCTCCCTGGGTGCCTGTAAAGATCTCAGTCATTCACCTCGTTGGCTCAAATTGAATCTAAATCTAATGTGTGGATGCTCCTGGGAGGTCTGCTCAGTGCAAGGAAGTGAAAAATTGAAATTTAAGAGAAACGACAGCAGCCCTGAGACAGTACTCTGTTCAGACAAGCTGACAAGTTCTTCACTTTCTCCCGCCAACACGGGAAAAAAAACACATTAAGTTGACGGGTGCCACCGCAGGTTTTATGTTTAATTAAGTTCTTTCAACTTTCTAAAGTGACCTTGGATCACTTGGAGCTGCCAGAATTCAAAGTTTCTGGCAGCAGCGGTAGAAAAAAAAGAAATCTGCAAAGTCATACACTGCTGCTCCAAAGAAAACGTCCGATAGAGTTTGTCACTTGCTGTGTTTGCACTCGAAATCAAATATCAATGGGGATGGTAATTGTTTTTGGGTTTTTTTTTTACATTATCTGTCGTGTTTTCCCAGCAAGCAACTGTCAAACAATGGGTCAATATTCTCGCTGCTGTAGATGCCGGCAGGATGTCCTTCACTGTGTTCTCTCAAGTGTCACTGTGGACTTACTTTATATTGACTCGCTTTTCTCTAATTCACTTGAGACTCGAGTTCAGATGAAAGCAGTGGAGTAGGTTCACATCACCGTTAGGAAGCGCTGCTCCTCAGTTGTGGAGACTGTGAGTAACAGTGACAATGAGATGAAGAGGGGAAAAACAGTTTTCTTACAATAAGTTTCCCTTTGTGTGTACAGCAAACTCTACAATGTTAACCTTTAATGTTTTCTGTTTATCGCCACTGAGATCTTACGTGAAACCCTAATAAATCAGACTCTCTTTAGTGTACTAAAAGAAGAAGAAAAAAGCACCCAGCTGTTCACGGTTGGCAAAGATACGCAGGGAAATGTAGCCCAGGTAAAACTTCAGAAGCCTGAGGCGACGTGATACAAGACCGAATAAACAGAAATGAGAAGCTGGAGGGCACATTTTGTTTTATATTACACATTCTTGTTTAAACGAAAAGTCTTAAAAGAAAAAGATTCTGGTTTAATTCAGTTGCGGCGTGAATATGATAGATTTCTATACTTTACTAAGGACATCTGTGATTACATTTAAAATTAATTAGAATTAATAAAGATGAGGTCATTCTGTCAGCACGTATTGAAAATCACAATCAATTAGATTTTCAGCGTTCCACATAAACAGTAACAGTTTGTTCTGCCCTTGACTCACATCAGGCGGAGTAAGAGAAAAACTAGAACATTTGAAATGTGTTCGCCTCGACTAGTGACTGCGTATGAATAGACGCGGTATAATAGAGGACAACAGAATGCAGAACTCAAGGCAGCGCCGGCATCACTGTGAAAATTGAGTCGACGAGCTTCAACAAAGCTGGCCAGGAACCCAATCAGCTCCTCGATCCTGGGTTCAGTCCTGGGCCTCTGCGCGTGTGTTTGTTTGTTGACTGATGGACAAAGAGTGTGAGCTCTGCCAAGGATCCTAGGAGGGGTCCATTATTCCCCATGTCCCAAATGATATAAAGTATATTGAGAATATAGAGAACTGTAAAAACTATTACACTAGGAAGGAAGGAAAATAATGCTCACTCTAACCATATTCTGTGTTAACACTATAATTATTTTGAATACATATTTTGCATATTGTTTATAGATAGGTGGACATATAGAATAGACAGCAAAACCTCTCATTCACCCACACATGTACACATGGACAATATCATAGTTAAAGTGGCAAGATTAGTGGCAGACCAAGCGAGGTATGTCAGGACAATTATTATTTTAATTAACCCCTGAATGTGCCATTTCCTGACATATGGAGCCTTCAATCATGACCGATAAAGCTGCTCTTCAGGCTCGTACTCATCATGTTTTTTTGCTGAGCAGGTTCATTTTCAGCGCGCACCAACAGTCAGAGTGAAAGACTGAGAAACAACCAGAGACATATCCAGAACGCAGTAACCTAGTTAGTGTATCTTAAAGTGAAATTCCTGCGCTAAATCATCCCATGGTCTTTTTCGGCAAATACACTCACTAAATAAGCCATCGAGACAATTTTTTTTCTTGTAGCAAATATTAAAGCTATGGTCTATGATTTGGAATATTGGTAATTATTATTAACATCGTTTATACAGCGATTATGGTCCTGTAGTCCGATCTACACAATATGAATAGCAAAAAGAACCAAAAAATTCCATTCAGTCTATCAGCTGTAGGACTGCGTAGAAATTTACCAATGGGAGCCATCCAGTCCACAATGCTCCCATTGGCTCGTACCCTCCATCCAGTCTTCTTCTCTCCCCTCGTCTCCCCTGCACCGTGACATCTGGCCTCGTCCCCTCCTACTCTCCCTTCCTCTCTGTAAACTCTGAGCGGCTAGCGATTAGCTTAGCAGCTCAGCTTCCGAAGCTTCTGTTACCATGGAGATGGAAAAGAGCTGCAAGCGGCCTTTGCACGCCACAACAGCAAAGAGAACACGTAAGTCGACCGAGGAAAAGCCAGAAATGTGACCTACGTAGGAACCAAAGAGGAGCCAACAATGGGGATTCCTTTGAGCGGTGGAGAAGGCTACGCCAGGATTTGGGACTGAAAACAGATGCTGAGTCAGTAGACTTTTTGTTGAACAGGTCATTTTTTGCGTTTTATTGTGGTAGATGTTACATAAATAGCCCTCATTAGTCTGTGCCAATACTGGCTAATGACTGTGAACGTCCCCGGTCTGATAAACGGCTATGTCAACACATGTTAGCATATGTTAGCCTGTGTCGTTAGGAGGCGAGGGAGGGGATAAGAGCTGAATGCTCCGCTGTAAAGCTACTGCTAATGGGGGAGAGAACTTCCTGTGATTGTCCGGTGAAAACCTTTAAAACGCAAAAAATTACAACAGCAGAGTACTTTCTGCATCATGTCCTGCTTCCTGCACTCCTCACCTAAACCAAACAGAGTATTTCCAGTGGTTGGTAACGCATCTGCACGGAAAATAGCCTGTTGTGTGTGATTATGTGTGAAGCTGAAACTCTGGTTTTACGGACCTGATTCTCTGGACAATGTCTACACTTAAACGGCCGGTTATAAATATTTTTGATCCAAACTACTGTAGCTCAAAAGTGGTGTGATCCAAAAGTGAGGATGCAAAGACAAAGTCTAATAGTGGGGGTGTAGCTGCTCTGACTGCTCCACTGCTCACGCACGCACGCACACGCACACGTACACGCACACGCGCGCACACACACACACACACACACACACACACACACACACACACACACACACACACACACACACACACACACACACACACACACACACACACACACACACACACACACACACACACACACACACACACACACACACACACACACACACACACACACACACACACACACACACACACACACACACACACACACACACACACGTACACACACCAAGTATCAGTATAATGATGAATAATAATAATCATTTAACACAATTAAGTGCACTAGCTCCATTAAAATGAGGCATACATTAAAAACCAACGACAGAAAGAAGCTTTCACAAGAAACCCCAATACAGCAGAACTAATAACAGTTTTTTCTACACTGTTTCATTTCTGTATGCAATTACTGTTTGTATACTAATGAAGGGGACTCGTTGTTCTCTTCAGAGTAGTGGACTGTAATAACAATGATTTATTTTATACAGCAGGTCCCTTTATTCGTTGTATCTTCGGGGAAGGAAGTGTCGCTATTTTCTTGCCACAAAAATAACATGCTGGAAAAAGACAGCATATTATTTCCATCACCGTACTCGACAACCTGTTCAACAAAAGGACAGAAAATGCACGCGCACAGAGTCCTGTTCATAGAATATATTCTCACGAGGTAATACAGAGAAAGCTGAAACATTTCATTTCATTTCCATTGTTCTCAAGTCTCAACGTGCATGAATGCTTACGGGGTTTGTGATTGTGCTGTAATCCGCTATGATGTCGACTGTAAGGCACATACAATATTCAAATGTTGGTATTCCTGATGGACTGCAAGAATGACCTCCGCGTGGATGATTACAGCTGCAATTTCACTGGTTCCATGCAGGGTTTGGCCGGCTAAGCGTACGCAGGATAATATGACGGACAGCATTTAACTCTAATTAATCTGTCCATTCCTGTCCGATACGGCCCCATCATTGAATCCACATTAACCACCGACAGCTTACGCTCTCCCTGCCGCTTTCAGCTTAGATTCCAAGATACACGTGATTTATAATATCACCGCTGCATCTATCCGTATAACAAGAGGATATGAATATGTGTAATTAAAACACTTGTGCCACAGAGAATTCTGCACTTCAGGAATCGCACGCACAAGCAGTCATTTGACTTAACTGGCAATTTATTCAGTCTGACTTTTTCCCCCAAATGCAGCGCCTCTACACCAGATGGGGTGGTGAGGATGTTTTAATGAGCACAGATAACAGCTCACAATGCAGTCTAGGCCATTAAGGGTGATCCCTTATGCCTCTGCTAGATGAGCCTCATGAATTTTACACCTAGAACGCTATTAAATTCATAGTATTGTGAAAACATTAGTTATTTCAGCTGCAGCCTCAATGCTGTTTGACAAAGGAAGACAAAAAGCAGGAAAAGACAACAACATTGCAAAGATGCTGGTTCACACACGACTGAAGGCCTCTGAACATCAAGTGTATCAGGTTTACACTCAAGGGGCGTTCAAACCAAACGTGTTAGACGCTTATTAAGCGACAATTCTACATTGAAAATCAATGCAAATGGCGCAATGATGCTATTCAGGCGGCGCGAATGGAGCGTCTAGCATGACGAGACACTGCGCGAATAAAGCGTCCATCACCACATCGAGTGTGTTGCGACATCTTGTGATGCTGTGCCGTGACAGCCAATCAGCGTTGCAGTAAGCGTCATCGAGGTTCTCTGTGACACATCCTTGGGATCACCAAAGCCGCTATTGTTGCAATCCTTGGGGAAAACCAGACTGTTCATGTGGATATAATATATGGATATACCTATGAACTGTGGATGGCAGCAATGTGCCTCTGCTGGAAATCCAGAAGAAGAAGAAGAAGGAGAAAGCCGTCAGTGCGGAGTGAAGCGTATCCCGGTCTGATCTACCGGAGACAGGGCAGCACCCTGGAGGTTAAATCACTGACGGTCTGATCTCAAACACTTCATCTGAGAGCTCATTTCGGATTTTTTTTTTAGAAGCATTCAGATCCCTGGTTAGCACTAGCAACCATGTAGGATCAAAAATGTGACAAATGTGAGCAAGCAATGCGATACTAGCGTTCCAGCCGATTTAATCACCTCCATCGCTCTTGGTTTGAATACAGCTTTACATAACTCCTAAGGTGGTGGTGTGGTTCATCATAAATAACCTGGGCTGTCTTCTCTAACCATTGAGCCAGTGGGCGCCCCAATTAAAAGGATTTTGAGGAGAGGCCAGTGGCACAGTGGTTGGAGCAGTCGCCCCATATAAAGGGGCGGAAGGTCCTCCAGGCAGCACTCAAAGGGCCGCAGGTCGGAGTCAAACCTGCGGCCCTTTGTTGCAAGTCTCCCCCTCTATCACCCCATTTCCTGTACGTCCTGTATAATAAGGCTTGAAAAACTGCAAAAAAAAAGAATTGTGAAAGATAAACTGATAATAAAAATAGTTGTTAGAGGCAGCCCTATTGGTCATTTTTGATTTTTAGATGCATATGATTCTGATGAGGACAGGGCGTCTCATGTGAACGGGTATTTATTCCTGTGTTGGCTGCTCTTACAGTAAACAGGATCCGCTTACGTGCAGCAGTTGGGAGACAGACCACTTCACTATGCCAAGCAGTGACAGATTTTAAGCCTAAATGTAAACAAAGGTGAAATGAAATGAATACTGAAGTCCAAGAATAGGCTCATGCATCATGTAAATAAGGCAGTCTAACATTTGAAGCTACTATTTCCTGATAAACAGGTTGTTATTTCCTAAAGGTCCTTTCCTCCTGTTTCCAGTATAATCCATCATTTTGGCGACAAAGACATCAACGCAGCGACACAATAGCATCTCCAGCCCGCGCTGCCATTTATTTACACTCACAGAAATATCAGCCGGGAGCCAGGAGAGCCCAATAAAAGCCTGCATTTCTGTTGATGACTGCAGTTCATCGAGGGAGGCTGAACGTTAGGGGAGCGGAATAAAAGCTTCAAATAATAATGCAGACACATGCACACCACTGAGGCCAACTAACAACAGTCAATGAGAGTGTTCAATGATCGCAGCAGGGTAGCAGTGAGTGTTTGCTGAGGTAAAGGGCCCCCGGTCTGCTGTTAAACAAGCTATTTATTTAGGTCATTAACAAAGGCCTTTCTGAGATGAATATAGAGTTGTTGTTATCCAACTTCAGATCCATATGTTATACGGTGAACGCAGTTTCTGCTGCCATGGTGTCCAGCTCTGCCAAACAGTCCTCAGATAAACGCACACACACACACACACACACACCAAAAAGCTCTACTTTTCCACATGCCATTTTGTTCTAAACTGCTTCCTTTTGAGCAGCAAGTTTTTTTCCCGTCCAATCATGAGCACAAACCCATCTCAATAGATGAACAGAGATAGGGCTGACCGAATTTTGTAGTCGATGGAAGATGCAGGGTTTGGGGGGTAGGTGAGTGCATTACATTGCCATTGGCATTACACACGTCCATTTCACGTGTTTATCCTCATAAAATCTCCTAAAGACGACACCAGATTGCCACATTATAACCACACAGACCTCTATACACATCAGACTACTCGGTTCTAACAACTCTGTTCTCGGGAGAGATGGATGGCACTGTGCTGCAGTTTTTTAGTGTTAATACTGTTTAAATTAGCCCATTGGCTCGGGGACTTCCTCTGCTCAGAACACTGTTGCAAATTTCAGCGTGAATGCATGTTTTTTCAAAGTTGTACTCCATAAGATTACCATTCCCAGTGACTAGAGAAAGTCATGATACCCTTTTGAAATAGTGACTTTTGTTGTTTCATAGCCCTAAATGATAATACATAATACAAAAAGTCATTTTTCCAGTGTGATTTACACATTTTGTCTTACAACATCCAAGTGAATTTTGAAAATTTCTGAAAATTTATAAAACTATGAAAAACTAGAATATCAGGGTTGTAAAAGTGACACCAATCTTATGGAGTACAACATTAAGTCTAACATTGTTGAAACAGAGAAGCTAATATTGCTAATAGCTTATTGCTATTATTGGTAGCAAGAGCAACAAATTAGCAGACGGCTGAGATAATAATGCAGGTCCCTGCGGTGCACCCAGCCCCAGCGTGAGAGGAGAGAAAATGAATGTAAGACTAACAATGAGCTGAAATGGAAACACCGCTGCAACATGGGTCTACCTGTTTGATTATAAGGAATTGTTTCTTAAGGATTCTGCTTTTCTACAGTTTTGATGAATGAATATCCAAATCCCCAAATTGAAAACGAATATCTGAATTGTCGAAGATTGTGATCCAATCCTATGTAGAGAGAGGAAAAAAGGATAAGGAGGGCTGGAAATGAGGAGGCAAAGAATGAGGAGAGATGATGGAGGGAGAAGCAGTGATTTAGTGAGAAGATGAAGTTTAATTAACAGCTCAGATCATTAGGCTCATAATTACACATACTGAAAGGAAAAGTCTCTTAAATGTGCAAACTGTCATGTTGCCATTAGGTGCTTTATGAACTGAAAGACATCGGTTTTAACCTTCATAGAGCACCTAAAGTTACTGCGAATAAAGGAGTATAACAGGCTCGCCGTGGCAGTCGGTGTTAAATGGCTTTTGAGCATACACAGATGACATTACTTGCACACCGCCCACGCCATTGGTTTGCTTTTTTTATGCAAAAAAACCCATTTAGTTTCACTTACGTATCAGCACCCACGTGAAAGGGTCTGCTTCGTACAGCATCAGCCTCAGCCGAGTAACAGGAGTCAGACTTCGCTCATCATTTCAGGAAACCAACAAGACAATGGTGGAGGATTTAGTGTCAAAGTGAAATGCAAAAGTGCAGAATCTGATTATATATGTCATTTATTAGGGCTGGGTAATATGGCAAAAATCATCCATCCTGATATAAGTCATTCCCTATCTCGATAACAATATATATCACAATACAGCATGTTTTCTGTTGAGTCAATAAAAATGTAGTGTATGAATGAAATACTTGTTAAAAAAAATAAAAGTATTAAGTATTATCAGTTTGTTTTGAAGCCAGATTAAGTGGTGCAGGCTCCACCATTGAACAGCCCAATTGGTTGATAATATCATATTTTATATACAGTCTATGAATCACATATGCACTTAAGGCAAGCAGGCACCAAGGTTTTTAACCAGTGGGAACCTTTCCTCACCTTGGCATCCCTAATCCACAGGAAGATGATTTTTTCTTCCTACTGCAATTCACATTGCATGCAACATCAATTTCCTAGCTAGTAGAATATTCATTTTAAGGTTTCAGAACTCCAAATAGTCAGTTGTGTTATTTTACAACATTAGATGCACATCATTAGGTCGATCTCTGAAGGAGCTAATGATTTGTAACAAACGTATGGCTTATCTTGTATGGCTGAGGGGTAGGGCTGAAAAATCACTGTAAAACAGAAAATACCTCCAACACTTCCCCCCCAGGGGGGAGCCAGAGGGGCCGCCACATAAAGAAACCAACAACCGGAGCTGTTAAAGGAGTAGCAGAGCAGCTACAATATAAAAGGATCGCTCTCCCGTGTTTTCTTTAGTTCCCTTTTACCCCCATTTCACAACAAAATCCACACAAACAGCACTCAACACTAACTTTTAAAAGTGGTTGCCACATTGGTTGCCGAAACTGAAAACCAGGTTATCGCATTTGAGTCACCTTAAATTTTGAGTAACATAACATGTGACATAAAAGAATAAAAGCACAGTAAATTTCTTTAAGCTGTTTCCACTGTCAAACATCTTAATTTACTCAAGTAGCTTAATAGAGCAGGTCGAAGCTCACAGGGAAGGGCTAGCAATGTCACACAGATATCATAGCAAGTTTAGCTAACGAATATGACAAACACTGCTTATTGGCCCAGAGCAGATAAATCATGCCAGACCAAAAAAAATGATCTAGTAGGGCTGTAGTACTGGAGCCTGGACTCAGTACTGAATCCACTTTTGTGAAGTCTTGCACTTGTCTTACTCAGCCATCATTAATAGACTTGGCTATTGAGAAGTTGCCACTGGCTACTGATTCAGGATCAGTTGTGCAGAACGTTGCTCAAGTTCTCTACAGTTATTGGTTTGATGTTAGAAGATAGATCTTCTTGTCTATAAATTCATCCTTAATCACTTTATTAGCACTGGAGAAACACTGTTGCCTATTACTGCCTTGAACGGAACTGGGTTTGCTCTGGACTGGATTGCTTCTTAACTTCAACTTGACTTGGACTCGATTGGACATGGCCTTTGACTTTAATCGGACTTGATTATGTTAGTCTTGACTACAGCCCTGAATTTTTGCATTCAAATGTTTAAGTTAAAGTGTAAACTCTACGAATCAACTCCAAGTATGTCCAGGACAAAGAGCTTTTCATGATTTAACACTGCTACCACCGATCTTAACAGAGTTGTTTGGATACCCTTTTTTCCTTCTTGATACTGATTCCAATACCTGATCTTGGGCCAATACAGATTACTGAGGACCAGTGAGATACGCAAAATACATTATTATATTTACATTATTGCTAATGCATGGTCTGGCTCAGGTTTGTATAACATTCACAAATACATACAGAGGATGAATGCCATAGAACTTTCTTTTATTATCTAGTCCGACGGTCGATCATAACGGGACAAGAACATAAAGTACTTTGAAGTAGTACTGGTTTCTGTATTGAAAAAACTGTTATTCTCAACTTTTGCATTACTGCGGATCATGAAACTTAAGAGAAATGGACGCCCATCCAAAAACACTGGAGAAAGAAAATCTTTATTTTTCTATGATCGAAGCAACAGCCAGTGTTGAACATCCATCCCAATCATCTGTGTAGAGCTTCTGCTGAGTCTTCAATGCACTTCTCGCTTTCTTGCCAACCATAACGCTTTCATCACTTTCTCTCTCCAATTCACGAACCCCATGAATTTGTGTTTTCCTTTTAACCATCCATCTTAATCTTATTCTTATACTCCTGGTCATTCTAGTGGATCTGTGTATATTCCTTTCCCATCTCTTACCACTGTCATTTTTTACTCCCATTCCCACAGCCATATTGATAGAGCAGCAGGCCCTTTGTGCGCCACTCTCTCACACTTTATCATATTCTTTCTCTCTTTTGCACTCACTCTCTTATATTTTCTTCCCATTCACCCCCTGCCTCTCCCCCTTTCTCCACAGACCGGTGGCTGATTCAATCTCAAGCAATGTTGTTTATGAAAAGGCATTTCATTTTCAAAACCATTTGTGTCTAAGATGCTACAGCGTCCATCATGTTTCATCAATCTAAGCGACACAGCACTGCCTTTGAATCAAAGCCTAAATTCCCAATTGAATATATATTGATATAAGCAGTAACAGAACACACAAACACAAACAGAAGTACAAATTGGTCTATACATTAAGCGTCTACATAGAAAAGTTGTATATTAAAAAACTTCGCAAGAAAACCAATTTAACATCACATTACATTCCTATTGAGCATGTCCTTCAATACAAGGACCTATGAAAAGACAAAAGAGTCTACAAATCTATGAAAACTGTCCATCCAAGGAGGAAGATCCTGTGATACAATTAAAAGCTCCAGAACCGCTACCAAGTGGACCCTGAGGTGAGATTATTTTACTAACTGCTAACTTCCAATCTCAAAATACAACATATATGCAATTCATATGAAATGTAATAGTTTTTAGGGTCGGACCATTCAGACTTTTAAGACTGACAGCAATTTTAGAGGCGGGAAATCCATCGACTACCAATATTGCGGCTGATATGGAAATGTTTGAGCTGGAATGAAAATAGACCTTTTCTATGTGGATTTTGCACCAATATGATGCTGCAGAGGTCAGAAGAGTTAATTAAAGAATATTTAACATTATTAAACATTATATAATCAATGTATTACAATGTAAACCAATTCTAAATGAAAACTGAGAAAAATAAAGAATAAATGAAAATAGAATAAAGAGCTAAATAAACATCATGTTCAGAATTGCTGTGGCCGAGAGGTAGAGCGGGTCGTCCTCTATTCGAGAGCTCCTCTGCTCCTCATATCGGAGTGTCCTTGGGGCAAGACACTGAATCCTGAATTGCTCCCAGTGCTGCGTGTGGGTGTGTGAATATGGCGTGAATGGTTAGATTAGATAAGATGGTAGGTAGGTGTCCACTGTCATCAGTATAAAAGTCTGTTTGAATGGGTGAATTTGACAAAATAGTGTAAAGTGCCTTGAGTTGTCAGAAGACTAGAAAGGTGCTATATAAGTACTAAGTACATTTAACATCCATCCATTTACTATTTACCAATAACCGTGTGCACACATTCTTAAAGAAATGGTTTCCCAGTGTGATGTGGAACAATGGACTGTCCTTTTGATGGATTAACGTCAGGGCCAAATGTTTCATTCCATGCCTCTGAGGAGGTGATGCAAACAGATGATTGAATGTGAACAGGGAGCTGTTGCTGTAAGCTCTCAAAGCAGAGTCTGACAGTGGCAGTTTATAGTAGTGAGTTGTCAGTTGCTGTAATCTGATTCAACACCTCCTCACTGAATTCACAAGCACATTTTGTCACACACAAACACCCCATAAAGACTGGCAGTAAACCACAAACAAACTTGTCTCTGTCAAGTAGAGCAGCGACTTTGGTGCCACATGCATCACAAATACCTAAAAAGCAACATTCGGGAGTGCATCCATTTAAAAAGGCATTTCAACATCTGGACTGCTTCCAGTGTCTGAAATTCAACTTCTGAAAGGAGGTTTAGTCTTGATGTATGAGATTTTCTGAGACTGTTGGCTCAGTTCCCAAAATATATATATTTCCTCTGGCTATCAGTGCATGTTAAAGACCTTCTCTGACACTTTGTCACTGTCTCCCCATTAGGGTAGGACCATCGCCCAACGCCATGGCTGACAGTCATCGAGCACCGAGCTCAACATCACGATCCGTGACCATCGAGACCCCCCATCAACACCAACGCTTGGGCGCGGGTTTGCTGGGGCGGTAATGGCGTTCATTGCGTGATTAAAGTTTTATGTATCAGGCCTATGTTATATTAAAGATGCCTCTTTGGCTCATCTGTCTTCTGCCTTTGTTACAGAGGCTGTAGCTCTTTCCAGTTAGAGGATTTTCTGTGAAATGAATCAATACGCAGCTTGTTTGTGGGAAGCTGAACATCTTCCAGACAAATCTATTATATAATGACCGATTCCAGGACTATCAATGGCATAGATGAAAGGTCACTTAAGGTCAATTATTTCAGCCTTTGCATTGGCCTTTCTCATCAGATTCTACTATTTCACTACCAGTTTTCCTCTGCCTCCAGTTGTAAAATCAGGATGAGGGAGGAGAGGCTTTGCTCATATTGAACCATGCCAGAGGAGAAATCCCTCTCTTCCCCAAAAGGATACAGAGACAAACTGAATTTAGAGGCAGTTGGTGTATCGACAACTCACTTCAAGCGCACTTTTATTTTCAGGCCCCTTGCTGTATGAAAGCTGAAGCCACCAATAGCCCTCATTGTTTAAAGAGATTACAGCTTTCTTTTATATTGAATACATTTTATTTGGGAACATCAAATGAGACCACCATTCTTATTGTGCTCCTCTTTATGATGAGGAACAGCAGGAAAGGAATGTTATTTTTCTTTTACAAGAAATTATTTATAAAAGTTAAGTTAAACTTAACTATAATCACAGCCAATTGGAGCCCCAACCCCTTGGTTATAGCTGATTTTGAAACAATGGATCTTTGGTTTCAGACAGCTGGACAACGTGTGAGTTGGTTGAAAACTGAGTCTCTCAATGACCCCTTTAGGAGCGAGAACCCTGCAAAATACACAGTGGATGGTAAATTCTATCATACTAAAAGACTGAGGTTTAAGTTAAATGTCCATAAAAGAGGCCAGCACCCTCAGCAGTTTACGATCCATGAGATAACAAAGAAATAAGGAGCAGCATCCAGGAAATGCTTTGAGGATAATGGTACGTGACCATGATGGCATCCCAGCATTGCAATCTTGATGCTCTTTTCAATATCAGGTATCAGGTTCTCCTCAATGACAACTGAGGAAATAGGCTACAGCCTTCTTCAACTGCGATTGCTGCACCTGACTGGACGAAAGCTTTACTCGTGGGTCGCCTGCTCTCGGATTTCCAAAACAAACCAAACATGGCGGGTGGTCAAAAATAGTTAAAATCTGTGTAGAGAAATATTTTATGCAAAAAACAAGTCATACAGTTGCTGAATTCATTTAAGATTAACAATTGTTAGTTTAAAAGATTATCAGGAGGCAGCAAATCACACTGAATGCCCTTGATTGTTGGAATAGTTAAGATTGGCATCTGCCAATTTTGAAAGAAGTGTGTTTCACGATAAGGCGATTAAACTAGTCCTTCAGAGGCTGTATGGTTGTATTTCAGCTTGATAAGGAAAATAGTTCTATGTACGTCTCCCAGGTCGTTTCTTAACATTTTGATGTTTATTAAACTTTAAGACAAGCTTGTGGAATGTAGCAAACCCATCTCTTGTATCACTGGTAAAATGTCAAGGCGTATGAAAGTACGGAAAAATAGATACCGCCCAAGCCTAAACATTACTCTATCTCATGTGTTGCTGGTGTGTAAACTTCCCCAACATCTATAAAGAGCAGGACAGAGAGGCTAAGCTTAATGGCTTCCATGCTAATGTTCCAGTCGTGAACAGGGTCTCCAAAAATAACCTGTATCAAACAGAGTATCGGTCTAACTGAAGACGCATGCACTGCAATGCATGTTGAGAATACATAAAGCCTGACAGTCAAGTTCTGGCTCATAGTTGCTAAGTGATTGGATAATCACTGTTCAGATGAAGGGTTAAGAAAAAGTTACTAAATAGTATCAAACCTGAAACAGTGGCGGCCCTAGATTTTCTGATTAAATATTTCATACTCTATATCAATGAAACATTGGAACTGGGACATCATCCCCTCATCTGTTATACTCACAAAGTAAAGTGCAAAGCCCAAATTGCTGTCACATTACACTGGAGACAACTGTCAGTAGGAAAAGTGGAAGTTAAAGCTGCACTGCAGACAAACAATGTAACTTTTGTGTGTCAAACATAATTTCCACATCACTACCAAAGAGATTCTAATTGGAGGATGAGGTGACATTTGAATACCCACATCAGTAACAACGCAGCGTGTTGAGTAAGCACAGCAGGATGAAAAGCCCCGGGGAGCAGAAAGTAGGCTATGGCAACTCTTTTTCCTTTCTTCAACTCATTTGACTCAAACACAGTATGATACCAAGAGGGATAGAAACAGGTTGTGTCTGCATTTTATTCATTATCTGTGCTATTTCTGTCTGTAAATATGTCAAATCTCAAATCAACAGTGTTTCTTTATCTCTTTGTACTTTTCCAACAGATTAGACCCAACAAACCAAACAATGCTTTGACAGCAAATGTTTTGGATGTCTACAGTCTGTTTGGGACCAGAGACGACACTAAACAACAACTTCAAAAAGCTATGCTATGTTGTAAGAGAAAGCAAAGTTCAAATTCACTTTATATATGCATTTGCTTCTGCAGAAACAGCTTGTAATTTCAAATACCAATCTATGTAAACCATGCAGCAGAGAGTGCACAAATGTGTGTGACTATACACTGCAATTAGGTCTGATGGTAGTGATTTAAACTGTCTCTTTATCTAAACTAACCTTTTGTGTAACGATTCCCTGTCAGTGAACGTCAGGTCCGATGAGAGACACGCTCATTACCATGTCAAAGGCTGCCAGTCAGCCATACTCACAATTCCTAAGTGACACGTGCAGAATGACATGCATTGGGGTCATTTGTTGCTCAAACTCTGATGGACTCAAGGCACTGTCTGTGGTCTGAATATATCAAAAAGGCACACAAAGCAAAAAGCAACAAGAGACAGAAATAGCAAAAGACAGAAAAGGATGCAAAACTGTTGCATTTCTGTCAAAAGCTTCTACATCTAATGTGTACTGCACAACTGTACAACTATTGTTTTGTGTATAGGCAGTGACAAATAAAGATGAGTAAGATTGTTTTTGTCTCAGTTTGGTTTAGGCGAGGGCTGACACCAAGGAAGAGGCAGGGCATGACGCAGATTACACCACAGTCAGGTAGCTGGTTCATAATTTGGTCATACACAACAGAGTCTCGTGCTGTTCCCTGGAATTGTCTGAGGATTTCCTCATCGGCCCTTACTGATAGAAGTTTCACACTCTTGTTGTCTCTCCAGTTGGAATTTTTTGCTGCAGTCTTCATGTAAATCACCCTTCTTCTTCAATGTCATCAATATGCCCACTCGCTCGCTATGAATTCTCTGGATCACGAGCGGCTCTATTCACATATGGGTTCAGTCAGGGATTACACAGGCTTTGTAGTCGGGAGCTGGGAGGGTAAAGACCGTTTGAGCTCCGATCCAAAGGATTCTAACATTTGCATTTCAAATAAAAGCTCTGCAGTGAAAGTGTTAAAGGGGCTATAGCTACTAATATTAATCTAATTCTACTTGTAGCCAATTATTCTATAATTAAGACAAGGCCAATGGATTCGTAGTCCCAGAAATCATAGGGCTAGACACCAAGATTACTTAGCTAGGTCAGATAATGAAGGAGTTAGGATATGTTAAGAGCTTACTGCCCATCTTGGACGCCATCTTGAAAATTACACCTTTTTAGTGGTCAATCTCTGGTAAACTTTTAGTATGTTATTAAGGACACCTAATGCTACAAAAAAAAACAGCTGAGAAACCTTTTGTTAGAATTCTTCAGATGGATTTGCAAAATACGCATTCGCTCTGCATATCCATCTGGGAACTCTCGGTTGGAGATCTTTTGGGAAGAGGTGAAAGTACTGGTTTGCTGATTGGATAAATCAACTGTCTATCACCACCTTTGTTTGTGATAGACAGGCCAAATCAAACAATCAGATCAACAAAGTAAACAACATGTCGGTAAAGGATATTTGATGTTTGTGTAATGTGATTTTAAGGATAAAAGGCACAATTTCAGGTTTCCAAGAGGAAAAAAGGGTTAGTGAGCAGCTTGTTGGATAGCTTCACTGATCTCATCCGAGGAAGCCACTGTTGTTTACACTGAACAGTTGCTTCTCGTTGCGCCACACTTCTAGCCGCCTCAGTATCAACACTGACCAGTTTGTATCAGTTGGGATAACTTCTCCAAATATTCTCTGCCGCAAGACTGATCTGTGAGTAAAATACAATGGAGATCAGGATGGTCTTGCGAGGCCAGCCATCCTGCTACAGCAAAGAAGAAACACTGAAGAAACCACCTAAAGACTCATTTTTAGTTGTAGTTCTTGATTTAACTGAATGGAAGTTAAGATTAAATTTAAGACTGTGGTCATGGTTAGAAGAAACCAGGATGTGGTCATCAGTCTCTGGCCACAAGAGGTTGCTTGTCAAGAAAACATTGACGTAGGTCGTTCCTAGGTCATATTTGGGCAAATGGCCAATGCTGTCAAACAACAAACACATGCTTAGAAGTTCCTTGAGTCCATCTGGAATTGTAGGTTCTGAAAGTCATGGCATCCTGTATGCACACTGTTACAGAGCCAAGTTGTCTGGCTCCACATCCCCTGTTGCTAACATTCCTCTATATCACAGCACAGCACTGCACCACACGTTGGAAACCTCAACAAAAAGGCCAGCCAAGAGCTGAACCATTTTCACATCTCCAGAACACCAGAGAACAATGCCCAAAGCAACACAAAACAACACCCACCAAATCCGTGCGTTACCAAGGCTCCCACTGCAGCTTTAATCTCCTCACCTCAGCGTGAAACACACATGTAGATACACACACTATCGCAAGCACCACCAGACAGCCAATTACAGGGAGGATCCTCTGCTGTTGACAAGGTGGTCTTGGCTGGAATTAAATTACAGCATGGGACGAACAGTAACTGGCTGTCATGATAAGCCCTTCAGACAACACAGTAAAGGATTATTAGCTCTTACAGCTTTAATTGGCAGTTTAATGAAGTCGCCCACAATGTATCTGACAGGCACTAAAGACGGGCATTTTGTTTGTACACATCAAATGCACCTCAGGGTGAAATATTAGTTCAAGAGGGGACTGCAAAGACTTTTATTAGTAGAGCTCACATTTTAATAAATCACTCAGTGGATCATATGAAATGCGACATGTAACTTCTCTTTAATATTATCAACAGGGGTAGAATGTGTTTTACAAGAGCAATTAGCTTTGGATTAGAGGGATGCCATTGGTTTTGAGGGAGTCTTCTAACAAATACTAAATATACATGAAAATATTAAGTATTACATGGGAAGTATTATTTGGGGATTATAAACAGTGGCACCTGCTAACAAGGGAGGTCTGGAGAGTACCCAGTGGCAGATTCACTGCATCTTAATGAGGAGATTATACACTTTAATAGTCCAACCGGCCTTAGGGTAAATATAGCTTTCAAACTTGTAACACCTTTTCTGCAGTGTGTGGAGCTGCAGCTTGAATTCTTTTTTTTAAGTATTTAAAGTCAGGATGAAGTATCTGTTTTAATAAGTACTCCATCTCCTAAGCCAATATTTTCAGGTAGGATATATTTACAGCTTCCAGCTGCAGTGTGTCTGGATCTGCTCGGCACTTTTGGATTTGGTGTATTTCGGTGTATAGTTCATGATTATCCTGTTGGGGCAGACTAAATAACTGCACTGTAGCACTGAACATGATTTTAGTTATTTGTTTGAAATGAAAAACACTCCAGTTTTGGATAATCTGTTTTTCATCTCCTACATGGTTTGAATACAGGTGTTGTAGGTCGCTTTGGACAACACAGTCAGCCAAAATAGGGATGTCAGGAGTACCGATACTTGCGATACCTGTCGGTTGTAAAACACACACACACACACACACACACAAACACACAAAAGTGCTACAGTGCCTTTGGATTTTTTAGGGCAGATGCCGATACCGATTTTTTTTTCGTCAGCCTTAGCCGATGACCGATACGGACTGATGGTTTTCTTGAGCCGATATTTCCAGCATATACTACTTTTGCTCCCTCAATTTACATCATAAAAATTACACATTGATTATAACAAATGTTAATAGTCTCAATTTATTTCATTTTTTTAAAGGAACATTCATTGTACCTAAAAAAAAAAAGGCGTATCCAGCAACATGGAGCTGCCTGTGGACGTGTTCTGGCGTACGCAGCAGCCTGCATCGATAATATCGGCCAGACTATGTATCTGCCTATCACTAGATGGAACAGAGCATTCTGGAAGCAAAAGAGGCGTCGGCGTCTAGTGAGTTTGAGCTGCACCATACATCAGCCTATCGAACCCAACCCGACCCACAAACATTATAGTAGCACAACTGTCAGTAGAGAGAAGGACTGACGGACTACAGCGCTGTAGAACCTCCACATGTGTGTGTTTGAGAGAGGGAGAGAGGGGAAGAGACAGCGGACTGTTGCATGCAATTTTTCTGTGAGTTAATAATAACATAGACATATGGTTCATCCAATCACCTGCCAGGTATGTTTGAAAAGTGCCTGCTCTTTTCCAACAGTTTCCAACGACTGCTTCTCAGATGGTTCTGTGTAACAAAGCATCTGACGAGTCAGGTTATAATAAAGGTCCCACAACACAGAGGATGAGTGAAAGAGGCTAAAGAGAGTTGTGTTTGTATCACTCTTCCATTGCTACGCCGAGTTCGCTGAGGAGGCAAGACAGGAAGGGAAAATAGAAGCATCTATTGTTTCTCCTGATAAAGGCCATCTTTGCTCATTAGAGGCCATTATGGTTGTTTAGATGTGACACTATTTATTATTTTCCTCCAGAACCGCAAGTCTGAAAATGCCTGTTATGTAACCGGCTATCAGTTCCCCACCGCTATTGTGTCTTACAGCTTTGCGGTATCATCTGTATCTATGATTCACCAGCAGTGCTGAATCTGACTCCCGCTGGAGCCATTTTTACTACAAATGTTATTCAATCAGGCTAATGTAAGGCACTTTGGATGAAAGCCTTCACCTAGTGGTTATACATCCACAATTAGAGAGTGGAGCATGAACACCCTTTTACTCCCAGACTCTCTTGACAATGTCTCTGCACAGACACCGCTTTTTTTTTTCTTCTTAAAAGTGCTCTTTCTTTCTTCCCCGTCATCCACAGCTAACAACGACGGAGGAAGCTGGCTAGAGGGGCCGGTACTATAAAAGGATCCTGTTGAAAGGCATAATGTGGGCATCAGACTGATGACCTCAGCATTCCTGCTCCCTGCAGAGTCAAGTTAATGTGCTTTTTATTGTCTTGGACTGCCACCACTGCCACAAACTCACTTATCAGACAGAAACACACACCCCTGCAGTAACACCTTTGGGACATTGTATACGCACAATCACGGCTGCTTGCAGGCATGTACATACAAGCAGAGACATATACACACACAGGCAAACAAATGTGAACACATCCACCAGGAAGGATTTCCACAGACAAATGTCTCTGCTCGCAGTAAAGAAATTTCACAGATGCAGATAAAAAGGGAAGGATGCTCCAGGATACACTTTTCCCAGCAGGTGTTGCTCTTCCATTGAGATTATTCCACCCAAAGCCGAACAAAGCCTGAAACAACCTGACAAGAGAGGAAACGCACAAAGAGCCAGGGGGGAGCCGGGTTATCTGTCGCACACAAAACACAGTGTATACTGTACCGACTCTCTCTGCAAAGTTTTTGATATTCAAGACACTAGAGGCGGAAGAGTTCCTCTGCCTGCTATGTTTTCTCATGGTACTACTGTTATAAGAACACCACCAGCCTGTACTTGTCTTTATCTGCGCAGCAAGCAAGGAGGACCCGTGTGATTACCTGAGCAGTGAGCTATGGCCAGAGGCTCCATGTTCCACAATCTTATCAGCTACAGCAGGGAAATAAGAGGAGAGGAAACATCCAGGGAGACATTCGTCAGTTCTTTCATTGACAAAAGTCAAACGAATTCAATCTGAATTAGTAACTGATTATTATATTGATTTGTTGTCTGATCAACAGTCAGTGAAAATGCAAATGCATGACCAAAATGCAAGTGAAATATAAAGCTGCGTCAACAGCCATTTTTAATTGAACAATGGACCACATGACTCTGCGTGTATACGGGGTCACGTGTAGCGACAAACCTACAGAGGATTTTCTCCCGACTCTTGCGTTCCCTTCCCTTTTACAGTGAGTTTTAGCGTCTGTTTTGATTTAGTCTCACCACTCTCATCAAACCCGTTTCCAGCTGCATCACCCAGTTATGTGAAAGCTCTAATCAAAGTATCAAATGGAAGAGAAAGTGAGCTACGAGCTGGTGAACATAGTGAAACATTTAGCTGGGACCAAAATCAGAGGTGAAAGGAGAGTTAACACATACGCCCTTTTTTTCAATTTCTGTATGGGAATTTGGGACGGAAAGAATAAACTAGTCCTAAGAATGCAAAGAGTGCTGTCCAGCTGTGTTCTGCATGATAAGGAAACATGGGTGGTATGGGTTAGGGTTTAGAGCTGGCCAGAGATGAGAGTAGCACATGAGCCCACGCCCCCATTCCGGTGATAAACTCCCTGCTTTAAATGGCGGTAAACACAAATCCCGCCGTAATCTGTCCCGATTTTGTCTATTTTCGTTAACCGTCCTGGAAACCTCCTGCAAAGACTAACTTTAGTCAGGCAGCCAGCTTAATTACGCCATTGCCAAGCGATTATTGGCAACGTTATAGGGAAAAAAATCAAAGAGTTAGGGAATGTTTGTCCATACAGTTTACCGGAGGACAAGTGGTTAAAGGAGCTCACTCAGTGTCCAGAAGTGATGCCCCCACACATTTATTCCACCTCACTGATCCCCTGGTAATGCAGAACTATGACAATGGTCCCTTTCTCTGTCGTCAATATCCTGTCCTTTTAGTTTAGCTCTGTGAAACCAAACAAACAGCCGAGGCTTTGTCCACCTGAGGTTAAATGAGGGTGTAAATGTTCTGTCTTTCTCTCTCTGACACACACACTCACTTCATCTTTCTGCAATCATTCTATCAATAAATATGGAAATATTACTCGTAATTCCTTAATTTCCTAAAAATGTAATCAAATTTTTTTTATAAACTTAGCACTCACTCCTGTTTTTTTGTATTAGCGCCTATAGAGCACTGAGGTCTTCTCCTTTGTTTTCACCAGCGAGGGGGCGCAGCCTTTTACGTGACGTAGGGCTGCGGTCTTCTATCCTATCCAAGAGTACAACTCACTGTGGTGACTCTGAGTTTTACCATTGGTTATGAACCTCAGGTAAGCATGGCAAGCAGCAACAAGTCAGTTTTTAACACAAATATTGGATTAAGGACGTTGTTTGTTGTGTTTATAGCTTGACTCCCTGTGGTCAGATGGGGCATAAAAATAATGCTTATTATGATGTGTCAGATAATTTTCCCCCAGCAGAGATGCACCAGATAATGAGCTGAGTTTAGAGCAGCAGAGTTTAGTCCATCTGAACAAATCAGACCATATCAGACACCAGTGGCTCACAAATGAACCTGGTCATTAGCATAAAGTGTCTTGAGCTTTTTGTATTTCCAAATGCTGTACACTCTATTTAGGTTACCACTGCTTCCCCCACATGCTATTTTTCTGTGCAGCCCACTCAAAGTGCAGAAAAACAGATCTAGAGTGGGACGCTCCAGTGCAATCACTTATCTTGTGAATGGAATGCAGCCACACCCCTCCTGTGGTTATGGCAAACCCATATGTCCAGACTGATGGATAAGGAGCCCTTTTTTCCCCCATCTTGGTCACAGATCCCACAGACCACTGATAACTGGGACGCCACTGATCTACGACTACCATTAGTATTTCTGCTGTCAGAGAAGATTATGGTTAATTCTACACATTTTGACTGAGCGCCAAGTTTGACCGTAGTCACTTACTTTTCTTTTCTTATTCCCTACAGAGCCGACAATTGAGGAAAAAGTGGAACATTTCTGCTCTCAAAATGCTTTCAAAACTGACCCAAAGCTTTTACTGTACTGAAAGAAAGGTCTGTAAAAATAAAGAGAACCGTTCACTTATGCAATAACAAGCACATACAGTAACTCCTGCTTCACCTCCTTGACATTGAATTATTCTGTCCTCACTTTTTATTGGTTCATTTAGCCAATTTCTCTTTTCGGACTTATTGCTCTAAGTGACGACCACTGGTCGACTAAGAAAAGCCTTGGTCGGGGGCAGCCCTAATTACATTCCACCTCGGCACCTGTTCAATATCCAGATCAGCAATAAGAGGAATCCTCGGCCTCATCTCCCACACACAACACACCATTTCCCCTGCACTCCATGCAAATGCCCTTCTTTGTTCTTCCACTCCATAGGTTGGTGGCCAAAATTGGATTTCCCCGTACTTGCTGGTGAATTCAAATGGATTTGGAGGAGGGGGAGGGATCTTTTGTCTAGGCAGAATAACAAGAGTGCTATACAGAAGAAGCAAGGATGGAAAGTCCAGCACTCATCAGCAAGATTCCTAAAATAGTTTGGAGGTGTGCTGCTGATAGGAAAGCAGGGGAGAGATTCTGCTGCCTCAGTCAGACGACGTGCAATCGCTAATTGGTCGGAAAGAGAAAGAAGCGGCTCTGCTTTGTGAGTCGACAGAGCACTTTGAGCTTGATGTGGCGGGAGACTGAGAACAGGAAATTGAAGAGAGTTGTGCAGGCTGACAGAAAAAAAACACAGCTGTCTCTCTTTTTGGCAGCCTTGCTTCTTCTCCACAGACAGGTAATATTAGATATTGAATAGAGAATATTGCATTAGCGATAGTGATCCTCAGTGAACTCCATTAGAGCAGAAGCCGGTTCTGGATAAGATTTTCTCAACAGGATGCAAACACAGTATAGATGAAGAGAAGATGCTCGGCTCAGCACATCACTTGTCTCAATCTTGAAAGCAGATTGTGATCAAATTCAGTCGTGCTTTCTTCAGTATATTCCCCAATAACCCAATCTGGTTATCATTTCTCTCACAAGCAAACATCAAACATATCATAGAGGCATTTCCATTAGCAAACTGCATCATAAATTTCCCCCATCGATGTTTCTCCTGATAAAAAAAAGGCAATGATGAAGGGAGTTGTGTCAAAGTGCCTTTGTGCAAATTAAAAAGGCCTTTAATGCTGCAACATTATTATTATTCAAATGCTCCACACAAAGCGCAGCAATCCCATTTCCACTTACCCCACAGGGTTTCAGGGTTTAAAAGGTGTCTTCTTGTCTCTCATGTCATCACGGGGATTTGAATAAATCCCCTCACATCTGGTCAACGAAGACACGAGACTCTGATGCTGTTAGATCTGGGCCGTAAAGTTGGCTTGCAGTGGAGCAGCTGGCTTGTGGATGCAAGTTTGCAGGTTTAAATCCAGATATCCAATCAAATGGGTGATCGCCCGGCTGCAAACAATACCTCTATTTGCATAACAATAAATAAACTTCTCTAACACTCTATTCTCTACACCACCAGCTTGGTTTGTACTGTGATGTATCAGAAATCCCCAAAATCCCCCAAAAACAAATAGCTTTAAAAGGGTCATTTTGCCCGAGGCTTTTTGTGCACATTACCAGGGGAGGGACTTTCAAAAGATTAATGTTCAAGGATAAAAAAGAAAAAAGAGGCCACCCTGTCCCAGTGTTGTGTCCCTGTAGACTCTGACTGGTTGCAAGTACTGCCACAGTCTTACAATGGCTGTTGTGGACGCTTCGATGCGCGGCCGACCTGGACTCGTGCATACTCAGCAGACCACGGAAAAAGCAGCTGAGGGGAGCTGAGGCTGATGCTGACTGGCAGCTTGGTTTTGCTCCTGATATTTGTTTTAACTTCAGGGAAAAAGTGAATAAAAGTGGGGTTAAATGAAAAGACCTGAGAGCCTCAGCAAAGACGAGCGGGAGAACGCTGCCAGCAAGTAAGTCTGACTGCTGCCGAGGGGCTTATGGGTGCTGCTGCCACTGCATATCCAGGCATTTTTATTGTGTTTTGAGTATCATAGAGCCACATACAGTACATTTTAAAATATAGAGTCACCTAATATATCAGTGGCTATTATCAAAGAAATATCGGTATCCATACCCATTGGTGTATATGGTTGTTTTTTTTTACAGAACACATAATGCACAAAATGGTGGTGTGGTTAGCACTGTCGCCTCACAGCAAAGGGGTTCCCTGTTCCAGGTTTCAATTACCGACTGGGGCCCTTCTCTGTGGAGTTTGCAATATGTCCCCGTGTCTGCGTGGGTTTTCTCCGGGTTCTCCGGTTTCCTCCCACAGTCCATAGACGTGCAGGTGTTCGGTTCATTGATGACTCTAAAATCGCCCGCAGGTGTGAATGATTGTCTGTCTCTGTTCTTCTCTATGTGTCCTGTGATAGACTGGCGTCCTGTCCAGGGTGTACCCCGCCTCACGCCCGATGTCAGCTGGGATCGGCTCCAGCCCCCCCGCGACCCCGATAGGGACAAGCGGTTGAAGATGGATGGATAATGCAGAAATAACGATGCTTGTAGTGATTTAGCCTAGTAAATGGTGTAAAATTAATTAATTGGTCAATTATTCTTATTATCTTATTTATATGGTCAGACATGGACTGATACTTAACATATAGTACTATTAAGCTATTTATATTATTATTTTTTTGAATGCGTCAGTAGTTGACTGAAGCTGAAAATGATGTTCACTGAGTTACTTATTTTATTTAAATAATTTCTTTTCTCTGTTCATTTCAAGAATTGGCTGACAATTTAATACATTGTACGTGCTGTATAATGCATGATGTTAAATATTAATTTCAGTGCAAAATCAGGGTGCAATCCATATAGAAAGGTCTACTTTCATTCCAGCTCAAAAACTCACTGCATCGGCTGCCATATCATTTATTGGTAAATCTGTCCTTTAAAATCCCATTGCTTATTTTGTCCATACAATTACAAAACCCATGTGTTTTTGTAAATGTATGGAAGTGAGGAAATCTGCAACTCTTCGCTTGAGTAGTCCTACAAACGGTTTACACTTGCCCTACGATAAACTGGCGTCCTATCCAGTGGTGTGTACCCAGAGGCGGGGTACACACCACTCAAATTCAATCCAAATCCTGTCAATAGAACAGTCCTTTTAAACACCCGTTTCACGCAGAAATGTAGACAATGTAATTTCTACATCTTTGCATGTTATGTCTGATCCTCTTTGGAGCCACCCCACCTCCCCCCTTTGACCATTCCATCCTTTGTGCTTGCTGATATGAGCGGGCAGCTATCAGACATCCAACCTCGCAGGCCTCCCTCTCTGTCAGCAAATGCTCTGACAAACCGCCAAAGTTAGACTGGGCCTCGCTCGCACACTTGACACACACGTTTTCATTCGTGCATTCACTCACGCAGGTCCACCCAGCTCCCTTGAACTTATACGGAGCATAAAACAGGGCCTGTTAGCACGCCTTTACAGTGATACAGGCTTTGCATTGCTTTGCCATGCGAAGTTACTGTAATTGGGGTGCCTTTCAAAGCCGCGGCTTCTCCAGGATGAACTGTATCAAAGCTGACAGCATTTCCTGGATTTCTTTTCGTAGAGCTCATGGGCCGATGCGCCCCTCTCAGCTACACAGTTGCAAACTCTGCTCGCACAGAACCCTGAAATTGTATTTTCTTTACCTCCAGCATCACTTAAAGTGAATCAGAGTGAGTAGCTAGCTACGTAGACTCAGTCTGCCAAAAAAAAAGACACCTTTAAGCTAAACAGCTGGAATACCTCAGTAGAATAGGTGCACATATTTTATATATATACAGTACATGTGCTAAAGTATCTGAAAGTATATGTTTAAAGCTGAACACTGATCCAGTCTCATCATCCTCCCATGAAGGTTTCTTCTTGTGATCTAGGACTTTAGGAGGAAAACTCTATTTCATCACTTTCAACTATAATTTACATTGTTAGATAAGTGCTTTTAAGTAAAAAGATGGACACTGTCAAGCTGAATGTAATGGAATAGAGGCGTTTCAGTTGTCATTACATGGAAATTTGAAGCAACATGAAGCCCCACTACGCTCATCTCTGGTTTATTAAAAAGACCACAAGCGTTATTAATTCACATTCTGACATTCAGACACTTACTTTAAACAAATTGGCTAATATGATTTGTTGAAGTTCAGGAGTTGACTAGATGCAAACAAAAAGTATGCATGAGTTACTCCTCTTTACTTCTCGTATTTGCTGAATGCTGATAAATTTTCGTGGTAGCTTGCAAAAGTAAATCTAGTAACCTTGGAACATTAAACAACATGATATGCAATACTAATTATAAGTCAGTGACAACAGCACTGTGTCAAAATAAAAAGAATTGTAATGAGGTCGGCTCATTGGCACAGCCAGCGTCTGAAGCTTCACTGCGGCAGTGTTCTCAAAATTGTTGAGACAGAGCACAAAGTCATTGCTATGTTAATTTTAATTTAACAAGCTCATGGAAGAATTATGCAGAAGTGGACTTTTTGCTTTGTATTTGATTGTCTCGGCAGGAGGGCAGGACCTGAATGTTTGACTAATGGGGTATTTGTCCGTTGGTGTTCGGTTCTTAACTTTGGCATTCAGACAAATGTCGGTCCAAGGCTTCAGAAGCAGACCATTAAAATAGCAAAATATAAAAATGATCGCCAACAAAACCGGCGATGTATGCAGCTATGGCTGATAGTCGATATCTAATTTAATTGGACCTTATTCAACCAAACCCGAAACTCCAAGGCCCAAAAATGTTATTTGGAAGAGCCCTACTGGCCAGTGCCTGTAGAGCACCTGTTAGAGGCCTCAGAAACAGAGGTAGTAATGATACTTACATGGACTTCATTTACTCGATTTGGCATTACGCAAGCTTTGGAAGCAAATCTTACCTTTACTGCATGTCTGTTAGAGCACTCAGCGCTTCCCTCCAAAGTCCCACCCTCTTCTCCCTGCATGACCGCTGACGCGCCCTCCTCCCAGACACGTGCGTTGAGAGAGAAATGTTGCGTTCAAGTGCCATGGGAAGTCCGATCTCCCCCGAATCCGGTGGTAGGAGGTTCACTTTGACAGTGCACTTTGCCTAGTTGGAGGTCTGAAACTTCGGACTTCCCATGGCACTTGAACGCAGCAAGAGCAGTGCAAGTGAGCAAGTGAAGCTCTGCAATTAATTTTATTCAGACCGAATAAAATTATTGATCAAACCTTTATCAGAAATATATGACATTTGGATATTTATAAGTTTTAAAACCTGGTGGATTTATTTTACATTTTAGTGTGCTATAAGCTTATAAGGAGCATTTTAAGATTACAACAAAAAAGGGTAAAAATACCAGAAAGGTAAGAATTGCTTCAAAACATCTGCAAAAAAGCATTTTTTCCAAATAAATGTTGTCTTTGCATGATCACAATTCTGTCATAGAAGATGCATGTGTGTGCATGACATTATTGTGATTATTTTCCAATATCTTTGACCGGAGTTCAAATGCGATATTATATTTCTGTCTATCTGCCACTCATCGTCTGTCTTCATCTCCGCCTCAGCTGCGCTCTCTCTTTTTGTCCGCTCCCTCTCTTCAATTTCACGTCTATCCTCCTAAAGCTCCAGCTGTTGCCCTTAAGCGACTTAGCATGGTAACTATGGTAACATACAACACAATGCTGGTCGTTTGCCGTCATCGCCCTTATTATCATGGTTGCAACCGTTGTGGATGTTGAGATTGCGGGACATTTTCAATCTTCCGATCCTGGCCTGATTTGCATAATGTGAAGAATGGCATTGATGCTGAGCGGGGACAAGTCGGCGGGGTTTCATGCTCGACTGAAAAACGATCAGCAGATGTTCAGAAGCTCAGTAATTGAAAAGAAATGGAAACATGGTCAATGGAAAGGTGAAAGTGTGCGTTTGCATGTGTCTCTGCATGTGAGTGTCTTGTCTGCTCCAAGGGGTTTTTCCATCTCTTCCTTCCTACAGGACTTGACAGATATACTTTTTCTCTCGTAGGTGTTTGCAACTGCCCGTTTTGTGTTTGACCTGGATGACCTCAAGGAGTTTTCCCTATCCACTTCCAGCTTCACGCTTCACTGTCTCCCAGGGCGCCGTTATTGGCAGCTGGAGCCAAACGGAACAGTTGAGCTTGTAAGCAACAATGTACACATAGCCCTTTGTTTTCCAGTCTTGAAGCTAAGATTGCAGAGGTTAGACTGTTTGGCCCAAGGTGCATGTGTTTTTCATGTATCCTTACTTCAATCAGGTTGTCTCATTGTTATTGATTTGCTTTTGTAAGAAAAGGCCTAAGACCGCTGCTGAAAAATGTCCTAGGGGTAGCACTGAATGTCTGGAGACTAATTGTGACAAGGAAACAATTTAGAGCAAAACAGTCTTCTCAAATCTCCTCTCGGGGACAACAATTTATCACGCGTGATACTTACTAGAAGACTGGGATTACACGAGGAAATGCTCAGCATGCCGGTCTATATTCAGGACACATGCAGCAGACGTGAGCGTGCCTAAATCTGATCCTACACATACTGTAAATAGACCATATTCCAAAGCTAAAGTCCAATAATAGCTGCTTGTTTACCTTGGACAATTTTACCTATATTTTAGTGTCATTTTATACGAGTGAGCTGCAAACCCTACTTTAAAACTTCCAATCACTACCAATATGAACATGGGTGGTTTTGATATATCTTTAAGTGGGAATGTGTGAATTCTTTATCTTGTTTTCTCCATTTCTTTCTTGTACCCAGCCTCCTCTCTTGGCGTATATCTGTCTGCTGATGCCGGTATGAGGTCACCAAACACCCAGCAGGTGTTACTGTGTACTATTGCTACTGTTGGGTAAGAAAAGTAAACACACACAACACTGAGCACAGAGTATTCTGCAAGTATCATAAAAAGGGTATTGACAGATTGTTCAGTGTAACCTAAAACTGACTTAATAATATTAAAATCAGAGCTGACAACACTCTTTTGAAAAATTAAACAAGCAGTATAAAAAAAAGGCAAAAACCTTTCTTTTTCAGTTTGCTATTACGCTTGTGTGTTTTATTATAGCAGTCATTGGGTAGATCAGAGAATAGAAGTCAAAGTGTGACTGATTTTGGCATCAAGGAAAAGATTATTGGTCGAGCAAATGTAAAGGTTTGCTCCTTAAAAAGAGCAGCAATGAGCAATGCTGTGCTCTTAAGACTTAAAGTCCCCCTTTACTGAAAAATGTGTTTTTCTTCTGTTTCTGTCTTCTAAAATGTCTGACATTAACTATACAGACTTGTATCCAAGCAAAGTTGGTCACTAGAGAGGTGTTTTCACATTCCTCTACTGAAGGGAGGCTTCTCTGAGCTCTGAGATTCAAAAGTATCCCGGGAAATTCCTCTAGAGCAGAGTGAATGTGCACTTAACGTCAACTTAGCTTTTAGGACGCGTTGGGTCACATCGAGCGAATGGACAGATGGTGCAACACAGAGGAGTAGATACCACCCTGGACATAAAAAGGATAAAAAGCGAGCAACTTCAAATGGAGTGCTGCCAGATGTCCATTATCAGTCAAAGTACAATCAGTCCAAAGAAGCCGAGTCGGTACCTATGGAAAACAATCCTCTCGAGCTGTCTCTCTAAGAAGAAACTTCTCAGTTGAGTGTGTGTGCTTGACATCACACAATCATTAAAGGCACTGAGCTCTTTATTCCTTTAGCTTCTCACCTGGCTTTGTACTACAGACCTCTCCTTTTATCCACATGGAAATAAATGACAGTACTTGTTTACTGAATACAAGTTATAGATAGATAGATGGATAGATAAGCTTTATTTCAGACTCAAGGTCCATACATAAAAGTAAAAGCAAGACACACAGTAAAAAAGGATTAAGAATCACACAATAAAATAATAATAATAATAAAAACAAAAAAAAAACATAATAATCTAAAGACTGATTCTTAAAACTTATACCAGTGCCCCCAAAACTGAGACGTGCAGCGCGTATCACTATACATACTGTTCACCATTGCCACAACATTTAGATTCTCAGAGTCATTGAACCGCTTTCTCCGAACTGCTTGCAGTGTGTTCACTCCCGTGAGCTCACTCGCACTGGTCCATCTGGGCCTTTTTAAAAGTATCCTCAGAGCGTCATTGTACGCCACTTGCGGTCTCTAAAGGCTGGCTTTTTTATATTTCACCCACAGATGTGCAGTGTACATAGGTGAACGGTACGCTTTGAACAGAGTCAGCTTCACACCAACAGTGCACCGACCGAATTTACGTTCCAATACATTTGCTCGCACATGCAACATACGACACTGACGAAAAAGGTCCTCATCATCTCTCAGTTGACCAAGATACTTCACTCCACTGCAGATATCTTGTTTCTGGGATAGAAATCCTCAAATGTTGTTTTCAGAAGCCTGTCTAACACAGCAAAGAGGTTTATTTGAATGTATTCTGATTTGATAGTGACCACTCTTATCTCTCGCTTTCTTTCTTCTTTTTTTCCATCTACATTTCACCTCATTTACAAAACACTGAACCTCTTTCCCGTACCATCTCTGTGAAACTTCCCGGATCTTTCCCCTCATGAATAAACGGCATCCTATACATTTTAAGTATCCATCTGAAGAACTGTGCAACAACCTGACCTCTAATTAACACCCATGGGGAAAACCCTACTCACTCACCTTACTTTTCCCATTAGTTCACTGCAGTTATCTTGATCATTAGGTATCTATGGTATGCAGAGTACCTCCCAATCGTCTCAGAGGTGCTTCCCTGTCAAACCGACCCTCAATTCATGCAGTGTGGGTGATGTATGAAGTCAGTTAACACCCCAAACGGTTAAGAACATTATGGCCATCCGACTCAAAAGCACATTATTTCTGATACAACTGCCTGGCTTGCTCTGATGAGGCTTGTCCTGATGGATGGAGTCGAGCGTACAGAAAGTTTTGGCAATGAGACAGGGGGCGGGAACTGCATTAGCTGTGGAAAACTTTGTCATGAGGTAACGGTTCAAAGTACAGTTCAAAACAAATGAGCTTGAAGCAGTGTGACAGAGAGGGACTCGTTAGTCATAAACGAGTGTAATTAGGAGTCAAAGTGGTTTTCAATCAGGCTTTGGGGCATTAATTCCTCTCCTGCATGAGTCGACAGTCTGCCAGGTTGGAAACAAAATGTGATGGTTGTAGAATTACCATTTTGCAATTTCGCTTGAAGACCAACACACTTTTCTGTGTTTTAACAAACAATGCACCAATATGTTAATATGCGCCATATTCTGAATATTTATGACTAATAAAGTGATGGTGGTGATGACCCAAGCTGAACTGCAGCAGGACTGGGACCAAAGCCGAGCCATCAGCTGTAGATTAAAACCCTGATCCATCTGGAACTTTTTGATTTAACAGAATTGTTTTGTAGCCATATTCTTGTCTGTCCGCAGAATGAAAACAGAACCACAATGAATCCCAATGTTATGCATTACTCACAAATTCATCACTATAAGCAGATGAAAAACATATGGCTTTGTGAGAGTGAAGGATGTTCAAATAATGATAGCAGCACCAAATGCCAAGCAGCTGAGTTGCTTGTCAGTTCCGACGAAATAGGGACCAGTGCCAATTTAAGACCAGGTCTTACTTATTCATATTCCATCCTTAGTTATAACATTAATTAATTAATCGTGTCATTATTAGGGGTGGGCAAATTTTTACTAAACCCTTTTCGCATTTCAGGGTGCACACTTTGTGGCTTCGGTAGAACACTGTTGCAGGAAGCTACAGGTTACCAGACCGCCCATCACTGAAGACAAGTGTTTGGGAGCACTTTGGATTTGACAACCTCCAGGGAAGGAGAAGGAGACGACTCATTCAATATGCAAGGTTTGCAAAATCCAAGTCAAGTGCTTTAGCGACACTATGAACGCCCACTGCTGTCCAGTGAGCAGTCATTCACTTCTCTTCTACCATTCACTTCTCTGAGTAGATATCGAAGCAAGTACTAATTCAAAAATTGATCTTGAATCGAGAGTCAAAAAAACTATTCTGAATGGAAACGTGACACCAAGAATCAGAATCCAATCGTATCGTGAGTCACCCAAAGATTACCACCCCTGGTCATTATGCAGAGAAAGTTAGATGGAGGAAAACTAAAAGCACAAACACAGGGACTGTTTTCTTTCTAGTTAAATACACCGTTGGCTCCTCGCCCAACAACAGGTCAACATCCACAAAGCTCATCTACAATCCTACGGTGTGTAATGAGCACAGCTGAATACACACAGTCAAACAGAGTGCTTGTTTTTCAGGGTGTATAAAAGCTTGATAGCAATCCAACACACACTCCAAGTCCAAACAGATAAAACCACTTTTGTTTACTCAGGAATGCTTTGCAAAGCTTGGATAGTCTCTTTGATTCAAAACACAGCGTCACACACTTCAGATGGGACCGCAGAGAGCTAGGATCACAGATTTCTACTGCTGGCTATTGAGCAGATAGGGCAGTCCGGGGATAATTCAAGGTAACTATCATGCCTTATTGGGAAAAGGGAGTGCTGCTCCTCTCACTAGCCCCTCAGAGATTCCTGTTTCCCACTGACTTGAAGCAGGAATCTATCACTCAAACCACGTCTCCAACCTGTAGGCTTCTAATTATCACCGCTCACAAATGATCAGAGGCTCGGCTCACCTTCATTCTCCTGCAGTTGGCCTGAGCCGATGGGCACATTTAACATTTCATCCCAACAAAATTAGCAATGCAAATAGATTCATGTCTTCAGTCTTTTAACCGTGGTGCGATAAACACAAGAGACGAAGTGGATTCGGAGGGAAAACAGAGTTGAGTATCAAAACCTCTTAATTCTTTCAGCATCAGCGGTGATATCTACTTTAATTAGCATGACCGGGAGCTTTATCAAGAACTGGGGGAAGAGGGGGGTGAAAAGGATGTGTGAGACAATTTTCTCATTTCTCCTGCATCAACTATACATGTAGTATCTTGTAAAGACTTGTATAATAGTGACATGCAGTTCAAAAACTCGTTTATAATCGGGGTATACTCCAGTTTCTAAAACACCATGTAAACACCATACCCCGGGTAAAATCGGAGTCCTCATACCTCGGTTAACAGACCTAGATAACTCTTTCAGTACCCCGATCATTCATGCATGTAAACAGCGTTCCCGAGTATCGGATTATGCATTTGCGCATGCGTAGTTGGTTATAACCCCCCCCCGGGAAGCAAGAGCGCCGAAAACGACAACAACAATAGAGCGTTACCTTTAAACCGAGGGAGAACATCGCCATGGCAAGTAACATCACTATCAAGAAGACCCCTTTTTTGTCATTATTTTGTCCAAAAGTTGGACATTTTTCCCGCGTTTGTGATTTTGACAAAGGGGAACCGGGTAAAAAACTGTATTCAGTCCAGATGTATGTTGGTGGAGCGCCACCTACTGTACCGGAGATCAAGTTACTCCGTCATTTTCCCGTTAAACCCCCTTTCATGGATATGGGGGGAACTTCAATAATTCGATTATTCCTTTAACCGGGGAAAGATCATTTTCGGGTTACTGATGTGCATGTAAACGCACTGACAGGGAAGAAAAGTTGGATGGAGAAAGTGAAGGAATAAAGTAAAAAGCAGAAGAAGAGAGATGTTTTCATGAAGTGGAATGAGAATTTAGAGTGGAGGGGTATAGCTGCCAAGTAATTATGATATCTTATAAAGCACTTTCAAGCCGCAAAACTGAGTTGGCCCTTTTCAATCTGTCTCTGAAATGAAAAAGTGTTCCTCCAGGGGTCGATGTTATGTTCCTGTCCTTCGGCTTAGACAAGCAGCCTGTGTTACTGACATCAGTACGAGGCAGGCTAGAAAGATCCGTCCTAATAAAGTGTACATAGCTGATAGCATCCTTTTGTTGATCAGCTCTGTATGACACTTGCCTGCGGAACAAGACAACCCAGGCAGAAATCTTTACTTTCATTTTCTCTAGTTGGATGTCATTTAGCCTCATGTTGCGATAACGCCGGGCTGAAATGAGTGAGGATGGGCTATGCCAGACATAAGAAATCAAAATAATATCAGCCCTAGATTACAGCATAAAACCTAGAAAATCTCATTCCGTAGACAGACGATTTTCCCCTGTGCCCAGAATGATACGTGTTGTTAATGTTGCAGATGTGCAGAGAAACCCTGCCAGTACTAGCGTGGAAGATGTTTTCCTGCCTAATAAATTGAAAAACAAGTCCTCAGCCGGCTTAATTGAATTGTGACTCTGAGTATGACAGCAGGACTTGCTAATCGGGTGAAAACAAAAAAGAAGAGAACACACAAACTTCCCTTCCTGGCTAGAAGACTTCATCAATATTACTTCTCTTGTTTGTCTGGAAAGAGCAACACAACACGGACCAATTATATTTTCTAAAAAAATACAAGAGACACAATGGAAACATGGCCCTGTGACCTGGGTAACTTCTAGATTTTAACATTTCATCACCTCAGCTACTGGCTCTCCACTTCTTCAGCCGTAGTGAGGCATCTGTCGAGCCTACAGCCCACTCGTGTAGTTATAGTATGCATACTAAGTTGCATATTTAAAGCCGTTAGTGATATATTTTATGTTTTTAATTACATCTGGGTTTCATTCTCGTAGCTCATTGTTCTGAGGTCCGTGAGTGTGGCTTAAAGAGATACTTTAACCATTTTAATCCAGGTCTGTGTCATGGTACTGTGAGCATTGTGTTTAGATGAACAGTGTTTGGCCTGTCTCCATAGTGCAAGTCCTCATGGAACAGAGAAAATACGCCAAAAGACGTCTCATTTCAGCAAATATCTGATGCTCCATTCCTCTGGAACTATCCGCTATGGAGACAGGCCTAACACTGTTCATCTGAACACAATGCTCACACTACCATGACATTAAAATCATCAAAATATCTCTTTAAGCTTGAAGTAAGATTCATATTGTTTTTCTGCTCTTTACTGAACTGATTAGAGGGAGGGTATTATCAGTGGCAAAGGAATCATCCAAAGCATCAGAGGTAATTGGAAATTTGGTCTTAATTTTGGGGAAAAAACCCAATGCAGCAAAAATGTTTTGATGTACTGAAGCAAAGATGGCTCACCTATTCATGTGCTGCCAATCAAACTTGAATGAGCACCAAAGCTGCTCATCTGAAAGCCCCCTGACAGTTCAGCCATTTCATACCATTAGCTAGACACCTTAGTTTTACACCATGTAAATGCTTATATGGTATACTAATACTTAGGAAATTGTGATTCATATTTATTATCCAGTATGGTATCATGTTTTATAATATGTAACAAATCTTGTTAATGATAAAAATAGGTGGGGTCAGCATGTCGGCTGCTCAGACCAAGGATTTTCTTGGTCGACCAGTGGTCTTCATTTAGAACAAGTCGACTAATCGACACATATACACATATGTATACATATATGTATATATTAAACACATCATAGATTTTAAAGTACCAGCTCTCAGATTGTTCAGCAGCCAAATGACTACCTGTTTTCTTTAAGACTTTATTCAAACTACGCATGAGGCATTTTGATACCTACCTGAGGTTTTTGTCCAAGTAGGAAAATAAAAAAGGGGGAAAGATCTGAAAGATAGCTCGATGTCAAACAAAAAAAATTCTATGAACTCACACCACCCTCATAATTAATGCAGTGAGCACCTTGGACCCACAGCTCTGAAAGTGTCTCTACCTTCTTTTGTATCACACCAGACTTCAATCATCTCAGAGCAAAAAGAAAAAAAAACCCTCAAAGCTCTGTGTGATGGAAATGTTGGATTTCTTCATGTGTTTGCCAGGAAAGCAGAGCACTGAAAGGCTGCAGAGCCACAATTTAGATAGCTAATAAACAGCCACTCCTACGCTAGCTGACATCTGAGCGGCTGCACTGCATGACTCTGAATGAATACTCTGATTGATCCCAATTTATATTTTTGGGGTTTTTGGTGGTCATTAACGAGCGAAAGGATGCAGGTGAGCTGTGTTGAATAATTTTTCCAATAAATCAAGCTATCACAGCTCGGACCTTCGAGCAATTTATCATCATCAGGCTGGGGGTGGGGGAGGGGTCAGTGGACCGCATCCAATCCCCCCTTATTAGCACACGATCAATGTTTAATAGCATGGCAAGTTTAGGGAGGAAACGGCTTCACCATGAGCCCAATCCTCCTACGTCATTACATATAAGCTAATGCTATAATTCACGACTGTTCAGATAATGTGAGAGTCACAAACAAATGGATAGGATGCCCACTGAAGGACTTTTGTTGTTTAGAGTGTGTGCCCAAATTACACCATTGTTTCTAGAGACTGACTTGGACCCTTTTCCTGTTAATTAGGGAACTAGGGAATTAGTGGAACACCCCTTTTATAATGTAGAAGGCTGCATATACCAAAATAAAATGACTGACTAATGATTGGCTACTCATGATGATGATGCTTTAAATTTCCCGCACCATGTATTCATTTGTATATATCAGCTGCAAAGACGACTTATTCTGAATTGGCCAATAAGCGAGAAGGAAACTTCCTGAAAAGTTTGGGTTTTGCCCAACGCTCTGAGTAATTCCGGTGTAAAATCATCCCATGGTCTTTTTCGGCTACAGTTTTCTTGGTGCGACAACTATTAACAGATAAATCCGGGAGAGTCGCTAACAGTCGGGCGTGGCTAACAGTGATTAGCTCGGGGCAGTATGGTGAAGGCATTAAAACGTCTTTTTTAACCACTAATACTGCTCAAAATAACAGCAAACCTCTGCAGCAGCATGAGAAGAGTCCCTACACAGAAAAAAAAGCACCAATAGGCTCCTTCCTTTGGGATTGACTTTGGTAATTGACTTGAATGGACTTTACTATGAGAGGAGCTGGTACAGGGGCCAGTTGGTAAGTCTTTCAAAACAGTCTTACTAAACTACGGATTCGCTAACTACGTTGTTTGTGCTTTGGTAAATGTGTACGGTATTACACTTTAAGATAGGACAAGCAGTCAGGATATTTTTCTGTAATTATGCCCCTGATTCTAAACCAAAGGAACTTGGTCAAGCTCCTCTGAGCTTTTGCCAAATAATCAAACTTGTCTCTTGAGAGTGTTGTGACACCAGCCAGGGATATCAGTCCCTCTCCCTCCCCCATCAACGTTTTCCAGGAAGACTTAGGGAATATAAGCAGCATTGTTAGATTTCAAACAGGAACAGCACAATTTAAACAGCACTCCCTTTGTTCATCAAAAATTCTGCCACAGGTGCCGGCACACTTCAAAGCTCTCTGATAGTGGGGCTTATGAATATTTTAGTAACAGGCTACAATGTTAGGATGTGCTATCGAACTTCAAAACTTTACAACATCTCGGAGCGCCTAATGAATGTACAGTGTCAGCATGGTGCGAGTCAAGCAATTAAATACGACTAATATAACTATAAATACCAACTGTGAGGTTGTATTGCTTTTCATTTTGTAGGATTTAAGTAAGTTCTAGTGAAAGACATTCTTCTAAGGGATTTGTGGTCGTGAAACAAATGTTTTAACTAGGCTTTGATATCATTTACATTCTATTACATGACCTGAGATAACAGCTTCTTTGTGTGAAATAATGGATTTCACACTTCCCAGTCATGGCATTATCAGTTCGGGCTTTTATAATCTTTGGATTTACAGAAACCAATAATTGATCCATTCACGTGTCCATGCATTCATCCAGAGCTGAAATTATTAGTTGACTATAAACGTGTCTATAATTTATTCAAAATCAGAAGTCACAGCCCGACAGTTACAGTGGGAGGACTTTTTCAAAAAGACATATCAAGGGAAATGAGGAAAATGGACTGAATTAGAGATGTTTATCCCGATAGACTAAACTTTATTATTCAGTGGATTAGGTAGCTCTTAGAGCTGCAACTAACAGTATCTCTATTCTCATCATCTTCTCGATTAATTAATTAGTTGTTTGAACTAGAAAATGTGAAAAAAAATGTAAAAAATGTGGATCAGTGTTTCCCAAAGGTCACGATGACCTCCTCTAATGTACTGTTTGGTCCATAACTCAAAGACATTCAGTTTACTGTCACAGAGGAGGAAGTAAACCAGAACCGACTGATTTTATAGGTGACAATGATACTGTTCATTTTTGCAGCTCTACTGGCTCCATCTCAAAAACAGCATATTGAATAGTGGTGTCAAGTCAGGGATAATTAATGTTAGCACCGATAGACCTGCAATAAATCCAACAATCTGGTTTTAACCAAGTTTCCCGAAATGAGATTTACTTCGTCCAAATGCAAATGCATGACAATGTCACCGTGAGTTGACAGCGGCTAAATTCAGTCATTAATATTCCTACAAAAATTATTTCAAAAGAAAATGCTTCTCCGTGTTTTATAAAAGGGCATATAAAGTCTAAATCATGTCTATTATGTTCATCATGTGTTTGTCATACTCAAAACAATTAATGGTTTCCGATGCTAAATATAGTGATTAAAAGAGGGGAAATTCCAAATGAGTCCATTTATCATGCCCCATATATTTTGCTTATGTTGTTAATACAGTACCTGAGGAAGATGTTCTGTCAGCACAAAACAGAACCCTAAGCCACCATCTGCCTTCCTTTGCATGTTGATTTTCTTTTTTAAATAAATGTATGCAAAACACTGTAAGAATGTCAATAACCCTGCAGTGCCAGCTGTTTGCAGACAGTATCTCATTAGCTGCTAATCTCCGCTTCGGAAATGTGCATCAGTGTACCCAAGCAAAACCAGACCCAAGGCTTTCACGTGCATCTATTGGATTAAAGTGACTATAGTGAGATATCCGTCAGTCACCACTTTTCACACCCCCCCCCCCTTGGCCCTGCTAGTCTACCAAAGCCAGTTCTCCACATTGTGACATTTAACCAATAACTCAGCAGGCTGGCCATCAGTCCCCTTGAACAATTAGTTAGTTTTACATTAAGCAATTAGCTTTCCATGTCAGTTAGGGCCCTGGCACAAAGACACTTAATCTACAAAACAATTAGGAGGTTGCAAATTGTGTAGAGCTCTGTAAGACACAAGATTAAGCTGATTAGGTAGTAATGCAACATCAATTCAGCTCTAAGTCCTAATGTAAAGCAAGGAATCTTTGTCCATCTGTGTTTGTGGTCATCCTTTACATATCCAGAGAACCAATCATCCGATCTACATCACACTTGGTGGGTGTATTGAGGACCCAAGGGAGTGTACTGCTGAATGAGGTGCAATTTGGCCAGATAGGTGCTTTATAACAGCAAACACCTTTTTAAAGTCTAGACAAATCTGTCCATATAAGCCACACGTATAACCAAAAACTAAATTGTGACCAGATACGTTATTTTTAATAATCACAATAATCACCAAATATGGTGCAGAACTATAACCCGACTCCACCAGATTGATTGATTCGCATAATTTGCTTTTGCTCAGTGTATCCATCTGGGAACTCTGTTTGGAGATCTGAAAATACTGGTTGCTGATTGGATAAACTATCTGTCTGTCACCAACATACAGGCCAAATCAACCAATCAGATCATCGAAGCCTATCACATACTAACAGCATCGAGGCAAAGCTCAGGAAGTAAAAGACATGAAGGTAAAGGATATTTGCAGTTTGTGTAACGTGAATTTATGGATAAAAGGCACAATTTCAGGAACCCGCTCCATATTCCAACAGAAAGATCCAAGAGAGAAAAGCGTTTGCGGGCGGCTTGCTTCATAGCTGCGCTCATCCTCCGCCATGTTGTTTACACTTAACAGTCACTTCTTGTTTCGTCACACTTGAATCCGCCTCAAAACCAGCGCTGATTGGTTTGGTCGCTGGTCAAACTTCTCCAGATTCTCTCTGCTGCAAGTTACCAGACCGATCTGATCGCAACCCGACCCCAGATAAGCGGTTGAAGATGAGTGATGAGTGGTGATGTAAGAAGAGATAACCCAATGCATAAGAGTATATGCAACAAAATAAGACTGCAGGAAATGATTTTCCAAATTGTTTTTGTTCATCTCAAGCAGTCAGTTAAACAAACATCAGTCAGCCAGAGTCAACCAACAAATCATTCCTGCTTTCATGCCAGCCAGTCAAGAGTTCAACTCACAGATCTGTGGCATCAGGGGTCACTCAGGGCAGCCATTTTGTCTGGCTGATCCTGAAATGTGCAGTGGCTGGAAGATAATCCCTCATTGGGACTAATTATCTTGAGTCTCTGGTGAAACGGCAAATTAGACCAGCTCCTAGGAGCACTGAGGATCAGACTGTGGACACGAATAGCATTCCACATCTCATTTCGACGACAAACACTCTGCACTGTGGGAAGTTTAAAAGTGAGTTTTAGAAGGTTTAAAGATCGCAAAGTATCCCCTGAGGAAGGCTGAAGGACAGAAGTCATTTTTTTAAAGATCCTTTAAACCACATTTAAAAAACAAATGTGAGAATACAGTATTAGCTGCCGTGCCTGTGACTCTGACATGTCTGTCAGTATTTAAGTTTTATGTATTAACAGTGTTTTCCCTACCATTATATTACCCCCCGTCCCCCCCACCCAACAGCCCCCCCCCCCCCCCCGTCCCCCTTGAAAGTCAAGTTAATTTTATGTAATTGTATTTTCTGAATAGCGTCAGGTCCCAACACAAGTCATTTAAGGATCTCTTCCCTATAGAACAGCTCTATACCATGTCCTTTAAGTAAACAAACTAAACAGCCTCATGTTATTTATATTATTTAAACGACAGCATGTAAATTCTGTCTCTAAATGGCTGCATGTTTACAATTTTTGGAAAACGATGGAGATTCACTTATTCAAAGATCATTTCTTAAATTGTTTGGGAAAAGGCTCCACTCCTAGCGGGGGAAAAAACGAAACTGAAACTTATCAGAGATCCTTTATTATTAAGTTTGAGAAGATGATTCTTTCTTTATTTTCTTGTGCTTGTTGGGGAACATTATTTGGACAATTATTTGAAAGACATTTTCTGACGCCAAGTGTAGCTCAGTGTGCAATACACTGATTTAAACTGAGTTTGGATTGTGGTTCTGATTACAGTATTGCTAATATAATTGTGATCCTGCTGTCTGGTGGTGAAACCTAGGGGAGACACTGATTCATGTTTGGTCCCTTCATCCACTTCCTCTCTGCTTCCTTCCTTCCTTCCTTCCTTTCTTCCTTCCTTCAAGGTCCATCACTTGTTGTGTTCCTTTCTTAAATTAGAACAGCTTGAAGTACTACATGTGTGCACCTGAATTTAATCCTCTGACGGATTCCTACAGACGACCTCTGACAGATTCCTACAGACGACCTCTGACAGATTCCTACAGGCGACCTCTGACAGATTCCTACAGACGACCGCGGTGGATAAACTGAGGTCAAAAGTTTACGTGCACTTGTTGACACGAGCAAGTTGCTGTGTAACTCTGGACAAAAGCGCTTCACTTTTTTGCAGCAGCTAACTGTGCTACACTGAGGTCAGAGGTATTGTTCTCCCATTTCCCCTCTATAAAATCTCCTTCCTGAAACCAACATATACTTCCATTACACACTCTCACACACACACACACTCAGTAAACCACTGGAAAACTATGTTAACACTGCCCAAGCATTCAACAGAGAAGGGAGGTTGAGTGGAAATGTTGACATTACACACATCCTGAGCGTTCTCAAAACAAGTCTACCTGTATCCCCAACACAGACCGACCACACACACACACACACGCACACGCACATGCACACGCACAAGCATACGCACATGCACACACACACAACCTTGTTATGTGTACACTATGTTCTGCCATGTGCTGGTATTTGCTCATCATCCCGTGCGAGTTCAGCTTTTTGACATGTTGTTTTATTCATGCTGCATAAATACAGAATAACTTAGGTCTATTAATCTCCGTTGATTTATTTTAATACTCTGACATGTTGCGCTGGCTTACTTTCAGCATGTGTTGTTTTCCTATCTGTTAATATGTGACCAGTGTTTGTCAAAATGGAACAATGTGTGTGTAGTTTTGTTCTTAACCCTTTCAAACTCTGCAATAGAAATGAAACAGAATTAAGTAAGTAATGACACTATGAGCCTCTATTGCTGGTGTCATTACAATACCGGTTGTTTTCCGTCACCTGCATGAGTATTACTCACACTCCTTCCTTCGTTACTTTCTCTCTCCTGCTGTTTGTTTGTCCTTTTTCCCCCTCCCTTCTCTTCTTCTCCTTCATGGATTTTCTCGTGTGAAGCCATGACCGGCCATCTAACCCGCTCTATTTTGCACAGCCAGTTAATAAGAAAAAGAAAAAGAAAAGTCCACATAACTGAAACATGCAGCCTTGATCATTGAAAAGAAACCAGATCAGCACAGAGACACTGCAGCACCCACGCACAGTCCATCGTTTAAAAGATGCATGACTGCGTGTGGGTGTTGCCGTGTCTCTCGGATGCTGCTTCATCACCAAAGCCGCTGGCCTCTGACGACTCAAAATCCACAGCACAACTTGATTTATTAGACTTAGTTTTGGAAACTTTGCTGAGGTCAAAAGAGAACAGTCAGGGTCCGAAGCTGCCTCGAAGTTATTCCGACTCCAATGACAATAAGCAGGGGGAGAGAGAAATCCTGATGAAATTTCATCATGCTGCTTTGCAGGGGCGTGTGTAAAGCCTGAGATGGAAGAAGGAAACCGGACGCAGGAAATGTTTTCCCCTAGAAACAGAGTTTATCTTGCGAAAGAAAAAAACAACAACTGTGGAATAAAAAAGGCAGCTGGATTTGTGTTTAGGACTCCTCCGCTGTGGTAAGTTATTAAAGTTAACCCAAACACAAGTGTCACGCCGTCAATGTCTGTTTGCTTTCGCTTCGTTTCTCTTCTCAGCATCAGGTCCAGTAACTCATACCTTCAACGCTGTTATTCAAAGTACAAATGAGACAATTTCCTGCATTCATTATATGTGTTTGTTTTGAGCCCCATGATACTGCCTGGATAATCATTTCCCGCCTTTCTGTTAGGATTCCAGTGATTTATGGACACTGGGAGTCCTGAATATGAATGGGAAAGCTTGGTCCAAATGAGATGTTGAAAAATCGGTCGCAAATGAAAAACAATGTGCATAATGAGTACTGTCATTATCGATCTGGATGACTCCTGAATGTCAACAACACCAGTGAGGAGCTTGTTAACAGGAATTCATTTTGACCTCCTGAACTCGTGGAGGCAATACTCAACAACACAGTACATCAGCAGAAAAGGACTATTTAAGTATAAGACTGTGTCCAAAACCGCGCACTGCAGTGAGTGTACTGACATTTGTGCACCGTGTGCCCTCTTTACCGACACGATCACTTCACTCAATACTGAGTGCCGCCTCACATCACACTGTACCACCGGAAATGCCGATCGTATTTCTTCTTCTGTTTATTTTTCCAAAAGCTTTTCCAACATCTCTACCAAAAATCCTTGTGATCCTCTTTTTACATTTAGAAATCTAGTTGTTGAAAATAACAGGTACTTTGATGCCACTTAAATAAAACCAATTATCAAATAACCTTTTTAATAGTTGAAATGATTACAAAAGGCTTTCCCAGCTGACATGGGCGTGAGTCGGGGTCCACCCTGGACAGAGACAAACAGAGACAACCATTCACACCTACGGGCAATTTTAGAGTCATCAATGAACCGAACACCTGCACGTCTTTGGACTGTGGGAGGAAACCGGAGAACCCGGAGAAAACCCACGCAGACATGGGGAGAACATGCAAACTCCACACAGAAGGGCCCCAGCTGGGATTCAAACTAGGAACCCTCTCGCTGTGAGGCGACAGTGCTAACCACCACATCACCGTGTCGCCACAAAAGTAACACGTAACTATAATAATATCTATAGTATAGGCAGTTAATATAGTAGAAACAAGCACAACTAAGGGGATAGAATATGACACTGATATTTATGGTGGTAAATATGATCACACAGAAGGGCCCGAGCCGGGATTCAAACCAGGAACCCTCTCGCTGTGAGGCGACAGTGCTAACCACCAGTGCACCGTGTCGCCCAGAGTAAGAGAGTAGAGACACATACGTTTGGAAATGGATGAGAGAATGGTCATTACCCATTGCAAAAAGAAAGAGTGGTGAAAAAAGACAACCTGAATAATCGCCTAAGGCCGAGGTTCAGTGGAGATGGTACGAATGAGATTGTGTCGTTTAATGGATCAAATATTAAAGAGGTCAATGCGTTCCAATTGCAGATTTCTTTTCCAGATGATTTAATTACATTATTGCAATGGATGCTGCACCGCCGTCATAAGCCATGTGTTTTCTCTCCAAGTTTATTAGCCCATCATTTTATTACCATACAGAAACATCATTTCATTGAGTTCCAAAACAGACCTTTGCCAAATATTTTGTGCATTAAGATGAGATAATACATGCTGGCAACCCGCCGAAAAAGACCGCAGTTTTAGAAATGTGACCTAAATGAACTTAAGTAAAAGTGCTAAATCTAGAGAAAAACAATGTTCAGCATTAAAAGTAACGCTGATGGAACTAATAATTCATGCTAAATACTGGAAGGCCTCACATAAAGGGAGTGCAGAGGGATGAATCTTCCTCTGGGGTTTGTGATCACAGCTTTTTATCTTGATGTCTGTGACATGGAAATATTTGAACAATCTTACAGTTAACTGAAGCTCAAACATCATAAAGGTATATTTTTTAAAGGCTTATGCCGAGTCATTGCCTTCTCAGTTCATTACCTGGCAAACAAACCAAAAATGACACTCAATACATTCATTCTTATTAGAAAGGAGGCATTGTGACGTATTCACATCCTTAGCAATAATAATTTAGCCACTAACGAAGCTAATTCACGCTTAAATACACGTTTTTCACAACACATAGATGTGCGTGCCTTGTAATGCATTGGCACTGTAAATAAAATGTAATTGAATTGACAAGCATTTACTATGTGTCACTCAATCTCTTCACGATTAAACAAAAAAAAAAATGTGCGGGTCGGCAACAGGCTAAGCTAGCAGGCTAGCAGGCTAAATGGACAGAAAGCCACCCGAAACACCACGATGAGGCAAAAGTTATAATTGTTAATTCGGGATCCTCCAAAGAGTCCATCTCTTCACCAACCCAGGTGTTAGAGAAGAGGTGGTGGATAGAGGAGAGTGAAGGTGTCTCTGCTGCATTTGAGAAATCTGTTGCAACCAATTGGGCTCAACCCAGAGCTCCACGGTCGCCTGGCCAGCACAGATGTACCATAGAAAGGCCCAAAAGCTACTGAGCATAGTGTGAGAGCCATGTGAATAAATCACTTTCTAATTGCGGTTTCTCTGACATAGAGCAGAGAGAGAGAGAGAGGGAGAGAGAGAGGGAGAGAGAGAGAGAGAGAGAGAGAGAGAGAAACAGGCAGATTCTGCCAGTTTCAGATGTTTTAATAGCCATTAAAATGAAATTCAAGTCCAGTTTTGCAGCTGAAGAACAGAAGAATGGTTGGAGACCTTTCAGAACCTGTCTTTGCCGGCTCTAATCCTCCGCGCTGTCTTCCCTATTAGAGTCGAACAGCATGATCAGCTATACCGGCTGTTGGCTGCATGAATAAATCCACTTTACTGCCTAATACTGAGGTGTCTACAGCATCTCTCCCAAACTGAAACCGAGCGACTCAAATTTACAACATCATTATTTGGATGTACGTGTGACATCAATGGGCTGGAGGGTAACATAACATATAATGTCAGCCAAGCACCTATTTAAGACCTCTAGAGACATTTTCAGGACCTGAAGAAATAGTGAAGAGTGTACAAAGTGGAGACAGGCCGGGGAAATGAAAGGGGAAGAGGGAGGAGATGAGACACTGTGTAAGTGTTTCTCACCTCTCAACTTAAAGCCTGTACCGAGTTGTGTTTTTCATCTTTTCTACCTCCAGCACCGAGGTGATGGATGATGATGACAGTGACGGATGGCCTCCTTGCGACTTCACACCCCGAAGACTAACCTAGAATCAATTAAGCTGTGTGCTCTCCTCTGAGCTGTAAATGAGACAATCAGCGAGATATACATCATCCCCTCCCCGTCCCCCCCTCTGACACCGCGTTCGGCAGGAAAAATGACGGGGTGTCACGCGGGGTGAAAAAGCATCGGGACGAGCAGATAGTGAGAACAGAGCGTTGCCGAGGCGAGTGAGAGAGTCGATATTTTGTGCCGATACCAAGATTAAAATCAAACCACGCAGTCGCTGTCATCCATCATTACCATGGAGAGATTTCTATTATGGGCTCATCTGACTGTTTCTTTCTTCTTCTTTAATATTTAAGTAATCAGGTTTCATTAATGAAATGTCAGAAAATAGTAAAAAAAACAAAAACAAAACAAAAAAAAAATGAATTATGTGAATTATTATTAACTGAAGGAAATGTAAAACACAGCGATTTCCTGGTTGATCCAATCAGGAAGTGCCAAAAACTGCAGTTCTCTGAGTGTCCACTAGGGGCAGGTTCCACAACAGAGCAGTTTCTCATTGACCGCCATGTTAAACAGGCTGTTTTCACAGCATCATTAAACCTGTTTAAGTCATTCTAATCCGTATGTTTAGCTCATATCTCTATAACAACACTGAGGAGGGTGAATTTTTTTGTACCAGGCTAGTTTTTATTTTATTGGAGGTTAAAGTTTATGAATAATTAGGGGCGTGGTCTCTTGAGTGACAGCTAGCCTCTGGCCCTCACTTCTCCTGGGAGGTAAACGTCAGCCAGATGGACGTATCTCCCTCCCCCCAACGTCACATACATGCCCTTTTTTGGTAAGAGGAAATGAGGCGGAGTCAAAGTCTGACAAGATGGCGACTCCATGGCGGCTCCCATAGGAGAGTACGATTGGATCAAGAGAGAACGGACCTTGACGGGTACAATGCGTCTATTTTTTTTAGTCTGTGATTTGTCCCAAAAAAAGACAAAATCAGGGATTTACAAAATGTTTGGGGACACTTTAAAAAGTAGTGACTTGTGCATGAAGTTGGTGTTTCATGTGGAATGATGCTAGATTAAAATGCTTCATCACCACCGTGTGTCATCGTGAGTAAATAAAAAGCAAAATAATGCTGTTATCAGTGCGTTTAAATGTAACAGGGCTGTTTGTGTGAGTGTGTGTTAGAGATAGAGCTGCATCCATTCATTTAGAGAGATAATCGCCAACTATTTTGATAATCCTAAAATTGAATGATCGATTAATCGTTGCTAAAAATGGCAGAAAAATGAGTTTTCAGTCCCTCGAATATGGAGATTTCTTGCTTTTCTCCATTTTATATGATTTTAAACTAAAATATCTTTGGAGTTTGGACAAAACAAGACATTCATAGACATCAACTTGGACTTTTACACACTGGGATGGACATTTATCATTATTTTCAGACATTTTAAAGACCAAATGATTACTCAATTAATCAAGAAAAGCATCAGCAGATTTATAATTAAAATAATTGTGTATTTAAGGGAATTCAGAGATTTCGTGGGGCATTTTCTGACACTGAACCATTAGAAAAGCAGCAAATATTCACATTCTAGCAGCAGCTTTTTGGTTTGATAAATGATTTTTATTTATTAATCAATCATCAAAATCCTTATCAATTTATTACCAAAGCTATAGTATAATGTATATATAACACTACATGGATATGATTTTGTTTAATAGCGCATACACACGAGTGTAAGTAAGAAAGAGAGATTCTGATAAGATTCCTCTTTACAGATGCATCGATACGCAGTCAAATTATTGTTATTATTATTAGTAGTAGTTTTATTAAGGTCGATCAATTTGGTTTTAATGGTCTGGAGGCTTTTCCTGAAAGACAAAAATACTGTTTTGGAAAAAAACATTCATAATGCAAAAGCACAATTACCTCTAAGTGCTGGTATATATCCCCTATGATGTTGTGAATTCAATTTAATTACAACTCTAATCATGAATAAACATTGTTTGTGCATTTATACATGTTGTATGAGCAATGTAATCAGGGAGGCAGAAAGGAATGGAGGAGTAAAGGGAGACAGAAGCAAGACGAAGTGTTCAAGAGAGAGAAAAACAATTGACACAAAAGACCAAAAAACATAATAATGGGATGAAGAATGTTTGTGGGTTTGGGGCTTTCTGAGGAGGAGTTTATCCGCACACTGGCTGTGGGTAAAGCAGGGTTGACAGCAGCAGCCTGCAGCTTTAATGAAAGTGTCTGCGGAGGGGAAAGGGTTTCATAAAAACCATAGTGGAGGGCAACATCGTTTCATCCTTCCAGCCCACACACACACACACACACAAACACACACACACACCCACAAACAGACACACACAGTCAGGCACACACACTCTGGAGAGCTAACACTCTCTGTAACCTCCCCATCATCCCATTTCCTTCATCTGTGCTGATCTAAAAGCCAGGGGAATCACTGAAGCAACGCTAGGCGGATATGCTCTGATACTCTCCTTGGCTCGTTTGACTTTTTTATGCATAAAGAATATGACAGCCCGTGCGACGGCAGTCAGAGACGGAGGAATCCTTGACGGGAACAGAACGGTTAAAGGATGCAAGACAGCTGTAGCATTTAATATTATTATTATTGTGCCGCAGACGTATGGAAGACAAAGGTTTTAACACTGTTATCAACTTTGCTGTCAAACGACGTTATTTCCTAAACTTCCCGTGGCAAAGAGATGTCTGACTCTGAAACATCTTTGACATTTAAAAAGGTGTAATTGAAGTGGGGATTATTAGACTTTTGTTTGACGAGATGAAATGCAAAGGCAGTGGAGGAGGTTAGTCGGAGCACTGAGATTTAACCGAGGACAGGTGGGGGCGAGGATTGGGCACGCCAAAATACAACCACGGTTAGGAGAGGTATATGGATGGGCTGTTGACGGCATTAAGACACAGCATAAGGAAGCAGATAAAGACAGGAGGGCCGACTGCAGAATGGAGACGCAGCCGAAGAGAGCAGATAGGAGGAGGGATGGTTGCAGTGGTGAGATAACGCCGAAGCCCGGAGCTGATAGATGAGGGCAACTCCAAGGTCAGCCTGGGAGCGGCAGATGACTGCATAATAATATCACTCAGCACTGTGCTACTGTGTGTGTGTGCGTGTGTGTGCGTGTGTGTGTGTGCTTTCATCTATCCATGTCTGAGTGTACAGGAGGATCCAGATAAATTTGGCAGTATTGTATGCAAACTATGGTTTCTGTGTGTTTATCCAGGATTTGACACCAACGTTCATTGTTACCAAAGCTCTACTTGGACCAGGATTTCCATTGGTGCCAGTCCACGTGTCCTGGAATAATCCAATGTCCCGGTCAAATACTTTCTGTGTTTATTTACCTTATACACAGCTGACAGGCAGGCTAATCAAAACATGTAGATTTACATTTTGTGTTGAAATGTAGCCTTGATGCTATTATTCTGTTGTCAATAGACTTACGTGCATTATAGCCCCATTTTCAAAATAAATACTACGCAAAAAAAGACACACCCACAACAGACTGTTGACCCTCTCGTCCACATGCTCCCCACTCTGCAGCAGTGGCTTTTAACCCGGAAATAGAATAAACCAAGAAGCAACAGCCCCAAAAACAATGTGAAAACAATAACAACAATGAGCGTTACCTTTAAACCGAGGGAGGACTTCGCCACGGCAAGTAACACCACTACCAAGAAGACCAGTTTCTGTCGTTATTCTGTCCAAAAGTCGGCCGTTTCCCCCTCTTGTGATTTTGTCAAAGGGGAACCGGAAAATAAAGCCGTATTCTGACAAACTGTATGTTGGTGGAGCGCCACCTACTGTACCGGAGGTCGAGTTACTGCCGTCATTTTCCCATTCAACCCCCTTTCATGTACACAAGGGGAACTTCAATAATCTGATTTTTCCCTTAACCGGGGTAAGGCCATTTTGGGGTTATTGATGTGCATGTAAACGCACGGACTCAGTTTACCTCTACCCCAGTCCAGGCCTTTTCAAGACGATCTAGTGCAGGGGTGGGCAATTCCTGGTCCTGGAGAGCCACTGCCCTGCATGTTTTAGGTTTCTCTCTGCTCTAACACACCTGATTCTAATGATTTGCTTGTTATCAAGCAGCTGATGCTTGTCACAGTTTGATCATTGTTAGACTCAGGTGTGTTAGGTTAGGGAGAAACCTTAAGCATGCAGGACAGTGGCCCTCCAGGACCGGGATTGCCCACCCCTGATCTAGTGGCACAAACCCACAGAGTTGAATCCCCGGGCAGAGAACGTGGACCCAACCCACCGAGTTCACTATGAAACTGTAGTGTAAACTGTAAATGTGAAAATAGACATCGCTGATTAAATATGACTCAATATTCTGTTAGTGTGGTGCCTATTTGTCGCAGTAAGTGTTTTCAGAAAAGCATTTTAGTGCTCCATGTACCACCACTTCATTGCTGTGATTAGTTGTAGGTCAAACTTAATGGCTCTGATTGGTTGTAGGCACCGTTGATCACGTCCATTTAAACTGAAAATGCACTGAGAGGGCCCAGACTATAGGCCATAGCCTATTGCTGGCTCGTATCATTTGACTTCTTGCCTTTTTCAAAGCAGTGAAGCGTGCGGCTTAGGCGGAACCATTTTCACTGAACACTATGACCAAAGAGATTTATATATGTCAGACTTCAAACGATTTTTACGGTCAAAAATGGGAAATTATTGGATAACAGAAACCCTGACGAAGACAGAGGGGTCTTTAAAGAAACAGTTCACTCCTAAATCAAACATGATCTATGACAGGTTACCAAGAACAGCTCCAAAACAACTCAGAATCCAAGTGTTTTGATGCATTGTGGGTAGACAATAGTTATCTATTTGCACTGTGCCGTTTTTCCTCCTTCAGCAGTCAAAGAAACAGCCACCTGTGCCTGCGCTCTCTTCAGAAATGATGAGGTAAATATTTGTGTATTGGAATCAAAAATGTAATTACTCGCTTTGAACGTAACTGTTCAAACTAGTTTTGTGGTTCTTTGAGAGTTTTTTGTGTCGACCAGTTCTTTGCCCCTGCTAAATGTGAAATTCCTTTTCATTTACACACGAAACTATGAATAATAAGTGAATTCTCAGAAACAGCCTCATACTTACAACATCAGATATTTACAAATGTCACATTCAACTTCAACATTAAACGGAGCACAACAAAACTGTTTTTTCAGTCTTTCTCTGAACAAATGCACGGGAAGCATTTCTAAGGCAATTCCAATCCCTCCATCTAGTGTGGAAATGACCAAATTTATAACAGGAACAACACGGGTGTGAATAGGAACAACATCCAGAGTTAAATGGGTCCATTCTTAGTTTCTATAACTAGACTGCTGGCTTTGAACTGTTGTTCAATTCAATTCAATTCAGTTCAAAAAACTTTATTTGTCCCCCGGGGGGGCAATCCAGGGCACACAAATAACTGCAAATAATGACAGTTCAACTATACAAAGACATTTTAACCTAACAACAAGAATAAAGTGTGAGAGAAGAATAAGTGTCAGGATGTTAGTGTGTTAGTACAGGTTAGATACAGAGAACATCATTGGCGTGAGATGTAGAAAGACATGTGTGTATCAGATGTAAGCAGACATGTAAACGGGTGTATATGATGTAAACAATGTAAACATGCAGTCGGCGGTTGAAACAGGTATGAACAGAACTGTAGTGCAGAAAAGATGTAAGTGGACAATGATTGGATTCAGATGAGGTCAGACATGATACATGTGTGTAATGAGCAGACGTAAACAGAACTATAGTGCAGTTGAGAGAAACAAGAAAATACCACCTCAGGTCTGGTGACTTGTGGAAGCGGAAATAGAATAAACCAGGAAGCAACAGCGCCAAAAACAACGTGAAAAAAAATGAGCATTGACTTAAAACCGAGGGAGGACTTCGCCACGGCAAGTACCATCACTACCAAGAAGACCAGTTTCTGTCGTTATTCTGTCCAAAAGTCGGCCGTTTCCCCCTCTTGTGATTTTGTCAAAGGGAAACCGGAAAATAAAGCCGTATTCTGACTGTTTGTTGGTGGAGCGCCACCTACTGTAACGGAGGTCGAGTTACTCCCGTCATTTTCCCATTCAACCCCCTTTCATGTATACGAGGGGAGCTTCAATAATCTGATTATTCCCTTAACCGGGGTAAGGCCATTTTGGGGTTACTGATGTGCATGTAAACGCACTGACTGAGTTTACCTCTACCCCAGTCCAGGCCTTTTCAAGGCGATCTAGTGACACAAACCCGCAGAGTTGAATCCCCAGGTAGAGAAAGTGGACCCAACCCACTAAGAAATGTAAAAATATTATTAGTTTTGTGGTTCTTTCTATAACTAGACTGCTGGTTTTGAACTGTTGTTGAGAGAAACGAGAAAATACCACATCAGGTCTGATGACTTATGGAAGCAAGTCGATAAATTCCCACCCACCAAGTTATCATAAGGTCAAATTAGCTAATTTATGAGTGCACCTTAAGTTTGCATGGAGTAAGCACATGCTCTGTGTGTTTAGAGGGGAAGAGTCACTCTCACTCAGAGCTGAGCTATGTAAACCATGCTAAGCATGCAGGGAAGGCATGCTCTCCAACAATGATCGAAACCACACTGGGGGGAGGGAGGGAGTGGAGGAGGCAGAGGAGGATAATAGAGAGAAAAAGAAGCGGCGAGATGAGGATATGGAGGGGGATGAATGAAGAGGGAGGAAGAACTGAGGGAGAATAAGGACGAGAGGCACAGGAACAAGAAGCGAAGCCAGAAGAATATAAAAGGGGAGGAGTGACGGGGGAAGGGGAAGAGAATGAAGAGAAAGAGGAAAAGAGGGAGGAGGAGGACAGGGAGGGGTAAGAGTGAAACAAGGAGGTAGGAAAGATAAAGTAAAGGAAGTGGAGGAGGAGAAGGGAAGCTGAAAGATAGCAGGAGAGGAAGAGAGATCTCAGAAGAGAAATCTACGGCGGCAACGGAAGGAAAAGTTAAGAAGAAAGAATGAGAGGATGCTTTAGAGGAGGAGGCAGACTAGAAATAGCAGCCGGAGGCAGAACTGTGTTCCTTTACATGTCTGGATGTCTTGTTTCTCTACCTGTTCCAGAAGGCGTTCATAAATAGTCCTCTTTCAACTGTAAGTGGATGATGTGCGGATCATAAAGACACCGATGAAAGTGGAGGGGAGGAGGCCTCGGAGGCAAGAGGAGACAGAAGGGATCGACCTATATAGACTTTTTTAGGGCAGGTGCCGATTTTGTTTTTTCATCAGCCTTAGCCGATGACCGATACGGACTGACGGTTTTCTTGAGCCGATAGTTGGCGACGATTCTACTTTTGCTCCCTCAGTTTACATCAGTTAAATGACACAATGATGATAAAAATGTTACAGGTCTCAATTTTTTTTAAAAAAGGAACATTTATTGAACTTTAAAAAGGCGTCTTCAGCAACATGGAGCTGCCTGTGGACACACAAACACACACACACAGACACACAGACACATAGACACATACACACAGTTAAAGGACAAACTCTCCACAGTGGCTGCTTTGGATCTGGTTGTGGTTTTCATTACCAATCAATGTCTTCATTATGTTTTCACTTAATCAATATTAAGTAAAAAAAAAAAAAAAAACATTGTTAGACTGCAGTGAATCCCGGACTTTCAAACTACAGCACGTAAAGAGCGTCAGACTAAAGGTCAACACGGTGAACTGACCGAGACCTGATCACTTTATGTGAAGGTAACGTCCGCTTTCTTGATCCCCAATTGGTCAGACGTTTGACACTGTACTTTTGACAGTTGACGGACAACACGGTGATGTTCCTCTGACGTCGACCTTACCTCCACTTCTAAAGCTCTCCTCTCAGCCCGGCGCAGCATCATTTCCACCGCACCATCCACCGTGTTGATGCTCTAGGCAACAATGTCAAAGTTGCAACCGTCTAAACATCAACCTACAAAATCTCCTAGATCACCACTGCCTCAGCACCTGGCCCAGGGCACGACAGAGACTCCTCCAATTTATTGCTGACATTTACAGGAGGAGGTGGATGGTCAGGTGGTGGATGGGGGCGACGCTCGCCATGTCTGTGCGGGGTGGGTAAAAAAAGATTCTAAATGAAACACTGGGAGGGAGTCCTGCAGCATCTGTGTGCTATTACATTACATTATCTTGTCAGAGAAAGGATGAGCAAGTGGAGCAGTGGGTTGTGAACAGCACCATCGGAGTATGAGCAAAACTTAAAGATGGAGGGAGGGATCAAAGGAGGTAAAGATGTAATTGGAGTGCAGTTAATACTGCTGACAACTCAGTTTGAGGCTGTTTGCCTAGTTTGTCATTGCCGGCTTTGAGGCTATGAGGGTGGTGTGTGTGTGTGTGTGTGTGTGTGTGTGTGTGTGTGCGTGTGTGTGTTCTCCTCAAACAGGAGGATATCTTCATCATGCACACTTTCAGACGCACCGGATCAGGATTAATTCCCTGACTAAACCAGCAGCACACACTGTATATCCGGAGATAGAGGGCCGTCTCTAAAACACTGTTACGGTCAAACTTACTAACGTTTTACGAGATTTACTGTCGTTTATTGGTTGCACATACTCTCAAGGTGAAATAAATAAAATTAAAGAAAAAGGTCTACCTCCTTTTTGAATTTATTAAGCAATTTTATGTCCACGGCTGCATTATCAGCAGCACAATCCTCTTACGACCAGGAGCAAATGGAAGGACCTGGTTCTTAGAGATCTATCTCGGGGTTATTTAATGTTCTCGGGATTAAAATGTTAATAAAAATTCTGCCGGGTGAGATATATTTCAGTGACACATCGGACATTAATTATGAGAAGGGGGGGGATCAAATTACATCTGTGTCTCCATTAGTTACAGCGGGAACTGACAGAGCTTCCCCCGTTTCCTAGAAAAGAACCGTGAATCAGCCAAAGTTTCACTCGGCCTCTGACGAAGGGCACGGCGGTGTGAAGGGCTGAACGGAGAGTTCTGAGGAAGAGGACAGCGCGGGGGAGGCGGAAAGGGTGCTACCGGGAGGGAGATATAATAATAAGGTGATGGAAAAGGAGAGTAAAGGTGGGAGAGAAGAGAGACAGAGGGTGAGATGAAGACAGGTTTCAAAGAGAAAAACATAAAGTCGGGGTAGAGAGAGACGGAGGGTTCAGGAGCTGGATTTATTGATGCTTGATTTACAGTCCTGAGCTTCACTGGGGAAACGAGGTGTGTGTGTGTGTGTGTGTGTGTGTGTGTGTGTGTGTGTGTGTGTGTGTGTGTGTGTACAGTAATGAATAGGGAATGGGTTGTCTTTATGAAAGACAAAATCCTTAAAAAGGGAGAAGAGTAGCCTGGTACTGAGACTGAACTAGGGCTGAAACAATTACTCCAGTAACTCTATGATTCGTTTAATTCCTGTCTTGCGCGTTATGCGGCCTGCTCCGAACAGCGATCATTGTTCCACACGGACCTTTTTTGCGGGTGCACACCGCTACAGTCCGGAAAAGGCAGAGAATAAGTTTGAGATCATTCAAACTTTAAAAAGAAACCAAAAAGGAGAAATGCGTCCACTGCAAACTAGAAATGTTCTACCACATCATTGATGATTCAGCGTCCGAGCAGAAAGCAGCCCCCACTTCACCGAGCGCCGCTGTTCCAGTTTAAGTTTGCCGTAGTGACCGTAGATGTTTAAAACAGGAAGAGAACGCGTAGCTGTCCTTGTGAACGCCTCTAGGTTTAGTTTTTCATGAATGTTAAACATGACGTTACCTGATCAGTCTTTAGAGTTTAGTTTGAGGAAATGTGTCAGTGGAGCTTTGTACGTTTTGTTGGTAAACAGGAAGTGAGTGACTCCCTCTTCCTAAAAATATCTCTCTCTAATTAACGTTCTAAATAAATCTATTTGTCTTTGAACCCTTTTTGAGTAAACACGCGTGTCACATAGAAGTTTTTTTTTACTTTACGCACCACTCTGAATTGTTTAAATAGTAAATTTGCTCATGGTAAATTGCAGGTGTACTGCCTTCAACACACACATCAGGCCTCTCCCTCCCCCGCTCATACACGCGTACGCACACACACACACAGGGGTACGCACACACACACACACACAGGTGTACGCACACACACACCCACACAGGCGTACGCAGACACACACACACAGACGTACGCACACACACACACACAGAGGCGTACACACACACACAGGCGTACGCACACACACACACACACACACACACACACACACACACACACACAGGCACACACACACACACACACACTAGGCCAAATTATATATATTTTTATCAGATTACTTGATTTAATTGAATACTCAATAACAAAAAGATTTGACAGCTGCAGCCTTAGACTGAACTGCCAGCACGTTTGAGTGACATTTGTGCTGTGTTAGTTTTTGTGTCATGTTAAGTCGACCCTGAGGCCGTGACAGTCAGCGTACATTAGCATACATAACAGCCTGCATGTTGGAACTGAGCATGCAGGTGAACTTACAGGTCGATCTACATACCAACCCTCGCTGATGGGCAAAGATAATGTGATCACAGATACAAGCGGGCCAGGTCACATGGTGTCTGGACCTTAAAGGCAGGATGAGGAGCTCAGACAGACTACAACCACCGATCCTTCGTGTTGAAGGAGTTCAGTTATTTGGGGCTCCTGGACACCCCCCTCTGGAGGTATTCCAGGCAGGTACAACCGAGAGGAGACCCCAGGGCAAACTGAGAACACAGCGGAGGGATTATTTCTATCCAATTTAGTTTGAGTAGACCTCGAGATCCCCCACAGACGCTGGAAGACGTGGCTGGGGACAAGAGTGTCTGGGATACTGTGCTTGGCCTGTTGCCATGAGGAAACCGCACCCAAATAAGTAGAATATAATGGATGGATGGGTTCTGTTCATGAAAAGCCGAAATAACAGGTACTTTGATGCCACCAAAATAAAACCCATAATCAAATAACCTTTTTAATAGTTATTGTAACTGATTACAAAAGGCTTTCCCAGCTGACATAGGCGTGAGGAGGGGTCCACCCGGGACAGAGGCAGACAGAGACGGACAACCATTCACACCTAAGGACAATTTAGAGTCATCAATTAACCTAACACCTGCACGTCTTTGGACAGAGGTAGGAAGCCGGAGAACCCGGACAGCACCCATGCAGACACGGGGAGAACATGCAAACTCCACACAGAAGGGCCCTAGCCGGGATTTGAACCAGGAACCCTCTTGCTGTGAGGCAACAGTTCTAACCACCACACCACCGTGTCGCCCAAATTTGCTTTTAAAGCGCCCAGTGGGTGTATTCTTTAATAAATTATGAATAATAATTACAAATTAAGATTCTACACATTCTACCTTTAAGTCTTTGGCGGTTTTCACTTTGACTCGCTCTCTCAGGCCGGGGACATCTCTGAACAGACAGCAGCTCATCAACGCCCTAACTCTGGTGAACAATAAAGCTAGTTAGGCATTAGCCACTTCTTAAATACACTCGGCTTATGTGGCATTTACAGCCCGCCTCTTAAGCGCTTTGCTGACATCCAGTCGTCACAAGAGAAAGTGGCAACTGTATAGATAAACGTGACACTGAGCAAGTGCTGAATAACACGTTAACGTGAGCGCCACACACACACACACACACACACACCCATCGTCTCAATTGATCCCCCAATCCAATCACCTCCAGTGCAGAAAATCAGAAGCCGAGAAGCAGCAGTAAAGGAAGGATGGGTAATGAGCCATGCATGGGTCATTATGAGCTCACTTTTTGACCTTTCAACTGTGACCTTCTGTAAGGAAAAGGCCTCTGCACAATATCTCCGAGTTCAGACAAGAGCAAAGGCTTGAAGGACAAAAAGAGAACCTTTAAAATGTTAAAAGAAACACATACACAACCTATATTTGTATCCACAGAACAACAGCAGGGAGGAGAGAACACAACATATTCCTCAGATGTACCCCTCTATAACTATTTTTCTATTATTTTCAGAGTCCATGCTTCAAATGGGTGTATTTACTGAAAAAGGCATTTCCAATAATGTGCAGGTGCTAGACAAGCAGGCCCTTTCATCTGCAGCGTGTAGGAGAGACTGCGGGAATTTCAATCGGCCCCTGGTCATCATCTATCTTTGAAAAATGTGGTAATAACCTTTACAGGCTAACAGATGCTGCGGCTCTCTAGTTGCTACTGTGAGGTGCATGGCAAGGCTGTTTCAAAAGAGCTATTTTAAAAGTGAATGAGGCAGCGATGACTCACAAGCCAGAGCAGAGGACGCAGCACACCTGCCATTAAAGACATAGCCAAGTTAGAGAAACAGTTTTTCTTTTAAAGAAACTTTTTTTTTTTTCTAAATTCCTGAATTTTTAACAGATTTGACTTGGTCGGCTTTCCAATGGACAGGAATGAGAATCAGGAACCGGTAACAAATTGGTATTGGAACCGGTGCATATGCCATATTTATCAATATTGGCGAGTTTACTGATGGTTTGAAATCGCACAAATAATGACGTGAAACTTCTACGCTTCTGGGACGTCATGGGGGAGAGAAAGAAACAATCCAAAGTGTGGCGTCATAATGACATTAGCTGCACACAGGCAGGCTTAGCAGATTTATTCTTTGAAAAACCTGAAGACCTAAATTAGTCAAAACAAATAAAAGTTTCAAATCATAAAAATCAAAGGGCCACTGTTTCACCAGGGGTCGTGGTGTACTCGGATGGGAAATAACATTATGTCCAAACGTTTCAACAAAAAACGTGTTTGTTTTTTTTTGTCAGAGAGAAGGGGAGACCTATGGCAAAAGGCCGCAGGTCGGAGTTGAACCCACTGCCACTGCGGGAGGACCTTCAGCCTCTTTGGACTGGGCGACTGCTCTAACCACTCAGCCACCGGTCCCTTACTGACAGCCTGCCGATATTACTAACTGAAACAAAACACGAATAATAAACAAGAAACACCGAAACAAGAATACTAATAGAAATCTAATCACAATGAAATCACACAAATAGATTCAGAATAATCAAAACTAACTTCACACTAAACAGCACTAAGAACTCTAAATAAAAAAGAAAACTGTACAAATGTTTTCTTGTTTAAGCTACACTGTGTTTAGAGTAGAGTTGTGTTGGCCGACTTGTTTCTTCCCCACACAGAAAAATGATCGGAAATCCAAAAAGGGATCCATAAAGAATTGGACCGATGAGCGAATCACTAATGGCATTTGGTATCAATTCCCATCCCTACCAATGAAGACTTCTATAAGTAGCCCATGTCTGACAACTTAATCCCTCAGTAAAAACCTGCCTTTTGTTACACACATCTTGTGGTCGTGGTTTTCTCTTGTAAAATTTGCTTGTGTGTGCATGTAAACTTCTTGGGGTCGTCCTTGTTCTTTTTATAAGGGATCCAATATTTTAAACGTCTTTCCTGACATGATTGGCTATTAATTATTAACTGTCTAAACCGCGATGTCGAAGGGACCTGCAGTCTTCAAAAAAAACAAAAAAACACTGACAGTGAGTGATTGTCACGACTTCCTGTATCTGGCCCTTCAAAATAAAAGCCCTCCAGCCTTTTAGACCAGCTGCCAGTCACATAGATTTTCACTTAATTTTACCAATGGATTAATGAAATTGTGGTCCACTAATGATTTTCTGGTCGACCGTTGGATTAATTGGGGTCAGCCCTACTAATTATACACCAAGTATGAAACTGAAAAGCGGACACCTCATGGTTTATAATGTGATTAAACAGGGAGATGTGTATGCGAGTGTGTGAGGCAGGTGACAGACAGAAGCAGCACAGGAGCGTGTTTCCCCTGACCTGACGTGACTGTGTTGAGTCTGCAGCGCTATTCCTCAGTGATTCCTGCCCGTCTGTTACACAACCCTAACAGACGGAGCTGCTGCTCCACTGTTGCTGTGGTGAGCGAGGGCTGCACACAGGCACGTACGGAGAAGGTTAGCCAAGTTTGCCAAGCTCTTAATAAACCGCTCTTGGCTGCTTTCCCGTTTGTTTTTTCAGCCACATGAGTTGTGGTTTATATATTTCAGTCAATCTCGGTTCTTCAAAGACACTTTTTCTGCTGAGTTTTATAGTAAATGAGTTACTGTCTGTGAAACACACGGTCACACCGCAGAAATAAAGATGTCTTACTATTTAAAAATACCCATCACCCAGAGTTCTTACTATTGTCCTTGCTGTGGTGGAATCATCATAAAGAGACTGCATGACGACAGAACCGTGCTGATGAAATGCATTTACCATGAGGAGGTGAAAAAAAACACCTCGCATTCAACAGCTACTGGGAAAAGAAACATTGGAGGTCTCTCTTCCATAATGTGAGACCTTTATTTAGACCACAATTATTAATCCAGGTGGATTAATTGGACAGTTCCTCTCGTTCAGGTCGATCAAACTGAGGCAGTTTAACTCCAGCTGCTGCTAATTAAGCAGGAGATATGTGAGACAACTGCCACATAAACAGCAGCACAGGTGTCATTTCACTTTAGTGTCTATTAGTTATTGAAACGTTAACTTCTCATAATCTCTTTCATCTTTCTATTTCATTTATTTTTAATTCTGTTTATGGTCTTTGTGATTCATTATCACTTAGTGCCACTGGCTCTATTGAACACATCTTTGTGAGGCTTTGTAAATGGTAAATGGACTTGTACTCATATAGCGCCTTTCTAGTCTTCTGACTACTCAAGGCGCTTTCACACTACTTGTCACATTCACCCGTTCACACAGACATTCACACTGATGGCAGTGGACATCTACAGACCATCTAATCTAATCATTCACACCACACTTACACACCCATGCGCAGCACAGGGAGCAACTCGGGGTTCAGTGTCTTGCCCAAGGACACTTCGACATTTGGACCGGGGGAGCTGGGGATCAAACAGCCGATCTTTCAATTGTAGGACGACCCACTCCCCCACTGAACCGCAGCCGCTTATTTAGATAAATAAAGGACCACATTAGGGCTGGATCGAATAGTTTTAAACCCAGCATATCTACACAGTTGCAGATCAATAGTATGCTTCACAAAATATTATAAGCACTATACTATTTATTATAATTAGGTTCCAGTGGCTGTGTAGGGATGTTTGTATTACAGATTCATGTGATTCAAACATCAACATAGCTCAGTCCAAAAATCGATATGTTTTGACAAAAGACAGATGTAAATATTTCAAACAACACGTTTTTATACAAGAAAATATTCTGCTTCAATCCATATTTGTTGGTGTGAAAAAAACATTTGCACTGCGATCTAAAGGCTGTAAAAAGAAGGGAGGAAGACACATGTTTCAACGGGGTCGCTGCAGAAATCTGTACTATGAACTACATTTAACAGGTAACACGTGCTTTCATTAGTGGCTCATGTGATCAATCACCATTGTCACCTCTGGATAGGAACTTAAAATCAATTAAACAGATGAAGTATAACTTTAAATTAGCATTGAACAGATGGTGACTTCATAAAACATGATGACAGATATTCAAAGCTTCATTTAAACACCTCAAAAGAAGCTTCAAATATCAAAAAAAGACATTTGGCAGAGCCCTAGATGCCATTATAGAGGTGGGTGTGCTGAGGCAGTTCTTCAGTAAATACAGCCAAAGCTACATTATGAGCGTAAATACAGTATGCATGTATACAGCACAAAGTCTGAGTCAAAGGCACTTACGAGCAAGTAATTACTTCACTGAGTCATCAAGCTTAGCCGCCGAACACAATATTACCACCTCGACACAACTGTTAACGTGTTAATGTGATACTGTTGTGATCCCTGCAGGCACCATTTATGCAAGACGGATGAATTAAGTGTTTTTTCAGAGCTGTCAGTGTTTTACCAAAAAGTGAAATTATTGTCATGATGAAAGAGCCTCTGTATGAATATCTCATAACACATACTGCTGAAACAATTACTCTGTAAAATCAATTAGATAAGAAAAAGCAGGTGCTGACGATTAATTACTACAGTCGTTTATCGAGTCAGAACACCAAAGGTTTGCTCGCTGCAGCTTTTAAAATGTGAGGAATCATCTTTGGGAATCTGCTTTGAACATTTCATGGAGAAAACAACTCAGTTAAAGTGTAACTCCGCCGCAAAATCCTCCCATCACTGGAGCAGATTGCATGAATGTTCTTTTTTTAACATCCCAGCCGGTGTTTAATCAGACAATTTAATGGTTAGGTCCGTATTGAAAGGTCAAGCCCCACATGGATAAATGAATAAGTGTTAAAAGGCGTCAAAAGTTAAAAATCCCCAGACACAAGGATCCCAATTATACAGCAATAATCAGAGCCACAATGCAACCTCACTTTAAAATCAGTGTATCACACCATGAGCTACACTCAGCATCACAAAATGTCTTTAAAATAATTGTACAAATGATCCAAATAATGTTGTCCAGCAGAAAGTCCAAAGTTAAATCACACATCACTTTATGGTTTCGAGTGCAAACAAAATAAAGAAAGGATTTCAGTTTGTTTTATTCTGTTTTAGTCGTTTTTTAGGAGTTAATCATCTTCTCAAACTAAATAATAAAGGTTCTCTGATAAGTTTCAGTTTCGTTTTTCCCCCGTTGGAGTGGAGTGAAGTGGAGCCTCTTCCCAAGAAATTTAAGAACCGATCTTTGAACAAGTGAATCTCCAACGCTTTCTGAGAACTGTAAACACGCAGCCATGTAGAGACAGAATTTACATGCTGTCGTTTGAATAATGTTAATAACATAAGACTGTTTAGTTTGTTTACCAAAAGTAAACGCTACAGAGCTGTTCTATCGGAAAGGGATCCTTAAATGACTTCTGTGGGGATCTGACGCTATCCAGAAAATACAATTAAATCAAATTAACTTGAGGTTCAAGAGGGGCGGGGGTTGCCGTTGGGGGGACACAGCACCCCCTAATGTAATGGTAAGGGAAACACTGATTATTAAATGCTAATGTACTGCCTCCTGACCACCTCCGCACTCCAGCTCTAACTACAATGAACAAGTCATGAAAAGCATTAAAACAGGTTCCCAAATTGTAAACTGAAACCCAGATTAATGAACTCCTACACCAGTTAACTCATGAACACACAAGTGTCCTGGTCCACACTGTTCAGCCTGGCAGCCGGAGGGGCGGACAAAGCATTTCTATTTCTCTCTTTTCTTCCCCCCACTCCAGCACCGGCGCTGCGCTCTCCCAGTCTCCTCAGACACATCTAATCTTCTCATCCCATGCTGCTCAATCTTCCTACAGTCAGTTAACCCAGCAAAGACAGATTAATGAGAAATTAATCCCTCTAATTCACTGCAAAGGTCTCCTCTCAGTTTAACTAGATAAGCTGTTACCGAGCTTTGCCAGATAATGATAATAAATGTAATTTATGAGGACCTTTATAATCACAAGGCCTGTTCTGCTCACTGTGGACTTCATCTGATGGAGAGAACACAGTGAGACAAGATCAGCGTAATGCTCTCTCTATCTAAGGCTCCTTCGATCTATATCAGATGGTTTACATCATTTATAATATTTCATAGTCAAAACATGGAAAACAACAGAGATAGTATTGGGATGATTTGCCCATTGATTGATTTATTTGTTTGTCTATAGAAATACAATCAATTCACCTTCTAGGTCATTCAGCAAGCAGAAAAGCTACACATCGCTTGTTTAAGCTTCATCCTTTTTCTTATTCTGACATTAGATAAACTAAATGATTCATCTATCACTCAAATAATCGTCAAAAACAAACAGACCAAGGCTCATCAATAATGAAAACGTAACAGAAAAAGGAACAACTTGACGAACTAGTAAACAAAACTTTTTAAGCGGTACATCTTTCTGCTGGCAAGAGAGTTTCACCGAGCGAAGCTTCAATTGTTTTCCCATCTGTGATAAGCTACGTTTCCTCATTTATGTCTGTGACGTGTATTTCATCGTTCCAGACGATCGTGCGAATCACAAAGCGCGTGCGCGTCTGTGTGAGATCGACGGACTACACCAGATCACGCAGCGCTGCACGTTTATGCTTCACTGTAGGTGGCTCTTTCCTGCTTTGCCATGTCATTAGTTTGCTATCAGCTACTGGCTTACAGGTGACTCATGCACACAATGAACAATGACACCACAGATCGACCGGTTGCCCCGCAACCAGCATAGCTCGGACAGGCTGCAGAGAGAGAGGGCTGATAGAAATCTTGGAACAGACATTCTGGGGAGCCTCATTTCACCAAACTTTCTTGCGGAAACTCCACAAGGCATCAAAAGTTACACGAAAGCACAAACAACAAACTAGTCTGTCCTTGAAGCATTGTCCCTGAAGTCCTTTGAAAATGGTCAGCGGAGACTGTGCTCGATGCAGACAAAAGTGTGTGCGTCAGGGCCGACTTTTTTTGTGAAGGTGACAGTCGGCACGCTGCCGGAGAAGCAGACAGGAGTAACGACAAGGCCGCTGAGCTAATCTAAAAGAATCCATTTCAGTTTAAATCTCTGCTATATTGAGATTATTTGCACCCTTTGAAAATGTAATAAACTGCATGATGGTGACACTGCATTATAGTGGATTTTGATGTCCTCAGTCAGTCATGTAATACCACAGAAAGAGCTTGTTTTGTGAGTCAACTTCAAGTTTAAACCAGAGAGCATTTAAATGTGTATGTTTGCTTTGTTACAATTCTGATTTTGATTAATTCATGTTTTTAAGATAATCTCAAAACACAACACATTTTGGTTTATACTCAAACTCTGCGAGATTTCAGTAAAAGGAATTCATTAAAAGTCAAATCCGTATGCAGACTTATTCTGAATCGTAATAAAAAAACAAACTACATGATCTCCAACTCAGCAGTCAGAATGCTGTGGATGGTGTAAGCATGTTAAGGTTTCATTTTCTCCGTTTTTCCTTATGATCAACATTCAGTGTAGGTTGCTTTTTCCTGAAGGCAGGGACACACCGAGCTGACTGTGAGAAGAAGAAGAAGTGGCGGACTACGACGGCTCTGCTGTTGATTCAACATGCTGAATCGGGCGAAGATACAGCTGAAGAGGGATGACTAGTGCCAATGATGTCCCTGCCTTTAGTCGATGCTATCCAAGTAAAATACATGTCCTCAGAGCTACTCCAGTAGACTCATGCTTCCAAGCTAGATACCTGTGGTTTCCCTCCATTGTGTTGTCAAGCCAGTGTCAAGCCATTTTCACACTGGAGGAGCCAAACCAAAGCCTGTATCCTGCCAACAACAGCAGCTGCCATGGCAGCACACTGGGAGGTCCACTTTATAGGAGCAGGTCACTCCTCTGAAAGGGGCAATAAGAACATTTTGCACCTTATGCTTAACTGTGTGAACACACATATATCTGAGAGTGGTGGGAATTAACTTGAACACACACTTAACAACACACAACAGGCAGATGCAGAGGGCACCTGGCGTTGTCACTAACGTACAGTACAGCCAATTTCAACAGAAAATGTTATCTATTTGAAATAAAATGCCATGAAAAGTGAATTTATAGTGAATTAATCCCTTCCTTATAATCCGTATCTTACTCTGCTGCCTTGATCCCAAAATCCGTTAAAATTATTAAACATTTGTGCTCGTGTTGCCTGTGTAGCTGTGTGTGTGTGTGTGTGTGTGTGTGTGTGTGTGTGGTTTTTTTTTTTGAAGTTATCACTGATTAATCACAGCACATCTAGTCATCGCCATAATCCTCAAATACCTCTACACCTCTGGCACAACCTTCGTTAGGTTGCTAAGCCAACTGCTGCCGAGCTGACAGACGCACTGATTAAGATGAAGTCGAGTTTCTGGAGCTGGAAAAGCTGTAAATCTGAAGTTTACACAGCAGAAAAGGGGGGAGAGAGGAGGGGGGAGATCACACTCCAGCGCATCGCTTCAAAGGAAACTTCAAAACAGTGATGGAGCACATGGAGACCAACCCTCCTGCCGGGCGGGCCGAGCCAGAGACTGTACAACGTCTGCACAGTTGAACTCAAAAGGGCTTTCATAACTGCGTACAAACATGATAACCCTGTAGATGATGTTAGTGGTTAGTTCATTATCTGTTTCATTATGGCGATTTGTTCTGCCCTTCTCCAGGCCTTCAGTGGGAAAGGTCACCGCGTCCTCAGACTGTTGATCAAAGCAACAATTGGTGCCTTTTACTTTTGTTTTATGTCTTTTAATTTATTGTTGTATTTTATATGTCTCATCTCATCTTCATCCGCTTATCCGGGTTCGGGTCTCGGGGGCAGCAGCTTTAGCAGGGGACCCCAAACTTCCCTTTCCCGGGCCACATTAACCAGCTCTAACTGGGGGATCCCGAGGTGTTCCCAGGCCAGTGTGGAGATCTAATCTCTCCACCTGGTCCTGGGTCTTCCTCGAGGCCTCCTCCCAGCTGGACGTGCCTGGAACACCTCCCTGGGGAGGCGCCCAGGGTTCATCCTTACTAGATGCCCGAACCACCTCAACTGGCTCCTTTCAACGCAAAGGAGCAGCAGCTCTACTCCGAGTTCCTCACGGATGTACTTTTGTGCCTCGTGTGAGCTGTTATATCTTTTATTTATGATGTGTATTATTCTGTACAGCACTTTGGTGGACATCGGTTGTTTTAAAGTGCTTAACAAAGACAGTTGGATTGGATTGGATACAATAATCTATGAATTTACTATGCAACCTGCTCTCTATCAGAGAAAGTGCGTAAAATTCCACCCATGTGGTCATTGCACTTTCTTAATTATGGAGTTATCTTCAAATCAACATCACATATATATAAAATCAAACCACAACCACTTCAATTATGTTTCAATCCATGTTTCAGTCTGCTCATATGCCCACAGGCTTCTATCAGCTTCACCAGGACGGACAGTAAACATACACAAAAACCTGGGAATATTCTCATCTGTCCAGCTCATCATTGTACTCAAAGCAACTTCAGTCAAAAGCAACTGGACTTGGTTAAATACAAATAACCAAGTCCAGGTTCTTTGGACTGAAACTGCCTTGAGGACAATACAAAAACGTTTCCTGATTTACTGTAAACTGCTGTTAAGTCAATCACACATGTGCCGAATACATCAGTGGACCACACATAATCTGGAAACACCATCACAGCCACGCTCATTGGTTCATAAACGAGCATATGGGAAAAAACACAATATTGTAAATGGAGTTTTGCCCAAAGTCCACTCACGCGTATTCTCCTCATCGCGGCCACGATCTCCACTCGGCTGCTCGGCCGCGTCACATCCAGGCTGCCGATGTACTGTGTGTCAGGAAGGCACAAACACGACAGGTACGAGACGTTAATGAAACAGTCACTTGGTGTGTATTCACTGAAACACTTCGCGTGTCCACTAAAAAAAGGCGAATGGACGTTAATGATCAACTGTGCGCAACTTCAATCCCTCGCGCTTACCTTCGCCTCAAAGTTGATCCCGTGCTGGAACGCTTCCTCGTTGTGCAACGGGATCCTCAGATCGTGCCCATCATCGACGAGGTTGTACTTGGTTTTTGCAGGCATGTTTTCAAAAGTACTCACTAATCCACACTACCGGAGACAAACGGAGATGACCGGAGGGGGTCGAACCGGGTCGGTTTAAGAGGGGAGTAATCCAAGGGGGAATAAAAACAAAACCCAATTCCAAATCCTGTTATTTAGGCTTCGTGTTCCCCATCGCAGCGAACCGTCCCAGCACTGCAACGCTCCGACGCCGCGACCAAGTGGCGGTAACTACTCCAGCCGCGCTCCGGCGCACCGCTGCCCCGCTTATAGGCACCGGAACAGCTTTAAAAACACACGCGGGCCAGCGGGAACGGCGACAGGCGGGGGACAGATGTGTTTTCCTGACTTTTCCTGTGGTGAGTGTGGAAGTTGGTGGGTCCTGCCTCCTGCCCCGGACTACCCACCCCTCCACCCCCCGCGCACCGGAGAGTGGGTGTGATTGGAGGAGTCCGGAAACCCCACCTGTTTCCATTGGAACAGAGGCGCACCGTGGCTCTGTGGAGGAGGGGCTCACGGACTGGTACCTGCCCCCCTCTCCCCTCCCGTTCCCTCCTCTCTCCGTGCGCACACACGGCACAGTGCGCGCACACACACACACACTCTCATGGGAATGACCTGTCACTCGCGTAAACAAAGGAGTGGTGGAGCCGACTGTACAGAAGCTACGCGTCGCTATTCTGCACGCGTTACCTTTGTTAATAATACATTAACATGCAATTTTTAGCACAGTATGCACAAACTAGGATAATATTATAAAATAAAAGTGTGACTGTTGGCCAAAGGAATGGCCTCTGTTTATGTGTGTCAGAAAATATGTGGGAAAATGATCAAAAGTTCTGACTGGAAGATGAGGTGGTAATTTACTGTAGTCAATCTGCTCTGATGATAATAAGAAATGTTAATGTGCCTTTACAGATGGGGCTGATGTGTGGTAATAACAAACCTCTGCCACTGAATAGAATACAAAAGGGCAAGGCTACCAACTAGTGGCCACATCTGCTTGCACCTACAGATATCTCATAAAACATGTAAGAATAATAAGAATATGTGATTTCTTTCTTTCAATTTTTTTTTCTGGATTGGCCAATAAGACCGTATTCTACGGGGGAAGTGTTGGGTCTATGTAAATCATAAATAAGCCATAGAGTGTGGTCTTTACCTACTCTGTAAAGTGTCCTGAGATAACTTTTGTTATGATTTGGCACTGTAAATAAGATTGAATTGAATTGAGTTGAAATAAGAGGCTTTTATCATTCATAACATATAGAAAAAAAGTGGATAAAACATGCCGCAAGGTCAGAATCTCACCAATTTTAAAGTAATTTAAAGCAAAACAAACTTGTCTCCCCATATCAGGATCCCATTATTTACAAATTGACCCCTTAATATACACTTAAAGTCCCTTAAAGCTCTTTGCATTTGTTTAATTTTGTTTTCTTTTTTAACCGGCTGCTTAAAATGACATTTTCTAATCTTAATATAGAATCTTAATATGAAAAGATGCTGAAAAATAATGCAAAAGTTGTCTTTAGATTAAAATATTATCAGCCTAAACACAATCTGGTCAACGTAGGACATGTACAGTGATAATATGCCAATATGCCGAGGTGCTGTTTAGCAAGGCACCGAACCCCCAACTGCTCAGGGCGTCGGTCACTGGCAGCCCCCTCGCTCTAACATCTCTCCATTAGTTGCATGTATATAGGATTCTGTCTGTGCATGTGTGTGTGTGTGTGTGTGTGTGTGTGTGTGTGTGTATTTCAGGCCTGTGTGTGTGAAACATGAATAAAATAATAGAGTGAAAAAATTTAATTTACCCGTTGCGGGACTAATAAATGAATTCTTCTTCTTCTTCTTCTTCTTCTATGTGTGGTTGAGCATTTAAAAAAAAGGATCCTTCACGCTGAGCATACTTCAAACATTCTGCTCAAGCATCTGGAATAAAAGCATCCGAGAGACGTTCCGTAGAGCACGGTCATACGTGGTCAGCAGACACGGCAGAGCTGTGCTAATGTTTAATGCAGTTGTTGTGTTGTATAATGCAGACCATCTGTGTCACCCCGGGAGTGAAGATGCTCCTCTTAAGGTGGTCCCAGATGGGGAGGAAAGGGGAAGTGGGGCGGCAGTAATTCACATTCTCACCACCTCTTTGGAAATATAAATATAAAGCAGTGCTGCTAATGGCATCCTGAGGGCTAATATGGTAGCTGGATGATGTTGCATATGATTTACTCTGGATGATATGCCTTCAAAACTGGCATCTGACTACTGAATTTAATTGGGTACCATTCTGCCCTTCCTCTCAGTTATCTACTTCACTATTCACTGTAGAGTTGAATTAAAACCTTAACATCATCGTTATCAAAATGAATTCAACCCTTTAGTAACTGAGCTCACGTTTAAGAGCTGCGTATGGTGACAGCAGAATTATTGGACACAATACGAGACTATCTCACAGCTTTAAATGACTAAGTCTCAGGTTTTCAAGCACATGTTGACATTCAGGCCCACGAAACACTCATTTTATTGTTTTATTGCCTCCATCCATCCATTTTTTTCTGCTTATCACGGTGGCGTCAGACACAGAAGTGGATTCCAGACGTCCCTGTCCTCTGCAACATTTTATAGCTCTTTCCAGGCATTCCCGGAGCAGCTGTTGTGACATAAAGAGAGCTGAGCCATAAGGCAAAGCTCTCGGTCTACCGGTCAATCTTCGCTCCTACCCTCACCTGTGGTCATGAAAGCGGGGTCATGACCGGAAGAACAAGGTCGTGGGTACAAGCGGCCGTAATGGGTTTTCTCAGGAGGGTGGCTGGAGTCTCCCTTAGAGAGAGGGTGAGAAGTTCAGCATCCGTGAGGAACTCGGAGTAGAGCCGCTGCTCCTTTGCGTTGAAAGGAGCCAGTTGAGGCGGTTCAGGATCATCTGGTAAGGATGAACCCTGGGCGCCTCCCTAGGGAGGTGTTCTAGGCACGTCCAGCTGGGAGGAGGTCTCGGGGAAGATCCAGGACCAGGTGGAGAGATTATATCACCACACTGGCCTGTGAACGCCTCGGGATCCCCAAGTTAGAGCTGGTTAATGTGGCCCGGGAAAGGGAAGTTTGGGGTCCCCTGCTAGAGCTGCTGCCCCCGCAACCCGATCCCAAATAAGCGGTTAAAGATGAAGATGAGTCTCAGGCCAGACAATATTACTACAGATATAATCTGCTGCTGATACACAAACAAAGACTTGTTCTGGGTCTACCCCGGGGCTTCCTTGCCCAGGAGTAACCCAGGACACATCCGGATCAAATGCCCGAAACACCTTAACTGGCCCCTTTTGACGGGAAGGAGCAGCGACTCTACGCCGAGCTCCCTCAGGATGTCTGAGTACCTCACCCCATCTCCAATGCTGGCAAACTTCCAATTCCAGCAAACAAATGGAAAGATGTGCCAGAACCCAAGACTGTTCCGGTTTGCTCTTAACTCAGCGCTGCCTTGTTTGACTGTTTGATCTGAGTTTTGAGGTCAAGTTGTGAAATTCCAGATACAGTGAATGGTCGGTCAACTCGCCGAGCCGTATCCATTATGCAGCACGCGGATGGATCTCCTGATCGCCATAGAAAATGAGTTTCCGACAACTTCATATATGTCAACAGATCCAGTGTCTCTCCATCTCGAAGCTGCAGGTAAAAAGCAAAGAATTTGAAGTAGAGTGAGACCTCTTCCTGCTGCTCTCTGTCTCTCTGAGGGTCAAACATAGATGCACATATAATTACCTTTTTGTATGCAATATTATGAAGGATAAACCTCCTGTATCACACTGTTTTAAGCGCCCTGAGGTCAGGACCACCTTGCCCTCATGACAGCAAAACAGCTAGATGACAGACAAAAGGCTGCTGTCCCTGCATGTGGAGTTATTGCTGAATACAACCAGGGGACTAGTTGGGGACCCCATGTGCTCTTAAGGCTCTTTAAAAGGGATAGAGAGCAACCTAATCTCTGTCAGGTCTTCAAATACATGTTGATCTGTTGATTAGGGCTTTGGCTTTTGAAGCATATGCTCCCCACATGGAGTAGGTTTTGGAGATCAGTGCACAAAAACAACATGGCACTTGAAAGCCAAAAGGCGACATGTAGCATTAGGATCTCACAGTCATACACCAAAAATATCTGCAATACTGGAGCCTCTTTTTGCAGGGGACTGGTGGGCTTACCACAAAGTAAAGTGTGCTGATGTGTCATAGAGTCAAAGGAGGACTTTTTATCTGCACAATACCAGTAATCCTACAAAAGACACATGCTCAGATGTATTAAGAATTCCTTTATTAGTCCCGATTTTTTCACTCTATTATTATCATTTATGTTACACACACAGGCCCGAAATACACACACATGCACAAACAGGACCTATATACATGCAATTAATGGAGAGATGTCAGAGCGAGGGGGCTGACAGTGACCAGCGCCCCGAGCAGTTGGGGGTTCGGTGCCTTGCTCAACCGGCGACCCTCCGGTTCCCAGCCAAGTCACCTATGGACTGAGCTACTGCCGCCCCATTAGACAAGTCACAACCACCTCTTGTTGATTTCATTTTCTAAACAAATTGTTTAGAAAATAAATGGATGTATGTGGTTGTAAAGCAGGTGTCTTTTTCTAACAGCTTCCACAAACCTTCAAATTTGTACGTGGTTATTGCAGTGAAGATTATTGCACCAAGTGAAGAGAGTAACACTGATATGTCCTTGAGTGCACAATAAAGAAAAATGAGATTATCAAAACAACCTGACACCAGTTTAATTAATATTCATTGTTTAGGACACAAAAAAACACGATTTAGTAAAATGAATAAAAACGGAGGTATCTGTTCTCGTAAATGAACCCTTCAAATATTCTAATGGGATAATGTTTTTTTTTATGCACTGCGGTATGTGTTGTTTTCAGCCCATTGGTCCGTTGCAGGTGAAAGGAAAGGGTGGCAGCAGCATGTGTTGGGCTGCAGGGCTCACTGCTTATTTTACATGTCATACTCATTTTGTTATTTCCAGGAGGACCGAGAGCGATCCCTGAACCCATCACCTATCTGTCTCTGCCTCTAACACTTTCCGGTGTAGCCAGCAGATATCCGGGCCAAGACTTTATGTTGGCAGCGGCCCAGCTTGGTTCACCAGTCCATGCAGAGTTGTGCTAAACTCGCACAGTAAGTCTGTGTCCAAAATCACCCCCTTGTTCGCTCATTCACTACACCCTACATAATGGACTCTGGTAAAAAGGGAGTGATTTGGGACACAGCCTGAGACTATTTTGTTCACAATTCTTCGCTTATATATTTACCTTCATCCACGCTAACTTAACTTTATGAAAAATCTCTACTGAGTGGATTCATCTGAACACATCAGCATGTGTCAGTGTGAGACAGAGCTTTGGTTTTCTTATGGTGGCAACTCCATTCAGTGTGAGGTCAGTGTGTCAGCAGGAGCCCTGAAGCTTGGATACTCTCACTGCGGCATATATCTGCCACTAGCAACAGCAAGCAAGCAAGCACAGTCATTTGTGTGTGTGTGTGTGTGTGTGTGTGTGTGTGTGTGTGTCTTACACATCTTGAGGGCCTCTTAAGCTGAATTAATAATGGAGATTTCAAAGAATGTGGGGCACACAACGCGAGGAGTAGATCCACTTCTCCTTTGAGAGTTTCTGTAAAGAAGACAGACAAGAAGGGAACAAATGATGACAACAATACATTTCTAATTGCGCCTGAAGCTGTGTTACAACATGGAATATTAACAGAACAGAGGAATTGCAGCTCACACAAGAGGGTAGATTACTACAGATATAATCGGCTGCTGAAACACAAACAAAGACTTATGGAGCCAACAGACTCCATTATCTGTGTTCAGGCTCTTACAAACCAGCGTTAATTAACTAATGTGCTCGGACCACAGTTAAATGACTCTTTGTTTTGTAGCTTAGTAAAGCGTAGTATTCATTCAAATACTGTTATCAGCACTGATAGGTTTAGACGGTTTACGTGTTTGGAAAAGAGGATCCCTTCATAGACTTAACTTCACAAGGCTGAATTAGAACTTTTCAGAACAACCAACACCATCGCTCATCGTACGGAAGTGATTATTCAACCTGTTTTAGTGCTTTGTTTGTGCCAAAAGGTTTGGGACTGTTTCAGTTTATCTAACTTTTCATAGAGCAGTTTAAAAGTGTCTAATCCAACAGAGACTTCACTCAAAACTGTGAGCCAACAACAGTCATGCTAGCTGCCCTGTGGGGCCGTATTTAAGCTGGTGCTTTGAGCTAAATGTTAAGGTCAGTATGTGAGCATATGCTCACAATAACAATGCTAAGAGCAGGCAAAGTTTAACGTGATTATCATCCTCATACCTTAGCATGCTATCATGCAAACAGGTAACAGAGGGGTGGCAGTAGCTCAGTACGGAGTCTGGACTGATATCTAGAGAGGTGCCAATTTGCCCTTTAGGCACTGTCGAAGCCTCAACTGTTCTGGGCATCTGTCCATATCCAGCCCCCTTGCTCCTACATCTCTCCAATAATGTGTGTGTTATTCGTCCCTGTGCGTGTGTGTGTGTGTGTGTGTGTGTGTGTGTGTGTGTGTGTGTGTGTGTGTGTGTGTGTGTGTGTAGGAAAGTCATTGGTTTTGTGGGTATTTGGTAATAGACCAAAGCATAAAATTAAAGGTTTGTTCTTATGAGAATGCTTTGGAAAAGGGGGTCATGAATGTTTCTACGAACTATAGCAATCCATCAAATAGCTGTCAAGACTTTTCCTCGAAAACCACATGTGATGGTCGTGGTGGCACTAGATAAAAAGTCACAGAGGATCGATTAACATACATGTTATCTAATCAATCTATCCAATAATTTAGCCATCCTGGCGAACATGTCAAAATTACAACAACATAGTTCAGACACTAACGTATAGCTCACAGAGTATTCGACGGAGCGGTCTGTAGCCCACAGGAGCCCACATGAACTGGAAGCATGGCAAGCTTTTCACCTTTCTGACATGTGAGGCCATGAAATTAAATACTGTAAACTTGAAATCCCCCATCACAAGTCATGGCCTCAGTGAGGACATGGTTGCTCCAAAAGTAAGAACAGAGTTGGGAAAGTAAGTTGTTTGGTTTTCAGCACCTGTTGCTTCAAACTGAACTACATCTTCAAAACCTTGACTGATTTTTAAGATCTGGTGAAAACTTTAGATTCCAGGCTCTCTGTATGCAAGTGTTTTAAATAAGTCTGTTTTTATTTGGCTTGTTATTCGTTGTCTGACTTTATACGGTAACTGTATCAGTAACTGTCTCTTGTAAAATAGATCTGTGATCAAGGCTAAATAAAACAATAAAAAATGAGCTGTGAGCACTGTGAGTGATTTTCACTTCGAGAGGTGAAAATATTCAGGATGTTTATCAAGATAAAATAAAACATTTATGAGAAAATGTACTTTATTTTGTGGAACAGAAGCCGGCCCTGACCCATTGATAACCGCTGCAACGGACTTCTGACCATTAACTAAATACATCAGGAACTGAGCACCACCTATGGCAACACCTTTTTTTGAAAATGTAGCAGAAGTTCTTCTCCTCACCTAAAATATATATATATATATATATATATATATATATATATATATATATATATATATATGTTTATATCATGACTCTCTCTTGCAGATTGATCCAGCACAGTTAAAAAGTGAAAACAAAAGTAAGGGTGACACCATGTGGACATATTATAAAGTGCTGAACACCAACTCCTCTGACCAAGATAATCAATTTATGTGAATTTACAAACCACATCTATGTGCCCTGTGATAGACTGGCGTCCTGTCTAGGGTGTACCCCGTCTCACGCCTGATGTCAGCTGGGATCGGCTCCAGCCCCCCCCGCGACCCTGATAGGGACAAGAGGTTGAAGATGAAGGAATGAATACGCGCAAAAGAATAAAAATACAACTTATATACGCAAAGATATATTTGAATAATTAGATCTCTTAGTTGTATTTTGAGTGTGAATGACCTCTAAGGAAAAACATGTCGATATTATATGACTGACATAAGTGAGTAAAAATGTTGTGCAGTTTCCTTGTACAGCATGTAGAAAAACTGCATGTAGAAAAACTGCAGTGTTGATTACATGAATCTATTCCCAATTTATCCTCTTGACTATTGCGCATCATACAAGAATTGTATTGTGTCCAGAAAAGACGATTTAAGGACTGATCACGTTTTTTTTTTTAAACACAGGCTTATCTTTTTAACTGCTTGTCATATCATGGTTACATTTTACTATAAAGAGAACATAAAACATTAATTTGCACATTAGAAACAGATCAAAGTGGTTCTCTGTTGCACCGGGAGCAAGTGCAGAACACTAAACTGTATGAGATTGTGCTACTTTCATTCCCTTGGAGCGCTCTGTGTTGTGTAACAGTAAAAATTGTCACTTTGTTGCTTGGCAGCCAGACGACTCTTTTATGAATGAGTATTTGTATTCAGCCAGTTCCCCCAAGTCCAATAGGTTTGTTCTTCTCCTGAGCGGTTTCCCATTCTCTCATAGTCTACCGAGCACATTGTGTACTTCGGCCTTAACGGGCCCATGAAACTGTCGCCACAAATCACAGCATTGCTCCTCTGTTGTGGGCCTATTGACTCAGTCCGGTGCCTAACACGCTGCAGTAAACCTATCAAGGGCATGAGATGTTATTAACTTTCACTCTGATATAATAACCAAGGGGGAAAAAAACAACTCTAGCACACACTGACAAAACTCACAAACACTGAAACTTGCTGTGATTGCCTTTTGATGTGTATTCAACTTGAGTATGACAAACAAGTGGGGAACTGGAAGCTTTATGACTTTTAAATAAGTAGAAGCTAGATATAGATATATCACAAGCCTCACACCAACACCCTGTCTGCCAGTCGTGCAGTTTCAAAGGCTTATTTGTTTTATATGTTGGGGAAACTATGCCTCACCTAATCTGTAACCCTGTCTGACCTGAGTTATCCATGATGCCTCTGCCAGTATGGTGCAGGCTTTTATGGTCTGTAAGATTCAATTCAATGCAATGAAATTTTATTTACAGTGCCAATTCATAGCAAAAGTTATCTGAGGACACTTTACATCCTCTACCCCTGAGTAGTCCTGTGATAAGAATTCAAAAGTTATTAAATTATGGTCTGATAAAATAGGACTCTGTAGAAAGACTATTAAGTCATTTGTTTCCGCACCATAAACCAAAACAAGGTAGAGGGTGTGATTAAAACAGTGAGTGGGTTTATGAACACTCTGACTAAAACCAATTGAATCTAATAGAGGGATATACACAATACTAAGGCTATTATTATCAACGTCCATGTGAATATTATAATCTCCTACAATGATTACTTTATCAGATTTAAGGACTAAATTTGACAGAAACTCTGAGAATTCAGATCGAAATTCAGAGTACGGACCAGGAGCACGGTACACTATAACAAGTGTAATTGGCTTCTTCTTCTTCTTCTTCTTCTTCTTTAGGCATAATTAATTGATATGGATGAATATCAAAATATGAAGCTCCCTTTTTTTTAAAACCTGCTGATCATCAGCGTCTGTATAAGAAATGACCCCTTCATTTGTGTTGAGTCACAAATATATTTGATAAACATAATTTTTTTTCCACCATTTCAGTCATTTCTCTTTAGATGTGAATCTAAAATGTGAAGAATGTGAAGTGTGAAAATAAATTTGACCATATTTTGAAAAATGTAGGGTATTTTTTATTGGGGGGGACAATTTATGTTTACAGAAATTAAGGGGTCAGTCTTTGGATATTTGGACTATACCATTGTAAACCACACGGTCTACACAGACTCCCCTTCAAGTAGATTTGCATAATCTGCTAAATAATTGCCATTCATGTGACAAATGATGCAAGTGCCCACTGTGTTAATGCTTTAATCAAATGATCGACGTAATCTGATTATTTACAGAGATTATTGACTATCGTCCCAGGTTTCACTTCAAGGTTACAATCTGCTGTCTTTCTTAACTAATCACAACATGCAGCTTAAATCAAAGATCAGTCATCGACCGCCCTGGTTCCAGCCAATCAGAGTTTGAGTCTGTTTAAACCCAGGTTGTGTCTGTGTGCACTGGGGCAGGAGCCGGCTTCTGGGGCAGACCGGACAGGGGCGGGCTGATCCACCACGGTCCCGAGGGAGCCCCCGGACTTGGAGACAGTGAGGTGTGAGCTGGGTGTCACTGAGTGCATGTGCTCGTGGGGGTGCAGGTGTGTATGGTTGTGGTGCTGATGCCCAGTGTGTCCACTGTCTGCTCTTGCATGGGCCTGCTCCTCCACAGCAGCAACCTGCAAGAGAAAAGAGTCTATTTCAGCTTCTACTGATCTCAGGAAACTGTTATGAAACATGATTGAAGAGAGCGATGAGGCTGAAGGTATCAGGATTAGGTTGCACTCACACTGTCCATCCTTACCGTGCCCAAATAGGTTTTACGGGTAAAGTCTAGTATGTTTGACCAGTGTGAGTGCAACTCCACCGCATCTAGCTGGGGCCCGTTTGCCTGCCACGGGCCGTTTGAGAGAGGTGGGCTTTTGTAAAGCGAGTTTGCACATGTACGAGCACGAGCGTGGGCACGCGTACGAGCACAAGGCCTACGGCGGCTGTGAGGTCATTTTATGTGCGCCTGTTCAGACATAGAAAAAAAAAGATGGACCATGCGCGGGCATTTAAAACAATGGCTGCGAAAGGTTTACGTTGGTGTGATGCGGAGGTGTAGTGTTTATTTTTCAGTGCAAATATAAATGTTGAAGATCAGATCTGAAGCAGGTACCTGAGGTTCGTAGACCTCACACTTGACATCTACGGGGTTCCGAAATGAGCTGTCCTTCTTTCCGACAGGGAGTCTGACTTCAAACTGGTCCTCGTGGGCCACGTGCGAGCCCAGACAGAAGCCTCTATGCTGAGAGAAAAGAAAATCAAGAACAGCTGATCTGGATTTACACTTTTACAACATCTTGTTTGAAGCCTGAAAGGATTCAGCAATGGATGGATGTGCATGTGGAACCAAGAGTAAGTATGTGTGTGTTTGTGTGTGTGTGTGTGTGTGTGTGTGTGTGTGTGTGTGTGTGTGTGTGTGTGTGTGTGTGTGTGTGTGTGTGTATGTGTGTGTGTGTGTGTGTGTGTGTGTGTGTGACTCACAGCAAACTGACAGTCCATAGGCGGGCAGTTGCTCAGTTCATTGGCATCTGTTTTCTTTGAACACACTGTCTCGAGGATGGTGAACTCCACAAAGTAGGATGGACCATCGACCCACTGACAAACACACAAAGACATGATGCATACACACATGCACACACACACACTACACATCCTGATGCTTTTCAAAGGGACTTGATTACTTCATTTTTTTCTTAACCTGTGAACTGGCTCTCGTGATGTTCTCCAGAGTAAAGTAGTTGGCCAGTTGGCTCTCTTCATTGAACCTCTGCAGCGAGAGATTGGCTGTCTCTTTGACAACAGGCTCATTGAGGTTGTCAGCTGTGGGACAGTCCGGACACACATCCACCACTGCAGTGGCGGGAACTAAACACAAGATCCAGAAGAGTCAAAGGTCAGTTGATAGTGTTTATTTAGGAGCTAACCCGGGAACTTTGCATAGTCACCGAGACTCCTTTCTTCCCTAACCTCATCCTGCAGCATGAACTCTTTCAGCTACTGTATCAGCATCATCCCTCCCTTCCCTCTGACGGTTTACTTTATCCAGACTTGTTACCCTTCACTTCTTCAAATTATGGAAAAAATATATGCATAATCAGTCATGGATGACACATTTACTTGCATAGGGGAGGTATTTGGGAAAAGAGAATATGTAGAGAAATAATTTAATGTAGCCTATGTTAGCATCTTTAATTTCACACCTCACTTAAAATCAGAGCTCAAACAAAATAGACTTGCAACACTTTTCTATCATATAGCTTTTGTATGTTTTTGTATCATCAAATGAAAAAAAATGGAATTTACCTTCACGAAGTGCACAGGAGTAGCTTTGAAGTTCGACTTGAGAGTTGATGTAGGCAGATACCTCACACTCTCCATACACCTGAAGGACACAAACACATACAGTACATTGTCTCAAGTAAGTCCCAAGTATTGTTTTTCTTGGGCAAGTCAAGATAAGTCACCCCCCCCCCCAGATATCTTTATATAGAGAAAAGACAATGTATTAGTTGGCCTACCTATCTAATGATGATATTATGTGCCATGTTTATCTAACCTGTTCAAAAGGTATGTCTATGAACCAAATTTGTTTGATATATTATATTAATCCACATTCAGTTAAATAAATGGTAAATGGACTTGTACTTATAAAGCCCCTTTCTAGTCTTCTGACTACTCAAGGCACTTTCACACTACTTGTCACATTCACCCATTCACACAGACATTCACACTGATGGCAGTGGACATCTACAGACCATCTAATCTAACCATTCACACCACATTTACACACCCATGCGCAGCACGGGGAGCAATTCGGGGGGTCAATGAAAATATTCAAGAACAGTCGGACAAGAAAGCACACAAAAACTCTGAGGTCTATGGAAAGATTTGTAAACAAAGCAACGCAGACGGACAGTATGAGTCACTTCAAGTCCAAGTCAAGTCTCAAGTCCACATCTCTGGTAAGGACACATGCACATAACCAAACTGAGGTCAACGTATTATATGCAAGTGTTAACTAAAAGCCTAATTTTTGCATCAGTCTAAAACCATATTCTTAAAGCAGAGTGAGTTTTAGTTTGGCCTTGTGTTGAGGTTAAGGCAGGTATGTCCCTCCACGAAAGCACAAATTGTCTTGATCTTGAAGAGTGAAGATACACCACCCTGTGGTACTTACTGGAACATCACCGATATCTCTGACTTCACATTGTTTCCATGGTTTCCTGCTGGTGATGTGGCATTTGGTCTCCATGACATCAAGGGTCAGTTTGTAGAGTGACACGCCTTTTTCCTGGACACAAAATACACACACTTGACTGCTTGCTGTTCATGTCTAAATAACCAATTCTCATGATTCATGTTTTTGCGCGTGCATAAGTGAGTGTTCGCCCTCACCTTTTCAGGAATGTGAGAGAGGTCATACAGTCTGTTGAGGCTCAGGATGTAGCCGTCTGTCCGGTCCTGGTTGATCTGCTCCAGAGCCTCTTCTGCCACCCTCACAGCCTCAGGGCTATTGCAGCCTGGAGGGTCTAGCTTGGCTCTCCCCTCCTGCTGCAGCACAGCCAGACATAGAACCAGCAGGTACACACTCATCCTCTCCCATACACCCACACAGACACACACCCACACTCACACTGATGGGCCTAATAAAAACCCTACTTTTATCCACTTGAATCACTAAAGCCTATACTAGATCATTTAACATTTAAACTGACATAGGTCCAGGTTTGTAAATCTTCCTTTGCAAGACCTGTAATCCTAGTTTTTCCAGGGAAGCTTTGGACAGACACATGTGAGGCTGATGCTGGACTTTCCCCTCTTTCACAAAGGATGAGCAAACAGCTGCTATCTGCTGCTCTGCAGGCCAACGGCTGGTTTTGACACACTGAGGGGTCATAGTGCACTGGGGAAAGGGGAAATGGATACATCAAAGGAAAGCTCATCAAATACAGTACACCTAATTCTGCGACACTTTCAAAGCTGATGCTGCAACAAATTTCACAGAAATACATCATCGGAAACCCACTGTATATTTTGGTTATGAAGTACAACGCATGGTGACAAGACAACTTTGCATACGTCCCATAAGGCACCACTCTTATAAGGCCAAACATAGGAACAAGGAAAGGAACATAGGATCCCCTTTGACAAGCAGGAAAAATCAGACCTTTTTCAAAATAAGGGTTTGAACATAGGTACACTCCCCTTTGGTGCTAGCATAGTTAGCTGTTTACTATTGTCAAACATAGGCAAGGCATGGCAAGTTTATTTTTAAAGCCCAATTCAACAACAAGGTCATTCAAAGTGATTTACATAAAACATTAAAATTACATTTACGTAACGATAAAACATAAATAAAAATATCGGGCAGTGGATCATTTCTGCCTCCTTGCACACTTCTACAATTCTTTGATTCTAACTGTAGCACGTACATTTGACAAGTGGATTTAAACCACAACATATGACATAGGATGGTTTGGGTAAAGACTGAACTGCCCACCAGCTAATGTGCTAACAATGGTGGAACCGAGCTTTGTTTCTGGCTAAAACCAGTGTTTACTAATGTCTCATTTCCTGTGTCATTTGACATTTTTAGACTCTTTTTCCTTTAAAATATAGAAATCTATATAAATAAAGAAGTATTGAATTATGTTACAGGAAATTTAGGAATCTAGAGACATTTTGATGCTTCTTTTTAGTCTCTGTTGGAGTATTTCTGTTCCCTGCATCGTCTTTATGTAATAACTGAATCATGCGATGTCAGTTATGCGTGGGTTGTGTTCAAAGGGTGAGTAACAGAGATAAGAGCTGTTTGCTGACTGTGCAAAGCCGATGACCAGTAAGTGTCCACACAGATAATGTGAACAGAGTGTATTCTGCTCTAAAGCTACTGCTGTTGCATTTGCTGTACGAAAGTTACAAAATGTCTGCTCCAGAGGTTTGGTTTGTCTGTAATGATCTCATAAGTTACTCTGAGCATCCAGAACCAAATATCACACAATTCTCATATGTTTTACCAATATCTTCCAATAAGGCTCAGCCTAATACATATATGCAGGCATAGTTTTTGAACACATTACACCATTGCATATACAAATGTCAAATCCACGTTATCTCATGAAATTTGATGTGGTACCAAATTCATGCATTTTTCGCGCATTCTGATGCAGATAAAAATATTTCCTACAATTAAAATAAGAAATGTACGGGATTATGCGGCCTGTGTGGAGGTCTGCACAATCGTAGTGCTGTTTCTAGTTCTTCATGTCTGTAGGGAGTTTGTGCTTCAGCATAAAGGGCTAAAGAGGCTGAGCTCCAACAGGCAACAATTCAAACTTTATACGGTTTTCTAAATCTGTTTAAAAATATAAAAAAATGTAATATATGATGCACACATATGCATATACATATATTTTATTAGGAAATGCCTCTTAAAATAAATATTTTAAGCCTTTATTTTGGTAGCGCAGATAATACCGGCACTTCCTGTATTGATAATGTGTCGTTCAGATGGATGTCATGTCAACCAGGAGTTTTTTAAAGATTCTGTTGTTTTTTTAAATACTTTATCGCAAAGTTTCAAGCAATTATTTACTTCCGTTGAAAGGAATATTTCATACAAGTTAGATAAAAGTTCATCTTCATGACATTTTGTTGAGAATCAGAAACATGGGAGTTGAAGACAAGTGCATTCAATCAAACTAAAATGATGACTTTAATAAAAGCAGAACATTGGGTGAGTATTTGTGGTATCATTTATTGTTTTGTGTAGCCAAAAACGGATATCGTATACAAGCATAGCAAAAATTCATGTTTGCTGGTTACAGTGACTCATCATGAAGATCTACACTGAAGAACACACTAAAGATGGTCCCTTCCCCCATGTGGCCATATATTCCCACAGTGCTGTTAAAAAAAGGAATTCACCAGTTAAGTGGTTTCATTATTTATGACCATTTCCCAACAAATGTGTAAGAACACTGCCTTTATTAGATGGTTGCAGAGAGAGAGGAAATGTTACGTGTAATGGGCTTATAATAAACCATCTTGTTCCCTAAGAATGACCCAAGGAAGCAGTGAAGCTGTGTTACATTGTCTATCAATGTGTCTGAAGCACGTGTTGAATGTGTCCGTGTCTTCCCTTCAGTCTGTGTCTTTGTGTGAGTTCTTTGTAAGGATCTATTCAGTTCCCAAGTGAGTTCCAGGGGCCACCTTATGGCTTGAACAAGGGGTCCGCAACAAACACTTGGTCCACCAGGGTGATTCCCACCAGCAAAGGGGAGCACTGGGCTGACACTGCGGTGACGAAGGCCTCGATGGTGGGTTCCATCTCTCCGGGGATCTGGGGGTCAGGTTTGAGGGGCAGGGTGACTCCCGCCGGAGCAGGGGCGACCTCAGGGAAGATAGGCATGATCATGGGCTGGTCCACGGAGGGCACCTTCTTCACCCTGCCCTCTGGGTGGTCATGGGCTTCGGCCTCATGGACGTGGTCGTGGTGATGGTGGTGATGCTCGTGGTCGTGCAGGTGAGCGTGCTTGTGGTCGTGATCTAGAGCGTGCTCGTGGTCGTGCTCGTGGGTGTGCGCGGCGTCGGTATGCTTGTAGTCATGGTGCTGGTTGGGTGAGTCGCCGCTGTGGTCGTGTGCCTTGGCGTGATGAGTGTGCACATGATCGTGGCCATGCCCGTGGTCGTGGGAGTGGGCGTGAGAGTGCCTGATGCCGCTGCCCGCATCATGGTCGTGCGTGTGGTGGTGGTCGCTGACGTTAGCGTGTTGGGTCATGTCGTGGTGACTGTGGCTCTTTGTGTGGTCGTGCTCGTGGTCATGTGTGTGCGCGCTGTCTGCAGCGTGTGCGTGGTCATGGGTTTGGCTGTGTGCGTGTGTGTCTGTGTGCGCGTGGTCAGTCTCTCCACCCAGCAGGTGGTGTGTCTTCTCTCTCTCAGCAGCCTGGAGAACATAAAGATAAAATTAATGATGTGGGGAACATAAGAAGGCGGAATTTAAGATGTGTGCTTAAAATGCTATATTCCTTCTGGTTATAAACCATAAAGACATAACATGAAGAATGTGGCAAGTTATGCTATTACAACTTTTTTGAAGGTTTTACCAATGTGACCATATGATAAAATTGATATGACTAAAATAATTGCTGATCATCAGTTTAAAGAAGTCAGGCAGTACAGGACCGCCTCTGTGTTTGAATGATAAAGTTCTCGCCAACCGATCTCAGCAATCACTTTTGTGACAACTATGTTAAGATAGTGATAATACATCTGATTGAATTCTCATTCATTTAGGGGAAAGAATAATAAATGTGTGCCTTTTGTTCGCTTTAGTGAGTAAATGAATGTGACACTGTGTGTTTTGTCACAGCTTAGTGAGTCTTACCTCAGGCTCGTAGATCTCGCACTCTACACTGACGTCAGCGTCACCAGTGGGAGAGAACCAGAGGCCGGCCTTACAGAAGCCCTTGTGCTGAGGAGAGAAGAACAAGAAAAATAAGCAAGAGAGGAGAGAGCGGAGTGGTGGTTACGCCTGTGGCTTTACAAGAGATTTCATAGTATTGCTACGATAAACCTGCCGACTGATATGAACACAAAGAATACAGATTCCAGAGCTACAGGGAGAAAAAGGAGGATCCGTCAGAAGGTTACAGTGTTAAAAATGATTAGACTTTAAATGGAGAGCCAGAATAAAAACTGGTTTTATCATTTCTCTCTTTTGTCAGAATACTAGCTGAATACAGTTCCACTTATGTCTCTTTTCAACATGAATCCAAAACAAATCCCTGAAGTTATAATAACCAATCCGTTTTTATCAAGATAAAATGTGAAAAGACAAATATTTTGTCATGACTCACAGCAAACTCGCACTCCATGAGGGGGCACTGAGCAGCTGCATCTGCACTCTTGGTGCAGGTGGTCTCCTGGATGGTGTACTCAGCATTGTAATACATATTCATGGCCATCTGGACACACACACACACACACACACACACACACACACACACACACACACACACACACACACACACACACACACACACACACACACACACACACACACACACACACACACACACACACACACACACACACACACACACACACACACACACACACACACAAACAGAAAAATACTTTTTTTACACAATGCTTAAAAGTACCTGTGTTTTTATTCAACTGTCAAGGGAATTTGAGTCAAACTTTTGAAATGTCTCAAAAAAAGAAACTTGAATTAGGTGTGTTAGCATCAGCTGGTGTAGAACGAATACACTAGGCTGCATGGTTTTGTCAGTTGGCCGCGTGTCTGTAATCGGTCAGTAAACAGAGTGAAAGAAGTCTAGGTCGCTAACAGGAAACAAAAGAAGACACCTAACTGCATCTACAAGAGAAACATGGAGAGAGGTCTTCGGGTAATGTGTTTTAATTGGGCTAGTTTTAATAGTTCTTTCATGTCAGCCAATGTTCATGCACTCCTGAGACAAAGACTTGTTATGAGGATATCTGAGAAGATGCGGACAGACGGTCAGCCATGTGTGTAAATGTTCACTCTGTCTGAACTATTTTGACAAAGGCGTTCTAGATCCTGTTCAACCCAATTTTCAAAATGGCAAAATCCACCTCAACTTAGCTTTTACGTGCATTTGAGGATTTTATTACATTTTTTATCATATTATGCTATTTTCATTTAGCTTTTCTAATGCTAATCTACAAAATGGGCTTTATAGAAACATGGCTAGTGAGATCTTTGATCAGGAGTTGGTCAAAAACCAAGTTAGCGAACTGGAGAGTTTGGAAGAGCAGGAGGAGGGAGCACAGACCACGATCAGGGGCCATGGGGATTGAGAGGGGTTTAGTCATATTTGGACAACTATATTACTGTTTATTGCATATCACAACAGGGGTGTCTCTGGATGAGGAACCTCAGAAAACAAACTTTATTTACACATGGAACGTACGTACCCCGGATGTAGCACGTTCGACTTTGAGCAGAGCGAAGCGATTGGACAGCCCGCTCTCACTGTTGAATTTTGCCAGTGAGAGAGACACAGCCTTCTGAACCTGCTCGCCGTCTATGTCGGCGTAAGTCGGACAGTCAGGACACAGCTCCACAATCTTGGATGAAGGAACTGAGCGGAGAGAAGAGAATAATATATCACCAGACTGTTTTGCACATGAACATCTCAGTTTCAATCTCATTTCACCAGACTGTGAGTCTTAGGATTTGTATTTTATTAGAAGAAACCAAAACCTGGCAGTCATTTAACTTTATTAAGTGTTGAAGAATCATGACCGAAAGAACGAGGTTGCGGGTACAAAATGGGTTTCCTCAGGAGGGGGGCTGGAGTCTCCCTTAGAGAGAGGGGGAGAAGTTCAGCCATTCGTGAGGAACTCGGAGTAGAGCCGCTGCTCCTTTGCGTTGAAAGGAGCCAGTTGAGGTGGTTCAGGATCATCTGGTAAGGATGAACCCTGGGCGCCTCCCTAGGGAGGTGTTCCAGGCACATCCAGCTGGGAGGAGGCCTCGGGGAAGACCCAGGACCAGGTGGAGAGATTATATCTCCACACTGGCCTGGGAACGCCTCAGGATCCCCCAGTTAGAGCTGGTTTATGTGGCCTGGGAAAGGGAAGTTTGGGGTCACCTACTAAAGCTGCTGCCCCCGCGACCCGACCCCGGATAAGCGGATGAAGATGAGATGAGATGAAGTGTTGAACAGGAAGTCTAACTGAACTGTTCAACACTTAAGTTTGCAGATAAATGCTCAGTGTGGTGTCGGGATGTCTTTCTCAGATACGTTTTTCAGTCAAGTAAATAAGAAAAATTGTATTTGCTTCTTTACCTGGTCTGACAATACACTCGTATTTGTAGAGACGCACCACTCTGTGGATCCTGCTGATGTAGATGACAGCTTTGCACTGTCCATAGACCTGCAAACACCAAGACAACAATAGGCAACACATACAGTATTTAGAAGACTTGACTTTAATGTTATGATTTCCTCTGAATCAAGACAGTATACTGCTCATTTAATTAATAACGTCAGACATGCTGATTTAGGTTGGGCATGCATGGAATTAAAATTGAATAGTGTGTGTGTGCGTGTGCGTGTGTGTGTGCGTGTGTGTGTGTGTGTGTGTGTGTGTGCATGTGTGTTCGCCTGTGCGTGTGTACTGTGTGTTTTCTAACCGGGGTGTCGGAGGTGGGACGAGCCTCACAGGCCTTCGGGTCCTTCTTGCTGAGAACACTGCAGTTGGTCTCCAAAACATCCAGAGTCAGGTAGAACACCTCGCCGATCTCTCCCTGTGACACACAGACACAAAACACGTTATCATGAGATCATGCAGGGATACTCAATTTGTTTTGGGCCCCTCTTTGCAAAATCAAAGAATGGTAAGGGGCCAGTTAATTAACAGTTTTCATTGAAGTGCCTTTCAACATTTACACAATTCGCTCAATTTGGCCAAGAGGCAAATCAAGTCGCAGCAGAGGCATTTGGGACACAGCCGATACTTCTGTAGGGGGGTCCTCCCCTTGTACCTTTTTTCTTTTTAAATAAACAAGCTCTATTTTGATGCTTTTCATTACTCTGGTACCTTTTTACATTCAAAGTACTGGACCCCCCCCCAAATAATATTCTCAGTAGTCGACGGGCCACTATTCTATCCATATTCTCAGGGAAATGATCTTCCACTTGGACGCAGGATGTGTCATGGCGGTGGTTCAAATGACGATGAATGAAGCCCTACATTTTTTTTCACAATCTGGCGTTCCCATGACAAACGTTCCTCATCCAATAATTCTCCGTATCGCTCGATCTTTCATAAAATCAAAACAGATCCGTCTTCTACTATACAGCAGTCAGACACATCATTAATCTTTGGATTAAACGTCGGACATCCGAACAGACATTACACTTATAATGAACTTAGAATGACTTAAAAAAAAAAAGAAAGGTAATTGAAATTCTTATCAACTGAGTCTTTATTGAGGACTAGAGGTAAGCAGATTTTGGTATGAGCGACCAGATGAGCTCAGGCTTTAATCATGTCTCAGGAACTGTCCTTGGCTTACCTTCTGTTGGTAAAAGCACATTTTTTAACTCGGTTTGAGGAAAAAATTACCCCTTTTATTTGGATAATTTTGGCCCTCATACACATTTGCTTGAATGATCTTTTACCTACACACAATCTAATGTATTTAGAAACAAACACGTTTTTCTTAATGCAATCCATTGTTTTTTACTCTAATTGGAGGAAGTAAATAGCCTGATAATCAAACTTTCTTTTATCTTTAACCATTAATTCTTCATTTAAACTCACATGTTTCATCACGTGCACATTTGACAGACGGTTCAGGGCGAAGACGTAGCCCTCCTTCCGGTCCTGGTTGATCTTGGTGAGAGCAAGTCCTGCAGCTCCCTTTGCCGACGCATCTTCACACGACCCCTGCTCAATGGCACCCTTCTCCACTGGTGCACCCATGCACCCCAACGCCAACAACAGTGACAACAGCACACTGTACTTCATGGTGAAAGCCGCAGTCTCTCTCAAACACACAGTGTCGGATGGGAGAGATGTCCGGCTAGGGATGGGGTGACCTTTTATATCCTGCTACGGTTTAGTGTCAGTACACCCACTCTCTCTCTCCACACACATACACTCACAAAATCCCTGCCCCTGCTGCCATTTCAGGTAAACATAACCATTGACCCCCTCCCAAAACACACGGTCATATCTGGAATGCTGCATCGGTTGAGCTATCAGCCAACCAATCAGCTACTGTGAGGACTTGCACAATGGAGCTTATCGGTGGAGAGATAATCGGCCCTGTAGCCTCTTCTCTGGGATCAATACTGCCCTAAAAGTGCAGTAACTATGAAATCACTTATAACATGAGCTATGCACAGTTTTTTAACCTAAATTAAATGGAAGTTATGGATGATTTGGATAAAAAACGATACCACGCTGACTTTAATTTCCTTTTGTTGTGGTTGAAACGATATCGTATTTGCTGGACTTTGGCTTTGTAGGGCAGGATAGGGACAGTTAGAGGGATGAAATCACTTTATCCACTCTTAATCAAACTTAAAAGACCATTTAAACACACAGCTCATTCTGCAGCAACAGTAGCTACTGTATCAGCTGACCAAAGCTGTATCAGGTCACCTTTGTCATGATTAGATGCACCTCTGAGGCATATGATTATATCATAGTATGACAGGCCAATCTCAGTCCTTGTGAGCTCCACGTGGTATCTCAGTGGCTGCTTTAAGGGCTGATATTTAGTTTCAACTTCGAGGAGGTGCATGTCAGCTACTGTGCAACTGCAGCAGCTACGTGCATGGTCTGCCGTTACACCGGAACCCCTTAAACCAGAGCTATAAATCCTGCTTTATTCTTCAGGACATCATAAAGATATGCTCCTTTTCTGCTGCGGGTGCAGGCACTGCAGTGATGGTGAATCATCTGACCTTTGTATTAACTAAATAAACACTCCATGGAATCAACAGGCCTCAAAATCAATATTTCTTGTAGAACTGCTGTGTTGCAATTTGTATTGGGTACACTTATGTAACACACAGAGCACAGTGCTTAAAATGAATGGCACAGCACATTCGACGAGTCAGCTGGAAAAAATATCTGATATCTGTATCTTCCCATTTAAAATCAGGATTTCCAAACATTCTAAAAAAGCATTACAGTTACTCTACAGTTGTTTTTTCACTTTAATTTGAATGAATAATGTTCATTGCATTGATGAATAGGGTTAGACTGTGTTTTATTTGTCAGACTCGTATTAGTCCGAGGGTGTAGGACTGAAACAGGGGACTGTAATGACTTCTAGGTCATTGACATAAACCCCTGCTGGAGGTCAGTAAAACACTTCAGATGAGAGAAGACAGAATTTGATCCCAAATAAAATACAGAGCACACACTATGAGTACAGACTTTGTGGGGCAAGGGTGAAAATGTAAGAGGCACCACAGATACAAGTCACGTCAAATGTAAGCCATCAACTCAAAACTACACACTGACCCTCGACACTTGTCTCTGTGTGAGGGGTGTGACCATAGACAGTATTTTCCCCTACTGTACAAAAGTAAAGCAAAAACAACTGCGATCAGGGCGCCTCCATGGTTTCATTTTAGAGCTGTGAGTCTGCGCAGTAGTGGTCTGGATGTTGGTACCACATCGTTTTGTGTAATAACTATTAACGGAGATATCCGACGGTAACATTGATGAGCTCGGGGCAGCATGGTAAATGCATTAGGATGTATTTTTTAACCACTATTACTGCTCATGATAACACTAAACCTCTGCAGTAGCATGATAAGAGTCCATACACATTAACCAAAGCACCAACAACGTAGTTGGTGAATCCAGAGTTTATTAAAAGAGTGTTTTGAAAGATTATCAAATGGCCCGGTAGCAGATCCTCTCATAGTAAAGTCCATTCAAGTCAATTACCAAATGTAATCTGAAAGGAAGGAGCCCATTGATGCTCTAGTTCATGTAAAAGGACTATCAGCATGCTACTGCAGAGGTTTCATGTTATTTTGAGCAGTATTAGCGGTTTAAAAAAGCCTTTTTAATGTTTTTCCTGGGCTAATCAATGTTAGCCGCATTTGGCTGTTAGCAACTGTTAGCGACGGTCAAGGATATCATTAATAGTTGTTACACAAACAAAATGTTCCCAATGGTTTTATTTGATGAGTATATTTGCCAAAAAAGACCCTGGGCAGATTTTACATTGGAATTTCACTTTAAGGTAATGACAAAATGAAATTAAATCAGCCTGAGAGATTATTGTTATACAGCAGATGACGTAGCAGGATGCCATGCTCACATTACTGATGTTGAAGCGGCACCATCAGTTGTGAGTAACACTTGAGTATCTGTGTCTGGACTTAGAGACACAGAGACACTAGAGACACTGTGGACATGCAATCTGATAGAAGTTGGAATTTATCAGTAACCAAAATTAACCAAAGAAAAGATGCTGCTGAGATGCATTACGGTCAGTGTGGAATCCAGTATTTCTCTAGCTTGAGAACTGCTTGAGACAAAAAATCAGGTAGCATCAACATCTCTGACACTCTTATGTACTCAACATTAGGATGTAACAATTCCAACTTTGAGTCAGCGCAAAATCTACCCTTTGGATTGATCTAAAAACACGACCTTTTGATTTTTCGACCAAGTGTTGCTGTGATGGGACATGTGCCGAAGACATGTTCTTGTTGAATACAGGTTTCCAAGGTGCAAAGAGCACTTTGGCACTCAGAGGTAAAACACCAGCCTGTCCTTTTTTTGCTCTCTCATCTTTTCCAGATAAAGAAAAAAAAGCAAGAATAGAGTTTTGTCATTGAAACCAAGAAATACACCATAGTGCATGATCATATGTAGGAGTTATGGAAGATCCTGTGACAGTTATGTATATGTTATCATGTATGACAAGTACGTAAAGAAACGGTTGAAAATTACCCTTTCAATTCCTAGAAACACAGTATTGGTTCTCAGGGATTTACTTACTGGGGCGACAGCAGCTCAGTCCATAGGTGACTCGGCTGGGAAGCCGGTTTGAGTCCCTGTGTGGACCATGAATGGAGTGTGGACTGGTGGCTGGAGAGGTGCCAGTTCATCTCTTGGGCACTGCAGAGGTCTTGTTGAGCAAGGCACCGAACCCCCAACTGCTCGGGGTGCCGATCCATTGGCAGTCCCCTCGCTCTGACATCTCTCCATTAATTGCATGTATATAGGTCCTGTTTGTGCATGTTTGTGTATTTCGGGCCTGTGTGTGTGTGTAACCTGAATAACAATAATAACAGAGTGAAAAAATTCAATTTCCCTTAATAAAGGAAATCTTCATCTTCTTCTACTGAGTGTACACTATCTTACACAGGACACAAGGTGGTGCTACAGTATAATGTAGAAATCAGACCAACAACCGACACTTGGCTTAATTCACACACAGAGACACTGAGCATGTTGTTTACAAGCTACGGGGGAAGCTGACCTAATTGGTTTACAATGAATACATCAATATTATCATAAATTAAATATAAATATATGACACTACCTCACTGCATTTTTATCACTGGCCTCATGTAATGTCATCACCTCACACATCGAAAACCTCAAGCGGAGTAGAGATCAATGTGTGACGTCAACGATCAGAACAAAGATCGCTGAGAAAACGCTTATCTCATCGGACCCTCAGGTCTCGCTGCTCCCTGGGGAGAATGTAAAACCACCACAGTGTTCCTCAGACCTGGATTGTTTTCAGTCTCTCTTCTAAAGGTTAATCACACAATGCAAGAGGAGGGAAACCGTTTTCAACTTACCAAGGAGGAAAGAAGAAAACAAACTTTTCAACTTTGGTTCATCATCATTTCATCTACGCCTCAACTTCCCTGTTTGTGTCCGAACTCCTGCCCTAAAGGCACTGTACTTGCGTGGTGGGATGATGAGACAATGGGCCCCTGGGCTGTGTCTGCGTAGGAACAAGACTCACAAATTTTACTTTTAGTTGTTTTGTAGTCATTTTGGGTGTCTTTGTGGTCACTTTATGTCCATTTTAGTTGTTTTCTTTGTCATTGTGATTGTTTTGCATCTATTTTAGCCATTTTGCTGGTCTTTGTCACCATTTTTTTGTCTCTATGTGGTTGTTTTATGTCTATTTTCAATCAATTGGGTCATTTTGCATCAATTTGTATCTCTTTGTGGTCCTTTTTGGTCGTTTTCATTTCGATCCAGGGCTCCTGACCTTATCTGCCTCTGGGCCTGTGCCTGATAGGCCCGTTCAGTAATACATCCATGTATACTTATATCCAGAACATTAATAATGCAGTAAACAGATAAAGATTTAGTGGAGTAATGATGTCTCTCTCCGTCTGTGTGTTGTAATTCCAGTTTTTCTGTTGTTTGTTGTGATAGACTGTTCGGCTGCATGTGCAAGTTAGTGCATGTGTTTGTACATGTATAAGTGCATGTGGCAGTGAAAAAACATCAGTATTTTACCATGTGGAGGTAATCCCAGATCACATACCCCTCAAGAGTAAATAAGGAAAAATGAACAGATGAATGTAGGAAGAACATGTGCGATGTGAGTAAGATTACTCATATTTAAGTACTTTAAGTTAATTTAAATATATATTATGTAACACATTTTACATACTTCTTTACTAAGCAAATAATGATTTGTGATGTAATAAATCAAAGCAAACAAGTCCTATTAACACAAATCTGCTACACAATTCTACCACAGGCAATAATACACACAACTAAATACCGCCTCCACCATTGTGATGACACATGATGAAGTGACCTGCTTAAAGACACTCAGTTGAAGAACAGCCCTGTCCATTGTTTAGTACACTATCACATTGAGAGAAACTGAGGCATTAGTTATTAAAGTACTTTCTGTAGCAAACACATACAAATACTTAGTTGACATGGACTGACCATATTTCATCACTTAGGGTCAAACGTCCATGCCTGTACTGTATGAGGAAGTTGCAGTCTTTGAATGTGAATTCTGAAGTAATGAAAATGTTGACTGTCTGTGATATGTAGTGTGTTGAGCTACTGTGTTGTGGGATAGGGGGGGGAATGCGGGGGTCAGAGAGAAGTTTGAAATTGAGAAGAAGGGCAGGAAAAATGGCGGGGCTGACACTAACGTTGGATAGAGTATACGATGACCGTTTGGAGAAAATCACAACTAAGATTATGCAAGACTCTGGTTCCCCTCCCCATACTTGTCTGGGCAACAAAGTTATGGTATGCAGCGGTCGGCTAAGACCACCGGTGACACACACTAAGCAGTATGCTCTCTCTATATTACCACAAGCTGTTAGGCAGAACAATGAGCACTTTAAATGAACTTATCTAGGTGTGTGTGTGTGTGTATGTGTGTGTGTTTAAATGTTAACTTATTATCCTGTTATGTTGATCAATGTTAAGTTATTATATCAGTGGCTGTAACTATAGGCGCAGATGCATATGTATTTTATCTATCCTCAATATATGTGGGCATGACGTCGGGCATAAGCAATGTAATTTTACATTATCTTAAATAATGAACAAAAGAAATGCTTCTATTCAATTTAACCCGTGGTTATCCGTCATCTATACTGTTTTAAAGAAAGAACGCATGTGTTTCCGTGGGTTTATTTTTTAATAAACTAAACTGTACATTAGATTACAGTCACTGTTGTTTCCCATCGCTGCTCCAGTGAACACTTGACCTCCTCTGGGGGTCAAGTGTTCACTGTTCTGCTTGGCTCGTCCTCCCTCAAGGACACGCTGACCAGTTCATTGAGTGTCTGATACAGAAGGTCAAACTCTCTTATGGGTTTTCTATTTTTATAGCAATCAGCAATGTCTTCCGATAACACCTGCTGTGACTTTACTAATTGGAGAGTAGCCAGACTAAAGAAAGACAGAAGGTCTGTAACCAAAACATGAAGCTACTGGTACTTTTACTCCACTACATTTATGTAAAGTTTGACCATGAAATTGAACAAATTGACATCTTACATATAACATAAAAGATAATCGTAAAGGTTGAATATGTAGAATGAGCAGAACTCTCCTCTAGTGTCTCAAGATCGTAGTCGCAACAGCAGCAAATAATTCCAGCAGTCGGGTTGCCAGGTTTGTTGCTGAGTGTGTCAGCGATCAGCCTGCTCCGTGTCAGTGATGAATCATACAGGGTAACCACTAATCAGTATTTAACGTTAGCCAGTCTTCAGCTGGAAGTCTTTCTTTGAGTGCTGTGTAATCCATTAACTAGCTCTCAACTCAAAATGATTCCTTGTTTCTGTAGCAACAACAGTCAACCCTGGCAACCAGCAATGCCCAACGCTATTGGGTGCTACAATGGAAACAGGAGGTGATAGAAAGTTATTGTCAAACCCGTCAAAAACATTTTGAAATATTAATTCAGACTAAATATATATATTTTTTTTATGAAAAAACAATACTTTCATTCCGCACCACTCAAAATGCCACTTAAAATATAGCTTTTAATCAAGCTTCTACACATTCAACCTTATATACTTTAGCATTATAAATATAGCTGCAGTTGCATTAAAAAAAAAACTTTTATAAAGAACTGGGAACATTTCTTTAGCTTATTGTTTGATTTTATCATCTTGTTGGGTCTTGTCAGTCCCATGGGTCCTGGCTTTAGCAGGGAGAAGTAAAAGTCAAACACGTAGCAGCTGAAGAGCCTCTGGTGTGTGACACTGGGCCACACCTTCAGTCTCATTCTAACCAAACAATTCTCACACCAAAACACTGTGACAGCAACTGAGACGACAAGTCTTTCTGGTATAGTGATGGTTCAACCAAGCAAACGTTGGTTACGTACTGTCACCCCAGATTCTAGGAGTCCTTCACAGGGATTTGGGCTACATGTTCTTAAAGGTGCAGTCCTCGGCAAAAAGTGGGCTGGGATTGCCTCCACACGGCTCTCATAATATGTGAAATACCAACGTTTTTGCACAGCCACATGGACTAACATGCAAGTGCGGCCGGACCAGCTATCAAAACTCAGATAACAGCACAGCTCAGGATGCCATTACTCCACTACAGTAACACATAGGTTTGCTGCTAAATTAATGGTGTGAAAGTTGAGTACAGCTCCTATAAGTGACTCTCTGATTAGTCCTTGTTGTTATGGCAGAAAGGCTGTCTCCATCTCCAATGGGGGCCAGGAGCCCGAGGGTTTCATGTGTGTGTTTACACAAACTTTGAGTTTTTGTGAGATGAGGGAAACTCTGGGTATTCCCTTACAGAAAGAGAGGTAACTTGAACTCTGGGTCAGTTACCGTGGATGCCGTTGCATGATTGACTCAATGATCCAGTGCAGTTGTAGATTTCCACCACGTTGAATTGCCTTTAAAGGATGTAGTAACTGCTGCACTGCCAGTCTGACTTTAATTAACCTTGTTGGGAGAGAAAAGTACATGACTGGTCAGTGAGAGCCTGAATAATTCATGACTTTGACCACCGTTGCTCCATTCTTTTATTGCATTACTGAGCCGTTGTTAGCCGGTGTTTGCATGAATGTGAATTTTGAAACAGGAAGACCGGCCATTTTTGTTAAGGGTTCTGTTTGTAAAGTCTTGCTGACATTGAATTGATATGTACCCTGCCAATAGCATTTTCCGCAACATGAGGATCCTGAATAAACATAGAATAGATTGTTTACCATTATTGTGAGCATCATCTGCATTCCTTGAATGATTTTGAAGGGTTTTTTTTAACCATGTTTACATCTCAAAGTTGGATTCAAAGTTGTGCCTTCACTGTTTTTGTGCTTACTGCAAACAATCAACAGAAGTTTAGAGGAAAAGGCCTGAAATAGGATTTTTCCATGACAAACAGAGGGAGATGAGACATTGACTGCAGCCTACCACCCGACACCTCTTGACTTGAATTTCTTTGTTTCCACTGTGGATAGTACTGCCCCAGTGTAGATGGCATTCCCGCTAGTGAATAAAAACATCTATTTAGCTCGCCGAAACTCCCCAAATTTACATATGATTCGCTCGAGCGGCTGTTTGTTGGCCCTGAAGCCCAGTTGCTGATTGGATGCAGCTCTCAGCAGATGTGACGTGTGCTGGTACAGACGCCACATCAACACAGTGAAGTAGAGTAGACACTTTTATCCAGTGGTGTAGTAGAACGCAGCGCTGAAAATGATCTGTGCAAGTGCATCTTTGCACAGGCTCGTTAAAATGAGTGCTGCAGCGGCCAGGTTGGATTCAGACCTGTGGTCCTTTGCTGCATTCTCGCATTCTCTCATTCTCTCTCTCTCTCTCTCTCTCTCTCTCTCTCTCTCTCTCTCTCTCTCTCTCTCTCTCTCTCTCTCTCTCTCTCTCTCTCTCTCTCTCTCTCTCTCTCTCTCTCTCTCTCTCTCTCTCTCTCTCTCTCTCTCTCTCTCTCTCTCTCTCTCTCTCTCTCTCTCTCTCTCTCTCTCTCTCTCTCTCTCTCTCACACACACATGCACAAACTGTACTGCAAGCGGGGTGACAGCCTCTCTGCCAACAAACACTTTTACAGCGCCTCAAATTTTTAAGATGGAATGTTACTTGTACATAAGTTGACGTTGTGAATCATACAGGCCACCTTAAATCAAACCATAAATGCAACTATTATGTATTTCTCACTTTGAGAAAGAACGCATGCCGCTGCAACACTGATCAGTCGATCAGGAGTCTTGTAAATCCATCTTGGTGAGTGAACGGCCATTTGAGAGGGCGTGCCCTGCAACTTTCCGAGTGGCCACATTTTACCCTATTGGAAGCGCGCCTATTGACAGCATGACTACTTAAAAATGGCTATTTTTGTACAGGATACCCTGTGTAAGAGTGTTGAGTGTGGAAAAGGGGCTTTAGGTTATCCTGCAAACAACATCAACACAGCCACAGAGCACCAAGACTTGTTTACTATCTTTCAGGAATCCTGGTGATGTTTACTACTGATGTATTGCACTGCAAACGCAGAAACACAAGCTCAGACATGTTGTTAATATCAGCTGACGACCTTATAAACCCCATCTACTCTGACATTACAATAAGCAGAGGTTCCCTTTTTTCTTTCCTGTCATATGAGAGCCTGACGTTTGTTATTATACAGACCATCCTCCACCACAACAGCTGAGGCCTGTGGCTACGGCATGATCACATTATGGCAGTCGAAAACACTTAGAGGCTGCCTGCAGTTTGTCTCGAGAGGGGCCCATGATCTCTTTGTTTATATGACATAACCGTATATGTAATGCATGATATTCATAGAGAGGTGGTGTGTGTTTATGTCGACATGTACTACATACAGAACTGTCTTGTTTATGAACTGTTGGGTCAAGTTAACTGGGAATTAAAACTCGTGCAATAAAATAAATGTAGCAAAAATACTAATACACTCATGACTTCATCATTATGGCTGTTTTTAAATCTCCAACACAAGTAAGTGTAGGATCAGTGTGTAGGATTTGGTGGCATCTAGTGGTGAGGTTGCTGACTGGGGCCTAAGCGGATTTTGTTCTGCTTAATTCTGCTGCTATAGGGCTAGTCTGCCGGGGGATAATGCTGTTCCTGATACAGATAGAGAGGATAGAAGCTCAGAGTATCGTTCATGTCTCATCAATGCATGTTACTTATTCAACTTCTTCCCCGGAGTTGTTTTTGTGCTTTGTCGTCTCGCAGGTCTCTGCTGATCGTGGTGTAATATCAGTAATATACTATCATTATATTGTATCACAGCTGTTTTTACCACTACTCATCATTGATCATATTTACCACCATAATTATTATCATTGTCATATTCTATACCCTTAGCTGTACTTGTTTCTACTATATTAACTGCCATAACATAGAAGTTATATTCACATTACTAAAGATATTATTATAGTTACTGTTACTTTTGTGGTTGCTTGGATCTCTGGAAGTGTCTATGTGTCTGTCTTTGTCTTTCTCTCTGTCCATCTGTCTGTCTTTTCTCTCTTTCTCTCTCCTTTTCTTCCTCCCCAACTGATCAAGACAGATGTCCGTCTTCCACAAAGCTGGGTCTGTCCGACGTTCCTGCCTGTTATAGGGAAGGTTTTTGTTGCCACTGTGTGCACAAGCTTGCTACTCATAGGGCAATTGTTGGGTCTTTGTAAATCATATATAAGTAACAGTGTTGGCTCTCCCTACTTCATATGCCAAGTGTCCTGAGATAACTTTTGTTATGAATTGGCAGTGAATTGGCATGTTTGTTTGGTTTATATACTGTCAAAAGAAAGTGCAGCATGGCAGTGGAAGAGGACTCACTCATTCTAAGAAAAGGAAAACGCAATGATGATTATTTTCAGTTGATTATACACTAAAGAAAACATAAATGTTAGTACTCTCTTTCTGCCAATAGATCGCAATAAATCCTACACACTGGACCTTTAAATGTGATCAACAGTTGTTCTGGAAGCACTTTTCTAATGGCACCCTTTCCCGAGTGGTAATTTTGACATTTCAATTACTGATCAAATGCTTTGTGGTGAAAGCACTATTCAGCGACATCAAATGAAATAGGCGTCAAGCCCACGGGAACCATTTCTGTGCCGAAGTGAGGCTTTGTGAAACACAGAAAACATTTCAGCTGTCAAGAGCAGGGCAACGGTCATTATTGGAAAGGGCAGAGGAGTTCAAGTTTGAAATCGTATGACCTTATGGCCTGTGAGATAAAGCTGTCCCAGATCCTGGTGGTGTGGAACTGGATGCTTCTATACCGCCTGGCAGAACAGTTTGTGACTGGGTTGATTTGGGTCTTTTATAATCCTTTTGGCTTTCTTCCTACACTGCTTGGGGAAGAGGTCCTCTATGGATGACACCTCCGTCCTGGTGATGTGCTGAGCTTTCCTGATATCAGACGCAATTGTCAACTAGTTACGCTCCATTTACATCTTCAGTCAGGCGTCTAACCGCTTTCCCAAGGGCAGGGGGATTAGACCTCTGATTTAGCTCTATGCTAACTTGAATAGGGGTAAAATAATTATTATCAGACCTCATCGATCAATTTCGAAAAGTATTCCCATCAACATGTTTGTTTTAAATCTCACAAAATAAAGCATAGTTGAGACAACTCATTTTCATTTCACAATGCCAGACGTATCAACTCGATGACTTTGGTGGATTCAAAGGTCTGGACCATTGCAGCAGTAATGTCTTACAGATGAGGGAGGTGCAACTGCCACACCAGCGGAGATGCAGCAGGTCAGAATAACCTTGATGGTGCACCTGTAGAAGCTGCAGAGTATCCTGAGACCATGTTGAACCTCCTCAGACTGTGGAGGAAGTAAACCAGGTTAAGTGGAGATGGGAAACATCACAAAGTAGGGAAGAAAGTTCAACTTTATCTGAACTCCAAATTTCTGCATTAATAAGAAGGTGGCAGTAATTATCAATCATCTGCCGTTTTCAAAATCTGACAATGGAGAATCTAGTAAATGTTATTTTGACAGATAAAACAGATGTGGAATGGCAGTGGCTTGGCCTTACTGGGGTTGACTTATACATTTTAGTTTAAGTCAAAAACCAAAAAAGGAAAAGTGTGGCCTTGTGCGCATGTATCAGTGTCACATCGTCTGTCACGCTGTCAGTGTCTCCCATTAAGGCAGGTGTTCAGGACTACTAGACAAGGAGACAAAACACTCTGCAGAGAGCACTTAATTTCCCCTCTGTAACCACAAAAAAATACACAAAAAAGGCCTAGCACATAAACGTGACACAGACTGAAGCATGCACACTGTCAGACACAGCTCAGTGACTCATCCATCATCGCGCTGCTCACGTGTTAGATCAAAGATATGAATGCTGCCACCTAAAAAAACAGCCGTTCTGATAGGTATCTCAACCTGCATCATGCTCCACACGTAGCCTCATCACAGCTCATTATGGGCTGCCATGACTGACTCATTGAGGAGGCCAACAAACAATCACAGGAGTTCTGTGCTACGGGTCATTAAGCTGAAGCTGGAGAAGTCTACTTCTTTGTTTGACTTTGATATGTGAATTGTCACAGCTGAGGGCGCATGATGAAAGCAGTCTTTACAGTGATCCCTGAAAAACCTGGTATTATCGGAGCCAGCCAGTGTTTAAACCGTTATGCCAGACTAAACTCCTCGAATTTAGCAGATTTCATAAAACAACCTGTCTAGCTCCTTATGTGGAGGGATTGGGCTGGAGGAGGGTGCATGGTGTGAGAGTGAAGCTGAGTTGACTGGAAAATTTTTTACCTTCACTTCCACAACTTTCACAAATAAAGTTATTTCATGACATCAAGGTTTTTCTAAAATTGTGTTCCCAACATGCATACAATTGGTAAATTAGATTGTACAGATAATTAACTAGTAAGTCACTGTATGTTCACCTATGAAAAGTAATACTGTAATGCACTGTAATTTGTATGTAATCCAAGTACTGTAGAAATTGCATCCAGGGTATAGGAGGAAATCAGGTGATGTAGAATAAGAAGTTTAGACGTAGCCACAATGACGGCACCCATTGGTTTGTGGACTAATGTTTTGAAGCCAGGAGGCATTTGAGACAAGAGGGCAGAGCTAGGGAGGAACAGAAAGTGGAAAACTTTACAGATTTTCAACCAGCTAATGTAAATTTTCCAGTGGACTTTTGCAGGCATTGAGCGGAGACCTCCAAGTGCTGGCTGTTAATCTGCATGTACGGCATTCAGTGCGTTCACATGCACATCGGTAACCCGAAAAATGTCCTTTACCCGGTTAAGGGTAAAATAATCAGATTATTGAAGTTCCCCACATATGCATGGAAGCGGGTTGAATGGGATGGAATGACACACTAACATCCGTATTTGGTGTAATTAGAGTGAGAGTTTTAGGTGATTTCACAACACCAAGCCAGAACATTTCATCTGAATGTGTAAGGTAAAGGATCAGCAGCCTCATGTGAACATTACAACCCATTTTTTATCCCCATATTTCTATTTCTCTGTTGCTCATCCAAAAATGGTTAAAAGGGGTCGGATGGGAAGATGTATTGGCCGTATTGTCAAGGTAGATGTGTCATCCAGAGGCAGAGTAGGGGTGAACAAGTGCATCTTCCTGTGCTGCAGCTACCCTGCTGAGTGAGTCATAAATGGGAGTACATCTAAAATGAACGATATCTCACCATCCTGTGTCTAATTTCAGTTCAGATAAAGGTAATGTCCCCCCTTACACTGTTAAAATGGAGCGTTGTATTCTCATTTTAAACATTTCAGGACTAATCTGGATATTTTTGAATGTTGCAATGAGAGCTGTGGTAATGCAGACCCATATGTGAATGGAAATACAAGCACAGTAAACAAGCAAAGCCAAAATCCAATATCTGCCTTCTTGTAATTTCCACATTCTGCCTGACAGATGTACCCGTCCAGTTGAGTGTCTCTCATGATGACAGATGAGGCTCTTGACCATATCTGACATGCACTTATCCGTTGCTAGCTGTCCTGTACCTGAATGGGAATGAAGAGGGCTTACGGAGGGCTCTGCTGTGTCTCCTCTGAGCAGCTGTGAGATCGGGGGGATGAGGAGAGGTGTGAAAGGAATAATTTATTGAGACCAAGCCCCTTTAAGAAACCTATTCCCTGTAAATCTTATGTGGTTTAAGAGGGTATATATCCATGGCTCTGAGGCTGTCTTGACCTTTGGAGCCATTTTCCACATTTCCCACCTGCAAACATTAAACACACAGCTTTTTAATCTCTGATGATTGCCTAAAAGAACTTGTAACGGCGCTAATCTCAACAGCTATCCTGTTTTGGTTAAAACAACACACGCAGAAATCAGCCGGGATGTTTTGCTTTGGAAACAACCTGCTGAAATCCTCCATAAAAACACAAAAGGAGGACCTCTACTGTGAATCTACACTCACCGGTCACTTTATTAGGTGCACCTGTCCAACTGCTCATTAACGCAAATTTCTATCCATCTCTAGGGTTTACACAGAATGGTCCGAAAAAGAGAAAATATCCAGTGAGCGACAGTTCTGTGGGCACAAACGCCTTGAGGCCAGAGGAGAATGGCCAGACTGGTTGGAGCTGATAGAAAGGCAACAGTAACTCAAATAACATACAATACAATAATAATTTATAGCAGATAGGTTACAGACGTGGGTCAGTCAGACCACATGACCCTGCATTTAATACGAGCATACACCCCTCGCAGGAAAGGTGCTTCTACCACAACCAGAACTGTTAAAACATGGCCTGAAGGTGCTTCTGAACAGCTTCACGACTGTTTTGAGTCAACAGACTGGGATATCTTTAAACACCAAGATCTGGAGCAGTACACAACATCTGTCTTGGTCTTATATAAAATACTGCACAGACAATGTAAACGGGGATGATGTAACATGAATAAAGACAATTTATTCAGCAGCAGAAGACCACACTGACACTTTATTGAGCACCAGGTATGCCTAATAAAGTGGCTGGTGAGTGTATATGAACACCATCAACATTGGAGGCTAATTCCAAACAGATGACCTACGGACCAAGGTATTCTGATGTTACAGCACAAATAAAGACTTTACTCACTCGAGTAGTGTAGTTAACCTAACCATAACTTAACCATCAGGGTGGCAAATCATAGAATGCCTGTATCAATCCATTTTGGAGCAGTGGGTCATTCCAGGAGCGACTGACGTATTTTGTCTCTTAATACTATAGGAGGACTTTGAGGACTTGTTGGGTCAGTGTGTTTTTTTTTTCCTCAGGGCACCAAAATAGTGTCTTGCCGTCAGACTCCATTTAGCAGAGGGCAGCCGCCCTGCTGCTGGACTGAAACTAGCACACCGACTGGAGGCAGCAACTCAACGTGTCCTCATACGTGACGGACACTGCTTTAAACATGCGGTTAACATGGTGACTTTGTTAGTTTTTGGAAAAGACTGTTTAATAAGTGTTGCCTGTTGAATTTTGGCTTCAGACAGGACACGAACAGTGGTCTCCTGGGTGAAATTACTTTGTTTGTTTGACCTTATAGAGAGGACAAGTCCCTCCCCTTCAAGTGGACCCTATAGGTACATTTCCATTGGGTAAAATGTGGCCGCTCGGAAAATTTCAGGGCACGCCCACTCAAATGGCCACTTCCTCATCGTGTTTCCATTACAAAAAAGGCAGCAGAGGGATTTACAAGAGTCCGGAGGTGATGTATCACTCTGCATGGGTTTTGATCCGCCTCAAAGTGAGAAATACAGAATAGTTGTAGTGTGATTTAAGGTGGCCCGTATGATTCACAACAGTAACACAGAAAGACACACTCCACCTTAAGAATTCTGGGTGCTGTAAAAGTGTTTGTTGACAAACTGCAGTAGGGTGTGTGTGTGTGTGTGTGTGTGTGTGTGTGTGTGTGTAGGACCACAGGTTGGAAAATCTCCATGCACAGATCATTTTCCTTGGCTGCGTTCTACTACACCACTGGATAAAAGTGTCTACTCTACTTCGCAACGCTGTTGTGGTGTCTCTACTACCACATGTCACATCCCGCTGAGAGCTGCATCCAAACAATAACCGGGCTTCTCTCAGGGGTTTGAGTAAGGAAAACGGTCGCTCAAACAGTTGCTTGAGCGACTCAAGCAAATTAGGGGCATTTCAGCCATATAGACCTACCTCATTCTGGGTATTCCACCATAGTGGAAACAGACCTACACGGTCTTTTTGTCATTTAAATATGTATGGTAGAGACTGGCGAAGAATTGGGCCATGAATTACATATTTGATGTTTGATAACTTAAAAGATAAGTCAAAGTCAAGAAGGTTCTGCCGCCAAGAGACATTTGGCCATCACCATTGGTTCTTTGGAGCCAGAAGTGACCATATTTAGACAAGAGGGCAGAGCTAAAGTGGGAAACTTTACAGATTTTTAACCAGCTGATGTAAATTCTCCAGATGACTTTTGCAGACGTTGACCTGAGACCTCCTGCTGCTGGCTGTTAATCTGCATATACTACAGTGACAGAGCCGGTTGAAAATAGGGAGTTTCCCTTTAGTCACCAGTTAATTTTATTGATAGCTAGCTAGCTTGGTTAGCAAGATTCAACCATTGATAGCTAATCAGGACATTTTCAAATGTTACACGAACAGCAGTCTCCTGGGTGAAAGGACTTTGTTTGTTTGACCCTATAAAGAGGACAAGTCCCTCCCCTTTAAGTGGACCCTATGGGGCCTTTTTTGTCATATAAACGTATGGTAGAGACCGACGAAGAGACAAATGATTTTTGATTTTGTTTGTCAACTGAGAGTCAGAAATTGGGTTTATCGTAGTACCACTTGTGAAACCGCTCAGTGGACTAAATCTCTGGTCCTGCACAATCTTTGCTAGCTCAGCCCCGCTAGCTAGCCAGCTAACTTAGCTGTGTTCAGCGACACACGTTACATTACGTTACATTACCTGCTGCGTTTTACTCAATGTCTCTTTTTTTTATCAACTTGCAAGCGAAAGATCGAGCTTGCAAGTTGATACCGTTGCTCCTATGAGTAGCGTTTATTCCCAACTGACCTATTTTTTCTTTTACATTTGAGGACATATTGGGTCAGTATGTGTTTATTTTACTTCAAGACACCAAAGAGTGTCCTGACGTGAGACTCCATTTAGCAAAGAACAGAGAACATACAAATATTTGAGGGCAAATGTACTGCTGCCTGTTGCTGCATGTTTTTGAGGTAATCGAATTGTTCAGGAAACGTTTTGTACTTTAATACTTCAAGGGATTACATGACACGAACAATACAAAAAAGGTAAATACACTATTGAATGAAATGTACCTGCTGCTGCTTTACAATTTGCATCTCGACTGCAAGTTTCATTTTTTTCTTTCATCTCTGTAATTTAGACGAGAATCTCCAAGTTTGAGCTGTTTTTCTTTGGCTACCAATTGTAATTCTGTGTCTAGCTGCTGAAGCGTATAATGAGATGCTCTGGAGAGTTGAAATTGCCTGTTGAGAGTGGGATGTGTGATGTGAGGGTACTAGAAACACACAGAACAATCACCACCCTGCTGCTGTGTAAAGCTGGCCTCTGGTGCTCTAATCACAGCCTGCTTTCTAGATGTGCATTGCTAAGCAACAGGAGACTGTGGGGCAAAATTTAAAGTCAACCTGACACGATTGAACATGTTCCAACATGTGATTCACAATTTCGGCAAAATTAACATCTACAACAAATATTATACTTTCCCTTATATTAGCATGTAGCTATGTAGAAGTTGAATGAGTGATGAGCAAAATTAGCAATATAGGTTTCTAAACCAAAGACTAAACAATTGAACATGTTCAAGTGTACACGTTTCTCTGAAGTTAGCATGTGACTACATATAAAATGCAGTAATGTCTAACTAATCATATTGAATCCCAACTGCTGATGCCTGCAAACGTTTGTGTGTACATCAACACGTCTGTTCAGTACGATGAAGCAGATACAGCTGAAATGCTTCCTTATTCCAAATAATGCAGAGCAGTAGTTTAGGCTTCAATTATCTACTATATTTCATTCTTATCAAAGACAAACAAGCAAACTCTCTTTCTTTTAAAACCGTGTGTTTCTCTGCACGGTTTAGCCTTTCATCCACGCGTAACCGCAGTTGTAGACACCAGAGTTTTTTGTAATGGGAGTCCAGGGTGAAGTTTTCGGAAAAGGTCGGTTTCAGCAGTCGTGTGGACAGGAAACCCGATGAAAACTGCGATTTCTTGTCAACATTGTGTGAGGTAACACTGTGCGACTCCATGGATACAAACAGTAAGTTGTATCCATGGAGTGTGGAGAACTCTAGACGTGACCAGCTGACGGAGGCAGATTTTTTTTTTTTTTAACCGGGGGCCATAAAAGATTTGTTTCAAAGATGCCTGTGTTTGTGTGGACTAGGCCTTGACCTCCTGAGAGGGTTGCTATGCAACACGTCATGTAGGCACTTCATAATATTGTAGAAAAGTTCTCCAACTCAATCAATGAAACAAGATGCTTGTCAATGCCTTCCAGAAATGACCCATAATAGCCTTTTTCGGATCTGGGGGCTAATGCACAAAAGCGAGGCAGACCTAGTGACTTAGTCTGGCCAGATCATTCTGGCTTAATTAGTTGCACGTACGCAATTTCAGTCTACACGTTGCCCTCTCTCCTTCTCTCTGTCCCTCTCTGCACTTCGTTGCAGATTTAGCAAGTCTATAAAAGCTGCATGATTGAATTATTTAATGCTCGTTCAAGTTAGCTGGATGCTAAACCCGAAGCAGCCGGCCCAACTGGCATACATTTTGCTAATCATCCGATTATTTTTAGACTTTGAATTGTAACTCTTTTGGCTTTGTGATCTACCTCGAACACTGTATCCAGCTCTCTTTTTACATCCATGGCAGCAATGTGGAAACAAAGTAGCAAGCTAGTGTCCAGGGACGTGATGATATTCGGTACAACATCACAACCTCTCGTGTGATATTAGGCATGTTTGGAAATGGCAAGATCATTTCAAATTATACTGACATTATACTATTTCAGTCTTAGGAATGTTCACATAGAGGATATTTTGGACCAATGTCTGTCATTCATAATCAACTACAGGTAATGCAGAAAAACTAAAGCAAACAAGTATGAGCTTGAACACATTATACCAGAATGCACTGCTGCCACAACAACATATGGGCTGTTTTCACATTCAGTACTACAAACTCATTCTATGCAGCTCTTGAGTATATTGACACCCTACAAGTTACAACAATAAGTGCTTAGGAAAGTAATCTACACTTGATGTGTGTGATGTTGTTGGACACCTTTGTAATACAATGCCATGCAAATATGGATGAATTACTCCCGGTTGCAAATGTAAACGACATTGCAAGTGGGCGTAAGATAGCTCCAGGACCAAAAAACCCCCACTCTGTTGTCTGTAATCACAGGGTTTATGCAATTTGTAGTTAGTTAAAAACAGTCAAGAATGCAGTATAGTACTATACTGAGGACGAAGAAGTCCAAGAAGTAAGAAAAGTAACTATGAAATCTTTGGAAAAACATTTTGCTTTTTCTTGACATTCTGGTCCAAATTGGTTTAGTATATTATTTTTGTTACTAGAGTAGCTGCAAAACCAGTCTGACTAATATCGCACCGTGCAGATCCATTGCATGTAAAACTCCTTCATTCAAAACCTAATAGTAAAAATAGTCAGCAAAATGGACCTAAAGTATGGAAAGTACTAATTTTGCAGTCAAATGTTCTCTGTCAGTATTTGTCCTGTTATGTCTGATGTTTGTGGAAGAATATCCCGCTGCATTGTTGTGTAAGTTGCATTTGACTGCTGTAGATGTTTAAGGTTGTGCTCATTTTAACTACATTTAAACTATTGGGTATCAAATTCTAAGATCATCATGTGTTTGTAGCAGCAAGTCCTAATCAAGTCTCTTATGGTTTTAATACATACTAACAAAAAGTCCACAGGAGACAAGGTCCCGACTCCCAACTAATGACATAACCCACTGTAAATAAACAAAGTTTGCTGCTCCTTTTACCTGGAACTAATTATAGACACACCTGAAACTTCAAGTCCTTCTGTCATTGGAGGATTTAAAGACATGATAAGAACTTGGAGGCAGACACATCTGATTGTAGATATCCTGCATTATAAATCCATGAATATGGTCAATTTTAATGTATATTTGCTGTTTTCACTTGTTATTTGATATATTTTTTTATTGTATTACAATCATGTATTTTGTATTGCCTGCTCATTGTGTCTGTCAGAAACGTTGTTAGTCGTGCTGCTGTCTGTCTTTGTCAGGACACAATGAACAAAGGGATTTTTAATGTCAGCAAGCTCTTCCTGTGTAATGGCAGCCTAATGAGGCAGTAATGTTAGGCTTACATGGTCAACAATAAACCTGTAGGGTAAATTTGCCTTTGGCTGACATTAATAATTAATGTGTATTTTTTCACGGTTTAACAGTGTTTGGCTGCAGATGTTGGCAGTACTGAGCAAACACTTCTCAAAAGTGTTTTAATGCAACACCAATCTAAAAGTTAAGCTCTCACAAAGCTAACTGCCACCATATGCTAGCTAACAATAGTAGCAAGCTAACCTTATTAGCCTATGAGCTTAACATGTTTGCTAACGTAAATTACCTATCTTGGTGCGTTTTCAGGTCCCTGAAAAAATTTGCTGTGGTCGATCTGGCATCCTTTATTTCCATACACATTTCCAATGCATTGCATTCAACAATTCTTTTGTTGAGGCTTTGCATGAAGTTATCAAATATGACAAATTGTAATGAAACTGCAGCAGTAGCAGCAGCAGGTGATGTGCTAGCCATGGTGTCATCCGGGAGTTTGGGTTGCTCAAAAACTATATGTGTAAAGTTACGTACAGTGGGAGGGAAATTCATTCTGCTTCTGAAGTTAATGCACAAATAATGGGGTCACATTTGTGTACAACATAAGTGCGACACGAGTCATTGGGGCCCAAAGACAGATTTATTCAGGACTGTTAACTCTCACTAGTGTATGCTGAGGAAAAGTGGGTCCAACAAAAAAAAATAAAAAAAATCTGCTTCTAGTTTCCCTCAATTCCTCTCCCTCCCTCCCTGTGTTCTCTCTCTCTTTGTGTCTGATGTGATTGGTCAGTTTTGTGTCAGAGTGCACCCTGGAGGTATAAAACCACTGCTGGGGGTGGAGACACCCTCAGCCGACTGTCTAAGAAGAAGACAACTTCTGCTCCTCGCGATCACACTGCTGACCGTGCTAACATAATACTCAGCAACTGACTTTGGATCTGTAACATTTCACCATGTGTAAAGGACTTGCAACCCTTCCTGCCACGTGTTTGAAAAGGTAAGACTGATTCAGACTGAACAACAGGTGGGTGAAAGTGTTATTGTATTCCAGCTAAAATAAAAACTAAAATGTAGCTTAAACTGTGTACATGTCAACTTTTTTTTAACATAAAACAACAAAATAAATTGAGGAAGCAGTTGCTCACCATTTGTTTACATAAAGCAGATCTTCATACAAGCAGTCTTTGCACAGATATTATACATGTAAACAAACTGACATGCATCATTTCATTCCCTGTCCTTTCATCTGCCTCTCCACAGTGCCAAAGACATCAAATATAAAATAAGCGTCTTACTCTTGAAGCCTGAACCCCAAGCAGCGGATCAGAAGCACTCAAAACAGGAGACCGCCTCAACTACTGCTGCAGCTAAAAAGGGGTCAGAGGAGCTCATCTTTGTTCAGTTTGTGTATGTTTTAAAATTGTGTTTGTGTCGTTTAGATCCCACATCAAACTGCGCAAAGGGACATTTTAACCACAGTCCCACAGATAATGAATAAAGCAGCAAATACATGGGAAATATGATGATATGATGATATGTTAGAAGCTACTACGAGGATCAATTTCCAGTTAGATGACATTTGAACTGATCTAACAACCTTTGATCACCCTTGATTGATTGACCAAGAAAAGTAATGAGCTTTTGGACTCATGTTTTGGACTAGGGATGCACAATACATCTTTTTTTAAAATTTGATATCATAATAACTCGTATGATAAATGCATCGTGAAATGATCGTGATATTGCATGGAGAGATCGCTAGTTGTTAGTTGAAAGACAGTATCAGTAGAAAACAGCACTTTAGAATGTAACTATCATCAACAAGCAATGTTGTATTTTTGCAGCACACTGAAAGTCACTTTAATACAGTTTATTTACCACAAGTATTATCTTTATCACCTTATTCAACTACATTATTGCACACTTTCTTCTTATTGTGCAGCCCTTTCTTGATCACCAGTTAAATTACTTAAAAAATACAAACAAACATGACTCTCAGCTGGGTTTGTTTTGAATCCTGATGACTTGGTGCCTGCAACTGAAGTCTTTGCACAGCTCAGTGTCTCCCCAAGGTCAAAGAGGAAAATGTTAGGTGGTCTCAGTGTTTTAAACAGTAGAACTTAAATAGTGGATTCCTTCAGTCATGTGACGTTTGTTTGAATATAGATGAAGCGGTGATAGGAAAACTGATGAATGGGTTAATGTGGAAAGAGAGCTTACATCGACGAGTTGAAAGGAGAAATAGAAACTCTTCCTGCTTGATTTTCGATATATTTTTTGTTTGTGTTCTTCAGAACCCCGCCCTTTCTCTTTCCATCTTTGTAATTGCATTGCAAGTGTTGACAACGCGGTTACAATTGATATCATTGCTGTGTGTGTGAGAGTATACATTTTGAAGTTACATTGGCTGAAGGACACTCTATGCCCTGTTCCTGGCTGATTCTTGACGACCTGCCTTCAGGCTGCGTTCCCTCATGAAGACTCCCTCTGTCCTTTATGAGCACAACACCAACACTGACCTTTCCTCTTCACTCAACATCTAACCAATTCAGAGACACTCATGATCGATATTCAGCTTTCCCCAAAAGCAGCATCACTCGTTCCATTCTCATAGCAGAGGCAAGCTGCAGAGCCTCAGTTAATCATCAACTATTATAGAATTATGTGAGATGAAGAAATCTTTAATGGGGATATGATTGTACTATAGGTTTTGCTGCGTAAATGGCAGATGACGCGTGCTGGTGATTCGATTTGATGCTGTTACTGATGAGTTAATTGGTGCGGTTGGAATTGATCTGGACCCTTCTCTCTCAGTGTGATGGAAATATACGTCTGATATTATATTTCAAATGTAAAGACAAAAGAAAGAAAGGTGGTATGGCAGGAAGCCAGCAGGGTGGTAAGAGAGGAAGAAAGCTTAGACAATGATCTTCCAAATTTCTCTGTGAAGTGTAATCTACTGTATAGTTACATGCATATTACATGTTTTCACTTGCAATCTGTGTAACCTTATTTAAAAACCTCTCTCTCTCTGTATTAGGATGCCTACTACAGCTGAAGTGAAGAAATGGAAGGAGTCGTTCAGCCACTTGATGAGCAGTCAAAGTAAATATTATTGTTTGACACCTTTTTAACCTGAGCTGGAACAGGTCCCAATGACCTTTTGTTCAAATCCAAAGCATCTGGCACTAATAATAACTGTCAGGCGGATGCTTGAGTCATGCGTTCACCAGGGCTCATAAAAAAACATAATAATTCCCATGTGACATGATTGTGTCGCAATCATGGGAATATTATCCGACAAGGCTCTGACCTTCACATTCCTCCCTAGAATTTGCCAGTTAGGTTTTGGCGCTCTCAAAAGTGATGCATTTCGTCACTCTTAATGAGAAACACAGCATTAGTTGTAAAATAATTGGAGTACAGACGAAGTGACGCTGTATGACCGATGCTAATTAAGAGGTCAGATCAAGATGTTAAAGGTTGAATATGGAGAATGAGCAGAACACCGCCATCTAGTGTCTCAAGATCGTAGTCACAACAACAAAAAATAATTCCAGCAGTCAGGTTGCCAGGTTCGTTGCAGAGTGTGTCAGCGATCGGCCTGCTCCGTGTCAGTGATGAATCATACAGGGTAACCACTCATTTGGACTAATTAATTACATTTAACAACAGTATTTAACGTTAAGTTACGTCTTTCTTTTAGTGGCATGTAATCCATTAGCTAGCTCTCAACTCAAATTTTTTCCTTGTTTCTGTAGCAACAACAGTCAACCCTGGCAACCAGCAATGCCCAACGCTATTGGCTGCTACAATGGAAACAGAACGTGACAGAAAGTCATTGTCAAACCCGTCAAAATGTAAAAAAAATATGCATTCAGACTGAATATATTTTTTATGGAATACGATATTTTCATTCCATACCCCTTCAGAACGGCCCATGGGTGTATTGTTTTTAAAAATATATCACTTCTACATATTCAACCTTTAAAGGAAAGTTACGGAGACTTGGCTGGGACACTCAAACATGGACACGCACAGTCACACACAGGCACACACAGAAATCATTCTCATGCTCTGGTTGCTCTGCTACGTGTCTCAAGGCACTCTTTCATGGCCCCTCAGGGCGTGCTGACCAGTGCACAGAGTGTTTATGTGTGTGTGTGTGTATGTGTGTGTAACTCCACTGAGAATGACACTGTGTGTACGTGGACACTAAAGGGGAGCAACGGCCTTTTCGGGAACCAGCTGAGCTTGTTACATGACTTGTTCCACTGAGCTCTGACCTCGTCACGTCCTCCTTCTGCCTTCATCTGTCAGCTCTCATTGGAGCCTCCTCCATTTTATTCTCTTCATCAGTTCAGGATTTGAAGAAGAAATTAATTAATTTGCTACAAATTTGACTTCTAGAAAGGCTCTTTATTACTGTTTCAGTTTTTACTGTATACTGTAAACACTCAATTTTAAAATCATATAAGAAAACATTGAAGGTGGGGTAGCTCTTGCTACTTTGCAATTACGCGAATAAAATGTACCATTGAAAATCAATATGCATGAACTCAATGTTACATTTCTACTAAAATTCTAAATTAAAAAAATTGACCCTCGACTCCGATATTCTAATTAATTTAACACAATATATAATGGGATTTTGTTTGTTGTTCTTGTTGAATAAATACAATTTCTCCTTCTTTCCTGTCCTTGTTAGAGGGTCGTACGGTGTTCGGCAGATTCCTGAAGTCAGAGTTCAGCGAGGAGAACATGGACTTCTGGGTTGCCTGCGAAGACTACAAGAAATCCACACCTTCCAAACTGGCGGCCAGAGCAAAGCGGCTCTACCAGCAACATGTTGAGGCAGATGCTCCAAATGAGGTAAAAATAAAAGGCTTTTGTCTGAAAACACACGTCAATAGGCATTACGGAAAATCTTATTAGTGCCACAAACAGTCTCATTCAATGAAGTGAATATGAATTTGAATTGACATTGATTGTGACTGCAACAGCCAGTTGAGGTGGTTCGGGTATCTGGTAAGGAGGCTCCCTTGGCGCCTCCCTAGGGAGGTGTTCTAGGCATATCCAGGTGGGAGGAGTCCTCGGGGAAGACCCAGGACCAGGTGGAGAGATTATATCTCCACACTGGCCTCGGAACACCCCGGGATCCCCCAGTTAGAGCTGCTTAATGTGGCCCGGGAAAGGGAAGTTTTGGGGTCCCCTGCTAGAGCTGCGGCCTCCTGGCCTGATCCCAGGTAAGCGGTTGAAGATGAGTGAGTGAGTGAGTGAGTGAGTGAGTGTGACTGCAAAGCTGTGAATATACTCACTCACAACACTGCTGATAACCACTCAGGCACTGAGCATGAAAATAAACTTGGCTCAACACTCCGCTCAGCTTTGGGTTTAATGGAAAATAGAGATTTGATTGGATATTACACTTCTAACCCAAACTTGTCCTTTGCTCATATTTTTACTCCATTTGTTTTTGTAATGACAATACAAGCCGTAAATGATTATGTACTGTCTTTTCTATCAACTTTACTCCTTTTTTTGAAGAGGAAGCAAACCGGGTAAAAGCGTATGAAGTCAGAAATCTCCACTTCAGTAGCACCTTTACACCAAACGTTTCGGTTTTATTCCTGTTTATATACTGAAGGCTTTTATAGAGGGGTTTGTTCATATGTAATTTATAGCCTATAACATTTTATTCCTCGGTGAAATTCGATTTTTTTAAAAGTCTGTTAGAAATAGAGGCTGAGAAATAGAGATCACTTCTGTCACCTCTGATCTCTGTTCTGCAAATGTTTTCAAATTAGCACATTTCATAAGATCATGCTAAGCCGCATATTTAAACCTAACATTTCAGAAAATGTGTATTACAAAAAAAGGTTTGTCTTAATGTTAGTAATCAACTGTGTCATGGTGATATCTCTTAGTTAAAAGATCTACTCTCTTCACCTATAGTGTATCTCCTCACACTGTTTCTTTAATCGTTAATTACCTCCAATAATTTAGTTATTTAGAGGTTGGAGGAGCAGTAAAAAGTAAATATCCCACTTATTTTCCACTAATGTCAAATGACATGTTGACGCTCTTGAAATGAAAACAGATTTTGTTTAAGTTTCTGAACCCTCTCTTTGCTCATTAAATGTAATTTAAGGTAAACTTGGATGCGGTGACCAGAGAGGAAACGAAGAAGAACCTTGAAAACGCCTGCCCGTTCTGTTTTAACGATGCTCAAAAGATGATCTACAGATTGATGGAGAAAGACTCCTACAGGCGCTTCCTCAAGTCCAAAGTGATCCAGGATGTGGATAAGACCACTCCTGCTCAGAAGGAGAAAAACTGTGACCATAATAAAAAAAGGCAGGTGTTAACCGGCGGTACCTAAACAGCGGGCGTACTTGAAGACTAGAAGAAAGTGCCAGAGACTGAAAAAGTGTGAGAAGGTAAACACCGGTCTGGATGGGTTTGTTTTGGCGTTTAAATGAATTAGAAATACAGTGTTTTTTTTACTCGCTGTTAATCGCTGGACGTCTTTGGTGGTCAGTTTGAAGTTGCTAATGTACGTCCGCTTGTAACAAAGATCTCTCATTTCTGAATTCACAGTCATGTTTTTCCAAATCACAAACGGTTGATGGTGACTGACTACGTACAATGTTTTAAATGTTTGCCTCTGGGTTCACTGTAAAGCATGATTCTGCTCTCCAAGTCATGACAGGGTTGTGTTGATACAACAAACAAAACAATCTAAAGCTACCTCCACCCAGCAGACCGGAACATGATTTGTTGAGGTAAACTCTTAAATCTTTGAAATACTAATGAACACAGACACCAAAGTTATACACTGAGTGATAGTCAATGATAAGCGTCATACAAAGGTAAAGTTGGCTAATCTATTGCATTTAGTTATATGATGCTGGATGATATGGTGTAGGTGATGTGGGAATAATTATGTTTTGGAACTACATTAAATGAGCCATAATGTATTTATCCGCTTCTTAATTATGTACGTATTACTTCTCACGTGTTGCTACAAAAGCAGATGGATGGTTCTGATGTCAAAGCGTTACAACTGACTGTGCTGTGCAACTGACTGTGCTGTGCAAACGTGACAAGATCCCTAAGCTGTAAGGCACTGGCTCTGTCCAATATGAATTTAAAGCATGTTTTATATATTGCAGTATTGATTTTCTGTTTTGTAGCTACCAAACAGTGGGAGTAGAGGTCTAATTGTGACTCATAGGATCAATTTTAAGAGTCTCCCTGTAAGTCAACTGATTTGTTTTATGATGTAATTTGCGCCAGGGGCTTAAACGTGTGTTCACTATAATTTTATATTTCCGTATATTTCTGGTGGTCTTGCGCACTGAGATGTTTAATCGAAATGTATACTGTGACGATTAAAAAAATAGATACTGTATGTAAATTTTTATTAAATGATATTGTCCTATTTATACCAAATCTGTGACTGTTCACAAATAAAAAAGGTGTTGGATAATCAGAACCTGGTGTGTGGCCGGTCTGGTTTGTTCTAGTTCTACAATGTATAAGCTCTCAGGCTTCCTCCAACAATACTCACTGGTTATGTTTCCAAAAGAATCACACAGGTACAAAAACAAATACAATCAAATACATGGAAATAGTGCACAAGTTAACATATATACAATACTTTAGAATATAAGTTGGTGGTAGATTGCTAGGGAATTAACTAAACACAAAGAGGAAGGTAGTTATGGATTTGCAGTGAACAGTTATCGATCTAGATTGATAGATGTATGTGTAAACAGTTGTAAAACAGTATTTATATGAGTGCAAAGTGACGGTTTAAAGGGTAAAGTGACATGTGATGAGCTCAGATGAGGCTCTTATGGCCTCATTTCCTTTATCGCCTCTGTTTTCCAGGTACTGCAACAGGTGAATTCCTCATTGTTTGTTAGTCACGGTGAAAAAGTCTTGTCCTCCAATGATCTTATGTGAATCCAATGATGTCCAATGATCTATCACACTGTAGGATAGGGCTTGCAAAATTAAAAGACCTTGCAATGGTACCACGCAAGTTGCAAAGCCAATCAGTCCAAAGTGGCCCCTGCCATACTTCCTACCCCCTTACTTCAACCACCCTTGTTCGGAGCACAGCCAACTTTGAACTCTGCATTCATTTTGATCTAGACTTCAAACCTTTAATATTTCGTGACTGCACCTCGCAAAGTGGTGATGCTATTGTGGTGACTATTCTGTCCACAGACAGATGCATAAACAGCTAGCAGAACACTCAAAACTGCCCAATAGGTGTCTTCAGGCCCACTTTTTGTCATCATTACACACACACACACAAACTCACAAGGTGAAAATGAAACCAGTGTGACAGTCACGGCTGGTAAAGACCAAATTTGAGGAGGAGCTCCGGACACGGCGGCCGTTCTCGGCGCTTGTGGCTTCAGTATCAACACTGTACATCCAGGCTGCCCTTGATAATGTAACATTTGCTTACCTTTGAATAAAAGTGCACATTTAAACCTTATGTTCTCCGGTCCCTATGTACTCTCTAGGTACTCTCCCATGGTTGGCATGTGTTCTTCATCAGTTCCAGCTTTGCAGTAATATGATTTAGCTAAATACACATGCTTACAGCAGGTTCTTACTCATCATCAGGGAAGGTCACTGTTCTCTCTGGAAGCTAACCAGCTATATATGTTGATCAAAATTAATTTTAGGGTTGTTAAGATTGTATGTTATTTCCATTTTTTCTCAATAATGAGCTGAAATTTCATCCTGTTGAACAAAAGAAAATTCAATTTAAAATGTAATGATGTACACATGGAGCTTTGGTTCACGTGATGACACTTCACAAGATAATTATCTCACATGTGAGATCCCAAGACTGTTATTGTGTGATTCATTTTTTCCCCCTGATGAATTGGTGTAAAGAAACCTTTCATGATTTTGCCTGTCCCTTCATAAATCACACAGTCATCATCTATAATCAGCTGATGTAAGGCGGCCTCTGCAATAACCGTCATTGATTGTGTGATGTCTGCAGATAATAGATGACTACCACAATCAGAGTTATTATCAAATAATTACCAGAAAACGGTTTGGACACAAGAGAGAAAGCCTTTCATAGCACATGAAGACACAATTTCAATCCCAAACTTTCTGTGACGGTACCTCTTTTGTTGAGAACATATAGTTTTAATTGATTTGACGTCCGCCCAAAAAGCACACCTGTTAGCTGGTCGCTTGGTTAGCTCCATCTCAGACGGGTTTAAAGTGTTTTGAGCAGCTTTTGATCAGTGCCAGCCATCTCTATGCAAAGTTGAAGACAAAATGTGAATCTTGGCAAGAAAAAACCCTGAGAATTCAATGTATCTACCGTTGAGTGCAACACAATCATTACTGACATTTAAATCTTTGCTTTAAACTTTTGAAACAACAGCTCACAGTCAATACCTCTAATCTCTCCAATCCTATTTGTATGCTCATCAACATTGATTGTGATTTGTCTTCATAGTTGAGTCCTTCTAGGGGTCTATAGCTCAGGAGGTAGAGTGGGTTGTCCAATTATTGGAAGATTGGCGGTTTGTATGTTGAAGTGTCCTTGGACACTGGACAATTGCTCTCAAAGGACGTGCCAACAGTGTGTTAACGTGCGCCTGAATAATTACGCTCAATAAGATGGCGTGGTATGAAGAGGGACAACGGTAGTGAGTAATATAAGAACAAAGAATCAGTGTAAAGAGGAAGGTCCGGGTGTTGCATGGATCAAAAACACTTTCACCTGAGAGGATGGAGCTAATGGCCCATATGAAATCAAAAGTCAATGATGACTTTTGAAGTTTCTTCCTTCTTACATAACATTCTTTAGTATTTTAATACAAATGATGATCTATTCCTAAATCTAACCAAGTAATGTTTGTTTGGTTTGGCTTTGGCTTTTCCAGAGTCTAAACAAAGTGATGCTGCAGAGTCCCAGCAATGACCGTTACCATGTAAATAGATGATAAGTGTATTGCAGGACCATTCTAACCCTTAACTATGAGGCTGATGCTCACTGATTATGGCCTTTCATGAGTGATAACATCTGAAGCAGGTGGTCTGTGTCCAAGACTGGTTCACCCTGAGGGCGTATTTATTTCACTTCACCACCACTGTTTACTACGGCCATATTCACACTCACAGCCAAACTCCATGCCTATTTAAGGGCAACATATTTGGGACCATGATGTACTTTACAGTAAATAGGCTTGATTAAATAACATTTTCTGAAAATCTAACTGGGAGAGGGAAAACATGTCAAAATATTTATTTTTGGTTAATCCCGTCTGCCTGCTTTGCGGCTTAGTAAAAGGCACAAAATAGAATAAAACAAAAAATGCTTGGATGCTTTTTAGAGGCAGAATCTGTAAAAGTGCGTGGGTTATTTCAGAGTGGATTATTACACCTGGAGTTTTTCCATGGAGGTCTAAAATGGGTTAGTCTTCGAAGACAGCCTGAGTTGTTGATGGATTTACCCGCTAGCTGTTCCATTTTTAGCAAAATTCCTCCTGAATATGCATAAATACATGCAAACTCATGTTGACGCAGGCACACATTCTCTTTCTGAGTAGAGTAAAAGTGGCTACTAATGTCAATTTGTGTGGAAATTGAATCTGAACTGGACCATTAAGCCCTAACTCAAAGACTAAAACAAAAAGTTTTCAGAGGAAAGTTGAAAATCACAGTAAGACAACAGAAAATGTTTGACTTTGTTCCTTCTTTGAATCATGACTGACCCCTTTTTTCTGTGCCAGCAGGGGGCTAACAATGTGCTTTGAGAGGGGATTCAACTTGTTGAGTAGAATAAACCACTGGAGCTGAATGATAAAGAAAGCCAATTTCTACACAAGTCATCATGTTTGAAACAAACGTGCGTAGCATATCATTTAAAAGCTTGTTACAGGTTTAGAATAAAAAACACACTAAATACCTCTATGATTCATGAAATTATTTCTGTTTATTTGCTTCACTTTTATTGCCAATATATCCAAACCCGGGCACCGTATGCTCTGAGTACAGCTTTATATTGAGACGAGGCCTCAAGCTGATAATTATTGCAATTATTGTTGGGAACAAAACCTCCACCACTTATTTCCAACAGCCTTTATTGCAGATATAAAAAGAAGCTTGTCAATGCATCATGAGCCCATAATGGACCCGTCCATCTGATGCTGAAATAAAACATCAGGCCACACATTTCTGTCAAATACACTGTGATAAACACCTACCATTTTGTTTTTTTTAGTAGCCTCTTTTTTTGGAGAAGTGAGGGCAGTGGACAAGAGATGTTTAGGGGCAGATAGCAGATCAACAGCAGTAGTATATCACACAGTGGTATAAATCATCTGAAAGCTGGATCCTGAAGATTAATCTGCGTTGCTCAACACTGTGAGTCGAGTTGTTCTAGTCATAAAACTGTAAAACATTGTATTTTGTTAGGCTACCATTTGAATATTGAAAGTTAAGAGTGTATACGAGCTTAGACTGTTATGATTAAAGTTAATGATTCCAATTTCCATGCTCTATGTCTCAGAAGTTGTTGCAGCAAATTGTGGCTTGATACTATTTGTTACACAGGATTTGGTTCTAAACATGAAAGTAAAATGTAGAGCTTGAGAATGGATTTAAATTTAAAATACCTTGAATATACCACATCATGAAACCCAGACCTTGAAGTACAGTTCAGAAAAATCCAAAATCTTTTGGAAGCTTTCTTTAAGAATTGCCTTTTTTGGCGATTGGATGGCGAGCACTTCTATTCCGTAAACTGCTCATAAACCCCCTTATTGTCAATATACCTAGGGAATCCACCCATGATCATAATGCCCTCAGCCTTTTGTTTGGGATTGTATAGTTTCATTAGGCTGTGATTATCCTAGAGGTCACAACAGCTTGTTTTATACAAGGTCAAGTCAATGAAATGGCTACTATGGGGACTAACATTATCACACATGAATTCAATTGGGCTTTCCAGTCAGTACCACTTCATGTAATTTCGAGATTGTTTATGGACGCTAGTATGCAGAAATATTCATGTGCACCATTGTAGAAAAAAAGCAAAAATAACACGTTTGTACTGCACAAGAAAAAAAAAAGGTTTTTACCCGACCTGTCTGTCAGTACTGTAAAGTGGGCATGTCTGTTAAGGGGAGACTTGTGTGTACCCTTAAAAAATATTTTTATCCAGATTTCTTGAGGTCAGAGGTCAAGGGACCCCTTTGAAAAATGACCATGCCATGTTTTTTCGCTTGTTAGTTGTAGCCTGACTTTGTAGCATTATTTAACACACTTCCCAACAAGGTAGCATGTCATGGTTGGTACCAATGGATTTTTCATCTTGTTTCATATGAATCCAACATCTTCTTGCCTTGAAACTGAGCCCACTACAGCCTCTGAAAGGCAAAATGTCAGTTGCCCCGCTAATGGGCCATCAAAACAGGTTAAATTAATCTAAATGAGGGAGGAACGTACAGTTGGATCTTTGTATAATGAGTAAGTTAAAAGGAAAACAGGGACAGATGTTTGGACAGATATGGAAGAAGCTATGAATACATACAAGTATCAAACTACTTGTAAAAATTCAACAATAGACCTTAAACACTGTAGTTTTTACCACAGGATGCCTGTCTGCAACTAGCAGGAAACACATCGCAGTAAGGAAGTAATAAAATTATTAAGTTTAAATCTGTATGTACAGAGGGGTTGGCCACCCAGAACAATACATTTCCAATTTGAAAAAGAGAGAATTTCATGTAGGGGTTAAGCGATACAAGACGTGTGTGTTTTTTTTCACCTGCAGCTGTAATTCTAACCCGAGTCTGTCCAGGCTCTCAGGTCTGATCAGCGCTTCATTCAGCGCTAACCTGCTTATCTCTGGATGTTCTCTCCTGCCTTCCTAACGCCAAGCAGCTGTGAGTCCTGCTAATTAAAACCTGACAGGAGGATCTGGCGCTCTAATGTGATCATGCATGCAAAGACGCACGTACACACTGACACATACGCAGCACATGCATCCCTGAGGCTGCATGTCTAGATCTCTGTTTTATTGTCTTGAGAAGTTTTGATAATAAACACTGCAGGGCTGAAGTGATTCATCTCCCTGTGGGTCTGATTTTGTGTCGTGTTTGTCCTAACCTGTACTTAAGCCTTAAATAGCAGGTTTGTGACAGCCTTGTGATATGAATTTGACACGTGATTGTGCGCAATGATAATATTTTCATTCAATATTTAATTCAAGCATAAATAGAACATATATATATATATATATATATATATATATATATATATATATATATATATATATATATATATATATATATATATATTTATATATAACTATAATGGTTTTCAGAATAAAAGTATTTACTTTTAGGGGCCCAGCCTCTTGAGTGACAGCTAGTCACTGGCCCTCACTTCTCTGCGGAGGTATAGTCGGCCAGATGGACACCCTCCCCCAACATCACATCAATGCCCTTTTATGGTAAGATGGCGACTCCCGTAAGCGAGGAAGATTGGATCAAGTTGAGCGAACAGACCCCAACAGGTATGCTACGTCCATTTTTTATACAGTCTATGTTTACACCCTATTTTCAAGGGTTAGGCAATGTAACAAAGCCTCGACAGACACAGCTGAAGGAAAAAAGAGGAGACACTGACTTGGTACTTGAATAGCCTTTTATTGCCATACACACCTTTACAGTTCCTTCACACTGACATCTGATGTATGTCTGATCTCTAGGTGGGGTTGTCAGATGAATGCAACCAGGAGCATCTGGGACCAATGCTCCTCAGGGGGTATATAAGCCGACTTCTGGGAGGCTCTCACCATGTTAGCATCAAGCCCCAACCACAGCGACTTCCTGGTTGATCCAATACGGAAGTGCCTAAAACTGCAGTTCTCTGAGTGTCCACCAGGGCTCATAACAGAGCAGTTTCCCATTGACTCCCATGTTAAACAGGCCGTTTTCACCGCATAATCAAACCTATTGAAGGCCTGGTACAAAAAAAAACATTCTAATCTGTATGTTTAACACTGGGGGCGGTGATTTCTTGTGTACCAGGTCCTCTGTATCTCTCCCATTGATTGCCATGCCATACAGCATGAGCTGGGGTTACAGTGAACTACCTTACTTTGCAGTTTAAGGAAATAACGCAGTCAAGATAAATTATACAGCACAATTTCTAATGCAATATAAAAAGACCCAACAGCTGGGTTTTTAAATTTGGTATGCATCTAACAGGAAATTATACCACATAAACACATTAATGAAAGTCTATTTTTATTTAATTACATCTTGGCACACAAATTGGCATACAGTAACTGAAGGGAGCACACGCAGATGCAGACCAAGTCCTCAGACTGGGTAAGTGTGGGAGGAGACGGCTGCTCCACTGCACTTACTCTCCAGACAGTATTTATTGAGAGGTACAGTGCGTGTGCCAGGGAGTCCATTCAGTGGACGTGGCTGTGTGGAGAGTTATTCCCACATCAGACTTAAAAGTGGAGATCAAATGATTTCCTAACTGCAACGTCTCCTGGCTCGAGTTTCAGTCTCTCACCTGTGACCTCTCCTCTCTCCACAGGGAAACGGACCGCCGGCCCCACATTTGTTAATGCAGCTGTAAAAAAATAAAGTTGCTTGCTCTTATGGGCTCAAGATTAAACTGTACTTTGTTTTCATTTCTATTGTACTTATCAATCTTTCTAGCTGATAAAATCTTAGTCAGGTTTGCCTCTGTTTATTTGGCATAAGGGATTTAAAAACAGATCATATCCATGACACCCATGAGTTTTGCTGATACCACCAAGACCGCTACGTCCAGATGGTGTTGACGAAGCCTCCAGATCCTATGAAAAGGAAGCCACTCAGAAAGACATCATCTCTTGAGGGCAGCATGATTGTGATGTGGAAAGAATTGGCACAAGCTTTTAAAGCAGCGATGTTATCTTCACTCAGTAAACATTTCATGCATTGTCAGTTCTGTTGACAACTCAAACCGCTCAAACCTCGACCAACTCAGGGATCGACCGTGGACAGAAACCCCGTGGGTGTAGGTTTGTCAGCGATGGACCTCGCTGCCAGCTGCAGATATCACCGGGGAAATTATAGTTTGTTTATTTTCTCACACATAAATACGTATCATTCCCTTTCTCAAACGTGTATAAAAATTCCTGAAGCCATGAGAACTCTTTGCCACAAGGCTGTGATAGACGTTTGGACTTTTGCCGTCTTTCATGAGGAACTAAGTGAGCAATCAGCTTCCCTTGTGCTCAGCGATCCTGCTGCACCCACGCAGCTGCCCGTAAATGACGCTTGGGTAAACATAAACACCACTGTATAGTTTTATGGTCTTAATCTATCAGCACATTAGACCGTGGGGACTACAAATATTTTTTCAATGTGACTTGAGACTACATAAAGGACGATAGTTAGACAATATATATATATATATATATATATATATATATATATATATATATGTATATTTATATATATATATACTGTATATATATGTTTTCACATTTCTCCCAAAGGTCTAAACTGAATCCCACAGACAGATGGTCTTACTAAACTTGAATTCAGATATAATACGTGGTTTATTATCTCAAGTTAAATACATTTGATTCAAAATGACTGCAGGTTTGTTGTGCTTAGAGGGCAAAACAAGGGGGAAACAATATGTTTTCAAGAAATAGTTTTCTTAATGTTTTCATAGAATGGCTTATCAGACGAATCTGTCTTCTTCATTTTCTGGCACATTTGAGAGAAAAACAAGTCACATATCAGGTGAAATAAAAAAAAGAGATGATGTTTATTTGGGTATTATCTGCTTAAATGTCAATTTATTATATAATTTATCATGTGACAGTGTACTACACATGTCAAAGCAGTGAACAAAAACAAACCGCTTGTCAAAAATGTCGCTAACTTCCTTTTGGGACCAAAGGCATTTGACCTTTTCCATCTGCTTCTAGGAACTGCGGTTGTAATAGATGCGTCCATGCAAGCCTCTGACAGTGTTTGTGTTGGCAGCCACTTCTTTAGCTGTATCTGTTTCCGCTCTGTTTTTTTTAACTCATCATCTCTGACGTTTTTTAAGTGACATACTCCTTTGCATGCTGCTTTGAACTTTACGATTACTTTACTCTGAGGAGAAATTACAAAATGAGGGAACATTTTTTATCTGCTTCCTAAAGCTCTGTGTCCCTGACAGTAAGAGGGATTTTTACCTGTTTGTTTCAGTAACAAAGATAAGTCCAAAAGCACTTGCCAGAATTCACTGACATTTTGTGAAATGTTAAGTCCTGACCCGCCAAACTTTTGTAAAAATGATCAGTTTTCACCACATTCGGCATACTTGGATGAGTCTCCCAAATTTGGTGGGAAGCTGGTGAGGGATCATGTCCATGTCACTTCACTACAGCAACTCTAGATTGGCTGCTTTTATAGATTTGGTGGAGAGCTTCATAGAGGACGATATAGCTAAAAAGTCCACACTGATACACGGGTTTCCACATAGCTCACAGTAGATTATTTAAACATCAACCTTGTTGAAGTGATTAGGTGTAAAATCATCCCAGGCTCTTTTTAGGCAAATACACTCATCAAATAAGGCATCGAGACAATTTTTCTTCTCGATGCCTTATTACCGGGAAGAGTCGCTAACAGTAGCTAACAGCCGGACTAGGCTATCACTGATTAGCTCCGGGCAGCAAGGTGAGCACTTTAAAACAATAATATAAACAATAATACTGGTACCGGTTTGGTAAAATATAAGTCAATAATAGATGGTAAAAGGTTTGGAAAAGTCCCAGAAAGCTTTCTCTGCAGCACCAAAACGATACACGAGATCTCAGGGGGTGGGAGAGTGTGTGGCCGGAAAGGCTACAAGCTATAGGTAGCTCACAGTGGGTCATATTAGTGTCCAAGCATTACTAGACGTTAAAATTGAACACTCACACGTAGGAACCGAAATGGTACAGGGGCCAGTAAGTCAGGTAAGTCTTTCAACACACAAGTGTTCTCTAACTATGTTGTTTGTGCTTTGTTTTATGTGTAAGGACCTTTATCATGCTACTGCAGAGGTTTGATGTTATCATGAGCAGTATTAGTGGTTAAAAAAGACATTTTAATGCGTTCACCATGCTGTCCCCAGCTAATCGGTGTTAGCCACGACCGGCTGTTAGTGACCATTAGCGACTCTTCCGGATATCTCCGTTGATAGTTGTTACACAGAAAAAAAAACGTCTCGGTGGCTTATTTGATGAGTATATTTGCCGGAAAAGAGTTGATGATTTTACACAGGACTTTCACTGTAAGCCGATGGTACAAGGCTATTTGAACAAACATGAGTAAAACAAAGGCCCATATAACCCAACCTCTATTAATAGATTTTTGTACTGGCATGCTAACACTTGCTAATTAATTAGCACAAAACACACGATTTTAGAATGAACCAAATACTTTGATGAATAACAATTGTGACCTTTTCTAAAGCCTGAAAACAAAGCCAAGAAGAGGTGCAGAAGTGGAGTTTTGTCCTCATACTACTTGAATTTTAATGTGCTAAAAAGTAATAATGGATTTTTAGCCTGGCAAAAAAACTCCTTTAAAACAATTTGTGAAATGTTTTGCACTTGCACTTGACACTCTTGTTAGAGCTGTGAGTACCTCTGAAGTGAACCTATCTTCTCTGTGTTTACAAAAAAAACACTCTAAGGCGACTTTAAAAGTTTCCGTTATTGAAATAATTGGATTTGTATGTGTCGTCTGCATTGGTATGTGTTTTCTGAACATGTTCCCTCATTTTCATTGCGTTCTTAAAGAGTCAATCGCGAGGTGCTTCTTATGTACACACACATTAGGATATAAACTATCCAATAAGGAAAAACAAAGTGACAATAGAAAGTCAGATGTTTCCTCTTTTATAACAGTGAAAGGATTCTGTGAAGAGTCCTTTCCTGCTCTTCATTCAAAGAATCAGGGATTGCATTGTTGTATTTAAGAATAACTTAAGACACAATAAGTTGTAAATAGTTCATATTTACACCTAAAAATAAATACATCTTCAGGAATTGTATACATATATATTTTTATGTGATTAACTCCAGAGTGTACATGCAAGGCTACATCAAATAATATATAGTCAGCACTGTTAAAGCCCTTATTGATTTGTCTGTGACATGATATATGACTTGAATGACACCAGACTGGTTAATCTGTGCCATAACAAAGCCTGAGTCAATGCTGCTTAAAATGGAAATACATATCTCATTTGTTTTATATGTGTAGCTTATTCCAATTCACTTTTTTTTAAGAAATACATTGAAATATTTAATGAATAAGTGAATTCCTGATCAATAGAGTTTTTATTGTTTCAGTTAGGATTAGCGTGGAATTGTTGCATTGTAGGGAACAATAAGGACTTACAAAATGCTGAATATCTAGATAACATCAGAGTGCTGGTTAAACATCATGCTTTTGTTTAATATAAAAAAGCATCAAAGAGTAAATATGATCACACTTTATGACTGCTACATTCAACTAAATACAAACATTTAGGACACTAAAACATTGCACACCAACACCAAATCCCCCATCGCACCAGTCTATGACTCCATTTTGTGTACGTTAGTTAACCAGTGTTAAGTTACAGCGTGTAGTTAGTGATAACTTGTGGTTGAAAGTGTCCAAGCACATAAGATATAATGATATAGTGTGTGACTATTTTGTATGTACTTGTCTGATTGCAACGCCGCTATTTCCTTACTATTCCTTTATGGCATTAAACTTTTGTTTTTCACTCTGTGGCTTATTCTAATACCAAAATAAAATGTTTCTCGATCACCAGCATTAGTATTGTTTAGTGCTACAAACCTGCAGGTTTTGTCCCCCATGTTTTTCCCACTGGTGTAATAGCACTAAAAACCAGTTCCGGACCTTTTTAGTGCCTTGGCTTGCATACATACAACATTGGTTAAATCGCATGGGGAAAAGACCTTTCTCTGTTAAAAAAACGCTGCTCTGTTCACTTCTTTTTCTTACATTCCCTCCTACTTGATTTTCCCATCTTAGCAACATGCCGTTTAGTGGCAGCCAAGGAGCTCGGTATGAGTTTGGTAAAGAGCTAAACCGTCAACTGTCTACAAGAGTGTGTGAGAGTGGAAGAGACAAAGAGAGTTATGTCATAAGCATTACTCGTGCATTGATACAACAACAGGGGGCACTATGTTACAGGTAGTTTTATTTAAATGACAAAATATTTGGTTGTTACTGTAAAATCCATTGATTTAAAACAGCAAACTGTGTGATTGTCATTCTATTTAGAGTTTACCAGTGGATTTCTCTCACAGACAGGAAATGTTGAAGGTCATATCCTTTCCAGGCACTCAAAATTACGTAATATCTTTCAGTCTTCTTGGGAAAACCACAAAGTACTTAGACGTCACTCACAGACGTCTGTCGGGAAAAGATGATTATGTCTGCGGTAAGAGAAGGAGGGCTAAACTGGGTTATGTATTGTTTTTGTTTCTGTATTTTATATTATATATATTTTGTAGGGTCAAGCTATTTTTTTTCAGTCATATTTTTAATTTGCTTAATTTCAATTCAGCTTAAATGTGTAGAGTTGACTTAACTGAACATTTTGAGTTATATGTTCTCCATAAAAACACATTGGTGTCTGATGTGACTGTGTGAACATATGAATGTGTGTTGCTGTACTTCTTACTTTGTGTGAGAACCAATCAGGTTTTTGAGGCAATTTTTGACAAGTGAGGTAATTCCCTCAGGAGAGACCCTCAGGGAATAACTGTTGGCAATGGAGAGTCCTCACTAGAAGTGTGTGTGTGTGTGTGTGTGTTGTTTGGGGAGGTGGGGCTATTTCAAAAGGCAGTCTTTCTCGTTAGCTACATTCAAAGTATAATTTGGAAATATTATTTTCTCGCCCTTCATGTTTTGAATGTTTGAAAAAAAAAATAAAAGTCTTCAGTTCTCCAGCTGTCTTAAAAATGTAGTTTATTAGAAATACTGAATTAAGAAATTGGGTTTCCAATTATTGTCATGTAAACTAACTGCTATTTGAAATCTCACCACCCCCCCTCACCCAGCACATCAGACTCTGGCTTATTTGACCAGCTCCTGGTACTGCTCAGACCGCAGGAACCGGCCAAAGGAGTCTTTCTCCATCAGGGCGAAGATCCTCTTCTGGGCCAGGTCAAAGGTCGCAGGGGAGAGATCCACCAGGTTCCTCAGGGTCACGTCCTTGGTGAAGTGGTCAATGTTCACCTGTGGTGGGAGGACGACAGCACATCCTGTCAGAAATGACTAAAGTGCAGATGATGAAGGTGAAGAAACATGGTACAAGTATTGATGTTAAATATGGATACTGATGATATAGGTATAAGCAGAAATGTGATGATGTCTGCAAGAGAGAACTCAAGGCTCTGCAATTAATACTACAAATGAGGGTTGGTGTCGGCCTGGCTATATTATACAGCCTTGTCTGTCTTGCAGATATTTCCATTTCTTTTGATGTCAGGCATTTTCATCTTTCCCGAGCCCAATTTCTCTCCAAGAGTTTAATGCAGTTTGGTGTCTTTGTATTCCTTTGAAGATGAATTATATAAATGCCTGTAATAACGGATCTCCTTGCACTCTCTCTCTAAAACAGGCATCCATTGAGGCAAACCATTTTGAGGTGTATACGCAACTGGACTGGAGTGTGGATGCATGCAGACGTCCAGCTCAGGCATCAAATACCTGTTTTGTCACAATCATCGGCTTTTAGCACCAGGCTTTTAAAAGTAATGCAATATAATTCATGTGTATTCCATGTATTTATTTTGTGTGTATCAAAGTCAGGTGACTTAGTAAGACTGCTGATCTCAGCTTAAGGAAGGAGGTTGGGTGCTAGATGGGTCCTAACACAGGACTCTCTGGAGGACCAGTGTTCATGTGCCCCTTCTGTTCTTTTTTCTTATCCTAACTAAGTCGTTTTTTCTCACCTTTTATTGCCTAAACATAACCGCCATGGTCCACTTCCATTTGGCCTTTCATTGCATGAAATAGAACGTCATATTTTGTAAGATATATGAATTTTTGTGCATAACTTGTGGTAAGATATCATGCGAACCAGTAGATGAGAAAATCTTATTATGCATGAAGCACACCTCAGAGAGATGAGATGCCATTTAAGGCAAGATTCTCAAAGATTGTAACTCTGAGCAATAAACATTTATGTCAAAACAACTCCTTTAATAAGTTACTGTAACTAGAGAATCATAGAAGCGTAGTCAGTATAAGGAAAACATATTTCACTATAAAATCCAATGAAGTAGAAGTCACGTCCCTGACCCAAGATGGAAGTACTTGTGCTAAATGTCTGTGTGTGTGTGCGTGAGCGCGCGTGTGTGCGTGTTCTTGTGCTATTCACTGGCATGCAGAGTATCAGTACATTCTCTGTCTGTAACCTCATCTGTTTAAACTCAAGCACGCCTCTATGATGTTTAACTGATGGTAAGAATCTTTCTCCTCCTAATACAAAGTGTAATAGAGGCAGCTTTCTCTGCGACTATTCATTTTTCCTTCTATTTGATCTTGTCCTGGAGTGAAACGCTCCATACAATGATGACATTCCTCATCACACCCTGAGCATTGTAGCATGCAGAACTCGTCCGTGAACCTTATTAAACTCTTTGCTTATTCCTTGTGGTGTTGAACTCATAAAAAGAGGGAAGTCCCTGACCTCTCTGGGTCCCTCAGATTGGATGAAGTCTTCGTAGATCTTCTTGGCCTTGGTGGCCATCTTCACGGGGTTCTTGGTCTTCTTGAAGTCCTCACAGCTCATCCAGAACTCAATATTCTCATCACTGAACTCGGACTGCAGGAAGCTACGGAAAGAAACCAGACCATCTGATGGAGAAAGAAGGGGAGGGGTGATAAGTGATTATTAAAGCCCCTCTTCATGCACACATTTTTTAATAAATACGCTGGTCATTCTGAATAAACATTTAAGGCACTTTTCTATTAAAGTCATAAAGATTTCAATCCAAAATATTGCAGGCGAGTCAATTCTCAAATTTGGAAAATGACAGATCAGTCCACAAAAATGTGTTTTCGTTCACGTTTCCTCCCCCGTGGTGAAGAATAAGCCAGAAAGACTCTGAAAACAATCACAATCATCCTCAGACCATCTGAGGATATGTTTTGTCATATTTTTAAATCTCTGCTCGGACGCTGCTACGTCAGCATAATAATAATTTTATGGTTGCGTCAGAAATTCCACGCTAATTTAGCAGCTAAAACAGTATGTGAGATGTTTTAAGTATGCCCAAAACCTTAGTATGAAGGTAAAAGTATGTGAATTGCATACTATTTCCAGTTCCTATTCTTGTTTCAGCTGGGTTTGAGCACTTGCTGCCTGAACTGTGGTCTCATGCAGTTTTTGTACGTGCGAAAGTATTGGTAAGCGGGAAGTATTGTGCACTAATTTGTATGTGTTTCACGCAAACTAAAACACTTTTTTCCCGTCACGACAGCATCTTTTTTCTTGCAGCATTTTACGAATTTCTGTGCCTAACTTTTCGTATGACTTCCTACGAACCTGTTCATTAGAATACGTTGCATTTTTCAGTGATGCAGCCTGTGAGGGAACTATTCACCAGGAGTGACGCTTTCATATATCAGATGCTCTTTCCACAATGGTGCTGTCATGTTTGTATTAAACCATTACAGAACATCTGGATAACAGACACCTGGGTCCAAAGAGCTGTTGATATTGTAACATATCAGCAGTGTTACAGATTCCATGTCTAAACGCTTTTAATACATGATTTGCAGAAGTGGACAGTGAAAGCAAAGCAGTGTGATGACATAGAGGCTGCATTTCACATTTTTCATGTTCTGTTTTTTAAACAGAGAAGAGCAAACAGTGGGTATTTTTGGTGTGACATAAGGGGAGCGGAAACTTTTAACATTATAAAAATGTCAGAAGAAATGAAAGTAATACAATACATTAACTTAATTTGACACAAACAATACAACAACCTTTCAGAACTTTCAAATATAAGTGTCCAAAATACAAATAAAACTTTAATTTGGACGAAAACACAGTGGTTATTTAAGGATAAAGATCCAAAATAAGACTTTATTCCAGCAAAGACCATTGTAGTTCAACATAATGCCTGCGAGGTCCCATTGTCTGAATGAGCATGTGCTGCAGATGATAAGCTTTCTGCTGTGGCGTCAGACTTTTATCTGCAATCTGAATAGCCAGTTTGGTTCAAAATAGCACCGAGACGCAATCAAGCTGCAGCTTTTTTTTTTTACCTACAGCACAAGGACACACTAAAAGAAGGCGTGGATGATGGCTTATGGTTGTTTGTGTGTTACAGCTGTAACAGCCAGCAGAGACTGCAGACTCATTTTGTTTGTCATGCATTTATGATTCTACCATATCTTATTTCCATGTCAGATGAATTATCCTAGATTATTTTTGTAAGATTAACTTAATTTCAGTTTTAATTAACTCCACTGACTCATGGGTTGAGCAAGCCGCGTGATCTTTCGAATGATGAAACTTCCTGTGATTAAAAACAACTTGAAAATTAGATTTTTTACAAGTGTATAATGATATAGTATAATTCTATAAGTATCATCGGAGCGTGGTCATACATGACTAATTTCCAGTTGCGTAATAAACATTTCATTATGCAATTAGTCGCTGTAAGTCAAAAAAAAGGGGGGTTTTGTTCTAAATCTGAGAGGAAATAACTCACAGAGGGATCCCATGAGAATTAAGAAGAGAGAGAGAGAGGTCATAAAGGATAATGTTAATGTAAAATCATGTAGATAAATAATCGTAGCACAGCAGTGTGCAGCAACCGTGCAGTAAATCAAGGCTGGTGGAATAATTTAGACTCGTCCCTGGAGATGTTACCATAACACGCATAACCATCATGGAGCGGATACACACACAGATGCATATACACATCCAAACGCAGGGGGATCATTCATCTCTCTGCCCTAGACTGTGCTGAAGGAGCCACTTAGAAAAGGTCTTTAACCACCCACTGAGCTCTGTGGAGTGAATGTTTTCTCCGTGCACACGTATCAGCTGGCCAGTAACATCTGTGCGCATATCTGTTTTGATTCACAAGAGCAGCTCAAGTGACTTATGACCAGGAGAGTTTACACGCACCGCTAATTTCTTTTAACCATTAGAGTTAATCATCAGTCACGCTGCCTCTCAGGCTTTCGGTGCACTTTGTGTTTGTTTCTCCTCATGAACACTTGAGGAGAAACAGCACCTACGTGGAATTGAATCTCCTTCAAATCGTGATTACATAAGAAAGAACGGGGATCTTGGATTACGTCAACGCGTATCACTGTGTATCACCACAAACTCAATTATAAAGTCAGCTGATACACATTACACACTAAATTACAGTTAAATGGGATTTATTTGACATTTCTGGATTTCTGTTGTAGATATCAATGCATGGAAATCTGATAATGTAAGTTATTTTAATCAGTATTGTTTAGTTTTTGTACTTTTTAGCATTATTTGTGCCGTTTTTGGTGTTTCGTTTAAGCGGAGGCACTGCTTGCCAGAAGTCAAGGCAGGCAACTGCTTAGGGCCCCAGAGCAGTAGGGGGCCCCCGAGGGCTGCCAAAAATTGCAGCTCTGTGAGTGTCCACTAGGAGTAGTTTGCACGATAGGGGGTGGGGGGTCTCACTTCTCCTCGGAGGTGTACGTCAGCCAGATGGTTGTATCTCCCTCCCCCCAACGTCACATACATGCCCTTTTTTGGTAAGAAGAAATGTGGCGGAGTCAAAGTCTGACAAGATGGTGACTCACGTAGGCGAGTACGATTGGATCAAGTTGAGAGAACGGACCTTGACGGGTATGCTACATCCATTTTTTTATACAGTCTATGGTGACATGCGCAAAGTTTGCAATGACCAAAGTAGACCCGACCTTCCTAAGGGGGCCCCGCCTGTCTCCCACCACTCCCGTGATTTTCGACAAACCTATACTAGAAATGAAAGCCGGTCTGAAGAGCCCCCTTTGTTTTTTTTGCCCAGGGCCCAACAGACTCTAGAATTGCCTCTGCTTGTGAGACCATGTATGCTGGAAACACAGGACTTACATGAGACAATGATTAAAACCATCGTTATCCGCATCAATCAACTAAACACATATAAGGTCACATGAATGCCTAACATATCATATAAATAGAAACATATAAATGGGCACACAAGCTGCATTGTTGTTATGGAAACCAAACCCTGTTAGGTGTACCTGTTTAAACAGTCCACTGACAGACACCAGACTTCATGAAAGGCATGGGATTTTTTGGGAATGGTTAAAGTTAGACGGATGTGGCAGCTCTTGCATAACATAATGAAGACTGCGGCTTTGGATAGTTTGAAATAATGATGCTCCGATGTGTGGATGTGAGGACTTAGAGACGCCGCTGAGCAGCACGGTGACGTCAAATGTTTTCTATTTCTGGGTTTAAAGGGAGGATTCTTGTTCTGGGGAAATAACTGAGCAGTTATGTGGAGAAAGGTTGTGTGTGTGTGTTTGCTTGCAGAAATGGCATCATTATAAGAAGAGAGAAATCTTCAAGATAAATGCGCCAAAAAACAACATTACATCTGATAGTTATTTGAGGAAATTATATAAGGAGTTTTTCTTGTGACTGAGGAGTCCGTTTCAAAGGTTTCTGTTTAGGATAATGTGATAATGGTTACTGAAGAATATTGCAGAGATTAAACATTTGTAAATTTTAAGAAAGTTCTTTCATGTTGTGAAACAGAAACAAGGTGCCGTCCTCATCCCTACTCTTCACATACGGCTGTTTTGTCACTTTGGTGTCACTGAAACCGTGACCTTCCACTACCGTTGCTGTTTTAAACGCGGGGGAAATGTGGTTGTGAGTTACAAAACAAAACTATGTGGTTAGATTGAAGCAACAAAATCCATTTGCTTAGGGTTAGGAAACGATGGTGAGCGGATGGGGTTAAAATGAGGGCATTTATAACACAACTACAGCAGACACAGAGGACATGAACGGGACAGGAACTGCAGTCTCCTGGGTGAAAGTCCGGGGTTTGGTTGACCCCTACTTCTGACAAAAATGGCAGTATTAGATGCCCTGGGAATCGGGCTGAAAATACATTCAATCTGGAGCTTGCTACTCACCGCAAAAGTCTGTGAGATAGTGGGGTACAATTCAAATCCAAGTAGCTACCCTGTGCTTGTACTGATCATGTCGTGGGGACAAAAATCATCTTTTCATTAAGGGACTTTATGGGGATGCCATGCTGTTACCTAACCTGGTAAATGTTATGGTTAACACTTAATTCACAAGCCTAAGTGTGTGTGTGTGTGTGTGTGTGCATGTGAGAAAGTGCAAGAGAGGGTAAACCTACAGCTGTTGTTCAGGACTCGGTCCAGACTCTCACGCCACTGAGCAGCCTCGTCAGGAGTCGGCCTGCACACAGAATAGACTCAATTCAAACCCGTTCAAAGTATCCCAGTAGGAAACATAATAAATAATATGCATTCATAAATGAGTCTTCGTCATAATAGGGTATACAGTATTTGTTTGAATACATTACGCACTCTACAGAAACTATACAGAGTGAGAACATCAAGCTATAAATACACATTGGATGTGTGTTTCCAGTCTCCTGAAACCAGACTGCATCCTTTGATCACAGTTTCAGCTGCGAGATTTAAGTCTGGAAAACATCCACCGAGAATAGATTGTGTCTGGTGCGTGTACTGTACCAAAGCAATCACGGAGCGCATTTAGACATAGGGTTGAAACTCTGAACAATTTAAAAAAGGATATGAGTTTCTGAAGTGGAGTGGCCTCTCTCTCTTCTTTAGAAAAAAAAATTGCTGATATGTTTTTCTAAGTTTGAAAACAAGCTGGAAGCAAAGCAAATGTTTAATGAACAATTTGCAAGGGTGGCTTGACGTCCAGAGGGATATAATGTAGAACACACCCGCAGTAATTTTAAATTAAATCAAACGAAGAGATTTAAAAAGCCGTACTTGGATGCGAGAAAAAGCTTTTACAGGGTCATCCTTCAAAGAGAAAATGAAGATGTAAGAGATGATCAATGAAGATGATAATGAAATTGAAGCGGTAGGAGAGATAGAAGAGAGGTGTACAGCCTCCTTATTGAACCATAACGACTATAAAGAGAACTAACACAGTGCCAGAATAGAAACAAACAAAGTCAAGTCTCAGATAAAGCCTCTCTGACGTCTGGATTAACACGTTTTTCCAGCTGAACCAACTCAAGGACTTAAGGCACAATTTCCATTATACTTAAAACGAAAAACCAAAGCATGACAAAATTGCGTGCTGTCCATTATGTGCACGATTGCTATAGAAGTGTATGCTACAACAAGAAACAACAGTCAAGAACTTCAGCATCTCATAAATAAAACATCTCCAACAGGCGATGCATCGTAGAAATCTAACACTAACCATCGAACACTTACATCTGAGCTCAGTCAGTTGCCTGGAGAGGTTTAAGCGCCCATGATTTTGTAACTTTTCCCCCCCCATACACACTCATACACATTAATCTCTGAGACAAAGGCAGCAAAGAGACTCACTTCTGCAACTTCTCCGGCTTCTTCTCAGCCTTCTCAGGGTAGGGGATGATGAGGTCGATGGCATTGTCCGGCTTCTGCAGAAAAACGCCCAATTTCGACTTGATCTCCTTCGCTCTGGATGACAGAAAGGAGACGGGTTGCTTGACAAAATCTTTGTTTTCACTTTTCAGACACTGAAGTCATAATATCTAGCTGTATTGTTTATCTAAGCCTCCGTCATCCTCTCTCCAACACATCTCTGGTATATTGTATTTATACAAGACAGTAACATTCAATTTATTAGCGTGTCAGCTGGATTATCAATCACATTAAAACTTTAGTTGCTACTAAAAGTTTAAGAAAGAGGTTTCATGTTCTGAATAAAGACGCAGCAGAGTGGACAAAGTAGCAGTTGAGGCTAAAAAAAATAGGAAATATATAAAAATATTGTATTTAAGGCTCTTTATTCTGAATAACAGAACTTTTTGGGATCTCGTTAGGCTATATTGTTTTGGAGATTTCGTTCTAAAATGATAATATTCAGTGATTCATAACAATGTATTAAGACAGAAAGGTGCTCTACACATGTTCATGTTCTAAAATGTCACACTCACTGTTTTGCATTTGACTAAAGAATAAAATCTTTTAAGATCGTAAAGCTATTATCAACCACAGTGAAAATGTTCTGCTGCATCTGACCCATGTAAACTCTGTGAAAGCAGCTTTTCTTCCACTCTGCAGGTTGAGAAACCACTCTGACCTTTCCCTGGTTTCGATTGCGCAAAAACAACTTTCACCTAATCTCTTGAGAAATACCCTCTTTCTTTAGAAGCTGTTCTTCAGGTTGAAAAGTCTTCAAGAGGGATTTCCAGGAAAAAGGGAATCCATTACAGAAGGTATGAAGTTTCAGAAGATGCACTTTTAAAGACTTTACGTTCAGATGGAAACTCTTGACCTGAGACTGACAGCAACATTCATTTACCATGTATTTCTTTTAAATTCTACTCTGACAAGGTATGACTAGAAGAACTAGTAGATTGATAAATAATCCAACCACAAAAGAAGAAGACGGGGATAAGGTAAAGTCACATGCAGGTCTCACCTTTCCCGACAGGTCTGGGGTAATGCGGCTAATCCTTTACACATTTTCCAGTGGTTTCAGATGTAGTAGTGTCGCAGAGTGATTTCAGTCTTCCTGTTGTAAGCCTCAGAGTGTCTTCTGCTTTCTGACTCTGACTCTCAGATCATGGGGAGTTTTATACAGACACCCTTTGGGCTTCGGGCCAACAGCTAAGCCAATCAGACTGGAATGTGTGCAGCGCGGACAGCTGAGGAAGGGCGGGTTTTCAGACATGAATGGTCTGTTTGCTTTGAGGTTTCAATTAACCAACAGATCCAGGACCTGGGTTCAGGATGCAAACATGACTGGATTTGCGTTGACGTAAAAGTAATTAATGAAAGACTTTGATGCTGTTTACCATAATGTGTATCATGTCTTATCAACAAGTTTTTGTGGTATTTTCATTGTTACATTTCTAATTCACCTGTGTCAATTCAACCATTGAATTTGCGTCAAACTCAACCAACGTGCTGCATCTGCAAAGAGACATTAAGAATCATGCATCATCATCATACATTGCTGTTAAAAGCAACTGTGTAACTCGTATTTAATTCATATTTTAACTCAAGTTGTCTTTTTGACTAAATTTGAAAGTCAAGTGCTCAAACATTTTAAAATGCTATTTTAAGTTAGCCATAGTTTCCCATAGACACATTTTTCGAAAACTTCAGACTTCGGATCGACTTTATCGTCCCTTACCGGGAAATGTATTTAATCCAGTGCTTCAGACACCAATCAACACAAAGTAACCAAAACAACATAGTCATAATAAAACACATCTGATCTAAGATAAAGTAGTAAAGTCAATGAAACTGTCAGACAGAAAAAGCGATGCAGTTAATAAAACAAAAATATCAATACAATTAAAACAGTAATTTTTTTATTGAATAAAAGTGCAAAAGTGCAAATTACCAGCTAAGAAGCCTATACAGGAATGATGGCATGGGGGATAAAATAAGTCTTGTATCTGCTTGTTTTCATTTATTTTGTAGGAGTCGTTTGGTGTACAGGGCTGTGCCTTGGTCAGCAATGTACTCATAAGCATTTTTCAAGTTAAATGTCAGGTTAACTTTAAACAAGTGTTGCAGAAAGTTTCCCCCCCCATCAACTATTATTATTTTAACAAAAGCAGGCAAACTTCTAAAATGTTAAATGTCGTCTAAACACATGGTGGCGGGCTAATTTAAACTCCCAACTTTTGATTTAGATCAAGATCTCTCTGATCAAAGAAGCTGACCAGAGATTTTGGTATTTGCTATTCAGTGCTAGGTCATGGTCAGTATCCTTCCCAAAGTTGTGAAAGATCTGCTTTATAAAAAAAAAAAAGAATATATGATACTGTCACTACGGACAATCATTATGGTCAAACTTTGGTTTTACTTCAGACAACAGCACTCACAACATGTGCTGCTTCATTTTGGGGCATTTTGTGCTTTTATTAGAGATTTTAGAAAAAGGACAACATGGTCCCACTCCCAGGCAAAAACTACTCCACTGCAGGGCACAAAGGAGGTGTGCACACTGTTAGACTTCAAGTAAATGGTAAATTTCTCTTTTTCTTTTCAAAGGAAACATTTTGGTTCATTAGATATATTAACAATAGGGTGATGCCAGGTAAAAGGGGGCAAACCAGGGATGTTGTGGACAAGATATTGTCCCCAGCACACCAGACATTTCTGACTATTCATCAGCCAGATCATTGATTGTTCAGGCAATGAATCTGCATTACCTGAACAACAAGCTGAAACTGAAATTAGTCATTGTTTGTATTGGGAATTGAACAATCGAATATGACGTCCTACCCGAGAGGTTTTGTGGTGGTTAACAACGTCATGCTGCATCCTCTTTTGATGCAGCACAATTATTATTCAAAGGCTTTCTTGAGGAAAATGTAGAACCTAAGTTGATGTAAACATTTGAATTCCCATGCATCCATGTAGGCAGGCAGCAGAATTACAGTTGTTATTCCTTTAAATACTCACATGATAGAAATGGTTCATATCTAAGCTCCATCAACCCTAACATACTTGCATATTGATTTGCATCATCCAAAAATGGCTTTATTGAACCTGGGGACAGGTTTAGTTTGACTAATGCTGAAGCACATGAGCTTAATGAGAGCACTCTGGTTTGCTTGTTTGTCTGTTGCATAATACGAGTCAACACAACATTATTTTCCATTACAGACTAATGATCGGCTTCTATGTTCAACCCGTTGCTTGGCAGTGTTGAAGAACAGGGTATTTCTCATTTGTATCTTTGTTATGTCCTGCTTTTATAATGACATTTTTTTCCCAGTTTCTATGATTACCAAAACTGTAATCTGTAGCAGAAGTTATAAGTAAGCAGTGCTGAAGTATGAGCTTGGTAGGAGAAATCTCAGGAGTTCAACCCCATTAATCTTTTTTGTGTGTATTTAATAAAATATCTTGGACAACACAAGCATTTAATGCTTTTTTGATTGCTCTGATTTGCTTCAGAGGAGATGGAGAGTTAAAGTTAGCTGCGATTAACAAAATATTGTCATAGAAAGCAACAGCAAAATGTCACTCAGTCCCAGGTTTTTAAAACATACACACAAGTGAAGTGATGTCTTTATCACATTTCCCATCAATCAAGAAACAAAGACATTTTACTCTTGAAAAATAATTAAGCATTTTCTATAAATAAAACAACACACTCAGAGGAATGTAAATCCTTGTCTTAACACATCTAATTACTCTATGAGAGCTGGCTCAACCAACCTGGTCCCCTTAAAATCAGATTTATATATCCCTAATTTGCAACGGTGATTATATTTTTCCATCAGAACCAGATTTTGGTAAAACATATCTGAACAAATTCTATTAATAAACCAAAAAACTGACTCACAATAAAAAGATTGAGCCACATTGATGTTAATTCCCTGTGTGAGAGCCTCTTAGCTCAGCTGTCTGAAAAGCAGTTCTTCTAACAAAGAGTTTCTACGTTTGAATTACACAAAGGTGTATCTTATAGATGACTCATCTTTAAAGAACATTTCCTAGAATGGTCCAACCATGGTGACCCACTCCTGCACATTCATGCTTAACAACATCAGGAAGATACATCAGTTTCCCACGCAGAAGGAGACACAGGTTTCGGTCCAGGCTGTTGTCATCTTGGGTCTTAACTAATGCAAATGCTGCTTGCATGTGACATCGACCTTTGCAGCTCATCTGTTACTTTTACTTTTGTTTTCTAATTAAAGAAACGCTCCTGTGTGTCGTATAAGAGGTTAGGAACACACCATCTATGTGTTCATACTGTAGGGGCTGGAGGACAGGTTTTATATGTACAAAGACAAACTTGTTTTACAGTTAAAATATCCAGGCTGTTGTCATCTTGGGTCTTAACTACTGCAAATGCTGCTTGCATGTGACATCGACCTTTGCAGCTCATCTTGAATGAAAACACCCGGCTTCACCCTACCCAAGTTCTGCCACTCTACACTGCTACAATCAATTCAAGGCATTGGTACTTGCCCTTCCTACATCAACAAAATGGTCAAACCATAAACCCTCTGTCTTTCCACTACGCCCTCACTATGGAGAGGGGTGGGGGTGGGGGTGGGGGTGCACTCATTGTAAGTTGCTTTGGATAAAAGTTTTTAGCTAAATACATGTTAAATGTTTGTTGCCTAAACCTAAGCAAACTGTGACAGATTCCCAACATTAACCACATGTTAAAAACTGCAGCTGTTACTTTTCGTTTTTTTTTTCCTAATTAAAGAAACGCTCCTGTAAGAATATAAGAAGTTAGGAACACACCATCTATGTGGTCATACTGTAGGGGCTGGAGGACAGGTTTTATATGTACAAAGACAAACTCGTTTTACAGTTAAAATATCCAATCTAAGAAGAAGATGATGAAGAAGAAGAATTCCTTTTATTTATCCCACAAGGGAAATTCAATTTTTTCACTCTGATACACACATGGACCTATATACATGTAATTAATGGAGAGATGTCAGAGCGGGGGGCTGCCAATGGCTCCGCGCCCCGAGCAGTTGGAGGTGCGGTGCCTTGCTCAACAGCACCTCAGCAGTGCCCAGGAGGTGAACTGGCACCTCTCCAGCCACCAGTCCACGCTCCATTCCATGGACATTACTGAAAATATACTTGTACCTGTAATAACATGTTTTTTACAGGTACAAAAGCACAATATAATTTACACACATGGCAGCCCACTTCTAATGATTACAGTATTTCTTATAGTACTGCTTTGATATGCAAAAGAACCCCCCAAACAAATGGAAATTTTCAACTTATTTATATTAATTTAACTTTTGGTACAACTCTATTGAAAGTAAACAACCCTCAAAGTCCGTCAGTGAGGAGCCCCATGAGATGAATGTCCAGATGCATGAGCCAGAACAGGAAAACGGAAAATTCTAATTCAGTTTAACTCCACTAATAAATACATAAACAGTGCTTGTTCCAAAGCATATCCAGAGAACTAAAAAGGGAGACATGAAGCATTCATTGGGCCATGACTTGCAACCAGTAGCAATTAAAAGGTGAATGTTTGTTGGATATAATAAGAAGAAGAAATAAATTCCTAAAACACAAGTTTCAGCACCATATTGTTAACACCTTGCAGCCACATAATAAAGGCCGGTCAGTTATGTAAGTGCAGCACTTATTGAAATTGACTAAAACCTGAGGCTGTCTTTGTGTCAGGGTTTTATTCCAGGACTAATAAAGCTTAGTACAAAGCTGTTGTCAAAGAACCACATACAGTTCATTATTGATTATTACATTTTCAAACCTATAGTAGCAGGGTGCACATTAATTTACTTTGCACAGTGTGGAGGAAAAAAAGAAGTGGATGCCACATCACCTGGAGGCTTTCAACAATGCTGTGTTTTAGTTTATCGCGACCGTACAACTTCAATATCGCCTGCACAGTCAAGACAAGCACACAAAGCTAGAGGAGCTTTGCTTTCATTACAGAATTTCCTGGAAGCCAAAGTTCAGGAAGGGACAGCCCTTTGAGTGGATGTGTACTTAGGCCAACGGCAATAGTTGTACCGCTGTTCAAATAAACTGGCAGCAGTTGGCATCCAGGTGCTTTGTTTACCACGCTGACAGAAGCTCCACACTCAATTTACAGATGTAATGGCCAAGTGAAAGCTCAGGCAACAACATAAAACGCTGTTTTTCAAAGGTAATGGTCCCCAAATGGCACAATAAACACACTGTATAGTGTATATAAAGGCAGGTTATTGCAATTAACAACCTGATAACTATGTGATATATAAATTATGCAGGCATTTTAGTAACTCTTCAGTCTGATGAATCTGAACATTGTAATTATATGGGACTTGATGAAAGTGCATAGTTAAGAGCCTTTCTTGATCAAATACAAATGCTCACAAAACTGCTTTCATATCCAAATCTGTAACAGATGTTCTGCAGCCAGTGTCTGTTGAACACACATGGTACACGGCAACACCTGGTTCTAGTTCACTGGCATTACCTGTTAATGATAACAATTTGCACTCGAATTTGCATTGCTTCATTTTAAACACTTTATTTGCATCACAGCCAGTATGTTTCTGTTATCTACTATCATCATTTTTTTTCATCTGACATGGTATTTGTTGTAATTGCTGTCTTACAGGAAAGAAAATAAGGCGACTGCATCATTGTTGCCAGATGCTTTTTATTGTTCTTGCCAAACAGGAAGGCGAGCGCAATCTTCGCCTGACATTATTCCAGAAATATCAGTGAGTACCGATCCTGAGCTAATCTCTTTGTTATGACTCCTTGGCTCAGATTATAGAGATGCAGACAGTTCTCGTGACGTTTCACTCACTTCCCACTGGTTTAAGGTCAACAATAGGCGCTCCGAGATAAGCACTGCAAAGCAAGGGGAGGGAAGCTCTGGAGGAGAAGTGCATGTGTGAATCGGAGGAAAAAAAGGCTTGAGGTGATGTCAGCAGGTCAGCAGCAGGGGTCCTATAGTAACAACAGATTAGGTCTTACTGTTGTCATTTCTTTCCTCTGAATGCCTGATGCTCCGGGCCAGAGGGTGTGGCCAAAACACTAATGTTTTTCTTATAAGCTCCTGTCGGCAAAACTATCTTGCTGATAATGAGTTGCACTCACTATTATGCAATGCACGTCAGGCTGTCAAAACAGTCGAAAAAGTCCTTGTTGAATTGTCATGCAATGGCAAAATCTTATAACGGCCTAAATTTCTGAGGACCGACCAGTTTTAATGGGTGTTCCCATCAAACGATTAAGGCGAACAAATCACCAGGAACACGAGTATTGCGTCGCTTGCTCAAGTTTGTCACATTTTTGATCATCCCTTTAATCGCAGGTAGCAGCAGAGGCGGCTAGCTAACTGAAGCTAACCCCGCCTCAGCCTACTCTATTGTTTGCTAAATGGAAGTTATGCTAGTGCTAACCAGGGATCCGAATGCTTCTTAAAGAACAGAAATGAGCTCTCAGCTCTGGAAAGAGTCGTTGTATTGTAGTGAGATCAGGCTGTCATTGATTTAACCTCTGAAGCTGTACAGGGTACTGCCCGGTCTCCGGTAGATAGGACCAGCATACGCTTCACTTGGAATGACGCCTTTCTTCTTTTCCTTCTGTATTTCCAGCAGAATAGATGGCTAAAGGCACATGGTTGCAACAATAGCGGCTTTGGTGATCCCCTGGATGTATCACAGAGAACTTTGATGACGCTTACACCAATCTCACGCTGATTTGATGTCGGCGTGCGATGCAGTTTGATATTTTCAACTTTATTCGCATCATTCAGATGCTCCAGATGCTAGACGCTTGATGCTCCATTCATGTCACCGCCGCCTGAATTTCGTGTCATTGTACCATTTACATTGATTTTCAATGTAGAGTTGCTGCTCGATTCACGTCTAACGTGTTTGGTGGGAGCGCCCCTCTAGTTAACAGCGAAATAAAAGCCGTTATAAGGCTGGCAGCATCAACGACTGTATTTTACCTCTCTTAAAGGAGACAAATGCTCTTTTTTGGACTTGTATTTTAGCTGCTAGAACATATTTACATGCTCTGCATTAAAACAACACATCACTGTCTAAATATACCCCCTGAAGAGCCCAGGCTGCTCTGGTTGGCTTGGAAGATTGTATTAACAATCAAAACAGGACGTACAGAACATGTGAAGTTTCTGTGAAGTTCCTTCCTCTCTCTATGTTTAACAGATCCAGATGGTCTTCCAATTATCTACTCATTGTTAAGCAAGATGGTTTGTGTTTCTTCCACCTTTAATGTAAGGTAATGGGTTCTTCGAGTTACTGTCCTAGCAGGCGTGTTAACATGACAGACAGTTGACGTGAAAAAAATCAAAGGAAGAAGCATATTATTCATATTTCTTGCCCCTGGTTCAGTTGGACAAACATGTACCCTTCATCTCACCTAATGCATGACTGGATATTCCTCGACCTCAAGAACATTAACAGGAAAATCAGGTAAAGGCAATGGTGTGATGGTTGAATATAGTTGTACTGAATTGCACTGAACAGTAATGTAGTGCAATTTTGGCCCTGGAATATAACATAGCACAGCAAACACTGGTCTTAAATATGAGTACTTATTTGAATGTAAAGTGTTTGTTGTCATGGCGTCCTTCCTGTGAATATCTGAATTTCTGTTGGAGTGAAACGCTGACAAAAGAAATCACCTCCAAATTGTTCATTCCTTGTAGTAGTTAAAGGGAAAACCAGATGTCAGGGAGGTGTTTTAAAAAAAGAACATTGGGTGCTGCAGTTTATTTCCCAAGTCACAGGATATGACACAACTATCCTATGCAGTATGGTACTGGTCTGTGCTGATATATGACAGAAAAGGGAGGTCACTGAGATCAAAGATTAAATGAAGAATATGTACCTTTCATCATATTGTTTGTGGGTTTTTAACATTAGCAGCCTTTGCCTCTGCGAAAAAAAGCCCCGTTCCTAGCTTTCTTGCAAATGCGCCTGTGCAGAACATCCGGCATGTAGCAGGGCGCTGAAGGAGGTGTCCAGTTTCTCAGTACTCTGTTCACAGAGGAAATTAAATCGCAATTTTCCCACAGCATTATTAATTGTTTTCCTTAAGTTGTTTATTTGCAAAAGGCTTTTCCGGTGAACGTGGCGCTCACAGGAGGGCAGGGAAGAGCTTCAAGAACTGTTTTCTCTTGAATTACGACGGATTTGTCTGAAACAGAATCGTGGCCGAACACTGAGGGGGGAGAACCGGAGGATAAATAATGATGAATTGGTTATCATTCCTGCCTTAGAGAAATAAATTGCATTCTTCGTTTAGAGAATAAAAAAGATTTTCCATTGGAGGGGTCGAGGCTAAATGCTAACACCGGATTTATTGCTTGGCTGCTTTTTATGTAACAGGGATTACACCAACTAAACAAAATGAAGTATGATTTAGAGTATCATGGTAAACCAAAAACATAATGTATTTTATTTTTATTCTTTTGGAAAGAAAATCCTACAAACCATTATGAAAAGTAATGCGCTGTAGTTTGTATGTAATCTACATATTTATTTCCGTAGATATTATGTCCATAGCAAAGAGGCAAAGTCGTATAGGATGCTCCAGTGAAGCGTGGAACTTCATGTATATAAAACTCTACCTGTGATCATTCATTCATTCATTCATCTTCAACCGCTTGTCCCTGTCAGGGTCGCGTGGGGCTGGAGCCGATCCCAGCTGACATCGGGCGTGAGGCGGGGTCCACCCTGGACAGGACGCCAGTCTATCACAGGACACATAGAGACGAACAGAGACAGACAACCATTCACACCTACGGGTGATTTAGAGTCATCAATGAACCGAACACCTGCACGTCTTTGGACTGTGGGAGGAAACCGGAGAACCCACAAATTTTCTCACTCCCAACGCCTCACATATGGACGCTTAGTCAGGACCCCTCGGCGTCACCTTTTAACGCTCTGGGCTAGCATTTTTCAACACTCAGTGTATGGTTAAGCTTAGACAACAAAAGTACTTGGTTAGGTACAGAAAAAGATTTGATGAGTTGTTTTGTGACATAACTACAGTATATTGTCACGTCATCCTATTGTTGCGTGTGTTATGTGTCATTTACTTGTATTGAATAAATAAAAGCAGACGAAAAGCAAATATACCTTTATCAGAACTATGCGTGCTTTCATAAATTTGCTATTTGGATTTCATTCCAGCTGTTGCAGACTGTTTCAGTGGCAGCAGAGGTTTTGCTTAAGAATTACAGCACCATAAAACACATGGAAATGCATGACCTGCCAGAAATACATGAGAAACATTGTGTCCAACCTTAAAAGTTATTCATGTGTATTTTGACAGCTGAGGAACTTCGACGTCTATATCACATCAGATAAACATCAACTTTAGAACAACAGTGTTTATCACAAGCCGTTTAATTCAGGCCTGTCGTCTACGGTGTGTTTGGTTTTCAGAGATCTGGACACAATCAGATGAAATAGCCTTAAATTGATGATATAACAAAAAGCCAAACTAAACATGACTTTGAAACTAAGGCATGATGTTAAAAACAGCAACAGTTTGAGGTGTTTGTTTGGCTGTTGTTGCTCTGTGCAGCCAGTGAACAGAAGAGTGCCCAGTCACATGTTGGAAACAGGAGCGCACGTACATAATGTTTGTCATGTTCACATTAAGGAGGGGTTAATGCACTGAGGAGCACTTAAAGAGGAGGTTTAATCTGGTCACGGTCTCTGCTCTCTGGGTTACATGACGTAGGCCTGTGCTGTGTATGTTACTTTATGTGCCGACAATAGAATCCAAGCTGGGAACTCAAAAACTGGTGCCGTCTCAGACACAGAAGGTCTTTTACCCTCTTGGTGAAAAGCACATTTTCCATTCACAGGTCTAAATGTGTCCTCCTTCCTCCAAAAAATATGACAAGAAACTTTCTGCAAAATACAGCCTGTCAGTGGGCTCCAATAGATGTCATTTTCCAACACATTCTCAATCCCCAACCTGTCAATAATGGTTGCCTGGCGTTTGAACATTTTTGCAGGGTTAGGTTGAGGCAACAAAACTACTTGGTTAGGTTTAGAAAAACATTGTGACTTAGGTTAAAATAAGTACATTTGTTACAGAACAGATGTATGTAATGCAAAGTAATTAAGTACTTAACGTAAATAAGACAAGATAAGCCTTAATGTTATTTGTATTATCTATGTAATGTATTAACGATCAAATGTAGACTTACCACGAGCTATGCGATTGTGAAACGATGGTTTATGCTACTGTAGAAGCCCCAAGTCCTTATGATATATAAACCTTGTCTTAAGGGACACATGTTTTATCTGCAATGTCACTGAGAAGTACTACACAACCCACAATCTTTAGCGTAACGTCCTTGCTGTTACCATGGAAATGTTGACCGAACCAGCGAAGGGCTAGTGAGCAGCTCTGCTCTTTGGTCGTTATGTACGCAGTCTTTTCTTCCATTTTCCAAATTTGTTTTTGCGCCAAATCAATTGTTTATAGTCACAATTCATCTCACTGTTGGATGGTTTTGTTACAGGCCTTAAGCTCTTTATATACAGATCATCTGAAACATCAATGGAGAGAAACGAATGGGAAAATCACTCCTGGAACGAAACGATTCAAAAAGCGGTAGGTCACTGTTGAACTACATCATCTCACAGTGCTGTGGTCAAAGCCTGGTGTGTCTCATGAAGACATTAAAGCTTGCCTTGTGCGTCGTTTTCAGACACTGAGAACCAATGGAAATGGTGAGGTGTCGACCATATGGATCTGAGTCCTTGGTATACTGGGCTTAAATGGAAGCACACTATGAAAAATAGCTTTAGACCAAAAGACACAAAACTTTGGGAACAAAAGTGTCCTGATACCCTACTGTGCAGAATTAAAGCAGCAAACTGTGAGTTTTTGTCAAGTTGATTCACCTTGTTGTTATTGTATGAGGTATAAAAGACAGACGGACCTGCTGATATGTAAATAGATTCATATATTATATACAGATGTCATTACTTCTGATGGCACTGGCAATGTGCAACCTGCCAGGCCTGATCAATGCTCATCAGGGGCAATGCACAGTCATGATAGAAATGCACCAGATAGAGCCAGATAGGTGTTTTTTATCTGCAGTTATGCATGATATTAAAAGTAAGAATTGAAAAATTGGATATTTCGGTTTAGCATTGGAGGGAAGGCAAGCTCCAGAGGTGGCTCCTGTTATTTCCTTTACTTAAGGTCAGTTATTTGGATCAGTATTTCACCTTCCACTCTGTTATTCAATGCTTTTAGACTGTTTTACTTTTATGTTGTAAAAAAAGGAGACACCTGACGACCACACTGCTGTAGATACAGGTGTCGCCCTGTTGGAAGACCGCTCTTGACAGAAAGACTTCAGTTGATATAAGGGCAACACTTTGCACCCTGATGAAAGAAGCTCTGAACACAGCCTTCGATCCAGTCTTGTCATCTCTATATCAGAAAAAACGTCAGACTCTTACATTCGATGCATCCAGGATGTTGAGCAAGGCCTCAGAATTGTTGTATTAGAACATTTCACTGAAAATGTAAAAAAATAAAATAAAAAGGATAAACACAAAATCCAGAAAAGTGTTGTGAAAGCACATGATACAGCTGAGCATACACACACAAAAATATATATTTTTAAAAGTTAGGATGCACATAAACCACAAATGACGATTAACTAACTTTACAACAACACACACGACTAAACACAAACTGTGGTTGAGCTGTTTATGTCTCCCTGTGTCGGGGAGCTTCCTCCTAGCTGGTGCAGATTATGGGTTACATGCGGCCATCCTTTTCCAGACTGTTGACCTTTGCCACATTACATAACTTAACATTTTTTTGAGACTACCAAATGATAAATTCATTGCAATTAATGTTTTGGCCTCACTTCCTGACAGGATAAGTGCTCTATAATCCCGCTTTAAAAAAAAATCACATAAATAAGGGTTGACTGGTTTTAATAAAAGCGGTTGGCTTTTGATTCAGAGAGAATAGATATGAGGCACAGAGCAGCTGATTCAGGGAAAATTAACACTTCCATTTGAAGCATCTCTGAATCAAGAGACGTGTCTCAAGGCCCGCTTTGTTATTGTGAAAACATCTGGTCAGAATTACCGAAGCCTCTACAACAGAAATATGTCAACATTGGCATGCTGGTAAAGCATGCGATCAGATCTGGCAGATGTGCGTTCAAGATCGTTGAAAGTTGAGTTCAAAGTGGTAACCTTACACACCCTAACTCTGAAATAAGTGTGGTGATTTCCCAGAGCGCGATAGATGACGAGAAAGGCTTAGACAAAGCGTCGAGGTCGGTCCGGGTTAGAAAATATAAAAACAATAGCTGAAAAACAGCCATCTAAACCTGTATGTGCAGGGAGTGGATTTATACGCAGCAACACTGTCCCGCTGTTCCATCCAAAGTAAGCTCAATTACCTCATGTTGACACAGCAGATTGTTACAAAGCATTTTAAAACAAGACTGTGTGACAGAACGTTTTAAAAGCAATAAAAGTGCAGAGACATGTTATTTCATTTCCCTCTTTATTAATTTGTCCTTCTGTTATCTCTACAATTATTAAGGAAATATGTGCCCTATTTGTTCCTCATGTTTGTCGATTTTAGTATATACTTTAAAGGCACTTTACGGTCCATAAAGGGCAACGCTTTGCTGTGTTGTGAGCAAATGTGTTGTGCAATAAATAACAGGACACAACAAAGGACAGACTAGGTTCGTAACAACATATTGGACCGTTCTATTTCACGCTGTATAGAACAGATGCCGTTTTAAACATGTTGCTTAACTTGTAAAGCAGAACCATTGGTTATGTTTAAGCAATAAAACTGCTTGGTTAGATTAAGGAAAAATCGTGGATTGGATTAAAATGAATCGTTATACGTCAGATGACTGGAACCTCCATAATTAATTAGGTCACGATCCAAGAACATCAGTTTTTTTTTGGTTGTACTATAAAAGTCTACTAAAGTAAAAATGCAACACGCATTTTCGACATACTTTTCTCTGACATAAGTTATCTCAGGACACTTTTAATAGAGTAGGTCTAAACCACACTATGATTTACAGAGAACCAACAATTCCCCCATGAGCGTGCACATTTATGTGATGGCGCTGAGGAAAAACTTTTAACAGGCAGGAGCTTGGATGGAACTGGGCTCTAAGGGCGCACTCACACTGTTCGCCCATACCGTGCCCCGTGCTTTAGGGAACTTGTCCTCCCCTCCCTTTCCCCCCGCAGGCCAGGCCCGTTTGTACTCACACTGCCTGGGCCTCGGCGAATGCTTCTTGCTGCCTATACGTCATCACGCTGTAACACGTCACACTGCATTGATCGACGTCATCGCGATGTGTCGCTTTGTTTACAAATCTTTCCATAGACCTCAGAGTTTTTGTGCGTCTTGTCGACTGTTTTTGAATCTTTTCATCGACCAAATCTGCAGTAAACACTCCACCTCCGCATCACACCAACGTGAACCTTTCACCGCCATTGTTTTTGTTGTTAAATGTCCGCGCATGGTCCGTCTTTTATTTTTTTCTATGTCCGAACAGGCGCACATAAAATGATGTCAGCGCCGCTGTAGGCCTCGTGCTCGTGCTCGTACACGTGCACACGCTTGTGCTCGTACATGTGCAGACGTGCTTTACAAAAGCCCACCTCTCCCAAACGCTCCGTGGCTGGCAAGCTGGCCGCAGCTAGGCGCGGTCAAACGAACTAAACTTTACCCGTAAAACCTGTTTGGGCACGGTACATATGGACAGTGTGAGTGCGCCCTAAGTGGGCGTCAATCTGCCTTGACCAGTTACCTCGTTGGATCTTGAATTATTAAAACTAAACCATTGTAGAAGTTATGGGGGAAATCATTATCAGTAAATATAACTCCCAATGAAAATAAATGGGAAGAATGGGCACAAAAAAACTCAAAAGTTACAATACTCGAGTAAATATACCCACATGCCCCCTGCCTACAGATTTAAAATAAAACTTTCATATACGAGGAATATTGATCTTTCTTTCAGTGCCATAATGACACTACAATACCCTACACTGCAAGAATGTATCAATATGCCGACTAACCATAACTTCTACACCTTACTGAAATAAATTCACTCTAACGATGCATCAGTACGGGGAACGAAAGATGACGCATATATTCAGTATTCAAAGCCTTTATTTTTTTTCCAGGCCTGAGCGTGATCCTGTGAGGACAGAGGATGTGAACCCTGAGGAACTGAGAGTCACCAGTGCAGTTTTTCACTGGGGACCCACACCGGGAGATTTCCCACGCTTGGAGTGTAATACTGTTGCATTCCCTCCTCTCGCCTGCCTCTGTTCTCTCCCACTCATCTTATATGTTTATCATGAATCCTCTCCTCCTTTCTCTCTGCTCTCCTACGGCATCTCTTGTCCCCCTTTCACATGCTGCTCCAGGATATCTACTCTGTTATTAGAACATTAAGAATATACATAAAGAACAGGCATGCATGAGGGGGTTAGAAGGACGTACTATGGGAGGAAAAGAAAGCCCCCCCAACCCTGGAGGTCCCGGCCACAATGAGGTGTGTGTGCTGGAGGAGATGCACAGCACATGTCCACCCCTGGGGAAGATACTGAGGAATGTGCACATTGGGTCATCTACTCACTGAGTTCTTGGCACCTGGTTTAAACTCAAGATCATGGGGTTCGGTACAGCTGTATAGGTCTTAACTTATGACGAGCATACAGTTAATGCGCTCCAGCACATTGGTTATGTTAACATTCTGGCTGTAACCCACATCTGGGATATGGAGCATCTGTATTTTTGACCTTTGACCTTCATGTTAGTCCTCTGCTCAAGATTTTTATCATCTCGTCTGAGACGTCCTTAAAGGTCACAAGTGAGGAAAAAACAGACAGGCCTGCACAGCAGCTTCAGGTTTTCTCACAGCGTGACACTGCCCCCGAGTGCTGTGAAAAAGAAACCTCATGCAGGCAGTCAGTGTTTCTTTATCACCCTTTAAAAACTACATTGAAGATCTCTTTTAGTGAAAATAGCTACATATCCTTTGCTAAAATTTCTTTACTATAGATGAAGTAAAATCTAGAAATTAATTGGAATTTTTTTGGGAAAAGATTTTGTCAATATGATAGCTGTGTTTTCTTTATCTTTTGGTTTTATCATAATGAGATGAAATATTGGTTATTTGCATGGCGTTGTCCATTTTGAGTACCAAGTGTAAAAAAAATCAGCTTCTAGGACCCTGAGAGGTTCAAAAAGGTCCGTGTTTTCAACCAATATGCCAGACTAACTATGGCTTTTAATCAAAGGTACGTATATGTATTGGATTTTTAAACATTTACACATCATACAGTATACTAACATCTGCACCCTACACCTGCATCCCACAAACCCCACCCTCCTGGCCACCCTTTTTTTGTAATAAAGGTAAAAATAAGCCTTGGGCTATTCTTTTTTTGGTAATTGTATATGTGAAAAGGATTGGTGTAGTTGCATATTCCCACACATTGTTATGCTTTATAATGTTAACCTGAATAAATAAATAAATGAATAAAGAAATGAATAATAAAGTATTACAGTAGTCGAGCAATGATAATACTTTTTGGAATGCATTAACTGAGCCCTCAGTGGTTTATCTGAGCTTTTCTAACTTCTAACAAACCATTACTTCCTCAACCCAGTTGGTATACAGAGAGGAGGAACTAGAACGCAACAGCATGGGCCTGGAGAAAGATTCAGATCTCTGTGAGCAGCGCCCAAACCTGCCAGACTTGGCTGTGGGTCTATGGATAACTAATGCATTTTAATACAACTCTCCTTCTTGCTCTGCCTGAGACGACCCAAATAATTGTCTTTTCTGAAGTCATATCTTCTTGAGACTCATCACTCATCATCACAGGTTATGGTCTTTGTGTTAGTAGCCAAAGAGTAATTTTTCTGTCCTGGAGAGGTAAAAGTATTTCACAGAAATTAAGATTGTTAACAACAATAAGCAAAAACAATATTAATAGCAATACTAATGAAGAGAATAAAATTAATAAATAGCTGGAAGAAAAATACATGCGTGTACACACACACACACACACACACACACACACACACACACACACACACACACACACACATACATATACATATACATGTATGAAAAGGTCTACATGTGCATACTAATTCAAGATAAAATGAAATGATCAATAAATCTTCAGTCCATCTACTTCAATATCATTTTTCTCCAAATTTTTCCAAAACTTGTCAAGCTTATTTTTCGTGTTGTGGCTTAACTTTTCTGTTGTGTTCACCATTGTGAAGTAGTACAAGGTTTATCCCTTTTCCATGAACAGGCTTTACATCTTTTAGCTTCCAGAAAGCAGCTGTTGAGTGAAGATTTTTCATTTTTGGAGGTCACAAAGTTGTCTGGGTAAATATTCAGTAAACACAGATTTGGTTTAAGAGGTACTTTTTCATTCCCACATGAAATGGAATACAGAGCCTTTTTTGTTGCTTACATTAAATGCAAGTATCTGGGATATTTGGGTTAAAAAGATGCAGCTTACTTGGGGTTATATACTGTCTGCTTATCCATTTACCTTAGAGTTTGTATTCAGAGTTTTGAGCTTTGAGCTGTTAAACAAGCTCTGGCCCATTCTTCCTCTGTTAAGTTGTCTTACAGATCGGATCTCCGTGATTGTAATATGTTTTGTGATGACTTTCGATTTACTTACAAACAAAGTGTAAAGAAAGGACAGCTGCCCCTTGGAGTCTGATCTCATCAAAAGGCTTCAAGAGAAGATGGTCAGGGAAAACTATTACACTGCCTGGCGAGTATGACACTTCTCATTTGAACATATTTAAGATTTCTGTCTTTTTACTTCCATCCCCACCCCCTGTCCAACCACTGGTTTAAAAGGGTCAGTGTTTCAATACTAAATTGATTTACACATTTCCAGGAGTTGGCAAATTTAGTGATTACAATTCAAACCACTAGATGTCAGTGTCACTTCATAATGACACCAAACACTAAGGAAGTACAGCACGTATGCATGTGCAATGTGGGACCACCAACTAGTCACATACACATACATATATTTTTAGTCTGATGTTGGAAATAAAAGTGAAAATAAATCTGTAACTATTTCAGTTTCATGTCCTTGCTCAACATTTTTCTTCTGGAGCATCCCTGCCCTGTGGAGTAGAGGTCAGCTGAGCGTTAGCTTGGAGCACATTGAGTGCTATTTATGAGCATGAATGTAATTAAAAATGGGACAACCATGTTATTTTCCTTTGCACTCATTTTGACACTCACTTTTCATAATATCAGTTCAACCCTTGTACATGAAGTGCTACTTTGAGAAGTGTAAAATTACATTTATATACATTTTATACCCCCAACTCCCACACAGTCCCATGATATTTATCGTCAGGATAAAGTAGTTGATGAAAACGGTTTATAGTGAGGTCTGTGGTTAAGTGTTACTGGAAAAGAATATTTCTGTGAACACCACAAAGTCTGTTCATTTCCATCGAACCGGGATGGCAGAAATCTCTGAAACCCACACTGGTAAATGGATAAACAGCAGATAAGAGCCAAATCAAATGCAGCAGTGGATTGACAGTGTTATAGCTTTGCTGGATTGTTGGTCTTTTTTAAGTGTACGACTTTAACACCTACGATGGTGGTTTATGTCTTATCTCTATATCTTTTGTACATGAACACTGCCGTTCCCTGTTATCAGAAGCGCAGCTGAGAATGAGGCTGAGTGGGAGCTTTTTCTCCTCCCTATCCACATTCTTAAGCCAAAATGGACCCACATTGAACCATATATTCTAATCTTGGCATGATCAGAACTAAAATCTTTCTTTGCCCACATTGCCCACAGTATGTCAAAACTTAAACCAGTATTACAAATGGCCATTGCAATGCTTGAATGTAGATAAAAGGTCAAAGGGTTACTATGGACAGGGAGTCCGCCTTATGAGATCTTCATATGCATCAGGCCTTTGGACCAGCTGTTGTCCACCTGACACCGGCTCCACTCTACGCTGATGACATCTGAATACACAAAGTAGACATTCAGCCACATGTTGTACTCTGCTTGTGAAATGCACTTTATCAGAGCAATCCTAAAGGCTATAGTTAATATTCTAATGAGAACACATTAGATAACCAGCATTATCACTGTAATCAATGTCATTATTACCTAACCAGAGGGCTTTGTATTATCCCATTTGTGCTTTCTGCATGCTTGGTCTGCAGCACTGGTCGTGCTCCAGCAGCTTTGCTTCATTTATTACCTGATGTCGATGGCTAGTGCAAACAGTTGCTAGGGCAATAATAAAGTTTTACTGCTCTTCCTATTACGTTGATGCTGTCACATTATCTCCCTGTGCTTCCTGTTTGCTAGAAAGCCTTCTCATTCACATGATATGGGACAAAAGCTCCATGCAGACAGATGCTGTCATTGTCTGAGTTCTTTATGACAGATCACAGCGGTTTCCAAGGTGAATAACAGTTCTGCACAACACCGGCTGAAGAATGATGCAGAGTAAATGTCATTGTAATTAGTTTATATCAGGTTATGTGAATGATGCAGAGTTTGCACATAGTTGTGCAAATACTCAACCTGACTATATGTTTGTATTTGATGCTCCATCTACGTGAGAAATACCCATGGTATCAAGTGTTATAATAACTGTTTTGTTATTAGTGCTACTGTATTGTGTGCATGCAGAGCTCAGCAACTCATTTTATATTCGAGAGATCAAAATAATGTGAAAATCACAATTTTCTTTTTCAATAAGGACGGCACATAACATGATTTATTTTTAAAATAATTTAGTTTATTTGCTGGTACGTAAAAAAAGACAACAGTGATATAAATATTATTATATGAATGAAATTGCACATTTTCTCATAAAAATTCAACAAATATATTACAGTCAAATAAATACAAAATCATTAAGTAGCTTACATGCCTATTCACACACAGTGTAAGACATTGACAGAGAGACATTGCACATCACAACCACAGACGTTTTCCTAATTGCAAAGAAAAGTGCTTTTCTCCTTCCCTCCTCTTTGATTGTCAGTCTGTTATATTTCATTTGACCTTGATGTCCCAAAACCTTCATCTGTGTTCATGCAACAGTCCACTCAAGGCATCACCCATCTTTTGCCCATTTCCTTTTCCACCTTATTCTTCAGCCTCGACAGAACACGCCTATCCATCCAGCGCTGCTCTTGTGACGATAGCTGTGTCTGCACCTGCGTCCAGCTTCATGCTGCAGCACCTAACGTCTAGCCTTTTTTGCCTTCTCATCCCTTAAGGCGAACCACTAAGCTATCCTCCACGGGCTCGCAGAGAGAGTTCACGCCTTCTTCTCTTGCTGGGGCTGCTTGGTGGCCTTGGCGCTTGGTTTGGCTTGGCACACTAGATCCTTGTAGGCGGGAGAGCGGAGGAAGCGAGGGTAGCAGTCTTTAGCCATTAGCATGTAGATCTTGTGCTGGGCTGAGTCGAAGCAAGTAGTCGACGGCACCAGCATGTTCTCTTTGGTGATGTCACGAGTTTCGTGGTCGATGTTAACCTGGTAAAACAAGAAGACAGAACCAGATTAGTTTTTTGTTCATTCTGGAAAGTTCTTAGGTGTCATAATCTGACTTTTTAGACTGAGGTTTGAATCCTTCATTGATATTGGTGTTTTCTTACCTCTCTGGGAGCATCGCAGCCGATGAATTCATCGTAGATCTTCTGTGCTTTTGCTGGTAGTTTGGCAGTAGACTTGGTTGTCCTGTAATCTTCACAGGCAAAGTAGAATGCAATGTTTTCCTCACTGAACTCTGACATCAGGAAGGCTGTGAAGGCACACAGTCCATCTGAGAAGAGAGAGGAAATTTGATTACTTATGGCACATAATGATCCTGCAGAGGCTGCATTGTGTCAGTAAGTGTGTCCACAGTATGCGTTTACTGGCGTTTGCGTGTACTTTACTTACATTTGCTGGACAGGAGTTTTTCAAAGGACTCTTTCCACCTGAGGCATTCCTCCAGGCTTGGCCTGAAAATAGATGACACATGGTTAGATTTAACCCAGAATTCAAATCAAGCATACAATGACAATATATGCAAAATTACATGACTATTATAGTGTGTAGGATGCTTACTTATTCTGCCCTATTTTGCAGCAGGATAGATTCCAATTGGATTTTTGCAAAATGCTTCCCAGCCTTGCTTTCAGCTCCTTGGCCCTGTGAGGAAAAGAAAACAGATTAGATCAATTTTTCACAAGACCTCGATTGCACAAGCCATTATTGTGCAGTAAAATTCAGCAAAGCATGAGTGAGAAGTCTAAATTTAGCACAACCTAAAACGGACATGTGCTGTAATCCAAATCCTCAAACATCAGCCATGTGAGTGTTTACACAAAGCTTCATGTACCTTTCCAAGCAGCAGGCAGGCAGTGATGCTAGTCCTTTACACATACTGTAGCAGCAGGTTGTTAGGGGTGGTTTCTTTGTCGGGTGGCAGTCAAATATCCGTTTAGTGAAGCTCAGAGGGGAGCGCGATTGTCTGTGTGTCAGAACAGAGCCAGAGCAGAGTTTTTATAGTTCTACCTCCCCTGCTTCTGACATGACATCATCCCTTTCGGCCAATCACAGAGAGGTAGAGAGAGAAAGCAAGGGAGAGGGCAAGAGAATGAGGGAGAGAGAGATGAGGAGAGGGAGGATTTGCAAGGACGAGGCTGGGAAATTACTGCAAAGTGATAAAAAAAACACTGACATTCTACAGTATGTTGTTTTTCCTGCATGTCCCTGAAAACACGCCGCAGTGAATCTTTTAGTGTTTTCTTTAAAAACATGTATACTCACATTAAAAATGCAACATTTATTTCATTGTCAATGTAAGAATATCGTAGCCAGCTTTAAGATATTTTGCACCTCTGATATGGATTATCCTTCAAAATAAAATAAACAAAATACATTTTAGCTTCAAACTTGTTTTTTATCATAAACTACAACTTATTACATGTTTGATGTTTCTTGACAGCTCCTTTGTTACTGTTTCATCGTCCTGCTTTTTTACAAAGAAATCATAATTGGAGTAATAGGCAGGAAATAACCTTTCTGATAGTAAACACAATCACACCCAGCCTCTTTATGGACCTGATAATATTTGTTCATTCCAGGGAATGATGGGAAGGAAATATGGTATTTACTCTATTCAAAGATATTCCTGGAAGCCGGCTGGATGTACAACCCACTGCTCGACACAATAAAGCTGAAGTGGGACCATCTCCCTTATGGCGAGCTAGGATTTGCACATCATATAATTGAGATTAAAGGGGCATTAGATAATCCAAGGCAATACATGACTGAAGAATGGTAATGCCTCTAACACATTAGTTGCACTGCTTTACAGTGGCCTGTAGCTGGTTTAGTACCAAAAAAGAGAAGTTAGCTGATGAAAGCAACATAAACAACTGATAAGAAGATTGTTTCTGTAATGCGTGGCTGTTTTCACCAATGCTATGAAAGAACCCAGGACCACCAGAGCCAAGACAGGAATTAAATCATTAAAAGGTCCTCGAACCACAAATGACAGTGGAAACATTGTATTGCACCCGTTATGCAAGCCTATAGCCATGAGCGTTTCGAGGAACTGAAACCTTGTGCTACAGATACAATCTTCTCGCTCTGAGAATGCAGGACACTTGTTCTTCCTAGAGTCTCCAAAAGAAGAATGGGAGGCAGAGCCTTTAGTTACCGAGCTCCTCCTGTGGAACCAACTCTGAAGTGTTCTCCGGGAGGAAGACACCGTCCCCATATTTAAAAGTAAACTTAAAACTTTCCTCTTTGATAAAGCTTATTGCTAGGGCTTACATAATGATGCTGCTATAGGCCTAGTCTTCTGGGGGATAATACTTTTCCTGATTCTCTGAGCTTCTCTCCTCTCTGTCTGTATCATTCATGTCTCATCAATGCATGTTACTAATTCACTTCTTCCCCAGAGTTGTTTGTGCCTTATCGTCTCACAGGTCTCTAATGATCGTGGTGGTGCCTGCTGCCGTGGTCCTATTATCACTATCACTCATATATACTATCATGAGTTTTATAAATTATAAAATTTAAAGCCATAAAAACATCATCAGTAGTATATCTCATTGTATCACAGCTGTTATTAGCACTACTCATCATTGATCATATTTACTACTATTACCATCATTGTCATATTCACCTTAGCTGTGCTTGTTTCTACTATTCTTATATATGAACTGCCATAACTTATGAGTCATATTCACATTACTATAGATATTATTATAGTTACTGTTACTTTTGTGGTTGCCACTGTGTACTCAAGGGGGACTTGTTGGGTCTATGTAAATCATAAGTCATAAAGTGTGTTCTTTACCTACTCCATATGTAAAGGGACCTGAGATTTGTTATGATTTGGCACTGTAAATAACATTGAATACAATTGTTTGTTATCAGATGTCAATGTTTTTATTAAGAAACAATATGTTAATATGTTTCTTTAATCACTTCCTCACAAGATAGACCTTTATTTATGCACAGAGTAGTAATTCACTATGAAGCAGCTAGAGTGCAATGTTTTGGCATATACCGCCACTTACTTGATCATGAAGAAATTAAGAACAATTCAGTGGATTTAAGAAAATTCCTGACAAATAACAGTGTTTTATTTTCAGAAGCAGATTAATGCACACTAGTGTACAAGTAAGTATTTGTTGACCGCAGGATGTTCCCATCCCAGCCGTTTGTCTCATTGACCTGTTTCTAGACAGTAACACAGCCTTAAGGTACAGAGGAATAAGATATCTCAGGCTTTGGATACACAGGCAGTACTTGTTAAGATAAGATGCACCTTTATTAATCCCCAGAGGAAAATCCCACCCACAGTTGGTTTTGGTCCTTTTAAGGGGTTTGTTGATGGTAAGAAAACTATAGAATCAGACTTAAGAGCAAGTGGGGGTATGAAAAGTGATGGCTTTGCTCATTTGTTTAAATGCTTTAAAAAAAATGTGTCTTCCTGACAAGCGACATTTAGCCTTTGTGTGAATGATGGCTGTGTCCTCTTTGATGCAATAGTGGAAGTAGACTAATGTTGTTGGACGATTCGAAAGACTGCCGTTCCCATCTCCTACCGCAAGTCAATATCTATTTCCTTTAATCATCAAGATCTATACCTTACCTTTAATCAAGATGTTTACCTAAACCTTAGCCACAGAGGTGAAGGCTCTGATATCAGTCATTTTTGAAAAAGGCTACTCATATAGGTTGTTTTGAAAGGCACTTACAAAACAAGGACTTACAAATTGCCCTTAAGATAGTTTAGTCCAGACTAAGGATATCCTGGGGCTAAAAAGGAAGCAGCACAAAGGGCACTTCCTATTATACACAAGCATTTAGGAAGATGTCAGTGTACCATGACAAGGCAGCACTAATTTGGTTGAGTCAGCTAATGTAAAGTGGATGGCTCAGGCTGGGAAGAAGGATTAGTGCACAGGGGCTACCTATGCTGCCGGTATTCATAGGCTGGGGAGGATTTAATTGCCATTTTTATTGCCTTGAAAGAACAAAGGTTTGCGTGAGACGCCTGGGGGATCCCGGCAACCCACTCACCTAGTCAGACTGTGATGTCAGCAACACTTCTTTGCCTCGTTCAGTCCTATTGTACAAAGGGACAACCGGAAACGAGATGATATAAAAGAGCAAAAGATGAAAAAAATGGTTGTGCTAAGGGCTTTTCTGAAAGCTGGAGGTTCACTGTCCTTGAAGCAGGCTGATGCAGCGCACACACACATCATCGTTACCAAACACCTGACATCACTACAGTATGTGCTCCGACACGATTTCTATTATACTGACGTTAATATAGAAAAAAGACCCACTTAGAAATATACTGCAAAGAACACATGTATCTGAGTATTTTGCATTTTTGTAACATTGGCTATTATCAATGTTAAAGACAGTAGACATTGTTAGGTGTGATAGAGCTATGAGGGGTTTATCACACCTGAGGGCTTTACTGGGTTATTTCCCTGAAAAACTCTTCTGGTGATATCCTTATCTGACATTTAAGCAACAGCGTTTCATTGTTCCTTGCCCTTAAACTGCCATGCATCCCTTTACACTGATGTTCCACATATGCATATTTCCCCTTAAGATGTATGGATTCATTTATCTATTGGTTAAATAGACATTGCAAACAGACTATGTCTGATGAACTGTGATGCTCAGTATTGACTTTTCTTAGAACACCCTGAGCGTTTTTGCCTAGTATTCATTAGAAAGAGTCCAAGATCAGTGTAGTGAGTGTGTGTTGTGTTTGTGTTCTCTCTGTATTTAACCAAGCCATCTGCACATTGTGGAATCTCTATGAACAGAATCTGCATTTTAATGTAAAATCTGTGACAGTGGGTAGCTGAAGCGATCTGGTTTGCGTTTTTTTGGTCCGAGTAGTATTGACCAATCACGTTTGAGTGGGCTTTGGTTGCATGCAGGTAAAAGGTCCTTGAGGCGAGCGAAAGAGGCAGAACGAATCGGCAAACATGCAATCAGGGAACCCACGGGCTAGTGTTTGAAGAAGATTTGCATTAGCTCTTTGTTACTATTTATTTGCATCCATATGCAGATACTTCCCGTACCTCTACTCCAACTCCATTGTCGTGTCTCAAGTTGCTAATCGGACTGCAAACAATAACTGCAGCTCGGAAGAAGAAGTCTTGGCCCGGGTATTTGCTGGCTACACTCAGACTACCACATATGAATATTGTCACTCTGCGTTTAAGTCCTATTACTTAAATCCTTCATGTTTTTGTCACTGCTTAAAGCACTGATGCACCCTTCTCTCTGTGTCTGTGCTCTGCAATCTTGTGTTACCTGTTATCATTGGGTTAAATGCATTTTCTATGGCCAGTTATCTTGAGAGATGATTAGCTGACGGGAAGTTCTGACCTTGTTAATAGAGGTATTACTAACAGATAAATTTAACATTCAACAGTTACTCAGTGGAAGACAGTGTTGATAGCAGTATCTCATGGTCACATGTTGAACCGGGTCATGTTCTGAGGAAGCTCAGGGCATTTTTTTCCTTCACAACAACAAACTCTTAATCAACAGAAGAAGTCACCTCGTATCTCAGAAGTGCATCTTGAATGGGGGATTTGTTGCCAGAGATGTGACATTCCTTCCTGTAGAAATAGTGAAAGATCAAAATAGAGTGAATAAAAAATACTTCAGGAATTCATCTTTGTGTCAAAAATTCTACGATTGTTAATATACTCTTTTCTTTTTTTATCGTTATTTGCTCTGGATTTCAAAATTACCCTCAAACAGTATGGGAACAAAAAACCCCAATGTGTATCTTAAATGTGACACGTAAGAATATTGAAAAGCACAGAGGGAACACGTCACCAGGCAATCCTAATAAACCAGAAGTGACATTTACCTCTATGTGATTGAGTTTCAAACCAAAGGTCACATTTCAGTCGCCGCTTACTTCCTTACTTCTGGGACAGAATCAAGGCTGAGGCCAGTTTAGGATACTTGCACTTGCACTCAGGGCCCTACTTCACCTACAATTCTATTTGTATTATTTACTAATCCCCTTTACCTCACGCTACCTGAAATCGGAAGCCCTTTTTCCATCTCTGTTAATCTCAAGCCTGGTGAAGACCTTTCGGTTTCATTTGGGCTCAGCTGTTATGGAGGGAAAGCTCATCTTTAGCTCAGCGTGCTCTTTTCACAGTTCACCTCCATCTGGGTTCTGCTGCTGTGATGAAAAAGCAGGATTGGGATCATCCTCTCTTCGGGGGGATAATGTTATACCACCCTCCATGATGTATTTTCGCCAAAGAGAAAATTACAAAGTTGAGGTCCCTGATACCCCACTTTCACTCTAGTGTTGGAAACAGAGCAGCCGGAAACAAAAAGACCACCGACGGGCAATAGAAATTACACCCTGAGGGCAACAGGGCTATAGAAAAACTTGTTTTTGCTGCTCAAAACTAGCTTGTGTGCATCTCTTTGGAGTTAAAAGATCAGTTAAACAGATATTTTGCTCATTTAATTAGAGGCCTGACAGCATGTACAGATGCAAGGTGTCCAACGAGGAGGTCCACCGAGAGTCCACCGAGATCCCCTGGATGATGTGAAATGCAAAGGATTTCGGCTTACCTCATGGGGATTTTCAACACGAGGGGAAAACATTGTTCATCTGAGCACACTGCTCACATTCCATATTATAGAGCTGGTTAAAAAACGGTAAAGTATCCCTTTATACCAAATTTTGTGAGTCACAAACAAACAGATTTCCAACATCAACATCATCTGTTTGTTGCTAGCCCTGCTCTTTTGTCACCAGTAGCTAACAGTGCTAGCTACCAGGCCAAGGCCACCCCCCTAGAAACACCCCTGCAGTGGAGGACAATTCATCTCTCCACACACTCCAACGTGGCGGCCGCACTCCTTTGTTTTCACATAAAACATTAACCAGCTGTTAATTGCTTTACTTTATGATGCCGATCGCAAATCACTTCCACAATACAGAAGTAACACATTAAGCCTCAGAACAAACACACGGAGCAGCTGTTCTGATGACACACTCGAAATGACTGGACGAGTTGTTTTATGTGTGAACTTCCAGTGTGCTGCCAGACTACTGATGCATGTGTGCCATCACTGTGCAGTCAATAAAACTCAATGGAGACAAATGTGGACAATCTGAACTGCAGACTCGGTGTGACTTTATGCCTGAGGAAGTTTTGAAAACACATCGGCAATAGCCCTGCGTTTGTTGCGTGTTTGTGTTACATGTCAGAGAAAAGAAGGTGAAATCAGGTCAGTGCCACAGGAAGTGTCTGTAATGTTTCCCAGCATTACGTTGGCTCCTCTGTTTGTTTGTTTTTTTCTGAAGGTCCCTCAGAGCAGTGAGTCAGTAAAGAGCAGAGGGGTACAGCTGGAAGCCCGTTCAGACCAATAGATCTGTACAGGATGAAAAATCTTTTGAAAAGGGATCCAAACTCATCTCTTGTCCTGATGTTTGTGCAGTATTTACTGATTTTGTTGTTGAGTATAATGACGGTTCATGCTCTAATGCCAGACCCAGCTCCTGATGGGAAAGAGAAGCAACACATAACCTGATGTTTTTCGGTAATGCAATTTATTTCTTAACAATACCAGCTGGTTTTGTGCAGCTTTCCTTTCCCATCACGAGCTGGGTCATAACATAAATAGGGGCTCGTCCGGGATCTGAACCCGGGACCTCTCGCAAAATCAGTAGAAGAACTGGGATGGACGTTGTGTGGACTCCAGAATGTCATCATGCTTTTGAAAGTGTGAAGTCTCTCCTAAGTCATGCCCCGGTTCTTACGGCTCCTGATTTTTCAAAGCCTTTTAAGCTGGAGGTCGACGCCAATGCGGTGGGAGCTGGCGCGGTCCTATTGCATGAGGATGTGTCCGGTGTCAATCACCCCTGTGTCTTACTGTTCACGTAAGTTTGATAAGCACTTTTCCACAATTGAGAAAGAAACCCCTGCTTTGTTGTTTGCACTGTATCTGTAGCCACATTTTTTTGTTGATGTTGTGCCTCATCTAATGTTTAAGGTCCTTATATGTCATTATTATACAGTAAGTTTGTGATTAGGGTCTTATTTTTATGTTTTGTCATGAACGGTTGCTTTTATAAATGGTCATGTGTCTCACTCACTGAGAACAGTTTTCCCCAATGGGACAAATAAATTATCATTTCATCCATCTATCTATCTATCTATCTATCTATCTATCTATCTATCTATCTATCTATCTATCTATCTATCTATCTTTCCTTTTTGCTCCGGATGTAATAAACACGTGGATTACACACTAGTTACACTGCATTGATTGTCATAATTATATGAACAGAGAATCAGGACAGCCTGATCACAGGTGACGGATCACATTGCTTATTTGCTGCCAATCCTCATGCCATGTGATGATGCAGCAACACCTTTAAATGAGGCCAAATCCTTGTTTGCCCGGGTTGTTAGTTAAACCAATGTCACGTTTTCATTCGCACCATGAAGGTAAACCCGTGACCCAACCTCGGATAAGCGGTTGAAGATGAGATGAGATGATGAGACCAGGAAGGTAAATTGATTGCATGTCAGCTCTGCCCTATAAAATAGGACAATAAAATGTGTTTTTACTGTAATTATGCAACCGTATCTTAAGGCTCAAAAGCCACCAAATGCGGAAATAACACAATGTATTTGGTTTCATGATCTGGACTGCAATTTTAATCATTTTTAATAAAATGTTTCCGGCCATTTGACACTCACCGTAAAGATACTTGGCAACATAGGATGGGATGCAAAACATTACATTACTGAAGAACTGTGATCCGACCATTCTGTATATTCACAATGGACTGAACGAAACATGCTAGGATACATGTGCTTGGACAGTCTTTTCCCCAAGCCTCTGAACATTTGTGAAGTGGTCCTATTTGGTCTCTGGTGAAATGAGTCTAGCGGTGTGCACAGAGGAGCCTTAGGTTGCTCATCTGTCTGATTGTCCTCAGGGGAGGAGAGGAGCAGCGTGCTGCAGGCTCGGCCAGATGCTCACTGTGGCTGTTAAACAATAACCACTGGAGTGTGCCCCCCCAGCAACACTATGATCCTTAACTACTCCCAGGAGACGGTTTAAACAGAGGTCAGCCAAGCCTACAAACTGTCCTGAGAATTAAAGTGATAATATTTGAAATAATGTATTTTTCATTACTTGTGGGTGCTCAAGCACACCTAAATTTCATATCAGCACCCCTTAAAATAAGATTGCGACGGCCTGGTGGCGGGACCGTCGACTTTGCATATCAGAGACGTGCATTCAGTTTTAAAGCTAGTGTAAAATATTGGTATCACAGATTTCCAGTTATGGTGTTTCTGAGCAGTTTTCACAAAAGAAGTGCTCGCCATGCAATTGCTGAAAAAGGCATTTGTTGCAGAAATCTCCAAATGTCCGTTTTCGATACCAAATCAAAACAAGATTTTTTTTCTTTTCTATGGTGTTCCTCAAGGTCATGTTGAATATGCTTCTCACAGAAGTAGTCAAACCCTTTAACTTTAGCAAATGTCACAATTCTCATTAGGGGCTGAGCCCTCTTAAAGGTCTGACCCTAGGATGGCCCCCGGCTCACACACAAAGCCAGTAGAGGCTGTTTTACAGAGTCTGACGTGGATAAAATATGACTTTTGCTTTAACTCTAACTATATATATATATATACACACATATACAGCCCTGCGGTAGACCTGTCCTGTCCTGTCCAGGGTGTACCCCGCCTCACGCCCAATGTCAGCTGGGATCGGCTTCATTAAACGAATCAAAGTTGCTTTCAAATTGAACTACAACATCCAAGAGACTTTGCAATATTTATCCTGACTGACATCCAAAACCATATTCTTCACTGACAAACACAAAAAATGGTGCAAAGAATAAAGTGTTGTCTTCAAAAGATGGTAGGAAAATAGTAGTATTAGTAGAAATATGCTGTCTGAGCTGATGTCTTTGTTATCAACACCTCATAATTGTTGTGACACGTGTGTATTCATAATTTTCTGAGCACATATTTACATAAGGTATTTGGCGGAGCCTGCAACTAACAAGGGTAAACAGGAAGGTTTCTTTTACAAATGCCTCTGGGAAAAAAACATCAACCAATGAGCTTTCATATGAATTTAATTAACAGGTGCCATCTTCTAAGTCAACGTACAGGAAGAACACATGCTGCAGCACGTGCCTGGTTGGTGAATGTTTAAAGAGTCTTTTGGTTATGTCAGTAGAGGAGTAGAGGAGGTGTTTTCAATTAAAAACTGGTACATCCTTAAAGGATCACACTGCATTGGAAAACATTTCTTCCCACTTAATGTGTGTTATGTGCATCTCTGCTACCACGTGTGCTCTTCATTTTACCCCAAAGATTATTGCATCCATCATTTAAGTGTGTGTGTGTGTGTGTGTGCTTGTGTGTGTGCTTGTGTGTGTGTGTGTGTGTATTGTAGAAAGTGGAGACATATGAGTGAGGTTACCTGACTGAATAAAATATTGCCGGTATGTTCTCTCTAACAAAACCCACCTCCAGCCGTTAAATACAGGACTTATAGGTGGTCCTTCACCAGCAGCGCTTGCCCTGGAGAAATCGCTGAAAATGATTAACCTGACGGTGAATGGCTTCCTTTTTTTTTGCTGTACTCCAGCAGTGGGGTTGCGAAATTACAGACCCGGACAACAACAGGGCTGATATTTGACTCTTGTCAACATCACCTATACACAGTATGAATGTACTCGCTGCCTTGGAGATCATAACAAAACAATCAGTCATTCCAATAGCAGGGAGCAGCAGGCACTGTTATTCCCATTGACTGTTGTTTGTGACTGAAAATAAGAGGTAACACACATGTGGATAGTCCAGTCCTATTGGAATTTGGTTGAGATGGCGATGTTATGTAAAAAATGGTGATTGTATAGAAATACTACTCTTCACACATATAATATTAAACCAAGATGATAATAAAAAATATTGAATTATACCGAATTGCAATAAAAAAAAACCATTTCCTTGCATTGTATTTGCAATTTTGCATTTTTAGTGCAATATTACTTCTGCTGTAATGGCTACTGAATGGAAAACAGTAAGCAATTATATTTTTTCCTAAAACATATCCAGGAATATGAACTTTGGGAACTTTTTAGTTAGATTTCATATTTTTTACTTGCAAAATGCTCATTACAGTACAGTAGCAATGCATTGCCTTCTCTCTTAATTTGCACACATACAATATTCCAATTTCAATTTTATTCATAAAGCACATTTAAAATATAAAATATATAACAAATATACACACAATATATTTCATAAATCTTGACGAAGATGTTTTTTAGTCTGTAAAGGCACATTTCCATTCATATAAAATGTGGCTGCTGGGAAAGTTTCAAGGCTGTCAAAGTTCCTCTTACTCGACGTGTCTCCATTACAAAGAAGGACACCAGAGGGATTTACGAGGACTCCAGAGGTGACATATCAAACTGAATGGGTTTCCATCGTCGTTGATAATCGTTGATACACTGGAGCAGCGCTCAAGCAGAAAAAAAAGAATGTAAACAATCGTCTGATGTAAAATCCCTAACCCCAACAAAAGATCTAAGGTAGAAACAACTAAAGCACACAGTTGTCAGTCCCATACCCCACTGACCCACCCAGCCTCCATCTTACATGTTTTCAGTATTTCTCTACAATACGCTTTGGAGTTTCACTCCAAGTAGTTCAGTTTAGAGTCAAATGGTCAAATGGCCGCTAGGGGCAACATTCAAATTAGGGGCGTTGCGGTGAGGGAGACCCACTTTATTCCGGGTATTCGGCTGTAATCAAATGCCACTTAATGAATAGTACACAGCAGGGCTTCCCAAACCACGGCTCAATTTAAAATCTGTAAAATCTTCTGCGGCTCAGTCCAAACTTTAATTGTAACTCTGATCAACACATGAGTCTCCAACTCCTGAAATAATTAAGTCTTCAGCTGCTAGATGGTCCGCTTTGGGTAGGCTAGGCAATGTTAGCTAGTTCCTAACTATCTGCTATTTGTTGCTGGGCAGGTAGCGTACAGTGGGTTTATGGGTGCTTGTTTGCTGCAGCAGTGGACATATTTGATATGGAGAACTGAAATGACAGTAAAGTGAATGTGCTGTAAAACCAAAATAATAAACATGGCTAAAATGCTTCTTAAGAGTTGGTTACGGCGTATCACTGCATGCATGCCCTCGTACATTACAATTTAATTCAATGTTGAAAACACATTGACAGATTGAGCAGTACATGTACATTTTGGGTCATCACAGTCATGTGAGACTGGTTAAGTGTCTGATAAAATACACCAATAAATTGTTGAAACATTCGACAGTCAACAGTCAACAGTCAACAGTCAAATTAGTGTTGTTGTTTTTCCCCGCACTGCTTCTGCTGTTTGTCTCAGAGGCAAAGGACGAGTAATCAACTGTCCTGCTCATCCTCCCCATGGTCTATAGTCATGGCAGCACTGCACCATGGGTATTGTGTTTACTATTGATTAATAGACCGGAGACATACAGAGTTCCAGAGAGAAGGAAGAAAGACTGTAGAGCAGTAAAAGAGGGAGAGAAACAAAGGATAGAATGATGAAGGGACTGAGCCCTACTGATGTCATTACCGCATTGATTAAACTAAGGACAGGAAGCTAACATTAGCCGCTACCTGTCTGCTCAGCTACCTAAAGAGATCTATGTGTCAGAATCATGAATTTGCGATCTAATCTAAAATGCATTTTAATTATCTAATTGCAGATGCATCCATGTTATCCAAAAGCAGGTGAACTCAAGTTCTCCATCCACTAAGTAACTTTGCCTGCTGCCCGTGTCTTTACTCGTCTCCAATAGCTTGTTTGGCTTTGCTAGTTTGGCACTTGGAGCCAGGCTTTATTTGGCCAACCTTGGCTTTACTTTTATATCTCATTCGGGAAATAAGGCTTTGCACAGGAAGGCAGGTAATGTTGCTGGCCCCGTTGCTGCAAGGTGGTGTATTTACAGCTGCAGCACAAGCATAAAAAAGCGCCAATACCATTACTGTAATTTTACACTCTCATAACTACAGAAAACATGTACTGGTCATCCTTTCATGCCGAAATTGATGCTCTGCCTCTAATCACTTCCACGGTTGAGATGTGTGTCGGCTGCGTTTGCAGTCTGCTGGCCCAGATAGGCATGTGTTGTGTCTACTGAGCAGGCTGCTGTCCCACATTCACCAGGCTCTTCATTCCCTGAGTGACTAACACATTACCAACGACAGAAAAGTTAATGGATATGTAATGTCACAGTGGGCTACTCCATCCCACCAGTGCCCCAGATACAATACTAGCGGTCCTGTTATCCTCAAATTCACCAACATCTATTATCCTTGGAAAAATATGTAAATTACCATAAAATCTCACTGACTGACCTTAATTGGAAATAAATATCTTTTAGTGTATTAATAGCTTTGAACAGGAGCCCTGTTGGTTTTTGTTTTTCTTTTGCTGCCCCCAACATGGAAAGCTTTCAGAAGTTCCTCACTTGCACGATGTTAAGAAATGATCATGTTATTTTTATGGCCATTCAGTCCTTCCTAATCACCACCCTATTCTCTTCAGGTGCTCCACAGGGGGCTTCCAGTGTACGACTGCATATTCCAGTCATAGCTGGACTGTGCATCACATGCTGACCATGTTTTGATACCGAATTTGTCCTGTTTGTGTTGTACGTATTGTCTAAAGGGACATCATCCATTAAATGCAACCAAACATTCATCTTCAGTCATGTGAGGGACTTGATTGTAAATAAATGCTCATCACCTGTCCTATTCAGTAAATCCTGTATTTCTGTGAGTGGGTAGTGACATGTATGATCCAGGAGAACACATGAAATGTCTTAAGAGAGCAGAATCTGCTGGTGTTAAAGAGACAACAGAAGGGTCAACCCAACTGTCCCAATGACTTTAGAGGAGGCTGCCTCATAATTAGGATCCTCCTCAAAATTATCTACTATAAATCCATCCACACATGCACAGTGATGCAGTTTACATCATGCTGTGGCAAACAAAGGAGGAAAAATAAGCTACGATGGTGAAAGAAGAACAGCGATTTACGCATAGGCGGCAATGGCAATGTGCAATGTGGATAGACAACAAGATTCAGGGACTTCAGTTATTCAGAATTCTTCTAAAAACTGCAAGAGACTTGGCTGTTTATGACCAAATTAACCAGCAGAACATGAATCCCTTGACAAGGCATATGTAACTTTCACTATCAAAGTGCTGTGATAAAACTTTATTAGCAGAAATCCTTTTCTTAGAGATTATTTCCAAATGAGGAAGAGCAGAGCATGGGTCAGGGGTTTTGCACTACTACAGGTATGCTTATGTCAGGTTAGGGCCCTAAAGCATTCTGAAACTGCATATGATACTGACCTCAATATCCGTGAAATTAACTGGAAATAGTACTGTAAAATGTTTATATCTCTTATATGCTTTATACAGCTAAAACAGCTTGGGGTCAAATTGACCCCAAAGAACACTGATGCTGATGACGTCATGAACAATTTTATGTTTACCTAGTTGTCCCCATTTAATTCAGAACTCTTTATATATAAAGCAAATAAAATAATAAAATGATGTCAAGCACTTCTTCAAAATTGGCAAACATTGAATTGGGTCAAGATAATAAAACTAGGGCTAGGAAAACACTGGTTTTCTCATGAGTGCTGCTGAAATAGTGCCATGAATGTTTGATTATTGTTCTGTTTTTCGTTTTTCCATTTTTTCGTGACTCATCATTGTTAAAGTGGCAGCAACATCCAACCTAGGTTGTCAAGAAATGTAAAGTAATAAAGGCTCATTGAAGTTCTCTTGCATTTTCATACCATCTAACTGACTTTGTTGTTCATCAGAATCAGACTGATGAATAAAAACCAGACATCAAATCCTGAGTGAGTGAGTGATGCATCACCCCAGATTTAGGACAGGGTTTTCATTTATTAGAGTTTCATTGTCGTTATAAAATGGCATTGGAATCGAGGTCAACCGGTCTGTCCGATCAGTGGATGAGGGCATTTTCATAGTTCCTTATACCCTTATGGTACTGTGAGAATTAAGTCAGACACCGCACAAAATATGGATGCAGATTCATTTTTAATCTCAAAATATAGGGGGGAGATTACATTCATATGGAACACAGTAACATACCATATAAGGTGATATGTTATCCACCCAGTGTGGTTGCATTTATTATAACACTGGGCCTTCACAGTACACATGCAATAAAGAAAAATATTTGTCTCCCCTGAAATCTTCTCAATCATCTTATTTAAAAGGAGTGCAACTGCTAAGGGAGCACACTATACACACATTTGTGATGTTACTGACAGGCTTTTACAGTCATTTTCATAACATACTGTACAAGTTTAAGTATATCTTAAAAGTTATTCTAGTATTGCATCATGCTGAAAATGTATTAAACTTGCACAACACATGTTTCATTGCAGAACAGATTCTATGAGGGTCAGATAGTCTCTTTCAATTCACTACTAACAGGAGGTCAATGTTAAATTTCCACTTGAATGGAACACCAATGCTGTGTGTTTTATTGTATTAGTTTTGTTATAAAGTGTGATTTCCATTTAATTAAGGTATATCAATTACTTTTTAGTCAGCGCCTTGGAGTTGTGCAAATAATGGCCTATTTTAAATCCACTGTTGATCAGTAGGGAAAGAAAGTTCATCAATTTAGTGAGGCTTTTTTCAGGTCAATGACATGGTTGATTCAAGTTCAAAAATTCAAAATGGATGATAGCACATTTCTACTTCCTGTATAGAGTGAATTGAACGCAAGAATGAACCCAACCCTTCATTATATTTACAAGAGCTAACAATACACAAAAGTACAGTATGTAGCCATATCAATATTCAAGTGCAACGTTGTTTGGCACAGTTTCAGATATTAAGTGTTCACTCACTTCAAGGTTGGTCGTAAACACAAACTACCACAACAGGTCTAGTCACCTGCGTACGACAGTGTTTATTTCACAAAGAACTGAAGATAAGTAAAGGGTAGTGCTGGGCCATAGAAGGATAATGATATTCATCTTGATATACTTTTTTTTTGATGATGGAATTAAACCGCCTTTGTATTTGCTCTGCATATCCATCTGGGAACTCTTGTTTGGAGATCTTTTGGGAAGGGGCAAAGATACTGGTTGCTGATTGGATGAACCATCTGTCTATCACCACCTATGTTGGTGATAGAAGGGCCAAATCAACCAATCAGATCAACGAAGCATATGACGTAAGAGAAGAGAAGGACTACTTTCTAATTCTGATAAAACTTGCTCGATAGCTGCGCTCATCTAATCCATGGTAGCCGCCATGTTGCTTAAACTGAATAGTCTCTTCTCGTTGCGTCACACTTAAACCTGCCTTAAAACCAATGCTGATTGGTTCGTTTGCAAATGGCTCCAAATTGTCTCTGTCGCAGGTTACCAGACTGATCTGCGAGTAAAATACAATGGAGCTGGCAAGATCAGGATGGTCTCACGAGGCTATGAGCAGTGACCTCCGGGGCTGAAAAATAAAGCTTACACCGAAGTGCCAGAAACTGCATTTCCTCAAATGGCCACTTGAGGCTGGCTCCAAAAGCAGGTCAGAAAATGCAACCCTGTCTCCTAAAAAATTATGTTACCAAACAATGAATGTTTTGAAGGAAAATTCTCCAGAGACCGGTGCACATTGTGCTGTTTTACCCACGTGGAGTTTTGTGAATACTAGTAGTAATTGACAAAGCGGTTTTGTAACATTTTTAGGAGACAGGGTGGTGGAAATGGGTGTGGCATTTCAGCCGTTGCTTGCTCCATTTAGTAATATAGTTAGTTTCTTTTTAAATGCCTTTTTTTCTACCTGTATACATTAGAACGACATGGCATATGTTTGATATCTTCTGAAATTGAGTATATCGTGATAAATATCATTGTTATTGTTATTTTTCATTGTGATAATATTTCAAACATATCATCAATATAGGCTTATCAAGTCTCCCCCTCTGCACTGTACAGCGCAGTCTACCAAGACACATCTTTTCTAGAGGGATTGCATGCACGGAGCTGGTCTAGACAAAGGAAACCGTCAAACATGTCGCCCTGTCCTTGCAGATTCACAGTATTCAGAGATGATGTCAAAGGGTTAATAAGTGATTGACAGTGTAGGTCTAGTTTTCATTTTGTCTGTGGTTTTCATCAGATTCGGTCAAACGGACCTCCGCTGCCCTTGAGCTTGTGCCCTGTTTACTATATCCTGGTACATCTTGGACCTGAGGAATCGTGGGTAGGAGTCTTTCTCCATGAGGCTGTAGACTTTAGCTTGGATTTCGTTGAGGCTGGTTGGGGATGGATCCTCCAAACTCTGCTTGGTCTTTTCTCTGGTGCGGTAGTCAATGTTTACCTGCCAGGATAAGAAGAGCAAATATTCATTTTTTTATTATCATAGTCACACATGGCAACATTTGTTCTGCTTGCTCTACACCAGGAATTCCCTACACCAGTGATTCCCTACAACATAATCAACCTTCTACCCTAATAATTTAATAGTGTCTTAAACCTAATTAGCAAGTTTATACAGGTAGCTAAACGTAATAAATAAATGGTAGAAACAAATAACTTACAGTCAGGACTTAACAGTTCAAATGATTAGCTCAAAATACTGGATTCAAAGGTTTTACTATTTCCCTAAAAGTACTGGATAAATGGTAGAAACAAATAGCTTACAGTGAGCACTAAAAGTATTGGATAAATGGTTTAAATAATTAGCTAAAGTAATAGTTGTAAACATTCAGTCTCACCCCAAGAACTAGTAGTACGATTATTGACCAAACCAACCTTAATACTAAAAGGCCAATTGTATGAAAAAAAGGAACATTCACTTTTATATGATTAATGGTTTTACACATTTGAAATATACATGGGAATCAATGAAGGGGTACATGTGTTCACCAAACAGGAATCTAGGGGTATCTGAGACTAAAAAGGTTGGTAACTTACATCACATAACTATGATCCTTCAAACTTTAACCCGAACAGCGGCAGATCAGAAAACATTTGGTTCATTTGGGAATGACCTATTTTGTGGTTTAATCCACGTGAGCCGATCAATGACCATATGGGTCAAATGTTTCACAATTCCTGATCAGTGCTAGCACGTTTTTGATAAACTGTGTCACTGTTCGAGGTAAAAATATATCACCTGTGTCTCCAATTACAAAAATGTAGTTTCAAACCTTGATCTGAACTTGGTCTCTATTATGATCCATATACAAAAATATACAAAAAAAAAACACTTTTCTCAAGCATCATTATGTAAAGGGACCACATTAATATGAGTCGCACACCTCTCTTGGTGCCTGAATATCAATGAACTCCTGAAAGATCTTGTTTGCTTTTGACACGAGCTTGGTTGAGCTTTTGATTTTCTTGTACTCCTCGCAGGCCATCCAAAACTCAATATTCTCGTCACTGAACTCCGTCTTGAGAAATGTCCGGAAGGCAGCAAGACCATCTGGAAGGGAAAAATGAATCAGACGGTAAGGGGAGGAGGTAAAAACAACAAAACCACTTCAAAAACATGATTGATATTGCAGTGTAGCACCTATTTCTGGGAAGCAGGATGCTGGATGTTTTTTTTATTCCGCAACATAGCGTAGCTTGATAATGTGATAATACTCTTCACCCTGTGTTGATATTTTTCCAGTGCGTACACACTTTTGTCCCCAGAAGCGGGAAATGGCTCTTACGATTAGAACACAAACAAATCGGAACGAAATACTCCCACAAAGGGTTATTTTTTTGCTTTCTTCATCAGTCAAGATAAGTGATCAATTCATGTGCTCCCCACGGATGATAACACAGGAAAGGCATGTTTTTGTGTGGGCTAGTGTCACGATGACATGTTATTCTCACCCTTCTCATTTCTGCTGTTTACCTAATGAAGCTGGGCAGAGCTGAGGGGATCGTCCATCTGTGCATATTCAACATTACTCACATAGACACACACACACACACACACACACATATATTCCTGCACACACAACAACGGGCAGGTTTAAATGAGCACAGGCCTACACACAAACAAACACAATGGGCTGCTGTTTGAAGAAGTCCCGAGACAACCGTGGCAACACAAATGGAAAGCCGACATCACAGGCAACAGGGAACTTCACAGTGTCCCCTCTTGTCTACTCGAGCGTTTTGGAAAGCACATGGAAATTATTTTTTCCTCAGCAACACACTCTTTTTCTCTAGCGCTGCATCAGAATTTAGATGGAAGGCAATGACAGGTAACAGGTAAAATGTTCAGAAGTGTTCTGTAAAACTGGACTTGCACCCAAAATTCATGCTATTTTTTAAAGAATTTAGCGTCAAATATTTAGTGCAGGTGTAGTCACAAATGTAAGTTGTGAAAAAATGACTGAAAATAGGAGTTGTGATTTCATAGGCAGCAACAAAAGAGGATTCTCAAATACTTTTTTTTAGGGAAATGTATTTTGTCCTGGAATCCGTTATCCTTATCACAAATATGTTCAAATCAAAGTACACAGTCAAAAAGCCTGTCCTCATTCTGTTTTTACATATATATTCAAAAGTGAAGGCACTTTAATGTGTACCTTACGTAATCTACTTATTCATTACTGTACGGAGCAAAGGAGGAAATCAGGTGATGTAAACAAAAGGCAGACAGACTAAAAACACTGCATAGGAAGAGTGAAATTAATCTAAGCAGAAACCCAAGTTGAGAAGCAAGATAACTTAATAAAATGACAGGAGTCCAGAGACTCTGGTAAATACACTGGAACAATTAGGAGCAGCTGAGAGTAATCAGCTGGGGCTGACACTATCACTGAAGACTCATGTGGCACACTGGGACCAGCAAAGATATCACTAAAAACAACAACATTGTTGCTAAGTTTAAAATCACTCCTGCTATGCTTAGTCCTTGAGATGCTGATATTTTGGTTTTATTGTTTGGATAACACTCAGATAAAGAACAAAAAAAGCTCTGGTAGAAAGCACATCACTGCTGCTTGTCAACTGCACACAATGTTCTTGTACTAACAAGACAGCCAACAGTGTGCACAGGTCAGGTCCCCAGCACATAATCTGCTTTACACACTGAAAAATGACAGTAGAATGCAGTCAGGTCTAATTGCAATACACTATCCCTCCTTTCAAATGAAATTAAGGCCTAGGTGAATGCAACATCCTATCAAGGGAACATTGTGTTCCTATTGCTTTGTCATTACTTATGTAATGTGTGTGTGTGTGTGTGTGTGTGTGTGTTTTCATGTACATGTTGTAGTTCACCTCTCTAATGCTTGGTCAATTGAAACAGGATACGCAGGTGTATCACGCTCTCTGAGCCTGGGGTGGGCTCTACTCTTGGCTCTGTGACAAACTTTATGTTTTCCACGGGGGACATTAGCGCTCCATTAGTTATGTGTCAAACAAAGATGTTATGTCACAACCTTGATCGAAACAAAACAGATAACGTTAATCGGGGTGAAATGTGTTTACAGCTTTGTGTCTGTCCAAGCTGTGTCTGTTTAATAGGATCACTATCTTATCGCTTTGACCTGTGTGAAAAGTGGTGCATCCTGGTTTTGCAAGCTCAGACCAAAGCTTTGAAATGTTACCGCATATAGAGAACGCAACCGGGGGTTTTCTGCATAAGGGCATAGGGTGGGAAAATGACCGACACACCAGGATTCACGAAAAAACTACAGGAAACACACAAAGTTTTCGTTTTGGCAGTCAGGAACGAGTTGTGTTGAGAACAACTCATCCCACAAGAATAAACATAATCAAGAATCCAATATCCATTAAAAGTAATTTTGTATTAAAAGACAACTGGGACCCAAGGACTTTGCAGACACATCTCCCACATCTGTGACAATGATTGACTCATTTCCACTAAAGAAAAATTAAAAAGACTGGAAAAATGGTATCAATAGACAAATGATTCAAATCCTGAAAAGAATCCTGCCGACTTTTCTTTTTGATGAATCTGTTCAGCAGAAAATTAATTTTGACAATTAATTTATCGTTTAAGATCATTTTAATTAATAATTTGATTAATTTGATTTTGATTAATTTGATGAGGCAAAGACACCAAACATCCACTGGTACCAGCTGCTCTAATTTGAACATACCTCTGTTTTATATGAATATAAATTCATTTTTTGAGTTTTGGACTGTTGGTCAGACAACGCAAAACATCTCAAGATGTAACACTGAGCTCTGGGAAATCGTACGGGGCATTTTCCTCTATTTTCTGACATTTAATAGTCAATTAATATATTAAATAATTAATTATGGCTGGAGGAGTTTCCATCTTTCAACAGTCCCCCGTCATCTCTACAGTGTCTTCAAAGTGGAAATTTTTAGTCTATATTTTTAATACTGTTCCCTTCAACTACCCAAGTTTAGTGTATGGTTTCATGTTTTTTCTGAGAACACATCTTTTCTAAACAAAACATTTGCTTGGAGTCTTTTTCTGCTATGGCTTTTGTGCTTTATTGGCATGTTACCACCAACCACCACTGATCATGCATGCAGGCACTTCGGGTTTGCATTAACGCCCTTTGCGTTCCACTGTAAGCTGAATAGTGTCAACTATGCACACCATGATTTTATTTCCCAGTTATCAGAAGCAAACTGGCTTGGATCCACTTTGTCTAATCCCACATCTGTAGAGTAATTAAATCTATAAACACCACATACATTTACATATTGTTCTTTGTTTCGAGAGATAGTTTAAGGATTAGAACACGCTGATTCATGTGCAGCTTTTCATTTTCCAAACAGATGCTTGGACGCTAATGTTTCTTCATCGCTGTCAGAACAGAACAAAGACCAGGCAAACTTATATTTAGTCATCCTACATTAGGTGAGCAATCTTCATTGGATAATTGGTTGAACACGATTGGTTGGTGAGCTCACAAGTGGGAGTTGCCATTGGCAATGTTAAAATGCCACACCCCATGCACCACAATCACTTCAGGAACCAAAGGACACCAATTTATCATGAAGTTACAAATACGAGATGTACAAAAAACAAGAAGTACCAGAACCGCATCCATTACATGTGACAGATTTGACAATACGTGACAAATTCAGTTCTTCATTTGAGCCAAAAGGTAAAAAATGTGTTAAGAGTATAATTCCAATGTGCCTCTCTAAGTTTCTCAGCACCTTTCAGTGAAATAGTGTACTGTATCTGGATATGCTTCCCCTTAGTTTCTGCTTGTGGCACCTGTTGAGCCATGGCTTCCATCACTGCTAATTTAAACCAGACATTAATTTAATTGAATTTACTTCAGGCTATTGGAGTTTCATCATTAATCAGACCAGATACCATTAAAAGAGAAACACATCTGAGTCTCCTTGTTTTAGAATAAATCGTTTTCTTTACGGGTATACTAATCCAAAAGCACAGGAGGAATTTGAGAACAAAGGTTGCACATTATTTTTCTACCATTCTGACGCTCAGTAAAACACATCTTGCATCAAGCATCTTGATAGGCAAAAAGTAGTTTTCACACCAGGCAAATGAGGATTTGAGTCACAGAAGCATGGGTGGTGGTTAGCACTGTCGCCTCACAGCGAGAGGGTTCCTGGTGCGAATCCCGGCTGGGGCCCTTCTGTGTGGAGTTTGCATGTTCTTCCCGTGTCTGCGTGGGTTTTCTCCGAGTTCTCCGGTTTCCTCCCACAGTCCAAAGACATGCACGTGTTAATTGATGAGTCTAAATTGCCCGTAGGTGTGAATGGTTATCTGTCTCTGTTTGTCTCTACGTGCCCTGTGATAGACTGGTGTCCCGACTCATGCCCGATGTCAGCTGGGATCGGCTCCAGCCCCCCCGCGACCCCGATAGGGACAAGCGGTTGAAGATGGATGGATGGATGGATGAAGCATGTGTGCTGAGTGTTTCTGTTGATTTAAGAAAGTACGCTCTAAATCCACTTGTGTTTTCTTTCATCTGCCAGCTCAGTGAATGTATTTTTACTGATTCCACGTCACAAAGCTTGTTAGCAGTTTGAAAATAAACAAATGCCCTGGATGTGCAGACGGATGTGTGTGAGTGAGTCTGTGACAGTGTGGGTTTAGTCCACGGGGAAGGTCATAGACAAGTGTGTGACTCATTATGTGTTAAGGAGTCCTCTAGGAGACCACTACATTAAAGTGTTTTTCACTTCTTGATGCAGTATGTGTTGCTGGGACTGTTGAAAAAAAAATTGAAAATGTCCACTTACATTTGTGAGAGAGGAGATAATCAAACGATTCTGACCATCGAACAACCTCATCTGTTGATATCCTGATGGAGGAAAGACAAAGGAAACTGCCTGAGTAATATGCAAACCAACCACTGTGCATTTTTAACACAAGATGATACTGTATATTTTATTGAAGGGCAACCGAATTCGATGTATGATTTATCCTCTGTTCACATCAGTTCTTCCACTCAATGCTTTAAAGTCATTGTAATATCTGGTTCCATTCACAGTATGATGACCAGGGGAAGGAGAGGAGAGAGAAGAAGAACAAATGACGTATTTTTGGACATTTTAAGGTTCTTTTATAAACATACGCAACGCAAAACATGATGCAATACCACAATCTTAGAGATTAAGGGATAACCTAAACAAAATTGCACCCCTCCACCTTTGCGGAACATTAGGGTTTTTACGAAACACATTGAAACCCGAGCCTCTATATAAAGTGTATGATGTGTTTTTGTGTTTGAGCGCCTTGCTGGGGTACGTTACATAGAAATGGTTGCCCTGATGGAGGACAAAACACATTTTCTTAAAAGTACTTTAATTTACCAATGTTATGCATAGTATGAAAGAGAAATATAGTATATAGAAATATTTGCAAATCAAGGCATTAGTAAGCCCAATGCCTGACATGATTCGGACATATGGTCGTGCTTAATATTATGAATGGGCAGCAATTTAATCCCACTGGGAAAAATATTTCACAATTGGCATACAGTATATTTACAATGGCCTGTGAAAGTGAAATTCCTGTGTAAAATCATCCCAGACACAAGTTTGTGTGTGGTTGTGTGTGTGTGTGTGTGTTGACAGTTAACGGTTTAAAAAAAAATGAGACGACTGGCAGAGAGAGGGAGTGTGTGTGTGTGTGTGTGTGTGTGTGTGTGTGTGTGTGTGGCAGGGAGAGTGTGTGTGTGTGCAGCTTAATTCATTTGTAATATTTATAACACTACTACCTTTATTTTTGATACAATACAGCAAGATAGTGTCAGACACTCGGTTATAAAAAAGAAGAAGAAAACAAATCTCTGACAGGCAGAGACGCAACACGAGTCCCATTCTACCAAGCAGCACGTCTGCTTTTAATAAGTGAGTACAAACCGAAGTAAAAACAAACCTGAAACTGAAGAAACTTAAAAGATAAAGGAGTGAGTGACTGTGTGAGTGAGCGGCTGTGTGTGTGTGTGTGTAGCGGAAGTGGTGCTGTGACAAGCCTATCACAGAAGGAAGACACAGTCCTAGTCCAGAGCTAATGAGGATTTTCATTCAATCTGAGCACGGATATTGATGTGTATTACTCGTATTATACTCGTACTCTGCAAAAGTGCTTTATCCATATCGGATACTTGTTTCAGCCAGCTCATCTCTAGTAAGGACTCTTATCGTGCTACTGCAGAGGTTTGGTGTTATCATGAGCAGTATTAGTGGTTTAAGAAAGACGTTTTAATTCCATGACTGTGCTTCCCCGAGCTAATCAGTGTTTTAGCCGCATTCAGATGTTAGCGACTGTTAGCGACTGTCCGGGATTTCTCCGTTAATAGTTGTTACACCAAAAAAAATTGTCTCAATGGCTTATTTGATGAGTGTATTTGCCTATTAGGAGTGCTACGCATTACATATAATATCTGAAACTAGACTGCAGTTGACAGCATCTTAAAGAGTTTGAACATTTCGAAAGTCATTTCATAACATATTCAAACTTTAAGGGTCAAATGTGGCATCTAGAGGGTTATTTAACACAACAGAAGCCTGGGTTCTTTTGTTTTGGTAGACTCACTTCAGACACCTGGCAGTGGTTTCATGGACAGGAGGCAGGAACTCGGAGAAGTCGTTGTAGGAGTCAGATTTGTTGGACAGGCAGCCTAGTCTGGTCTTCATGGTGCTGATTCTGCTGAAAAAATAACACAGAATACTTGATGTTTCTTCAGGCTTTATTTCTCCGCATACAACTAAAACTCTTAGACAAAGATAGCATACCTTCCATGTATGCAGTGTATGCAGATTAACATCATGGGTATGTTTGTTGCTACACAAACTTGTAGTGTTGTGAACAATTAATTGTAGGTTCTTAAAACCAAGAAGCATTTCAAAATATACAGATGTGGAAAGTGCAACAATACAGAGCCGGGACCATCAGAGAGAAGCTGTTGTATCGTGTGGAGCTGCAAAAATGTGAACCAAAAGCACAAATTGCAACTATATTCAGTCATTTTTCTTGGAAATTTGGTTAATTATAATTCTAATTATAGTGCTTGTAATTTTACAACTTTTAAATGCATTTAAACTGTAAGTTCTGCTCTTTGCAGATGATGTGGTTCTCTTAGCTTCATTAGAACACAACATCCAACATGTACTTGGGTGGTTGGGATGAGAGTCAGCACCTCCAAGTCTGAAGTCATGGTTCTCTGCCGGGAAATGGTGGATTGCTCCCTGCAGGTGAGTTACTGACCCTGGCCAAGGAGTTCAAGTATCTCAGGATCTTGTGTACGAGTGAGGGTAAAATGGAAGGGGGCCTGTTGAGATAGTTTTGGCATCTCATCGGGATGCCTCCCAGGTGCCTCCCGTTCAAGGTTTTCCAGATGCCACTAACTGGAGAGATTATATATCTCATCTGGCCTGGGAACACTTCAGGGTCCCCCTCTCAGCTTAGCCTGCTGTCCATGTGACCCAGCACCAGACGAGTGGAAATGAATGGATGGATGGAAGCTCAGTACCGTCAATAACATTGCCGTCATATTTTAACTGTTGCTAAGGTGGCTTATCATACAGTTTGTTTTAGCTTCATGCAGTTGGGCTGCACCTTTAGATATTTTGCCTATGTATAAGTTCTTAAATGTTGTTGGGAGACCTAATAAATAAAACAATTATAAGAAATAAGATGGAGGGAGATAAGGCTGACTGGCTGGACAGAACTGGACTGGATGTAGACAACAGGTGCAACTCCATATGCAAAAGGTTGATTCAGCATGGCTCTGCCTCATTCAGGAGGGAGTTTCAAACAAATTCCCATCCTGATAAGGTTTCATGTTTGAGTGTAGTTTGCATTGTTTAATAAAACCTCCTACTTAACAATTCATGAATGCGACTGAGTTCTACAGAGGCTGAGTGATGGAGGCAGTCACTCATAATCTCACCTACATGATCCAGCTAGTATTAACTCACAATATTCTTTGAGGATACTTTACTATCAAGCTATTTATTATCCCACAAACAGCAAGATTGATCAAACAGAATGACTAATGAAAATAAGAGTCGGGTTCATCTTTGTTGGCTATGGTAAGGAGACAATTGCATTTTTGTTGATTTAAGATGGCCATTCCATTTCTCATATAGCCCCATCTCTCATCACAGTCTGCCCCATCTTATTTGTACACTGCTGCTGTCACGTAATGTTTGTCAATGTTCTCCCTCCGGGACACATGGGTCACTCCAGATGGGGCACGGTCGAAAAGATGCTACATCAAAGGCCAAATATTTGTGTAAAAGATGTGTATTTCTTTGGAAACATTAATGGAAACCATTGGATGGACAAGCAGACCAAGGCAGAGGAAATCAAGGACCACACAACAAATGAATAAATTAATAAACTTAGCTCACTTTGTAGCATATTTGTATTTAGATTGTACATTTACATGATGATCTTTTACACACACACACACACACACACACACACACACACACGCACACACACAATATATTTATTTATTCATTCAGTCAATCTCATTCCGATCAAGATCTCTTTTGAGCGACCGTTCAGCAGAGTGGAAGAAAAACAAACATAGCTAGCCAAAACAAAGACAAATACATACAACAAACATAAGAACATGATAGATAAGGAGAATATGCATACAGACAACGGGTAACTGGAGTTAAACAGTCCTGAGTTATGTTTTCAGCGGCTCCAAAATATAAGAAGAGAAGTGATGTACTGAGGCAGCTTTTGTCAGAGATTATTAAAAACAAAATGACAGAATGTCGTTCTCTGGTTGTACACAGTGATGAAGATGATATTTATCTCCTTGATTGAAATGCAAGGCGCAATAAACAACTGCATAAGGTAGTTTTAAGGTCGAGTGACAGCATGATAATTAAGTGGTAAATGGACTTGTAATACTCTGACTACTCAAGGCACTTTAACAGTGTTTGTCACATTCACCCATTCAATCTAATCTAACCATTCACACAGCATTTACACACCCATGCGCAGCACAAGGAGTAATTTGGGGTTCAGTGTCTTGCCCAAGGACACTTGACATATGGACCTGGGGAGCTGGGGATTGAACCGCCAATCTCTCGAATGGAGGACAACCCACTCCTTCACTGAGCCACAGTCGCCCAATAGTGTATTTCCATAGTCAATCCCAAACATGATGGTTAACTGTACAATTATTCTCCTGTCATCAAGGCACACACATACCTCATTCCAATATAAGAAACCCATTGTTATGTTATGTTAGAATTATCGACTGGGTGATGACAAGCTCAACTAGAACAATGTCTATCTGTTCTTTTCACGCATCCATCCTTTCATTCATAGTTTGTCCAGTCACCTTAATTATTCCTGTCTCAGAGATGGTATCAGTGCAGTAGAGCTGGAACAGTGGATTGTTTTGATTCTTGGACCTTGAATTGGGAACATTGCATGAAATGTACTGTTTATTAGCCACCCGAAAGCCATTTACTGGAATTAATGAGACTTCATCCTCCGCATGAATTCAAGACCCTTTGCAATTCCACCTTGTGTTCTCTATCTACTATATATAATACCTCAAATAACCTAAACCTCTATATTGTGTGTGTGCGTGTGTGCGTGTGTGTGTGCGTTAAAGACACTTTGTTTTGGTTGGACTAATATATCAGGTTTCTGATATTGCTTTTAAATAAAAGGCCTGCTTTCATCCACTGTGAGTACTAGAGAGGTAAATATATGAGTGTTTTCTTGGAGAACATTTAAATCAAGCAAACAAACACATCAGTGACAGCTGCTACACTCTTGAGCAGACATGTGTCTCAAGAATGATGCAAGTCAACTCACTTACATCTAGTCTTCAAAAGAAAAGACAAGGTAAGTACTCTGGTAATTTTAGCCTCCAATTTATCAAACATGTAAGACGATAAACTGAATTTGTATTATAATTATCGATAATCAGTTAAATATGTTATCAAACAAATATAAAGCTTTTTTATTACTTTATTTCTGAATTTCTTCTCAATTGAAATGCAAACATTTTATTCTGGCTTTATAAGTGATGTCAATGGTTATCAGGAAACGTTGAACATTTGGAATATTTTACATTTCATATTTAAAATTAAACATAAAATGAAAACAGACAAGTAATTTGAATCATCATGTCTCAAATGAGGTCACAAGTCTTTAACTTCTGTGTTGAGTCTCAGTTTCATCTGTAAAGTAAAGCTGCAAGTCAACAAAACAGCAAGCCGGCAATATGGAGTTTTTGCCGAACCTGTATTTAGACAAATCGCGGCATACTGCCGGCCTGATTTAGTGCCCAAATGTGCCGGCTCGGACCCCACAAAAAAACTAGGTGGCTTGATTTCCATGTAAATAGAGTTTTGAGGCATGCTGGAACATCTGATCACAGACACGAGCAGCAGCAAGTCATCACACACATGTTCACGTCACGTCAGGAGAAAACAGAAACAAGTGATCAGCAAATGTTGTGGAAATGGATTCTTCAATAAAGATCAACAACCAGGATCAGCTTTGTCTCCGTGGTTTATTTTGCCAAAGCATTTTCCTCTGCAGACAAAAATACGTTCACCCCTGCGTCCTCACAAAACCTAGAGTCGAGCAGGAATGACACCGAGCCAAATTGTGCCCAGTCTTTTAGGGGAAGAGACAGAACGCGCTAAGCCCAGTTATTTGCGTTATCCATTAAGAAGGTGAGACAGAGGAGACACTGAACTGCGTCTGACCTGACAAAACTATGATTGTGAATTACAAATATCCCAAATTCCCACAACACAAATTAAAGAACTTGAGAAAAAGTTCAATGGGGTCAGTGACCAAAATAACTGGACCGCGACTGTGTGCCTTACTTCAAGTCGAGACCGGCTTTTGGGAAAAGAGGAATATTACGCCTCGATTTCACAAAGACAGGATGTCAAATTGATGCCTTTGCCCGGCCGCCAATAGAACAGCTTTCCTGGATAAAAACACCTTATGACTTAAGTCGACTCAAGTGCAAGTCACCATCTCCCAAGTGTCTACTCTCCAGGGAGCATTTGTTTTGGTCCGAGTGGGGAGTTAATGGTTAACACTGTCAGAAACTTTTCTTTCTTTTCTTTCTGAAGAAATAAAAACATTTTTGCAGCTGGTTTTCAGAAGCACTGTAGATATGAAGCTGTCTGCCCCAGATACAAGCATGTTATGCATCAGGCGTTATATATAAAACAGACGCACTGGAAAGGTAGTTTGCGTGTCATCCGTGTGAGTCACAATCTCAAGGTGTACTTCATTTGTTAATGCATAGTTATTTTCAGAGAGGAGAGAAAATATGAGCTGAGATATTTCTGGTGTAGCAGACTATAGATGAGACATTTATAGTTCACCAGCAAAGGTTACGTTTTACGTGGGATTTCCCAAAATAGTTGCGGGAGGTTATTAAAGAATGCTATTAGAATGGTTTTCTCACACAATGACGGCAGGAATGCCAACTCCCTCGACTAATACAGACATACAACGTCTCATTATTTTAAAAAGCATTAGGTGTTTCGATTTCCGCACCACAACATTTTGACTTCATTTCATTGTTTCCTTGTTTGTTTGTTTGTTTATTGATTTTACTTACAGATCCTTTAAAATCAGTGCTTTAGACATTTTCCAGTGCCGTTCAATAACTTGACTGCAATATAATGTGCGTATCTAATTTTCCGTTTGATCGGTGTTATTCAATCCCCGCCTATTTGAATCTTTTAGCTTTTAGCTTAAGACGTGTCTTTTTATGTTTCTCCGTGTTTTTTTGCTTTCAAATCGTCCCTTAATGCCTTTTTATGCCCAATTCAAATCATTTCTACTTGCCTTACTGCTTGTCTAACCATGCCCTTGTTAATGTTTACATCTTAGTTAAATCAAATGCCACCACTGAGTTATGCTTTTAATGTTTCTCTTCCTTCAAAACCTTTTCATGGATTTGATAATTAGATACAGAGACATAATAAGTCAAAATATGATTTTTCGATTGTATATGTATCAACACATTGTGGAACTGCTTTGTAGTGCTTTGTTTTTCACTCTACATCATCATGTGACATGAAAAACATGAAAATTCGAATAGCTTTCCAACATTATTATGGAAAGTCTTCAACAATTCATTATGGTCGTATTTGCATGTGTCAGCATGTGCCTTTTTCAGCAGAGGTCATTGAGTGAAGTTGATGAGGAGAGATGTGGACATATTGATGGGTCTGTTTGGTGTGTGCCAAACTGTCAATAATATGACAGACCTCTCCCTCCTACTGTTAATCCCTCTCTCCTCGTCTCTCTTGACTGTATCTCTCTGACTGTTGTGAGCGGCGCTCTTTAGCCTGCTGTATGGTGCAGACACGTGCTGCTGCTGAGCTATTTATAAAAATCCCTGACAAATCCATGTAGTCAGGAGGAAGCAGAGCATGTTCTATTCAGCCATGCAGCAAGGCCAGCTCCTGGAGGAAGGAGACTAAAAACAGCAACAGCGCTCTAACGTTTCAGCTATTCACATTTATGCCTTTTAAATTTAAAAGTACAAGCAATGTCCGCTAGACCTCCAGTGTTTGAGATGCCTGTTGGGGGTTGGTGGGTTATGAAGAAAACATCTAAATCATGGAAGTTGTGTCTGTGTCTTTGTGTATGAACATCTTCTTTGATGTTACCTAACTTGGTGCAATGCAGGTTTTAAGATTTTCCTTCCACATTTCTGGGTGCTTCACAAGACAGTTCTATAGCTATTAAGTGACCTGCTGAAAAGTGATTATGAAAAAGGGTTTGTATAATATTGAGTAGATTAAATTTAACTGCACAGAGAAAATTCCAATTAAGACGCTATACTTCTGCTTAAATATCGCAGCAAATGTCAATAGGTGGACAGCAATGATTCACAGATGTGTACTCTACAATCCTATACAGAGAATGATCAGGTATGCATGAGTGCTCAACATCTCTGCACTGACGTTAGCATTGACGTTAAAGACCACGTGCGTCTCATTTCATCCCTCAAGCTGAAAGAAGAACATCTTCAGGACAGGTCACATCCCTGCTCTCATTCCTGCTGAGTGCAAGTAAAAATAGCAACTTGTCAAGCGGCATTCTTGGACTCTTAGTTGAGCCCAACTATAGCAGATCACGTTTTTGTGTTAAATCTGGGACGATCTCCTAAAATACATCATGCTGTTTTTTTATATAGCACTGTATTCTGTTTACATGGTGCTCATAACATCCTTTTTTACATGTTTGTGTAATTATTCTGATTGGTTATTTACATTTTGCATTCTATTATTTCTGAATAGCAGGCTGGCCGATAAATTTCCCCTAGTGGGACAGTAAAGAACCTTGACATCAGAGGGGTATTAAAGTGAAATTCCTGCTTAAAATCATCCCAGGGTCCTTTTCAGCAAATAAGCCCCCGAAACATTTTTTTTGTGTAACAACTATTAACTGAGAAATCCCGGACATTTGCTAAGAGTCGCTAACAGCTGAATGCGGCTAACACTGATAAGCTCGGGGCAGCACGGTGAAGGCATTAAAACATCTTTTTAAACCACTAATACTGCTCAAACCTCTGCAGTTGCATGAGAAGATTCCCTACTACACATAAAACAAAGCACCAATGGGCTCCTTCCTTTTGGAGTGACTTTGGTAATGGACTAGAATGGACTTTACTATGAGAGGAGCTGGTACAGGGGCCACTAGGTAAGTCTTCCAAAACATTCTTATAATAAACTCTGGGTTCATTAAGTACATTTTTGGCGCTTCGGTTAATGTGTAAGGACACTTCTCATGCTACTGCAGAGGTTTGGTGTTATTTTGAGCAGCATTAGTGGTTAAAAAAGACATTTTAATGCCTTCACCGTGCTGCCCCGAGCTAATCAGTGTAATCCGCATTCAGCTGTTAGCGACTGTTAGCAATAGTATAGTTGTTACATGAAAACTCCGTTCATAGTTGTTACACAAAAGAAAAACATCTCGATAGCTTATTTGATTTGAGTGTATTTGCTGAAATAAGACCCTGGGATGATTTTACGCAAGAATTTCACTTTAATCTTCCCATTTAACTCAAATCATTTTAAAAAATGTCAAAGTATTCCTTTGTTTAATGTCTAATATGTCCAATCAGTCCAGCACAATATCAATGGGTCTGTCCTACTTTCTCATATCCTCCCTTATTAGTAGCTGTCTCTCACATATCCATGTATTAACATTTATTCACAAACTTGTTCATTAATTTGTCAGTCACTGTTCACTCAGCCTCTCTGCCCCCTCTCCGCTTTTTCACACATAAAACAGGATCAGTTGCTTGTCTTATCTCTGCAGAACCACTGAGCTGTGTGTTTTGCTTCTGTGACACTGTGTGGCCTTGTTATGCTGTTCTTCAGGAACAGCATAACAGTTCTTCAGGGCTAATCAGAGGCGAAAAAGGTGAAATGTATCATTACACATATTATATTTTCCCCAGTAAGTCTGTGAGTAGGTCAGTGATACAGTAGGCCTAAATAAAAGTAAGGCTTTCAAGTTATAGGTTGAATTTTGAGCTACATAAATCATGTATCCATTCAATTGTCATTTTGCAATACTTTTTCAAATACTAGGTGCATTTCCATCAACTATTTTGGAGCAAATAAACCAGGCTGCAGCATTGTTTGGTCAGAAATGGGAGTTTTAGGCTATGCTACATGTAATCCATCAGTAAACAGAGTAAAAGAAGAGGAGGTTGCTACCCAGAAAGTCACAATCTAACCCATCTACCAGAGAGAAATGGAGAGAGGTCTTCAGAAATGTCTTTCAATTGGGCAAGTTTTTATTGTTCGTAAATGTCAGCTAGCATTGGCCATGTGTTCTGCTGCCCAGAGATGAAGAAATGGGAATACACGGGAAGATGCCAACAGTGGAAACAGCTGATTATTCATGTCAGTTAATTATTTGGCAAAGTCGTTTCCATATCCGATTTAGCGCATCCATTCTTTTTCAACAAAGACAAAAACCACCTCAAGCAAGTGAACAAAACGTTTTTGCACATCTGTAGGAGTTTTGTCACATTTGACCTTTTTCATACAGATTTTCTAATGGGATACTTCAAAATGTGCATAAAAATACAGTTTGTTTATTGAGATAGTAAGAGAAAAGCATTGGCTCTGAGGTTAATGCTGAGCAAGCAACAGACGGGGAAGTTTAAATCTGCAAAGTACTGGCCGTCTCTCAAATGTTGGCGTAATCAGTCTCATTAATCATCTGGTCTTCACTGTCTCTTCCTTTCAGGACACAGTTTTAGCTCATTACAAGCTGATCAAGATACAGTCATTGTGACTCAGAAGACAAGTTGTCAGTCTTGGCAAGTCTAGGCATGTCCCTTTCCTCTCTGCAGCCAAGCTGTAAGATTGGGGACTTGACTCACTGTGGTTTTGTAATTGTGTGTTTGCAAGTGTGTATTTGTGTGAACACTGCCCTGAGAGCGGAAGCCAGACTGCCCGCAGAAGTATGTGTCAGCCCATCTGATGTGCTGCCCATCTGATGTGCTGCCACTATAACAAACAACAGAAGATGGACTCATTTGGGGTTTATTTCTGTCCTTCTGGACATTTGTTGAGCTTGGCGGTGCTCAGGTAGGTTTCAGGCCACAATACATTCTGCCTTGAGTAATTGCTAGCTGCTACTCTGATCCAGAAATAACTGCTATAAACACCATATCTTCTCACTGGCTTGACTCCTGGGGCCTGTTTCACAAAGCAGGTTTAGTGAAAACTCTGAGTATGTTAACCCTGAAATGAGGGAAACTCTGAGTTTTCCGTTTCACAAAGGGAGGTAACTCAAACCAGAGACAGAGGGGTAACTCTAGCCTGTTTCACAAAGGGAGGTAACTTAAACTCTCGGTCAGTTACCATGGTAACATGCTCTCTGAAACTAACCTGGTCGGGACCAGGTTTTTCTCAGAAAACCTTGAGTTTCTCTCTGTCTCCGCCCTCTTTCAGCCACACACGGTGTTTCATTTCCTCATTCATTCAGTCAGCGGGCGAGTTTTGGCGAAGTATAGTTCTGCTATAGTTCCGTCTGTTTTTTCAGAAAATCACTGCAAATATCAGTCATTAGAAGTTATATTAGGTGGCGACTATTTCACTACCATGGCGTGTCCTTCTGATAACAATCCCGTGGATGAAGCTGCAGCATTACTGCGCAGATAGTTAAATATTCGTCGGGAGATGATTATCAGACTATTGATTATAGATGTTCTTGCATTTCCAGGCAATTCTCTGTTTGAGCGGTACCGTTTCATATCACAGCAGATATTCTGTGTTGCGCTGCGGTTTTTTGCAAACGGGAGTTTTTGTATACAACGTATAAAAGTCATTCAGTAGGCCTACAATAGAAGTTATATTAGGTGGTGAATATTTACACTACCATGGCATGTCATTTTGATAACGATCCCGTGAATGAAGGTGACGCATTTCGCAAAGAGAATTAAATATTGGTCGGGAGATGATTATCAGACCGCGCATAGACGTCCTTAATATACTGCAGCCATAATTACAAAATGAATGAAATGGATCTTTTGAGCAAGTTGAATGTATTTGACTCAGCGTTTCTAAATATAATTCCAGCTTTTCTTGCAATTCATAGGTTCAAAAGTGTGTGCTTTTAGTTGGGTTACCGGTATATAAACTACTCCTATAGGTGGAAACAACAGCCTTCTGATCCAGAATATCGCCCATAATGCGAGGGGGCTGAATACGGCATAACACCGTTTCATGTCACAGTCCATCTCACCCCTCCTTACATTTCCAACATTAACAACCAGACATGCTTTCATATCACAGCAGATATTGTGTGTTGCGCTGCGTTTTTTTTTGCAAATGGGAGTTTTTTATACAACATTGATATGTTGTATAAAAAACAGCCACTTACGGTAATATTTACTTTACGATGTAAAACCTGCTCAAAATGAGGCGTCACCATGAGACTGTGCTGAGGTTTTACCTGTTTGAAAAATGTTTTTATGTTTCATCTTAAGCTGCGCTTCTCCCCCGTGGGGTTGCACTTAAATGAAATAAATTAATAGGCTCCCACTCAAGCAGTTCCCCCTGTGATATTACTGTGATTGCAACTGGACTACATTTAAACTTATGCACTGACCCGAGCCGCAATGTCCTCCAGCACCGTCTCCCTCTCTTTTGCTGCTGCAGCGGTGTAAACCTGCTCAAACTCACCGTATGAGCGCATTAATATTTCCATTTCCAGTTGTAGCGTAGCCCTTCGCTTCCCCGTTGCCATGGTGACTCCTCGAATCAGGGCTCCATTGATGCTGTCTTTTTTTACTTGTGGTGCACGCGCTTAACTCCAGGTCAAACTACTCTGAGTTGATAAAACTAACGCAAATCTGCTGTTCTGGAACCGAAAACTCAGAGTTTCCTATCTCAGAGTAGATCAACTCAGAGTTCCGGGTTAGACTCAGAGTTTTTTGAACCTGCTTTGTGGAACAGGCCCCTGGTGCCCATGTGTTATTGTTGTCTTGATGGAAACACATACAAGGGCAAAACCTGATAGCGAATCATGGACTGTGAAAAATAATGGACGAAGCTATTGTGATGGCACCCATTGGTTTATGGACTACCATTTTGAAGCCAGGAGATTGGCATTTGGCCATCACCATAGTGGTATTTTGGAGCCAGAAGTATTTGGAAAAGTGGGTGGAGCCAAGGGAGGCTAGTGATGTTTCAGTGATGCTGCACTAAGCTGAATGCTAAACGGGGAAACTTTCATCGACTTTCATTTGGCAGACACAAATCCTCAGGTGAACTTTTACTGTCAGGTGAGTGAGGATCTCTTGGCACTGTAATCAGCAGTTTCCCTTAGTTACCTAATGCTAGCGCTAGCTACCTAGCTTGTTTAGCAATGTGCAACAACCAAACACTTTTAGGCGAACAAAACATTTCAATCAACTCAAGAGGGTCAAGGTCCTATAGCACTAACACTGACTACACCCAAAGGCAAGTTCATGACTACTGTAATGTACACAGTGTCATTACCAAACCTCTATTGTGACTGTGTAGCCCTAAAGAATGCCCTGCTTTATCATCTATTCTACTCTAAATGGGACCATTGTTTACAAACTGAACATGCTGTGTTGTATAAGACTTGAAACTAGCACTTAAGACCATTAACTCATTAGGACATTGAAGGGAAAGTGAAAAGTAGGCTTTTTTTGTTTACAAACAGACTTCTCTTTGGAGCCAATGGAGTCGCCTCCTGCTGGACATTAGAAATAATGCAGGTTTAAGACACAGCATTGGCCTGGAAACTACATCTATTGTTTTTTACAGTCTTTATAGGGAATACTGGTAAGAGGGAAAACACTATAGGTATACTTTTTATAGGTAGAAGATTAGTTTGAATGTATTGAATATGTGTATTTTCTCTGCTTCTAAGGACACTGCTGTTTTTCAGGAAGCGGTGTCCTGTTGTGTCAAGGCCAGCTCAGATAATGCTTCTGGGAATACACAGTGTAAAGTAAAAAATGGGTTTCCCACACGTAAACTGATGTTTACAAATAAAAGTGCAGGTAATCTATTCATTTTTGCAGTCTACACAATCATTCATTTAATAATAATATAAAAAATGTGGTGCATTTTATCAATCTTTACATTTACATTAGAGGCATCATTTTTTCTTTGTTTTGATTTCTCTTGTGAAGCACTTTCTCAAATCTGTTGACAACAGCTTCAAACTGAATCATTGATGATCTTTTTGATATTTAATATTAATGATATGACTCATAGGTACATGTGATGAATTAATGAAAGGTGTCATATATAGCCACACCTGTGAGTAATGTTCACACGTGCAGCTTTGTTTGTGAACCTGAAAACAATTAGAAACCAATGTGACTTAATTTTGATCAAACTGATATATATTCATGGGTTGTTAATAAGTTATTTAATTCATATGAAGAGTTAATGTGGGAAGTATTGCGTTACAAGAAGACTGTATATTTAATTTGAATATCAAATCTGCATGGTACAAAGGATAAATAAAAAAACTACATTATATGCCTCATGTTGTAGTTAAAGGACTTCACATCCCATAATGCTCTGGGAGCTGAAAAAAGGAAGTTATGTTTAGTATTGACTGGTTTTTGTTATATTTAAAATAAGTATGCTTTAAAAAACAAAACAAAAGTAATGAGCTCTTGTTATGTCTGAGTACACAGCCTGCAGGTGTTTGTAGTATTATGTCCACATCCAATAACAATGTCCATGAAGGGGCCAAAATATTTGAAAACAATAGGCTACATAATTTAAACTTTGGATATGTTCTATGCATTATGCTTCATTGAACTGTGTAGTCCCTCAACTCCTGTGATGACACCTGGGCACATAACTAATTTCAACAGTCTGATAGGTCAGCCTGAGATAAACCTGCAGAGGCTTTTCAGCACAAGACACCCTGATACTATTTTCATCTATTTTCTACTCTGAGAGGTACACTCATGTACGCTTAGAATAATGCCTGGTCCTGGCGTGCAGGCCCTCTATCTATTTATTTTGTATCAAATTAATCTGTGTCGGATTCACAAGCTTCAACAGCTTATAATTTAATCTCCAGGAGAATAGAACACATGCACTTTGCAAGCCTTACAAGGACATGGCCCTTTATATGTCTCTGCAGCTAGTTGGCAACCAAAAAAAAAGATTGCCCATCTGCTCTACAAGTATCACTATGATTATAATTGTATCCTCTTTACACTGAGGTACACACTGTTCATTTGGATTAATGCTACTCTCCTGCCTGCAGGTGTTCTGCTGTTGACGATATTTCTGCTTGAGTCCTACACTGACCATGATGCTATGTTTTAGCTCAGCGTCGTAATTCACCTAATGTGAATCAGACTTATTCACCTATTTATTTTTTACTGTGATTAGAAAAACATGCTTTTCTGAGATCTGAGATATAGCTTTCACTATTTAATCTGAAATGTTATGAGCGGCTGTACTAGATTATGTAAATAATTGTTAGAACATGCAAACGAAATGGACTAGAAATAGGCAATACACTAACATAATCTTCATATCTGATCAGCACTGCCTAGTTGGACAGTTTGGTCGTAGTTCATGAGCAGTTATTGACACTGCGTCAGAGACTCTACTCTACTGTCCTGATATAGCATGCCTCTTGGAATCTCTGTATTAAAAAAACAACAACAACCTGTTTTGTATATTTGCCTCAGACAAATGTCAAAACTGACATTGCTTGAAGCTCTAAACACCCTCAATCAGTTTTGAGGAAAAGGGAGTGCGTCCCAATTTTTGGCCGAGCGTTTGTCTCAGAGCGATGTCGGATTACGCTCATGTAAATCTTCTTGTCAGTGGCCGGACAGGACTATAAAAGCACATGCGTGCCATGGGTGTTCGGGATGATATGGGCGCACCACTGACTTGCATTAGTTTGTGCAGAAAATGTCACTTGTGCACACGTATAGGCTGGAGAAGAAATATACATGCAGATGTTTGAGTGGCAGTGGATTAGCAAACCCAACCAGTCACCTCACCATCATGTGGTGATGTGATGAGATGCGGCTGCGATACAGTTTTTAATCTAAGCATGCATATTTGTCACTGGTGTCAAAGGTGCTACATATACTGTATAATATAATAACATAGTTATGATATAATATACTTTGCTGGCTTTGTTCCTTTCAGCTTTAACTGCTCAGTGCTTCAGACTGAGCACATGTGTCCTAGGGCCTACTCACACTATCCATTCATTGCGTGCCTGAGCACGAATCGCGGCTAAAGTCTAGTTTGTTTGACCAGCGTGAGCACAAATGTCCATGCCTAGGCATCAAATAATGTTTGACCCTTTTAGTAAAAGTCCTGATCAATGACAAACCAGCTCTGATCCCAACTCTCACATACTGCCGTTTTGTCAGGACCCTTTGGCATCACTGTTCAATTCCCTGGGTAGGGCATGAAGCACCATGACCGCACTGGGTAGCCCTGCACATCATCAACATGTTGTTTACATTGTGAGCTGTGGATAGGGTTTAGGAAACGAAAGCACTTGGTAAGGGTTAGGAAAAGGTTATGAGTCAGGTTAAAATAAGGGTGTTTGTATCGTAACTACACGGGACACACGGGACATGACAGCAGCCTCCTGGGTGAAAGTCCAGTGTTTGTTTGACTAATCCACCACCCCAACCTGCCTCCATACACAGAGTTTGGTGCTCTTAATCCTGGAGCACTTGCTCTGAGTGTCTTATATCACCAGGGACTGGTTAACAGTTGAAAGCCCGGTGCATTTGCCAAATGCAGAGGGCTGTGAAAAAAAGGCAGTATTTGACCTCCTGGGAATGACAACAGGCTCCAATGACATACAATGGTAGGCTAAGTAGCAGTAGAAGGGGTTCAAAAGTGAAGCATATAAATATCATGGAAAAGTTTGGATACATCTACTCTCTATGAAAAGATATCTGCGCATGAATGCAGAATCTGTAACTGAACAAGATTTTGGTATCTGTATCATTATGGTTTCTGTTTGTAGTCCAAGCAGTATTGACCAGGTTTGAACATGCATTGGCTCCAGGCAGGTAAACAGTCACTGTGGAGGGCAAAAGAGGCGGAAAGGCCAAAATGCAATCTCTGAACCCATCGGTTATCGTCTGATTTAGCCAAACTATCTTACGGATCTCCACCGGCTGCACTGCATCCCCCGAAACATTGGCTGTTAACAGGTTCTGAGATTGGCATGCACTTTGACTTGAGGTGGCTCTTGTGTGGGCTTCAAAGCCCTATTTCATCTTTGAATGCTCTGATGATGAGTGACATTTACTGCACTGAAAAGCCCTCCAAGCTTTCAGCCTCAAGGCAGGAAGGTGGGAGGGTGTGAACTGATTTCCAATAGTGCTCACATGGTACTGAAAACATGCATGCGTGAATAAGCAACCACTTGGGTAGAAATTTGTAGATGCACAGTGTCCATAAACACCCATAAATTAAGCTGGTTAATAGGAGAACACTTCTGTATGCAGCTTTTATGCTCTCCCGCAATAGTTTGATTACTGTTTATGTTTATATATATGAGCCACATAGATGTCAAATCACTTCATCAGCAGTGTTTCACTGATGTAACAATAAGCCTCCATTCAACATACTCACATACTAATCAGCCCTGTGAGCCATTCAGAAAGACAAAGACCTACATAATACCTAGACCTCTGTGTCCATAGCAGAATTACATAACACTGTCATCCAATAAATTGATATGGTTCCTTTACCTTGAGTCTGCTGTGCGCGAGAGACGCTGGACTCTTTCTCCCCTTCTTATTTATGACTGCCTAGCCCCAACGTGTGTTTTGGCAGAATGCAGCCTCCGTCTAGCCAGTGCTGGTGTGTAATTGTATAAATCTGTACAGCTCGGAACCGAAGATATCTAGTGTTTCTGATGCCAGCGAGTGGGAGCTACACGCGGCATGCTCATTGGTGTGAAATTGTGGGGGGAGAGAGCAGCTGAGACGGAGGGAGAGGCAGAGGGGGTGGAATCAGAGAGTGATGGAGGGGGAAGAGAGCTTTGTTTGCACAGGGAAATCTCCAAGGACAACCCAAGCACATCTGTGAAGAGGAGCAGCGCATTTCAGTGATGTTGTGGTTGAAGAGATGGAAATGTGTAGCTCAGGAGTGGAGCTGGGGGTGGACGTAGAAATGTGGAATAAGGCTGTCGAAGGATTGAATTCTGGGAAGAGATTCTACCTCCAAACCTCGACGAAGCACGTTTTATTTTGTTTCCACAAAAGACAAGCAAATGTGTTATTTGAAAAAATTTGTGGGCAAAGCGTACTGTTCGAAAATGAAAACATGGCTCTCAGAACTTTATGGTAATTTTCCAGTGTTTTGAGATATTAACTTCACTATTCAGTCTGAGTGTAATGACACATGTATTAGATTACGTAAATCATTGTTAGAACATGCAAAATAAATGGACAAAAGGAAGAATGATTGGGGTGAAGACTAAAAAAAGGCAAAACTTTATAGCTCAATATTATGTATTTTGTTCTCTAGAAGCAAAAAGCAAAAATGATTCACTACCATGGATTTGTCTGTGCATAGAGATGTTACGCAACATCAGCATCTAAAGCATTCACTTGCAAACTAGCACACAGAAGGTACCGTGGAAATACAGAATAATAAAATGTATGCAACAGCAAGCAATCGGTTTATCTCAAAACATCTCTCATTACATGCACTTCTGCACTATCATTTAATCTAAATGTTACTATTTTAATCTACTGTTGACTGTTTTATTGATTGTATCTCTTTATTTGAGATTAGATTTGTTTTATTATGACTATGTTGTTGTCTTTTGTTTCTGTTATTTAATGTGAATTGGTGTCTGAAGGTGTCTCATTTTCAGGTATGGGACAATAAAGTTGATCTGAATCTGAATCATCAGTGTTGATGATGTCATTTAGTAAATAATGCATGCACACAAAGCACACTACCCACAAACATATGGAAGAGCTCATAGAACGAAGATAAGAGAGTGCAGAACATTTATCTTATTGCAATCTGAAGAGGAAGATAAGATCTGCAAGGAGTTGAGAGTGTGGAGGAGGCGGCTTGGCAGAGGACAGATAATTCCTGCCACTGAATAGACAAAGTGTTACATAAAATCACACACACACACCCATGGTAAAGCACTGCCTACACACACACACATGCTCTAAATCTTTATCCTTCTGTCTCCCTCCTTAGTTTCAGATATGCACATACACTTAAAGGGTTTTAAGTGGGGGGGATTTTACAGTTAGAGCAATGAAGATAAAGCATGCTACTTTATATTGAAAATGCTCTGCTCTACATGTAGTCATAGAACTGGACTTACATCCAGGTAACTGCTACATACACAGGGATTGAAGTTCTCAGTCGCTCAGATTTCCCTCTATTGGCCTAAAAGTTTCCTGTGGGACATATTTATATTTGAAATATTCTTGAGTTTTTTTTGTCTGAGGCGTAGCAAGAATAACACTGAATGTATGACACACCACCATAAGGAACGCTACATTGTATATTAATCAATAGACCAACTTTATTAATGGAAAGCTTGTTAACACTGCGGCTCAGCAAGTGCCTGCTTGCCACATGTGACAATGAAGAGGCTGTTTGTTTTGTTTCCATCAACAATCTTTTCTGCTAATTTGGTCATCGTTTAACAACAGTGGGTCAATTATGCCACATAACTTGCACAGTTTAGAGACCATCAGAAGAAGGAGTGTTGAAAAGTTTGGATCTTTACGGCTTTGAAAGTTTAGCATGGACTTGATGCAGTACAGCAGACTACGGTTTCCAACGGATGGATGGGTGAGCAATAATGTATTTTCCAATTTATTCAATCTATTCTGGAGCTTTCAAGTTAACGTGTGGATAGACTTTTAGAAACGATTGGATTTGGTGTTCTTGTGTTCATAAAATTGGTCCCGATATGATGACCAGCTGTCATATGACTCCATCTGGCTGCTAGCCTGCAGCTAGCTTGCATGTTGTGTTATTAGCATCTTGTTGTTGTTGTTGTAGCCTATTCAAGACCATCCTCAAGGGCACATCGCTAAACTGTCTATGTATTGTCTGATTTATTTTCAAATGTACATTGATGTAAGCTAATGTCAGCTTCGATCAAAGCCCCACTTTTCTAAGTACAGCTTCTTCACTTGGATGGGAGAAGTAGACAGCGGAGGCCGACTGATGCGCCTCCACTTTGTGAAAAAATAATAATACATAGGCTGATTTGCCTGGCCATAAACACACAGAACATTAGGACTACTCAAAAAGTGTTCATTTTGAGTTTGAATACACAGTAGCGGGTCAACAATCTCACTTTTTAACCAGTCAAAAGAAAGTGCTTGTGTTTTCCAGTGAGCGCCACTCTGTCTGACTCCTTCATTCACTTCTGGCTGTTAGATATTTAAAGAAATATAGACATCTATCCCCTTTCTGTGGAGGTTTAATCACCTTACTATTATTAGTTATATTATTGTTAGTACTATATTGTTTAAGAAAAGACAGAGAAAAGCGAATACTTAAGTATTGAATAATGTTGAAACGTTCTACTGAATGACAGTTTAAGGGACGACAAGACCCATCCAGAAACCTAATGCTTGCACTACGTAACGTAGTACTGTGTGGATAGTAAAACACAAAAAGGGTTTAGTTGATTTCAGATCTTTAGTGTTTGTTCATTGATATTTGGTCAGAGAAAAAGAATAATACTACACAAACCCCCCCTCGCTATGACTTTAATTAATTTTTTGCAGCAAACTGTACTAGTGAGGAACCTTTTTTGTGGGAATGTGGATCTTACAACTTGGCCCTAAAACAAAATCAGTCAGAAGATTGTGTTTTGCTTTAATCCCTGCTTGCAGTATGTAGGTGAATTGGCCGAGTTTAAACTTTTTTGTTTCAGCTTAGGAATGTTTCATTCGCTAGTTCAGTTTTTTAACGACCTGTCCTTGAGCGTAAAGTGTTGAACGCTTATATCGAATATGGAACAATTTTGAAGTGTTGGACCCCTTGCAGTCACTTTTTGACAGGATTCAAGAGAGGCGATTACACTCCGTATCAAGAAATTAGCTTTACAGGACCTAACCGCCAAGCAAAGATCTTGTGAATGGATGACATTCAGGCATTAGCTAGTAGTTAATACCTGATTTCAACATTAGGAAAATTAAGAAAATGGTTGTAACCTCAGTGCACTTCGGTGTACTTCCGGTAAGGACTAACAAAGCTGGGGGGTCTCTACAGTCCTCTCTTGCAGTCCCACCTGGCAATTATTATGACAAACCTCCTGAATCACCCATTATGGCATTAACAATGTACAAGAAGCAAAGGTCTTCATCATGATCCTTGGTAGCTGAGGAATTGTGCTCACTCTCATTCACTCATCCAGCAGTGAAACTCGAACTATGCGTAATTCAAAGCCCTTTTCAAACAGGAGGAAGCAGGCCTCAAAGGGAGAATAATGAAAAATGTTCGCCCACATAGTTGACCAAAGATGATTGACCTTCATGACGCTGCAGCTGCTTTGAGCGCAGGTTTCCCAGTCAGACAGCGTGCTTGTCTCTCTCAGTCTCTCCGAATGACTAATCAGAAATCTACCGGAAGCAAAACATTTCACACATCCTCACTTCATCTCCTAACTTTGATTGGCATTTTACACATTTCTAAAATACCTGAAGCCTAGACTCCTCAGAAGGAACATCTTAAAATTCCTTGCTTCAGGTTGATCAACCCCTCCAAAACCTACTCACTTACTACTTAGGTGTAACTTGATGTTACCTCTCCTTCTTTGGAAGGATTGGCAAGACTACCATCACTGTGAATACTATTTGTAATGAAACTCAGCAACGGACATAATTTGACTGAACATATATCCAATTTGTTCAATTAGGAATCTGTATTTGTAGATATCTGTATATATTACATCTTACACAAGGCAATACACACACTGAACTGGCAGCATGCAAGAGGAGTCTTTTCTTAATGGATCGTATCAGCTTCAAATATGGATTGAGAAAATTAACTACAGGCTTTAAGGACTCTCCCCTCATCCTCAGTGCTCTTGTACAAGTTAAAAATGATCATCATTCATCTAACAAGGAAAGTACACATTAATTCAAATCAATGTGATATTACTGTTCCATATACTTTATCCATCTGCAATCCCTGAGATGTCAAATATATAAAAACTGTCATTCATCCAAAATGAAACCGACTTCTTCTTCTTTTTTTAATTTCTTTTTTGCTAATTATGGCTTTTTTAACGACATTTCCACCGTCACACAGAGTACGGTCTGGTAGGTTAATAGGATTCTAATTTTGGTGTTGAACCCCTGCATCAATGTCCCCCTCATCTTTATTATTATGGCTGACACAACAAAGCCATTATGACTTACACAAGGAGGAGGCTTACAGAACTGCTCAAATAGGCTCAGGGGTAATAATACTACGGGAACACCTTCAAGTTCTAAAATGGTTGTCGCAGGTCTAAATATATTTACCCTGTTAGTCACTGTTGTTGTGTCTGCCTCTGTGATTATCTTATGCCATCAGATTCAATTTCTTGGTTTCTACATTAATCTTTCTCACCTTCACTCACATTGTAAATGGTAAATGGACTTGTACTTATATAGCGCCTTTCTAGTCTTCTGACCACTCAAGTCGCTTCTACACTACTTGTCACATTCACACAGATATTCACACTGATGGCAGTGGACAGCTACATACCACCTAATCTAATCCAACCATTCACACCACATCCACACAGCACGCGCAGCACAAGGAGATATTCAGGGTTCTGTGTTTTGCCCAAGGAAAGTTCCACGGACCGGAAGAGCCGGGGAACGAACCGCAGATCTCTCAAATGGATAGACGACCCACTCTACCTCTGAGACACAGCCAGTCAAATTTGATAAAGCCTACATAGCTTTAAAGCTGGAGCGCTAACAGGTCTACAGGTCAACAAGTATATCTGACTGAACTAGAGAACTGGCCAAATCCAGAATCAACCAATTCTTGGTTGTTGTTTTTTTTTATTTTGCCATTGAAATAGGCCATCACTTCTTAAATGTGCAGTCGGCAACATTTGTTTGATCATATTATTTCATAGAACAACATAAATCATCCTGTTTCAGAAAAAAAAACACACCTCTATGTGCGCATAGAGTCTGTTGTTTGTTTTGCAAAAGTCCAAAGTGACGGTATCATCCTGTCCACTCATCTCAGGGCTGTGTGAGAGAGCTGACCCTCAGGCACAGTTTGTGCACACGCTGCACATCCTCCCTCCCATCTTGCGTATGTTACAATATCACAGGCACACACCTCAAGCTAGGCATACGCTAAATGACATTAGCAACTGCTATCTATGAGTAAGTTAGCCAGCTGATCTCCATGTAGTGTGTATATCCATGCTGTTTATTGATGAGGGAAAAAAAGGGTGCGTTCATAGGAATCTGGTGTGCGCGCACTGACAAACATTTCATTGGACAGAGAGGAGGAGCTCGGGGGTGGGGGGGGGGGGGTGGGGGTGAGAGTTGTAAACATTTGAAATTTGACTCAACTCGATCTGACAGACTTGCTGACCGCAGCTTTAAAATAACTTTAATGCTTTTTCTGGACCCACATTATATAAATATATTTGGTCCTGTATTGTTACATGTTAGAATATCAAAGTTAATGAAAAGACTGTTATGTGGGAGGGAATTGCTCTTATTCACAGCCCTCTCTGTAAGCCAGGGCGGGATCAGTGGCAGCCAAGCTCATGTATGATTTTTTTGCAGTCTGGATTTGGAAAAGTCTCCAATAACACCGAAAAAGTTGCTAGATTTGTCATTAGTCCCTTTTGACAAAAAAAAAAGTTGTCAAAAGGATTTGCACATATTTCAGATTATAACTAATAAAGTTAATATTGAGAAGTTTTTTTTCCTACTAGAATTTATAGGGGACAGATTTTTTTTTTCAGACAGTATTATCTGCAATTTTCAGTCTGCTATTAAATGTATCCCCTCTGTTCAAGGTTGCTTTGAATGTGATTTACTTTAAAATATCACGTTTGGTACAGTCAGGCTTATAGTCTTTACAAAAACAGTCACAGGCCGGTGTTTATTCAGTGTAGCTGCATGCTTTCATTTGGGTTTTTAGGTGCAGGGGGACACATTTTAGTTGCAGCACAGCTGAACTACTGCTCTTGACACAAAAGTTCTGCTATTTGCTGGGATGGATGGATGGATGGATGGATAGATGGATAGATAGATAGATAGATACATTTTGAAATTTTGCAATGTTTCAAGATCTGATGGTGCAGCTGTGGTGGCAATTGTGTGGAAAGATCTGTGCAGCTCCAAATTAAAGGATGGCATCAACAGAGGGCCAGACATAACTGAACTGAACCATGTAGTCGTTGCAAAACAGATAGTGGAGATAGCAGAAGGGACCTGACATTCGGCGCATGTGATCCTGCAATGTGAAAGTGGTGAAAGAGAAGTGTTTCAAATCCTGCCATATTAGTTATTAGTTTGGATGGAGGTCTAGCCCAGATGGATCATATGTTTAGCAGAAACAACAGTTTCACAGCTCTATTCCTCCTTCGGTTTTCACATACCGATGAATGTCAACCCACGTTCCTGTTCCATGTGATATTGACAAGCTACCTCCCCAATTTGGCCTTTCATGGAAGGCTGTACAACTCCAGCAACCTGGATTAAGGGCATTATGTGTCATGTGACAATATATATTTAGAAGATGGAAGACCCACGTGTCAATGTGATGCATCAATCATTACTTGAGTAATGCCAGTGAACGTGCCCACACAGTGTTTGATCACTGTTTGATCAAGAGGTGAGAGGACTGCTGGGCTACCCCCTACAGCAACAGCAGGCTGTCAGTATATTAATCATTTGTTTCTCCATTTTAGTCGACCATTTTTCTTGAAATCAATTTAATGCAGTATACGTGGAGAGGTTACCTCATCACGCCACCCTTAACACAGCAGAGATTGGTAAGTGACGATGATAAAGGCAGAGTGGCAAAGGCCCCACTGAACCTATTCCAAGTTCTGTGAAGGAGGTAAAAAAAAGAAAAAATCAGCAGATTGTCCTCCAATCACAGGTACGGCAGTACCAGCTCCTCCTTTCCACATGTCGAAATGTCCTTGAGCGACAGTATGACGTTGCGTGGAAGCTTTCTACATCAATGTGTGAGATTGTGAAGTACTTTGTATAGAAAGCACAGTAGAAATGCAGCCCATTATGAATTGAATGGGCTGCATTTCTACTGTGGTTTTTATCCATAGTACTTCCAAACTGCTGCTAGACATTTTGTGGAATCTATGTGTGACATTAAATGTGATTTTTATGTGCCATATCCTTAACTGATCGATCAAAGACAGATATGTTGGACGACAGTTTTTTCTTCACTGCTCAGTGGGAGTAATTTGCAAAGGGCCTCAACAGTAAAATCTAACACCTGTAGAGTTACAATAAGGACTCTATTAAGGGAAATGCCCCAACTGTCATCACTAACCGTATATGCAACTGTAAATACACAGAGTGGGAAGTTGCCTGAACTTCTGGAATGACCCTTTGCAGAAGCAGCGCTGAATAAACTGTGACAGACCTCCGTGGGAGTTTTACAAATTACTAGTTGGGAAATTAACAGCATAATTGTTTAAGTCTGTTATTTTAAATGACTAAATAAAGTGAAATATTCCTACTGGTATCTAACAAGTGTGAAGAAGAGGCATCAGGGCTGCAAAAATGTTGGCTGTATAATTGGGTCTTAGTTGTAGTCGTGTGGGAGAAATCAGTTTGTAGAATTTTCTGTTGTACCTCCCACACAAACCTGTTATCACACGGTTACAGAACGGAAACAGTGCTTCCAAAGATGAAAGATAGTTGTATAATTCATAATTTAGGTGAAAGCCATAAAGCAAAGCTCACTTAATGAGAGGGAATGTTTGATGCTGGCTATCATTTAAAGAGTTACAATGTGTGAGAGCTGACCCGCAGGCACAGTTTGTGCACACGCTCGTCATCCTCCCTCCCGGCTTGCGCATGTTACAATATCACAGGCACACACCTCAAGCTAGGCATAAGCTAAATGGCATTAGCAGTTGCTATCTATGAGTAAGTTAGCCAGCCGATCTCCATATAGCGTGTACTCCATGCTGTTTATTGATGAGGGAAAAAAAGGGCGCATTCACAGGAATCTGGTGTACGCGCACTGACGATCACTTCATTGGAGAGAGAGGAGGAGCTAAGTGGTAGAGGGGGAGGGGCGTGAGTGTTGTAAACATTTGAAAAAGTAAAAAAGCAAAGCTCACTAAATGAGAGGGAATGTTTGATGCTGGCTATCACTCAAAGAGTTACAATGAAGTCACCTCAAGTGTAAGTTTAGTAAAAGCTTGCTCTTATGCATTATTTTTTATATAAAGGCATCTCTGTGTTGCTTGATTTTTTTGTTGTTTTCGTTGACTATGCCTTTTCCCCAAACCTTGATATACTGTTGTTAGACGTGTGACTAAAAGAGGAAATACACTGTAAAGCTCTGATGACTCATGCACACATAGTTATGTGGGAAAAAAATGCATCATGTTTCAGTTATACCAGATATAAAAACCATAATCACATTGTGTATACCCTGTGTGGTTCATAGGTGGATTTTAACATGTGCAAGGTCATTAAGATTATTATAAAGATAGACCATAATGGTAATTAATTGCGTCTATCTTTTGAACTTCTGCCTTCAATAAACCCATCCCATGTGAACTGCAGGTTGATTTCTTTAGAGGGTATGTTTGACCTAAGCGAACTGCAATAAGGTGTGAAGCTGCCATTTATTTGCTAAACAGCTGATAGTGTGATAGCAGGTGGATGATTATGAACCCATTTTATTTTCTCTGTGTAGTGTGTGGGCAATAACGTAAAGACTGAATATGTGATACACATCCTTTTGAAGGTTTAGGTGAAAACCTGAATTCACATGAATAACCATTCCTCGAAGTTCTTGAAGAAGCATGAACTGATTCCTCGAAGTTCTTAATCGTCATTGTTTATCAATTCTCATCCTACTCCCTGTCTGACAGTACCGGCAGTTTTTTTTTTTTGTAAATTCCTGTTAACTCGACTTTGAATCAGTTCCAGGAATTGAATCTCACAGGGAGACACATTATCCCAATAGGACTTTTTCACAGAAGACATCAGCAGGAATAGCACAAGTGTAAATAATGAAATTAATGATGGATGAATTTCCTTTCGCTGTTTCAGGTTCAAGGTCTTGTAGTGTGCTTGCTCAGAGTTACACATAGTAGCTTTTCCCACTACGTCAAAATGTCCGTCTTTCCCCTGTTCATATGAGAAGTGTTAAAGGGCCAGTTCACCCCCTTACTAATGAATTGATTCATTGATATTGTTTGACACTTGGAATTAGTGACAAGAAAAAGTAAAGACAGAAACGAAATCCTAAGAAGACATAATGGCAGCGGTACATGAAAAAAAAGGGATCAAAGTGATTGCAATTATTCAAATGTACTGTATGTACAATTTTTCATAGCAATACATCCAGTGGTTTAAGTTTTGAGTAAAGTAGTGGACAGACTGAGACAGACAGACCGACTGACCGACTGACCGATATTGCCGTAGAGCCGTGCCACTATAGCATTACTGAAAATAAATCCCACAGCCTCACCGCAAGGCACCACGAAGACGCCAGTCTCCCCTGAACGTGTTACCTGCAATTTGCTCAGGTTAGTACGGGCACTATAAGTTATTTCACATTGAAGAAACAAAATAGATACTGATATGTGATTACTGCTTCACTTTCATTTAATGCACAGATGACCTGCAATAACACAAGCAGGGAAAATGAAGTTGACCGCCGTATTTATTGACTACATAAAACCATTAAGCTGAAATTACCTTAACACACCTGGTAATATTTCAATTCGATATTTTTAATTTCCCGGCCCTTGTTTTGAGTGGCAAAGAAGCTGTTCACTATACATCTAATAAGATTCTTAATGACAACGTCAGACAAAACCAAGAGGCATGTCATCATCAAGATATGATCAATTAGTGTGGGCGATGCTTGCAATATGCCAGCTCATTCCAGCTAATCACTGCCCCATTATCCATCTTGGAGCCTTAATTATTTTACTGCTATAATTATGAATACTAGGTCAGACATGACTACACATGCATCATTTGACCACATCATTTACATTTTCTGTCTGTCCTCACTGCTGTATGGTGTTTATGAATGAATATGGACTTTTTTACATTTATTTATTATAATTTTATAAGCTCATATCATAAACATACTGTGGAGCATCATGTTTACGCACCACCCGCTGAGAATCACAGCACGGAACGGATTTTAACAAGGTCAATGGATTACAGCACATGTTTAGACCTCCTGCTTTAGTCTTACTTTGTGAAAACAAACATGTATGCAAGCATTCCCATCCATATATTAAATAACAGTGGTTACAGAAATACATCAGTATCTACAGAAGCTTTAATCACACCTTTTTGCACTAAGCACTTATAAGCCTAAAACACAAATTAGTTTATTACCTGCCAACAGCATGTTACAACAAGATATGCTCCCTATTGCAACTAATAAGTCAAGATCTGCTCCCTATTGCTCCCCGCTCTGTATGTAAAGAAACGTGTACATCATTAAATACAGAGCAGGGAAGTGGAATCAGATCACAAGTGGTCACCAAAGACGCACGTGGAGACGCATGCAGCTGCCAGGTATGGACAGACAGACTGAGATCCGTCCACTTGTAATCTGATCACTCAGAACGCATGTTGATACCAGGTAAAAACCGGTTGTTAGCGCCAGTTTTACCCCTAGATTATTGTTGATTAAAAACATCAACAGCCATCTGAGAGGCTGTAAGGATGACATACAGCGAGAAAAGAAAGTGTTCTAATAATACTCACTGAATATAATGGGAGCAGGCTGCCTGTGCTGTCAAGGCTGTGCAGCATTTATAACAGAGCTTACATAATTTATCATACGAGCCTGATCAGTATCAGTTTAAGATGGGAATACAACTTCCTTACTGAGAGGCAACAGTATACATCCGCGGAGGTTCTCTTCTCTCATCTTTGCTGTTCACATTGTATAATGATGACTGAGCCATTAGGACAATTGTACAATGAAAGCATTTGCAGATGATGTGGCTCTAAAAGGCTTTTCAATGGGCGCTAATACAATACAGACCTACTGCCACCCATTAGCTGTGGCTCAGAGGTCTGCATGTCGAATTGTCCTTGGATAAGACACTGAACCCCTAATTGTTGCCCGGGCGATTTTCAGCTGCACTGCATAAAAAGTGGGATTTTCACTGGATGTGTATGTGTGTGTAATTGTTGTGTAAATCCCAGTCAACTGGAAGTTTCAGTCAGCTCAGTTTACTGCCAGGCATTGCTGTAAACTCGCAGTCTAAGTTGAGAAAGTGTCCGCCCCCCCTGCGCCTAGGACTGAATACGTTTGTCACATGTAAATGACCATGCTGTGATCTACTCAAATGACAATCAGGAGTGTGTGTGTGTGTGTGTGTGTGTGTCCAGCGAAAGGATACACAAGTTAGGAAATGTATATATAGTCTAATCAGAAACATAGGTACATTAGACTAGTTTCACTTCCTTCAGGAATTACAGCTAAAATTATGAAGAGTCGTTATTCACAACTGAAGCATTATTTACTTTTATTATGTGGTTGGAAACTGGACTACAGCCACACCGTTATACTTAGTAATGGCATGTATCAATATTTTGTGCATGGCAACTTTGATAGAATGATTAATAACTGCTAACGTCCATTAGGATAAGTTCATTGTTTACTATGAATGATAAGAAAAACGTAAGAAAATAACTTTTTTTAAATCTTTAACGGTGCCTGACGGTTCAAAACAGCTTGTTTGAAAGTATAGCGATATCTATACAACCAGCAAAATAATCCTATTCGAGAAATATATTATTTATATGTATAATATTTCCATATTTACACCAAAGAGGTCATAATAATTATATAATATCATGAACTCTTTATTTATACTTTAAACTAAACCGTCAGGGCTAAGCTCTGTCATTTGTCTGGTTTTATATATATATATATATATATATATATATATATATATATATATATGGTAAATGGTAAATGGACTTGTACTTATATAGCGCCTTTCTAGTCATCTGACTATTCAAGGCGCTTCACAGTGTTTGTCACATTCACCCATTCACACAGACATTCACACTGATGGCAGTGGACATCTACATACCATCTAATCTAACCATTCACACCACATTTACACACCCATGCACAGCACGGGGAGCAATTTGGGGTTCAGTGTCTTGCCCAAGGACACGTGGACCGGGGGGAGATGGGGATCGAACCACCAATCTCTCGAACAGAGGACGACCCACTCTTCCACAGCTATATATAGATATATATATAGATATATATCTATATCTATATATATATAACATCGTTCAGGATGCCCTGGAACATGTTAGTTTACCAGTTTGAGTGTGAACTCTGTTGAATTTGCTTCATAGAACCAAATCTCAAGATCATAGCAGATCCACTGCACTCTCTAAGGCATCAATACACACCTTTACCCTCAGGGTGAAGGTATAGCATACATATATGCATAAAGATATTGCACACTATAGATGCATGTCAGCATCAGGACTGGAAAAACTCCATAGTTTAGAGCTTTCAATGTCCAAAAGCTAACTTATTCTGCAATACTATTTTACCATTTTACTTGGCACTTATAGGATTTCTGTGTTCAGATGAAACCCAGCTCTGAGCTGCTGTTATTCTTGTTCTATATTGTGTAGGTAGTGCACTCTAGTGGCCACATTTAGGGATGACACTTTAAATATTTCAGTCACGGCACGTCTGTACAACCAGTAAATTAAATCATGCTGATGACACACTGATGAATATCTCAGCCTGTCAGTTTTTAATGGATTTAATATTGATGTACATGTACAGTATGTAAGCATCTCCAAATGGTTTGCTTCCATTGCTGCTGCTAGAACAAATTAACTTTTGAGGGTTTTCACAGTCGTCAGGCCTCTGGCAGGTTGTTGGCTCTCTCTGCCTGGTCGTCTCCAGCGGGACGATTCACGTGGAGCACAGTATACACACCTCTTACCGTCAACAGCAGGGAAATGGCCACAAAATATGAGGCGTAGATAAGGAACTGAAAAGAAATGAGAGGATTATTTGCACTGGTGGTGATGACTCATAAAATGAATGAATTTATTTTTCTAATCATTTCCTTTTGTCTTTGGTGGTCTTTCTCATTCTGTATGTCTATTAAATACCCCTCAAACAGAACACTTTTGTCCTTTATCTGCACTCTTTGTAGTCTATTTTATGATTTATTTAATGCAGTTTCTTCTCTGTAGTTATTTTCTCCCATTTCTAACTTATTTTAGTTGGTATTGCTCAATCTTCTAGAAACATGGACCTTTTTATAAGCTCAAATCATCTCCTTAACTCAGTGTGTTATATGTGAGTATGGTGCAGTACCTGTGAGGTGATGGTGAGCTGTAGGGACTTGGTATTGATAACAATGGCAGTTAGGACGCTCTGGAAGACTGTGCCCACAAAACTGTTCACGCCGAATACCAGTGCAAAGCGCTCCCTGTTCAGTGTCTTGGCTATCTGAAAACTGAAATAAACATGCATGAGATGTTAATGAAAGTGCTAACACACGAAGATTAATTAAATTATTACGTATATTAAGATGATGGAGGACCTGCAGGATCTGAATCAATGCCAGATGGAAGATGTATGAAAAATGGGTTGTTATGGCTTTGTTTTTTAGATCTGAGGGGTTGGCCGTTGGGAGGCCATTGTATGACACGCGCATAAGTTTGTTCCTATTGGAGATATTCATTCATTAGCATTAAACATAACAAAGTACAGCTGAGGCTGATGAGAATTTTAAAAGTTTTGCAGGTCGAGACGAAAATATAATATGAATCAAATATTTTACCTTATTAACCCGATGACCCCTGCTTTATTTCCTGTCAATCTATCCAAAATAGACATTTCACTCAAAATCTCAAATTTCAACTTCAGGGAGGCACTACAGCTAAAGTCAGGGGATCACAGCAGTCATAAGAACATTAGTTAATCATCATCTGCGGCCACCAGTGTTAAGATTTGATACCAATCAATCTATTAGATGTTGAGATATCACTGGATGAGTAAAAATTCTGACCTTTTGTTGGTACAAGGCAAAAAGTCAGTGGATCACCAAAGGCCTTTATCCTCTGCCAATATGGATATTTGTATCAAATTTCAAGGCAATCTATCAAAAAGTTAAAGAGGGATTCACTATAAAGGTAGCAGGATCCATCCTTCGAGAACCGTGATAACAATAATTGTTGAGATTTCAGTTTTGAAAAATATGGTGGAAAGACCAATTGCAAACGAGGCACTAGATAAAATTATTTGACTGTAGATTCTCCATTTAGTCCCTGGCAGCATGGGCAAGATAGACACACGAGTCCCAACAATAACAATTCCGTGAAATGACTCAGGTTGAAAACAACACGAATAATTCATTTTTAACTTGTGGTGTAAGTGGTGGATGTAATTTATTTATTTCGTGCTCAGGGTGGAAAACTTGACACGAAGCACGGTTGGGGCCCACATTACCAGAGAAAGTGCAAATATAAGCCTGCACAATGGGCCAGTAAAGCAATTGTGCCATAACTGTGCTACAACAACTTTAAATATGGTTAGGAGGTGTTTTGGGGTTTTGAATATTCTCCACTCAACACACAACTGAACGTCCATAATGACTCCCCATGCACATCTAGACTCTTTTAAAAAAAAACAAATCTTGTGGCTTCATATATTTTGATTCTGCTGCACAGTAGATTCATGCATTTGTTCAAACTGATACAAATTATTTGTGGAGTGTTGTGCTGCTGACACATCTGTGATGTACTCTTACGTGCAGATGGTGCTGAGCTGCATGTAAACTGTTTTGAAGACGAAGTAGCATGTGTAGCTGATCCAGATGTTGTGAGTCAGATCCATGAGGAATATAGCCCCAGCAATCAGGAACGTGAAAACTCCCAGGACCAATTCCCCCCACACAGACCACTCCAGAGACATGTGCCCTACAGCAACAGTGGCTGCAGCTCCTAAAAGAGAACCCTGAGTCAGTGCATTACTTTGTCAAATGGTTCGAACTTGAATGTACTGGAAAATACAGAAAAGGTGCCGTAACACTATGGATAAATGGTTCAACATGGACCAGCAACAGAGGAAACAATGAGACAATGAGAAAGAGCTGTGGTGTTAGACACATAGACTATATGAAGTGATTTAGGTAGCTGGTTTCACAATGACAGGTTTGACTTTGGCTTAGATATATCAGCTAGTCAGCTAACTTTATCAGAATAACATGGGTAGTCCACAGCCTGGGGCATTATGACGAACTTTTTAGACGTACAATGTCCAGAATAATCTAACATCAAACCTACTATAAGGCCCAAAACTAAAGACCAGTCTAACATATATTTGTAAAACTAGCCCAGGAAGACCGACAAATGCCCCTCATACGATCGTTATATACCTTAATATATTTTAAGGTTATGTTATATGTAGCACATATCAAGCTTTATTTTTTTTAAATGATAAAAAGAAGAGCTTTTACTGTAAAATGAATCACTTCATCACTGAAAAAATGTTTCACAGGTCATCACTCATACCAATATAATCATCACTCATACCAATATAATCAGCAACTTTTTCTTCAATCAATCACATAGTCTCTCTATCTCTACACAAAACGTTGCCAATCTTAACGCAGGAACCATATTATAGATATAATTCCTCTCTGATACTCATGTCCAACATTAAACTAGATTAACTGAGCAGCAGGTAACAATCATTTTGGATAGTGGTGTTTCGCATTTTAGCCACAGGGTGGCACAGTGCAGCCCTTATACATCACACGTCTCTCCACCACATGTGAAGGAGTTCACTGAGACTCACGTTGTGTCCCCTGTTTTTTCTTTCAGTTTTTATCCTTTGAATTTCTCTCTGATTTAGTCCTGTCACTCTCCATCTCCTTACTTGAATTTGCTTGCTAGATATTCTTTGCATGTTCTATACTTGTATCTACCACTACCATGTCAAACTGTTGTGGTAATTACTGAATTTTAAACAGAAAAAAATAAACCTGAGTACAGTTCAGTGAGGTGAGTGTAAATAGGGGAAACCCTGAGTCCCCAGAGACATTGATCTATTCACCCAGAGCTCTTTATCCACTAGAATATAGAGAAGCTGAGTATAATTGCTTCACTCATTTAAATGTGTACATTTCCTCAGAGTCCTTGTCCATTTCAGGTCAATCAGTGGCAATAGTCCAACATGGGCCTGTGTGTATTTAAGATGTATTTAATTTATTCCCCTGGCTCTGATTAGCAGAGGGGGTCAAATAAAGACTGAACAATTAGACCAGTTTCCCCCGTAGTGTCAAATGGAGGCTTATAGTAGGGTCAGCAGGAGTCAACTGTACCGCTTCATGGAGAGGGATCGATAATGCAGCTTGGCTTTACAGTATGTTCAAGCAGCATGGATTCATGGTATATACCAAACTGGTACTCTCAGTTTAATTTGATAAGCGTTTGTTTTCATTTTATACTCCAACCCATTTTATATGCGACAGCGAGAGAAATTTAAAGAGTTCGAGATTCACCGATGTCATTAGGATTCACCACTGGGTAAAAGTTAATATCAGTATCAAATTTCATAGCAACCCAGAAATAGCTGTATTAATTGGGCCAAAGAAGGGCACAGACTGACCGACATGCCCAGCATGCGTTACCTTGCACGGTAGCCGTAATGCAATATCACCAGATAACGGGAGAATCATTGGGTCACATTAAAAAAACCATCTCGCCGGGCTACTGGCAGTTGAGGGGTGGGTGGGTGGGTGTGTGTGTGTGTGTGTGTGTGTGTGTGTGGGGGGGGGGGGGTTGCAAGGATTGACAACCACATGGAGAGGCGATTGTTTGTTCAAAAAACAATTGGGGTTGGCATAGATGCTGCAATAGCATGTAAGCACAACTTAATCAGGTTTGTAACTCCCCCTCCCTGAAAACCAGGAAGCAACTGCGTCGAAAACAACGTGAAAAATAGAGCGTTACCTTTAAACCGAGGGAGGACTTCGCCACGGCAAGTAACATCACTACCAAGAAGACCCCTTACTGTTGTAATTCTGCTAAAAAGTGGTCCATTTTCCCCCTGCTTGTCATTTTCCCAGAGGGAAATCAGACAAAAAAGCTGCATTCCGATCAGCTGTATATTGGCGGAGCGCCACCTACTGGACTGGAGTTTGAGTTACTTCCGTCATTTTCCCATTCAACCCCCTTTCATGTATATGAGGGGAACTTCAATAATCCGATTATTCAATTTATTTCAGAACTGGAGAGTTTTTCTCCATTGAAAGTAGAGCAAACAACGCCACTAAGGGATTTTCCCCAGTGGAAAATATGTTTTTTACTCTTCCGCTGACTGACTTTGGCAAAGATTTGGATAGACAGATGGTTCAACCAATCGTCTGCCAGGTATGTTTTGGAAGTGCTTGCCTTTTTAAACTGTTGCTGCTGCTGCTGCTTGGAGACTGCTCCTCAGATGGTTCTGTGTAACAAACCATCTGGTGAGTCACGTTAAAGCCTGCTAGTATGGTTAAAAGAAGATTGGTTCAAACTGATGAGGAGGATATCCTGACATTTAGATATCTCGCAAGATCGTTGAGGTCATTGACCTTAAATGGTTAAGGTTAGGATAGGTCATCCGCCAATGAGTCTTGTGAGAGTTTTTGCAAAACTAGGGATGCCATCTGGATAAAACCGTCTTTCAAAAGACTTTGGCTAAATGCCCATATTTTTCAAACTCCATGCCAGTTTGTAATATAGGCATTCTGTTAAAAATGTATAGTCTTCAAGGCCAAATTGTAATAACATCTTTAGTTTCACTGTGACATCATCAGTTTGTCTGTGATTGCATTCTTGAATGCTCAAATGCAAGCTGCATGAAGCTAGGTCACACTGCTTATGAACCATTTTGTAAAGTGTGTGGCATAGATGAGGAAAAATATGTGACCTCACGCTGTGTTTTGCTTTTAATGCTGAATACATAACATCGTACTGTATGTGTGTTGTATGTGGGGGAGTACATTTGGAATTTGCATGCTCTGAGTGTGTGGCCTGGATCCAAACAGAAATATATTCTGCACGAAGTTTGATGCAAAATTAAATACAAAACATTGGATATACCTGACCTGGAGACGGCAATGTCCAGACTGAAACAATGCTCTGAATACATTATCCACTGATTCAAATATATGTTTGAAGTGTAAATGATATGTAATCACTACTTGAGACCATAGATAAATAGATGGTGGCGATAGCTGTGCCCTATAACTCCTCCTTGAAAATCATTCTGTGCAAAACAATCTAACTGAACATAGCTCATTGTTCTGCATACACAATTTGTTTTATCTTTATCCCGATGAGCTACAATGCTGTTTTCAACCTCAGGGACATATAGTTATTAATAAGCTGAATATGAAAATAGTAAATTATGTTGTGTTTTTCTGCCATATATTATCATGCTAGTAATCCATATTCATATTTTCCGTATCAGTTTCCACCAGGTTTTTTCCTCAGGGAGGTTTTTTGAGCACGGAGAAACAGAGGAGAATACAACAGGATCTTTGGGGAAATATCAGACATAGGGCCCTACAGCTTGACTGCATGTTGGGCAGAACCATTTACAAGTGAAAGGCATACAGCTGGATATGGTTTACACAGAGTAATTGCCTTTGGCTTCAGGGGAATACAGGAATGTATCAGTACTGTAATCAATAAAAGTATACTGGCTGGATGGCAGCAGCTGCTATACCCATCTGGGGATGAGAGCAGGCAATTAAATAGTCTAATTAATGCTGTTTCTATTGTCGGCCTTACTTTAGGCGTTGTGAAATACTGATAATACAAAGGGATTGTGTTTTCTTTCTGTATGTCTATTCAATTATTTTATGCAGCGGAATGTGTATGGCTTTAATGAAAATGTTTGGACAAACACAATCCAACTACAAGCACCTCTACAGCTTAATAATTAACAGATTATCTCTCATTTGTTCAATAAGCACAGCACGAAGAGGCAAAGCATTATGTTACTGAGAGCTATTTCTTGTTAAGGAGCAGTAACTTCCTTCAGTCTTGTCATCACAATCAGGTTGCCAAGCAACCACAAGAGTCTGTTATTGTTAATTATTGTGTTACTGGATCATTATTATTACTGATGCATTACCATGTAAGATGAATTTTGATGATGTAGATGCTTAACGGTGCGTTAGTTACCTGACAATGTACTGATGCCGTCAACACCTCCATTGTAGGCTGTGAAGTTGTGGGGCTGCATGTACAACCAGAGGATCTGGACGTACCCTGTAACCTGATAAAAGCCGCATCTCCCTGTAGCTGACCATATGCAGAAGAAGAGCATAGCCACAGAGGAATAACATTTCTTACAGTCCAATGCAAGCCTTCTAAACATTCTCCAAGTATGCTTGGCAGCAGTCACGCTCTTCGCCCACATGAAGTCCTGGCTTTCAGAGTCTTGTCTATCTTCACCCGAGCTTTCCTGTTGTGCAGAATGTGTTTCCTTAAAGAATAAACTAGTCTTAGGCATGGGCAGGAAAAAGGAGGTTATTAGTGCTATGGAGACAGAGATGAGAGTTACAAAAGCTAAGCAATACAAGGACACCCCAAACAAAGACACAAGCAGCTGACCCAGCAGAGCGCCCACAGCATAACCTAACAGTACAGCCCCTTTGACATAACTGGTCACTCTCTGATAGTAGCTGGGCTGTACCACACTGTAAATGTAGGAGAAATAGGCCACATCTGCTGCCATAGCAATGCTGTAGCTGAAGAGGGCCAACTGAGCCGAGTGGACCCCCGAGCCAACTAGTACCAGCAGAAATGCTGTGACATAGCTGAGTCCCTGGAGGATGATTACAGGCTTGTACCTGAGGTAGTCTGTCACCAGGAGGACTGGGATGAGGAGAATCAGGCTGGAGTAAGTCCACACAGGATACACCTGTCTTGTCACCTGGATATGGAGGAAGGCAGAGAAAAGACCTAATTATTTTTTAGAAAATGATTTCTAACTGCTGACTGCAAAAATATCTCACGATGACAGCAGAGCACCAGCTGTTCCATCTCTAGTCATTGTCAATGAAAAATTACTTGAGCATGTAGGAACAGGAAGCAGAACGACTGAGGCTCATGATGTGACAAGTTGATACATTTTTAATATTATGCAAATAAAGGCAATGGCTCTTGCTTGAAAGCCAAAATTTCTCCTGTTTCTGTTCCCATTTTACGTTGTTTTGTCTTTTCCACTCTGGCGTTATCCAAAATAATTTTCAAGGATGGGATTTTGTGGCAGTGAAATGATTTCAACCTGCAAATAATATCTCTAATAACAAAACAATGTATGTGGGTGACAGCAGCCAGTTGTTGGTGATCCAAATGTGTACTATTACTTGATGTGCTCTGTTCTCTAGATTCGGTTTAGAGGTTGAATATTTAGAATCTTTATTAAAAGCTATATATAAATGAAAGTGTTGCTTTTCCATAAAAATATATATTTTGTCTGAATTTACAATTAAAATGTTTTTTGACAGGTTTGACAATGACTTTCTGTCACGTTCTGTTTCCATTGTAGCAGCCAATAGCGTTGGGTGTTGCTGGTTGCCAGGGTTTTCTGTTGTTGCTACAGAAACAAGGAATCATTTTGAGTTAAGAGCTAGTTAATCGATTACACAGCACTCAAAGAAAGACTTCCAGTTGAAGAATGGCTAATGCTAAATACTGTTTGTATTGATTAGTCGAAATCAGTCATTATCCTGTATGATTCATCACTTGACATGGTGCAGGCTGATCGCTTGACACACTCTGCTGGAATAATTTGTTTTTGTTGTTGTTTTGTTAAATTGTTGTTGCGACTTACGGTCTTGAGACATTAGATGGTGGTATTCTTTCTCCATATTCAACTTTTAATGTTACATTTTTTGAGATTTTCACAACCATACCCCATTTTGAAATATTATGCTCTGTGCTGTATATAGTAGATTTTTATCGGTCCACCATACCTGGGAAATTTTAATGATTTATTTAATTATTGCTCAAAATGGACTCGAAGACCTCAGGCTAATTAAGTCAAAACAGGAATATATCAGGTAGGTAGTAGCCTTTTCTGAAAAGACTGCACTTTCTACAACTTCAAATGAAATCTCAAAAGCCACTCAGGACCACAAGTTGAAATGGTAATTTGCATCATACATGGTTGAGCATGAAATGAGTACACCTTGAGTGTACCTGCTATAATTTGTGTGAACAAAATGGCTCCCATTCTGCCTTCACAAAGTGATTGTCATTGCAGAGGTGTGAAGGACCCCATTTAGTTTTTTCTTAATGTCACCATGTGAGGTGTGATACTTCGGAGGCTTTCCTGTTCTGTCTGCACCAGAAGCTTTGAATTCACTCATGTAAACAGGACAGCTGTGCATATTTCTTTCATGTATGGAGAGAAAATAACATGTTGGTAAATAACGAAAAGAAGTAATACATATTACAATAAGAATGCCCTTTCTAAGTTAAATGTTAAAGACCGCATCCAATGAAAGTCAAGTGTTTAACTTGTCTATGTTGTGTTTTTATATGCTACACGATTTACGAGCAAAATAAGCAGTCAGCGCCATGCCTGCACATTTATGCCTTAAAACGGCAGTGTAGCAATGCCATTCTCGAAAACATGGATTTATACAGCCGGGGTAGACCAAACGAGTAGCTAAAAGTAGCCTCTCGAGACCATCCTGCGAGCTCCATTGGTAACGTACGGCTGAGAAAATTTCGAGAACTTTGACCAGCGACCGAAACAATCAGCGTTGGTTTTGAGGCAGGTTGAAGTGTGACACCACGAGAAGCTACTGTTCAGTGTAAACACCATGGCGGCTTCCTTGGATGAGATCAGCGCAGTTATCGAGCAAGCCGCTTGCTAACACTTTTTTCTTAGATCCTTCTGTTGGAATATGGACCGGGCACCTGTAATTCAGACGCAAGTTTTTGCGATGAGGCAAAACTGCTTTGGAACATTACAGGTAAACATTGCAGCAGTGTGAACTGGCCAATCTTTGCTTAACTAAAGCCAGCTGATTGTGTTGCCTGGGACTTGTCAAGTCGGTAGATGCTGGTTTTAGAACAAAAGAACAGTCATCTGTTTTAACAGTTAACATTAGGACGTAGAAAAGTCTGCTGGTTATTTCAGTTACGAACTGGCAGAGTTTTGGACAAAAGCTGGATGAGTGTCATGAGCGAGAGAAAGAGCTAGAAAGTGAATGAGGAGAGGGAGCGCCGTTATAAAGCTTTTTATCAAGATGACACAGCCAAACGAATGTCTCAGAACGAAGAAGCAGAATATTTACTTTTATTGTTCAAGAATAGCCATCCGCCAGTTTGTGATTTGTTTCTGTTGTGGCAGGGAATGAACACTGCAGCAACTAGGGGCTGCTAATGGAGACATTTGTTTCATAGCCATCTGAATGACCCTGAAGTAATTAAGATAGTATCACTATTTCTTAATGACATGGATAATGGCATATTCTTGTATTTTGTATATTTACTATTTACATTTTTTAAATAGTATTTCTGTCATTTGAAACATACTGCATTAAAGCAACTGTATTTCTGAGTATACTTGGACACCCATTGTTGTGATCCATACTTTATATTCATACATTTGTTTACATTCATTTACATTTTTTCACGTGATGTATATTTAAACAAACATTGAGCAAATCTAATATACTAAGGCTTTCACCGCTCCACAGCGGTCACATATCTCATTTCATAGCTCAGTACCTCACCTGCTCGGTGGTGAGGTTCTTGTACGGTCCTGTGAGAAACTCTGTCAGGAAGGGCTCTATAGGCCTCATCATGGAGCAGAAACCATAGATGCAGAGCGGCACAGTGGGGCCCACCCAACCGGCATGGCAGGGCATATAATGGCCTGCCCAACATGGCCTATTGCCACACTCCCCGCTCCAGAAAAATCCCATCGTTTCTATCCGGCTCCCCGGGGACGTCTTGCTGTGTCCAGCGAGAACACATTCTAATTCAGGCAGTTTAATCTGTTGAGATATGGAAGCCCCAGATAAGGCCAAGGTGAGACTGACTGTGAACACCGAGTCACCTGCTTTGCCATTGTTGTTTCTCTTCTCTGAAGTTTTCCTGGCTGTGGCGAGACAGGAAAAAATAAGAGGCTGTGAGTGAAGATACATTAAGATGAAATATGAGGTGGTGAGCCCCTGGGGCTCCAGTAGGTTATAATAAATACTGTCTCCCCCTCTTCCTTTATACAAAACACCCTCATTCCTGCAAATATGAAGAAGGGGTGGAAGTCAAGCAGAGGAATATGTATGAGTTTGTGTCTCAGCGTGTGTACACACCACCATGTTTCCCCACACACACGGTGTACATACTGTATGCCTGTTCAGCATCTAGCACCATTAGCCAGAGGAGTCCAAAACAATGTGAGCGATGCATGTTATGTGAAGGAAATAATAGTTCATAAAAACTATAATTTTACAAAATACTTACTGCACCTTCTTCAGGCTGCAAAAAAAAACCGAGTTATATAAGTTGGACACGTCCACAAATATCACTCAGCTCTAAATTACATTTACCCAAATTTCAATTTTCCAAAGTAGCTCATCTGTTCAAATGATCTCAACTCTCAACATTTTGTCTTTGTGACTGTCATAAATAAGTTCATAACTTTAACGGCAGTTTGGAGTATTCTGGGTGGCTTGGCAGTAAATTCATAATACCTATGGAAAAAAATAAGCAAGGCAATCAGTCCCCAAGATGAGAATTATTGAAGTCTGTAATTTGAAATATCCAACGGCGAATTATGACTCACCAGTGGGGTGTCAACAGAAAGCTGTGCCTCAGCTCAACTGTCAGACTGTCTCCATGACTTAAATTCTCAACATCAAGGTCACTGGCAAGAAAAATACTATTCATATTCATATATTAGGCATTTCTAGTTTAATGTCAGATTTACAGTGTGTGATGTTCAGTGGCTTCGGCTGGAGGGAGCAGATACAGAAACACACAAGTTGACCTTTTAACTGTCAAAGTAAGATTGTTATGTAGTGTTACTAACATTTTGTTCTATTATTTTGAGTAATGTAAAGGGTGTTATTATCTGTCCATGTCGCGAACCAGTAATGAAAAGGTCATCCCTTTCATCCAGGCACAAGCATACCTGTGTTTTCATTCGTGTGCTGCTACTGTAAATCGATGTTACTGAGGTATTTAACTCAAAGCTAATAACGCTAATGACACCAGATCACACGATAAGCTGTGCCATCATAAATCAAAGTGATAACACTATTAGTTGAGTTATTATTAGCAGCTGTTGTTCTTCCTCCATTGTTTCCGATATTGAAATAAACGTACACAATACCGCTTGATACATTTTAACAAAAAGTCCAGACAAAGAAAAAAATAAGATTAACACAACACGACTGCAAAATACCGCGCCAAGATCATAGGATCTTACGCCCTCATCCTCATCCTACTCTCTGGACTCATTACGCTCTTAATCATCGCTGACCTGCAGTCGTATTCCTATTAATTTACAGCAGACAGAGATGGAACTCATTCTCATTTGAGGAGCCGGGCTAACCCATTTTCTTTTTTCCTCTGTAATCTTCTCCAGTCTGTACTGGGAGTGAAGTGATGATCAAAGGTACAGATCTTCCATTTCCCCGTTCCCTTCCGTCTGTAAATTCATGGGTAAAGATAGTAGACAGCCTTTTGATAGCTGGAACAGAGTGGGAGCTGTGGGGGGACAAATGGAGCTCAGCATGGTGAAGGACATCTAAAGGCTCGTGGACACATATTCCTGTGTGTCACCAAAAATCTTTTAAGAAACTATTTTGAATTGGATTTTGGGTTGAAGGCGGGCTGATAGACACTTTGTCAAGTAAGCTATGAAATGCCCTGGTTGACCCTGATTTGAACAAATGTATTTAGAGTTTAGCTCTGCAAGCAACCCTTTCCAAAAACACACTAACAGCAGAGCACAGTCACCTGCTCTACAAAAAATACTTTTTTCTTTAATCTCACCTTTGTCAATGAGAAATCTTTTACTAAATATTTTGCCATAAACAGCACTGAACTTAGGTTATTCAATTTCCTGTCTATCGATGCCTTCGCTTAGTGTTTCAGTTAACCTGTTTATCCTGTCTTCATCGTCACTTCTAAATTGCAGGATCTAACACAGTGAGTGTTCAAAGGCAGCCCGGATGCATTGATTCCTAACGCTTCACAGACCAAACCCATCTCCCCACAAGCTCTGTTTTTTCTCCCTCGTTGGCAAATCATATGAGGCTGCTGCAGTTAGGAGCCTGATTTTGAAACAAACAGCGAGTGTGTGTTGGGGGTGCGGTGGATAGTGAGTGTATATTTATGTGTTTGTGAGGCTCAGATAAGCATATGTATGCAGTGGTCTAGCTGCAAAACAGAACTCCCACTGTGTTGAGCTGATAAGACCTGGAAGTTCAGTGTGTTTCTTTTTTCCGTCCTCCATAATGGCTTGTGTTGATTTCACTGGACAATGAGTTGGACTTATAATGAGCAGGCTGCAGCAAGTTTCTGGTTTAGACAATGCAAAAAAACATAAATATCAAAATGGCACTGTCCAAATCTCTAAATTGCCTGTATTTTAAAGGGATGGATAGGTGTTGTTGGATTATACTATCAAAGTGTCATTTGCCCAATAATGGCTGGGTCAATTAATTCAGGGGGGTGTGGGGGAAGATTTGTTTTTTTTTAATGAATATCTACCAAGTGAATGTAAAACTAACTATATAATAATAAAGATGTTTAGATTACATTGTATGTTGGTGTTCCTTGATGCATTTACAATTATTGAAAGCAAAGTCATCTGCTGTGAATCTTGGATTCACAGAATTATTGTTAACCAGATGGTAATTCAGACATTTTCCTTTAATCTTCATTTACCTCATCATAAACCCAAATCCAAACTGATTTCCATCATATGTCAAAATTTAGGTTAAATACTAAAGCACAGACTATATTTCACAGTACTCCAATAAAAAAAATCATTTTAGTCACGATATAGTAAGAAAGTGGACTGTGAGTCCTTATTTAAGAGTGAAGTCCATTCCAACATACTGGGTTCATTTAGTAAACATCCAGATCTTTACTGCACCAACGGATTTGCTGTGTGCAGTCTGGTGGAAAGATTGAGAACAGAGTGTAAAACATCACACTGTGATCATCCATCTAAAAGTTTTAAGGAAGCCTTTGGGCCAGAAGCACTAAACGCTGGTTTGCACAACATCTTCTAACACTGGGTGGAGCTCTTGCTTCATCACATACCCACAGCCTCACTCCCCATCTGGGTGCTGGTTGCTCATGACATATTCCTGACAGTTCTGACAGTCTCAGCCTCAAACTTGTGAGAGCTTCGGGAAGAGCGGCACATGATTGACACACTGATGGATGGACAAACAGTCAAAACCTCAAAACCAGCTGTCCTTGCCACACGGCCATCTGCTGCTTTCTGTCTAATTGGATGATGAGTGCTTGGATTGTAACGCAGACTTCATTGCTGAATATTTTGTCCCCATATGTTTTTAATTATTTTAAAGTTTTCTTTTATACCTTCTATATAGTGGTAATAGATGTAGGAGAATAAGTAATAGCGCTACAACCAGTAACAGTCGATAAATCATAGCTGTGGCTGACAGCAGCTATGATCTATTGACATGCTTGTGGTGAAGATATATAACTTGGTTCACAGAATCATATAAAGAGCTGCGTTGTTGGCTTACAGCTAAGCCCCTTTGACATTTTGTTCACTCAACCATAGGGTAACATTTCACTGAAAAATATTATAAAGATCCAGGATTTCACAGGATGTAGTATTCTCCAGCAGTAATGTGGGGGGGAAACATGCTTTATCCCCACAAATCTGACCAGAATGTACAATATGATGGACACTTCTGGATGTCAGGACATAGCTGCTATGATCAGTACCAGAAAAGATATGAATCATACCGTAGAACCAATTTGTCACAGGGGCCAGTTCTTGTTTTTCACTCTACCTGTCAGTCAGATGAAAAATGAAAAATAACCTTTTTCATCATGCATTCTCTCATCAGCTCTGTCTTTGGCAGCTCTGCTGAATAACAGAGATATATATTTCATGACATGCATGAATAGGTGAGCTTAGTTGCCACACCAATGTTAATTACTAACTGTGGGCAACCATCATATCAAGCAATATACGTAGCAACATTATGTTGCAGTGCCTGAAGGAATCAAATACATATCAGAGAAGAGGAACCTGTAGAATTCAAATGTCACTAAATATCACTACGTCAAAAGCACTGGCATCACAAGGAGCTGCTTCCGATCAACACTTCATATTTGAGCCAAGTGGACCTATGATTGTCAGTGCTGAACCCGACCCTGTGACATTTAAAAGGTGAAACACGGAGGGTTTTCACTGCCCCGTTTCACAAAATGACAGTAATATCTTCAGGTGTGCAGTACAGGATGATAGCAGTGGCAAAAAATTCTGACATTCAGAACTCTCTTGGCTATACTTGTTATTTTGTTGTTGTTTTTTAACAGCTCTCTGGTCTCCTTGGCAAAAGCTGATACTAGACTGCAGCGGTGTGGTGGTCCCAAGACAAGGAAAAACCTTGAACAGCATGCAAGGCCAAACTATCACGTAAGGTGAGTAAGTGTCCTGGATCCCCAATCATTTGGGGTACAGGAAGAAGTTCCTATCTTGCTATTATATACATATATTATTATATTACATCTCACCGCCAAAGAGGCCGCTAGAAAAGTTTAAATAAGACTTATATAGTCATAATACAAGTGATATCCGTGGTTACCATGGTTATCACATTCACCATGCAGTTATTTGGCAATAACACGGCTGTATCCGATTCCAATCCCCCAAAAGAAGGTTCAACCCAACCCGCCTCCTTGCAAAAATTTAAGCTGGGGATTACATACAAATGATAGCTGCTTGTCCTTGTTATATATGTGCAAACAGTGAATGAGAACAGCCTGAAACCATTATTGAATTTTTTTTAATTTTGACCTAATGAAGGCGCTCAAAAGAAGATAGCAATCCCTTCAACCCACAAGAAATCAAAAATGTCAGTCATAAAAGAAAGTAGGCGTCATCTTCTCTGGACAATATCCATCAACAATTGTTGAGATATTTCTGTCCGGACCAAAGTATTGGACGGATTGACCACTTATTGTTTGAAGTGCCCAAACTCAAAAGGTAGGCAAAGCCCCGAAGAAAAGACAGGGAAGAAACGTTTATTACAAAAAACAATGACCTTGATCTGCGCAATGTCCCATGGCAGTTCATCTATCTTACAGGCCACCAAAGTTCTGAGGATGAGAGTAGTAAGACTGACGTGAAACCAAAGTGAGTGATACACTCTAGAGTTCTTGTAGCAATTTCTCCTGGTTCTATAGAGGTCACAGATGACTTAATACCACTTTATCAAGTCTTAAACCAATAAATTAATTGAAAAAACGACCCAGTATGGCAATATTCACGCCAGTTAGAACATATCTATTAAAAGCCATTCATTAAAACTCATTAGGGCTTGTTTGGAAAGTATGCGAGGTCTTTGGCACCAATCAATCAAGGTCATAGCTAAGCTGATGCCATGCCATAGCTGGAGGGCTCTTAGACTGATGAGTGTCAGTGGCTTCTGGTGAGCGCTGGAGGGCTAATGTCTCCCTCACTGGTCTCCCCTCCTTCCCCTCCTCACAGACGAGTCCAGTTCTGACAGAGAGAGCTGCAGGAGGAGGAAGGAAATACAATTTTACATATCAGCACCCTCTGCACATCTTGTCAGAGTTGTCCTCTTTTGCCCCAATCCAATATCCAGAACCTCTTGTTCTCTTTTTCTGTCCCTCTCTCCCTCTCTGTCTAGTTTTCATTCCTATAGGCTGCTTGGGCTAGCTGTGAATAGACTGCCTTTTTATTAGCTCCCGGTGTGGTGGCGTGCATGAGTGCAAGCATGCATGAGTGTATGTGCATGCAATATTTTATACTTTCAGTACTCCTTTACCATTACCCCTTCTCTTAACCACCAGTCTTCCTGTTTCTATCCATCCACCCTTTATCATCTTAATTTCTCCCCTGGATTCTCTCTGCAGAAATATATCCAGATTTGTGTGGGTAATTGTAGCAGAAGATAAGGAGGAAGTAGAGGAGTATACTAAGGAGGAGGGGAGATTAGCTTAGCAGTTACAGTACTTGGTGTGGTAGGATGGTAGGCTTGTGTCTTTTCTTTTTGATGCATTTTTGGTTCCAAGCACTATGCAGCCTTCGGTTTGACACTTCTTATCCAGCTCCTTCAGGGTGCATCCTTCCGCAATCAAGTAATGATATTCTTAACAATGCTGTCTATTGTAAGACTCTCTATTATTTTGCTCACATCCAAACAGTCAACAGTACTTAATGTGCATAATTTGGACAGAAATCGGAGAGCCGTTAACAACATTAAAAAAAAGCAAATGTATGGATGGATATAGAGGTAGATTGATAGAAAGATCTTAATAACACTGGATATCTCTAGAAACACAGATTGTTAATTTTAACCTCTAGGCACTGTTCTCAGTAAATGTGCCGCTTTGTGTCTTTTCTATTAATCAGCAGTGCAATTTGCAGCCATTCCCATTAAGCCTTATATGTTAATGGAAACATTAAAGAAGAAAAGTATGGGGAAGATTATCCACAGTGCTGTTTTAGGCAGCTGACAATAAGTTGCACTCATCGCTAGATTTAGGCATTAATTATTCTAATGAAAGGAGGAAATCCACTTTAAGGTCAAATTGCCATACTTTGTTAATAATAGGTTCTCTTGAGAGGTGGTGTGCCAAATCCTACTTTCCAAATGACCTTGCCGATTAAGTTACCCTTATGTCGATGCTCTCACATTGCCTCATTATGAATTAGTACAATATTATTTGCCATCTGAAAATAACAAACAGTCAATTAATTCTCTATTAAATCAGTACTCACAGCACCCATTTACTTTACATTTAAGACTACATTATTAACTTGCAAAAACATTAATTATTTAGTGTTTATTAAGTGTTTAGTCATTACAATTTTGACCATATAAGTAGCCTACACACATCAAAACAAAGATTTTACTGCAGTGATAGTGCTCCTACATTAGTGTTCCTCTGGGGTTTGAATGTTTGCTTGCTAATTGCAAGGTCTACTGGTAATTCAATTGGAGCAATATCTGTGTGAACTAAAAAACAATTTGCAATATCACTTTGATACAGGCAGTTAACCAGATGGGGGGTGACAAAGTTAGCTGTCGCTTAGCCCCATGTGCAATTTATTTAAGCTCTTTGTCACCCTGTGACTTAGTCTTCTATGTGTCATGATTTAAATCACAATTTATTGTATCAAGTACTAATATCACATAACTACACATTGCTATTAGTTTTGACATCTTGTTCTTATACCAACTGCAGAACTTGACCCATTAAAAAGGGCAGCTAATTCAGTTCAATTCAATTTTATTTATAGTGCCAAATCATAACAAAAGTAATCTCAGGAAACTTTACAGAGTAGATATAGATCACACTCTATGACGTATTTATGATTTACATAGACCCAACAATCCCTTCATTGAGTACGGTGGCCACGAAAACCTTCCCTTTAACAGGCAGGAACGTCGGACAGACCTCTATGGAGGACGGCCATCTGTCTTGAGCAGTTGGGGCGGGAGAAAAGAAGAGAGAAAAGATGGACAGATGTAGAGAGAGAGACAAAGACAGACTATTGCTAGTTAGCTAAGCCTCATTTTTATAATATAGGACAAATGCAGTACTGAGTGTGTGGGAGCTTCCAATCATTGAGAAGGTTCTGGAAAACCCCTAGACAAAAAGTAATATCTAGAGGTCATCAGTGCTAATGTAGCGATGCAGCTAAAATAGCTTTCACTTTCTAAATTCAAACTCAAGATCACAAGGTTGCTCTCCATCGCCTGCTCACAAATGTCATCTTTCCTCTAACTTTTCACAGCCACATTCCTTTCAAACAGAGGAGAGATACTAAGGCACAGTTTATTGTGTGTGTATACCTCACTGCTACGTTAATGAGATTCACAAGTCATTTTAAAAATCCACATTATGCCACGTCTTTGTGGCTTCTCGACTTATGAACATGAGCATCTGCGCTGCTGTCAACACTGAAATGATCCTTTGGCAAAGAAAGGAAGTAGGTATGAACTTTGTGAACTTGTAAAATGTTGGTTTGAACTTGTGCACCACTTTCAGCTGCGCTAACAGCTATGAAGCGGAATACAGACCCATACCCTGTGCTCTTCGTCACCCACCTTTTCTTTCTTTTCTAATTAATCCTCTGTGGAGCTTCACGCTCCTGCGGGGGAAGGCCAAACTCTGCTCTCTTGTTCCTGGCTACAGGAGACAGTAATAGATGTTCACCTATACAAAAAAGAACTATTCCAGGTCACAGGGATGGAGGAAAGTATGCTATAGTAAGTCAGAAGCTCAAGGTAAGTCCATTTTTACAGTAGGTTTGTTTTAGTCCAGAGTTCAAATGCCACCCCTTCATTTAACCTTAGTCAGCTTTCTGACTTCTTCACTACTGTTCTTATCTAGTGGTTTGCATGGGTCCTTTAGTCAATAAAGGGCAGCTGTGTACCACTGTTGAAATTAGATTGTTACCAAATTTGGACAGGTGGACCCAGCATTAACACTAGACTCTGTGTTTTGGAATAACTAGTTAGTACAAAGCAGTGTCCAACCATGTCTCCTATGTACACACGAGAATTGACAGAAGTAGTTGTGTGGATAATAAAAAAAATAAAAAGAGAGCTTAAAACTTTTACTAAGCTACAGTTTGACTTCAGAAAGGTCTTCGAATAAAGACATTAAAGAATAACTGGGAACAAGACAGCAGTGTTGGGATACTTGTAGTTTGCTTATTAAATGCAGACATGATTTCAGCATTATAATTGGACTGACTGCACATTTATTATACTGCAGCTCAACTGGAGCCGAACTCGTGCTTTTGATTTCCAGAAAGAGCTATTATATTAATCAGTGTTTTAGGGAAACCTCTCCCATAGTCGAAACTGTCAGCATGAGCTGACCAAATTTCATCCCCTTAAACTGTTGGATAAGGATGCCACCTTGGCTGCTCTCACTTGGCGCCCAGTTGTTTCTGATTGGAGGGCTTAAAGCGAAGCCAACGAAGCGGAGCATCACGTTTGATCTGCCAGGGCTCTGTTCCCTCATCCAAACAGAACAGTGTGAAACATAAAGGCAAAGCCAAAAAATACAGCTATAATTAGTTAGTCAGTTAGGCTTCACCCCTCTCCAGCTCAGCTGGCCGGGACGCCCGGTATAAACACACCCAGTCACTCACATACTGTGACCAGCCCCTACTTTAAGATTCATCTATAGACTCATGGCTCTGGTTTGTAATTGCCTCACAAGCCTGGTTACTGAGAGCCAGCCTATTAGGAGAGCGCCAGAGTGGAACATAACATTTTCAGTTTCAATTAGGTCTATGAGGACATGCATAATGCACGGGGGAGGTTTGGTCCCCTTGGAGTGGTGAACTGATGAACTCGTGGGGAAATGACACAGCAGTGGTCAGAAGAGCTGAGCTGAGCTGACTGTTTGCACAGCATATGGCTGTAAGATTTGTCAGCCTTAAGTGAATTAGTGTGTGCTCATTGGAGTGTGGAGATAAGTTTGGAATGAGCATTTGTGTGAGTGAGACAGAGAGAGAGAGACAGAGAGAGAGAGGCAGAGAGAGACAGAGAGAGAGAGAGAGAGAGAGAGAGAGAGAGAGAGAGAGAGAGAGAGAGAGAGAGGCGGTAAGCCATAAAAGAGAGGAAATTGCACCAGACTGAACTAATTGAATTACATTCACACTCATGCTGCTACAATTACCTGGTGTGGATTTTAGCTAACTGAGGTGCAGCAATCCCACATACTGGGACCTTTCATCTTGTGATGTGCCTCACCCAGCTTGTGATCGGCTACTGTCATCTTAAGCATAATGTTCATAATTCATATAATGTTATGCCATCTTGTTGTAGGTATATAATTCTCCCAACCGATTTCCTGTGGATACATTTGCATTGAATTATACAACAGATTATTTCAGCTGAGCCAGGGGTGTGTCCACCCCTGAAATACGATTACCCTTTACAGACATGCTCACTTTATGATAATGCTATGCAGTATGGGGCATAAACATGCAATATAAATGTGTTATTTTCACCTATTCTAAAATAGTGTATTTGAATATTTCTGCACACTGGGGTCCTTAAACAGTCTTAGATTTGTATAATTTGGATATGACTAAAAAGCTGAGACTCTTACGTAATTCATGTGCGATGACGTAAGTAACCATAGCAACCATTTCATTGTAATTAAATTATTTTTTTTAAAACTTTACAGCACTGCCTCCTGACACTTTACAACCACAAACTAGATACCTAGGGTATTCAAAAGAGACGTACGCCTTTCATATGTATAGTGACACTAACAGGGTTTCTAAGCAGTTTCCTCAAGGTCTGAGTGTCTTCATGTGGTACTTTGGTGGGATTAATGAATGTAGGCTCAAATCTGTGTACCAAGTGGTATCAACTCAACATAATTCTTTCAGAATTTGAATAGAAGCCGAAACAAAACAAAATGTTCGTGACAGATTTATGACTAGTAAAAGCTGCGTGCATCTCAAATTTATCTTCAGGTTCAGGAGGATGTGAGAATGTTTTTGGCATCTACTGTTGACCTGCTATCTACAGGTCAGGGTGTCAGCAAGCCACTCGCTAATGCTTTTATCTCTTGGATCCTTCTGTTGGAATATGGACCGGGCACCTGAAATTGTGCCTTTTATCTGTAAATTCACGTTACACAAACGGCAAATATCCTTAAAACATGCTCTAGTGCCATGGTTAAAAAACATGATTGCAGTGGTATAGCTTCAGATGGTGTGCTTTTAAACTATGAACAATAAAAAATACCAGTATTTCAGAATAAATCAAGAGTGAATTCTTTGTTCTCTGATTTTGATCTCCACTGTATATTGTCCTATAAAGTAGAAATATCTATAGTATAGTGTAAAGAGCATTGAAAGCTCAGAAATGTCAATGTTCAATGTAGTTGTTCAATATCAACATCAGAGCAGTCTCCCTCATGCATCCATCTCCATGGGCAGATATTTTATCTTTCCTCTACAGAGTGTACCTTCTTTGGTTCTTGTAATAATGAATGCATCACTGAAATTAGAAATGCTTGCATAAAGTTTTATAGACTTGCAAGACAGATGCTCTGATTAGATCTGAGTGTCTAATGGCCCCTGGTGCTCAGTAGGTTTGTGCTTCCCCCTTTTGACACTGTTCACCCTCAGGCTTCCAACCTTCATATCTGTGCCATCTTCTCCGTCTGCCAGTTAACTAACTTTGCAGACTCTAAACTCTCTGGCTTCCCCTCACCTGTCAGTCCCTCCTAGCCAAAGGTCTTGTGGAGCATATCATCTCCCTCATTCTCGCATTCACTTTCCCTTTTTACAAACCTGACGTATCAGCCTGCAGCCGTGTTAAACTAGTATGAAACTTAGCATTAAAGTCAAAGTTGAGCCAGCGCCCATAGCCCTACATTTGTTACCTGTAGTGTATATATTTCTAATAATTGTATATAATTTGTGATATGGTTTCATATGTTTCTAGGTAAGTCCTAAAGACGCTACAAAAAAGAGAGACGGGCTGAAAATGTGCAGGCAAGGATCATTTGCAAAAGCTAAAGTGCTATTGAGCTAGCCAATGATAAAATGTAGTTCTCCAGGAAGTTAAAGTATCAGTTTAATGGTGTCTTTAATAAGTTTTAGTGTGTCCCAATATCATTTTCCCCATAATGTTTAGCCTTCTTCAGGTTTATGTTGGACACCTCCTGCTGGAGCTATCTCTCAAATGTGCACTGGACTGTTTTCTTTCTGGCTCTGTGATACACAAACAATCCCCCACATTAGGCTGCATCGTGATGTGTGACCATCCATGGGTAGCAATTGACTCTACCAGAGAATGACAACAGGCAGAAGGCCTCCTCCCAAGCAATGGCAAGCTCTTTGTGTGTGTATTTATGTGATCGGTCAGGCCAGAGAGGCCAAGTGTGGCCGAGTGCCCGCCTCAGCCAGAGCAAACGAGACAGGACAGAACAAGCCATTTTCTGCAACCCCCTCTGGTTAAACTCCCTATTTTCACACCAGTCGCCCAGGAATTACTCTGTCTCTTTCTATGAGCGACATCCTGACGGCACAGTGGGAAGCAAACCCAGCAAGTGAACAGGAGGAGGCTCGGGGTAAGGCAGTGGCGGGGAGGCGTGGGTGAACAAATCAAATGAGAGACCTCAGAGAAGCAGCTGATAAAACGGTCTGTTTGGGTTTCTTTAGTTTAGGTTGGCCTGCAGACCTGCCCCTCCTGGGGAGTCGGAAACATATTGACATCCATCTTGTTTATGTTCATCTGCTGTTGTTTACTCAAGTCAAACATGGACAGGGCATTGTCTTGTCGGCTCTCGAAGGTGTATGTGACCTTCCCTCGACCCTCCTCTGTGCTTTAGCTCAGCAAGTAGAGTCGCTCTCAGATTTCCCTCTGGTCCTGTTCACCCGCATAAGATCACAGGGTCAAAGAACCTGACTTTACTTTAAGTTCAGACTGAATGTCCCAAGGGCTAAATTGTGAAGAACACACTGTCTGGTGCATTACGCTGATTGCTGGCCAGGTATTACAGCACAGGCAGTAGACTTTCCATTCTATGATTTCTTAACTTAACCCAAGTGCCAAATGCATCGTTCATTGCTACATTGTTTCTTTGTGATGTACCAATAGTAAAGGTATTTAGCATTCATTTGTTATTTGCATTTTCAATGAGTTTTTAAATATGTATGCTTCCTTTTGTGCTGATGAAAATTTCCTCAGTAGGGTTAACACAATTAGATAATAATTTAAGGAATCAGTCAAATAATCATAAAGAGCTTTGGAAACTTTTTTTGAGGGAAAAAACATGCATGTGCTCATTTGATGAAATAATATGTACACATCTATATAAAGCATGTTAACAGTATAATAATGCCCAGTCCTGGTAGGTGGCTGGTCATAAGTATGTGGACACAAAACACTTAACACCTATTAGGTGAGTGTTAAACATTTCTTCCCAAAACTGTTGCCCCAAAGCTGGAAGCACAAACTTTTCTTTGATTGAATCTAAAGGGCCCCAAAGACAATTATTACCCACATGGCTTTTGAAAACTGTGTGCATATTTATGGTTTGACCCTGAAAGTAAGGTGCAGAGGACTGATATTTATGCAGCGTTACTGGCTATTATTAACAGCACTGAGCAAGATTATTATCTCAAATATAATAAGTTAACTGCTGAGATATAATAATGCTAACATAAATAAAATACTAGAATATCACTCACTGATCAATCTGGAGCGCAGACTTCTTGAAGAGTTTGTTAGTACAATTCAACGCACAGTGAGCCATATAATTCGTCCGATATTTTCACGCAAATTTTGCAAATGGTATCAAGATGTGCACAAAAAACAGACTGCGGACAGCTAACGGCTAAAAATATGCCATTAATTTAGATTAATTAATCATAAAGCATGTAATCAATTAGATTGATTTCTTTAAATAGCCAATTCTTAATATTATGACATTCCATGAGTGCTGATTTACAACATCACTGGGACTTTTAACTACATCTATTACTCCACTTTACAACTGTCCTTTTTTGGGTCTTTTTCATCCCTTTATTCGGATAGAACAGCTGGAGGTTGACGGGAAAATCGGGGGCGGGAGGACACACAGCAAAGGGCCACAGTAACCTGGGGCCACTGCATCGAGGACTTTTAGCGTCTGTATATAGGGGGCCTGCTCTAACCACTGAGCCACCGGCCATCACCACTTTAAAACTTTTCTTACTGTTAATTACAATATGGGTCGTTAGACTATCTATCTTAGATTGTTTCAAACATTAGACCACAAAGTTGAGTCAAGTTGTAACCTCCAGGCTGGAAAATGAAAGCTAATGTGGAAGTGCCGAAAAAAAACACAGTTTGAGTGGCCCCTTGAGGCTGGCTCCAAAAGGGAGTCAATCCCTATAGATCCCTATGTTAAAATGCCCAACTTCACAGCAGAAATTTTTATATATATATATATATATATATATATATATATATATATATATATATATATATATATATATATATATATATATATAAATGGATATTTCCATAATGGGCAAAATTCTTGATCTTGCAATTAATAAAATTAGATCAAATGTACCAGAGGAGCTACCAAATAGACCTTATGTAATGTGTTTTAAAAAACAGTCACATTTCCAGACCTAGTGCTTCATTTGATAGTAATAATTACTTGGGGTCCTTGTCTTTAGTACGAAATATCTTGTTTACACCTACTTCATTTAAAAACCACGACTGTCTCATCATCAAGGTTATGCAATCACTAAGCACTTTACAAGTGACTGCATCAACTCAAGCCAGGTATAAAAGGTTTTGTAATCTACTGGACTACAAAGACTAAGAGGCCGCATTGAGTGAATTTAAGAACGTAAGAGCCCTGATGAATAATAGCTGTCCAACAGTCAATGGATCTTTATGCCGGCTGACTTGAGAGCAAGATAAACTCTGGTTCTTATCCCTTTATCTCAGCTGTACAGCTGAAGAACACGGACCGTAAAAAACATGATAGTTGATGGCATATTTTGTAAATAAATTAATTACTCTTCAGGGGAGCAAAGACAGTCATGTAACTGCAGGGTCGCAAACTGTTTGAGCGAAAGATAGAGCGCGATCCACTCTCTGAGGAATCAAATTGCTATTTGTTTGCTCTTAAATGTTATGTTAATTGTTCATGGTGAGAAGGCATCTTCACAAACGCACGATTATGTGCACTGCAAAAGTCAAGCAAGTTAGAGAGGATGCATGTACTCCAGGATAAGGCATATATAACCAGGATAAGGACATACGTATCATAAGGATCATGACTGCCTTCAAAAACACTACAAAGTCCTGTACTGAGTCTCAGTTTCAAAATCTTTGTACTTGCTCCCACTCTTTCATTCCTCATGTATGTGCTACTCACACACCGCACGCAACACATGGGAAATGTAAAAAAAAAAAACATGCACACATCAAATATATAAATCATTAATCTCACATTTGTATATACCATTCATACATTTTTCATGACTCTTCGAATAAGCTGTCAGAGCCAATTTAACAGTCCCATAAAGCCTTACTAATTAGCATGATGGTCTGGTGAGATTGATCACTGAAGATCTAATGAGTTCCCATAGAAACTCAGGTTTTACTCATGAACAATCTAGCCATGCGTTTATACTGTAGTGTATATGCAAAGGGCAGACGGCAGTCGGATTATATGCAATAACACAATGTAATGAATAATTGATTTCAGGCTTTCGGGTGAGGGAAGGAAGAGGTTGCCAGGACAACCAGTAAAGCACTACTTTCTCTCACTTTCTCCATCTCACACACACACACAGTCTGTGATAAGGCTGTCTAATTTGCCCCGACCTATCAGTCTCTATACGCTGCCTCCACATGGGCAACCTTTAATTGTTTAACTTATAGGTCCCCCTTCCTTCTAACCTGGACACACACGGACACATACACACACACACAGTCTTTCCTCTGGTGAGGGGCATGCCATACAACCTCTTTTATATCACAGATGTAAGAAGATGTATATTCTTTGTACTGCCTTGTTTTGTCTGCTGGACATGCATCATTAGCTGTGGGAAACAATGGTAATGGCCTGGACTCACAGTACCATCAGCACCAACCTGATATGTTGGTAAGCATTTTAATCACAAAACCCATATTTTCATAATTACAGGGTAATTAGCAGGCAGCAGAATACAGTGTATGAAATTATTGGCTGTTTAACTGCAAAGTAAACCAGGATGTAAACCGGGCACAGCTATCTGTCATTTTTTTAGGGTCTTATTAAATCAAGATTTAGCCGAATCCACCAGCTTCCTGCATGTGTACATAATCATGCGTATAGTAGTGTATTGGTACAGTAACACGAACATGCTTAATTTATTACAGTTGCATAAGATAGAGGATTTGGGGATATAAACCACAGAAAATGAATACAAAAATCTGATTAGGAAATTCAGTTAATATGGCTCCCAGCCTTTAGGCCAACTCAGACAAGCTTTGAAGACAGTGGGTGAAAAGTCACAGTTAAAGTTATTCTTTGAGTGCAGTGATTCTCACATGCTCTTCAGAACTCACAGATATGGACAGTTAGTGTGTTATTAATTAGTGAACTTGAAGAAAACTTAGGAGTGTCTAAGACAGGCTTTTTGTCTTGCAGTGAATACTCCACTTTGATCTGATGGGTATAAAACATGTTGGATGGATCCAGATGACTGGACCCATACCGAGCTCCATTCACATGTTCCTCTGATTAAAAAGCCTTCCTCAATCCTCCAGGTTCCTTTGATGCTTTTTAGAAGAAAGAGAAAAAAAAAAAAACCTTTAGGCGTGGCTGAATGATGCAATGTTGAGCTGTTCGTGCTCCTGTCAGAAAAAAAAACGTATTGGAAAAAACAGGCTTGAATTGAAAAAGCAGACAAGGACTTTACATACTGTATATCCATGTGTGTGCAGGGGCTTGATTTGGCTCAGGCTCTAGCAAGTTTCTCTTTCTTTCTCTCAGTCTCTATCCTCCTATCTCCCTCTGTTGCTCTGTTCATTAATCAGCCCTTTATTAAACAAAAGCAGCTTCCAGCGCTGCCTAAAAGGTGCATAGATAATCTTGACATGAAGACAGAGTATTTACCCTCCTTACCCTCTACCTCTGCACTGCATTCTGCATGGTAATGGAGGGAAAAGCTTGTGCGGTGTATAAAGAATGATTGAAAATACCAACCTTTGTAAATATTACATACAATTCCGTTTAAGGGTCTTGGAGCTATTGTACTTCAGGGTGCCAAACACCCGCTGCCAAGTACAGTCTGTGTGGAACGAGGTGATGTGTATGGACACAATGAATGGTGAGGTGAATTATCCACTGCAGAGACAGTCTGAAATTTAATTACCACTGTTCAACAGTATTGTTTTTAAAAAGTACACAGGCAATTCCGAGGACCATTGTCTAACCATTCACAATGAAAGCGATATAGCCAAGTTGTGCAATCAAACACCCCACAGCAGAGAAAACTGGGCCAGGATGTACTTTCTTAGAACAACTGAGAATTTAGAAGTTATAGTTTACTAGTCTATGGCAGAGGCTAAGGGACTCAGAGGGAAAAAAAATAATAGTGTGTAAAAGTTTGATGTGTATAACAATGACAATGAGGTGTCGAACTGGAAAAGAGCCCTTAATAGGTAGGTACCTGCCTGCCCTAGGGACCACACTTGCGTCTTATTGGTCATCCATTCACAAGACAGCGGCACATTCTCCTCACCACCAATCAGCCAATTACAGGCTCCATAAAAGGAGGCCTGCTGGCAGCAAGGCAGTCTTTACAAGCCCTGCATCTCAGGGAAGGGAGACGACCCTGTCACAGAATCATAACAATGATGAATATGGCTGTGAGTTTACGGCAACACCACTGTTTCTATTAATGCGAGGTGGCCGTAAAATGGCCATTCATGGGAACTAGACAGCATGACCCTCTTTGAGGCTTCGGAAAATGATATAAAATACTGTAAGATAATGATAAGGGCAGGGAAAGAACTGTTAATCCAGATGTGGTGAATATTTATTAGTGTCAAAAGGGAAGGGGCAGTGCTAATGTTGCTTTTCGGCAGCTGCTAATGAAGCCAGCTATGAGGCTGACACTAGTTTGGAGTTGCGCAGAAGGGCAGACAAAGAATATTTTGCTACCTCTGTTTAAATATTCAGTTCTTTTATAGAGTAGTGCCAGACCATTTTATCCTGCAATTATTAATCTGTCCATTTCAACAAGGTCTAAGCAGATTCTGATCAGCATTAGCTGCCTGCCTGTCTGGCTTGAGTCCATTTATCTTTGATTGCACTGAGCATCAATGACTCTACACCACATTATCTACCCCGCCAATGATGCTGTTCATTCAGTGACTCTATGCATTTTAATGTCTGAATTGCAGCCGATCCCAATGTTACAGCAGTCGTGCCTGAGAGCAATGGTAATGACACAAAAGTGTATGCGTTTGTGTGTATGTGTGCAAGCCCATCTGATGTTTGGAGCTCTCATGTTTGATCTGTACTCAGTGTTATTGGGAATACCAGTAATAAATGACTGGGACCCACTTTTACCTCAAGCATAATTCTAAATTCTTCAAGGTGTGGATTCTAAAAAAAACACTGTCAATATTTTACGATTACATCACAGAGTTGACTGCATAGCAACAATATACTCCAACACATTATTAGCTTGAGATGTATGAGAGGCTTTGGAGCAAGGTCTACAAACAGTTACTGTTTACATGCACTTAGGTAAAACAATCTGCTTTTTGCACAAAGTGATTTCTCTATTGCAAACAAGAAACATGGTTTGGGTAATTGGGACACAGGGTTGGAGACATTTCCCCACCTTGATGGGTCCTGGAGAAAGCAGACTTGGTCATGTATATGTATAACAGGATTTCTGTTTGGCTTTGTGCATGCATGCATGCGTCTTACAAAGACTTCCGACAGGGGAAATATAGCTGTGACAGCACTGCGGTTTGGATGAAAGAAAAGATCATTATACACCGATGTATCCTTATATTCAAAAAAGTTCAATTCAAAGTCCAACTAAAAGTGAAAGTTCAGAGGATTTGAACTCTTCTAACACTCTTCTCTCTCACACAGAAGAATAATATTGCTCAAATTTACATCCATGTTTTAAGTTTATAAGCAGTCTAGTTTAAAAGTAACACAATCACATGGTCCAGTCAGTTCTCCACGTTGGATCAGCATGAGGAGCAGGAACTAGCCTATATTAGCCTATGTTAGTCCTATGTTCCCTGCCCAAGTTTATAAGCAGTCTAGTTTAAAAGTAACACAATCACATGGTCCAGTCAGTTCTCCACGTTGGATCAGCATGAGGAGCAGGAACTAGCCTATATTAGCCTATGTTAGTCCTATGTTCCCTGCCCAAGTTTATAAGCAGTCTAGTTTAAAAGTAACACAATCACATGGTCCAGTCAGTTCTCCACGTTGGATCAGCATGAGGAGCAGGAACTAGCCTATATTAGCCTATATTAGTCCTATGTTCCCCGCTCAAGTTTATAAGCAGTCTAGTTTAAAAGTAACACAATCACATGGTCCAGTCAGTTCTCCACGTTGGATCAGCTTGACGAGCAGGAACTAGCCTATGTTAGCCTATCTTGTAACCCTTTTTTCCCCAAAAGGGTCCTATGTTCCCTGGTCGCATAAGCCTATGCCTTCGCTGATTTAATTCAGCATTTTGTTAGGGCTAGAGGTTACGGTTAGGGTCAGGTATAGGGGGGTAGTGTTGCCGGAGAATTCAGCACGTGAAGCCTTTGATTGCAAACCCATGTGCAGTTATAAGAACACACAGAAAGCTTGTCTTGCCTTTAGCTGTGTGTTCTCATTTGTCATTAGGAGTTAACCATCCAAAGGGATCTAATTTCAACGTTGTAGTTAGCTCACTCAACAAATTCAAAAGTATTAGCTGGATGACACATGCCTTGTGGTATCTCTGTGCATGCATGTTATCAGTGACGGTACAGTTGGACTTAACTTCATACATAATTCAGTGCAACACATAAGAGATATGGAACAGTTTGATCTTTATTCTGTGGAACTCAAACTGTTCAGATATGTGTGCTGTACATGCTGGTACAAACTCACATCTCGTATGCTCAAGGCTACTGACAACTGCTTCCTTGGTTGATATTTTGCTATGGCAGTGTTTTTTTTAATACAGTTGGTAGATTGGCAAATGGAGCTGGAGAGAGATGAAGACTGAAGATTGTTCCACTATCAGGGGAGAGAGGCTATAGCCACTGGCCACTGTGAATAGAGCATAGCAGAGATACGCTGGACCTTTGTTGACACAGGTATAGAATTCCAGGTCTTATCTGTCTAAGTCAAATGGAACAGAAGATAATAGGTATTATGCATATTACAAAAGACTTTTGTGGAAACATTGTTCTATGCATGCATCACAAAACTCTCAGACAAAATGTACTGGATAATAAGTATTGTTAGCCATAGCTCTAAGGAAAATATCTTAATTCCAAGTTATACAAGGAACTTATACAAACAGATAATCAGGCTCATTTATAGTTTATAACTCCAGTGGTAGCGGATAAAATATCTGACTTGCCTTCCATCTGGTAACATTAATGTACTGTAATTTATGCTCTAAGATGAATCTTTCCCACTCTTGCCCCACCCTCTTGACAGTTTCTCATTTCTTCTATCATCACTTGTCACCAACTGACGGTGAGCAGTGCATCCGTGCTCGATGTTCATCTGCTCTCCCTTTTCTTAGTGAGATGTTCTTCCTCTTTTGCCATCAGCCCCCCGCCCCACTCAACCCAGTCCAAAAGCCCTTTGATGTGTCACTTCACATCTCACCCTCAAAGCTGTGAAATCTCAATTTTCTGATAAGGGCAACCTCAATTTGTCAGGAGATACTATTTTTAGATCTGACAGAGATAGAGCTGCATGAGTTGCAATAATTCTTAACAAGTACTTAGAGGCCATCGCCACTTTTGTGTGGCGTTAAAGCCTTGCTGCCCCAGTCGATTCATTTGAAAAAGACACATTGAGGAAGTAGATTTGAAATGATGCTTGGCAGAGCTTATATTCTGCCACTGTATTATACATGGGTACAGCATGGTACAACTTCCTGTTTGAATAATAATGGATTGGATTTATAAAAGGGCCTTTTCTCAGTACTTTGCGCTTTACAGAGTCCAGGTTCCAATCATTCTCACAGACATAAATGGTGGTGGTAAACTAGGATAGTAGTCACAGCTGCCCTTGGGCAGACTGATACAAGCGTGGTTGCTATTCAGCACCTACAGCCCCTCCGACCACCTCCTCAAACATACAACATTCATACACATTCACACGAGGAAAGGTGGGTGAAGTGTCTTGCCCAAGGACATAACGACCATGAAACAAGTAGGGCAGGGCAAGAAACTCATACCTCCTGAGGGTTTAAGCTTTTTTGATATCTCAATACATCCCACTTTGTGGATCTTAGATAGTACTGCCTCCATCCAAACAATATTCAATAACGTAGTATATTAAGCAGGATTTGGCACGAGGTGTGCCCTCATACAGATACATACCAGAGTGAATACTATGAGAGAAAGTACAAAATACACGGGGCAAGCTTGCACAACCCATCCGCATTTTAATTATTGTTGTGGTACTCAAGTGGGAGGAGTGCTGGGGAGTTTGTTGTGAAGCATAGCTTTGTGTTACCTAAAGGATTTTTTATAAAAAATAGTGGCTAATTTTTGCGCATTTCCAAATTGTGCCAGCACAATGTGGAGCTACACTTTGTACAGATTGCTAACGTTACCTTTGAAAAAGGACAATCCGCCTTGCAGACCATCAGGTTTAGAGTTTGACCGGGGTGACTACTGTCAGGAAAAGGAGAAGAAATCCTATCAAAGCAGAAAAATGCTGTTCCAAGAGTGGTTGTTTCCATCTACACTACATGCATGTTGGGGCTCTTATAACTACGTACCCTTACTTTCTAGTATACCCCCCGCCATAACTACAGCCACGATAGGTCGCTGCCTCACAACAAACGTAAATACATGGTGCCATATGCTGCGTACACAATCACCTTTGTAATATTCTAATAATTTTTAAAAGCTTTTGCAGAGGAAGTTGTGTTGAAGGACCTATGTGATTTAGCAACAATTATAGGTAAAATACAACACTGACCAATTTGATAAAACTTCCTCAACAATTTGAAGTCAACACACCTAACAAATCTCTAACTAAGACTTCTACGTCTATGAACTTTCTCTTTTTCTTGCTATCACCAAGTTGTATCCTTTATGAGGAAATAAAAGACCCATAAAATAAAGCCCTAACAGATCAATTTACTGCAAAAATGCAATTAATGATAGTTAAAACGTAATATTGATCAACACTTAAGATTGCCTAGATTTTTCACTCCAGTTTTGTCACTTTCCAAAGCTGCAAATATACAACCTAATAACATCTTGCATTAGGTCTTGAAAAATGTTGTTGTTCAGCTGCTGACCATTATCCAAAGTACAAGATATAGTTTTATGTTTCTGGAGTTTTCCTACTTTCCAGACCCTGCAGGGGCCCTGTAGTGAAAGGCACAGGATGCAGACCTTACAGGTGTATTCATACTGAAACATCCCACAGTGTATTTGTCTGGTCCATTTATTCAGTGCACTGCACACGGAGAAAGCTGAAAATACATCCAGTGTGTAATATATGGTTTTCTTTGACTCCATACCACACATTTGCACACACACACCACATATACTTCCCTCAGACTTAAGCAATTTAATTTGATTTTGTGATGTGAGACAGAAGTGGAAATAAATTATACTTAAAATGGTATATTGAATAAATTCAGAAAAATGTCTCTTGAGAGGAACCGGGTAAGAAAAGAAGAGTACCTCTGTGCAATAACAGGCACTAATCTGAAATAAGATGTGAATATGAATACACCAATATGAATACGCCTGATTCATAATCACTAAAATTGAGTTTCTTTTATGAAGTTAATATTCTGATTTTAAATTCCAGACTTTCAAAAGCCATCAAATTAACAGGCTGATCCTTCACGCAACACAGTTTCATTTTGGGTGAGATGTGCTCATGTAAATTAAAATCATTCACACATTTTTTTAATACAAAACTCGTTGATTGCTGCCATGTATAGTTCAAATGAAAAGTAGCCAGATGGTGTGCAATAAATTATTAAAACCATACATGGACTGACCCCTACCAGGAATGATTAATCCCCATTAAGTAATTACTAAGGGATCAGATTGCCTGACATTGGATTAGCCTTGAGATCTAGTTTAGTTTTACACATTATGGTAAAGAAAATGCCGGCCATTTGGATAATTCTTTTTTTTTTTTTCCATTTATTTCAGGCAGCATTCATTACAATAGCATTTGCACAAAAAACAGCAACATTTGAATGCAATTTGTGCCTGAAAAGAGTGGGTAGAAGAAAAAAATCGTATGTATACCCCACCCCTTTTTCTCATTGTCACAAACCGGGCCGCACGGCCATGACGAAACAAGGAGATGCACACATGAGACAATTAACTAATTATTGATTTCAGAAAAAGTAACTTAAACTAATCATGGCGTGTGGAATCAGTGGTGTAGGTGAATGCATGAGTGAAGAAGTGTGTGTGTGCAATGTTGTAAGAAGGATGAACAGAAACCCAAACGCCAAACAAAAGGTGAACAAGGCGTCTCTGGGAGGAGAGCCAAACTGACCAAGCTCCAGGAGAAAGTTAAGAGCACCCAGACTCTCACAGCCCAGGTGATGCCAATGCTGCTGACGACCCTGCTGATGTCAGAGGGAGAGAGAGAGAGAGAGAGAGAGAGAGAGAAGGGAGGGTCGTCACACCCCAGGTGTTCCCAATCTGCTGACGACCCTGCTGATGTCAGAGGGAGAGAGAGAGAGAGAGAGAGAGAGAGAGAAGGGAGGGTCGTCACACCCCAGGTGTTCCCAATCTGCTGACGACCCTGCTGATGTCAGAGGGTGAGAGAGCAGGGAGGGTCTTCACACTCATCAAGTGTCTTAAACAGAATGTGTATTGTCACTTCCTGAATTTTTGCAAGTAAATGTAAATAAACAAAACAACACCTTACATAATGTTTAGGTAGCTGATCCACTTGAAGTAACTGATAATTATTATTATACTTTTATATTCGATCATTATGGCGCTTAGCAAAGCAAGATGATGATAAATAAACAAAAAAGCAACACATATGAATGTCAGGACAACAAGTCCAAGATGGTAATGAAGACAATTATTGATTTAAGATAACCCTGCTTATACATATTGTAACCTGATAAAGCGTTTGTATAATAATTTAAATTTGTAGATGCTTTGGCGTTGCTTGAGCTGGATATCCAGCATATTCCATAGCTTCACACCTCGTACCCACAGACAAAAGCCTTTGCGAGTAGTTCAGATCTTTGGTAGAACAAAGTTTCCATAACCCCTCAAGTTGTAAGCATTATCTCCTTTTTCAAAGAGTTGTTGCAGGTTAGGCGGCAATAATTTAACAAATGCTTTGTAAAGAAATATCATTGTGGTAAACTTAACCAAATCATCAAGCTTCATCAATTGCGACTGACAGAAAAGATGATGAGTATGCTCAAGAAAACAGCTTTATGAACGATCCGCACTGCTCGCTTTTGTAACATATTCAAAGGGATTAGTGTGCACTGGTAAGTATTGCCCCATACTTCCACACAGTACATTAAGTAAGGAAGTACCAACGAGCAGTATAAAGTACGGAGAGCAGTGTAATCCAAATATGGCTTCACTTTGTTCATAATTGAAATGCTTTTGGCAATTTAAGTTTTTATTTGCTTGACATGAGACTTCCAAGACAATTTATTATCAATTATGACTCCTAAGAATTTAATTTCATTCACAGTATCAATTGGGACACTGTCAATGATAATTTTGGAATCCGAACTTCTCGCAAGGCTACCAAAAAACAACGCTTTGGTTTTGTTCAAATTTAAAGACAGTTTATTTGTATCCATCCGTCTTTTAATTATGCTCATTTCCTTATTCACCGTATCTATAAGCTCATCATAATTTGTGTTACTATAGAAAATGTTTGTGTCGTCTGCAAAAAGTATAAGCTTCAGAATTTTGGATAGATTAAAAATAGAATTTATATACAAGTTGAATAATTTAGGCCCCAACACAGACCCTTGAGGAACACCGCATGTAATGACCAATTGTTTTGATGTATGCTGCCCTATTTGAACATACTGTGTCCTACCCGTTATATAGCTTTTCAACCAATCTCCAGCCACACCCCGCACTCCATATTGGCCAAGTTTGTCAAGTTTGTAAAATATGAAATTTGAATAAAACAAACGTGCCAACATTGAAATATTGCCAATATTGAATCTTCTATTCCCTGTCAAATCAGTGGGAAAACACTGATGCCATTCATTATCCAGGCATTTTTTATGTTCTGTCAAAACAAATGAATGCATGCAAGTAGTCTCATGGGTAGAGATGTTGAGATTTAGAGTGCTTTCTGAAAAAAAATAAAAGTATGGAAAATGTAGATGTGTATCATGCAATTTAACAAACCACCCAGCCTTAACACTGCTAGCTTGAAAGCAAACATTGCTCAGCACGTGGGACCAGATTAGGGATGCATTTTAGCATTTTGTAACCTTCAAAACTCAATTGCAATGTAAACCAGGTGTGGTTAGGACACAGCACAGACAGGTTTGTCTCAAGAGCAAACAGAAGTTGTTCCTAAAAAATGTCTTCATTGTCTAATAGACATAAATTGTGTTGAGGTAAAACAATGTAGGGTTGGCTGTATGCAACAGTAGTGTTGTCTGTGAGACTGAAATAAGCATAACCAAACAGACAGAGGAAGAGAGAAACGGAGACTGGCTGAGTGTCACCAGCTTAAGTAGAGTAGCAGAAGATCAGGTGAGCCAAATCAATTTAACGATCTCTCTCTCTTTCTCTCTCTCTCTCCCTCCCTAGCTCTCTCTCTCTCTCTCTGTTCGTCTTATCTGCTGAATAGGGGTGCTTAGTCTTTAAATTAAATCAACCAGATTTAGCCACGATCTTTATCAGCCAAACACATCTTTGTTGTCAGCTGTTAAATTTGTTCTCCTCTCTGCTGCTGTCAGTTGAGTCGTTTTGACCCTCCTCCACCCCATTCACCTCCAGTTCATCAATTCCAGCACCCAGGTCTCAGCTCACCAGAGGCCCGCTCCTCTTTCACACTCTCAGTTTTCAACATCCTCTTCATTCATCACCATCACCAGTGTCTAGACTCCATCGGAGGGTATCCTACACTACTCACAGCTTCTCTAACCCCTTTAAAATATGATGACCTCACAATGGAGTTTAATCTTCTGAGACTTTTCTCATTTATCATCTTCATTGTGCACGTGCCAGTAAATAATTCTTCACTTAAATGAAGTCTCCCCTGATTATAATATAGCTGAGGAAAAATGTAATGTTTAGCTTTATGTGAATTTACCACTGTCCTCCCTTTTCAATCCAAACTCTGCTACAGTATGCATCCCTTAGCAAGAAATGAACATCACAGTACTAGAGTTTTGATTTGAACAAATTGTTTGTTGTGGAGTTACATATACTACCTTTAACAAGTACACAGGAGTGACAGCAAATTATCTATAATAAACATTCAAGGCAAAGATGTGGTGGCACTGTTTATTTCTGCTTTATGTTATATTGAAAACTAGCAGTATAATGGCTTATGTATTCAGAGACTGCTTACTTGGATCATCCCTGCCTAAAGCAGCTTCTAATCGAGGACAATGATAAGCCTGGATTTCTACCTTTGAAAGCACTGTGCTTATAAATGAAAACAGGATAGTGTTAGGGATGTTGAAAATAAGTAAGAAGTTTGAATACAGCACACCAGCATTTTCCCCTTAAGATTGTACTGGCAAAACAGGAAAGATTCATTACTGCCACAATCCAATATTGGACTTACTTTCTGTATGATCTCATCCTTATACTGCAGACTGGTGGAGTCAAACAAGTGGCCAGGGTGGCATCTTTAAACTTTGGTAAAAAACGACCCTTTCACCGTTTTTATCGGGCGTCACCTTGCATGACCACACCACTATTCACAGGGCATCACATAAGGCACGCTTGAGTGTCACTTTAGTCCCAATATAAACATGATTATTTTAACCTAACCCACAATAATTTCCGAACTATACCTAAGTGTGTTGACAAGTGACACCAAGCGATCCTGACAAAGCATCCGTATGTGATAAATTGGAATGAGAGCAGGTTGCGAGGATGTGATGTCACACTTTGTGTATTACCATCTTGAAGCCAGAAGACTGGCATTTTGCCATTGCAATATTGGAAGTCCAGAGTCCGAAGTGACTATATTTATGACAAGAGGGCAGAGCTAGGGGTATTTGCTATCCAAGCAACCTTTCAGTGGCGCTGCACAAAGCTACACACTAAAGAGGGAAAATGTTATCGATTTTCAATAGGCTGAAACAAATCCTCCAGTGGAATTTGTGCTGCCGGGTGAGCAGGGAGCTCCCAACACTGGTGCCTTGGCATGTACTATAGTCAAACGGAGCCAGTCGAAAATCAGTAGTTTCTATCACAGTAAGTTACCAGCTTAAGATAGTGCTAGCTTGCTAGATAGTTAGCAAGGTGCAACCATGAGTGCTAATTTAAGACCCAATACTGGTAATACCCAAAGACAAGCTCACAGCAATTTTTAATGATCACAGTACTATGAATATCTATCACTAAGCCTTTTTCCTGATTGACAAGTCATCATGTAGCCCGCCCTAAAGCATCCCCTGCTTTATCGTCTATTTGTCTCTAAACAGGACCATCATTTACTAAATGAACATCATGCTGTATTGAAGAAGACTTGAAACTAGAGATTGAGACATAAACTCATTAGGAAAATGATTACTGAGGTAATAAATCAAGTGAGAAATAGCATCATCTTCTCACTGACAATGCAATCTGACCTTTTTTTGTTGGAGCCAGGGGAGTTGCTCTGCTAGACATTAGAAAGAATGCAAGTTTAAGACACTTCTTCACTGCCTCCACTTTGGAGCAGGGCGGTCATATGAAAAGGAAGCTGGTACCACAGTCTTATAAGCCATTGCATCCACAGCAGATCAGTAGCATGACCTGGAAAATGAGTTGAAACTGGGTACAAAGTATTTACCTATGAGTCAGAACGTCATCCCAATGATGGACAGCGGGGAGATGCACCTGCACCAGCCTTGTTTGGGTTGTAAAGTTAAAAATGGGGAGGTTTCGGACTCATTGTGCTTGAGTCTCTGTATAATAGGTATGACTATATACTGTTAAGGGTTATCTTCACATAATGTGAATCCACAGTATAGCTTGTGGTTCTAAAGTTAATGTCCTATTAGATTCTATGATATCCCAGTCCTACATTTTTGTTTGTGTTTTCATAAAACAAGAAAATGTGTTTAAAAGTCAAGGCTTATTGCCAACATACTTATCTCGGTCTAACATATGATAGAATGGAATGCCTTGCTCTATAGTTCTTCAACAGCCCAGACAATCATGGACATTGAAATGACAGACTTGTGGTCACAAGCACACTTTGTCTAACCTTTGGGCTACTGCTGGCCCAGTTTGTCTTAAATGGTAATGTTCTGCTTTGAAGTTTCCCTCTATTGAGGAAAAGGAAATGTCCGGTCTTATGAGACCACATACTATAAAGCCAGCTCACACAACTCTGATTTTATATTACATACAGAGCAGCTCACTGCGTAAAGGTCGCTGTGTTAGATCCGTTCTGACCCTCAGAAAAAGGCTTTTACCGCACTTGTTTCTTTCTTTCCAACAAAATATTTCAATGGCAATTTGATTACCTGCTGCTGTGGAGATAGAAAGAGCAATTTGAAGACAGATTGACCTTTCCTCTCTGCCTTTTCTATCTACAGCATCTCATCAATTCACACTGCTCCCCAAGTTCCCCGCAAATATCTGTGATACTGAGAGGATTGTACCATAAACCCTTACAGTTTTGCCATTTTTCTGTATATGTGTGGTGTCACTGTTGTGTCCCTGAATGGAATTTGCAGTGGGTACCTCTGACCGCTAGGCTTCAAGATGAAGTCTTGCCTGCATTTTTATTAAAGCAAAGACGATACAGGCTCTGTTGCAATTGTTTTGTCCGTGTATGATAGAAAAGGAGAAAAAATGTGACAGAGAAAGAAAGGGAGAGAGGTGACATTGCCCTTAGGCATTGTTATATATTACCTCTACAATGCGATGCTGAATTCAAAACATTGCTCCCTCATTCCAGCCAGGCAACATGGAGCTATTATGCTGCGAATAGAAACATGCCGTCTTCATGTATCAATTTACCAGTGAACCCTAAAAAATGCCTCGGCAACAAGATGTGACCCAGAAATGTCAAATCACGCCGATGTAGTGTCCTAAGATGGAGAGAAATTATGCAAGGAACAAACCTGCTGGCAGAAGTGATCAACCACGAATTATTATTTTCAGATTCACAAAGCAGCAACTAATTTGAGGCAGTGACACCAATTTCCCATAGGCCAAGTATTCTCTATCTACTATTAAATACCAAAGGGACACGTGTGTGAGTGAGCATGGGGGAGATGTTGATGAAGGATGGATTCCATCAGCCCCCACCACCCCCAACATCTCCCACCATCCCCCTCTTGCAGTGGTGATGTAGGATTTACAGGTTGTTTTTTTTACACATCTCCTAGCAACCACAGCTTGTGCCATTAACCATATGGTATCCCTGTAAAAAATAATGGCAAAAACATAATAAGACTAAGGGTTAAATGCTAACATGCGCATGCTAACATGCCCACAATGACAATACTAGCATGGTGATGTTTAGCTGGTTCAAAATTTAATGATTGAAAAAAGTAGGATAGCATTCGATGACATGTCTTTGTGAAGACATGGAGCCATTCATTTGTACAAAATTCCATGGCAACCCATTCAATACATCTTCAGATAGTTCAGTGTGGATCATAGTGGTGAATTGACGGACTTGCCTATTGTCATGCTGTCCGTGCTAATTCAGGCTATTTCAGCACATTAACTGATAATATCAGATGCTACAATCATACTATAATTATTATTTTTTTAGTTTATTTGTTAGGGACAGTACTTAATACACTGTAACAGGTTAGAATAACATGATACAGTTGTATTGAATACAGGAATTATAGCCAAGGCTATATCTGGTTAGGCTTTTTCTGTCTAAAAGATCATAGCATATCATTGTTATCAAAAGTTCATAAACAAATTGAGCACATAATAAAAAGCCACATTAACATACATGTGACATGACCATATAAAAATTAGACATTAAAGGTTGGATATGTAAAATCTTTATTAAAAAGTGTATCTATTTTTTAAAAATAGTACACCCACGGGGCGTTTTGAAGGGCACATAATGAAAGTATTGCTTCTATTGAAAGTATATATTAAGTCTGAATCAATATTTAAAAAATATTTTGGCGGTTTTGACAATGACTTTCTGTCACGCTCTGTTTACACTGTACCAGCTAATAGTGGCTGGCTTTACGGGTTGTCTGTTGTTTGGTGCAGCTACTGTAGACTGGCACTGGGTGAAATGGAGCCTCAGCGAAGGGGGTTGTATTTTTCCCAGCAGCTGAGTTACCGGAGACAGGCAAAAACGAGAGTCAATATAGGCCAAGTATTCACTCAATGGACTGAGATAAAGGAGTTTGCCGAAATGGCTACGTTTCTTCCTGATCAGTAAGCTAACTTTCATGTTTACTGTCAGGTAAACTCCTCATCTATACTAGTTTTTTAATGTGCGATTTGCCGGAGAGGATGGCTTCAAAAAGGCTCTGTACTCCTGTTGGCTACTGGGCCTGGTCTGACCAACCTGGCAACCCGACTGCTGGAATTATTTTTTGCTGTTGCGACTACGATCTTGAGACACTAGATGACAGTGTTCTGCTCATTATACATATTCAACTCTCTAACATCCCATTACAATTCCCTCTAAAGAGCACTAATTATCTGTTTTTTAGTTCAAAACATGGAACAAACTTGTCTGTTTAATTCCATTAGGGCATCCATCCAAGTTTATTGCTACAGGCTAATGGTACCTCCAATGTGGTTGTCAGAGTGCCAGTTGAGGGCTGCTTCTGCACTATGGTTGTTTTGTAACTTATGTTTTGTGTCTCTTGCACATTTACACGCACAAACAGCTGTAAATCTGCAACAGCCTGATGTGATTTTGTGGGAAGGGGAGAGGCTCTAGCTGTTAATGGTGTTTCAAATCGGTGTCCTTATCTGTCCTGCATATTGCTTCTTGTGGCTTGATGTGATATGTTGCACGTATCCTTGACATTTTCTCTGAATACCTGTGTCGTGCTTTCAGTCCCCCATCACATTTCTCTGGACTTTATTCCTGAAAGTATCACAGCACTCCGGTGAACATTTTATATCAATTTAACGTCATCATCCCCAGGATTAATAAATTAGCTTTAGGCAACAGAGTAACTTATTATAAAATGTTATAACACAGTATATGTGTTTGTAATGTAACTACCGTGACACACTGGACATGAACGGACGTTAAAGCTCAAACCCCTGCTGGTGTTTGTTTGACCCATTGACCACCCCACCCTCCCTCTTTCTGTGAAGTACAGTATGCCGCTTTCTTACTTGGAGCACTTGCTCTGAGCGTCTAGTATCACTCAGATGGGTTTACTGTTTGAATCCTGGCATATGGCTTTAATGCACAGGCCACCCTGGTGTGTCAGTGCCAAAACATAAGTATTTGACACCCTGGGAATGAAAACCCAGCCTGCTTATTCACATTCACAGTACATGTCTTTATCATTGTAAAATTGAAACATACACAAAGCCTTTACTGCAGACAGACACTCAATTACATGTTTTGTGAACACTACAAGGTATATTGGGTGCCTAACTGTACACCATGAAATTACTGCACATGGTGAAATTATTTTAATTGGAGCATGTGGCAAGGAACAGGCCCGTCGTCAAAGGGGGGAAACACCTGTACAGTTGTCCTGGTCCCTGCAGGTGGAAGGCCCAAGGAAACTGTTGAAGAAAAAAATCTTCTGTTGCTTAACTCTTGCCCTGTCACCATAGGTCAAGAGTTAATCAGATTCACCACTTTGTATCCCTGTAGTGACGGAATCGCGGTTTTCCTGTTTTTGTGTTTGTGTCCTTCAAACTTTAACATATGTAGAAGACTGTTGCTCTAATTTCGAAGTCTAAGGCTAACCAATATGAGCCTGATAAACGCACTGTTGTGGAAAAGGCAGAAACTTGCCACATCAATTAATTAAAAGACACAAACAATGTTTTACAAAATAAAAGTAGTTTATTAGAATACAATTTCATTTGTATTCAATTTCTAGCAATACCCTCTTGGATAAGCGCATTAGTGTGTCACCTTTTTTGAGTCGGTGTGGGGGGCACTACGAAAAAATTATCTTAATCATAATCTCCTGGGCACAGGGAATACACGCAGGCCTCACCAGGAACAACACATTACCCCTTTAAAAGCTCAAAGTTCAATCTTGAGCTAAGCAACTAACAGAACAATCCCTCTGTTGATAACACAAAAAACTAATGGAAAATACAAGACTTTAGTAAATATATGTTTTACAGATGGTTTCTGTTACAATTTAGGCCGGGATTATTCTTCCATTAAATGGATATTCATTGTCTGAAAAATCAATTCTAGATATATGCTACAATTTGACATATTTTGTGCACAATGACAAGGTAAAGACTGAATTGTTGCATCACACAGAAAGTGCTGTGGTAAATTCATGCTCTATAGCTGTTTGCAGTAAATTATTCGGTGAAACAGGATTAAAACTTTAACAGCAACTAGGGGACCTAGGTGACATTGTGTTTTGACTTCACAACTGAAATGGCAAAATAGCGAAAAACAACTTTGTGTGGGAAGTAAGGATTTGCAGGACGGACCGGCTTAGCAGGTTACGGCGGTCAAGTTGGAGAGGAGCCGACTTAAAAGGCCTGCTAAATGAGTCCAGGCACCGCAGTGCCAACTGTGGTCTCCTGCAATGTTGTGATTTGATTGTGGTGTGCTATTAAGGCTCTCTTTGCTCATAATGGCACTTCTTTATCCACTGTAATATTATTCAAATGAGAGTCCAATGACACACTCCTCCAGGGTAGAAAAATCCATCCAGGCTTCAGATTAGTTCAAGGGCCCCATGAGAAATGGGATGGCTAAATAGAAAGGCGTTAAGTTTTTAATTTCTATACTTTGCCAAAGTGTATGAAGAGAAGAGAAAAGAGAGATGTTACAGTAGAGGAGAATCTTAATATAAAAATATGATAATATTTCAGCATTGTGAGAAATACTGTCTGTTCTACTCGTAAACAAAAAGATCAATTTGAAGAGAAATTATTTGCTATGGTAATTTATATTTGGGTTGGCCTAGGAAGAGAAATATTTCTGAATTAGAAACAGCAACACCAAGAAGCCCCCGAAAAATTGCTCTTACTAAAATCTCTGCAATAATACACACAAAGCTTCACAGATACCTTAAAGTCAAGTCAACACAAGTTTGTTAGGAATGATATAACCTTCACATTTACAGTTCTGCCACCAATGACTGCGTATTACCAATAGGTGGCAATATGTCCTTGTCACTCAATGTTTAAGCTTATCTGCAGAACTTTAATGCATGCCCAATGAGATTTTTACAGCAACATTTGAGGGACGAGAGATAAAGAAATGGAGGGGAAAACAACAGAAAAAGGCTTTGAAAGAGAGAGGAAAGGTTGCGAGGGATGGGGGAGAATGACAGGGGTGCTGACTGGTCAAAAGGTTCGCTTTCTCCACCTGTTATGCCTTCTGCCCACATGAGACCAAACCCCTTTAGTGTTTCAACACTCCTCATAAGGGAGTACACATCCCAGAATGCCTTGTATCTTTGAGTCCCCCAGTCCCACTGTATGTCAGGAGTTCATCTATTCTGCATAAAGGTTAGCGGCAAGGACGCGACGGGTGTAAGTCGTTTGGCTTGTTCCTCATTAAAAGGCTACCATCAAATGAGGGCTCGAGGGGGCAGAGATATGGCTGATGATAGCATATTTTACTGAGGCGACGGTTGTGGCTGCACAGCTGGCTGACACAACACACAAGGGTCTCAGTCAGTGCCAGTGCAAAACAAACGCCGCCAATCAACCTGGTGCCTCTGGATGTCTCTACATGGAGTCACTCAGGCACAGGCTGCATCTCAAGAGTCTTCTGTCGCTTCTTGGCTTTGCTGCCTCCCATGTTACTGCATTGACCTGGAAACAGACAGAGGGCAAAGCAATATAGTCAGTGTCTTCTTGAAAACAGACTAGTAACTCTGCTTTCAAGCAATTATGCAAAAACCGACTCTCTGGTTTCTAGTTTTAAAATGGAGGGAGAGCAGGGAAAAGCGATACACAAAACCACAGAATTGCCATTGCTACATGGGATGCCATCCAATATAAAAATTAGTCCTGAGTATTTGAAGACAGCTATAGCTAAGGGCATCACAAGTATTTGCTTTTACAAAGAAGAAGCAGTGTGTTCCATAAATATTATACCTTATGCATTACACACCGTATTCTAATGCAAACTTGTATATAGAGATATCTTGATATGTAGTGATCTATTTACTCATAAAGAGTATTGGAATATAAAAAATACAATGTCTCTGAGGTATTCTGAAAGCATTGCCCATTATTGCCAGTGCATTCCTGTGTATCAGATTGCAATAGGTCCAGTGCTCGCTATATAGAATAAAATGGCTGAGACTTGCTCTGCACAAAGAATATGTTAGTAGTAAGGGTAAAAAACTCAACCCTCTATCTCTTCATCTTGTCCTTGATAGGAATCAACAAATGAACACATAAAGGGAAGGGAGGAAAGGGGGCACACACTGGACAAAAGAGGAGCTCTCAGCGGCTCTGAATAAACTTAGCAAGGTCTTGTAAAGATGTGAGGTTATTCTCCCTCTTTCCTTATCTGCACGGCTGGAGGTCTAACCTGCCTTCAGATCGGGCTCTACGGCAATGCAAGAAAGACTGTTGGTTCTCAAATGAATAAATATGCATGCTAACATACAGCTGTGTTAACCTTAATATTTGAAGAGATGAGGTTGTTAGGAGGATTGCGGTTGGGGAGTGGTGCAGGGTTCTCGCCTATATTTATATTAATGAATCTTGACAGACTCTGTGGTTCATTGGAGCGTGTGTACAATAAACAAATAAGAGTGTCGGGTATATATGTATGTATGACATAATGGGACAATGTAAAGACAGAACAAAACATTATGCATTGATAAGATCAATTCAAAAACAAATTACGCCTGCATTCTCTTTTGACTGGTCCCTAAAGGACTAGGAGGAGGGTTGTACAGAATGTAAAAAGCAAAGATTGATCCAACAGTTAAAAATGTTATTAACACGTCTTCAAGCAACAACTTTAATGTTTAATACTACCATTCCCCATCACACACAATACCACATGACAGATATGGCAATAACATGCTATACTGACCAAGCCATCTGTCATCTTCAGCTAAGCGCATATTATGCATATTTAACTTCCTTTCAATCGTGTTTTGAACACAAGTAAATTGGATTAAGATCTGGGCTCAGATTAGAGCTGTTCTATACAGTATGATACATTTAGCTGATAAGTTTGATCTAGGACATCTGTTAATGACAATACAATGTCACATTATCACCTACGGACAAAGATCAAAACGATTTAACAAGTTCCTGATAATATAATAATCAAGGTGAAGTTTGTAAGATCCACTCTAATAATTATGTAATACGCTGCCTGCACAATCAAGCTGTAGGGCGATTTTTAATTTTTAATTGCCTACAACATAATCATAAACACCTTAATCAGTTTGTTGATATGCTGGTACCATAGACTGAATAAAAAATGACCGTAGCATTTACGTTGAGGTCCGTTCTCTCAACTTGATCCAATCGTATTCGCCTACGGGAGTCGCCACCTTGTCAGACTTTAACTCTGCCTCATTTCCTCTTACCAAAAAAGGGCATTAATGTGACTTTGGAGGAAGGGACATACGTCTGTCTGGCTGATGTATACCTCCAAGGTGAAGTGAGGGCCAGCGGCTAGCTGTCACTCAAGAGACCGCATCCTTAATTATTCATAAACTTTAACCTCCAATAAAATAAAAACTAGCCTGGTACAAAAAAATACAGTGTTGTCATGGAGATATGACCTAAATATACAGACCTAAATCTTTTTTTTTAACTACTTTTTAATTATGCTGTGAAAACGGCCTGTTTAACATGGGGGTCAATGAGACATTGCTCTATAATGCAAACTGCTCCTATTGGCCATTCGGAGAACTACAATTTTTGGCACTTCCTTATTGGATGAACCAGGAAGTCGCTGTGGTTGGGGCTTGGGCTGGTACACTCCAAATACACTGCCAAAAAGTATTTGCATGAGGAAAAACACAAGTTTCGCCACTCATATTGATCTGCAGATATATCAGTCGGCCTATAGTTGCAAAAGTGTTAACACTCCATTTAGGAACAACTAGAACAACTAGTAGATTATTATCGGGGTTGTAAGGGCTAATATTTCAGGTTTTCCGGTAGCCAGCAGATATCCGGGACAAGACTTCCTAAATCATTGTCAGACAATAGCCCATGGGCATGTGTGGACTGTATGATGCATGATGGCAAATGTGTTCCACCTTGTTTGCTCTACTCATACTCAGACTGTTTGCCGACATGTAACCAAAGCCTACTCAAACATGATTGGTAAATACTACTTGGACTACAAACAAAACCAGACTGCTTATGCTACACAAATCGTGTCCAGTTGCCTACAGATTCTGCTTTAATATTTCAAAATTTGTTTATAGAGATTAAGCATAACCGTTCATGTGTTCTGTGTTGTAATTCTAATGGGGAACCTAGATAGTAGACATTATCATTTCCTCATTAGTCAGTCATTCTTATCAATGTATACTAAGATTTTATTATTATATTATATTATTATTTATAGTTCTAATATGAAGGCAGCAATACACTTGAGGATGTTCTTTGCTGTGATTATGGGCACTTCTGTGCTGCTGACACTGCTCAGTATTGCTGGCATACCCATCATCTTGTATTGAACTGCCTCTTGGGTGCTATTGCTATATTATATAATTTGCTAAAAGCTGTATTTCATCCGGGGATGTCAGCCTAGGAACTAAAAAATACTGAAACCATAATTCACCACTTAAGTCTCCCAACCTTTCAGCCTCTGTTTTCAAGCCATTCATTAAAGTTTCACACTTTGTGAGAAGTGACACTGTCTGTGTCAGTTTGCCTTTACATGCTTTGCTCGATGGAACAATTAAGTGAAGAAATGCCAAAATGTCACTTCTGTGCCAACTGGTCAATAAGGGTCTGACAGATTTGAGTGGACAATATGTTGACACTGATGACTGCAGTAGAGTTGGAGCTTGCAGGACAGCAGTGCCACCTAATTCACAGTCATGACTTGAGCTCACACAGACCAGGGGGGCTGAAGGACTGTTCTGGCCACCTAAGCCCATAGTCTTCACATAATGACATGGTGGGTTGCTTGTCTCCAGACTAGTGAATGTTTCTGGCCGGGGCACAGAAGTCAGTTCAGAGTGGTGGCAAGGCTTCAGGGTACTGCATGAATGCCTGAGCAGCTGTCATGACCCCATGTATTGGACCTTTTTTTTTTTCTGCAGAAGGAATTGAGAACATGCTGGAATATGAGTTCTTGTTTTGAATCAGGGTTTGAGTTTTATTGGCCGGTCTTCTTGAAATAAAAAGTACAACACTGGTATACAAGTTAAATAATTGTATTTGTCATGTATGATATGTTAACAGAGACAGAGAGAGAGAAGTCTAGATTACCTTGCACCATGCAACAAAGATTAATTGGCAAAGGGGGATGTTAGGGTGGTTGGAGGTAATGAGGGAATGAATGCCAGGTGTTCAGACCAGAGGAGAGCCACTTAATGAGCTCAACACGACTTGTGGACAGGTGAGGAATGGTAGGTCTGCAGAGAACTGCAGAGTATACCGAACAACAACATGGAAATGAAGAGGAAAGAACAGCTAAAGCAATGGAAATCAAGTTTACGTGTCCAGATGATGGGATTAATCATATTGATTAAATAAACTCTAGAATTCTAATTAAACCCCGCCCAAAAACTTTGGTTCTGAATCTTACATTTTTCACAATGACATCACATATTCATGACTAAACAGGTTTTTAAAAAAGCACCTTAAGTGAAATTCCGGTGTAAAATCATCCCAGGGTCTTTTTAGGCAAATTCGTTCATCAAATAAGCCATAGAGAATATTTTTTTCGTGTATGAACTATTAACATAGATTTTTCTGTAGAGACAACCTGCCGCAGCTTACACTGATTAGCTCGGGGCGGCAAGTCGAATGCATTAAAAGCTTTTTTTAATCACAAATACTGCTCCAAATAACACCTGGATATTTGTAATTCATAATCATAGTTTTGTCAGGTCAGACGCAGTTCAGTGTCTCCTCTGTCTCACTTTCTTAATGGATAATACAAATAACTAACTCATGATGGTATAATGGCATATTTGTGCATGTGCACTCTGTGTTAGAGACCTTGTGATGAGAGAGGTTCTGAATGTTCAGAATTGTAATGTCTGAGGCATGTTTTGTTTGGTCTAAAGACGTCACCCAACCAAGGCTTAGCTCGTCCTGTCTCTTCCTCCAAAAACTGGGCACGAGTTGGATCGGTGTTATTCCTGCTATAGTCTGGGAAGAATGAGGAGGCAGGGGTGAACATATTTTTGTCTGCAGAGGAAAATACTTTGTCAAAATAAACCACAGAGAAAAAGCTGATCCTGTTTGTTGATCTTTATTGAAGAAATCCATTTCCACAACACACCAAACCTCTGCAGAGTGTTCGGAAAGACGTACCTACTGGCCCCGAGTACCAGCTGCTCGGAATAATGTCCATTTAAGTCAATTACCAAATGCAATCCAAAGAAAAGGAGCCCATTGATGATTTATTGTTGGTAGTCTTTCAAAATAGTCTTTTAATAAACTCGAACTACGTTGTTGGTGCTTCGGTTAATGTGTAGGGACTCTTATCATGCTACTGCAGAGGTTTGGTGTTATTCGGAGCAGTATTAGTGGTTTAAAAAGACATTTTAATACGTTCAACCTGCCGCCCGGAACTAATCACTGTTAGCCGCATTTGGCTGTCAACGCCTATCCCGGATTTCTCCGATAGTAGTTTGTACCCGATTGTCTCGATAGCTTATTTAGTGAATGTATCTGCCTAAAAAGAACCTGTGATTATTTTACATCGGAATTTCACTTTAAGTATTAATTATTGAGAGTTTAACACTTCTCCTGCTTCATCAAGATTGTGCGTGGGTGTTTGGAACTGATTTGATTGACAGCGGCCTGGCAGCATAAGCAAACCATCACACAACTGTCACCGAAAAATACTGCTACGTTTTGATTGATGCAAAAAATTATTAAATAAATATCACATTTTCCAACTGAGCCCCGACCACTACAAAACAGTCAGGAAAAACATTTTAAAAACTGTAATGTAGTTGTAATTAGTACGTGGTAGCCCCCACCCAGACTGCAAGGAACCTGGGTGTGACGCTTGACGACCAACTGATCTCTCCCGCCAACACTGCTGCAACAACCCGATCCTGCAGATACTTCTTGCACAGCATCAGGCGGATACATCCTCTTCTGACCCAGAAGGTGGGTTCTGGCTCATTTCATCTCATGTCTAGACTACTGCAACTCCCTCCTGGCTGGTCTGCTTGCCATCCATATTTTAGAATAAAGTATTAATAACTTGTTCTCTAATTATGATCGCTAGTATATGTTGAGCTGGCATTTTTAAGTCATTGCAATGGTATCATTTAAAACCACTGTCTACAACAGATTTAATATCTGTTTGGGGATTGCCCTCTTTGATGTTTTAACCTTTCAAGGAGAGCCGCTTCAGCTCGGAAATTGGCACCACATCCTCAGTAAGCCCTTCACCAACTGTAAGTCAAACCCTCTGTGGAGTATAGTGACAAACCCAGTAAGTGAGATGGGGTTGAGTGCAGAAATTAAGGGTTTTCTGGTGATGAAAATAGGAATGCTAATGTCTAATTGCTAGTTGCTTAAATTGGCTGACATGAGCACCCATCTGCTGAAGGTGAGCAATGTTGCAAAGTGCTTCCTAATTAAAATACTGAAAAAGATAATTTGGGGAATTGAAAATTATTTAATGCTCATTTATGTCATTGCAATGCATTAGGGAAAACAGGACGAGAACATGCTTTGCGTTATTAATGGATGCTATTGTGCATGTAGGAGCGAAGGTAACAGAGGAAGTCTGGGGTGAAGTGAGGGTTGGTGAAAAACGCACAATATTTATGAAGCACTGTCAGGTTAATGTCATGCAACATTTATTGATGCAGTAATGTTTAATTTAGCATACGCTCCTGTAATAAGCCATTAGGTGTTGTGCTATGATTCAGAGTTTGATGGTGCTGTAATGACAATCAGATGCCCTTGAATATCTCTCTAACACTGTGTCTGAAGCATTTAGAGGCACAAAATAAATATAAATCAAACTTAGAATATATTTATGTCGGCTGAAGATGCTGTGCAGTTGTGTTGGCTATCGATAACATGGATATCTGTCTTTCAATGGCTGGCTGTAAAATATTCAAAATTTCAGACAGGGGCATGATTGGATTAGCTTTGATAATGGATGTCATAAAAGCAGGCAGTACCATTTTAATAAATCTGTCACATTACGAAAGGGTAGAGATTATAGGACCATCTCAGAGAACGACAACAGAATCTTTTCCAGCCAGTACCCCTTTAAACACTCTGTAGTTTATATTGGATTTGTGGAGAACCCAAGTTTACCACCTATCACACCCTCACAGACACAACAAAATAACCAATGTCAGCTCAAGGGGCTGACCTTAGAGATAAACCAGCTGCTCTCGAGTCCTGCCTGTGATTGTGTGACACTGTGTAAATGGCTAGGTGTCCTTTTGTCCTCTGTGATTAATGCCCTTAATTTGCTTGTAGCCTACCTGATAGATTGTGTGTGCTTCAGTTGTCTCCGGCGAGGTACTCCAAAGCATTTCTTTTGACACTCGGAACGGGTGACAGTGATTTACATAAGGATTAAAGAATAGATTATCATACCAGACGCAGAGTCGGATCACTGAAATAACTCAAGGAAAACAGAGCTATCAGCTGGATATCATTCCATGCTATGCATATGGATTAGATACCAAAATGCGTCCCCCTTTTGTCTGCTGTGCAGGGCGTGCAAGAATGCTTTCTGTTTGCAGCGAGGGTTGACCTAAAGCTATTTCTAGAAGGACTTTAAAGTTGTTCCGATCATCATTTCCAATGGCTGTCATCACAACGGCTCAATCACTGCATAAGAAGAGGACTTCAGAGTCACATTGTTTGATTGATTTCTTTACCAATGCCATGACAATAAATGGCCAGTGACAAAGGCACCAGGAGAACATTTCTGTGCACAGAAGCCACTATCATTGTTTATGGGAGTTATTCTTTTTCTATTCCTGTGGTTCTGCCACAAAAGCTTACTGTTTTTGTATCTCGGAAACATCTACTCTGCAGACACTGTTCTGCTGATGGTGTCTGCCGGTAATGAAAATACAGAATTTATCTTCATAATGGATCATTATACATCTGCCACAGTGTAAAGGCAGCAAGATAAAAATAATGTTGCTTGATTTAACTCACTGGCATACTCCATTAGATTTTAGTCTGGTAAATTAGTAGAGGAGGAACGAGGATTGCAGAGCAGTCGAGCTGTGAGATTGAGAACATATGCACTGTAAAATTGCCCCATTATGAAAGTTGCATCAGGGGGACATATAAACAACCCCTGCCAGGGGATTTATTAGTACTGAGAAAAAACGTAGAGAGTAGTAGCAGGGACAATGTCTTTTTTCACTCTTCCAAAAAGCCATTAGTGCAGTGCTCCGAGTAGCTGTGAGAAAGGAGGAACCATGCAGGGAAAGAAGGAAGGGAGAAAAGGGAAATTGTCTGACTCATAAATGATTGCAAGGTGAATTGAATAAAAGAAAATTATGTTCTGAACTTTGAAAATGAACTTTAAAAAGTATGACAAAAAAAGGCTCACTTTCAATTTTAGGTAACCATTCAGTTTTGTACCGGATGGCCTGGTTTAGAGCTGGTTTCATGCAGACCTTTCTGACAGAACTCAGTCCCTTGACAATGATGGATTTTTTTTTTTTAGCTCCTCATCCGGATTTTTCTTGGCACAGGCGGCTCAGTTAATGACATTGTATTGTCCATTACAATTTTTGCTAGCTACAATTATTAAAGCAAGATTATTGATACAAAACAATTGTTGTGCTGCAATCTGTTTTTTAATGATGCTCTCGTAAGTAGTTTGTGAGCAAAATATGTCGCAGCCAGAATACACTGGTGGACACTGGAGGGTGGTTTAACTTGTCCTGACTTTTTCGGACCCAAACTTTATTTAACAAAGACAAACCAGCATGTTTCCGTCTGTAGTTTTTTTTTTCTTATTCCTTCATGCAAAAAAAAAACTGTCATGAACGGTGCAGGGAAATAACACGAAGGAACTGGACCCAAATGCAGACAAGGACACAGGTTAAGGGAATAAACAAATATTTAATAACGACAACAAACGGGAACCAATTACAGGGGAAAAGTACAATACGGACGAGACAATCGAGGGTAACAGGAACGGGTGACAGATGGGCAGTCAGGGATCTGGACTACAGAGGGAAAACAATAATAAACAACACAAAGCCAGAATGTAATACGACGAGAAACGGGAGCAAACCGACGAGAAGTTACCACGTAAATGAGAACACCAGTCCGGCGCCGGATGTGTGTCACCTCTGGCTTCTTATACCCAGGGAGGTGATCAGCATAACTGGCTACAGCTTGGGTGGAATCACGGCTACCTGCTCCAGACCAACAAAACACACAGGGAGAAAGAGTCAGAGGGAGACCATCACACACAAAAGGAAGAGAGGAGAGACTGACAGGACCTGGATCCTAACAAAAACACCCAAAAAACACTGAAGAACGCAAATCCTGCTTCTCACTCACAACCACCTGGTGGCGAAAGTCATCTACGTCATATAAACCCTTTACTGCTTTAATAATACTGGAGCCAAGAAAAAAAACATTTCCATTAGCACATTTAAAACACACAGTATCCCGCAATAAGAATGTAAATTATCTTTTTTTCACATTTATTTTTCAGTTTAAGAATTCAACAAGTGAATGAGTAATGGTGTTACTAAATTGTAATTTCAATATTGATTATAGTCAAGCAGCCCTAATTGGTAATTGACAGATTGTCACTTCGACAACTGATTCAGAACCTGGTCCGTTGTGAAATGCATTTGCTTAATTTCACTAAACAGGAATACATCTTCATGGTGGCAGCAACATATGTAACTGCAGCCATCAGACATTAAGACTTTGTCAGGCTACCAAGGCTGATTTACTCTAAAAGACACACTATAACAAAGGACACAAGGAAACGTGGTAGCCTAGCAACATTAATGCTACAAACAACCAATGATACAAAACACTTCAATGTCTTAATGTACCAAGGTCACTCTCCAACATGAGGATGGATACTTGCTATTCAAAGGAAACAACTGCGGTCGTGAATAGACATACATTCTGAAAAATAGATTTCCTAAAAACTCAACTGAATTACAATCTTCTGTTGATGTTGAGATGTTAAACACTGTTAAAACATCTATACCAACTTAAATACTGTGCAGACAATGTTGTTATTCACACACTCCCACACCTCAATTTAACTTGTTTCATTCATCAGATTACATTATTATTATTGTTATCATTATACAGATATTATTTTTTAATATCTGATGAAAAACACCGGTCAAATGATTAAGAATGAAGCTCTCTGAGTCCTCCTGACGATGCTCATCAGTCATTTGGGGGGCAGTCACACTCACCCAGCCCTTTAAGATAGCTGGTCCACACCCCAACCCCCTATAATGTTATGCATTATAGTGCTATAATTATCAGGACTGAGAACTGAGACAAGGACAGAGATGGACTGCTGCAGCACAGTCTGTGTGTGTGTATAAACACGTGTGAGCACGTATGTAGGCAGATGGCCGACCACCATGGAGCCTGCTTTGTCTGATGTTCCTGCCACGGAAAGGTTTTTGTTGGCACTGTCTCCAATGTTTCTGATACTACTTACTGTTTGCTCATGGGGGAATCATTGGGTCTCTGTAAATCAAAGAATGCAGTCTAGACCTACTTTATATGAAAACTGTCCCCGAATAACATTTGTAATGATTTGACACTAAATGTAATCGTGTGTGCGTGTGTGAGTGTGTGTGAGTGCGTGTGTGTTTGAGAGAGAGAGATGGGAAGGAAATTTGACGTGAATAAACGATGATATTGTCACCTTTGTTTAAAAAAACATACAATGCTTCCATGGATGTATTGAGAGAGCTGCATCCAGCGTTTAAGGTGGAGCCCCGTCAAAGATTTAACTGTACAGAGGATACGGCACGGAACAAAAACGGTGCACACTTCCTGTCTCCGAAGTAAATGTAGTGAATGTCAAGTGGATGAATGACAAGTTTTATGTACATAATTTCTTTTGTTTTGTTAACACTAGATATTTACACAGCCATGTTTAGCAGTGCATAATTTATTTATCTTTGACCTATTTCTGTCTCACTAATAAAGTCTTGCGAATTACGTGAATATGTCAAAGTTTATTTATCATGATCTGTTCGTCTGAAAAATGCCATTTTGGCGTCCGAATGTTCAGGAGAGGAGTGGCGTGTGAAAACTTGGGTCAAATATTCACTTAATTGATTTTGGGGCTAAGGGGAAAGGTCATAACCTGTGTTCATGTTCACATCTCCCATTAGAATCAATACACTCAGGATAGTCTCCTAAAGAAGCAGGGCCGTGATAAACCACAAAAAGACGTGTTGAGTGGAACCGTCCCACTTCTGAATCATAGTCTCTGCCCCAATTCATTCCTAAGAAAGTTGCTCTGTGGCACATGAGGCCAAAAATGTTTAAATGCCGCATCTACAAATCTCCCATGATCGGCACACTACTGCTGCACTGTGCTGCTGCTGCTAACTTGCATAGGTCTTCAATTATTTCACCATGTGGTTCTTCTAGACTTTCCGAATGGAATTGTACTAAATGAATCAAATTCATCTGAAGAGTCTTTTCATGAGAGCTGTGATGCTCAAAAACCGTATCCACTGATTTACAGACATCTCTTACACCATGTAAGTATATGGGAAATAATATTTTTAGGCCAGATGGTATCATGTCACCCTACAATTGCAGCTTCACTGTTTGGCCACTTTTAAAATGGACCTCATAGCCCAGTGCACTTTCTGGAGGACTGTTTTTTTTAACCATCAGCTATTTAGAAATGTTTTCCCTTCATTTGTGTTTTATTGCTGGACTCTCTTTCAAGAAATATTGTAATTTAATCAAGTCCGAACAGATTCACATTAAAGTCGTACCACTAAAATTTCCTTACTTGTATAATAAATTTATATTTGAATCAGAAATCCAACCTACCAGACCTTTCAGCACGTTTTCAAGTAGGTAAAATGTAAATGTTCATTACCATTTGTATTATGTAAACACCCATCATGTTAATGTTATGCCAAGGAAAACAAGTGAATCTTAATGAGATAACTGACATGGTTGCTTGGCTCATTGTATCTTAATGTATGATTCATAATGACCTAAAGTGACTTGGAACCTCGATCTTCTCTGACAGCTAAGAAGGCAGTTGAGGCGTATCCCAGGGAAAGACAATGACCCTGGTAACTTCAACACAGATTGGCAGCACACACTTCCCAAGGTCGACAGAGCACTACAGCAGCAGTAAAGGTTATTTCGTTGCATTTAGCCACTGACTACATTGTGTCTCACACAAGCCCTAGGCTGCTACCAACAAGCCCGCCCTGCTGAATTCTTTCGAAACACTTTCCAAGCACAGTCTGACATTTTCTATTTTCTCTGGAAATTTAATGCCTTTGCTTCTCTCAGTACACCACAAGTGTCTTGTGTAGATTAGAAAGAGCACAGGCTAACAAACCTAAAAGCCACTCAAGTCCAAAATGTAAGGGCAAATTCCCCATCACTTTAAACCATTGCGCTGTCACTTTGACAGGCCATAATACTTATTAAGCTGACAATACCATGATGACTTGAGCCTCAAAGAGAAATAAACGTTTCAGAAGGATACGGGCCAGAGCTGTGTTGGTCAAAGCAGTCACGGAGATGACGAGCGAGAGAGACTTTTCTGACCTTGTGGGGGGTTATGAGTGGAAGAGGTGATAGTTTTTGTCAGCATAAAGTTATTGTGCTTGCTGCTGTAACAGGATGATATCCTGACTCTGCACTGTCTGGGATATACACCCTCCCCCGATAAATTTCATCTCTTTATCCCTTGGAGTAGGAGCGCAGCAGCCCAGAACGCACTCCCTGTGGGTGAGAGAGGAGGATTAGGAGCTCCCCATGAGCACGGCTGTATGCTTAGAAGTTGTTTTCTTATGTTGATAGAGTGAGACAATTTGTCTAGAAGTATGACCTTATCCTTTTTGGCACTCACTTTTCATGGGAGCGGATAGCACTGATGGAGCGATGGGTTTCCAAAATATGCTTTGTGTGGATGCCACAGGCTGACATAGAGCAGAAAAACAAGAGCATTGCGTCATCTCTTCTATCACTCAAAAGCATTTGAAACTCTTGAATCATGCGACAGTGCACCAAATTGGACTGACAGCCACAAGAAAATGCAGCTGCTGAGTTGTAAATGGATTAACAAGTGTAAGAATTGCTCTAGTTGTGGAAAAGGCTTTGCACATTATGTTTCTTTGTTAAAAGGAACCCCATTAACAATTTGTAACTTTTTTACACTATACATAAACCAAAAAATTACAGTGGAGTATGCTTAGATATTGAGACATGTTGTTTAGACTTGCCATTCATGTGGTGCAGCTGTGCCGATAAGTATTGTTCCTACCACAATCAGGCTCACCAGTGGCTAATGTTGGCAAGCCAGCTATGAAAACACAATATGTACACAAGACAACTTTGGAGTTACTGTAGGACAGGTTTTTGGTCTTCTGGCAGAACCAGCCTCCAGCTCAGTGTCAATTTCATAAGTTCAGGACTATCCACTGCATGCATAAATGTTATACTGATATAAAAACTTCCTCCAAATTCTCCAGATTCTTTATTTTAAAAAGTAATCCCAATACTCGTTGAGTTAGTAACAGGTTATTCTTAATGCAATGCTATGCTTCAAGACTATGCTAAAACTATGCTTTTAAAAGCCAGCTATTTTTTTTTTTATCAACCATAATATTAAGCTGGTATTGATGTCCCTGTCCAAAGCAGAGTAAAAACACTAAATATTTTCATGTTTTTTGTTCCCTTCCCCATCAATTCCACATTGTAAGGAATCTGCAGGTTTCTGAAACAATTGAGTGATTTGTCATCTCCCTTGTGGAGAGCAATAATGTGTCAGCACCACCCCCTGCTCTCTGACCCCCTCTGGACAGGTTTAAAGGTCACATACTCCAGTTCACATTCAGCTACACCACGCAAGTTCATCGCTCCAGTAGACTGGACTTCTCATGTCAGCTGCCACAGCCCAAAGCGCTGCATGACTCCTAAATATACATTATATTCCTTCCCTCACTGCGCCACACCGTAGGGTCCAAAAAGAGATGCATGCTTTCAAACATTACTGCCACAGCTGACATCCTGTGTAGGAGAAAATGATGATATTTACCTTATGAGCAGAGTTTACCTCATGCATGTGCTATACTCAATTTCAAAGTGTCTCTTTTCCTTCAGAGTGACAAACAAGATTGAAAATTCTCACGTCAAAAATCACGCTCGCTGAAAGTTCTCACACCGCCATCCTCTACAATTGCGTCAGAACTAAAATAAACAACATTAAAAGACACTATATCAAAAAGCGGGAGGTTCAGGTTGTCACAGAATGGTGACATTTGCTGTAGAGCGTCATTATGATAATGAACACGCATTCTCTATCACCAGCACCTCGTGGGTACCCTTCCCTTTAATGTACTTTTCTGAAGGTAACGGTCACTGACAGTCTCATTTATTGCATTGCATAGCAGGGTTATTTCTGGTAGTCAGAAATAAAAACATATGCTACAGGGAACATCTGTGAAAATCTATATCAAAGCAGCTTCCCACAATTTATTATTGGGTGTTATGGGAAATAAACTCCGAGTTGAAAGCAATAAAGTCTACTGATGTCCCCTTGCTTAGGCATTTGTGTTGGCTCTGAATATGCGTGATTGCTTTTGGATTGACTGAACAACAATAAATCATAAAAATTAAAAGAAAAATCAAAGCACAAAAAAGAGATGCAATTGTGCATGACTTTTTAAAATGAGCTGAACAGCCTGCTCAAATCTAGCTTGAAATAAAGCATTCATTTTCTGATTGCATATCTTCTCACACGCAAAGTGATTGGGGCACCACTGCACCTTACCAGCCCTCTAGTGATCCAAAACCACTGCAATCTTATGGCACTGATGCATGACAGAATATTGTCATTTAAAAAGCCTGTTGAGCCCCCGTGCACGCGTCTTAGCCAAGAACAAATGATATCTACTCTCATCTCTGGAGGTATAAGAATTCATAGAATTCACACTCAGAGATTTTTAACAAAAGCTGTTCTGCCATAGCCCAGCCCGATGCAATTGCAAATTCATTCAGGAGAAATGATTAAATGACTTTAATTTACTGTGGTTTTAAAACTTAAGTGTGTGTGCAAATCCGCCCTCCACAGAGAGCTTGGTAAGAGCTTTTCTCTGTTGCTCTGGTTTGGCAAGCTGATCCCACAACACATTTACACCTGCAGAGACACAAACCAACACACATGCACACACTGTATGCAATCTGGGCACTTACTACCTGTCATTCACCTGCCTACTCCTGGGCTCCCGTTTGCAATAGTTTCCATAGTAACACCTACTCAAGAAACCTTGTGTTTCTTCCTTTGATCATGTTATCGATGGAACCAGGGCCAACTGAATTGTCTTTATTTTAGCCACACTCAGAGTTAAAAGTGATTGGTGGTGTTTTCATTTAATGTAGTAGATATAATTTTTTTGTGGTCGAAACTAATCACACAAGCCACTTTTGGATGCTATTTTCTAGGACTGTTGCAATAGATTGAGAATGCGTGAGAGGAGAAAAAAGAACAGCATTGCTGAGCACTACATTGAATAGCCAGGTTCTGATACCTTCAAGTTAAGATCATCAGTGTTGGTAAAGTGCAGCTGGGGCTGAAAAATGAGAGTCCTGAGAGATGGTGTCAGAGGCTGCACCTGCCCACTGAGCCTGAATAATGCACTCAGACCACAAGGACACCTGCTCAAGCCTGTGCATCTGCGGCACACACACACACTCACGCGCGCGCACACACACACACACACACAGAGACACATCACATACAGATGTACATTAAACTGCACATGCAAACATACACCGACCGGCTGAGCCCAAATAAATGCCCTGAATTCGTGTTGGGAGGCAAAGTGGCGCATCATCTTTCAGAGAAACAGAACCCTAACTCTTCATTGCTTTTCTCCAGCTCAATTTCTTTCAACGCAGATGAGTAAGATCCTTCATTCAGTATTCATATAGAACCCACACTACTCAAAAACCGGCTGCCATTCTCATGAGAGGGAACTGGCACAGGGAGCAGGCAGAGTATATTTGATCAGAGCAGACCCTCAATGCTTTGCAGGTCTCCACAATGATGTATGTAGTAATGCACGTTGTGCTAACTGTAATGGTGTCAGATGAAAGTGGGACAATAAACAAGCTTATTTTACTCATTTTGACTCGTGTTGGTGAAGGAAAAAAAAATCATGTCATCTCAACTGCAAAAAACAACATCCCCAAAGTGATCACAGCTTCAATTATTGATAGCTTCCGCTGTTGAGGAGCCGTCTGATGGTTGTCAGGCTTAAAGCAAAGGTTGGGAGAGTGGAAGGAGGGAGGATCTTGCATGCTTTTCATGCTGACAGTTTGAAAGGAGGGGGCTCGGTGAGAAGAAGGGTGCGAAGAAGCTTCATCTTATATATGAATACTCGGGATATATCAAGGTTAGACACAAAAAACTGAGAGAGAAAAAGAGCGAGGGAGAAATTGATCGCAATGTGGAGGAAGACAATAGAGCAGACACAGGATATAAGCATGCTGTGTCCCACTTTGACATATTTCTTCATTTTGGCGTCCTGAGTTGGAGCAGTAAAGAGCCCGGCTCATCAATTATATATCAATTATATCTCCCTACGGTGCGGGGGCTGTCAGTCTCAGCTTGAACCTGCTTGTGCTGCCAACAAACTAGGGACACACACCTTACTGTTCACCTGAGTTTCACTCTTCTGCCATTACCTCAATAACACTCGTGTTAGTGGGGAGGAGGAGATAATTCAGGCCTTATTCAATTAATGGAAGATACTGAGATTCATATGCTTTCAATGTTGAAACAAAAAAATATAAATGTACAAAGATGATGTATTTTGAGAAATACACTTTTAATTCCTTTCTTGACGAGAGTTAGATGAGAAGATACTCCTAAATACTCCATAAGGACTAAATAGTCCAGAACAAAATCCAATGTAAAACAGCAAAAAAAAGACAGCAGATAAATTATATTATTAAGTGAGCCTTAGAGGTCCTGGTTGACACATTTGTTCAGCTCCAGACAGAGCCAGGCTAGCTGTTTCTCCTGTTTCCAGTCTTTATGCTAAGCTAAGCTAAATGGCTGATAGCTGTATTCATATATTCAGGTAGCTATATGTGAAAGTGGTATAAAGGTATTTCCCAAAATGTTGAACTTTTCCTTATAATAAAACATCTGTGAGCAGGTTCATTGTGGTCAGGTCTCAGGCCAATCACTTGCAATCTCCACATTCAACCTTATGCTGAGACTACAAGGTAACCACTTGAATAAAAGAATAAAGCCAGTCCACCAAAGGTCCCACAATGCACCGCTGCCCTGAGACAAGGGTGTTTCTGGTTGGCTGAGCTGATGAGTTTCAGTCTGACTTCCTATTCCCCTGCAGGTCAAATGCCTTGGGAAAGCATGTGTCTCTCTTCCAATAAAGACCAACACTGCGAGTGTGTGTGTGACAGTGAAAGCATGTGTGTAAAGATATGCGGGGGGCTGTGCATGTGTAAGTGCATGTTCAACCCCCAGGAGGACATTACAACACAACCAAGGATTCTGTGTGACACCTGGAGCCAGCCTTCCTCGACCTCATTTGTGGTGCTGCCTATGTGATTGTCTGCCCTGCATTGTCAATCTTTCTTTTACAAAGAAAGTTGGAGAGAGGCCTTTAGCTCCCACTATCGGATTTTCTTCCTCGTATCTATGACTTTTTGGTGATTTTTTTTTACTTGCTTTCCCCGGATTTTGGAGGGACTTCTGTCATCAAAATATTTTCTTTGCATGTTTGAAAGTATGCAAGTCTAAAAACAAGACAAATGTGGACGCGGTTCGAGGGTGTAGAGTGACAGGTGTACGTCTAAGGATAGAAATGTCTTTGGCTCTTCTCCTTTTCTCGCCAATGAGGAGAGACAGAAGAATCCCTTTGGCACCATCTTTCTATTTCAGCACACAATGGGACAGGCTGATGTTTGAGTGAGCATGAGCCAAAGCCAACATGGCAACACACAATTAAGGCCCTAATAAATTAGGACACAGTTAACAGCAACAACATGTCAACATGGCCCAGGGTGGTTGCTGCGAGCGACATATCCAGGATACTGCGGCTACGTGTTGGAAACAGACTAATGGGAAGCGATTTGGGGTTGGCCCAAGATATAATTACCGTCCCCACCTCTCCTGTTCAATGAGGCCTGAGGCCTCCTGGGAGAAGCCTATTTCAGTCAGGTAATGGAGAGTCCATGCCCAGGAGCGGATGATCAAATTGTCTGCAGCAATCTCCTTTTTTATACTCCTGATTGTCCCCAAAGACATAAAGAGCTGACCCAAGGATTATTTTTTTTCTCCTTCCTATTAAAGCCAAGCCAGCTTTCAAAGCAAAGCTCTCCCCCACCGTCACAGTTATTGTATGGCAGCAATGGTGTGTGTCTCTGTTTTTGTGCACGGTAGTTTCTGTTGGGGGCAGTAGCCAAACCTCAATGTGATTCATCTTCAATGTGATTCATGTGTTGCCATGCTAACAAGACTGTAATGAAGTTCTTGCAAACAGGTTTGGGCTCTGAGGGGCCAACTACTGGGACAGAATGACTAGGAGAAGGAGAATGAAGTCCACATGATCACCAAATGAATGTGGTCTGTGTTCATTGATGATATCTGCTTAAAAAAGGATACTTTTGTGAGGTTTCCCTTTTAAAGGTTGAACTCACTGACGTGTTTTTATTTTATTCAGAGCTGACAAGCGTGTTTTCTTCATCAGTGTCACAATTATGCAATGTATACCACTTTAATAGCATCAAAACACATGCATCCATTTAAGATAACAAGTATTGCACCTATCAGATAAGCAACTGCTCATAATTCCTAAACCAAAAGAGAGCAATAGCTTGCGTAATATTAATATAAAAATGTGTAGTTTATAGTACACCAACATGAGAAGTCATAATGCCTTGATACTGAAAAGACATACTGTCATGTCTTTTCAGTATCAAGGCGGCATTACTGGGCTGGACCATCAGCTGTCTGTCTCTTTCTGTCTGTGCCTTATTTCAGACGTCTTAGATCTGAATCTTTATCCCTTTATCCTAAAGAGATGTAGTCTCACCTTGTGTCTCTGCTCCCTTTGTGTGAATGGGTTTTCCCTTAGTGTGTATGTGTAGTCTATCCTCTTCCCAGGACTTGCTAGAGAGAAGGTTGTGTGGCCCTGGTCTTGTCTCCCCCACCCCCTTTACAGTGTTTCCTTACCCATGCTGAAGCTCTAAGGGTAAATTCTGTATGCTGACTGAGGGCTGTATGAATAAAACTGAGATGACAATAAAAGTGACAGTGTAGTTCTCAACCCACCCGTTGGCTTTATCTTTAAAACACTTGGGAATTTATGATATAAATTATTTACAATCTTGTTTCCAGTTTGTAACAGAGGATTTCTGTTGTGTGTGTGGTGTCCAAGCACAAGGCGAGATAACCCCCCGATGACATCATCAAGAGTTATTTTCTCAGAGTTCAGAAAGCTCTCTCCAGAGCCACAGAGGATATGGTACTGAATGCGTAGTACTCATCACAACTGTTAAACTGACCAGTATGTGTACATTTATGATGTAACGATTAAAAAAAATAAATCATTGTGTGCATAGTGTAACATTAAGACTGCAAAAACAAATATCTGTAGTGAAGTTTTATCAAAATATCGAGTATTCATCCATTCAGAATCAAAGCAAACTGTGAGCTGAATGTATCCACATCCACACATCCAAATGTTTTTTATCTTGCGGGGCAAAATGCCTTTGCATCACAAATCCAGGTTTACAAGAAATGTAAATGTGATCTTTGTTTTGACACACTGCTACTTGATGTCATTTCATCCATCAACGTTTACACATAGCAATGATAATTGCCATACAGTATCTCTGTGACACACTGATTAGGAGGAGAGAATACAAACAAGAATGACTCTTGCCCTCCCATGACATGTTATAGTATTTTAGCCAAAGAAAAAAAGGATAGAGCAGTGTAGATAAATCCATGGCACACAACTTCCACATTGTTTGCTATAATTAAACTCTGCCATCCCTTGTGGATGGTGAAAGAGACTTCAGTAAGTGAAAACATGTCACAAGCTCCCAGCGGGTTGTTTGTATTGTCAGTGATAGTTTATCAATACTCTGGATCTTAATCTTTCTTTCTCTGGCACTGGGGGTCCCCGAGTCTTTCTACATCGACCTTTACCAACTGGCATTACAACATGAGTGAATGACTTCTGGTGCGGGGAGAGATTGTCTTTAAATCCCCATGGAAATTAACCTCAACTGCCAGTGTTTTGCTTCCTATATCTGCTTTAATGGCTTTTTAATGAAACCCTACAAGGAACCATTTAAATTTAGCAATCACCTGTAAAAGTTTAATGTTCAGACAATGACTCATTCAGACGGGTTTTTTTAGGCATTTTAGTCCAGTAAGTGGCCCTTCACAGACATGAGGTAACCGCTGAGGCAGTCATGATATAATGTAAGAGGAGAGAAAATTCCAGCACTGTCGTATTCACTTGCAATAAACTTTATTTGAATTAAACAACAAACCTTCATCAAGTAAAACCGTAGACTGTTTAATAAAGATGGATATAGCTTTGAGATCTGAAAAGTGATGCTAATGTGGAAGTGCCTAAAACCTGCATTATTTCCAGCAGCGAGTTACCTAGCGGGTAACTTAAGAGAAACTGGTAGCTATTAACTGGCTCTGTGTCACTGCAGTGAATGATCTCAGAGACCAGAGCGCCTCATGCATCGACAATAGTCCACCAGATGACTTGTATTAGCAAATTGGAAAATCTGAAGATTCCCTCTTTAGCGCTTAGCTTTGCGCAGCAACATATAAATAAGCAACAGTGTAGCACAGCCTGAAGAGGTTTAGGAGTTAATGCCTGATAACAATCTCCTGGCTTCAATACAGCAGTCCAGAAACCAATGGTTAATGTCATGATAGCTGTGTTGTTATCTATTAAAGTCTATGGGTAAAACAGAGGATAAAAAGGGATTGTTCCAAACATACAAAATCCCTCCTCAGGCCAATCAGAGACCATGAACTGTGAGTCAATCAGTACTACAGTCTGTGTGCATGCAAAAAAAAAAGGACATTTGACTCTATACTACAATTCACCATGACGTCAAAACAACAATATTCGTTCTTCAGGGTGGCAAAAGCCAAAGCATTCTCCGATGGCACCACGACGAAACAAGCCCTTCCTTGTCATTTAACCAGGGTAAATGGCTTGAATTACTGGGTGATCTGCATCGAAATGGAAGAAGAATTTATTGTCATACTTCCAATAATCTACAAGGTAAATTTTATATTTGTACATGAACATGTACATGTCAAATTAGTAAACAAAAGTGACGTTAATGAGAGAAAGCAGTAAGAACGTTTGGGCAACGCTCAGCCTGAGTGGCTCAGGTGGCGGTTTACGACTTTAAGACTTTACAGTATATTTTGGAGCTGTTAAAGCATGTCATTTTTTATTGTGAAGGACTGAAGTATGGTCTAGGATGTTTTGACAACATTGATGTTAATGTGGACAACCAGCAGCTTCCATTGTTTACGGCGAGGAGATCAGGGTGTCAGACTAGAGCTGAGAGGAGCACACGGCTAATTCACCGCTGTTAAAACGATATTTGGTTACAAAGATAAGTTAGTTTAGTTTAACACCATTAAATTAACTCAAATATTGCACCATCATTTATATTTGTAGGTTAAACAGAAATTTTGACAGAATGACAAAAATTGTCCGTTTGGATAATAACATAATAATATGTCTCCACAAACACGGTGATGGTTGACGGTTCCCAGTCTGCCCTGTTAGAAGTGGCTACTCCTCCACAAGGCAGTCTTGCGGTCTTCTCTGTACTACTTTTAATTACGTCCACACGCTTTTACCTCCTTATCCACAGGTCCGCTGAATGAATTAAGGAAATCGATAAAACCCTACACCTATATATATCTATATCAGGCGGCTCCACCCCAAACACAACACATTTTTGTTTGCGGTGAGAAAAATGAGCAGCGCAAATGACCTGGAAGGATGGATTTCAAGCAGGAAGCTTGGCAAATAATTTTATCCGGACCCGAACATGTAGTGGTACATCCTATAATATAATGTAGAATAAGGATGTGGATATTCAGAACTTTTATTCCACCAAAGGTGTATCAGTTTTGGCGAATCTCAAACAACTATGCAGCCATTTGTGCCCTCAAAACATAATAATGGCAGCCATATTGGAAAGAGCATCCGTTTGGAGGCATTTCATCAAAATCATAAACTCTTTCCCCCTGGGTAAGCCCCCACTTCTTCATGAGGCCTTGACACCAGAGGTTAGCGAGAGGTGAGTGTCTCTATCTTCAGCGAATAAAAGAATGCACTCCCATGTGTCCCTGCTGGCCCTGAAGGCTATCAGGTTCAGGCATCTATACCTTGAAATGCTCTCTGTCCAGTGTCCCCTTTCATTCATCATCGCCCTTATAATGTCTGGAAGAAATATGCTGCTGTAAGTATCATCTTTCATGGTTGTCATAGGTTGAGTCCCCCATTTGTTCTGAAGCCATAAAGTTCCTTTTAATACTTTCGGGGAGCCCCTGCAGGCCTACGGAGTCCTGCAGTTAAGTCTGTTTAAACAAAAAGACAACAGGGCATAGGCGGTTTGGGAAATAAAGTGGAATGACCAGTGTGGGGAATTTGACATTTTTGGATTCTGTTCAGCTTTAGTCCAGTGGGTGGATTATATTTGACTTTTTCAGCTTTCATATTCAGGTATTGAATGAATAGTATGTGAAGTTGTATTAAATATTCAACATGTAATGTTTTTTGGATTGGTTCTTACTCTCTCATCATCAAAGAACATTTTCCTTTATTTATTAAATTTGTTTAACGCCAAAAAAGCCCCCGCCACAGCGTCTTCCTGGTTGATTTAATAAGGAAGTGCCAAAAACTGCAGTTCTCCGAGTGTCCACTAGGAGTAGTTTGCACAATAGAGCAATTCTCATTGACCCCCCATTATAAACAGGCCTTTTTCACAGCATAGTTAAACCTATTTAAGGCCTGGTACAAAAAAACCTCTAGTCTGTATGTATTGGTCATAATTCATGACATGACAACACTGAGGAGAGTTTTTATTTTATTTGAGGTTAAAATGTATGAATAATTAGGGGCACAGCCTATTGAGTGACAGCTAGCCACTGGCGCTTACTTCTCCTCGGAGGCTAGTTATCAGGATTAGCATGCTAACTCCGTCATTTCGACCTGGACTGCGGTCATTCGTGGGGTGGTGTTACCATAAGTGACAAGATGGTTTGCTCTTCGATCAACTGTACAAACAGATGGTTTAGGAACACAACATGTTAGCTCTGTTATGCTAATTAAGTAGCCACACTTGCACAATGACTTGCAATACAGCTTACTATCGATGGCACATGCACTAGATGCTAATATGGAGCACCAGGAGGATTCGGGCCATGAGGGTCGGTGTTTTACAGTCCATGGGCATGGTACTGTGTTGAATATTAGTTTAAATCATAGATCATAAATGCAGGCTGCATGCACTTGACAGTTTCCCCCTAGACTGACACAGGGGTGCCTATCTCCCGAAGCCGTAGTAATCTCCGTTAGAGACCAGAAAAAAATCTCAACATTGACTCACACTCCTGTTTATCTAGTAACGTGTTCTGTTAGCCTAGCTCCCGGGCGGTGGTGCTAATGTGGTATACAGTACATCAGGTATACGTCAGCCGGATGGACGTATCTCCCTCCCCCCAGCTTCACATCAATGCCCTTTTTGGGGAAGAGGAAATGAGGCAGAGTCAAAATCTGACTTAGATAGCGACTCCCAGAGGTGATTATGATTAGATCAAGTTGAGAGAACAGGCCTCGACGGAGAGGCCACATCCATTTTTATCAGACTATGGCCCCAACACATTCTCGTATTTATGTACGATTCAAGCTGTCCTTTTTAAAGCTTCTGACCAAACCCTATCTCTAGTTTTCATACAACAGCAAATAAGAAAAAATAGGACAAAATAGTTTAATTTTATCACTAGAGTGCTATATTAAACCAATTTGGCCTTGAAAAGACATATGAACCTATGAATTAACATAAAAAAATAAATCGATTTATTCTGTTGTTAATCAATTACAGATTCTGCTGTTCTTACAGTTTTTATACACATTTTGACTGGTTTGAAAGTGTTTATTTATACACTATATCTATACACTGGGGGCGGCTGTGGCTCAGAGCCAACCAACCAACTAAACCCCAGTGTTATGTGCTAGTGTGGAAAAGCAGCCAACAAGCTGGCAATGCTGCTATTATTAGGGACATGCTCTCTAGCCAACTGCTCCAACTGCTTTCACCCCAGGATGCAAACAAACACCATCAAATCCCAAAGGGGAAACCGCTGATTAACAATTCATTTTTTGCAAACATGATCAAAACTTGGCTTCCTTGTTCCCATGACTAGCTCTGCAAGCTATGACAAAAGCTGCAAAGACACAAGAGGATTCCCTCATCAAATAGCACCACAACATGCAAGAAAAAATATTTCTAAAGCCCAACATGTGCCTCCCACAAAGAGTGCCAAAAAGGAATTCCCAGTCATTGACATCCCATTCTTAAATTACATCACTGTATCTACCCAAGGCGCCAAGGTGAAACAAAGCACCCCCCACGCTTCACATTGACGTTGTTAAAAAGTCACAAATGGCACTCCAGCCCCCAACCAGAAACCTGCAACCAGACAACACACACAAGTCTTGTCAAGTCCAGAATATAAAAAAATCAAACAATAATTTTTGAAGATATTTTGAAGATCACTTCGACAAGAGCAATTATTTTTCAGTCAAAATAATTTTACATTTGTCCAATAATTTGCCATAACTGTTCAACAGTATACCTGAAATAATCATATGATTTCATATGATCTATCCATGCCAAAAAGAAAATGAAATTGAACTGCTCTTGGAACGGTTACACGCTTGTGATGCTTAATATCAAGAAGTTTCTCACTGCAGCTCCTAAAATGTATTTTCCCATTTTCCCGCTAAACTGTATGTAACTCTATACCTCAATTTGGTCTAAAGAGTATTCTTTCGTCCTCTCCGGGAACCATCACCTCGTGGTGGAGAGGTTTGTGTCTGAGCCTAGTGCTCCTGGTAGGTAGGTAGTGTCCCCAGAGTCAGGAATAAACATGGAGAAGCAGCGTTTAGTTTTTATGCACCACAAATCTGGAACAAACTTTCAGAAAGCTGTAGGTCTGCTGCAACTCTCAGTTATTTTAAATCAAGACTGAAGACTTTTCTATTTGCCGCTGCTTTTCAGTAAACTGCACTGTTACTTCTTTGACTGTTACAATCTTTTGTGTTTTAAAAAGGACCTTTTATGTTTAAATTGACCTTTTATATGTTTTAATGTATATGTTTAATGTGTTATTTCTCCCAATGCTTTTAATGTTTTATGTGAAGCACTTTGAATTAACTTGTTGTTGAAGTGTGCTATACAAATAAACTTGCCTTGCCTTGTCTTATCTCATGTACGTAACAAACTTATTTATTTAAACCCAAACAGTAATATTTTCCTAAACCTATTCAAATATTTTTGTTTCAATTATTGTGAAACTGGAAGCGTGTCACAATGTGTGCCTGACGCTCGTACAAGGATGTGTAATCTGGCCAAACTATGTTTCTCTCAAAACGTAATTCAGAATGCAGTTTACAGCAGTTGTATTGGACCATCATTTTTATTTATTTTACTTTCATTTATTCTATACAGAATGTACCATTGTTACAAATTTCATCTGAGTTCCAGTTGCAGTCTGAAAGTGTTGAATCCTTGAAATGGCTAATCATCAGGAAGATGTGTAGTTGAATGATGACACATTCATAATATGAAGGTGTGCTGTTAGCTTCATCACCACCAGATGTTGTGTCTGAAGTAATGAACGTTTTGTTGGCAGAAGTTGACAAATGTGATAATTATCACAGTATCTTCAAACTGCAACCGCAGGTTCTCCAAAAATAGGACCAAACATCACTTTGGACGTATCAGATAATAAATTAACACTTTTCCATCCTCACCATATTTTGAAACATTTTAGGATACTCAAGGGTCCCTGGTCCTCCCCCTTGCATATGCGTTGATTGTCATATGGCATCATTTATGTTACATATTGCTTGTGCAACTATAGAGCTTATGCATTTTTAAATATATATATTTTAGATTCATCACATATTTAGAGGTTTGTCTGGGTTAGGAACTGTTTTTGTTAACACATTCTCATCAACAGGTTTGTAGAATATTAAATAAAAATTATCATGGTATCTTACAAAATAACGTTCTATTTAATGTAGGAAATGGTTGATCGCAACGGTGGCATTTTGTTAGGTTTAGGAAACAAAACTACCCTTTACTTGACAATGGGTGAGGCATCAAACAGTCCTGGTAAGGATTAGCAAAAAGTTGTGATTAGGCTTAGTGCTACCAGGACACAAACACCTGTCAAAACACCTGTGATTAGAGACCAACCCACGACCCCGACCTTTGTCCCTATACAGAGATCAGCGGTCTTACGCTATGACACGTCATTTTAATATTTGGTATACACGATAACTAAATACATGGAACACACTTGTTATAAATATGTACCATACAATCTGTGAATAAGAACAGCCTACTGCTGTTGGTCTATGATATTGACCTGAAATACCTTTTATTTCCTTATATGAAATCACCCTGGTGTTATGAGATGTACCAAATAAATTATGATTGACTTGATCTCATTTAAAGACTCTGCTGTGGGCTTGTTTTTCTGTAATCTTTGAAAAAACTGTAGCCGCCTACTGTTTGTAACTCGATTATACCAAGGGAGCATTGTGGCTCCATCATATCACAGCAAGGATCTGGATTATATTCCGTCTTAAAGTATTTGCATGTGGTAGCCTTCTCCTTCCACAGTGGGTTACAAAGTACATAGAAATGTATTGGAGACCCTAACCTGCCCAGAGGTGTGAATTTTAAATGGAAAAATCGTGTTAACTCATTGATGGCATGGCAACCTGTACAGTGTGTTCCCCTGACCTGCCTTCAACCAAATACTGTATATTCTAGCTATTGTGACTCTGGGTGGAAATGGGTAAAGCCAATAAATCTATGAATGACAGGCATTACTGATGGCAAAGCCATTTTAGCATCATGTCAGTCTTTCCATAATGATGAGATTTACACTTTGGACCTCAGGCTGGATTATCAACAAGGGTTCCATGGAGCCACAGTCACCCAGGGCAAAGGCCCACATTTACTATTTGGCAATTGATTTGTGGTAATGTGATGACTTGCAAATTTGTTTGTAAATATCATACAATATACAACTCAAAGGTGATCTAAATGTGATATCTGCATTGGTACAGTGCTGAGGGCCTGCCTTGTAGAGGAAGTGGCTGTCAGTTCAATTTATATTGTTTTTACATAGTTACTTGCACCTACCCAAATAAATTTGTGTTAAATCAAATTACCACAAAGTGATTTACAAACTGCAAACCTGGGGGCAGTAATTTACCAACATAAGAGTGCTTGTTGGTTGCTAGGCCTGTAGGCAGAACATAATGACACCTCATGTGCAGCTGTGTGAAATGTACTTGATGACTACCCGGTGGTATACACAAAATGCACAAAAAGTACAGGGAATGGGTGAGCCTTTACAGGAAACTATCCCAACACAGACAGAAAAGCCCATTTCAGGGAGCAGATCGACCAGACACTGATAGTTGCTGGTGTGTGTTGTTGGTGTGTGTTGTGCTTTTATCAACACATGCTTTGAAAGCTTGTTGCTAGCTTGTTGTTACCTGTGTGGCCACCTAGCTAACATTAATGTTGTTGTCATAGAAACAAAACACACAGGGCAGAGGTTTGAGATGCTGGGAGGAAAAAGACACTGTGGAAACACAGCCTCAGGTGATAGTTCTCTGTAGGTTTATCACAAAAAGAGACATTTTTGCACATTGCAACCTTAATTTCAAGTGTCATTAAAAAAATATGTATTTCGAGTTTAACGTAAAGTTCAGTTTCATCTTTACCTTTTTAATGGCCCAAGTTAGCAGCTAATGCTATTAAGAAATATTTCACCTACATATGGGCCTTGTAAAGTTATCAGATTCAGATGTTTTATTATGTTTCCATGGCTATGTGTTGGCCAGAGTTAGTGAATAATGTTAGGCCCTATTGACTGACATTTGATCATTTACCTAATATTAACCTTTTGATAGCTACAAAGACCATTTTCCTAATGTTAACCTTTTGATAGCTACAAGGACAATTAAAAACAATGGTTTGTACTAGCAAAATGTATTCAGAGGCTCTAATGCTTTTGGCATTTTTAAGGTCATGTGCCCAATAGGTTGTTCCTCTTGAGTAGTCTCCTTTAAAGCTGTTTGAAATCACATTGCATTACATTTTATTCAGCTGATGCTTTTATCCAAAACGACTTCCAATAAATGAATTCTGAAATATTTTTTTAATTAATTCAGTTTAACCTATTTCTATTCAAAGGTTGGCATTCCTTTATACTACTCCCTGATATATTAATACAACAGTATATGCACATAAATTCCAAGTGCTGCTTTTATGTGAAATGGTGCATTTGGCCACTGTATAATGCCATTTTGAAAATGGGTCTACAGGGGTGCTTAAATAGCAAGTCAATACAGCAATAAATATTGTCACTAATGGAGTGTATGATTTGTAGGGGACAATGTGTTTACTTGTCCTTTATTTATTTTTGCAGCAGAAAAAAAAACACCCCTGTTGACATAATTTGATGAACAACCACTTTAAGTTACTGGTGAGACATTTTTGGCACAGAAACCCTCCGCTAACTTTCCATACTTAGAAAAATTAATCACACTGTCAAGTCCGTCTTTCTGCTGCTGCAAGGATTGACAATTATAAATTCAAGTTAGTGATTGCTGAAGTGTTTGAGTGTTATCATTGTTTTTCACATGGATGGGTCAACTATCCCTATCCGTTGGATATATTATAAAGATTTATCTACAGTAGATTGTTTTTGTTAATCATTAATGCTAATGTTGTCATCAATAATACTAAAATCCACAGTACATATGCTGTTTTGTGTGTCACCTGCATCTGCCTTCTTTCCTTGTGATGTGAGCCATTTTGAGAGGGACTGAAACTGCTCTAATTATAAGCTGACACAGCTTCACAGGCAGCATAGATGTAGTGCTAGTTTGATGTTCATGGATGTTCATTCTTGTGAACTCATTTGCATGTGCCTGGATAAACCTGGAAGTCAGTCAGCTGTCTGTCAAATTAGAAATCCTTGATGTAAAAATTATGCAAATGACTCGGTTTAGTCTGGTGTCTTTTACATAATCATGCAAAAGTAGGATGTATACAGTGTTTAGAATTATGAAATGTAATTTATTAAAACAAATTCCTCTTCATAGAAAATCTGCCACAAAGTGCTCAATGTTTCATGGAAACAGCATTGTCTGCAATCCAACCGCATCATGTCAATAGTTCTAGGCAAGCATCAGCACCTGAGGCCAGAATGACTGATGACTTTCCTCATTATTGCATGTTAGAACTTTGTGACCACTCAACAGATCAATGATCACGACAATATTTAAATGTCAGCACATAATGTATTAGAATTAAATAACAGCTTCCATCTGTAGAAAAAATACTTATTCGTTTATATTTATATTTATGTATAAATGTGTTTTATCCAAAAGAATGCTCTAAGTAGCTCAGAGTAATTTGAACACTGTGATGTTTGATTTAAATGCAAGAGATCGAAGCCCTTATTTAGGAAAATCTGCACATGACTCGCTAAATGTTGTTGCCTAATGCTTTTCACAGCAAATGTCAAGTGAATTGTTGCCTTGCATTACACGCATTAGTCATTACCGTTTTATTAGGGTTACTCATGTGGCGGGGTGGTGGGACGCCCTGTAGATATCAACATGTTTCTTTCAACCATTTATTTACTCCAAACACTGTAGGGTCTGGGTTCATCACACCATCCCTATATTTTTCCTCAATTGCTAATAAAACAATGTCAAAACATTAATAATGACTGGAGAATCTTAAAAAATAGTTTTTTTTCTTATTCATGTCACATCATTTGCACCGTTTTGTATTCATGCCACTTCCACTATTCGCTCCACAATTCTATTCACTTTATGGTGGCATCTTGGAGAAATAGCGTTTCCTTTAAGATTCATCTAAATTACAGGGTGTGTGACAATTTCCTGCTCAAGTCCTACAATGTTCTGACCTTTTCTCTAACAACTCAGGAATGGTTCGTAATTACTGTGGCTGACTTGGTAAATTAAATACATACAATCCCATCATGCCACCAGCATTTTCCCTGAAGTCTGCAATCCATCATACTGACATCATCTGGCATGTGCTTGTTACATGTAGCTGACAGCTCAGTGACCATACATGTAAAAGCAGAAGCCCTTTTCTTGGCTCTTGGAAAGGTCATAGGGTGAAAAACCCATTAGAAACTGAAAGGTGTGAATTTGGATGTTGGGTAATTTGCCTCAGATCAAAGACTTTAAGTCAAGGTATCCTGCCTCCTGGTGTTTGTACGTCATCCTTTAGCTGATTTCCATTACAAGCTGTTCATGACCCGTGACCTGAGACTTTCCATAACCTTAACTTGCAAGGCTTTGGTGTTCATCTGTGCACTTTCACACCTAGATGTTCGAATCATGAATCCAGGCATGGCCCCAAACCGTGTCCAGGTAATTGCGACTGTGACTGTGGTCTTTGAAAATTTCAGACATCTCTCTTTTCCCTAGTTGCACTGTGGCGCAAAGTCCTCTGCTGCACCCATTTGTACAGCTGATTACAGCAGCTTCTTATGGACATCCAAGCCACATAACATAAGAACACACTTGACACTTATTGCTTGACATTTACAGTCATCAGCACTGCCTCGCCAAATACTGCAATCATGTCATATCAAGAGTAACTGTCAATTATGTTTGCCTTGTAAAAAGCATTCACGTCACCACCTTTCACGATTAAAATTGGGGAATTACGATGTATTTGAAATTTTGGATACAACCAACTTGGTGCTTAAAAATACAGGAGTACCTGAAACCCGACAAATTGAGTTGCCTCAAATCCATTAAAGTCTGTAACTCACTGTAATTAATTTAAAAAATATGCTTTACTGTTAATGCACATTATTTTTCAATATCAATTAACCTGAATTTAGATTACACTGACACAAACACAATGAGAGGGAGATTTCACACTTGAGCGCATACTGCTTGAATGATACTTTTTAGTACATTTAAATGCACAGCAAACAATATTATTTGGTCAATTTTGGCATGAAAATTTCCTCAAAAAGGCATAAACTAAATAAAAACAATAAATATCACAAACTTAACTACCCAAATGTCTTTAGTGATTAATTACAAATGTGCTATGCACTGTCAAAATAACAATAAAATGCTCTTTAAAAAACATCAACTTCTGCAAGAAAGAATGCAATTATAAAATTCTAGCTTTTATCCTCCGTTCCACGTTTGTTTCAAATTCAAGTGAATGATACTTTGGAAACATTCTACTCTGATAATGGTCTTGAGATAACACACTGTGTATCATTAGTGCTGATTTGCATCAAGAGTGCTCAAACACAAGAGGAAACACACTGCATATTAGTTTCATGCTTCAGTTTTCATCATGACTATATCCAGTGGGCTCAAACATGAGCCCGCTCAAACATTGGAGTGGAGAAAAGAACACAATGAGTGTCTGTACTCACTCACAAGTGCACATGCTTTCAATACACAGCACATGACAGGAGCGCTTCACTGTTGTCAGCATTTTCTTTTGTTCTTAATGCGCTCAGCCATGAAAAAAAAGTTTTAGTAAGGTTGGCTTTTGCTTCTGGCTCACATGTATCCTCTGGAGACAGATCTCTCTAGCTGGGAGGTGTTTTACAGGCTTTCCAACAATACAGCAGCAGTACAGCTCAGCCCTCCAGGGACTCTCAAACAGACACAAATCACTTTGACATGTATGTCTTCTTCCCTTTTATTCCTCAAATAAGATATAGATATTTGAAGGAATGGCCAATGCTTCATATAGCCAAACATCCTAGATTACAATAACAAGGTATGACTTTTAGACTAAATAATCCTATTTTGACTGATAGTAAAATCTGTGCACTTACTCACACATTGCTGTGACAAATAATTCTTATTTGGTTTCAATAACACATAATTAATATTGCTTGAACATGAAATTTAGCATTTGAACAGTTTTAGGTTCCCTTATGTCAACGTTAGTTCAGTTTTTGTGGCATGCAGAGACTTTCAATTCCAATACCGTAAATCCAGCACAAAACTCCTTGAAGACATCAGTGCAGGCAGAGCAGTAATGTAGAAATTGTTGTCTTGGTTTGAACCAACAAAAAAGGGAATTAATGGAAAGAAACAGCTAATACACTGTTGGGCGCTAAATGGTTGCTTTCCAATAGTGTGTTTGTGCTACCACTCTTTTCCTGACTGAGTTTTTAACTTAGAGGTGTACTAGACTGTCAACTCAAGAAGGAAGAGAGAAACTCTTATCTCTTGTTTTCTCTCAATCTCTTTTTTAGCCTGCTGTTTGGCTGCTGCCATATAAAGCCAACCTGTGATCTGTAACAACGATGCTCCAGAGGAAATCATGTTATTATAAATGCCCAAGGCTTAAATAAGTTTGAATTGCAAACTATTAAATTATTGAGAAGAAAAATGCTCACGAGAGCACCAAGTGTGGTTTAATCCAAGGCTGAAAAATAGTCTACAACACTATTTACTTCTGTGTCACATTTTAACGCCATTTTTTAACTAATAGCTATCCCCATGAATCATACACATGATACTTTTTGAGACAAGTAGGTTTTTGTATTGCAAAATGTCAGAAATGTTGTGTTTAAAAAATCAGTTTTTCACCATTATTTAAGGACAAAATGTGATATAAATCCAGCTAAAATGCCTTAGGAATTAGTGTTAAATGGAGTCTGCAGGCATATGGTTATTTCATTTTGTTGGATCATATTTCATCTTTAGATTTCCATTAATGGTTAATAGTGGATCTTAGATTCAAAATGTTTAGTCCGAAATTACATTTAGATCTCAAGATGTGACCACATACTTGTCACAAACAGTTGCGCCCAAACAACCCAAGAAAATGACACCTAAAAAGCTCATTTTGGATTTCATTAGGAACCCATCAACATAAGCGAAACATAGCAGATCAGAATCAACAACTGACAGCAGCACCTGTACGCAATACAGACGTTGATAGCCCAAGTATCTCAGCATACTCTGTCAGTAAGAGAGCAAGGAGCTTAAGCTTATGAAGCTAAAGGAGAGGAGGAAGCTGGTGCCTAAAAGCACCATTAGCCTTTTATTAACTGTTATCATCAAGATATTGTTTTGCATAAATTGTCACGAGCATCTGGCTGCAGCCACCATTCTCAGGCAGTTCTGGTTGCAGCCGCCACTTTGAGGAGCGCTAGTCTCAGGCAGGAAATGCACACAAAAATTACAAAAATAAATTGTACTGACACTTCCAGTGCATTAATCTTTTTCCGTATGCAGACACATTATATTAGAGGAACATGTGAAATATATGTAGTGCATGACTTACTATGTTTAACATAATGATGCCAGTGCAGCAGCATATTGCCTTCTGAGGCAACTAGCAGGAAGAATAGGGCCATACCGCCTCATATCTAATATTCTGTCCTGGCACATACGTCACTTGTATTTGTTGAAACAGAAAGACTAAGTAGCCTTGACTCCAGGTTGTGTGTGCTTTACTGAATCTTGTAGAAATTGTGTAAAACTGAAACACAAAAATTAAAATACAAAATGTGTTTCAGTCAAATACATTATGACAACATGGCTTGTATTTCTCTAATATTTTCTTCTTTACAGGTTAGTGCCTAGGTTTTTTATGCATAACTTTAAGTGTTTGCCTGTACAAGATTTACAATGTTTTTTTTAATTCTGACCAGCCTGGGACCAGCTGGTCAGAGCGTCTTGGGTGTGACCATGAACCAGCGTCTTTGGTGTGACCATGAACAAAGAAAACTGTGTCGTCTGCATACATTAAGCCTTCAGCTTCAGAACAAACAGTGGGCAAATAATTATTATAAAGACTAAATAAAAGGGTGCCTAATATTGACCCGAGGGGACTCCAGTCAGATCTGCAGTTGTTAACTGATACAGATTGTGTTCGATCATGCATATATGATGATATGATATGATATGATGTTAAATTTTGAGAGCTTGGTAGGAAGAACAGAATGATTTACTGTATCAAATGCTTTCCTGAGATCCAAAAACACTGCCCCTGCAACTCCACCCTTATCAAGAAAGAATTTTATTTTCTCGATAAAGCAGCATGTAGCCATTTCAGTGGAATGCATGGATCTGAAACCAAACTGCATGGTGCGGAGAGAGGGGGAGCTGCTGTTTAAGTTATGGACAATCGGCTGTGCCACCCAAAATTATGTGACTTTGGAAATAGACGGAAGAATGCTTATTGGGCTGTAGTTATGCATAGAAGGTAAGTCACCAGATTTAAAGACAGGGGTAACGATAGCAGGTTTCCAGGCTTTTGGAAAGTGACCTGATGAAATTGAAAGATGAATTATTGAGGCAATAGGAGTGGACGAGAGCTGAACCTATATCTTTGAGCATGTTGGGGTCCATTCCAAAAACATCCTTTGCTTTAGTGAAGGAGCATAAGAGTGGAGTCTCTGCCGGAGCCTTGCACTTGGCTCTACGGTGACGGGACCTAAGCTGCACACCCTCCTCCTGCCCATAACTCGATTTTGGTAGGTTCTAAAATTATGCTCACATACATATATTCACTAGAGTGTCTAAAGATAATTATGAGCCTTTTGATTGGTAGAGTCAATGTGCACATCCCACATAATGTGTTAAGCCGGCAAAAAAAACCTGCCTCACTGCCTCAGAGTGGCAGCTGCCAGATGCGACTCTAAATTGTTGTTATTGTGCATAAATAATTGTAGCCACTTGTCAACGTGTGCCTTTGTAGACATATATATTGTGGGCTTACATGATTATTATTGCTTTGATAGACAAATAACAAACATGATTATTATTACTATCATAGACAAATGACAAATATTTTATGTTCAATAAATTATACAGCTTATTTTTCTTTCCACTAGTATGAAAGGATACATGTTGTGGAAGCAAACTCTCAAAATTGACCAGTGCAAAAATACTTTTTTATTTACCTTGTAAAAATAAATATATATATGTGTGTGACCTTTGGCATGATTGTAAAGATTTGTGTCTTCAGAAACCAGTGGGCTTGGGGCTGAGAGCCACAGACAGGGTGGAATGAAGGAATATCTTAAGAGATGCAAAAAGGCATTGCTGGTTTTTGCCTTGTGTAGAATATTGCCACCACTACCTATTCTTTAATTTGCTTTTGATAGCTCTGCTTAAAAGTCAGTAAAGATAAAATGAATACCACTTTACTCTTCGTTATAATGAAATAAATTATTTAAATGCATTTAGATACTAGATTTGCAGTAACTGAATTCAGGGACTGTGGAAGGTAAGTAGGGAAGTGAACTAGCTCATATTCTGTAGGCATGAGTGATTACTTTGAACTGAGAAGGTCCGCATTGCTACAGTAGTATGCTAGTGCATTGCCTTTTTTAATTGAAAGGCAAGAGAGCAACCTTAATTAGCATCCTCTTTTTACTAATTAGCAAGGAAAACAGAACATGGTGTCCTACTGAGGTTCAATGGTTACGAAGTTTAGGCCTTTGAGCAATGTTCTATAGTCAAACTAAAACGCCAAAGCTATTCCGTTGGCCTCTTGTTTTTAATTTCCTTGGAATACATTAGATACGCGATCTGGGAAAGCATCTGGACTAATTTACTGCAAGAAGACTTTTTTATTCTGCTTGATCTTTCACAACTTCCACGCCAGTTACTAAGTTACCCCGTTCTGTACGAGTGGCTGTGTAGAATGGCGGATGTCAATTCAATTGTGGCGAAGGGAGAACTTCTAAGTAGCAAACCTGACAGGTACAAACACATCACTAATATGCTTCAACAATGAAAATATCATTTTTACTGTGGTGCAGCTGTTGACGTTCTCTGCCTCTGCTCCCTGACAGACTTAAACAACCAACTTACTACCATCTACCATTTACATAGTGTATGAGTTTGATTTTGAGTGACTTGTTTCTTGTCAGAAACTAAAACGGTGTTGCCTTAAGATCAATTTCATCAGCCATGAAGTGTATGACCTTGATGAAGTATGATGCTTCATCAAATAGGAAAGCAAAATGAATTACTCTTCTCCAATTTAGGCCCTAACCAGGATTTTTTCCTCATAAGCTGTACAACAACACAGCAAATAAGCTGAGACACGCTGTCAGAGCTTTCATTTTCTTGTCATCTCCGATCCCCTGCAGAGAGCTCAGGAGGAGCCGCAGCAATAAATGACTTTTTTGGTCATTTAGATGAGGATGCTGTTGAATTTATGTTGCACACTGAGTTGACGAACGTGTCTCAACGCGCCTTTGTTGTTTTTAGCCTATTAATTGTGATATGAGAAAATAAAGTGTATTACAAAAGTGCCCAGCATTATATGTAAAAGTCAGTTTAAATTTGGCTGCAGTGTGAGCAACTGCTCAGAGAAAGTCTTCTAATGGACTGTTACAGTTTTGATCCAGGTGGTAGTTCATTCATTCATCTTCAACTGCTTGTCCCTGTCGGGGTCGCGGGGGACTGGATCTGATCTCAGCTGACATTGGGCGTGAGGCGGGGTCCACCCTGGACAGGACGCCAGTCTATCCCAGGGCACATAGAGACGAACAGAGGCAGACAACCATTAATACCTACGGGCACTTTAGAGTCATCAATGAACCCAACACATACATGGCTTTGGACTGAAGGGCCCCAGGAACCCTCTCGCTGTGAGGCGACAGTGCTAACCACCACAGCAAGTAACTTAATAATTTACTCAAGTACCCTGCTTTGATGTAATTTTGCATTACTTGTTCATTACTTGAGTAAAGCCATTTTGTGACAACTTGTACTTTTACTTTGAAAGTGAAATATGCTACTTTTTCCACGCTGCATTTATTTGGCAGCTTAACTGACTATTAAGTTTACAGATTAAAGTAATACCATCATCAAACACTGGACTCCTGTATACCTGAAAGGTTTCTAAAAAAGTGTATAGCTTTATAGTCAGGATTTATCGCAGGTATAAAGGATTTCAATGGTGACCCAGTTTCACAATGAAGTATCAAAATGTCCATAGAAACTTCTCAAAGCACTTCTTGTCTGCCTGTCTGTATGCTCAGTATGTGCAAAACATCGTCATTACACAGACTATATTTGACCCAGTCGTGCGTGGCTGTTTTTCTTTTCTTTGTAAACTTGGAAAAACTCTGAAAGTGACCATTCTGCATTATGAATATGATACATTGCAATACCTAAAGCGGTATTAATTGATTGTTTTGGTAACTTGGGGGCAGCAAATCAAGCTGTAAATACAACAGTAATATACTGTGACCTTAAAAAGTTGGTATATCAGACACAAGGCAACAAGCATTTATTTGGAGTTGTGTCTCTGGTCAGTTGATGTACATGGACGTTCAATATTGACTCTTTCTCTAACCTCTAGTCTGGGCTCCAGCAACTCCTGAGAGAAAAGTCTGGCTCCGGAGTAAAGCTGCAGGCATTCCTTAGCTTTAGCAGACCCTTTAATTCCACTGTGGACGCTGTTGAATTGTATCTCACTGTATGTCAGCGTCAAAAGTCTGTCAATATGAGCCTCCCCTTTTCATTACATATAGTTATTTGAGCCATTGTTCTTTATAAATATTGAGATTTTAATTTTGAATTAACATGCAAAGAAGTATTTGAGATTGCGATATTGTTTTTAATCTGAATTCTTCTTTCACCACTGAGCATGTCGTTAATATATTTTCTTCATATTTTAGTGCAAATATGTAAACAAACAACACAAGACAGATAAAAACAAAACAAATAAAAAATTAAATGAAAGATATACCCAAACACAAAATCTCTTTCACTAATAAAGAAGTTTTTTTCTTAGATGTGTTCTGAAATAAGACATGTCTTGCATGCTAGTTGATCCTAATCAGCACAGGTAAACGTCCTGCCAATCCCCCTAAAAGGGCATGAAACTGCAGAGCCAAGTTCAAACAGCCTCACTAGGAAAGTTGCAGGGCATGCCCTCTCAAAAGTCCACTCACTCGACGTGTCTCCATTACAGAGGGATTTACCAGACTCCTGAGGTGACATATCACTCTGAATGGGTTTTAATCATGTGGTAATCGTTGATTCAACAGAGCAGCATGTATGCCGTTCAAGGATTAAAATGAAAGAGCTTGTCATCATTTTGACATAAGGTGGCCCGTATCATTCACGGCGTGAACTCATGTGCAAGTAACATGAAAGAAAACACTCCACTTTCAAAATTATGTTCGCTGTGAAAGTGTGTGTTAGTGACAGGCTTGCACCGGTGCAGACTAAAGGTCGTTATTTAACGCATCTCTATTGTGTGTGTGTGTGTGTGTGTGTGTGTGTGTGTGTGTGTGTTGCTGTTAAACCTTAGTCAAACTGTCTTCTAATGTATGGCAGCCATAAGACTTTACTCATTTTTTATAAACTGGTCCAGATAACAACGAAAGGATTCTCTATAAATGGACGTGGTGATAATAAATAAATGGAATTTAGGAGAATGTTTTTGGCTTAAAAAATAGGAAACAGCTCTTCACCCTTTTTGTAGCTGTCAAAAACAAGACAGAGAAGTAAAATAGCTATAATGTGCTTTTTTTTGCTGGTTTCACTCCCATTTATCAAGGCACCTCCTCGTCTGTCTTCTAAATAATGGTCCTCTCGGTTTATTCCCTGTCTAAAATGAGAAATTGACTTATTGTTGGCTAACACTTTCTAAAAAGCAATTAAGATTTTTATTTTTTTTCATGGAGCTTACTCTCCTACTTCATACTCAGTGTTAAATACACATATATCACTTGCTTTAAAGCACCAGATAAAACACATTCACATTAGAAGTGGTCTCCTCTCCCTCAGTTAAATATAACAGATCTGTTTCTCCAGCTCATAAATAAAAGGAATAATCAGATGGGGATTCATATAGATTCTGTAAATAATGCAAGTGCAAATTAGAAAATAAAAGAAATGTTAGCTGTCTGCAAAACATTCCCCTAACAGAGGTCCACAAACGAAAGTCAAATAGCGTAATTCAGAAGAGTACATTCTGTACAATAATTAGACCCCACAGGACCAATTCTGAGGTTACTGAGTGTGCTTCTTAATCTTCTCATGTAACTGAAATCATGATGAAAAACAGTTTACCACACATGAAGAACAGTGTTTAGAGCCTGCACTTAAGAGTTATTAAAGATGTATAACACTTTGTCTATTCCTCTTCTGTTTCTTACATTACATCTGTTTTATGCTAGAAGAGTATGGTTGAAAATAAATTTTGGTAACACAGTACAGTTAATCAAGGATCCGCTACATTGTTTGGAAGCTAAAGTTCATTTCCAAATGAAGATGCTGCATCCAAAATATATATTCATTTAATGGATTAAGATGCCTAACAATATATGCTTAAAATTAGCTCCATGTTAGCAAGCTAATACAATGAAATGCTTGTTATATTTAAGTGCATTTTGCTCATAATACACAGGAACCATTTTGGCCACCTGGGAGCAGTGCAACATGAACAAAACACCAACTTGCGAATACGCTGTAAAACCGCAGCATTAGCATTAATTGGAAGTCATTGTTTTAGTCACCTAGTCTCATCAACATGTTTGTATGATGTCTAATGAAGAGTTATGCACATGACATTATATTTATAAGTATGAAACGAGGACAGGAAGTGGATGGTGACGTTTAGGTAACAAGAGGTTGAGGCACCAAAACTGCCGTTGCATGACCGGTTAAATTTCACCAACAAAAGATGACGTTAAGGTTCGCATCAAAAAAACTTGGTTAGGATTAGAAACAATGTTGTGGCTTAGTACTTCCAGGACACGAACACTTCCAAGAAAGGAACACCAGTCCTCCGGGTGAAAGTCTTTTGTTTTGGGACCCATCCCCCAACCCAACCTCCCATAGGTGGAGGACAGCAGTCTTATACAGTACAGTGCCAGTGTAAACAGGACTAGGCTGGCTTGGATAGCGGTCTATTGGCTTTTATTGATCCATCGTCACGGTAGACTTCAGGTCTGTCACCATCTTTTGTCTGAATTTCATTTTTACAAAATTGTGTGCACACTTTTTGTACGAGATCATATAAACCTGTTCACAAGAATATGTTATCTCTCTCACACTCTCACACTCTCTCGCTCACTCACTCACTCACTCACTCACACAGAGTATAGCATGTGTCCTCTAAAAAAGATTCATATTGCAAATGAGTTGTAAATCAATGTAATTTCTAGTTGACAGGGTTGAAAAAAAATCCAACTTTCAGTGCATGCTAATTGTTGGCTAAGACAAGAGCAGACAATGTCAAGAACATATTTTATACTTGAACTCTCCTTTATTTCCCTTTCTATCCATATCTTATTTTATCACAGCCTACTTTCTCTATAATGCTGCCGGCCGTGATGTGGACTGTCAATGAAAAATATAAAATTGTTGGAGGCCATTACTTTCAAGTAATTAGTTAAAGGTGGGTGGACTGTGCAGTCTCATGAAATCATCTGTGCTGCCCTTCATTCTCACTGCTCGGGAATGGGTCACTGCAGCACAGTGAATGATTGCCTCATTCTGTGCTCTAATGTGAAAAGGTAGAAAGGGAAAGCTTCTACTGTATGAGCAGCAAGAAGTAGGTCTCTTGTAGAAAAACAATATTTTATTACATTTAAAATAATTTAAGTGCCTATTACTTTTCAGGTTAACTAAATGTGAGATATCCTGTTCCTCATCCATAACAAAATTATCATCTGTACTATTGTAGTCCTCTCTGATACTGGGCTAATTGATCAAATGAAATATTTCAACATCTCATAATCATGTTTAATTATTAACTATGCGTATGTGGAATTATATAACCATTATGTCATTGGTAAAAAGTAAAGCTATGATGTCGCAAAGAGGATAGTGTGTGTGTATGTGTTTGGTCATGTTAGTGCTGACAAGTAACCAGAAAAATGTTTTGTTATCAGTGTTAATTACTTAGCTCGGGTCAAACAGTAGACAAAGTGATATTCTTAAACCAGTATCCATGGTTAGGAGCACATTATATGTGAGCATAAGTGGTTATTAATGTGATGAAGTATCTGTTTTATGTTTACCCCCCCTCCTTCCAGTGATGTGAAGCACATCAGTGAGACCATTAGCCTTGCACTAAGGCTGGTGAGCTTGTGCATGCCAAGGACAGTCGTTTTTCCATTGACATTTTCGTTCTTGGATCGCACCGTGTCAGGGCCATGATGGGGCCAGTTTCCAGGTAAATATGGCCCACTGTTTATCCATAGGCCAAGCAGGGCTACGGTGATCTGAGGCGGAGTTGGGAGTCTCTCGTTGCGTAAACACGTGCAGCAGCTCATTTTTTTATTATTGCTGAAGAACCAAGAAAAAAAGAAAACTGGACAAAGACCAACATTATTGGTTAACCATAACAGGACATAGAGGAATAATCAATCAGCAGTTATAACAATGTATAATATAAAATGCATTGTCGGGCAGACAATTGAAGTCAACGTTGAATCAGAAGATCAGTCTGAAATAGATAACTGACAGTTTGGTGCAAGGCAACATGTTCACACTGACAAGCTGTAACATACGCCATTTATAGTATCAAGTTAGAGTACAAGGAATCGCATTTGTTTTGTCCGACCATCCACACTCAGCCAGCGTTATCTGTACGGCGAAACCGCATACTTTTGCCCTCCGCCTCTAACCCTGCAGTGTAACATAACAACTACAGTGCTGCTGCGTGAGAGGAGAGAGAGACATGGACCCATAGACTGTTTATTAACTGTACTCTGAGCCACATGCATGGGAATGAATTCGAACGACCATATATTTCTCCCTTTTCTCTGATGCTCTGAATAAGTCGCTAAATTGGTTGCTAGTAACTTTTTATAAATACAGTTGCTAAGAAGCCGTGAGAAGTCTCTAAATCTAGTGAGAAAGTGCCCGCCTGGGAGTGCTTTGGGACGGAGAAGGGGCTCACAGCAGCACCCTCTGCTCGTTCAGGAAAGTAACTACTGAGTGTTTTGTGCATCACCACCAATCACTCTTTTGTAGTGTCCAAAACACCACGAAAGTCTCCAATAACACCAGAAACAGTCACTAGTTTTTTCTATAGGTTGGATAGTGTCTCCCCATCTCTTCTCTCCTTTGTTGGTGTATTTCTGTGGCACTTACAGCGCCACACATCCAGGCCTGGCATGTGTATTACACCATTTTAGTTGGTTTCACTGGTTTCGTGTGGACGCAGATATTTCTTGAGGCCATATGGGCAAAAAACTTTTTCAAAATGACGGAGAAAAAAAAGGTTGTTTTACAATGTGTTCCATAAAGTTTGAACGGCTTTCTGCAAATCAAGACAAATCATAAATATTCATGTATTTGTATCATTTTGTCTGAACAAATGCTAAACAAAAACACTTTAAGGAGGGTGGATTTTCATCCTGCTGGGGTGACTTAAAGTATTCATTTAAAGACTCATGAATTCAGCATTTAGTCAGACAAAAGCAGCCAGCCAGCGCATCAAGCTGTGCGTTGTGGTAGGGGGATGAAGGCAGCACAGCGACAGCTTGTCACTGTTTTTTCCCTTACTAATTGTGGTTTTCTGACTGCTATGTAGAATAGGCCTCTCTTGTTTGGCCTTGCTTTTGTTTTTAAGGAGGTGAAGCAATGCCACAGATGTAGCTCTACAAATCAATTGATGTCAGTGGAAAGCTGTTCAAAGTCTCTTAATGAGAAAAAGAATGTAGTCATACCGAAGTAACATAATGGTTAAGAACTCGACACAATGGAAAAAATGTTATCACTTAAAGCAACCGTGCTTTCTAAAGACATGAGGCACGTGTGTTATTTACATGTCAGTTTGGTAATATGAGAAGCTTTTTCTTATGATTGTTATTTACAAGGAACACAAAGACTTGAAAAAGGTTGAGGGGTGTGGTTATGGGTGTTCTCATATCTTTCTAGGTCCCCCTCAGGCAACAGGAAAAAAAGTCTACCAGTGTATGATCATGGCTTTTTAAGAAACTGTCATAGTTCTGATGATTAGTCAGGCAGATTTAGAGGCTCTTTGAATACGCTCAAGAGGGAGTGAAGCACCGCGGTGACAGATGCCTGCCTGCCTTTTCCCATCAGTGTTTTAAATTGTTTACAATGAAATGTGCTAAAGGATGGTTTGAGGGTGTTTATGTGGTTATGAATTCACGCTTCAATGAGGTTTATGTGAACCCTATTTATGTATGTGATGCACGGAAAAGAAGCAGGATTGGGCTCTAGGCTTGATTTCCTTTTGTCATCTCTGATCCCTGAACTCTGCGTCTATGCAGCCCCCACCTTCTGTGTTTCTTCTCGGGGGGCTTTTACAGTAACAACACAGGCTAAAAGATAAATATAATGATTGCAGCTTTTACAGTATTTGTAGTAAAACCTCCAGATAACTCAATGCAAGTCTGATTGAAATAAGATTATTCCAACTGCACACACTTGAAGTAGTTGAGTGTGAAGGTGAATGGGAAAAATATTCTTCAAACACTGTTGCTGAATGTGTCAGTATTTGAGAGTCAGCACAGCAGTACTCGCTTGGAGAGGGTAATAATTGGCTGCACTGTGCAAAGGCATACATGTCAGTCTTCTTGAAGGCAGCCATGGATTTGATAACGGCTGTAAATTGTGCATCTTTCAACACCGGCTCTGTTACGATGTGTTTAATGTGTAATAAATATCCCTTAATGAAAGTTCACAATCAGAGTAATCTTATGTTTTTTTTTTCACACTGCAACTCAACAACTTTTCCTTTTAATCAATGCCTGTCCCTGTCTATGTTAGCCTGCTAATGCCTGTCCCTGTCTATGTTAGCCTGCTAATGGTTGCTCAGTGTTGTGATTTGCACTGCTGCCATTAACGTTTCTACTATGTTAATTAACTGTGCCTAATGCCTCCGAGAGGACTTTAAAAGAACAGTGCCAAAAGAGTTGCTGAGATGGAAAGTGACAGGTTGCTGTGTTTTGATCCCAGTTAGTGAATTATCCTTTGCAGAGTTCCTCACTCATTTCCTCTGAAGTTGTTTCATGCCTCCATGGTGGTTCACACTCTATAGGGGGGGTGGTGATAACATTTTTAATAAAAGCAGTGCAGCAAGATAATGTGTGTGTGAGTGACTGTGTGTATTCTTTATAAGCTTCTGGCCTGTTTTGCTTTAATAGATGCAAAAGAAAAATAAATTATAGAGTATACATTCGTTCTCAAAAAAACCTCCCTTTCTGTTATTACAGCAACTTGAAATTAATTTAATTATCCTTCTTCTTCCTGGCAAATTGTCCGCAGATACTGTCTTTTATAGCCACCAACACATTAATAATACAGATTAAAACTAACCAGAAGTATTGAAGCATTAAAGAAGAAATGGCCCCATAGGCTTCACTAATTTATTATTTTTCTACATAGTTGTCATCGCTCCTCAGTGACACTACGTCACCTGAAAGCGCCCAGTGGCTTTCCACAGCTTGTCAGATTGTCATATTTTGAGAGTACCCTCAGCAGCAGTGGCAGGACAGGAAGACACTAATCAGGTGACAAAATACAGAGCCAAGCATTTTCTAGGGGGAGAATGTTGCCACCATCATTTCATATGGAAAAGAAAATTAATGTGCTGCACTACTCCAATCCTGAATCTTATCTGTCCCCTCAGAATTTCTCTCAATAGTTATTGCCACCAAAATTGTTGGATTTCTCCGGGCTTTTTGGAGGGAAAAGGAAGATATGCTCTCTATTTGCGGCTAATGCATAATGATTCAGAAAAATGCTGGCACAGTAATATTCATCTTTTCATGACCACTAGCTTTTTGCATTAGTTTATTTCAGGAAAGTGATGGGGAATTAGGATGCACAGCGATACAGAAAGCTAATGGCATGTTTTCATAGGCAAGTCCTGGCTCGGCCCGATTTGGTTTGACTGCGCAGGGTTTGCATTTCCATTACAGCAGGGCTACCCGCTTAAAAGGTGTGTCCTCGGTGTGGTGGCTTTTCGGGACCGGCTCATTGTGGTGTAAAAACTCTGTACTGGTCCTCCATAGTATACATAAACAAATATATCATAAGCCTCTTTCACACTTCATACCCTTTGGAGCTGTATCTGAGTCAGAAATCCAAATCAGTTGGATCAGCCATCAAACAGAGTTTACCCTCCCAGCTCCAAAGTACAAAGTCCATATAATGTCTAATTGAGCCCAGCTGTGAATAGAGCAGCTCATTGTCCGGAGAATTCATAGCGAGCAAGTGGGCTTGTTGGAGACGTTTCTTTGCAACTGGCACGGAAGCGTAAAATAAACATCTGAGGGTGAAGAAGATGGGTGATGTACACAAAGATGGTAACGAAAATGTCTATCTGGAGCGACGATGAGGTTCAGAATCTTCTGTTGCGGAAATTGACAACTTCAAGGAACAGCAAGAGACTTTCTTATTACAATATGAACCAGAGTTTATATGTTATAACTGTATATAACTGTAATGTAAACATACGAACACATGAACATGTGAAAGTAGCTTTAGTAAGTTGATATTCTATCTGCCAGTTAAAGCTGAAATTTTAATTGCTGCATCTACAGTAGATGTCAATTAAGAAACCCCCAGAGACAGAGTTGTTTTGAAACATGTTCATCGGAACAGAAATGACATGTGTGAGCCAACGGATAGAAGATGCAGAGGCTTTTTTTGTCTCTTGTCATGAACCGCTCCATTGTGCTAATGAACCTGTTTTCACTCTCAACTCTGCACCCACAGGAGAATCATTTCTAAAATGGTACCCTCTCATCAGCACTTCCACCTGCAGCTGTCACTTTGATTCACACCAGTTACCATCTTGGCATAGATACATACACCCTGCCCGTAAATGTATGATTTAGAGGAACTCAATACCAATAGATGTGCTATACATAGGAAGGCCTAAAGGGAGAACTTCTCTCAAGGCTATTCGAAACACCTGCACAGCCAACTGCACCATCCATTAGATAGTATAAACTAGTCTCAGATGGCCTATTCTCAATTGGACAGGATCATTAGTTTTGCTTGAGCCCCTATCACGACATAGACTTAACGGTTATCTCACAAGGGACTCCCACCTGCAGTGCTGTGCATTGCCTCTTCTCCAGTGTGCCTTCTCTGCTTTTCCCATTCCTTCTCCCTATGATGCCCCATCATCCTTTACTTCACTGTTGCAGCCTCTCTTCCGCTCCATTCCATAGTTTCCTCATCAGTTTTGTTTTCCGATATTTTTACCCTCAGTTCTCCAGCAACTTTCCACTCCTCTACTTACTCCTTCTCCTCCTCTCACCCTGCATTCACTCTGTGCATTTGTTTTCCTCTCTATCATCTCTGCGTCCCAGCCCCCTCCTCCCTTCCTGCTCCTTTTCCAACCCATACACTATTTTCTCCTGTCCTCTCAGCCTTGCTAAACAGAGCCCTGCATTATCCCCCTCCTGCTTCTACCAGGGGTAGCTAGCCTGTCAGCCCCAAGCCTTAGTTAATCACTCAGGCAGCCAGGCAGTCGGGCAGCTCACTGCTGGCTCCCTGGACACTAATAGCAAGACAAGCAGAGAGCAAGAGCAGGCAGGAGGGCGGGGTGGACTCATTAGGAATACAGGTATTTAAGGAAATGGTCCATTTCAAATCAAAAGATAATTTGTCTCCTGCTCAAGTAAAGACTTTTGTGAGACAGGCTGGAGTTATATAATGAGCTACAAATGTGAAGTGTTGGGTTGTACTGCTGGCTGCTGGCTGTGGACATTATTAATTTGAAGGCTTGATAAATACTTCCTGTGTTCGGATGGCATATTTTATCCCCAAAAGAGAGGCCTTTTTTATGCTGACTCCATGTTGTTGCCGTGCCGATGGGGCAAGACTTGATAAAGTTGTAATATGACTTCCATTTGCACAATGACATTACTTAAAATAAAAAAAAAGGTTGCTGTCAAGCCTCTGAGGTGATCAGTGGCTTTCAACAAATACCTCATTGCCCATTTTGGGTTTGCATGGCCAAATCAATACTAGTGCAAATAAAAGATTCATAGCCAACAGGCAAATGAAACTAAGGTGAATGACAATACTTTTTTATTCAATAACACATAGTCCACACAACAACTTCTTGTCTTATGTTTTATAGAGCCAATCTTTATGTTAGGGATTGAATTGAAAGGTGTTGAGTGAGACCATGTGCCCTTTAAAAGAAGAAAAAAACCCACAGACAAACACAAATAGAAGGTTGAATTCATAGGTAATCAGATGGATGGATAGATAGATAGATAGATAGATAGATAGATAGATAGATAGATAGATAGATAGATAGATAGATAGATAGATAGATAGATAGATAGATAGATAGATAGATAGATAGATAGATAGATAGATAGATAGATAGATAGATAGATAGATAGATAGATAGATAGATAGATAGATAGATAGATAGATAGATAGATAGATAGATAGATAGATAGATAGATAGATTCATTCATTCATTCATTCATCCCGGAAGGGAAAATATTTTGTTGCAGCAATCCGGTAAAACTGCATATGATACAAAACAAGAGAATAAAAACAACATAAAATAAAAATATCTGGGTATAAGAAATAAGCACAAACACAGAACGGAACATGGGCACTTAGACATAACCACGGGATAAAGCAAGATAAGTGCAGACCATAGGTAACCCTGATTCAATTTCACACAGCCCACTCATTACTTTGAAGGAGGCTGGTCCATCAACCCAGTAGTGGTGCCAATCAGATGCCACCAGCAAACATGATGGTCACCTTTTGTCACACTGCAACATGATGTAGCTTATGTTAGCCAATGTTAAAAAACTTTAGATGCTGTTGTGTAACTGATATTACTATTCTAGTTTGCTGACTCCAATTAAGGTACTGTTATACAAACCCGTCCTCATCCCAACTCGTCACATACTACTGTTTTGTCAGGACCCTTTGGCGTCACTTGACAATGTACTGGGTCAAACTGTGATGCTCCACTGCAGTCACTATTTTATTGTGAATTCAAGCAAAAGTATGTAGTAAGGTTGAGGCAATAAAACCACTTAGGGTTAAGAAAGCGTATTGGTCGGCCTTGAAATAAGTAAATACATAAGTAAGTGTGTAACATAACTTAAGTGACGCACAAGGCATTAGCGGGTCTCTGCAGTCTCCCAGGTGAAAGCCTCCACACACCCACCGACCCAACCTGCCTCCTTATAAGGAATTAAGCACTCTTAATCTTGAGGCACTCTGAGCTCAGAGTATTTAATATCACAGAGGACAGGTTTGCAGTTGAAAGCCTTTTGAGTTTGACACCAAGGCACAAGGGTATTGCGACAAAATGGCGATATTTGACGCTATGGGAATAAGAACGTGTTTCGTAATGGTCATGTAAGCCAATAAAATACAGACGAGAGGTAAGAGTCTTAGATTCAATTAGGTCAAATAAAAAAGGAGAAAAAAGACCCATACAGTAACATATTTATAACTATTTTTGTGGGCAATTTTGTGGAGAGTCAGCCAGAGAAGGATTCTTATTTTCATGCTCTATTGGCCCAAAAGCATTGATGCTTGAAGAACTTTTACAGTGAGCAACTTGGTCCCCTTGTGGTCCACCCCCTTCCACGCGCTGTCAGTCAGTTGACCTAATGATGACATCATAAAAAGCAGCTGACTCAAAAGAAACTTGGGAGACTAAGAGTGTTTGTGAATGTGCCATTATGCTGTCAATGGTACTTGTGGCTATAGGGGGCGCTGCTCAGCAAAAGTTACTTTACGTGCTCGAATATTGTGATGCTGCACAGGTAGGCTATTCTAAAAAAGGCATTCTGAAAATGTGCCCATAAACAATTAACTGAATGAATAAGACTTGCTGTACAAAAAATAAATAAATAACTATATAGTAGTACAATGGGTACAGAGGCGGTGGACCTGTCACCATGTTGACATCCCTGCTATTAGAGGAACATTCTCAGGTGCAGTGGCTGGCAGTCTCCAGTGTTTACCCGGGGAGCATCATTAGCCTGGCGTCTCACAGCCTTAAAATGTCATATATCCACAGTAATGAACTGTGAGAGCATGCGCTATTCCCAAACTTCCCCACTGCAGCGCCCACATTAATCCAAATGCTGAAAGTCTGCAACTCGAGTCCCTCCACTCATTAACAGTGGCAGATATCAAGATAGGAATAATGAGAAAGTGCCCGCGAGTCAGGACATATATTAAAGAAAAAAAAAGGGGGGGGGGGGGGGGGGAGAGAGAGAGAAAGAAAATGAATAAATAAGAGAGAGCATCAATCCTGTCATAAATGGGAAAATGCCCCAGAGAAATGGCCCCGGCTTGGATGACAAACAGCATGCATTCATATTGTTTGCAGACGGTGACAGCTTCTTCTTCTAGTGCCAGAAACGTAATCAGAAAAATGTACAACTCATGTGTAGTCCGATGAAATGTTAAATAAAGACTGCTTCCATAAAGTGTACGTGTCTGTAATATTCAGCTGTAGATGCTACTGTTTCATGGAGTAGAAAAAAAAATGTATACAACTGCATTTTCACATCCTGGTACATTATTAAGGTTAGTGCTGTCACATATCATCAATAACATATAGAATGGTTCTAGCACTACTTTTGGTAGCAACTGTATTTATATATATATGTTTGACCCCAAAACAAAACCCAAAAAGTAGAGGAATATTGTTTTAATACAGCTTAACAAAGTGGATTAATTTGGTGTAGTGACAAAGTGACATTCGGACAAATTAGTAGCCAACTAAGTGATCTCATGGGAAGGTGTATTAATGGCTTGCCACTTTTTAAAAAGGGTCTGTACTTAACAGTCCGCACAAAATACAGCAGTAAACAAATATTTGTATCTATGTAAAGATATAGTGGAGTAATGCCGTCCTGAGCAGAGAATAATGGCATGCTCCCCGTGTGTAATCTCAGCATCTCTGCTCTTTGTTTGGGTAACCAGTGCGGCCGAGTGAGTGCCTTGTGTGTCGTATCAAAAAGCCGTGACAAATCATTAGTATTTGACAAGGTGAGGAAAGGACTGTGAGAGCCATTTGGAGGGAATCCAAATCCCAGCACACTTTTTTTTCACTATTTCAAGTATAAGGTCATTTTGCGTGTCATGTCAACGCATTTTAAGGTCTTTGCATGTAACATATGTCAGGGGTGACATTTTAATGCACTGGGTAATACTATGTGTCGAACTATGATGCCCCCTATGATACAGTCCCAGTTTCAAGAACACTGTGGTTAACATTGTGAATTTAAACTAAAACACTTTGTCACGTTTCATACCTAAATTAAGCATGTGTTTGTTTGAGCCATCCATCCAACATGCCCTCCTTTTGGAGCTCTCGTTCTTGGGGCTGCATCACAGTAGAGACTAAATGGTGTGAAATGACAAATCAAAAGTAAAAAGGTGTAGTGATAAGTAAAATGACTAAAGAAATTGGTGTGTTATCCACATGCCCTTTGATGATATTAGGCTGAAGGAAAACCTGTGGGATATTCTAAATGACATTATTGTCCATCTCTTCTATTATGATTATTTTTCAACTGCTAACACGGTGACATCCTGTGAGCTATTGCAGAACATGTGAATGTGAAATGGGCTCTTTTCAGCTTTTTTGTCTCGGCTCCCTTAGAAGAGCCGCCTCCCAAACGGCTCCCAAATGGCGCTTTATGTAGTATCACATTCGCCTTCTATTTTAGCCTAATTTAGCAATTATGAATGGTTTGACTACAAATTAAAAAACAAAGGGACTGTGCTAAGGTGCCGACTTGGGTTAAACAGTGTAGATATAAGGAATGGAATAATATTATGAAGAGACTGTGTGTTCACATGGTTACTTAATATTCATGTTGATTGATGACGTGATCATGATGCCTGCAGGCAGTGTAAGCCAATCTAATGTGTATATGATGCACCTGGATGCTAGAAATGCAATATGTTCAATAAATGTAACAACAAATATCAAGTTAAGTTCACACCTGGACATTGTTTATACAGCACAGCTGATGTGTTTGGACATGGTTGTTTCACAGGAAGTCTGTGTGTTTAAGCTGTGGCAGACTGCAGTTGTTTCCAAGTGATTTAAGGATCTAAACATGAGATCTGCATGAGACAAACATGAGATCTTCAACACCAGTCAAAAGTTTGGACACGCTTATGACTGTATGCCTACTGGAAGTCCGCACGTAAAATGACACACGGACATCCAGTACGTATCTCGTACGTACAAGAAACTATCTCCAATTTAGAAAAAAAATTCACCTTGCCTTTCAGGGCTTCTGTAATACACAGTTACTATTGTTTAACATTTTAGTCAAACCTTTAAATGTTGGCCCTGCTCTTTCATTTTTAAAATTCTGCAGTCAGCTTTGCAGTCTCCAATATCATTAAAATGCAGCCAGATGCTGCTTCTTGTTCCCTTTTTGCTAATTTCTTCACTTTCTCCCTGATGCGCTTGCATTTAAATCTGGCACCCCTGTCTCTCTATCAAAATAAAGTCCTGCCCCTGCCTGCATGGTTTCTCCCATCTCCCCGACGGGAATCAACTCTTCCCGTTCGCTACAAAGAATCTGCACTTAGAGCCGGCTCGTATGCGAATGACACATCACTACTTTGTAAAATCGACACACATATGATCATTTCGGTTCCAAAAACTGAGATCATGATACGTGATCACTGACTATGGCAACTTTGGGCCTCAGGCTGACAGTGTTTCCTTAATTGGTTTGGCCTGAATTAAAACAGCCCTGTGATAGACTGTGGTCCTGTTCAGGGTGGACCCCGTCTCACGCCCGATGTCGGCTGGGATCGGCTCCAGCCCCCCGCGACCCTGACAGGGTTGAAGATGAATGAATGGATGAATGAATTAATTAATTAAAACAGACAATTCAATCTTCTGCTCGTCACGCCTTCTTCAAGTAGATCCTGTGGCTGCTAAAATAAGATTTACATACATGTAGCTTATGCATAGTTTTCATTATACTATAACAATGAACACACAGGGCATTTTGGGACAATGAATCATGCAAGTAAGTCAAAAATATACAAGATACACTTTTTTTCTTCACTGACTATTCTGCCTTTTTAATGAGACTCACACAGAACCACTGGCAAAATGCAGATCTATGTGAAGACATCTAACAACTTTACACCATGCATCATCATCTCATACTTCCAAGTGTCATTGGCTGCACTGACTGATTCTTCTTCCACATCCATCCATCAAGGGGTGATATTATATCAATATAAAATCTTGCCAAAGCATTATTATGCAGATATTGACTAAATATTGTTTTCCATTTCAGAACGTCACAATATATTGCAAGTCATGGCTTCTCCACTGTCAAGCTAATGTCATGCGTCTCATCTTTTCAGAAATATGGAAGCCAACTGACCAGGGTTCATCAGTGATTTGTAGATTTATCAAAAGTCCACCCTGTGTAATGGATCTGGATATGGACTGTCACCTTTTTAGAGAACTTTCAAATTATCGTTTGGCCAAGCAGAAATGCAAATTAATTAAAGTTTTCCCCCCACGTCAATATAGCAGAGTTTAAATGATCTCCTTCCCTCTGGCTAAGGAGTGAAACTCAGCTAAGCTACAGGCTCTTTTCTCAGTATTCATTTTACAATGGCAGTGTGACATAGGAAGTTATTAATTGAACACCTTCAGGAAAAATTGATTATGACATTTCCGGCCATTACTGACATTAGGATATTGATACGATTTTTAAAAGCGAAAGCAAAATCGACCATCATAAATTCACACACATGCATTACAAACTAAGTCTCAATGTGTGTTCACACAGAAAATGACGTGTTTGTGTTAAGTCCCTGCAGATAACTGACAGTGTGTTCATTGCAAGCTGGCCTACAAATAGCATCTGCACAGAGTGTAAGTGTCTGTGTTCAGCTCAGCTGCTGAATCATCTCAGAGCCCACCACTAAGGGACTGTTCGTCATTCATCACAGGGTCGATGACTGGCTTTTGTTATTTTCTTGACCCTCCCCAGAGCAACATATATTTTCCATTCATCCTTCTTGAGTGACTGGGGACAATGCATAACCCCCCCTTCACCATAAATAACTAGATTTTATTATAGGCAGGTAGTAGGAAAGATACTTTTCCCTGTTCTTCTCTTCAATGTTAAATGTGCACAGTCTGCATGTGAATGCATTAATATCTCTATGTCCACTGGATTAAAATGGAGTCTCTGCCTTTTATGTATCTGTTGCCATGGAGAATGATAGTATCGGCGCTCCATTGATGATGGCTTTTAATGTTCAGGTTCAGCAGACTCAGAGTTGATTGAACTGACTCATCAGCTGCTCTGGAACAAAAAACTCAGAGATTCCCATCTCAGGGGCCGTCCACCCGTAACCGGGTATGTTTTAAACCGCGTGTTTCTCTGCACGTTTTGGCCTTTCATCCACACGTAACTGCAGTTGTGGGATCCTGAACCTGGAGTCCAAGGTGAACTTTCTCGAAAAGGCCGGTTTCAGCAGTCATGTGCGCCACATTTTGCATTGCAAAACATTGCACACAGAAACATGTTGGACTTAAAATGAGGTGAGGTCAGGTGATTTGTTGGCACATTACTAACTTGAGGCAACAGAAGCATTCAGGGACAAAAACATTGTCTGTAAAGTCATTTACAGGGTGCCTTAGTCATAGTAAGATTAGTACTTTACAAACTGTTATATCTGCGGTCTGTGGTTAATCCACAGATCAGTTATAAAAAAAAAACAAATAACATTTTTAATTAACTTAAATTGTATTGATTTTATTAATGAGGAACATTTGAATCAAATTCTCTAAAATGTGGACAGCAGAGAACAGAGCACTGCTGCCCTGCTTTATGCATAAGTGACAGTAACTTCCTTTTTTATTTCATGAGATAAGAGTTTAGTCCTATTTCCTCTGTCAAGTTTAAAACTACAGGTTTTTATTTTTTGCTGCTTAAATGTCACACTGTATTTGCTGCAGAGACATGGACACATTTACAATTACTGAGAGCAGCCTCTGATAATTAAGTAATTACAATGCTTCAATACAATGCATCACTTTAAAAAGCAGCAGCCTACAGGGGGAGTGGAAATGACTTATTCAGGTGGGTTGCAGGGGGATGATTTAATGTATAAGTGGATTCGGATGACATCGCGCTGCGCTTGTTACACAGAGACGCACAGTCGTCATCCTCCTCCTCCTCAATAAATAGGTGCATTTGCTCACATTCATAGATTAATCTGTATTGACTTTCAACAAAACTCATACAGTATCCACATGTGTTTTATGTTGCGTGTCCCTTCTCTATTGCCAACATTTAAAAAATTAAGGTCCTCCCCAGTGCTTAGATGTGCGGCCATCTTTGAAAACTAGCTACGCCTAAACCACTTGGACTTACCAGGTACAACAAGAAAACAACACGCGAGAAGTCCGCTAGTGTGCAAATACAAAGTGTATATGAGAAACGCAGACTCAATGACAAGAATTCACAGACACTCAATTAATTTTAAACCAATTTTAATTTAATTTGATTTGGTTTTAATCTCTACGTACACATTAATTTATGCTAATTTCAATCATCTTGTATTTATTCCCATTTAAAATCCACAACAGAATAATCTTTCTACCATTTTATCACGCTTCATTTTGAACCAATTTTAATTAAATTTCACTTGGTTTACAAAATAATTTCCCAGTCTGGGATTATTAAAGTAATTCAATTCTCTTCTATTTCAAAATCCTAGATATACACACCTAATAAAATCCGTAAAAGTAATATATTCACTCAATTTATTGACTATTTTTAATCTACCTCCCCTTATGTTTTTGTCTATTTGTTATCTTAAATGTACACACGTCTTTGTTATCTTAAATGTTCACGTGTTGTGTAACATATGTAACATTTTTAGTCGAATAGCTCACTTGTTGTATTACGTGACGATTGTAGTTACTCGCCAAACGAGCTAGTGTATCCTTCACCTTTCATAATCCCCCCAAATGGCGTCAAACGTCCTCGCTTCTAGGTTTTGGTTCAGTTGAGGATAAAAATTAAATCTGTCAGTGTTGCAAATCAAATTGTATCTGTTCACTCCTCAATAAAAATGTTTTATCGTAAATTTTATACTTGGAATACCGGGTCCCATGTGGTTTAGCCGTAGCTAGCTTCAGATGTGCACATCAGATCATGCAGGAGCCTCAGATCGTGCGTTGACAGACATCCCTCAAACGTTTTGAGACCCCAACTCACTTTATAAATAACAGTCCCTAACTCCAGTTCCATTTGATAAATTTCCATTCAATCTCTCCTTTTTCTTTTGTCCTCTACATTTATGAAGCAAATTCATATATCACTGGTTTCCATGCTAACATTGTAAAATAACTCATTTCAGGAACATCCACCAATGCGTGATGCTACATTTTTTATACTTTTCAACTTGTGTCAAACTTGTGCTGATGCCATGGTGCTCTGCATTGTTTAATGGAAGTGAAGCGCTAAGTAGCTATGACGCCGCAGGAATTCTGATAAATGAATGAGCCCACCCCTTTATTGTGAACAAGAGCACTCAGTGATTTATTTGGCAGTAGTTTAGTGATGATGTACAGTTTAATAATGTGAGATACCCGATTGTGTTTGGGAATTGTTGGACATTTTGTTCTATTGTTAAAATCAATGTCTGATCAACTTTATTGTATCAGTCTGCCAGTCTTGAAATCTCTGTTCTCTGTAAGCAAGGCATGCAAGGAAAACTAACAAGCTTAGAGAAAAGATTGTATTTACATAATAACCAGGATTTTAAAAAATGAGAAATCGGAAACGAGTAAAACATCCTAGACAAAAATAATGATTATATCATGTATGCTTCACTGACCAAACCAGTGGTCCTCTATTACAGGTGGATGGCATTTTAAAGGCCTTGCTACTTGGTAAAAATGGTCACATCACATACAAAGATCAAAGAAGAAGAAGAAGAAGACTGGAACGTGTACAAACAACATATACTTACCTAGACCATTTTACATCCAATATATACTCCAATCAGTTTATGTCCTTACACTCCTTACATGCCGTTCCTCTTATCCTTCCGACACTCAATCTTCTGTGTCTCATTTGGCTGAAGCAGAAGACTCAACACTAATTTACATCCAGGACAGCGTTCAATCAGTTTCCCTGTTTTGATCACTGTGCCGGATTATTGTCATTTGCAGAGGAAATGCATCCCTAAAAGTGGTTTCAGTAAAAGTGAAACACATAAGTCTTTGGGCTTTAGAGGCAATGGCTGATATACACTAGTGTTAACCGATACCCTCATTTGTTGCCCCGACAGTGAATGAGTCTCTGAGCACTTGTGTGATTTGTGATTTAACCTGGAGCAATGAATAGATTTTCTGTGAAGGCGCAGTGCTTATGCTCTCTCTTGTTCGAAGATAGCTCCACCCATGCCCTATTACGCAAGTCAGGCAGCATTCGGCACATTTCTCATTCCATTAACTGCGGTCAGACTGAACACATGTATTTTTGTCGATAACATTTAGAAACTTCCAAGTGTTTAGTAACAATACATGACGGACAGAGAGTGGAGGCAGAGAGGCAGCAGGAAATAACAGTTTTGGAAAAAAGGGTAATTACTAGTTGGTGCTAGCTGGAAGGAGAAATTGCTTCTGCTATATTTTCATCATCAGATATCTATTCAATATTGATTCTCCATTCTAATGTTATTAATACACTGAATATACAGTGTATGACTTTAAATTGGTTCGTCTGTTTGTTATTTGTTAAAGCAAAACACCTTGTTGAAGTAGACTTTTGCAATTAATAATGAAATTAATAAAGTACAAGAATAAATTGCTTGCATTATTGAGTTAGCATTTGAAGATGAGTTAATAATATTAAAAGATGGGGCTAATTCATTTCTTGGAATTTACACTGGGAATGGATTATTTTTTCTTCATGTAAACAATACAATTCAAACACTCCAGACATGCAGACCGTGCCTTGAATGTCAACGAAGCTTGAATATTTTCCCCACAAAAGAATCTTGCCTTAAGCTAATTTTCCTGTTTATCTTCTAATCTTCCATCGAAGACAGTGGATGAATTTAGATCATTTTCTTTGCACATTTTTTAAAAAGCTTTTTTTTAATGCTCATGAGCCAGTGAGTTGATTAAAATGAACAAATCCTAAAGACCAAAACCTTAGAAAACAATGAATGCTGTATAAAACGGCCTAAACACTTGAACTTTTCTCATTAAATGCCACCACAGATCCGTTGCCTCTCAAAGTTGAGCTGTTGTGGGGCACCAGCTTTGATTGCTCTCTGGTCTGGAGTGGCATTGCAGACCCACTCTGGGAGTCAGTGGGCAGGTGCAGTAAAAAGGCCCTGATAATTGGCTGGCTAGTGTGGCTGGGCTACCCGGTGGGGCAGGGCTGTGACTCCTGAGGATGACACACAAAATGAGCTACTGCATCAAAAATTGAGGTTGGCAACCTCCATGCACGTCTGGGCGATTTTTCAAATGAGCATTTCTCGGCCCCAGAGGAAACCATGGCACTCCTGCTATCATAAGCAATTGGAATAAAAATGGACATGAAATGCTTTTTTGCTGGCATGCATAAGTAGGTTGGGCAAAAGGGCAAGCTGTGATGTTCAAAGAGTAGCTGATTAGAGAGAAGGGGGGCAGGGGGATGTTATATTTTCTAAAGAAATGAGGTTAGTATATTTTTGTTGCTGTAGTATTTTTTTATAAGCCTCACACTTCCTTTTCCTGTTCTTGAAAGAATGAACGGAGATCAGAGAAATGGGCTTTGAGTCCTAATAAGAACTGTAAGGGCTGCATGGTGCATCCTGCTCCCACTGACAGAGCTTTGAAAGCCCTGAGCAGAAATAGCTCAATCTTCACATCAGAGCTTCTAAACCTCTTTTAAAAGTTTGATAAATGTTACTCTAGACAAGTGTGCTATCAGCTTTCTTTAATCCAAAGCAGCTATACTAACACAAGGGTCTGCATTATTTTCCAGCTGCATGGGCTTAGCCACAGTGGGATGGCAGTTTATTCTTTAACTTGCCTGAGATGACATATTTCAGGGAGAAGATGTGAACATAATTTCAGGTGGGATTTGGGATTTGAGTTGTTCAGACACTCGATTTGATTGCTCAAAAGTGGGTGTAAGAGTGAGCATGGAGTCTCTGGAGAATGACACTTTCACCCACACTTGGCTCACTGGCACTGGGAAAGGGGGTGGAAAAAGACTGAAAAATAATTACAAACACTTACAACCCGTCCCGACTCGTCGCAGAGGGACTTCTTGTCAGGACCCCTTGGAGTCACTTGTCAATGCACTGGGTAGCCCTGTGCGTCAAACTGTGACACTTCACTGTGGTCGCTTATTTAACACGGGGAATACGTGGTTAACATTGAGAAGTCATATAAAACTACTTGGTTAGGTTTAGGCAACAAAATCTTACACTCCTTAGACTATAAAATATGAACGTAATCTCCATCACCTACATCACCCATAGAGCCAAGCATCTAGCTGCGGCCCGCTTGCCGGCCACGGACCATTTAGGAGAGGTGGGCTTTTGTAAAGCATGTTTGCACATGTACGACCACAAGCGTGCGCACATATACGAGCATGAGCACTCTGGCATAATTTTATGTGCGCCTGTTCGGACATAGAAAAAAGAAGGAGGGACCATGCGTGGACATTTAACCAATGGCGGCGAAAGGTTCACGTTGGTGTGATGCGGAGGTGGAGTGTTTACTGCAGATTTGGTCGGATGAAAATATTCAAAAACAATCGACAAGACGCACAAAAACTCTGAGGTCTACGGAAGGATTTGTAAACAAAGCGAGGCATCGCGATGACGTCAATCAATGCCTGTGACATGTTATGGCGTGAGATGTATAGGCAGTAAGAAGCATTCGCCGAGGCCCAGGTAGTGTGAGTATAAACGGGCCTGGCCTGCGGGGGGAGAGGGAGGGGGGGGGCAAGTACCCTAAAGCACGGGGCACAGTAGGGACGGACAGTGTGAGTGCGCCCTTAGGGCTATCATGTTTCTGACCATCTGATGGATTTGAGTCCAATTTACTCCCGTTTTTGTCCTAGAGAAACTTATTCTGGCACCTTCACTTGCTTCACCAGCTAGTTGCCATAGCTTTGTCTTTCTGTCGTTTAGTGTTTGGCCTGTACAGTGGGTTCTAAAGAGTTTGTTAGCTAAAAATAGCTTTCTTTGACTGGAAATAAAGTTGCTGAGAGAAGACCTTTCTGTCAGAAAAAAACAAAACTATGAGCTAAAAGAGGCTTAAGTACTACGTAGAGTTAAACAACATCTTGATGTTGGTCCATTACTGCGAGCAACTTTCACTTCAGGCCCAAAACAGAACATGATAAAAACAGCATTACTGTAGGTTGCTGTAGGTAATCCTCAAAGCCATTTCTAAAATCCACGAGGTTTCTAATCTCTCTTCTCCATTATCCCAAATATTTTATTGACTTCAGGGCTATTCTGAAATCTGATGATTTGAGGAAAAAAAAATGCTTGCCTTGGATCCAGTTCGTATGTCACGCTTGAAGTGAACTTGGCAGTTGATTGAGGGACAAATTTGCATTTGGCCGACCAAATCACTATTTTTATAGACCCCTTTCGCAATTACATATTCTCTGTGTTAATGTTACTTTCAGATGGAATTAGTTCTTTATGTGCTCCGATGCTTGTAGTCCATTAATTTAGTTTTATTGCTGCTATATTAGATTCACTTACCCCTCTGGCAAGAAAGCATAATGTGCATAAAAATAACTCATACCCCAAAACATTTGTTCTCTAAATATTCAGCTCAAGTACACTGTAGGTAGGCCACATGAATGTCAATAACCTCCAAAACTCTCTCACTTTTCAGACGCTTATTGTGACATGAACTGAATTGCTCTCTTGTCTTTTCATTTTCAATCTTTTAAAAGTCATAGAATCCTCTGCCAGGTTAGGACACTGTGTCTCACCACCTACTTTAAGTTTCTGAGTGAACGTATTCTCTGGAGGATCTGGCATCGAGATGATGATAATATTGTCAACTTCACCCACCACATTCTGTGCAACTGGCGCCATTTCCCTTTCATCTTTAAACATTATGTTTTAGGTTCACTACTGATGCATTATGAGTTTGCACGGGTGTTTTCTTTCTGTTGGAGAAAGGCCTGTGACTCTCTGGGTCACTTTGGGGATTGTGTCTGATTGCAACTTGTTTGGTGAACTATGAAGTACTTTTTCAAAGCGCCATACAGATTGCTATGTGGGGAGCTGCAGCCAGCACTGGGCTGAAGAGAAACAACATGCTGCTTAACAATACACGCAAAGCAGCGTAGATTGCAAAAATATTTTGACATCTGTCTCTTGAGGAGGTACTTGAGAGCCCATCATTTAAAGAAGAAATAGACCCATTGTTTGACTTGTACCAACATGTATATATATATATATAAATGTTTTATTGTATGTCAAAGTAGCTATAAATTAAACATTTTAAAAACATAAGATGGTTATACTGTTGTTCCTGCTGCTACGAATAACTGCTAATGACAATCATGTATTCAAAGTAAATACTTTAAATGCCCAAAGAGATTTGTTTTTATTACTGTGCATGTCAGCTTTCAAAACATGCAAGCCTATATCACACAAATGACATTTGAACTGTTTTCACGTTTCTGTTTATTTTTCTACTAAGATGTATTTCAGTGTTTCGTCATTGGTACATGAATCGGTTAATGTGCTGAGGGTAATGTTTCCTTGTGAGTTTTATTTGTGCCAACCCAGTCACAGAATAAAACGTTGGCATCGAATGTATCTGCAAACAACTGATACTTTGAATCTCAATGTTTCTGACCCGTTGAAACCGACACTTCTTGATGCTCAAAAGCCAAAGTTGTTATTTGGCCAACATTGTGAATTCAAACCAAAACTGTTAACGTTACATACTTTAGTCATCAAACCTACATGGATACGTTTATTTTACAGGCAGAGCCCCGTTTCTCCAAATATGTAAAACAGTGGATTGATTAGTTGAATAAATAAATAAATCTAACAATGTACAAGATGGATGAGTCATGCAATACAACTATATTTAGAAGGGAACCTTGGTTTACTCAGTTGTTTGTCTTGTAATCAATGACAGTATGTGATTCTGCATTTTTGTTTGTGATTTTTTTGTTTACCGCAAATCCTCTTTAGTAAGGTAGAGCCTTTTACAAGAAACATAACTACTATATTTCCATTCTAAAACAACATTTCAAAACTAAATTTGCTAAAACAAAGTGTTTTAGAAAAATAATCTCCATCCATAGTAAGACGAAAGGCGTATAACATGACCATTTGCTTACACTACCATGAACAGGAAGCAAACATCGTTGCATCGCAAAAAGATGAGTTTTGAAAGAAACACTTAGTGATGTGGATATAGCCTAAAATAAATTCAAGAGGATCGTTTGTCTACTAGCGTGTAGTCTTCTGCTTTTGTCTTTGCGGTGCATTGCTGCATGAAAGACACCTGTAGATTAGTGGAATAGTGTGAAATAATTTGCAGGACGGTGCATGTAACAAATATGTACATCCTCATGCACAAGATAAAGAGCTCAGCAGCGCTACTGGAGGTCAAAACCTCCACAGGGAACCTTTAAGTGAACACAAAGGGCCTGTTAATTATTGCGTTTTACTTTGGGAAGAGATGCCTTTAAATCAAGCATGAATATTTTAAAACACTCTGAAACTTGTGTCTTGCATTCAGCTCATCTTGATCTTCTATCTATTGGTTGAATTCAAATGTTTTCCAATGTGAGTATATGAATTTTATATAGTATATATAAAATAGCATATGACTAAATGAGTATTCAAAAAGTAGATTCCAGTGCTGTGAAGATAGTGAGCTGATTGATTCTGAAGACCAAAACCTCAGATAATGATCAATGATTTTTACCAAAGCCTAAAACACTTTTCTCGTTAAATACCACCACGACCCTGCTAGCTGCTCAGTTGAGCTGTAGTCAAATTTGACCACTTCCTGGTCTTGAATGGGAATTTCTTGTAAATTAAACATGATCTTGGGATTAATTCTAAGGTTAAATTTTGAATGGCAAATTTTGATTAATGATATTGTGATAAAAGTGACACTGTGGCAGGATCTCTTTATGAGCATGTCGTGTGTGTCATGGCGATATCTTTAATAAAAACAGGACTTTTATTAGAAAAATTAAAAGATATTTCAACTGTGCACCCTAGGTAATAAAACCTAGAACAGCCAATTAATGAAAAATCTTTATACGAAGATCCTTAATCAGTTATAGCTTTGAATGAAATCTCTGTTAATATGGATAAAAGATAACTGTGTATTGGCTGTAGAGCTAAATGGTTCTAATGTCTGTTTTCATCTCAAGGCCAAAATCGGACCCCCCTTAGCGCGCCACATCATTTAGCCATGTCCCAAATAATCACAGATTGCCATCAGTCAACTCTGAGCGTCTGATGATCTCTGAGATGGTGGAGACCGTCCTAATCACCAAAGTCAAAGGAAAACACATCTTTTTTAAAATTCTTTCTGGCACAAAACACATTCACCTTTATAATAAATGACTCTAAAGACATTCTAATGGGAATTCCTTTGCTTTAGTTACCACCTGTGCTGAGTTTAATGTCCCATTAACACTGGCAGGAATATCTAAACGTACCATTTTTTAAATCCGTTGTCTCCCCTGGTCTTGAACTTCGACTTAATTATTTTTCTTTAATCTTTTGTTTTGATGGATGGATGGATGGATGGATAACAATGGCTGCCTGAGCATGAAGAAATTTGATCCATGTCTTCCTCATTGTTCCCACTTGGACCTGTGATTTAATGAAAACATAACATTTTTGGTGTGAATCCATATAAAAGTGTTGGCTTGCTCTGAGTAAAATGGAGTCATCGAGCAAAACATCCCACACAGACCTCTCTTTTGATTATGGTAATGCATGGACAACTCCGAACCAAATCCCTATGCAGAAAGATAATGACAAAAGCAAAACACCTGACATTCGTGCAGGATAGGGCTGACGCTCTGTTCCGTTAAATGTTGGAAGGGGGAAAACCCCTGCTGGTAAAGTCCAATTTACAGTATTAATGTGCTGGGGCTTCATTCAGATGTGAGGAAAGAAATGAATGAAAACATGACATGAGATTTGATGTGGCATACGTCGGTACTAGCCCAATAGTGCTGTGTTTTTCGCAAAATGCAATTTAAATTCATCTAACTATTAATCAATTATCTATACTCTCTGAAGCATATATCAGTCCACATCAGCTAAAGTGCAACTTCCATCCATCCATCCATCCTCAACCGCTTGTCCCTATCGGGGTGGCGGGGGGCTGGAGACGATCCCAGCTGACATTGGGCGTGAGACGTAGTACACCCTTGGCAGGACGCCAGTCTATCACAGGGCACATTGAGACAAACAGAGACAGACGACCATTCACACTCACATTCACACCTACGGGCAATTTAGATTCATCAATGAACCTAACAACTGCACGTCTTTGGACTGTGGGATGAAGCCGGAGAACCCGGGGGGAACCCACGCAGTCACGGGGAGAACATGCAAACTCCACACAGAAGGGCTCGATTTGAACTAGGAACCCTCTTGCTGTGAGGCGACAGTGCTAACCACCACCTCACCATGCCGCCCTCATTAAAGTGAAACTTTATGTTACAAATGTACATGTTCGGTCATTTTTCAGGCATAATTTTGTTTTATTTTAAAGGAAATACTAAAAATCTAAGTGCATTTTAAGAATTTTTTTGCTGATTTAATGTCAGTTAACAGTCTTGGAGAATATGTGGTTGAGAAATCTCTCAAATTCCACCTGTTATTTTTGCTTGATCTATCCTTTCATTCCACTATCCAGCAGGAAGCAGCGATTTGCATTTTTCTGACATTCCTGACAGAAAGCATCATTGCTGTTTTAATGGAATACTCAGGGCGATTTGAGTCTCTGAACCTGCATCTTCAAACTGACGGCTTTCATCATATGAAATGGTTAAAGATCAGAGGGGAGTAAGAGAATGGCTGCATGTGGAGCATACTGTACGTGTACAGCACAAAGCACTTGGGGGACATGGAGTGTGATGCTTTTATTTCACGGCTTAGAGTAAGACATAGACACCCGCAAATTACATCAGACTACGTACCCGTTAAAGAACTACCTGATATAACGGGCTTTGATGCTGTGTCTTCCCCACTGCCTCCAGCGGCCATCTATCATCGCAAATCCAAAAGAGATCTAAAGCATTATCTTCCTGTTGTATATAGCTTTGGCAATGCTGCATAACTTAAAAAAGATTAAAAAATCAGCCAAATGTGAACAGTTGCAGATTTACTCATGCATACAAACAAAAAAATGTATGTTTCAAATGTTCTGTAAAGTGCCATCATATCACAAGAAAGAATATATTTTGTCCTTAAGATCTTGGATTGATGTCCAGAGGAAATAAATTAGAATTTAATGACCCAGATAAGTGATACCCATGTGTAAAACACCAGCCACTGGCTCTTTCCCATGTAAATCCTTTATGATTGGAGATATGAGTACCTGTCCTCTTACCAAGCTTTTAAAGAAAATCACTGCAAAATTTGACTTAGAAAATGCTTTTTTTCCTGTGTAATGTGCTGTCAGAAAGGTATGTTAAAGTGTCATTCAGAGATACAATTTTGCAAATCAGTGAGATAGCTCCTAATGATATTCACCAGCCACTGAGCTTAACAGTTTTTCCCCAGATGAAACGGGTCTCGAATGCGGCTGTCTCAAACGTTGCCTTTGCACTTAATCATTTTCTTTCTGCTTTGAATTTCTTTCTTCATTCCTTGGTTAATATATTTAAATAACTAATAAGACAGTATATGAAGTATGTGATAGTACAAACATAAAAGCAGTTCTTGTGGTTACGCAAAAATCATTGGCTGGATTAGTCAAACAGCCATCTGATCTGTCAAACCTTAAAAAAACCTCTCTCCTAATAACGTAACTGGTCCAAGCTGATCCCAAAGGTTGGTATTGGGGCCGATCCAGATGCATTTAAATGGAATTGGTATTGGCAAAGCTTTTTTTCAGACTTCTGATTGGCCAACATCTTCTCTGCATAACTGGCCATCATGGCTAGGGTTAGGATTATCTTGCCACCTGTTAGTTTGGCATGCTTTTGACAGGCTTCAATGTGGTTCTGCCTTCCCGTTTGGACAGACTTTTTTTTCCAACAGTGCTTGTGTGACTGGGAGCAAAAACAAAAATACCCGTACATGTGGACTAGGCCCCAGTCTGCTATTGTTGCAGTGCTGGTCAGATTTAATTACAGCAGCTGGCCTCTATGGTGAAATAATTTGTCTGTGAAAAAGTATTTGGTTGCACCAGCGAGTGAGTTCTAAGACACAGGTCGGCAAAGTGCACAGTTTTCAGGGCTTCAACAGTAATTATCAACAGTTAAGAGCTGTGTACAAAACAATCAGGCAGCAGCCAGTTAAAATGAAATACTACCGTTCGTAGGTCATATCAGCTTTTGCTAATTTATGTTAATTCCATGCGTAACTCGATTACAGGCCAAAATTAAACTTGACTGATTAAAGTTCTCTCTGAAAGCATTTCTGTACTCAACCAAAGACCATTTGTGAGAAAAAAAGCACTCCTCTTTGGAACAACATTGTTCAATAGACCATGACGAGCATGAAAAGCACAGGTGAAATTGAGAACACACAAACAATGGCTAAGTTCAATTAAGTGTCCAGTTTAGCTATTCTGGTGAACCAGCATGCACAATACCATGGCCTCCCCGAAGTGAAATGAGGCTGAGGTTATTCAGGTTATAAATACACCTGTGCTTTTACAACTACTACCCCGAAATTCCACCAGAAGGGCCAAGTTCTGGCTTTGCAGCAGTTCGGTTCCATCCTCTGCCCGGCGGCAATACCCACTGGGAGCTTTTCAGATGTGACGCATTTGCACAGCTCAGCCCAGCCCAGCAAAGCTCAGCCCAGCACAGCTTGTACTTTGATTGACAATTAACCTCGTAAAATCTTCAAATTGCGCAAGGAATGTGAGATCACATGTTAATCTGTACAGGTTGTATATCTGGTTGTATAAAGAGAACAGTAAACAAATAAAATGTTATTTTTCCAGATGACTTACTGGTGATTTGATTGTTTTCCTGTGATATTTCCTCGATTTCTGTGCATCAACCATGTGTAAGCAGGCTAGTTGGCAAGTTGAATGTGTCTTCCTTGACGTAGTGATATCATATACGGTTGGAAGTCTGCACAAGGTGTTTTATTTTGAAAACTCACCGGATGTTTCATGCCTTTCCTATGTCTGACTTCCAAGTTGCTCTATGCAGCTTAAGTCCAAAATAGACTTGGCACATACGCTTAGCAGAGCAGCGAGCAGCTTCTGATATGCTTCTGAATCGTGGCGCTTCCGTGTATGGTGGAATTTTGGCTTATTTCAGTGAACCAGCATTCATAATACCAGGTCCTTACCCTGAGTGAAATTCAGCTCAATAAGGTTATTAAATACACCTGTGTTTTAACAATCTGCTATGACAGTCAAAATATCTGCTGTGAAAAGGGCTTGATAGGGTCATTGCAAGCCCCGTGGACAGCGACTTCCTGGTTGATCCAATAAGGAAGTGCCTAAATCTGCAGTTCTCAGAGTGGTCACTAGTTTGCATAATAGGGCAATTTCTCATTGACCCCCATGTTAAACAGGTCATTTTCTCAGTATAATTAAACCTATTTGAGGCCTGGTACAAAAAAACTAAACCTTCCAGTCTATATATTAAGGTCATATCTCCATGACAACACTGAGGTGATTTTAGGCTATTTAGGTATTTTATTGGAGGTTAAAGTTTATGGAAAAAAAATGTTTGTTTTTATAGGTCACTGTCTGGTTTGAGGTCATGAGTGCTCTGGACCAGGTGTTCTTTAAGGATATATATGTACTTTCAGCTTCCCTTCAACCCTGATCAGTCCCTGCTGCTAAAAAACACCCCTGGAGAAAGATGCTGTCACCACCATTTTTCACCATTGGGTATTGTGCAGGAGAGGAGTAGTGCCTTGTTCCCTGTAGACACGGCAATCCAAACTGAGCCAAACAGTTTAATCTTGTTTTGATCAGACCCGAGAATCTTGTTGCTCGTTGCTTGTTGGCCGGGGAGTCCTAGTTGTTCTAAACTTCTTTCATTTAAGAAGGATGGAGCCAACTGCGCTCTTGAGAAACTTCAAAGCAGCAGAATTTTATTTATTTTGTAACCCAACAAAACCCTCTCCCTGAGCTCTGCAGCAGGGCCTTTGACATCATGGCTTGTTCTACGCTCTGGTATGCATGTCAACTGTGGGACCTTATAAAGACGGGTGTGTGCCAATCAGTGGAATCTACCACAGGTGGACTCCAATCAAGGTGTAAAAACATCTCAGAGGTGATCAAGAGAAATGGGAGTCACCTCAGCTAAAGTGTCACAGTAAAGGGTCTGAATTAATCCCTCAGTGTTATTCTCATGCAGATAATGTTTTACTCCCTGTTTTATTTTAATTGTAGATTTTGCAAATCAATGTCAGTTTGTCGATGTAGGGTATAATCTTAGCCTGTTTGCAAAATTAAAAGGCTCAAAATCAATCAGTGTTCTCCTTTTAATGGTGTAATCTTAGTTTGTATGGTTCAAGAATGATTCATAATTGTTAGTTTTCAAATGTCTCTTTTCTACTATGACAAGTCAAAATGTCTGCTGCTTAAAAAAAAGCCCAAGTGTCACTAATAACATACATTACTGGTGGCTGTGTTTTATCCAGGTGTCTCAATGAGATGCCTATTTCCATCAGTATGTAGGCTTGTAGTAAAATGCTGTTTTTTTATGGTGACATCGTTTTAACAGTCATAAACATTTATGTTTTAATGTTTTTCACAAGAATGTAATTCTTCATTTTGAAAACTAAATTGTGATACTCAACATATGACAGTGGTTTTGCAATGGCCTATATATTCTCAATTGAAACTATTATTATATCAAAGTCCCACTCCAGACATGTTTTAAAGTATGTGAAAACCACTTCAATATGATTATATTGTTGTTGTATGTTGTATGTTTAACGTGGTTTTAATACTTTTTCTCCCTCACTGAGAATTTCTGGATCTGGTCTTGCCCCGCAACCATCTCTGCGCATACTCACTATAGGTTAAGGCTCTTCGGTGACTACATTATACTGTAGGGTCTACCGGAGTTTGCCGAGCAGGTGAAAAAAAATGCACAATCCCTGCATCAGGATGACTAACCGCATTGGAGAGATTGCCATTCACACACATATGCTCTGTCTCTCCCTCTCTCAGACTCGCAGGTCTTTTCCTTTAACTTTTAAGTTTCTTCAGTTTCAGGTTTGTTTTTACTTCAGTTTGTACTCACTTATTAAGAGCAGAGTTCTGTAAACGTGGGTTCGTTCAGACGTGCTGCTTGGCAGAATGGGACTCGTGTTGCATCTCTGCCTGTCGGAGATTTGTTTTCTTTTTCATTTTTTAACTGACTGTCTGACACTTTCTTGCTGTATTCCATAAAACAATAAAGGTAGTAGTGGTATAAATATTACAACACACATACACACCTGGTTTGTAAATAGTTTGCTGTCCTGATCAAAACCATTGATATAAAGCTCAATGCTGATTCTGTCCTGTAAAAAGTTTTCTTATCAACTATTTCTGATCAACCCATATCAATTGCATGCTTAAAATTACATACTGGTTAAAGCCCTGGCCTTTTCAATACAACTCGACCCACTTCCGGGTTAAACCCCGCCCACTTCCAGGTTAGGCCCCGCCCAGCCCGAGTACGGCTATAGATCATTCATAAGGTAAATGGATACAGATAATGCTGTAAACACTCATCCCTAATCAATATGCTTCCTCTGTATCTGAGAATTACTTTTGGGGGGATTTTCTGAAAAAAATAAAACATCAACAGTGAATTAGGGCACACTCACACATGCTATTTGTACCGTGCGCAAGCACAAATGACGGTCTGGTTTTGTTTGACCAGTGTGAGTACACGCTTGCCAGCCGCATGAATGGTGGTCTTTTGTAAAGCATATAAGAAAGAAGCAATCAAGCTGAGCCTTGGATCATTTCAAGTAATGTGAGTGCAAGCGGACCTGGGCTGCGGGGAAGGGGGGGGTTACACTAAAGCATGGCACGGATCGTCTGGGCCAAGTGTGAGGGCGCCCTTAGCCTATGCTTTTGCAGGTTTGACCCTGAGGAGTTGGTGCTTTGATGCGGCATGGTTGTGTGGTGGTTAGCACCATCGCCTCACAGCAAGAGGGTTCCTGGTTGAATCCGGGCTAGGACCTTTCTGTGTGGAGTTTGCATGTTCTCCCCCGTGTGTCTGCGTGGGTTCTTCCCGGGTTCTCCGGCTTCCTCCCACAGTCCAAAGACATGCAGGTGTTAGGTTAATTGATGAATCTAAATTGCCCGTAGGTGTGAATGTGAGTGTGAATGGTTGTCTGTCTCTGTTTGTCTCTATGTGCCCTGCGATAGACTGGCGTCCTGTCCAGGGTGTACCTCGCCTCACGCCCAATGTCAGCTGGGATTGGCAGTCAAGTCAATTTTTTCCCAGCAGACATTTGACATGCCATAGCAGGAAAAGCACATGAAATTAATTAATGTAATTAATAACATTTTTTAAAGGCTGCAGTCAAATTTGACCGCTGCATGCTGTCTCACTGTAACACAATGTAATGGACCCTCATGGTGTTAGTTTGATCTGCTATGAAAACACTGAGCATTAAGTACCTCTTGCAAGTACACCATCTATAGACCACACATAAAAATGTTTATTTAGTGTATTAACAAATTGTATTATACATTTTATAGACAGTGTTTTTTGTTTACTTTTGTTTCACAAACAACAGCATTATAAAAATAAAAGCACATGTAACATATATTGTGATGGTGTCATTTTTTTTTCTCAGCAAATCTGGAGTAATACAGAATCTATTTATCTATTCATTTAGTTTTTTTTCTTTTCTTACAAAAATGTGAAGTGAGTTTACTGTTGAATGGAAAGCTAAAAACAATGTGGTGCCTATCATGTGCCATGTTAAAAGGGAGGGCCATGACAGTATTTATGTTTATTTTTGCACCCAGGAGATAAATGGATGAAGAATGTACAAACAAAAAACATGCTGGTGATGAAATGCTTATATCCGTGAGATGATTACATTGCTTGGGTAACATTTCGTAAGCAAAAGCTTTTGTTCACGCATGTGAGCGATTCAGATGTGTGCAACCTACAAACGTCAGCACACAGGCGACATATCAGTGGTGGTAGAGTTTTAAATTTCTATTATTTACTGTCAAAGTTATTCTTTTAATTAGGAGAGAAAAGAAAGCTATGAGGCAAGTTTGGTGAAACCCTCCTTAACTCTACAATGTTGTACAAATTTATACGAAAAGCTGACAGGAGAATCTCAAATGCACTCTTGAGATCCATGACGACAATGAAAATGTCCCCCAAATGTCCCTTGCTCGGCTCCAGAATTGCTCTTAACCATCATCAGGCCTGTGTGATAACTGCTCTGCCATCTGTGCACCTGGCCACTTGCCCACTTATTAGCTACATAATTTGGTTGTTTCGTATTCAATCGAGTTGGGCTGCTTGGCACTGAAAGTCTGCAGTGCTGCCTGGATCCTGGCAACGTCTGTGGTGGACAATTTGAGCCGATGCCGCAGCAGACAGGAGAAGAGGTCCAGAGGCGAAGGTCCAGGAGGGGAGAGCCTGTTGACCCGATCACGGATCTCCAGCAGCTGCAGCAGGGCAGAGTCCTGCGATCCCTGAGTGTATGGGTAGTCAAGCTGTAAAATCAAGTCCTGGATCGCTTCTGGGTCAAAGTGCATACTATAGCCATAAACCTGGATGCTGTTGATCTTCATGTAGCCTAGATTTCGCCCTGGTTCCAGGTACTCAAGGGGCTCATAATACACTGTTCCATTCCCATTACTTGAGGGCCCTCTAATTCGGCTCCGCAGGTAAAAGTGGACTGTCTCAAAAAATGTTTTCCACTTGTTACCCAAAGTCAAAGTCCAGTTGTAACAGTCATAGGGGAGGTCTAATTTAGTCCTCTCCCAGTCTGGGTAGTTGCTCTGCTCAATGGGCATGATCCAACTCTCTGAGTGGCTCCCCCCAAATGGATTGATATACACAGACAGCATGGGGTCCAGAGTGCTGTTCTTGGTAAGGCAGATCTGTAGAGACATCCCCAGGAGCATATGGACATGGTTTGATTTGTATTTATTACTTTTCAGCGTCAGCAGCATCCTCTTCCTCCATGACGGGTCGAACCAGTTATTTAGCCTGACGTCGTTGCTGACAAAGATCCCGTGGATGCTGATGCGGTTGTCACGTTTCTGCAGAAGGTAGCGCAGCTCCAGGTCCTGCAGGTCCGTTTCGAAGCCGATGTAGTGATCAGTGGAGTCGGGCACCTCGTTGCGGCACACACCCTGGCTCAGCATGTATCCCTGGTTACAGGTGGCACAGCGGGAGCGGTTCTCATATGAGCAGGAGGCGCATGAGGTGCCTTCGCCTACCGCGCAGGGGATCACGCTCTGGCAAGGGGGGTGCTCGTAGGGGCAGGAGCAGCTCCTGGTCTCCTCCAGGTAGGAGCCGATGTGGTTGTTCTCACTGCAGTACATGATAGAGAGGATGTAGTTCAGCCAGTAGCTGAAGGGCCTGTAAAAGATAAAGAGCAGTATGTAAGCTTTACAGTGGCTATAAATACATCTATATAATACAACATTTACCGAAAGACGTTTTGCCCTGAAACCTAAATTAAATGAATAAATGTCATGGGGGATTGACTGCACATCAACCGATATTCAGTTAAAGAAAATGTCATTATTATTAGATCTCTAATATAAAGTTAAAGACACAATAAAATAAAAAATACAACTTTCAAGTTTTAATCATGTGCTAATTACTCAGTTGTCTATCTGTCAAGTATCTAACAGTAACGGCTAATGGTAACTGGCAAATCGCACCATAAAAACAAGTATTGCAGAGGAGTTTGACTGACAGAGGGGATGGGTTCAAACAGGCCCAACCAGACTCCGGTCTCCCGTAGACTGCTGGGCCGGGTCTGACGAACATCAGTTTAGGTTTGAGATGTTGATATGAGGTCAGATATCTCCCCTTACAGCACTCTGCTCTAACAACATGGGTGAGCAGCAGCATGGGTGAAGGTCAACAGTCCTCCACAGTTTTGTTTTGTTTCATATCCTCCAAAGACTCATTCCTGCCACAGTCAGGAGTTTGGTTCAAATCCCTTAATATTTTTGATAGAATCCTTCTAGAAATGAAGGATTTTATATTTTTTGGTCTGAAATACTGCACCTTGCGGTAATAAAGATGTAAAGTGATAGAAAAAATATCCTTGGTTATTTTTTGGCGACACGGTGATGTAGTGGTTAGCACTGTCACCTCACAGCGAACAGGGGTCCCGGTTAGCGCCCCCCGCTTTGGCCTTTCTGTGTGGAGTTTGCATGTTCTCCCCGTGTCTGCGTGGGTTTTCTCCGGGTTCTCCGGTTTCCTCCCACAGTCCAAAGACGTGCTTGTGTTAGGTTCATTGATTACTCTAAAATTGCCCTTAGGTGCGAGTGGTCGTCTGTCTCTGTATGTCTCTATGTGTCCTGTGATAAACTGGCGTCCTGTCCAGGGTGTACCCCGCCTCACGCCCGATGTCAGCTGGGATCGGCTCCAGCCCCCCGCGACCCCGACAGGGACAAGCGGTTGAAGATGAATGAATGATATATTTATTTTTTGCCTCATCAGGGCACAATATCTCCCTTAACACGATAAGCTGACAGCAGAACAACAGATTCTGATTGGGATGTTGTTACATTTTGATTAGTGCTGGAAATACCCAACATCATGTTTTCCCCCAAAACAGTCTCTTTATGCCAATGAGAAGAGCTCAGACAAAAACACAAATACAGAAATTGCTCATGGATAATAAAAGAAATATATACTGTGGCTCCAACTGGGGCAGAAAGTGGTTTATGTAAAACCCAGCCTGATGAAAAAAATATGATATAGTGATTTGGAGTTAGTGACTAGAACTGTACAAGGGACACGTGCCAGGTTTCATTTATTCAGAGACACAAACTTTAATGGTAAATCAAAATTCCTGGGATTGTTTATGTGAAATGGAGCAGATGGACCACATGATGGGAGAACAATTTCCTAAATAAGTATTTCACTTTCTTTGTTTCACATCTGTCACATTTCTGAATCGTCTTTTGTTCTCTAGCAGAGATGGTCGTTTTGTTATGGTGGTCATGTGCAGCTGCTAAATTCATTTAGGAGAAACGATAGAGTAAGTTAGATCCAAAAAACATATTTTTGAAGGAAAAAACATTTGTCCTAACAGTTGTTTGACTAAATAAAAGCTGGGCAGCGTAGTGTGCTCAGCACTGGGGATTTTAACTTGAATGATGAATATTAGATCAGAGTGATCAAGATTCAGCCAAGTTTCTTTCCACAACTTTACAAACCGAGTTCAGAGCAAATATATGAGGCATATTTCAGCATTTCAACTTCCAAGTCTACCTCCATGCATTTTCTGGAGGGACATTTTCCATTTCTACACAGGAACAAATACAATATTATGGCACTGTTTGGTACTGACGTTCCCTTACCAAACAAGTTAATATGCCAGTTTTTACTACGTGGCATCCTCTGGGTCTGAATAAATGAAGCCAACCTGGAAGTGCCAAAAGCAGAAACGTTGATATTCAACATATCTGTCGTTTGCAGAAATGCACAGTGCCAACCTTTTCTCTGGTGACTGGGTTGGCCTGGTACAAAAAACAGTTTTGGTCTCTGTACCTAATTTTCCCTATCCTGACAACTGTACAGGGGTGAATTTTTATATAACTCACTGAATTATATTAAGGCATAAAGTTATGCATAATTAAGGGTGTTATCGCTGTGATTGATTTATTCTGTATCATTATTGTTATTATTATTATTATTATTATAAGCAATGGTACTAATCGTAATAATAATAATTATTGTTAATTAGTTAATATGTAAGAAGGGTTTTGGAGAAGGGCTGAGGTTAAATAAGTTATTCTTCTTCTCATTCCTTTCTGAGTTATAAGGAAAACAAAATTGTTGGACATTTTAATTTTGCTTTTGAATGTCTAACTGTTTGACTATTTACTTTTTTTTTATTCCTATTTTATGTCTTTACTTGTTTGGAACAAATAAACAATTGACGTGGGTGCCATCACAGGTGGCAAGCATAGACTGTAGGTTTCATTCAACTGGCCTCAGCCCCAACCATGCTACACCGCTGCCGATTTTGATTAGCTTGGAACAAGTGGAGTCAGGCACTGCCACGACAGTGACGGCCTAAAGACACCCATATTAAGCTTCACAAGGCTCTTCAGAAAGCTATGGATGACGTCATGGAGACGACGTCTATATTTTATAGTCCATGGATTTTGCTGCATTTATCAAGCAGTGTGAAAATGGGACAAAATGCTAAAGCTATTTTTTATTCTACTTCCACTTCATCAAGTAAACAAAACGTAAAAAAATGCCAAAACTGTGACAGATTTGTTTTTCTGGAGTTTTGTTTTTGTGAAGATATGGAGCCAGAGTCTATAGAAACACAAGCGCTTTGAACCAGCAAACCACTTTAAGACAATATTCCAACAGTGACTGTAGCCATTATGTGTAGTGGGGTGTGATGTGGAGGAAAAAAGGAAGGAGCAAAAGACATTTTCTCAAGTCATCAAATTTCAATCTGGTGACAAGCCAGTCAATACAATGTGTTAACAATCTCAACAGTGCCCAGCTTCTCTGAAACTCATCTGTTCGAGTCAGTTGTGCATATCTCACCTCCAGAGCGGAGGCTGTGCACAGCAAGAGAGAGGAAGCCGCCCCGCCACCATAAAGCGCATTGTGTCAGCAGGACATGTAAACTGTCATGGAGACGCAGTGTGCAGTGCGCGCCAAAGAGAAGCTGGGTGTTCACTCTGCAATCTGTTCACTGTCTGTCAGCTCATTTCACACTGATCAATGCCGCACAAACTTTCTCCTTCTGCTACTGTACTTTTCACTAGTGAGCAAAACTTTTCTTCTCCACAGAAGATGCACTCCATTTCTATTTTCCATGAAAAGCAATATTTATTTACTTTAATAAAAAAACCCAAAAAAAACAGTTGTTTTGTGCGGATCCTTCACTGAGATTCTGACACCTTGTATTCTGCAGCGCCAAACCGAAAAAGCACACTGTCCTAATCTTCAAAGACTGTATTGGAGTCACAATAGAAACCCAAGAATGGATTTGTGGTGTTAAGTTACAAAAGCATATCATGTTTTTCTGTTTGCTTGTTCTTCATCTGACAAAGACCATGATTCTGCAGTATGTGGATAAAGGCTGCAGAAACAGGAATATAAAAAAAACAAGTCCTTCATGAACTAGGTCATTACACACAAGGTGATACAGAAAAAAGCTGTGCAATAGAGCAAATCTTACTCATTTAGTTTAGAACAAGAAAATTTAGGTAACTTGTCGCAGTCTGTTGTGTAATGATGTTTAAATGCAAAACGTATAATTTATACCCCAAATATTTTGATTTAGAGGAAAATGCCTTTCAGTTGAGAAAGGGACTGAATCTTTTTTTTTCTAACTGCTCTACTTTGAACCCTGCTAATATGAAATGACAGACTCTTGCTTAGATCTTTATAGAGCAGCAGGTTACATCACAGCTGGAGCCAAAATATCCAGTTTTAGTATTTACTTTCATCGCTCCCTCTTATATCGTTACTACATTTACTGCTCTCCCTAAATATACCCTAGATACTGTCGAGTTGAACTGTGGAGAAATATTGAATATTAAGCTCTGGATGTGCCTTAATTTTTGATTAATTTCCACGTATCCTAAAAGTCACATATAACTTCATCAGTCCATTTCATTGTCAGTAGTTAAGCACATGTTTTGACACTATGTAGCCTGATGTCAGCTTTACAAACAGATCTGTGATTAGGTGAATTAAGGATATAAAGTGTTGGAATTTCTTTGTCAAGATAATTTATATAATAGAATAATACAGCAGTCTACTCAATTACTATTGCTGGCCCATTCAATTATAACGCACTGGACTGGAGCTGCTGTGAGCCATTTTAAGTCAAAAATAAAACAAAAAACAAAAAGGGCCTTGTGTTGTGGTACTGAGAGGAGAGCTCTGCTGAAGTAAAAGTAATGTAATGCATCTTTTAATTAGCATTTCTCTCTTGTGTCTCTGAGTGCGTTTGGCTATTAGTCTCACATCGTGCGTGTCAGAAAAAAAACGGTGCTGCAAACTTTTATACCTGCTTTTCTCAGACATTAAATTGCAGACGCAGTTTCCTCTGCAGCAGTGGTCAGTCTACGGTGATAAATCAAGTGCAACGACCATTTCCCCCTCCCATATGTTGCACATTTAAAAAGGAACGCCTTAAAATACAAATCGCATGAGACCAAACTTTTAAGCTTAACCAGTGTCAGGTGAAATCTTGTTTCTATATTAATAAGGACAAACACAATATGTCTGTTTAGTGTCTAAAAAAGGGTGTTAAGCCTTCGTAAATATCCCATAAAAATGTGCACTAAATCTGTGGTTCATTGGCAATTGTGCTCTATGCTAAAACGTCAGCATCTGCTATAAAGGCCATAAAAAAACATGGAAATAAGGTGTAGCAGGTTAACAATACATCCTTGTGCACATATGGCCTGATAAGATTTTATAGGTGTTGTTTAAATGTTTGTATATAGAATGAACAGGGATTATATCCCCTTTGGTTGTGGGCGATGAGAGACTATAGCTGCAGCTAAGTATCACATTGCAGAGGATGCATATTTAGTTTCTCACCTGAAATAGCTCCTGAAATACTGTAAGCCTGGCTGCATTAGCTGCACTGACTTCATCACATTTCTTTTTCATAAACTCTGCAGACTACACAGCCTTTTTAGAGAAAAACACAAAAATAGATCCAATGATCTACTGAGGAGACATGGGAAACTTTTTTTTTTTTTCTATGATTTCAGCACAGGCTAGTTATCCAAAAGGAAAAACTCCCAAACTTAGCACATTCCTTTAAAACACTGAAAAGTTTAATTTCACAGGAGAGTGGCTTTGATTTTCTGGATGTAAAGAAGACCTTGGCTGGGAGCCAAGTCATCAGGTGTGACACTATAGCTCACTTCAGTAGGACCTCAGTTGAATATCAAAGTGCTCATATATTAAGTGTATTATTAGCATAATGCATAGTAGAGGGGGTAACAAAGCACTGCGCACAGAGTGGGCTGAAGAAAATAAATGAGCACTGCCGTTCACAGCTTGCTTGAAAGGACTTGTGATGTGGCTCCAGGCTTTGGAATTTTTGCCTATTTTTACACACACACACACACACACACACACACACACACACACACACACACACACACACACACACACACACACACACACACACACACACACACACACACACACACACACACACACACACACACACACATTTCTACATCCATATTAACAGAGAAGTCAGCAGGAATACTTATCAGCTTCTCACCTCTCCCTCAGCATAATAACTTTGGGCTGAGTTCGACACCTCTTGCTGAGGGTGAAGAGCTTGTTGACGATGCGCCTTGCTTTGCTCAGGAGCTGCTGGGTGCTGAGCTCCAGCTGTTTGTAGCGCTGGTGAATGGTCGGCTCCATCTTCCAGAAGTATTGGATAGCGGACGTGTTCAGGGCGTAGAACGTGGGAAGCCTTCGAACAAAGTTCTGAAACTCATCTGAAAAGGCAGAGAGAGATTGGAGTTGAACAGGCAAAACTAACTCTAAACCTACATTTCCTTCCAAGTATGTTTTGGCTAATTTAGTCAGACCAAGTGAGAGAATCACTTCTAGAGGCTATATGGGCTAAAAAGCGGCAAACTGGAAGTGACATTGTTTTACGCATATGCTAATGGTTAAAGGCAGAGCTAAACACAAGGTTTGGGAGCATTTTTTTCTTCCATTAATCAACAGCCAACGGCGTGGACAAGAAGCACAGAGGATAATTCGTGTCAGCCCTTCAGAGCTGGAATACGCTGCACACACAATGCACAGCAAAGAGATTACATTTCCAAGGCATTCAATATATATACAATATCGTCATTATTGTAATCATGATTGGTTGTATTGAAAATCGATGTGAAGTGCAACACTGATGAGAAAAGGACTGTTTGTAATTAGTTCACGTTATCGTGATAATACAGCATCTGATTAGAAAACCAATTAAGTGTCAATGACTTCCCTGGTGATTATGTAAGGTATATTACATGTTCCTATGAAATTAATAAGTTAATTAAACACCTTGTAATAAAATATATTAAAAGGGAATTCAAGTTGCTTTTCATGGCCTTTTTAAAATGAAAGACATTCTCCCGAGGAGAACAGAAACTACATGGTGCGGCTTCTGTGTTTGTTCATTTTATTCCACAGGTCAGTTAAGATATTGCCTTTTGACATATTCATTTGTAGTACATTATGTAGGGAGTTTAATGGATCACATTTTTCCTGTTTTAAACAAATCCCATGAAAACCCCAAGCTGTCTTATTTTTTCTCTGCAAACGTTCCATCTTGTGTTTGTGGCCCTTGTTCACAATCCCATTTGTTTCTTCTAAAGACAAGAGAAAGAGAAAAAGCAAACAAAAGTACTAAGAGCTTGCAATGAAACATATACTACTAAAATTTCAATTGAAAACTAGACCTGCAAGCAGGTATCAACAGGGTCCAAGCCCTCCCATGCAACTCCGACCTGGCGACCCAGAGAGGCGATGCAATTCGGACCCGCAGGTCCACAGGCACAATGCAAGTCGCAGCATGAACGCAGCGCAGATTGTAGTTTGCATAATTTCGTGCCAATGGGACTCTTGGCCTTGGCCGAGTTCGCAAAAGTAGGTTTTGAATATTTTTGGCATGGTTTGTGTATTTTTCAATTTTGTGTAACAGCGCCAAATAATGTCCGATTGACCTCAAATCTTGCACAGAGCCTGAAGTGTCTATGGAGAACTACCAATCCGGAGTTATACAACACTTTCTGTTCTGACTACAATGTGCAGAAAGTTTTGCCTTTCTTACTCACACATGTTTTGGACTTTTACAATTCTTATGATAACTTTTCATCAACATGATTGAAGGATAATTCCTGCCAAGTTTTGTCGTGATTGGACTCTCAGCCTAGGAGAAGCTTCAGCTAGTTTCAGGGAACGCGTAAGAATTTTCAATGTGCGAGGTAGGATCAGGCAGTTACAGGCAAAAATGCAGTCAACTTGATTATAGCGCCACCTGCTGGTGGACGTGTAATTTTTGGTGTCCGAACTTTGGTTCCGACCCCTGCATGTACGGCAAAGTTTAACTTGCCCAACGTGTACGATGTGGGCTGCAGTATGAGTTTGCTACTGCTGGTACTGGGAGGCACGCTACTGCTTGGCGTGGCCCCCAGCCCCCTCAGGCTTGGACCCGTAAAAATATATATATTTTAATTGTTTGTAAGAAAAATGTTGGCATTTTTAAAAATGACAGGCTTTTACAAAGTGCTTCATCAGGGTGGAAATTATTTTCAAATAGACAAGGCTAAGGTTTCCTCAAAGTTTTCCAACTTGTATTAAATGTATATTTTGTCATCATTGTAAAATTGACTCTGTGTTTCCATGTTGACTAATTAATGCTCAGGAGAAGATATTTTTCAATCAAGTTCTGAAACAGTGACTAAATCTGTTCATGGTGCATCGTGGGGAAGGTGGAAACTGAGAGTTACCTGCTGCTGAGTGTGACCATTATTTTATATATCCCTTTGTAAATACCCCTGGAAACTCACTCTCTGCCCACCATTATTATCTTGTCAGCCACAGAACCCAGGAAGGTACAGCGCTTCCCCTTTTGAATGATTTTAAAAATAGATGACGCTGTCAGATTCAGAGGAGCACAAGCACAGACACATTCAGGGAATTGTTAAAAATAAATTGGGGTTGGAGGGTAATGACGTGTTTCAAGAGGCTTATTTGGCATATTCTACTGAAATTGCTCATTTATGAGGTTACAATTAATAAATGATGTGCTTAAGATCCTGAGTTAATTTTAAGCAAATCTTCAAATTAATTTTACAGCAAATGCTAAATACAGTATATCCATACTTATTGTACCCCCTGACTTAGATATTGGAACTCTGTCTAATTAGATATACTATGACTTGATTGTTTGTCTCACAGGAAATGGAAGATCACTAGGCAATTAGTGCAGTTTTAAAATTAAAGATACTGATCCAGACATAAAAGATATAGTTTCAATGAGTGGAAGGTCGAAGAAAATCCACTGTCGGTGGAAACCTCATTTAACAATCTGAGACGTGATTTTCTCTCTGCTGCTGATGTTAGTTGTTATCTATTACATCAAAGCCCAAGTGGACTCCCTGGGCGTTCAAGGGAACTTACTTAATTTTCTTTATATATTACAACACTATGACTGATGTTCTCAGGGCACCTCACTGTTTATGTTATTGCCAGCTGTGTGATAATCAAGTTGCCCTGCCACAGAATCGTGTAGCCAGTAACAACACACTCAGCCAGCAAGGGGCAAAATGAACAGCTTAAGGCAGCGCTGGGAACCACTGAAACAGTTAGATGGCCTCAGGGCCTGGGATGCAGCTCACTGTTTCAAACGGAAACACAGAAACATAGCAATGATGGAACATTTGTTAATACACAGTGAGGGTGCACCAGTTGAGTTCATAGACGTGCATCAGACTGTGTGCCTTTTTCATTAATGAGATCCCCTTTGCAGAAAGCTGGTTTGAAAGCTCGTGCAGATGCTTTTCTCACACTCACCCCAAGTGAACACTGCGAGCACAGCGGTTAGCTGATTTGCAGGTTTGTGCCATGCTACCCAGCTGACATTAAATAAATACAGCTTCCCTTACGGTACTGAAAAACCTTCATTTGACTAAATCACTGTTGACCGAGTCACATAACTGGAAATGCAATCCTTTCATTTTCTGGACATTGAGGTTAGTACCATGCAATTTGTACACACAGGCAGGCTCGAATGGGAGCAAAGTGTAGTTGTTTGAATTCCCAAGTAGAGGGTGAGGTGTTTTGACAACGTCCACTGTGAGATGACGGATTTGTCAGCTGTTATAGATTTTTCCTCACCGTTTCTACTGAGTCAGCTATGTCTTTAATATCTCTGGCTGTACCAGGCCACTGAGGGAAATGTTGCATCGATAGGCAGGGCTGCTTTATGGCAGTTTCTGATTTATTGTATTTTTTATCAATGAGATGAAGAACCCTAATTTTTCCCAACATTTATTCAGCAGATTGTCCAACAAAACATTTACTCAACTGAATTACAGCAATTGCACATTATCACATCATATAAAGAAAATGTGTAACATAACATATTTATTTTTACATTAGCTGCAATCAGTTTTGCAATGGTGTTTCAATCAAAACCTACTAAACAGATATTTAAAAACTGATAAAAGTGCTTTATGAAAAAGATTAATACTTTGTTTTTCTTTTATAGCCCCGTACCACACCAAACACTGGGACTTTGGGAATATCTATTAATTCTGAGTCTTTTCAGTAAATAGGCATTAGATGCTCTTCTCTGTTGTTTTTAAATCATTTTGCAAGATGCCGCTTTAAACATTGTTCCTCTGTGTACTATCAAATTCCCATCACATGGATTGCTTGTAATTGGGTCTTGTTTTCATCGCCTCTCGGTCTATGATTTCTTTGCACATCGGTTCCTCTAACAATAGGGTCTCATTTGCTGGGGGGTGGGGGCTGGGGGGGCTCACAGCCACTGAATGAGTGCAAAAATGAAAAACACTGACCTGACTCCTCAAAGTTGTGATTGGCGAAGTTCCAGGAATCTCGTATTTTCAGCACACTGGCTTCCATAGCCCTTAAATCCACCTCTGGGCAATTACACTGTGGGTAGTCCACGGCACACTGGCACCAGCAGTCATTGTCCCGGCATACAAACTGGCCCTCCTCATTACAACCAATGTAGCTGAGAGCTGCCTGCACGAATCTGGCCCTTAGGTACTCTGGTAGTATGGCCTGAAGGCCTGAGGCAAGGGCAAAAACATGGAAATGTCACATGGATGAATGAAGAGGGAGCAGTTAGTACTTTAGCTATTGCTGAAAATGTGTTAAGATGGTTGTTGTACGCTGGATCTGTAAATCACTGAAGGCCGGCACTCATTTTCTTAGGGTTTTTTATTGCCACGCTTGACACATGCTTGCCATCACATGCAATAGGTCTATACTGAGAGTCGCTTAAAGTTTTATTTTTTTTATGCACAGTTTAACTTCAATTATTACTCAGTGGGATTCACATCAGAACTCTGCAAGCATGCATAGGAACCCCCCCTCCCCCCAAAAAAAACAAAAAAACGTAAGAGTGATTGAAGCTAAATTTGTTCTGACACTCTCATGCTGCAGTTATAAGCTTGCCAGAGAACAGACACTGTGACAATTCCATCAGAAATTGGGGGAGTTCAATTATGGATGGCCAACCTTGCAAATGAATCTTGTTTTCAGGGCTCTGAACCAAAACGGAGCTGACAGAGTCGAGGTTGTCATAGTTACTGCATCCAAGAGGGCCCGTCCTTGTTTCGGTCACCTAAAAACAACAAAGGCACATAACAATATCCATACTGAGAAGGAAACTCACTAATGACATAAAATATACAGAGAAGAAAGAGTGAGATGCAGGAAAAAGAAGAAAACACAATATATCAAGATGTAACTGCCTTGCAGAATAAGACAAACAACAACCTTTTCCAGTAACTACCTCCTCTTCTAAGAACCCAAAAAATATATGAAACATTATTTAGACCTCTACTGTGCAAATCACAACCAGGAAAATTAGTTTGTGAGGTGGTGGGCTGGAAATTGAGTTGTGATAATGATCCCTGGAGTAAAGCATAATGAGTAAGTTGTGGTGTCATCTGTCAGATTCATCTCTACATTGTGTTTCCCCATTATAATGCCCCCTGACACCCATAACATACTAAAATCTATTGTGATGCTAGTGTAAGCATGTCCTATTCAATTATATATGCACCTGAGGATTCATGTAATTGCTTGGAGCATACTTTTCAGGAGGTATGCAATATTGGTACAGGACTACACAAGATGGAATGTGATGAGGGATTGGCATTTAAATCCCCCATCAATTGTGGGCAATGTTCTTCAAATGTGGCATTAAAAGAACGTTAAAAAGAGTACTCCACTAATGACAGTACATTGTCAAACTTACAATGGACAAAAAGTATCAAAATCAATGAATCAGAACCAGATTTTGACTTTTTTATTTATTCCATGCTTTTTTCTTCCTTGTCAAAACCTGACCCCTATATTACCCACAATGCTAATTGAAACACTTGAAGCAATTTAACAGATGGCATGCAACTGTGTCTGGAGAAACAAAAGGCTCTGTACATACATAAAGTATATATGTAACATGATGCTACCCAAATTAAATCTCATCAAGATGTTATGGATTTCAGTTTATTGCCTTGCAAAGGACAGCATGCTAGGTACAGCTAGCTCCCCGTCGCTCGCTACAGGGCATTCAAGAACAGATGAAGAAAAAGAGACTGGAGATGTTACATTGTAGCAAACTCAAACGATTTTGGAATTAACGCTTTTGTTACCAGACATAGCCTTTTCCCAAATAGCTAGCTGTTAGCAAAAGATGCGTACAGTATACTCTTGCAAACATATATATCTGAAAACACTAAAATGAGCAATGCCACTGCTGATTATAGATGAATTCTTCTCTTCAATTTTTCGTCAGCCAACTGCATCACCCTTGATAGTTCATTTGCATAAAGTCATTGTCCAGTCAACTTTATGCAAATACAGATCGAAAAAACGCACCATGCACGGCTCGACTTCTCTTCCTGCCCTCGATAAAGGATGTATAGAAAGTGCACAAGAAGCCCTCCGTCAACACAAATAAAAAGTTTAGTCGAAGGTGTGCTGTATGATCGGAGCTCTGCAAAGTGATTTTCGGAGTTGTAACAGAACTACAATAGGAGTATTATTGTCAGTAGGTGTGATTACTTCAATCATGGCAAGATGGCAGTCTCATAATGCCTTGACAATACAATGTAGAGCAGGTTTCACCACAAGTTACTAATGTGTCTGTGTGGGAGGCGTAAAGTCTCATTTTTGAGAATAAACAACGACTAAAGTAAGCTACTGAGGGTTGAAGGATATCAAATTACTACAGCTTGAGTGGGAAAAAAACACATTGGTGAGAATGAGTTTCTCTCGTCCCAGGAGAACTCTTGTATAAATCTAGGAAATGGTTCATTGACATGAAGTGAGGTGCCAAATACATTGGCAGGAGTTGTTGGTTTGGTGCTGAGGGAAGCTTACGTACCAGCCAGCCTATAGAGGGTATGGCCATCTTATTTATCTTCACTTCATGCGTCATTATGGCATTTGCGTATCTCACAGTCTGTCACACAACAGCTATGTGTACATAATTAGCAATGAAAAGGTCTGGTCATGAGGCGTCTGTCATGAGTGGGCGTGTTGGAAGCACCAGCTGGAGGTGGAGAGGGGACTTGGTTTTACACACCTATTCTGACTCCGGTTAAATTACTGTAGGAGTTGAAGAACAAATAAAAGCACATACATTGACGCACACGCAGACAACTCTGTCCACCAGCCTTTTCCTAGCTTATATTTGGGGAGTGAGTGTTTATTTGAAGAAAGACATCTATATAGAGAGGCCATGGCAGGCAATAGCAGGGAGTTGTGTGTGCAGGGATCGTCCGGATTGTCAAAAAGCTGTTGTTTGTCCGAGTAAACAGTCACGGTAAACATCACTATGTCCTTGTGTCTGTGCTGGAGATTTGAGTGAAATAACTTTGCAATTTGCTTGGTAAATTCATGAAAACTGTGATTTGTACTCTGAGCCTTTCACCTGCAGAATCCCAAATCACTATAACCCCACCGGAGTGGAAAAACAAATAAAGAGCAAAACATAAGAGCAGAGCTGTTTTCTGTGGAAGGGAAGCATTGAGTGAATGCTAATTTAACATTTTGGTAAACAAGAACCAAATGACAGCAAAACAGACTGTAGAAGAGATAGTGTTTCTTGTATGGCATCTGTTGCTTGCTTGTATTCACTTATGAAGAAGCATAACAAACCTGTTCCCTCCCCTTTCTTAATAAAAGGGACTCCTGTGCAGGAGGAAATGATTCTCTGGGACAAATGAAGCTTTTGAAGGTGTTTAGGCAGATAATGGATCCACAGCTCCACTCAAGCTGAATGTGTTTATTTCCATTACCAGTTGGGTGATCTATTAAAGCTCACACCTCATTCTCTGCTGGCTCAACTTGAGAACAAATTATATATTTACATTTATGCTAAATTAAAAGTTGTGATTCAATATGTGGGTTGACTGAAAACGGGAACATAAAGAAAGCAAGACAAAAAAGAAAACTGTTTTTATGGAGACTGCTTCAAATTTCTCCAGTCATTAGGCGACACTCTGCTGCCAGAATTAATGGCTGATGCATTCAGATACAGAAGGGGCTTTAACACACAGTGAGTATGCGCAAGCATGTGTAGCAGAGAGGTTTTAGAAATGGTATTGAATTGAATAAGCTGACTATGTAGCCAAACTGTAACTGTGTAGTTATTTTTGATAAAAAGGCCAGATATTTTCCCACCTCGTTCATGTGACTGGCCTTGTAGTGACAGTGTATTCACGACTGCTGTGCATTGGGAAAAATCATCTGAGCTGTGCTATAAAAAAGTTTAAAGGGTCCATGTCATGCAAATTCAAGTGCCTGCACTCAGCACTACACTCCACAGCTGGAGAATAGATTTCAAGGGTTTATTTCTTAAGCTGTGTCTTGACCGCAGACGCCACGTCAGCGTCACGCTTGTGTGCCCACAGCATTTATCCAACATTGAAGCGAGCGGTTCTGTCTGGTCCGTGAGTTTAAAAGCATCCAACAGCAGGGCAGACATCGACAGACTTCAAAATTGTCACAATTGTACAGTGGTGGTTACAGTTTGCCCACAATAAACATTGAAGCTCCTCAGTGTTCACGTGTCTTGCCTCCTAGCCAATGGGCAATAGTGCAGAGTCTGTGGTATTAAACGGGAGCAGATTGTGCTGCTTCTGGCTCTGGCTACTGCCACAGCATGCTCTGCTCTGCCTATTTTGCAAATTATCCATATATATATTTATTCAGCCTTTTTATTGGGCATCAACCTTGCGTTTACTTGCATATAAAGCGTAAATAAACACTTCAGGTTGCACTTACGCCTGTGAGATGCAGCTGAGACAAGAGACTGAAGAAGTTGGTGTACACAGTGGAATAGATTCCAGCTGATAGACGCCTTTAGTCTAGATACAGGGTAACTGTAGTCAATACTGATGTTGTGGTTTTCATGCAGGCTAGCCCACTAATGAGACTTCACATAAAAACATGAAAACATGATAGAGAAAAAAAACAACTGACGCAACTTAAAAAAATAACAGAATGCCAGCAAATATATTTTACAATTCATGGCAAAATTTTTAGAAGTAGCAATGACGGAATATGCCAACATGCACACAAGAAAAGTTCCCAGAGGTAACAACTGCCAAGTCTGAAAAGCTAAATTAAGCTGAAATAAGATACAGATCAAAGAGAATAACTGTATGTCTCGATACAATGAAATTATTTGGTAAAATCTTGGAAGGGAGAAACAAAAGTTAAGTTAAAACAGTATACCTTCTGAGACATGCATAACAAAGATCTCACAACTTTTGTCAAGTCTTGAAAGATGCAACTCAATCCAAGGCTCAAAGACATAACACTTGAGCTGTCCTGATAAAACACTGACACACACAGAAGAAGAATCTCTCCTCTCCTTTTGAGCCCGTGGTTAGATTGCTCACAATCTCAGCTCAATCATCCTTGACAAAAGTCTGATTTGGAGCATGCATATATTCAGGCTCCACGGCCAGCAAGATAAACTGCCAACCTGAAGGGAAATCCATCTCCTTCGCTGTCACTTGCGAATTATTGCCAAACACCATGACGATGTCTTCTTTTAATATTTTCCCAAAGGTCCAAAAAAAGTAACAACATCTCTGTGCTTGATTAATGACAGCAACTGTTACATCCAGCCAGGAGCAAAAGGAAGACTTTTGCCACTGTGGGGAGATTTATTTTGACATCTACTTTGGACAACAACAAGGTCAATGAGGAATCTAAAGTGACCTGAGGATGAATAGAAGCTTGGATCTCTGTGTATATTTTTAACACCCGGTGTCTCTTTCAGTCTTCTACTAAAAATAGTTTACAGTTACTTGAATATTTTATTTTGAATACAATTATCATCATCATTTTAGGCAGGACAGGCACACTGACTTCCATTCTTCTTCTTTTTTTATTATTGACGCGTTAACACAATTAATTAAACTCAGAGCAGCCTCCGTGGGGATCCGCAGATTAATTTCTAACACAGACAGATGTCCGACTTAAAGGGTAAAATTGACCAAATGCAAATCTAAAGATGGCTTCTCTATGCATAGCAATGAGACAATCTGCAAAAAGAACCCAGTGGAGTAGAGCAAGTGTGCACAGTCAGCCTTCTCTATTCAAAATCGACCACAAAAAGAAAAATCATTTTAGTACATTTCATTACTTTCAAGACCCCACAGGGCATTTTTTTTGTGTGTGTGTGTGCAAAAGCAAGAAAACATACAAGTTATTCCAAAAATGTGATATGCAAATGACAAGGATCAGTTGGTGGGGGAATTATTAATGTGCCATAATTGAGTACAAGATAATTGTGCTGACTGTGTTGGAATAACTAACAGCTGCATTTAATGGAACATTTAATTGCACTTAAAGGCTTTTCTAGAATAAGCAGTTTGCGATGCTTACATGCTGCGGACGTGACTTGTTTATGTTATGTTTTTCACTTTGCCCCGTGGCTTGCCTTTTGATGTCTTCTCAATGTCTACAGTAAATGCTCCTTTAGAATTTATTCAGTCTGAATATAGATCTCGGGCAACCTCTGGAGTCCTAAAATCTCTAGCTTTTTAAAATGTCTTTAAGGCTGACAGATATTGCTGAAGATTTACATCACTATAGTAATAGGACTGTGTGTGTTTTTTTTAATCATAATATGACAAATCATATCATCAGTGATCATATTGATGTGCAGTGCTCGAGCGACCATGCAGGCATAGCAGCAAAAGAGACTTGTTTCTAAACAAAAGTAAACGATCAATTTTCATAAATTCACAAAAGCTAATGCCTGATTCAGTTTTCCATTAAGCTAAAGTCATTTTCCTCCTGTGCTGTATCTGTCTGTCTTCCACCAATCACCATTGTGAACATAATCCTTGAACCAGCAAGCTTTTAAGATGGCAGGTGGAAATGAAAAGCTTAATTGCCTAATCCTCACGATCTGCATATACGCCTATACAATATTGCCCCACAGCGAGGAAAAACGTGAGGTAGCGTCCAGCAAGTCCACTACAGATGGGTGGTAAATAACTTTGAAAAAATGATCTGTGTAAGAAGCTTGATCATCTCGAGCTGTTGTGCTTCTTGGTATCCAAGTCTCTTGAACTCTGTGCGTGATAAATCCCATTTTTCTTCTCTTATTTAGTGTTTTGATCCAGCAGCAACCTATGGGGCTGAAAATGAAGTTCCAAAAAGGTCCGCGTGCAGCTACGGGAGGCTGTCACGAAAAGCCTGTCGATCCCTATAGACCCTCATGATAAAAGTCCCAACTTTGTAGCTGAAATAATCCTGTTTACAAAAAACTAGCTTGGCTAATATTAGCTTATTTCCCCATTCATGACCACTGTACGGGGTGGATTTTCATCATCTATTAGTCTATAAAATATTAAGGCTTAAAGTAATGCATAGTGGCCACTTTAAATGACAGTTGGGCACCGTCATCATTTAGCCTGCGTCAACTGCATCCAAGCTCCACCTCTTTGCTCCTTTTTGGATTAGCCAAAACCGCACAGTCTTGTTACGCTACGCGATTGTGATATCAAGATTAGAAATTGAAAGGAAATATCACGGTTCCGTGGTTTTCATGATTTTTAATCGGTGGATTTATTATTTGACACAATGGAAGGAAAAATACGCTGAAGAATTTTTAATTAAAACACCAGTCCCCGTATTGTAACATTATTTTGGTCCTGCAAATAAAACATGTAAACCTGGCCTTTTTTATACGTCATACTAGATAACTAACCTCTAACGTGACGTATCAGAATGTTCATTACTCAGAGTCCTGTGATATTCAGCTGCTTTGCAAAGTTTATATATATCCCTACAACATTCTGACAGTAGACAGTAACATGTTGTGAACTACCCTTGTCAGTACCTCTGCCTCAAGGAAGGCGGCGATAGTGAGCAGCCAGGTCACGTTGAACTCTGACCTGTGTGCAAAAGTAAACACAAGAAGTGTGCTGTGCAACGCTGTAGAGCTTAGCGACAAGCTGTCATTTCTCACCCTGAAAATGGAGGATTTGATTTCTAAACTGAGAAATTTTTCAAAGCTGGACTTTCAGTCAAAGCAAGACATCATTTACAAGTAAAGGTAAGATATACTGCAATATACAGTTGCACTGGTGTTTTAAAATGGTTTTCAGCATCCTATTCTCTCCTATTCTCTCATCCTATCCTATTGGCATCCTACTGTATGTTTGTAAATCTGACTTGTGAGTCAGTGCCTCCCCAACCCCAACCCTCACTGCACGTCACTGCTCTTGGTCAAGTTTAAACTGCTTTGTTCCTGCTTTGTACATTAGCTAGTTACATTTTTTTCTACTTTGACATAAAGAGATTGATAATTATCTTGATGAAGTTGGAACATTTTCAAAGTGCTGGAACCCTGTGCAGTCACTTTTCGACAGCATGCTTTGCAAATTGGATATCAATCTTCTATCATTTTCAACAACTTCCTGCTCATTTTGTAGATATCTAAAAGGCTCTGCTGCTGACATAAGGCACTATTTTTGGCAGATAGGCTGGAATGTCAGTTTGGGCTGACATTTTTACAGCTATTCCAAACCTTTACGTGACACACAGAACAAACTGACACACACGTTATGGGACTTTTCACAGGGCAACAATGTGGGAATCTGGACACCATAGATGTTGTTGCTTCTACAATTCATACTGTTATGAAACTGTGACCTTATGAAACCATAATGTCGTTACATCCATGGCAAAACTATTAATTCCGATATTGCTAGCGGCCCTTGAATTAAAATGAGTTTGACACTTGTGCCCTAAAGGCTTACTCCAACGTGTCTCCCATTAACTGCCTGTATGAAAGCATCTGCATTTTTTGTTCCTGCACCCATTTATTCTGGTGTTTTCTTTAATTTGTCACCAGCCTGAATATTCAAACAGCAAGCAAAAGTTTGCAAATGAGCCCTGAAAGCATCCTTTTGAGCCTCATATTACACTCTGTCAACGGTCTGTAAAAAATGTAGCTGTCTGCTGCCAGGCACATTGTTCAGGGGAGCACTTCTGCTTGGAAAGTTGACATAGTTTCACTCTCACACAGCACAGCGGCACTGTGCACAAGTGCCGTGACTCGGGACGTGTCGTTTCGACTGTTGGAGCAGGAGAGAGCCAGAGCCTGTCCTTGGCATCCTAACTGGATTTAACACTGCTCACCTGCTAGTTTTACTCAGCTTCTACAGCCGAGGGAGATATAATGTTGGTCTAGTGTTCCAACGAGAAAACCCTGCTTTGTTCAGGAAATAATGGTGTTGTACCAAACGCAAGTATATGACACAACAAATAAAGAAGGCAGGGTAATGACAAACAAGAACACGTACAATTTAATTAATTCATAAGAAATGTAAAATATATCATACAATAATCATAATTGACTTAGAAGGAAGTCACCACTATACTTGTGATTTCATTGAGAAGCTTGAACTGAATATTTATATCTGATAAATCGAAGAAAGTGGACATGATAAAAAAGGAAATGATGCTAAGTTGGCAACAAAATACCAGTATTATCTAAATGAGATTATGCCTCATTTTACACAGCCTACAGATGGATGATAGTCTCAATGTTACTGGTGTGGGGCCTCAGCAGGGTAACGCAGCACTTAGCCTGTTAACATGGTCCACTGATACCCATGGCTCTGAGGCACATCCATTATTTAAAAATGTAGGGCTTTAATATTATTGTAAGACCAGTTAGGTGGTAGCATTTCACTGATTAAGATTCATCACCGCTGCAAATCCCTCATATGAATAATTCCACAAAAAAAAGCATAAAATGTCACTTAGTGCTTGTGTTGTCAGAATGAGCAACAATGGGCTTTAAATGGCTGCACTTTCTGCTTGCTGGGAAAAAAGTACATGATAGCATTAACATTTTATGAAAATCATCATTTCATTTCAAAACTGCCTCATTTGCAGCACCTTCAAGAATTGTCGTTGGCTTAATCATCCCGCCATACTAAATGTGCAAATCCACATTAGCATCTGAAATACGTTTCCGGCTGTTTATTCAGTCTTTGAGGATTTCAATGCATGTTTTAAGACCACTTTGTTGCACTGGCTTACACTCTAATGTCACCAGCGAGGGATAAGCCTATAAACTATAAGCAAGAAAAAAGGGGAAGAGGAAGAAAATAGCATCAGAATGAGATTATTGTGCGTTTGGGGGGGTGGGGGTTGGGGTTGGTGAAAAGCTACTCGAAGCCACAGGGTACCAGAGTAGAACCTTTGGTAGACAAAAGTGGAATTTACTGTATGTGGTGTTATGTTGACTGAGATTCTCTAAAAGAAGCTAAGCTATGGTATTTTACAGGAAGTACCAGTCTCTTGAAAAGGGGGGCAGGAGAGCAAATATGACTCTGTGTATTTATTTTCTTCGAAGTCAAATACGAGTCTAAAATTAGTAGCTATCATCCATGTATTTATATACAATATTATCTGAGGCTTCTTCACCCTTCCTACTCAAAGGAAGGAAACCTATATATTTTGTGAAAGGTTAAATGGGTTAAAGACAGCAAGAAGGACATTTATGTTCCTTTCTGAATAATGAAGAAGCTAAAAAAATCTGCCTCTAATGAATTATTCATACATGCTTGTGATAAGAGCTTTGTTTTATTTTGTTTAATTTATCCTGCCATCAAAACTGCCCCACACTCAGTGTTCATTGCAACTCTTCTTCGTTAGCCATTATCAGATTTCTAAAGCACGATTCTTACTTGGGTCTTCCACGGCGAACAAATGAAGCAGAACGTCGCACGACTGACTGAACACCCAAGGATTGCGCGGCGAATTGGGTCAAACATTCCTAATCACTCATCTTCCCCATCGATGATATTCTCCTCCCAACTTTAGTTTGATGAATCTTCAATACAGAGGAGCCTGGGTCGCAAATCAAAGGTAAGTGCATTTCCTGCATAACTGCTGCACCTGGATCCGGGCTGAAAGGCCTGCTAAATAAGCCCTGTCTGTCCTCATCTCTTTTGTTCAGTCGCATATGACACCCAATCCACAAAATGTTTGACAAATGATGGAGCCTCTCAAAGAAAATTACTGAAATGGAGGGGCTGATTCATCACACTCCATAACAGCAGACACTTTTTTTCCCCTCAGACTCCTATTTTATTTTTCCCGTCCCTGATTATTTTCCAGTGTTGCTGCACTCCAGGTTTTAAGGCGAGGCATTTAAAATGTTATCTCTTAAAACCAGGGGGCCAGTGATCGTCCTAAAGACGGCTTTGTTTTAGCATCCGTCTTCATTGGGGCGAGGTAAGAAACCCATGTTCTGAATTTAAGGCTGCTGAAATTGTGAATATTTTACATCAGTCACCTGAAAATGCCTCACAAACAAATGTACCCCAGAGGGCTCTTTCTCTATTCATCTCAATCAGAGGGGGTTTTAGCAGCACTTTGGTTCAGTGGGCGCCTGCCAAATCAGCTCAACGTCCTCGTGCCAATTCACTTTAGAGAATGTACAGTTTATATCTGATGGACTGTATCGCAGGACATCACTAAGGACGAGTCAATGAAAAATGGGCTGCAGATCAAAAAAAGGCAAGCGATTTAGTGTTTAAGCTGCAGCTGCACAGTCAGAATGAGGGATATTGACCCTGTTTCTGCTTTTCCAATGGAGTTCTTCTGTCTTAGAGCTCGCTACTTGCTGATGACTGCTTAATGTACTATGCGTGGCATGTTCAGGCATGTGAATGGAAATTGTAAGCTTGCATCACAGATTTTCATGGAATATTATACTAAGACAGAGTATATTCACATTTAATTTATTATATCGAGGTAAAAAAAAAAATTCAGCAACTATAGTTGATGCAATAGCCCACACCATGCAGTATTCCCTACAAGCCATTTCCACATTCAACAGCACAGCAAAAGCTTAGCAACATTTGCGTAGAACAAAAAACCCTGCATACTATCCAACATCCATACCTACTTTATCTTTTCAAGATATTTTGGTAGGTAGACTTTAATTACATAACAAATTATAGATCATAATGCTAGTGTAAAACAATGTTAGATAGATAGATAGATAGATAGATATATAGATAGATAGATATATAGATAGATAGATAGATATGGTTTTAATATAATTTGAATGTGGCCTGCTAGTCATAGAAAACAGTCGAAAGCCTAAAAAAATCTATGATGTGGAAGTTTGAATTGACACTATTCTGTCATTCAAATAAAGGTCAAGTAGATCTTCCATGTTTTAAAAAGGTATTTCACTGTCACTGTGGTCGTAGCCTGTCAGTTTTTATATCATGTCATGGATTTTATTCATGTATAAAATGCAGTAAATAAATACATCAATACTTTGAGAAATGAAAGCACACACCAGGCATTTTACCAAATGACCCAGCAGTGAAAAGAAAAAGAAAACAGGCTCCACCACCAATCTAAACACAGATTATAGCAATATTAGAGCATACATAGGGATCTGTGAGTCAGGTCAGATGTGTTTGGGTGTGGTACATCCAATCACTAATCACTGCAGAGGCAGGTGAAAGCACAAACAGACTGAAGAAGCTGACAGTGTCACAGATGGTTTTTTTTCAGGTTGCTGATATAACCTACAATCCGGGACGTTAATCTGTTGTTTACCTCGAGCGAGTGTAAACACATTAAGCCACGTGAGGGAACAAATGATCTCAGAAAGCAAAGAGAATTCAGTATGCGGTGCGAAGGGCAAGCTCAGCCAATTCATTCTGCTTGATAACAACTGACACAGTGATGAATGAACACACCTTGAAGGTATTAAGCAGTAAAAGATGCAAGGTGATATTTACATCATAAGCATATCTTGATATGCATAGCATGTTGTTCTATATAAGAGGCTGTGCAAAGAGCAGGGAAGTAAAACGTACTTCATCTTGACTCTTGTCCAAACTCTCATACTACATCAAAGCACAATAAAATGCACAAATGTATACTTTGAATTGACCAGCTATAATGACCAGCTATAATGTCAAGTAGATCAGTGAATTGATTTGCCTATATAGTATGTTTCACTCTCTGGAGTATTAAGGAAAGACCAATGGCGCTGAAATATTCATTACTAATTTTTGACCGGTCTTTGAAAAAAATATTAAAACCCAAAACAATTCAATTAAATTCACAATAAAATATGAAAAAGTATCTTAAATATACTGCAAGTTCTGCAGCTAAGACTGACGATGACTATTTTACCTCCTAGTTTGCTCAGTAGTTTGTTATCATCGGTTTTATGAGGAAGCTAAATCAGCCATCCGCGTTGCTCTAAACTGTTTGACCGTGGCCCTGTAAGGTGGCATAGTACGACGGTATGGAGTATCCACATTAGGAGGAAGGTTGGGGTGTTAGACGGATCAAACACACTTGAACACCCGAGTTCACGTTTCATGTTAAACCAAAAGTCATCTGTGACTTTTAGATTAACTTTCTTATATAACAATCATTAGTATTGTATGTCTTTTACTAAACCTAACCATATAGCTTTGTTGTCTAAACCAAAAAATGTACTCAGAACGAGACTCCAAGACCATTAAAAACTGATGACAAGGGGTCCTACTAATGACCATGACCATTACCGTGTGGATAGATGATAATCACCTTCTCAAACTACTTGTAGGTATAGCAGACACCTTCTAACCCATTACTATGCAGCTGATAACCACTGATTCGGTCCTTTAATGGAGTGATAACATAGGTGGTAGCCGGGATGGGCCTGGCTCATATGAATTCACATAGATGGTTCATTCTGCTTCATATCCTGAAAATTATGTTTTAATTATCTGCAGCAGGGTGATATTCTACATATGAAGCAGGCCAGAGTAGCCCACTAAGGGCCCATTGATGGGTCGCCAGCTCCATACAGTAATTGGTAGCAAAGTGGGAAGTACTTGGCAAGTACTGACCATTGTAGCTCCATAGGGGAGCACAAGCACCAATAATATTTCAAAAATATAAGCACATAAAAAGCAAGAATGTTTTGTATTTACTCTGCAAAGGTGTGTTGTCACCTTAAAAAAACTGTATCCTGTCCAGAGTGCATCAATAGCTTCACTCAGCACAATTTACAAAGCTTTAAAACTACAAACCAACTATGTAGATGTTATATTGTTTGATTGTGTTGCCATCCTCGCTATGAGTCAATATTTAATGGCATAATATTCCCATAATATTCTGTTGTAATGTTTATAAATGAGTGTCATGTAGGTCAAAAACTCAATGACTCACTGTTTTTATGATTGCCATAAAAACTATAATGGTTGAAAGGGTGTTGAACTAATAATTTTGAAGGCCAAATCCACAAAGAGAGAAAAAACATGGACCCTGGTCGCTCTGATTAAAATGAGCTAAACCTGCTGAATATAGGGTTTCCCATTTAAGGGCTTCATACTGGCAATGATTTCCTTAATTCTTCATAAGTGAGCTAATTAAAATCACTTGCTATGTTTCCAAACAAACAATAAATATGTTAATCCAACAAAATCTGAAGTGAATGTCCCTATAAAATAGCTACAATCATACATGAACAAAATCCAACAATGGGCGCGGATTTCGTATTTGACTCAGATCAGGAACCTTTTTACCTTGATGGCAGTGGAGGCGATCTGAATGTGGTGCAGCTTGTGCAGGGTGCTCTCCCTGTCAATAAAGTAGGAGGCAGCCAGCTGGTGCAGGGCTTCCAGAGTCACAGCTGTGCCATTGGATTCACTCACTTCAGATGTCCGACTCAACTTCCGCTTGTCCACAAAGATCATTAATGACTCTTCCCCTATGAATACACACACACAGACACACTTCATTAATGACTCAGCCCCTGTGAACATAAACACACATAATGTTCTCAATGATGTAGTGGTAAATATTAACCCACCTGCCAGCACTCATTATACAATCAAATATAGGCCGACAAACAGTACTCCGCAAGGTGGAAAGCTAATTAGAAATGTATCTGCCTCTGGTAATTTTATACTGTAGTCTGCATTGTGTCAATTAAGTGATAAGTCTGCAGCTACAGTATAGTGCACAAATTGAGTGCTCATAGAATAAGTCACTCAATAAAAGCAGAGGCAAAGCTTTCAGAGAACGGTGCATTGACAAACGGTGGAAAGAGTGAAGCGTCGATTGAAAAATCATTTCTAACAGCATTAAATTTTATGGGGAATGTGGTTTTAATTTGGAGAGACATTGGAACTAATACACAGCACATTGCCACTGGGAAAAGATAAAGGTTGGCACTTGTCTCCACCACAGTGTGATTTACTTTTTTGATTTTTTAATAACTCACTTTGTCGGGTTATTGAGTCCTAAAGAAGTTACACAATCATTTGTTTCCAATACAAATTAATTTACAGGAATATCACAGTTTAATTGGCATAACTGTATTACAACAACTTTATTTTGTCTTTTTTCCAAGATACTGACATGAAAACCTGTTACAATAAGGAAATCTGCAAAATCTTTTGAATCACATTGTATACATACAACATAAATAAAAGCATGTTTGGTGTGTTTTCAGTAGTTTGTGAATTCTGCAGCCTGCTGGTGGGGTTGTCATTGTGACAACCACAGGAGGAGGGGGGAAGTACCGTGAAGCAAGCATGAGCCCCTGTGGATCTAAGGCAGGCAGTGAAATTTGGGCACAACAATAAAAAGAAAGACAAAGTACAACTTGGTTCCCTTCGTTCATACCAAAAAGCCTTTCAAAAGAACCAGACCATTGGTAAACGTAACATCACCGGCTAAAGGTAATAATATAGGTTATATGAGGCCATGCTGTATTATTTTGTTTTAGTCTCTAATATATGATGAACAGGATTGTCTTTCCAATTTATTACAATAGTTGTTATTCATGATTGGTTTTAGAGTTAATGCACAAGAGACAAAACATGAAAAGAGCTAGCGGAGGGGCTGAGGGGAGATTGTGCAGCAGATAGCTATGGAAGCCCTGCTGTGCTTTACAGTACTCTGGCTGACTTACGTCTATTGTTATGGAAGCATGGGAACCACTCCAAACATAGGTTTTAAATGGTGACTTCAAGATTTTGAGTTTAAACAACCACAAACGAATCCCACAGTCACAACTGACAATATATAATGAATTAGTTATTTAGTTGTTTGAGCACACAAGAAGCTTTACAGCTTCAAATATGTTTAACTGCTCGGTCTTAACCCTTTTTTAAAAGATTACTCTTTTGTGTCATTTTATGTCATTCATTTGACAGCTGATGGTGAGGATGGTGATGAGGATAAAAGACAGTATTAGCTCTTTCCTATGTGGGGTTCCCAGCACATCTGAAGGAATAATGGGTTATTTAGACAGGTTATGGAAAGCATCATGTTTTTATGATTCATCACGTTATTTGCCATTTATTGCTGCATGACTGTGATGTTTGAATGGATGTCGGAAATTACATGTTGAGAGGACTCCAAAGTAATGAAATTCAAGTGAGTGTTTGAAACAATGGGAAAATACACTGTATTAAAATGTGGTTTCAGTTACTACTGAATTAAGCCCCTGGGTCCTCAAGTTGAGGTACTGGAAAAGTTCCTCAAGTCATAAAATGCTTCCTGGAAGGTTTTCTGTTGTGGAAAAGGGGCACATGGGTAAACCAAACCTCACCTTGTAAAATCTCATATCTCCCTTGTGTTAAGGTAGGTCAATAAAATCACAGATAAAAACAATCTGGTTACTTAATTTACCTCCCAGTGTAGCGGAGAGCAGGAAGTGGGTTCCATATTTCCTGATAATGTTGTCGGTGATGGCGTTGAGACTGGGCCTCCTGCCCAGCTGCCTAATGGTCTGGAGGAACTCAGGGTCCAGTGGCAAGGAAAAGCCATTGTTCTCTTGTCTCTCCAGCACCAAGCTGTTCACCTTCCAGCGGCCAAACTCCCTGCAATGCCACAAAAACACATGCTAAGGGTAAGCAAAGGAGGAACAACACATGGCTGCTGCATGCAGGTGCATTCAAAAAAAAGGATGACGATCCAACAGAAGCCACACCTAATAAAGTCCATGCAAAGACTACATGCACCAATCTGAACAGTTGTTTTCTGCCTTTTGAAAAGCAAAAAATACAGCACATTGTTGTGATCTTAAAGTGGGCAAAGTGTTCCCCTCACAAGGAGGCTCATATTCAGGTCTTTTCCTGGCCAGGCATAAAACATATCTGCACAACCTCTAAGTGACTCTTACGCACCACTCTTTGGAACACGAATGAGAAAATGTCAAACCACAGTGCTTGAAAAAGGGATGTGAGGAAAAAGGATTGCGCAGTTATTTAAATTGGTGGAGAAACACAATGTTTTTCATAATATTGTGCAAAGTTATTCTCCTAGCTGGAGGGAGAAATCACAAAGAAGTTAAATTGTTGAAAACAACTGTACATAAATAAACCCATATACTATACCCATGTCCATACAACTGTGTTCAACTGCCTTATGATGCCTTTAAATTGTATGCTGCTGCTTATAAATGCTAAATTGTGTGGCCTGTTAAGTGTTTCTGATGAATGGCATCATGTGGTTTCTACCTCAGGCTCAGAGGATTGGCTTGAACCACGGTAAAATACATAGTTTTTCTCTCCCAATTTGAAATAATATTGCAATCTTTTCTCATCTTGAGTCACTATTGGTGCTACAGTTGGACAGGCTATAATCATGGATGGAGCCTCGCTACTTTCAGGGGTTCTTGTAGAGGGAACAAGCTGTTGTTTGATACTCAGCCTGGCCTTGGAGCATGCCAGCTGCCCTTTATCTACCAATTGCAGACAGGGTGCTGCTGCTTGATGCATAGATTATTACCAGCTGCATATGAATAGTGCTAAACATGGTTCTACTCCTACCTAGCAGCGGAGAAATTTGAAGACCTTTTAATAACGGTAGGGTAGGTGGTTGATGTATCTTTTGGAAAGGGAGCACAGATTGCACATGCATTTGAATTGGAATGTTTTTTTGGCTGTGTAAAGCTGCAATATTTGAGAATTACATGTAAATTTACACCATCTTATGTCAAAAAGTGTCTGCAACACAAAGATGTCTCTTCTTATATATATGCTCTACATCTATCCTTTAAAAAAAAAAACGAAATCTCACAAAGGCCAATGTGTTGTGAAACATACATCTTATCCTGCAGACATGGATCAACATTAGCATCCATTTGGAGTTTCTGTCTATTGTATGTGTGAAAGAACAGTTTTCACTCGCCTTTAATCTCTGGTTTGGTCTCCACCAACCCCAAAGAAAAAATATATGTCTTTCTATTTGCTTAATGTTCCACTTTTTTCAACAGCTAACTGTCCATTTTGTGTTTGGTGCTGGGCAAGTAGTGTACAGTGAATTTATCAAACAGAGGTTACTGAAAATAGCTCCTTGTTGCTGCTGGACCTGAATCAAGGAGTAAATGTGCGGTAAAAAAACAAAAAAACAGTGAGATAAAATAAGCTAAAAAGCACCTTTGAGTTGCGGATGGGTAATACTTCTCTGTAGATTGAGTGCCTTTAGTTTACTTTAAACTGGATTTTTGTTTTAATGTGAACTACTTTAAAATTGTCAGGTATTTCATTCACTGGATAAGCCAGAATCATACGTATGCATTATATCAGTGACTATCTTCAATCGCATCAGCATTACGTTATTGCTTTCACCAACCCATGGTAGCATCCTATACAAATAATTCGCTCTTTCAGCAGGCAGCAATACAGTACAATCTAATGTGAATGCAAAATGGCTTCCAAGAGCACAGAGATGTACAAAGTGATACTATAGTTTCTATACTGTTTCACAGCATAATTCTTACACCCACTGCATACCTGAACTGCCTGGTTGTATGGTTTCTGAGAAGTAAACATCCTAAGTAAACCTTCAAAAATGCAAACAGTTGTCTTTGAAGACTGCTTGCTCGACCCACTTTGCATAGGAGCAAGTGGGCAATTTGGGATTCCTGATGTTTGTCTCTCTCAAACCTACAGTATACACAACCCTTAGCAACCTGCAGACTTACCAACTCCCTTATGCAAAGACACTTGCCCACATGCATGCACACCCTGCAGCTGCACAACATAGAAACAAAGATTCCGTTTCTGCACCGACTCTGCTATCGCCCAGAATATTGCAGAGCAAGTATGGGTGCGGGCTAGCTGCCAATCAATTTCTCACCAATAACAATGACCCCCTGAGAAAAATACAAAACAGAAAACAACTCATTAAGGCCTGTTTCATTTCTGTGTTTCTCTATAACGAGCAGCCATTAGTGTTTCTCTCCATCCGCTGGGGCAGGCTGAAGAAGGGAGCAACGCAGAGAGGAAGAGAGAGAACTTAACTTTGATCGCCACAATGTCTCTCTATGCAGCTCGCTGATGGACATGGTACCACGGCTAAGTGGGAGGATACAACACACACACACACACACACACACACAGACAGACACACACACACACGCGGCTATATGTTGTTGAAGACTTCAATTCAACTTCTGCCTACCACACACACACACAGACACAAAGAGACCTTGCATTTCATGGAAGACTGCAGGTGTATTCCACCCTAAACTGCTCTCAGTGAGATGCTGAGTGACTGAAATAGCCTATCACAGACACACACAGGTTTATTTCACCTGCAGCTCTGTGCAGCGGGGGGTTTCTGCACATCTACCTGTCAGCTCCCCCTCTGAGTGAGCCAGAGCATTGTGCACCAGGAGGTGAGGAGCTGCAGGAACTACAACCACGATCAGAGGAAGGGAGTTATGCCCTGCTACCTGTCCATCACAGCCCATGTGTCTCAGATCAATCACAGCGTACAGGCAGCCTGAGGGTGCCGCTTGGTGCCCAACATAACAAATCAGGGAATCAACTCAGCGAATAACCTACTGATGCAGTTGAAACACAATCTACATTCCTATGCTCTGTGGCGTGTCAGTTCCGTACTGTGTGCGACTGAGCAGGCTTGGTGAGTCTGCTGCAATTGATGTTATCTCCTGAGGCATGTTAACAGCAAAATTATTGTAAGAAAATGAAATGTCACACACATAACACATCATGGCATATTTTAATAAGAGAGGGCACACAGAAAATACATTTTGCAGCAGCAATCTGAGCATGTAAAACTCGTAAACAAAAATAAATAATGAATAATGATATAGATTAAAGTAGCAGCCATTTTATTTCATTTTTCATTTTTTTTAGCAGGGACCAAATAAAGTTCCATCAAGATTGTATACTGTGATATTTTATATCACATGAACAGTTACAGTGACAGTGGCTCACATACACTATAGCAGCCTCAATGTCATTATTCTTCAAAAACACCTTAGGGAGGGTCTGTATGAAGCCCTTTTGTTGTGTGAATGTCTCACCCTCTGGTTAATAAAAAGCCCACAAGCTAAGTTGAGACTGCTTCATAATTCTCTGAAATGACTGGAACCAAACAGGGGATCACACCACATCTTTCAGACTTACGGCAAAATCCATGTGACTGTCAACATATGAGAAGCACATGTAATTGATGCATAACCTACCCCTCCAGAAATTGCATGCAAAATTGTGCAATCGTACCTCTATAGCTTTTTTTCTAAATCGTAAGTGGATTCATTTTGTATGAGTTTCTTTTAATAAATGATATTTAGGTTTAAAATCCCTCTTCCACTGCAAGTTAATTAGTCTGGCATGAATGAGTGCTATGATTCTTGTGCTGCTGGTGTCTCAATCATGCTAATGTGTTGAGCTACAAATGCATATTATCATTTGAATCAATCATAACAACATCTGCATGACTCAGAGAAAGAAAACGAAGAAAGCAAAAATAACTCACTTTGTCTTTGCAGGTGTTTACAATATTTGTATCTATATAGTGTTTCCGACAGCGAGAGGATAACCTCTAAAGACAGTGCTCTCTCATTTCCTCGCTGTTTTACTCAGATACTGTATAACGGCTTTGCAGCCCTTAGATCCAGATCATTGTGATCATCATCAAAATTGTGTTGTCCAACTGTGATTTACAAAGTAAATGCACAATATGTATGCACTGGAGAAATTGTGGATTGCATATTTTCCTATATAATTCATGCATTTTTATTTTGAGCAATACCAGTGGTATACCGGGGAATTAATTAAATCATCAGCTTCCCCTAAAATGTCACCAAAAAGAAAAAATTGGTGAAATATGTACTGCTGTGTGCACATTTCATTGACCAAATACGCGCTAGAAAGCCTTCATCGTTTGTTTAGAATCAGCTACTTATCAAAGGTAACCAGCGCAACTTCCTTCCTTCTCATTCATCCCCACAGCGCTTTACACAGTCGGACGCTCAGCTTCTACTGACTTCAATGGGGAAGTGTAGAGCGGGTTGTTCCACTGCAGCAAAACTAGACGGTCATTTGATAAATACTGGGCTTTGTCCCGCCCATCACATGCTGCTCTGGGGGTCTATGGGACAGTGGGCTTCTGCATGATGATTAGATGAGCTGTCTGAGGCGGAATCCTTTTTTGATTGATAGCTAAATGAGTGAATCAGTGAACAAGTTTTTCATTCTGTTGTTCTGAACTGATCCGGAGACTTTACAGTTCCCCAGGGACTTTGTCTTTGTTAAAAACGACTAGCGTTGTGTCTGGCGACCCTGTTTTGTCACACTGCAGTTTCTTTCTCCAACGAGCAGCGGCAGCTGTGGAGCTTCTCCCCCCGTCACCATCACTTACACTCACAGGCGGTCACACTTCACAGTAGCCTGGCGCAGCAGCTCCAGCTGGGCCAAGAACGTTTAAGCAGCTTAGCTCTGCTGGCCATTGTGAGGACATAGGTCAAGTCCCTGGAAAGGATGCCTAGTTGGTACGACAAGGTCACGGATCATTTCCTTGAAAAGGAACGAAGGGTAGAATTTACATTTAACGAAACAAACACATTTATGATGTAGGCTGGAAAAATTAGCTTCCCCTCCTTGAAAGACCAGCGACCACCACTGCTTCAAATTTGCTTTAAATGTTAATGATGGGCAGCAAAATTGTTGGTAACATTATTCTCACGGCCAACATTTTTCCCAGTGAAGAGTATTACGTTTTTCTACAAATCATAGGGATTTATCACTGGAGAGTGTGTTCTCATCTTGTGTCCCAATCTCCAGGCAGAGGCGCTGGCGCAAGACAGGCAAGTGCTTGTGACCAGTAGGGAGCCTCCGGATGCTGACAAACTTTATCTTCAGCATTGATGATGTGCAAAGTTTTCAATGACAGTAGGAGACCTGACCTCCTTAAGGGGGCCCCACCTGATACTGACCACTCCTGTTGCCATTATTTTTTGCAATTTTCTATGATTCTTCATATTATTATGTATGAATTACACATTTTTTGATGTTTCTATTCACATTTTCAAAATAACCAACTTTGAAAATAACTAAAATGAGCACTGGTGGAATTTTTGCACAGGACCCCAACAGACTCGAGAATCACCTCTGCTTCCGGGGGCTAAAAGACGAACACAATGCAGAAGTGCCAAAAATTGCAGTTCCACAAATGGCCACTTGAGATAGGCCCCAAAAAGCTGTTGTTAATTTACTATTACATTACATTGCAGTAATAGTATATAAACCCATTTATTCTATGACAGTGTTGCACACGAAAATTATTTTTTTAATTTATTTTTTAAAATTTTGTCAAATAAATGGTTTAAAACATCAAAGCTCTGGGAGATGACAAAGAGGAGAAAGACAAAAAAAACTAACATTTACCATGACAGACTAACGTTTGCTCATCATCAAAAGGCCTGGGTGAGAACATATTGGTATGTTTGTAGCTGGGTTACCCCAGATACCAAAATAACCCGTTGTGCAAAACAGTTGGTTGATGTAGATTCAATGTTATTTCAAGGACCTCCCCGAAGAGAATTGTGCAGTGGGAGAAAAGTCCTTCATGCTTCATTCAGGAAGATAAACCCATTTACATATTTTTGGAAGACCTTGCAAGTTGCTGTTTTTTCCAATTTTTAGCTATTTTCTTTGCTGCATTTTGCTTTTTTCTCCCCTGGGTTTAATCTGATGTAACATTGATCCTTTAATATGCATACGCCATTAGCAACAGATACATGATTTTCAAAATTAAGAATTACAAACAAAGCTACATCAAAATAAATTTTACACATGCCAATTGCATATCGAGCATTTTTCTTAAAGGCACCTTCAATGTGGTATACATAAACTCTGTTAATTGAGCTTCTGATGATCCAGTCTTAACAAGAGGAGAGTGGGCTAGTAAAATACGAATGAAAGTAAGATAGGGGTAGAAAAGATAGAGAGACTCATGTCTTTTAGTAATCCACCCACAGAGCAGAGACACACAGCGAACTAAAGTGAGATCCAGACAAGAGAAGAGAGTAAAATGATGTAGTTAATAGCTGCTGGTTGTGAACACTTTACAGAATTACCACCAATGGTTTTTCCAATAACATCAAACCAACATCAAACCAGTCATTTGTGCCGAGAGGTCCAATAAACAACAGAGCCCACTGTTTCCTGCTCATTTTGCTTTTTCATGCCTTTGATGCATATATATGTTACTCACAACCACATTTTAAACACTTAGTTGCTACCGAAGACTGTGACCATTCCCAAAGAAATAAAGCTAGGATGAATTGCATTGGAGATGCAAAATGGTGAAAAAGAAAGGCAATTGAGCATTTTTCTTATTTTCTAAATTAAAGCTGCAGGAGGTAAAAAGCAAAAAAAAAACAAAAACAAACAAAAAGCAAGAATTCAAAGCAGACTAAGACCTCTTCTTGCAGTCCCCCTTCACCCCTGTTCTTTCTTGAGCCAATTGGTCAAGATGCTCTCTCTCTATAAAATGATCTGTGACTGGCCAAAGTCTCCCGTCAAAAGCTAGGTTTTCTAAAGCCTAAAAAACAGAGCCAAGAGGAGGTGCAGCAGTCCACACTTTGATCACAATATGATGAAAGATTATCGACTTTTCATCCAGCATCGCCAAAAACAAATTGTCTACCCCAGGTTAAATTTAGTAGAAAAACATATGTACAGTATATATATATATATATATATATATATATATATATATATATATATATATATACATACATTTATATAGATATAGATGTGAGCGTTTAATCGATCTTCAGTATGTCCTTAAAGTTTAAATTGAAGACAGTCTAATTTAACAGAATGAAAATAACTCAAATATTTTAAATGTGAAAATAAAAAAGTCATGATTTTTGCAAAAATCAAGTTTATTTTTCCGATATGATTGACATCAGCTGCTTCATTCATGCTTTACCATCAGTGGCTCATTCATCAGTTGCATTAGATGACTAGCAACTTACAATCATAGACAGCTTTGGTGCTCAGATCTAATTTTGTTAATGTGGCAAATATCAGATTCCATTGTAAACTGGTCATGCTGCTGCAGTGACCGACGAGCAAAAGAACAATTACAAAGAAAAATGCAATCAGAGGACGCCAGCAAATTCATGAGAGTATAATAATGAGGATGAGGAGAAAGAGAGCCACATTTTGAATTGTGGCTTTTTGTGGAGCATTGGCTGATACTTCTGTACAGACCTGTGTGTGGATGCGGAGTCGGGGCCAGGAGTGGTGAGATCATGACTTCAATAGCTTCACTGAAAAAAGGTTCCATCCAAAATTTCAGGATGTTAAGGGCTACTCTTTAACTAAATGTGTCAGCACCTCTCCACAAATATCCCGTGCCATGACACTTCAGCCGATTGTAAAAGTTGCATGAATTCCAAATATGCCTGTTCAGACTTAGGTCATAAAAATCAGACCTGTATCTGATTCAAGACCACATGTGAAAGTAAAAAGATCAGATGCCGTATGATTTGTGCTCTTCACAGCGTTAAGGAAAAAACTGATCTTAATCACGCATGAGCAAACCAAATCAGATTTGGGCTACTTTTGCCTCAAGTCCATATTTGTACAGGGGTACGCAGTGTCCTTAATAACCTGACACTTCTCACTAATTACTCTGCAGGTACACTCAGGCGGATGCTGTTTGCTGCTGCAGCCCCCTCCACAGACTAAACCTCCTCCTTATACATTATGCTTTTGGTACTGACTTAACGATGTAGTGGGTGTGTGTGTGTGTGTGTGTGTGTGTGTCTAAGAACTGCCTCAAAGAGATGAGCCTTTTCTGCCAATCTGATATAAATATTTGCTGTAAATAGTCAGTTCCGTGATGTAAATGTCTCTGAATGAACTAATTACTTGATTTATTTCCCAACCAAAGCTATGTGTTTTGCTTGACACCGTTTTTAAATTAGCTCTTTACATAAAACGGCTTTTCTTTCTTCTCTTTGCCTTTTAGCAAACCTTTAACATCAGTCTTTACCATAATTTAGTCTAGTGAGGCAATTTGAACTTCAGACAATTTTGTGAAACTGGGAAAAACTGCGCAGTGTGAAAAAAGACAGCTAAACTGTTGTAGGAGGGTGAGTTTTCTTTAAAAAGCAATTGCTTATTGATTTGTAGCTCCCATGAATATCACTACACCTCTGATAACAGAGCGCAAGGGCAAGTTGGAAAGAAAGAGAGCATGATTTGCAGGTGGGTTTGCTGAAATGAAGACTGCTGATCCCTTTTGTACTGCCTATTTGTCATAACACTGTTGACAAGAGACTCCTTTTAATACAGACAACAAGAAAGGCCTGGAATCACATTGTGTACATAATGAGGCATGCACATACTGTTAATACATGCTGTGCATACACAAATACACACACACACACACACACACACACAAACAAATGGAACAGAAGATAGAAGAGCCACCAGCTATGCCAAATCCTGCTCTTCATGAGAGTCACTTTCTGTCAAGGACATGCCTGCATGGGCTTTTTTCAAATTATAATCACTCTAGCAGCACACAAAGTGCCACCACATACATACATACATTTTTCTTTTTTACACGTTTTTAGCACCCTGGGGTGTCTTTGTAATTGTTTTCAATGAGAACGACGCTTTTTTCTCTTTGCTTTTGCATTGCTGAGCATCTAATTTTTTTTAGCGCTCAATGCCTCATGTTAAAAAAACTCAGAGCAGGAAAAACGCCAGAGGTCATTTGAATTAAGTGTCCAATTGGATGAATAAAGAGGCTGTTGCCTGGTCGCAATAATAATAAAAAAGCCAGTGCAGTGTGCATTGCGTTTTGTAACCTACACAAAGCGCTCTGTCCATTAGGACATTTAGATGTCAAGAGATATGATTTGACATCCTTCCAAGTCTGTCTCATTTTTTAGGTCATCATTCCTCTCAGTTACGATCGCTGGTTATGGTACCAATATCTTGATATTCAGCGACGTCAGTACAGCATACAGGCCAAATCAACTGTTGTCAGATGGCTGACCGCCTCCAATGCTCACCCGCGTGCGTGCGTGCGTGCATGCATGCATGCATGCTCATACACGTATGCACCCTCGTGCCTTTACATGTGCAACCATGCTTTACTAAAGCCCACCTCTCTCAACTGGGCCATGGCTGGCAAGCGTGCTGTGCCTGGGAGCGGTACAGATGTACTCACACTGGTCAAACGAGCTATGAAGCGTGCTTGGGCATGGTACAAGATGATGTAGTATGACATAAGAAAGTTAAATTAAAAAGTCACCTTTTCATATGAGACACAAACACAAGTTTTTTAGTCTTCTGATACTTTCTACTATTATGCTCTTTAATATTTTAACCCAAACCATAATATTTTACTAAACCTAACCAGATAGTTTTGACCTCAGCAAGTAACCTTTTTTTGTTTGAATTCACGGCAATGAATTCAATACAAGGAATGCAGTTCCTTTTCAACCTATATTCCATTGAATACACAATGACAAGATATTTAATGTTCAAACTGATAAACTTTATTGTTTTTTATGAAATATTTCACTCATACTGAATTTGATACTTGCAACATGTCCCAAAAATGCTGGGACATGGGCATGTTTACCACTGTTACATCACCTTTCTTTTAACAGCACTCAATAAGCGTTTGGGAACTGAGGACACGAATTGTTGACGCCTCCAGGCCAGTCTAGTACCCACACAACACAAAATGTTGCTTGGCATTGTCTTGTTGTAATAAGCAGGGACGCCCCTGAAACAGAATTTGCTTGGATGGCAGCATATGTTGCTGCAAAACCTGTATGTACAATTCAACATTAATGGTGCCTTCACAGAGAGGCAAGTTACCCATGATGCCATGGGCACTAACACACCCCCATACCATCACAGATGCTGGCTTTTGATCTTTGCGCTGATAACAATCTGGATGGTCCTACACGACAATTGTGATGTCAAAAACCAGTTTAAAATGTGGACTGGTCAGACCATAGAACACTTTTCCACTTCGCGTCAGTCCATCTTAGATGAGCTCAGGCCCATAGAAGCCGACAGCTTTTCTGGGTGTTGTGGATATACGCTTTGCATAGTAGAGTTTTAACTTGCACTTGTAGATGTAGCTGTTAACTGACAATGGTTTTTCAAGGTGTTCCTGAGCCCATGTGGTAATATTCTTTACAGAATGCAGCGCTGCGCGAGGGATTGTAGGTCGAGGGCATTCAATGTTGGTTTTTGGCCTCGCCTTTTAAGAGGTTTCTCCAGATTCTCTGAAGCTTTTGATGATACTATTGTATGCACGGCTGAGCCTTTCAGGCATGCTTCTCTTATAACCAATCATGACACCTGTTTCCAATTAACCTGTTCACCTGTGAAATGTTCCAAGCAGGTGTTCTTTGAGCATCACTCAACTTGCAGGCATCAAATTCAAAATGAGATTTGCCAGAAAACAATAATGTTTATCATTTTGAACGTTAAATATCTTGTCTTGGTGAATTCAACTGAATAAAGGTGGAAAAGGATTAGCAATTCTTTTTTTTTTTTGAATTGGGGTTGTATAAGTAGACCTTAAGGGGACAGAACAACCGACACTGGTATGCAGACCCTTCTCCAGTGATCTTAGTTCTTTATAAAATGTAGTCAAATAGAGTCTCTCCTTCATAAAAGCTGCTTCCTTGGACCTCTGGCCCTGATAACTCCCCCATCACACACTTGTCAGAAGCCATAAGCTTCGTGTTGGATGAAGTCCTCGTCACTGCCAGCACTGCTGGTGATCAAGAGGAGGAGGATGCCCTGCTTTTGTCCTGGAGACACATTCAACCTCTGAGTAGAGGACGATAGACTTGTCTCTCTCACAACTCTGTCATTGAACAAGGCGTTCATGCATGAGAGAATACTGCAGTTTAATGAAAACTATATCTCAGTATACAATTCTGCTCTCTCTGGGTCTGTTCTGCCATTGTGTTGGCAAAAAAAATCTATACCATAATCTTTTCCAGACACTAATATATTGATTATAAACAAACAAGACAATCGCACTAAAGATCAACAGCCTCCACCTGCGACAGCATTCTGCAGTGTGTACAACAAGGTCAGATTTGATTTGGTAAAGGAATGCCAGTAATGCAGAGTTAAAGTGCTCTGCATTTAAAGAAACAGCAGTGTGAAACAAACCAACTTCATCCATTGGCCGATTAATTGTAATCATTCCAAAGCAGAATAGCCAATTTTGGCCAATTTTCATTGCTTGAAACATCCTGTGAATTTGTGACAACAGACATCTCAGTGCCTGGACACTACAATCTCTCTGAGAAGCTGAGGTGTACGTTGGAATTGTAATACCACTGCAGAGGGATTCGGGATGGTTTGGTGTACAATTTTGTAACATTGAACCCAAAAACCACAGTTTATATCCCATTCCAGTCTAAACAAACCATTAAAGCAATCTTCCAAAGTCCACCACACTAAACAACAAAATATCTTTTATCATTGCCTTCCAATGTGTTTTATTGATCTGGCCTCCCTAACTGTTTGTCAGGGGCCTTCCAAAAGTATTACAAAATGATATGAAATATATGATATGAGGTTTGCTTTTTTTATAGGCACAAACCCTAACTAAGGTTAGGGATGGGGAAAGATCACAATTATGGTGCAAAGAAAACAATGTCGACTTCTAGGAAAACGGGACGTTAACAGTCCCAGTATTTAAAGGTCATAGACTTTGCTGAACCAACTGTACTTACTAACCTTTTTGATGTTAGAGGATTTATGGTGCTGCATCTGAGAGTAAGCTATTTTTCGCATGGCCACTTTTGGTCGATGTGAAATGAAACAAGGCAGATTTTAGGTTTCAGGAGACCCGTGATGTTGTTTCTTTTGATGTCTTAACCACAACTTTATGGTAAGTAAATTGTTTACAAGAATGCTCCGCTCTTCTCCAAGACTAACAGTTGGTGGGTACAGTTTTTTGATATTTTTGAGGTACTTTTGAGGTACAGCCCTTTCTGACAGGGAACTAAAGCCGGTCTATATCCGTCTTTACCTTGCACAGAAGAGTTCCCCAGATAACACGACATCAAGCAAGATTACATCAGATTTGCGGGTTCATGTCACATAAAAATGAATCTGGTCAGGTTCCAAGTAAAGTGTTTGTGTATCAAGCAAATGTGCCAGTGCTTGACAGTCAGCATCCTGTAAGGAGCTACTGGCAGTTGAGGGAGAGGTGTTAGTGGGGTGACAACGACACAAGAGATGACTGTTCGTTCAAAACAACAATGGTGGCTGCTAAAGAGGTTAGCTGTGATGCTGCAATACCATCGGTTTTATCAGAACTCAAGAGTATTTCTTCATTGAAAGAAGAAAACGGCACTGAAGGCTTTTCTAGATGGAAATATATTTTCTCTCTTCTCCTGATTGACCACGGTTAGAGTCAGATAGACTGATAGTTCATCCAATCACCTGCCAGGTATTGAGGTATTGAAAGCACCTGCCATATGTCAAACAGTTTCCAATGAAGGCTTCTCCGATGGTCCTTTAAAACAAATCATCTGACAAGTAGGTTATATCTATCTTTGCCTTCTTCAAAACCACCACACAAAGTTAACCAAACCTTCTTCTAATGTTTGTGTGCACGCGGTTCATTTTTCTTGCAGTCAACACGTACGACATGGTGTGGATGGCGATATTGTGCAATTGTAATTGTAATTGAGCGCTGAGTTGTGCATTGCCAAGAATTTGTAACAATGCGGACAGAGTCACAAAAACTTTTGCAATGATTGGCTAGCTACAGGAATATCAGGAGCAATTCTAACCGCATTCAGTATGAACGAACAGATGTGCATGTGGACATGCCTGCGGTCCACGCTGTGCCGACAACAAGAATGAAATAGACATGAGTTTGTTTGTGTAATCGTGCAACTTTGGTAAATTCAAACTAACAATTTAAAACACCAAAGTCACACAAGACATCTGCTAACTGGAAGTTTGGGAATATTTTAAATTTTGCATTTACATGAATATCATGTTGTCATTGCAATGCTTCGTTGCATGTAACTGCCACTGGTCGGTAACCAGCATACCAAATGCATGCATATAGTGTTTGCATGAAGTCACCTCACTCTAGAAGATTTTCCAAAGAAATTATGTCTCTTTGATTTGATAAATGAGATTATCATATTTAAAATACATTTACCAGAATGGAAGGCTGTAAGAGTTTTGTATTTCGGTCTAAAATATTCATTATTTCCTGATCACCTACTGTTTTATCCATGGTTAACTGTAGTATTGTATTCCATCACAGCACATCGTACTATTGTAGTCTTTATTGTTGTGTTCTCTTCATTTATTTATACAGCTTACAACGTGCAGTCATAAACTCATTCATCCCATCCCATTTCATAATCTCTTTTAAATGTGCTCTGCTTTAAAGCATTCAAAACACAATCGAAGAACCATAAAGACAAGACAGATAAGGCCCAATACTTCCTCCAGATCTAAATGACACGATTACACAGAAGCACAGGTATTGTCACACCATGCTTCTGCATTCTATTTTCTCTACAAACATGTTTGTATATACTTGAAACACTAATCACCCCATAATTACAAATGATGGCTCCTTACATCACTTGGAGTCAAAGGAACAGCCAGTGGGCTGACAGGAGAAAAGAGAGGAGAAAGCATGGGGGATGAGGTGTGATGTAAAAGTTATGGCCCGTGAAGAAGAAGAAAGGAGGAGCTGACATTTTGACTAATATGCTACTATCTGCGGATATGGCTCGACTACAGAAATCATGGAGCAAGAGCTTCTCACATTCACAGGATTGACTTCATACTACCAGACGCTTTTAAATGATTCAATGAAACATGCTTTTGTTCGGTTTCACACCCATTTCTACCGACTTCTCGTTCACACACCCTGATGCGTGTGTAACAGCAGTAGCTGCACAAAAAAATATCTAATTTGTACTCAGGCCATCCATGTGAATGAGAAGTCAGTAAAGAAACAATGTTTATTGCTTTAGTTTTGTCATTTTTCAAAATATACATAACATGCAGTTGACTGCTTTCAGTATACATTTAATTTGCGATCCAGAGCCAGAAAATGACAAAGAATGAAACAATGCATAGATGTTTTAAAATGACTGACAAATAAGGTGCATTTCATGCAATCGCAGCTGAGGTAATATTAAGTACATCCTATGCCCTTTTCTCTCTGCTTTTGAATCTGCTAAATCCATTAATTCATCACTCCTATTATTGCATTTGATCAGACCTTGAGGAGAGAAAACCTCTTTCACTCACAGGATTTGCAGTTTGAAAATCACTTCTTTTTTAATACAATGCTTCACATTACACTGCTGTGGCAGAAAGCCTATTCCCCAAGCTTTTAAATATGTCCTTTTAATGCAGACTGGACTGAAGCTGAAAGATTTTTAGGGTTGAAATAAAACACTTTATACCTTCTACTCTGAATATTACTTCATTAAAATGTCCAATTTATTTTAAAATTCTAATTAGAAATGGCTCAAAGCTGATCTGGTGCAGTGGCCGGCCAGCAGGGGGTGATAAAGCTGTGGTTCCTTTTATGTCCCCTCCATTGTACTGAAACTCCTCCAGTCCTCCCCCTCATCCCCGACTCCATCTCCCCTGCCCCCTGACGGGAAAGGCCAACTGAGCTCTGGAGAATATTTATGAGCGAGGGAGAGCAATTGGTTTGAGATCATTCGACAGGGGAGGGAGGGAGAAAGTGAGTGGGGGATGGCGAGAGGGAGAGAGGAAAGAGAACATAGAGAAAGACACGGAGATAAAGGCAGAAGAAGAGGTTGGATTTTAAGGATTTCTATACACTTCTTTTAACCAAGCGGTTAATTAAAAGTAATTTCTTATTACTATTGTTCTGCCTCTACCACAGCCTGTGCATGTGCCTGCATACATGCACTAGCATTAAGGAAAACTGTCAAAAGTAACTGAGGATATTTAGGCTGCTCCTCAGTTCTACAAGAGGCCAGTTTGAGTTTTCACATTTAGTACTACAACACATAGAGTGACAATCCAAGAGCCAATGACAGGACGTTTACTGAACCATAAAGGGCCATAATGTGTCTGCAACGAGCAGAACAGAGTTGTTGATCATTACAAATGACCCAGAGATTACCCTGCCTACATTTTTTCCAGCTTTCAAAATTTCAGAGGCAGCTCTGGAACGAAAAACTGTGCAGCCCGTTGTATTTCGAAGGCACTTTTGATCTCTTCAGTTCTCGGCTAACTGGCATCCTCGACGGCTCAGCGATGGATGACGGTCCTTCGAGTGCAAGATATTAAAAGCCTAAAAAAATTGTTTTTCAAGGCAAGGGAAGAAAATGACAATGCAGAGAAAGTATTCCAATTTTTTTAATAAAGCGATATTCTTCCTGCTTACTTGAGTTTCTATCGGATTTTTAGCTCTAATTAGTCAGCTCCCTCTTCTTTGGAGGAAACTGAAAAGGCCACTGTAGCTCAAGGGGAAAGGAGGGTTATAGACTTGTCAAGTTTGCATTTCTGGATATTTGCTGATAGAGGTCAGTAGAAGTCATACTGTAGTTACAGTAGCTTAAAAAAATCGCCCATATGTTTGGAAATGAAAGTGGTCAGACAATGGCCTGGGTGAGTTTTAATTTAAAAAAAAAAAAAAGTCTTGTGTATGCAAATTCACTTGTCAACGGTGGAGTAGGAAGACAAAAACACAAGAAGGGAGAAAGGGAGGTATGAAGACATCCTGACAGAGAGAAGAGGCCAGCAGAGACTCAGTGAAGGAGGAAGTGATGGATGGGAGGAAGCCAACAGCGCTACATTCACTATCTTTGCCTGGCATTGTCACCCCTGTCAGCTGCTAAATGCCAATGTCAGTCAAACCTCTGTTCATCTGGCATCATCCTCTCCACTTCAGGGCTTCAAATGCTCCGCCAGCATCGCTCTCATCAGCGTGTATCACAACGCTTACCTGGCACAACCAACAGCCAGAAATACAGAGTTATGTATGCACGCCCAGTCACAATCACATTATTGTTGTTGCTGTACATCAATGTTTCATAAAGAGCTATATTGTTTTGGCTACACTACATGAAATAAAAAAGGATATATATACGTATCTTGTGTCTGTGGGTGATGGATTTCTGAGTGTATAAAAAGATAAATCCATCACACACAGACACAAAAAATGTTCGTGTCCTACAGTTTACCCTGTGTGAGGGTCATGCGGCCTTGTACAGAAACAGACGCTGAACCTCCGCCTAAGATCATTATATCAGTCTGAGTTTCGGTGCTCAGTTGAAATGCCTCCGAGGCCTTTCTATCCTGAAGAGAACGAAACTCGGGGGATAATAGCAGCACAATCACACACCCACGCTTGCATACACACAGATGACTTACTAATGAAGAAAGCTTGCTGAGTATAGTTGAGGTTTACATCTGTTACATGCTTTATATGATTTGCTTGTGTGCGCCAACCTAATTCACGTTGGTGACCTGTGGGTGGAATGTGTGAACTGACAAAACCATTATCCTTTCTTTTGAGATGCAATACATTCAGAATTGTGCCTTTAATATTATTTTTCAAAACTTTTGGACGGTGAACATGTCATACATCTTACAACAAAAAATCCAACTATATCCTGTGAAGTAATTTGTGAGAGTGTGCATCTGAAAATACTGATCTGTAATCCTGCAAATCCAGTCTGTTGTCTCAAACAAAACCAACTGAAAAACGTCTTTGTAACAAGCTTTTCAAACAATAACCTGCCGCTTTTAAAAACACACCCACTATTCTTCACACCACACACTTCTGAAGCCATACTGTCTACCCACTGTCACACATCAACTGGCTCAGTCAGATATCTGTTACGTCCTGCTGCTTTGCCCAAACCCTCCTGCGGTATATCCTCTTTGAGTTTCCACTGATCTGCAGCATTCAGAGGGTTTGTATCATACTCAAAACATATGCCTCTGCCCACAGAAAGAGTAAGCAGCCAGTCGCGCCCAGAAACGTTTGCATATATACAGAACACATGCAGAGCTTTCATATGTATGCAAAACTCGACTAAGTAATCAGCTCAGTGCTTCATCCCAGTTTGCCACCTACTAAATCTACATCTTTTATATTCGAAAGAAAGATTATGTGATCCTTTGCCTATAGTTTTCTATAGATCCTGCAAAAATGCCTCTTTTCCTCCAAGCAAAGCTAAAAGAAGGCTTTAAGTATTTATTTTAATTTCCCAAACAACCTTTCATCATATCAGCTTTACCATGCAGACAGACATCCCTGACCCCGCTGTGCATTGCCTCTTACCTGTATATCTTGTACTTGGTTGTGAATCCTTGCTGGTAGCGCTCGGTGAAATCAACAAACTCCTGGGAGTGGTGAAAAGGACCCTTGTCCGACAGGAGCCAGCCCAGTTGCCCAGTGGAGCTGCTGAAGCCATCCTTGGCAGGGTCCACCGCCCCGGCCCCTAGTGACACCCAGCTCTGGAGCAGGCTTAGTGTTAACAAATTCCATAGAAACATGAGGGCCGTCAGTCTAATGGAGATGCACTGGCCACTCATGCTGCTTCCCCCGGCCCCGGTGACTCCTCATTCTCCCTGCACTCTGGATGAATCCCGCTGGAAGGAATGAGGAGAGGGAGATGGAGAGGAGTTGAAGCAGAAAAGACACAGATAATTCCGCTCACGCCCAAACCAAAATTAACTGATGTTAACTGTTTTTCTCAAGTTTTGCTGGATCTTAAATAATGGAAAAAGGTCAGTAGTTTTATCTACAGTGCGTGTATGTACATAATAAAGAACTATACTGTGTCAGTATTTTAAATTTAATTGGGTGTTAGCAAAGCTTCAAAGTGTAAAATCCTGTTGTTATTTTATTATGATGAGTTTTACCTTATTCTGTAAGTGCTATGATCCGTGACTGGTCGGAATTAGTTTCCACAAAATCTCCTGAAAGGACCGTGAAGTTGGGTTCGGATCGACATCCAACCTCCTCAGAGCGCGCTCTTGTCCTCTTCACAGTGGCAGATTTCCAGCGGAGGACGACGCGCAGTAGCTCCAATCCAAGGGAATGAGTCGCAGCAAACGCGATGTTTGTAGAGTGCACAGGGTCAAACCTTCCACTTAGAGCAATTATTTAAACACACCAGCAGGTGAATGCGCAGGGACCAAATGGCCACCTGGCGAGCGAGGGGCGTCGCTAGCAGCTTGCCCTCTAACTCATTTTGCCCTTTATTGGTGAGACGCGCTCGGGGCGCATGCAGGGCGCACGGGATGCCGGTGATGCTGCTGTCGGTGCCTGGACTCCCAGCGCACTGAATGTTTGAATTGCTTTCGCAGCGCTCTCTCCCTCCCCCTGTTCCATAACGCCGCAATTTAATTTATTCCAGCAGCGAGCACACTCCCGGTTGGCTGAGACATAACTGGAGGAAGTGAGAGTGGGAGGTGTAAAGATGGGGGGAGCGATGGTCAGAGGATGCCGATGTTCTGGAGTTAGATGCCTCATTTTAAGAACTCGACAGGCGTTACCTGCTGTTGAGTTGAATAGAGATTAAAAGCAGGATGGAGGGACACAGTTAGACGTTAGTTCCCAGTCGCAGAACAAATAACAACAAATAAACCACCATCATCAAGAAAATGAAACTTAATAATATATTCGGGGAAAGTTGATTAATTCAAAGAAAAACAGTATAATTTAATGTAATAAATGAATGTTCTAGGACTCTAGATGTAGGGAATCTGCTGATTTGAGATGGCTAAAATGTACATTATCTTACGGTAAATTAATCTCATTGACAACTTTGAATAATTTGCATAAGGGCTTTAATAATGCTTGTGGTGTTGATGATGACGATCATAAGGAGGGAAGGGTGTACTCAGCCCCCCCGCAGTTATTCTCGTTATGTTTTTTGCCCTCTTCCTCCTCCTCCTCCTTTCTTCCTGCAGAATAATCATCACTCTCACCATCAGCAAACTTAATTAGATCTGCTCTATCCCCACTCTATCCGAGCGCCTGTGCGTCGGACACTGAGCATGGATCAGAGAGGCAGAGAGCAGGCGAACGAAGGGAGGGATATGTGCTGCCTTTCAGCTTTTCTGCAGACGTTCAAAGGGAGGTTTTATATAGGGATTGGATTAGAAAAATGAACACCATTGAGTCGCGAAATTCCCTGGCTCCCAAACTCAAAGAGAAACTGAAATCCCGTGGCGTGGCGACTTGCAGATTCTGGAGTGAAAGAAAGAGTCGATGCGTCACGGTTTTCATCATCGTGTTTTGGGATTGGGTGGGTTTTCTTTTGACCCTGCCTTGCAGTTATATGATGACTTGTGAAGGACAACTACCTAATAGGAACAGACTCGGTCTATAGTGGTTCTGGATGGTAATGTTTCTTGCCTGTTGTTAAGCTGCCTTGTACCTGAACCTCTAAAGTTTGCCTGCAAGCACAGGTTAAAGTTATTTCTTATTAAAGTTTGAATAAACATGATTCTCAGAAGACAGTGTAGCGGCTCATTAATTTCACATTAGATTTTGGGCAGTTTTTAGAACACTGTTTTTATGTGTCAAAGCCCAAAACTCATATGAGCAGAGTGGAAACAAGTTCCTGCAGCTCATATTTACCGTTTCAAATACATAATTCATCAACGTGTGTGTGTGTGTGGTTGTGTGTTTACCTGTGCACTGGGATGTGGTCGAGGAAGGGTTGTTGTGTATTTCTTTTTAGAAGAGACAGTCAAGGCAACAGAATTGATCGCCAATTGATGGACCACACTGCAAGGATGTCCATGTGACGCCAGATGTAAAGCAACGCAGCAGCGGGGGAAAAACAAACAGAGAATTTCACAGCAAAGGGCTCATTATGGCTGTAGACAGGTGAAGGAAATGTATAGGTCATAGCTGAGCAGTGACATAACATGGAGTCGTCCTACTCTTTGAGGTTGCAGTAACCAAAGATTGCAAAAAGGGTAACCTTGGCAACTGCATTCAGCAGTTTTGAAATCTGTAAAACATGTTACTTAGTATTCTGCAAAATTAGTACGAGAGTAGTAATATCCAGGGATGGCACCAATGGGTTTCATTCGTACAATCTTGCTCCAATCATATCCACAATTATATTTCAACTTTGAATTGAGCTTTCACTTTACTTTCATGAAATGCATGGAAACTTACACTCGCAATATATTTTTTTTGTGGCCACTTGGGGGCAGAAGAAAAGAGTTGTGAACGCACAATTATTGAGATGTGACATTTTAAGTTCATTGTAAGTCCAATATTCACTCTCTTTTAGCTCTGGTTCTGGTGTCTACAGTAACACCCGAGGGAAATATCTGGCCCTTTAGCTGCTAAATGCTCCACTATGTTCACCAGCTAGTCTCTAATTGTCTCTGTCTCCTGCTTGGTGAAAAGAGCTTCCTGCTGTAGATGAAAATAGCGCTATGAGAGTAGTGGGAGTGACGTAAAAGACGAACATCGTGGGCTGGGCTCATTAAACATCAAATTGAGACCCGCTAGAAAGCATAGCCAAAGGGAGCTGTGGATTCAAGTGATCATTGACTGTAGGCCATCACTTCAATGTCTTTCACACTGCCATTTGATCCATTGTTATTAAAATAATAGCAATCATAGCCCCTTTAAGCCATAAATGCCATATAGCATAATAGAGTGCCTAAAACGATGTTTTCCTCAAAATACTGACAAAAAAGTACGCTGGGATTTCCTCCAAAGGGCACTCATGGACTGTCCCCAACTTGTCGAATACCGACGCTTTGTCAAGGCCCTCGAACTAACAAGGCACTCGCATGCATTACCATGCACGCACTGCTGGACTGGCAATCAAAACAAGGCAAGACTTGAAATACTATAGTAGTTTAGATAGTTTTTTCATTCCCTGCTCAGGACTCCATTACTCCACTACATCTTCACATAGACCAGCCCTCATCCCAACTCGTACATACTGCCATTTGGTTAGATATCTTCGGCATCACTTGTCAATGCACTAGGTAGGATTGCTCATCAAACACATGACACACTGCTACAATCTGTTTTCAGTTGGTAGGCCGAGTAGTATTGACCAATCATGTTTATGAGAGGGGAAAAAGAGGGAAAAGCATTTTCCCTCATTCAATCATGGAACACATCGACTCTAGTCTGATGACAATTTAGTTTTTCATTTGCTTTTTGTTACTATTTATCTGCACTCTTATGCAAATATTTGTTTATAGATATGTCGTGCCTCATCTCTCTTACACAAGTCGCTTTTCAAGTTGCAAATCGGACTGTAAACAATGACTGCAGCTCGGAAGAGGAGTCTTGGCCCAGATGTCCACTAGCTACACCGGAGAGCCCCAATACTGGTCCTTTCTCCTGGAGGTTAAAGTTTCATCAGACAAATATCCAATTTGTTCAGAGATTGGGTTAAGGCACCAAAACCACTTGGCTAGGAAGGGTTATAGTGTTTTTGTAATGCGACTACAGTGATGCAGGGGACACAAACCACAGTGTCCTGGGTGAAACTCCAATGCTTTTTGTGAGCTCTTGCTCTGTGCATCTAATATTTAACTATGGATGGGTTAACAGGTGAAAGCCTGGTGCCTTTTGCAAATGCGAATGCCATTACAAAACAGTGGTATTTGACACTGTTGCTATACTAATGTTCTGAATGTCAAGTTCCCCTCCAATTTAAATATGCCCTTTTCCCCTCAGGAGTTGGGGGAGACGAGATCAGGGCAAAAAGGAGTGTCCCATGTTTGGCAGGTGATGAGAAACTGAACTCCAAATAAATTTCAAGTTTGTATGCTGGATATGTAAACACTTGCCAACATATTTTTAAAGCAATAATATGCTGTCACACTGCCCCCAATTGGCCAAACAGGAGCAATGGAGGTGATTAAGTCACCAGGAACACGAGTATCGCGTCTTCTGCTAACATTTTTGATCATCATCAATCACAGGTAGCAGCCAAGGCGGCTAGCTAACTGCTAGCCCCGGCTCAGCTTACTTTTCTGTTGTGCTGAATGGGGAGTTATGCTAGTACTAAATGGGAAGCTAGTGCTAACCAGGGATATAAATGCTTCTAAAAAAACAGAAATGAGCTCTCGGATGAAGTGTGTGGCTCTTAAAAAAGCCGTTGTGTTGTAGTGAGATCAGGCTGTGAATAATTTAACCTCTTAAGCTGTACAGGGTGCTGCCCGGCATGCTCCACTCTGCAAAGATGGCTTTCTTCTTCTTTTTCTGGATTTCCAGCTGACCAGATGCCTAAAGGCACGTCGCAGTCATCCACAGTTCATAGTTAAAGCCATAGGAACAGTCTGATTTCCCCCAGGGACTGCAACAAGGGCAGCTTTGGCAATCCCCTGGATGTATCACGGAGAACTTCAATGACGCTTACCACAATCTCAACGCTGATTGGCAAAGCATCACGAGATGTCGCTTGAAAAGTTATAATTTTTCAACTTCAAGCACCACACGCAATGAGGCGATGGATGTGATGGATACGATCATCGCACTGCCCCTATCGCCCGAATCACCGGAATTGCGCTGTCATCGCGTCATTGCATGTCATCGCATGTCATCGCATGTCATCGCATGTCATTGCGTCATTTACATTGATTTTGAATGGAAGCTTGTTGCTTTGATCGCATCCATTGCTTTTGGTGTGAATGCCCAGTAATGCTTAAAACACACCAAGCATCTGTGAAGTGGGGCGAGCTGCCATGGAATGTCTGTGGAAAGTTGCAGAATACGCAAGGTGGCAAGATCACATGCTCAAATTCGGGCTACCAATTGCTGTGCAAACAAGAGACTTTGGATATGTTTGCCCTCTGGGCAGGAACTCTGTATATACGGCAGTAGGAGCTCAAACTCCCTCTGCAGGGGGTGATCAGGGCAGCCCTCTGGACCTGCCTATTTTTGATGTCGGAGAGCTGCAGCTGACTCACCCCAATGACTTGGACAAGCCTGGCCAAACCTATTCCTATTGGCCACATTCAGGTTCCCAAAACATGCCACAATAAAGAAGTACAGAACAGACTCAGAGAAACTTTTACAGAACAAAGTCATCATTAAAGTGCCCACATTAAAAGTTTTTCATTTTTTCTCAAGCAGACGCTGTTGGACCTTTTTAGAAACTACATCAACATTGTTTGGATTTTAATCTTGTTGTCAAAAATTGCACCCAAACCCTTGTGATTTTCAACAAGGTCAATTTCATTTTCCTCAATATCTGTCAGTTTTGGGTTGGGTGCAGTTTTCCTAAAGTCAGTGATCGTGTCCTTGGTTTTAGACACATTCAACTCAAGAAAAGTCTCCTAAACACCATGAGACAAAGGCATCTACCGGCCCATGACCTAGTTTGTCTCCTTTCAGTAGGCGTAGTATAACATAATCTTTGGTAAACTACATGTAGTTAATTCAATTCAATTCAATTTTATTTACAGTGCCAAATCATAACAAAAGTTATCTAAGGGCACTTTACAGAGTAGGTATAGACCTTGCTTTTTGACTTATTTATGATTTACATAGACCCAACAAGTCCCCCATTGAGTATGGTAGCAACAAAAACCTTCCCTATAACAGACAGGAACGTCGGACAGACCCAGCTCTGTGGAGGACGGACATCTGTCTTCACCGGTTGGGGAGGAAGAAAAGAAGAGAGAAAGAGAGAAAAGACTGACAGATGTACAGAGAGAGACAAAGACAGACAGACACACTTCCAGAGATGCAAGCAACCACAAAAGTAAAAGTGGTGACTTTCAAGTTATGACAGTTAATAGCAAGAAACAGACACAGCTAGAGTGACAGAACACGGCAATGATAATAATTATAGTGGCAAACATGGAGTTTACTATTTCTTTGCAAGTCATAGTTTAAAACAATTATTATACCACCTGCTGTCTCCCATCTGACTGCCAATTAAAATATTTCTGCACAGATTGGAGTGTGCTGATGCTTTTTCCCCATTGAGTTTAATAGTTAATAGATAAAAAAGGTGCATTGTCATATATTAAACTACCAAAAACCTATATATATATAAATAACAGGTACAGTATTCAGGGCTCTTCATGTTCTGCATAGCTGGAATTTTGTGAATACTTCTACCACCAAGAATAACTTAATAACACACAATAAAATCAACTTTAAATACAGCCTGGAGTTCATCTAGCCAATGTGTCCTTGTTTAACTTCATCATCAATTGCTGGTAGCCCACATTTTGGGGTGTTATATACTATCCCAGCATGCATTGGCGCAGCAAGCAAGAAAAAACCCTGAGCAGGTCAGGATTCTATTACAAGGCGAACTCAGATACAAACATTCACATTCATATTCACATATGCCGACAGTTCGGATTCTTCCATCCACCTGACTTGCATTTTTACAGGAAAAAATAACCTCCATGCAGCTCCAGGCGGACAGAGGAGAGATGTGGAATTATTCTTTGTGCAAAGCAACAATGCACAACCAGCAACCCTCACGCGCAGCAAAATATAACAACCTGCAAATGTTCTTGTGTTGACAAAAAGCTGGTACACAGACCCCGGGCTGAGGTCTCATCATCTCATCTCTGTGTGAGTGTGTGTAACCTTAACAAGTGGTGGAGAGGACCGAGGCAGTTGCATTTACTCAGCACTGAGACAGATAGTCATTAGGGGAGGTAAACATTCACTTAAGCCTGAGCGTGCTCATTGATGCCACTCAAGGGTCTTCGTAAGGAGTGATCAGGGAACAGAGTGAAGCTGAGGTTTTAATTAGCCTGAAAACCTGACAGCCTTTGTCAGTGCTTTGTCACAGTATTGTTGGCTTTTCTTGTTTTCTCCTCATGTGCTACGGGGCGAGACAAATAACGCGTTTGCTTGACACTTCCGGAAGCTAGATGACAAACACGCCTCGCCGTACTCCACGCAGAATCTTTAAAGTTATCTCCACCTATGAGCTTTGATGGATGAGACATCGCATTTTCTTTGTTAGGGTAAGTAGCACTAAGTGGTGCAGGATGCCAGTTAACTGCTTCTATAAATAATAAATCGCCACTAGACAATTGTGAAAAGAACGAGAATCATCTTTACTTAATGTTGTCCAGAGTACATATTTCAGCGTGGTCAGAGGCATGCATAATGTGGTGATTAAAAGAGCCACTAGCCTGACAACGCTTTAATCAGAATCTGCATTACTTATGGCTCATCTGGGTCACCAAACTCACCATTAATCAACTTAAGAAAAATGCTGAGTTTCTTTAATACTGGAGCTGGATTGCACAAGTCCAATAAATACCCTGTCTCCAATTAACTGTCTGATTCACTGAGTTCTTTTGTTGGTTGAGACACATCATTGTCTTGTGCTCAGAGAAGAGTCAATAGCAGATCAGTGCTGATGTTCTTTGAAGTCTTTCATAATCTTTTCTCTTCTTAAACTGGTAAATATTTGTCTAGATAGGCATATTCAAACCAAATTCTCTGAGCGTTCAGGAATCTGACTTTTTTTCCCCCCTTGGTTTGTGTATTCTCCTCCCTGTCTGTACGTTTTTCTGTCCGGTTAGTGTATGTGTGTACTTTTCTCTGGTAGTTTAAGGTTGTTTGTTTGGAATATATGTGAAATTAGTTGTTAGGAGGAAGTGTGCATCCTGCTGTTTGAAAATAAATAACACATATCAGCAGATTATATCGTCACCTTCAATCAGCTCAGAGAAAACAGATGTTTGATGAGACCCTGTAACCCCATAATACAGTATATACTAAATATAACCCTAAATACCATGTGTACAATGTGTGAATGTGACTGTATTCACAAGATCTATGTGTGATCCAATATGCTGCACAAAGATCCCATCTCTGTTTCACGGTTACACTTGTTTCCAACCCTGTCTCCTACATTACAATGTTTTGTTATAAATGCAATTGCCACCTGGAAAATGGTAACTTTTACCTTATAGGAAGCATTACTTATACAAAACATATTTGCTAATGCAACCAGACAGTTGTTTTTTTTTTCAGAGAGAACACAGGTCTAATATTAGCCCTGTGAAATAATACTGTGCATCTTTACATTTCATAAATATGTATATTTGCTCATGGGAATTTTTTATGCATGATACATTTTCAACTGGACTTATTTCAGTTTTTTAATGCAACATACAAGTTTCATGGGTGTTCTTCATAGATTTGTCACATTTTTCATTTTCATATTGTCTTATGTCATATGCTTGCTTTACAATTGCATTACCCATTCATGCAAATAGAGTATATTAGAAGCATGAGAAAGAAAGAGGTAGCGAGAGAGAAAGAGAAAGAGAGAGAGATAATAAAATGTGTCATTCTGTCCACAGAGGGACAGGCTCATACCTCTCCTAACAGCCTCCCCAGATGCTCAGCCTCTCCCTGTTGTTGCCTCTCTGAGTGAATGATTCTGACATTCACATATTCAGTCAAGAATGCAGTGACAGCCGGTGTGTTTGTGCACGCTTGTGCGTGCGTGTGTATGATATGATAAGGAGCCCGTCTGTGAAATCATTCCCCACTGTTAAGGCTCGTAGACTTTTCACCTCATCAGGGAGTTGAGTTCATTTGCTGGAGTAAAATTGTTATTTGGAAATGTGACCACTCCGGTTGAAAAAACATTAACAGCAGAGATTGAAATATATATTGTGTTGTAAAGAGTACACAATATTGCATTTTTTTGAGTGGGAACACAGGGAGCTAACAAGCAGAGGGCAATCTTTAACATGTGTGACTCTCAGGATGCTTATAGCAATTATACTGTATTCTTCAGTGATTCTGGGTATAATAGTGAGGCCAGTATTGACACCATCATCCAAATTGCTGAACTGATGTTGCCTCACAAATAATAAAGACGGCGTAAGAAGCTGAGAATACAGAATATGGTCTTAATCATCAGCCATGATAAAAAATGACTGTTCCATGCAACTTAACCGTATTCTCAATTACATTTCGAAGGACTCGTATGTTCTCCTGGATTACATTTATTTCTGACGTACCACTTATACTTTTCTAATCAATGACCACATTCAAATCAATGACCACATTCAAAGTCCACAGAGAAGGTAGGGGTGGATGGATGGGTCAAACAAACACAGGACTTTCACCCAGGAGACTGCTGTTTGAGTCCTGTGTAACCAAAAGTCAATGTTCACTTAATTAAGGACTTAACTTGCATCTCACTTGTTTTTTTTTTCATGTGCTTCGGTGTTTACCTGCTTCTCTCCCTTCCTCTCAGCTCCAAGAGTTGTGCAACAGAGTGCTGCTGTGAGCAGTGGTCGTCCGTCTGTTTTACCAACACACACTGCTCTCTCTCTGGCTTGTTGAGCCGGAGAGGAGGGGCGGACTTTGAATGCTATGTGTTTCCAAACAGTAAGCAATATTTCCTACATACAAGTTTAACTTACATATAGCACTTAACTTACATGGTAAAATACCTATTTCAATTAATATTGGGACCATGTCGCTGGTTTGAGGACATATGAAAACCCAGCTGAGAGGTAAGATGTGCAGGAGTGTAGTGTAGTGTTTTCTTGTTTAACACAATCTCTCTCCTACCATGGACTTGCAGCAATAGTTAGATTTTTTAAAAGTATGATGTGAGGCTCTGCATTTCACACCATTTCATGATGGAGCTCATGATGGATTTCATCCTTCTGGTTAATGATTGTGTAGCATTCACATAAAGTGTATTCGATGAGCATGCAATTATTGTTATTGAAGTTATTGTCAAAAAAGTTATATAGTAAAATTAAAAAAAATTAAGCATATGCAGCAGTCAGTCCTGAAAAGTTCAAAACCAGTCGTCAAGGATATTTATCGACTAGTGTTTCTACATAAATAAACAAAAGAGGAAAACACAAATTGTTACTTATCTCCCTGACTAATACAATGGCTCACATTTTTAGCTTAGCAACCAGTTTCATTTTTGTCCAGCCTGGCTGAAAGTTGTTAAGGGTCTCATAAAACATGGTAAGAAAGCTTATCTGACCAAGCAGAGTGCTTGGCTGGCACTGTATAAACCTTGTGAGCATTATGTTTTCCTTTCTCTTCTGTTTTTACCTTTTCAGAGTAATCCCTCCTTGATGCTGGTCTGCATTTGCAGGGGGGGAATTCAGTCCCTCCAGGGAAAGCAAAGCAAACAATTCACCACAGAGACAGATACTTTTTCCAGAAAAAAACCCAGTCTTGGGACGACATTGTCCCGGTTTATAGAGAACATAGGTCAGGGATAGCATGTGCCCAGCCTCTTCCTGTGGCAGCTGGCTGCTGATAAATGACCTCAGCCAACAGCCTCTAGTCTTGTGCAGTGTCCAGCTAAAATACCCAAGAGCTCTGCTCCAATCCTCTCCATGCGGAGAACATGTTGTATGCAAGCCTGATTGGATTGCTATTGCTCACCCATTGTGAGTGTAACTGTCATCAGAGCATGCAAATGGCCCAAATGGCTTAGTATAGTCCGTCTTTTTTGCACTCTTGTAGCAGTCGACACTGCATGTAAAATGCTCTTCTTGACAAAAAAATGACAAAACAACTTTTAAATCCGACTCATGTAAGTCTGAGCACAGTGTACGGTTGTATCATAAAATACTAAGGTTCTAAAATGACCACAGAATTACTCTGATGCAATAAAGCCAAACAAGGGTCTTGGGTGTTACACGTTCAATATTTACTTCATTCATTTTTAAATTTTTAACCCTGCTTGATCCATATTTTACAATGACTTTTAGCCACCGAACGTGGGCTGCAACTAAATACCATCACATACACAAATAACAAACTTGTTAGCTTGTTTATCAGTCTAACATCTAAAGTGATTTAATTAAAGCTCATAAGGCAGCTTAAGCTGGAGCCGGAGAATTTGGAGAAAAACAAGTACATTTAGGCTTGTAAAATGATTTAAATGAATAATCAATTTCACAAACCGAATTATCACTTTCTGTTAATCAGCTAATGTTTTCAGCACTACAGTAAACACATTAAAATCTCTTAAAGTTCTAACGGCCTGTTGGCGGGCTTTCAGAGGCTGTACTGGACTCAGTTTTAAAGCTATAGCGAATATATTGTAGCGTCATCTGAAACGAGACAATCTAAATAATCCATTAGTACCAACCATAGCACGCTAGCTTGCCAGGAACGGGGCTAAATAATGCTTATAAGAAAAACTGACATGGCCATTTTCAAAGGGTACCCTTGACCTCTGAACTAAAAAAAAAACATGCAATTTTTCCTCATGTAGCACAGATGTGTAATTTTGGCCTATTCTAAAATGGTATATTTGAATATTTCGTCATACTGAGGTGCCTGAATATTCTTGGGCCCAATCCCATTTCTCATTTGCTGTTCCTAAAACATTTATTCCAACCCCATCCATGATTACTTACCAAATGGTTTTGCTGCCTAAACTTTTGTTTGAATTTGTTTGAAAACACTACCCACATGTTTCCCATGTTTAAAACAGTGACCGTTGTTGAGCAACACTGCTTCAAGCAAAGGGCCCGGCACATTGAGAAGTAATGCCAAGGGGCCCTGACAAAAGGGCTGAAGGTTGTCAGTATTGACTTTTAGCTTGTTGTTGTGGTTTTATAACCCACAACTTCAGTGTTTTGGCTTAGACTCACAGCTCTCATCATCCTCATTTCCAGCCACAGCAGGAACTTGTTTTAACTCAAAACACAGACACATGCAGACACACACACACACACACATCTGACTTGACAACTAATGTTACAATATAGATCAGTGCAATTAAACCTTAACGATGTAGGGAAGTGAGCCGCTCGCAGCTCTATGCGTAATTTTACGCATGCGGACGTACAGTAGGCTACCAGTCGTTCACGTGAATGAAAAGCGTGTCCAAACCTTTGACTTGGTGCTGTAGCTCTCATGTTTATCGTCTGAAATCACCTGAAAACAACTTCAATCTGCTACAGGTAAAACACACAGACCTCTTGTGAAACAGCCACGTCCAGACGCGTCAGCTGTGATGTACAAACAATGTCCAGGTGTGAACCTAACCTGCTATTTGTTGTTACAATTATTTTACAGATGGCATTTCTTGCATCTACAGTAGGTGCATCATTTACACATTAGGTAGGGTCACCAATCACCCATTGGACTGATTATGAATAATTATTATTTTGATTCCATCAAACCTTATATCTCCTCTGTTTAACCCGAGTCAGCACCTGTGCACAGTCTCATTATGTTTTTTAGACATTTGTAATTAACTAATAAGGTAAAACGTGTTGTTTATGCTCCATTTTGCTGAACTTTCACTTCCCTTTGTATCGTGTGTCAGGCACTTCATTCTGCCTTCAAAAACAGCCTAATTAAGATAATTACCTCCTACATATGAGTTATTATCTACTATACTATTAATACATGTTTTTATTAGCTTGCCTTTCAAGGTATCTGTAAACCTCCAGCATTACACATGCCAGGTTTCCAGGTCACAGTTTGAGATATACAATTAAATGAATACAAACTGCTTTAATTATGAAACTATTTAAAACTGTACATATTTTATCAAATATATAATATAGAGAAATCATACCTCAGTGCTTAACTGAAGCATGGCCTTTAATATCATAGTTGACCATAACTTTTGCATCCTTATCCTTCCTATATGTAGAAGGGGCAGTGATAAAGACCGCTGCTGCAAATTTGGGGGGTCTTACCATCCAAGATATCACTGACATGTCTCTTAAGGGGCGGCAGTAGCTCAGTCCACCATTCATGGTGTGGACCATGAATGGAGCGTGGACTGCTGGCTGGTGAGGTGCCAGTTCATCTCCTGGACACTGCCGAGGTGCTGTTGAGCAAGGCACCGAACCCCTAACTGCTCAGGGCGCTGGTCACTGGCAGCCCCCTCGCTCTGAGATCTCTCTATTAATTGCATGTATATAGGTCCTGTCTGTGCATGTGTGTGTATTGTGTAAAATGAATAATAATAGACTGAAAAAATCGAATTTCCCCGTTACGGGATTAATAAAGTAATTCTTCTTCTTCTAAATGTCACAAAAAATAAACCCATAATAATAAACACATAAAAAAGCTTGGCTATATTTTATAGCTTAAATTTAGTAATATGATTATTTGGTAACTATAGAGCTGTTTACAGTTAAATTATACATTAAGGTATTATTTGAAAGCAAATTAAAAGTCAAGATAACTAAACTCGTGGAACATTTCTGCTCTAAGAGACAAAATTACTGTATTAACAATTATTATAAACATATGCCATTTTTAAATATTAAAGTATTTCTGATTCTGATTAATTTATTTTATTGAAGGGACATTTAATTATATAATGTATTGTTATCTAATACGCCAGTATTTTAATTTTGTGTCAATGTCAGATCAGCAGGATGGACATAAACACACCTCTGTTATCCCACTGTCCCCAAATCCTCACTCTTCTTCCTCTACCTCTTAATTCTACCATTGCAGCACCTAGTTTTGCTTAGGCACCAAAATAAATGCAAAAGGAGCTGTTTTACAACTATATCATATCTGACTTACAGGTACTGCAGCTCATATTTATAGGTTTAAAATCTGGAGGATTGTGATCGTAAAGAGGGCACTAAGACAGCTGCAGCACTTTTCCACATGCAGCAGGGCTACTGGAACATCGTGAGTGGGGAAAATCTAGGCGATAATGAGGTCAATATTGAACTTTTGAATACTTAGATTGTGCTGCACAAGATGTTTGCAGTAATTTTAGGGATCTTGTTTGCTCACATAAGATCTCAAATGACCTCGTTATGGGTCACAATTGTTGAAGGGGTGAAGCTGCAGCTGATAATGTGTTAAGTTATTGTCATATGCAAAATAAATCTGTGGAGAGAATACGATTTTCATTTCTGGGTAAACTCATAACTGCCCTTGAAAGTATAGTATTCAACCATCTCTTCTCCCACTAATTCTGTACAGTAGTCATACCGGATAAATTAAGTTTTAATTTAAAAATTTGTGAGACGATTACCTTAAAAAATGTGGGTATTGCTTAGTCATTTGCTGCAGGCTATATCTGAGATAATACAGTGGCTGAGGTTGAAAATGTATCAGAACCTTAATAGAATGGAGACACGGACTTATTGAGTTTTTGCTTATGACGCTATATCCTAAGCTGTGAATATTGCAAAAAGCATTACCACATATCTGGTGCCCCGCTCCATTGTGTCTCATGCAATGTTAATCATTGTGTATTCTGCTGTGCTCCCGTTGTGTGCGCGACTTTCGAAAGAGAAATTCCTCCTTGAGTTATATTTATGAATTCATTTTGATTGCGCTTCCCATATAGAACCACATAATGCCATACTTTTATCAGAGACCATATGTCCCTGCAATACTGACATTACACAGCAGTGAGATTTTAAACAGCAGACAACAGACTGCAGTGGGATTTAATGGAATGACTGCAGATGGACGGATGGTTAGAGCCAATGCAGCAGTGAGACAAACCGAACTGGTTAAATATAGTATATTGTGTGTGTGTGTGTGTGTATGTGTGTTTGGCTGTGAGGCATGTCCAGATGCTGTTTTGGGACAAGCTCTTGGGAGAATAAAAGGCTTGGCTCTCTAAGACCTCATCAGCTGCCATCAACTCTGGGACAGTGCAGAGAAAACCAAATTACATGTGATCACAAACACTTACCGAATAAATGGAATGTTGTGATTTGAGGGTGTTGGTGGAAAATGACTGACACCATGGGCGGCTGCAGGCACCTGAGCTGTCACAACTCAGGCCGAGGAGTCGTAAAAAACCAGAGAGAAAATCATAAGAAGTGTGAAAAGTGAAATGCTCTGTAGCACAATATTTTACCAGTTCTTCCACTGCAGCAAAACTAGGCGGTCATTAAAAATGATTGATAAATGGATAAATGCTGGGCTTTGTCCTGCCCATCGGACGCTATGGGACAGTGGGCTAGCCCGGACGCTCGGCTTCTGCATGATGATTAGATGAGCTGTCTGAGGCGGAATCCTTTTTTGATTGACAGCTAAATGAGTGACTCAGTGAACAAGTTTTTTATTCCGTTGTTCTGAACTGATCTGGAGACTTTACCGATCCCCAGCGACTTTGTCTTTGTTAAAAACGACTAGCGTTGTGTTTGGCGACCCTGTTCTGTCACACTGGGGTTTCTTTCCCCAACGAGCAGCAGCAGCCGTGGAGCTTCTCCCCCCAGAGTGAGGATCACTCACAGGCGGTCACACTTCACAGTAGTCTGGCGCAGCAAAAAGAAAATACAATTGTCAACACACATAGTGACCAACAACGGGACAAGATGGAGGCTCTGAAACAACAATAACAGGCTCGTCTCCAGTTATATCTTACCGCCACAGAGACCGCTATAACAACATATCTCAAATCTTATTGAGTACAACTTTAACAGACAAAGTCCTTTACTATTTTTTCCTCATACAGCAATGGTATCAGAGCTGCCATGCAGGATGCTGGTCTGCTTCACTGGGAGTAACCTGGGGTTCAGTGTCTTGCTGTGGTGTAGTGGTAAATGTTTTTGTGCAATATAATCTAATTTTAAGTTTAATTTAAAGTATTTATCATTGCAAATTGCATCATGATGATGTACACAAGTGCACAGGGTATTTTAAAAAGCATTCCCTTTTTTCTCTGTTCTTGCTGGTGGTTGTTTTGCTCCTGGTTTTCACTGACTGAAGGTCATATTTTTCACACCTTTTTATTTGATGCGGCATCATCACCCACAGGGCACGCACTGGCCGTATTTTTGCACTTGGTGATTAGATGTGTTTAAAAATGCATAACAAATGTGAACATTGAACATTTTGTTTTTAACCACGCTCACCTTGCTTGCATTAGGCTGCATATGCTAAGTGCCCATATCTCAGTTTTATTGCTATTTTTTAAATGTATTTTTTCCACTTTGGCTTACATGAAAGCGTCTGAAAAGCTGGATGTGAAAAACCTGCTTGTTTCACCCACAGTAGTAATCCAAAAGGGCAATTCAGGCAAGCATCAAGATTCAGGATTAAACATCTCATTTATCTTCCCCGAGGAGGAACATTGTTTTGGTCTGCAATGCTGCCAAATAAACTGATAAACAGTACAAAATACATCACCACCACTAAGAGCCCATAAAGTAGCATTTTCTGGGTTTTTCGATTGTTAGTGGATGTGGCTCTGCAGTGCGACCAGCAGATGTTTTGACATCCTTCCAGCTTCTTCCCCTGCCTTAATATTCTCACAAGGGTCCTCTCCTGGTTTTATTTTTAACTGGCATGAATAAATTAATTACTTGAGAAGGAGCAACAAATGATGCTCCTCTGTGAAAATAATAGCATCACACACAATACTGCTTTGCCCCAGTGCAGCACTTTCAAGAACACACACACACACACACACAAACAATCACACACATACACACACACCTGCTCATAAATCTCACCCCCAGAGGGACCCACTGTAGCTAATTGCGGTCATGTTACTTGTGTGTAGCTATGTTGTTTTGCCTGAAAATGATCAGTGAGTAGCAAACAACAATGTCATTGAGATCGCCTCGAGATTTATATCTAAAAGCATTGACTGCTTTAAGACTTTAGGCTTGTGATACAGTTGAATATGTCACCTGGGTTAACAGACTCCACAGTATCGGCTCATCTAGGCAAGCTGTAAACTGGTTTGCCAACTCCCTGTCAGGTAAAGCTCAATGTGTCAAGTTTGCTGGCTCTTCCTTGCTCCCTGTATTAAAGGGCATGCCTCAAGGTTCTATACTAGGACCATTATTATTTTCCAAATAATATTTGTGATCACTCAATACACGCATTTCAAGGCTGCTGATACTGTTATCTGTTGCTCGGTACAAACCCTTCGATTCCTTCATTCTGCCTTATGATGTTCCTTTTGGCTCAGCTCCTTTTCACCAGAATTAAGCTGGTTAATGGTTACCAATTACCCTTCCCAGGCTGACAACTATCCAAGGAGTTGATATTTCTTTAACCTGGCTTCTCCTTCAGGATGAGGAAACATAATATCACCTTTTTTATTGTTGTTGGATGATCTGCTCTTTATGAATACACCCGCCAAGATGTCGGCTGCTGTTTACCATTGTGGTTTATTGTTTGATTGCAGGGCGTGGTTGTCTTGTACAAGCTACTTCTAAGTGGCTACTATTGTGCTTGATATGTTTCAAGCTCTCCTTGGGCTGTACATAGATGCTTAAAGATCAAAACAATATGGCCTGTGTTCTTTCAAAGGTTAATAGATAAACTGATGTGTTTGCTGTTGTTCTACTTTTGTAACAGTACATGAAATCTGCCCTTTTGGCCAGGTCTCTCTCGACAACTACATTTAAATCTCAACTAGACTTTACCTGATTATATAAATAAAATATGAAGAACATAAATTAAATATACTGTAGATGTCATGTCGGTGTCATTCACAGCAGGCTCAAGAAGTTTGAAAATGGTAAAGTTGGGAGTTGAGAGAGAGACTATACTTCTGTTTCAAAGCATACAGAGAGCAAGGCATTGCACCTTACGTGAACTGTTTACACTTCAATGCAGTACAAGGTACGCTTCACCAGGGTCAACTTCTCCATTTTTTACACTGCATAAACACTTTTAAAGTAGATTTGACTGAATCTCTGTTCCATTATTAAGGACTGCATTATGAATTCATCCCCTTCCACTCACAGACACTCAGTCACCCTTGACATAGAAATCTTCTAAGACAGTCCATTCACTGAAGGATTGTTCAGTAAATTAACTAAATCCCCAACTGCAGAAGTGTCAGGTAATGATTTCCCTAATTACACTTTAATTCAATTTTGGACTATATTGACACCCTTCAGTGCATCTCTGACTCTCAGCCTGTCTCCCGGCATTACTCTCTCCTCCCTAAAGACGCAGAAAACAGCTCAGCACTGATGTCTTCCCTTCATGGTCTGTTTGTGGCCGCTGCAGTCTGAAACTGACTCTCTGAGCTTCTGTTTTGAATCAGGACTCTCTTAAAAATGAAACAGACCAAGCATTTTGAGGATTGTTTAATCGTAAATGCGTGTCTGCGTGGCAATCAGCCATGTCCCAGCTTGATTTGCCTCTCCAGAGCTTCACCGTGAGACTATAAAAACCTTTATTACCAAGACTTATGCCCGGGTCATGCTTGAGTCATGTGTTTTTTATTGCTTGTAAATGCTGAATGAACACAAATTATTGCCACCCAACTGAGTCACTTAATACTGAGTATTTACTGACATTGAAAGCTACATTATGGATGATAATAAGTATGTATCAAAGCTTTCCGTAAATTTTTTGGAATGTTTTGTGTTTACGTTTTGTAAATAATGACAATGCTGAACATTTGAACCCTTGTTGTCTCTTTAATAACATATTCAGCTAGTTTTTAACTCTGCTTCTGCTAAGCAGAACATAGAGCAAATACTGCTGCAGGTTTTTCTCATGCAATAGTGTCAGTAGAATCTGACCTTGTCTGGGAAGAGCTGTGCTGGTCTTATAATCGCAAGCTACTGGCTGAATTTTACAGGCAAATAGTATTGTTTGGGCAAGATTCAGGCCTGTAAAAGTGTTGAGCAACAGTAGGTCACAGAGGCTTGCAGAGGCTCAGACACTTCTCAACAACCTCGTGTTCATACATCGCATGTTGGAAGGTGGTTAAACAAAAAAACAAGGACACAGTAATCACTCACTCATCTCTCATCACTCATCCTCAACCGCTTATCCGGAGGCAGAAGCTCTAGCAGAGGACCCCAAAATTCCCTTTCCCGGGCCACATTAACCAGCTCTAACTGGGGGATCATGAGGCGTTCCCAGACCAGTGTGGAGATATAATCTCTCCACCTGGTCCTGGGTCTTCCCCGAGGCCTACTCCCAGCTTGACGTGCCTGGAACACCTCCAGGAGCACAGCTAGCATCCTTACCAGATGCCCAAACCACCTCAACTGGCTCCTTTCAACGCAAAAGAGCAGTTGCTCTACTCTGTGTTCCTCATGGATGGCTGAACTTGTCACCCTATCTCAAAGGGAGACTCCAGCCACCCTCCTTAGAAAACCCACTTTAGCTGCTTGTACCCGCGACCTTGTTCTTTCTGTCACGACCCAGCTTTCATGACCAAAGGTGAGGGTAGGAACAAAGATTGACCGTTAGATTGAGAGCTTTGCCTTCCAGCTCAGCTCTCTTTTCGTCAACGGTGCGGTAGAGCGACTGAAATACTGTCCCCGCTGCCCCAATAGAACACAGTAATGTTCAAGTATAAAAGCAATTGCCATGCAAACCAAACCAAGAAAGCAACCAATTGAATATCCATCTTTGTCCTGCTGGGCTACTGTAGAAATAAGACGGTTCCTCCCTACATATAGGGACATACATGAAGGGCTCATCCTAAGCTTAAAAAAAACAACAATTAGGAACCATTATTACATTTCTACCAATAGTTACCCCTACATGCTACAGACTGCTCCATGCACTTCAGTCCAGTAAATCATGTCTAAGCCTTTAGGGTTACAGTTAGGGATTGGTGCTGTTCCATTCACTCAATCATTCACAAGGCAAAAATGCCAACCTCAAGGCAGTTTGAGGTGTGTTTAGATAAAAACTAGTGAGCCATTTACAAAGCTATATAAACATTATGTCAGACTGAAAATAGAACTGCTATATAAAAAGGTCCAGAAACCCTTTTATCATTTGTCTCGATAACAGCAAGGAAAAAAGTGTGCTATCACTGCTCATGTTACAAGGTATTCTACCAGGGATTCATCTTTGAATTGCTGGATAGGTCGAGGCTATAGAAGCCTCTCTTTTTTTGCCAGAGCGTCAATACAGTTATCTCATTGAAATTCATTTTTTTAAAAAGCCTTTTTTTTACATAATGCTGAACATGCTCCTAAAAGCTGATGTAGCAAGAGCAGAGTGGTTTTAAATCAAGCAATTACTTTCTATCCGGCTTTATAATATTAATAAATTTCAATAGATCGATTCTGCTCTGCTCTGATACCAGTGCAGATTAGACTGGGAGTTTGCTGTCGTTAACACAACACGTGATATGAGACATGCTCCCACATCCATCCTCTGCACAGTGGCATTTGGCAGTAGAAATTTTCCTTTCTTTATTATTGTCACTACAAAAATAGTCCCACAAATTTAAAACTTTTTATTAATGTCATATTTTGTATGAATTTTATTCGGCTCTTATCGAAGACCTCCACATGTGGTTGCATATCGTTTAAGATTTATTTTAGCTTTAAAAATTACATTTTCTTCAGCCTCATAAAACCTTGGTATATTTCTTTAACCCGCCTCCCTACCTCCCTGTCTGCGAGTGTGTCGGCCAGCTTGCCCTCTGCAGTAGATTCCAATCTTTATTCTAACAAATCTCAGAAAAAGGGTCGCCGAGAGCACCGTGTCTGGCACCGCAGGCACTATGGGCTTCCTGTAGTGCTGCATCATGACCCATGATAAACTCAAACTCAGCTGATCTCGGAGGAGCATTCAGAACATATTTACATACAGACAGTTTGTATAGAATAGGAGCACACACTATATGGATGTCCACAAAAATGTAGCCAGTGTTGTCTATGCAGGCAAATTTTCTCCATAAGCAATATGTTTTCTTTACCCACACTATTGTCAGGGAAATTAGCATAACTTCCTCCGTAAGCATCCAGTGGCTTTTTTTCTGAGACACACACAGAGAATAAACACAAAAAGGAATCAAAAAGAAAAGAAACATGCTGGGCCGAGAGACACATGGAACAGGTGCAAATATTGCACACAAAGAGGCCAAACAGAGAACCCAGTGTCAAGCACATGGAGGCGTTTGTGCAAGAGGAGAAATATTTAGAAGGCTAAAAACAGTGGTGGCACTTAGACTCCACATCCATCACCGAGGAGACTGCTGTGTTTGTTCAAAAGAGAGGACTGTGCGGGTGTGAGCAGACTGCAAAGTTAGCTAGCTAGGTGGCTGGCCAGGAGACAAAAATCTTCTGGATTACACACACACAGACACACACATACCAAGTCCAGAGTATGAGGCTGTCAGATATGGTGGCTAAACCTGTTGGGCAGTAGGGAGCCAGAAATGGGAGAAATCCCCCAACATTGTAGACATTTGAATTAGATTACAACAAAAGCCAAACACTTAGCAGTAAAAACAGCAGAGTAATAGTCTGGTAGTTTAATAGCTGCTGAATGAAGCAGCCGAAGTTTAATGCCACTCTCATAGATGTGCCTTGTCTTAACATTTATTTACTACCCATTTGCGGAGCAGCTGAATTCTCACATCGCGGGATCAATCTTGTCAGGCATTTTATTGGGCGGGGGCTGACGACGGCACATAGATGACTGGTCATTCAAATGAACAATGTAGATGCTGTTATAGAGTCAGTCATCAGAATTTGAGAGGATTTCTTCATTGAAAAGAAATGTTTTCTCTCTACTCATGGCTGCCAGTTATAGACAGATGGTCCATCCAATCACCTGCCAGGTATGTTTAAAGATTGCCTGCCCTTTTCCAAACAGTTTCCAATGCCAGCTTCTCAGATGGTTCTGACAATATGATGAGTCAGCTTATCAACCTCGTGCAAAGGCCTAATGTTCTCATTACAATTAATTATTGAAAACAGCTGGGATCGGCTCCAGCACCCCCACGACCCCGACCCCGGGATAAGCGGTTGAAGATGAATGAATGAATGAATTTTCTTTTATTAAAATAACGCATTTAGACAACTGGAGATATTTAGCGAAACAGTCATTTTCCAGCCAATTACCTTAATATATTGTATTATATATACACTGTACTATCTATAGGACTATCATATCAAATCTTGGTTTCAAACTCACAAAAGCCTAAAATGTCTGATTTTACATTGTCTTGTGGTGAAAGATGAATTCTGCTCCATTTCCAGGCTCAAGTCACTTCAGTTTCCAGAAGGTCTCGGAAATGTCACTGCCTTCAGTAGTGAATGTCTAAGCTCTGACTGGTGCCATTTCAAGACCATTTGTTCGGCCACAGCAGCTCGGTGCCTGTAAAGGTTTCTGCTTCCCTGAATTTCTCTCTGTTGTCAGTGCTAACACACAAAGCCAAAAGGTTTCCAAATTGCAGTTTTTTTTGCAAACTGCAAGTAAAACACTCAACATTAGTGTGTCCACGATGTGTGTAGAAGCACAACGCAAGGAGCAGCTCTGATGCCATCCAAATTCACTTTTACACTTAAATCGTTGTTACGGCCCCCAAACAATTGAATAAATTGACTAGTGGCTCAAACTGGAGACCGAAACATAAAAGAAGGACACCAAAGAAGATAGAACTTTTAACGTTTTTTTTAAACAACTTATCCCAACAGGAAGCAAACGTTCCTGAATGAAAACTATCAAAATACAAATGAGGATCTTACCAAAAAAGAAATTGGCAAACCCAAAAAGGGACCTGGAGATGCCGGCAAACTCAGCAAAAATGGAGGGGGGACCAGGCCACCCCTCATAGGGACGTCGGAGCTGGCCCCCCTCCCTACCTAACAAAACCAAATTATAAACTAAAACCCAAACGAAGAAAGAAGGCCGCCGGCCATCTCCAGGCCAAAAATAAAACAACTACTAAAACAAAGCTTTTAATAAATCATAATGTGGGACCAAAGGTGCTGGTGGGTCTGTGTCTCCTGAGGGAACGGTCTTGCTGGCTTTATATAGCAGGTTGGCAATCAGGGAGTTGATCAGCTGCAGGTGTGTCAGCCTGATTGCCAGCCTGCTGAGAAAAGGGAAAACAGGTTTAGGCACATGGAGGAGATCTTTCATGGCCACACACAACAATCGTGCACCTGCCACCCACCCAAAAGAATAGTTTATACTTCCCCTCTAGGCGACTGCTCTCTAAATATTATGAGTATTTTATTTAATAATTGACTTTAATGACTAGGTGTTGATTTCAGTAATTATAAATGTTTCCATGTGCACAGCAAATTTTCTGGAACATTTGAACTACAATACTAAAGACTTTACTTGTGAACTTGCCAGATAAAACAGAATTAAACTTAAACTTTTATCTTCTGAAATAATAAATAAAGTTGTTGTTAAGCTGTTAAACTGTTACCTATTATATATTATATATAAAAAAGAAAATTCATGAGAAAAGTCATCTTTTGTTTCCTAAACATAACAAAAGGTAACTGTTGCAATCACCGTTTCCAGCATCAAATGTCATATTTTGCAAGATATACACATTTTGTGTATTACTTTTCATAACATATCATACGAACCTTTAGATGAAAATATGTTGCAATAGAATACTTCTTTTGTTCTTTTCCCTTTCTTTTTGATCTTTATCTGATGCTCATTTTTGAAATGGAAACATCTCTGACCTGACAACTCAACCACAGACTGTACAGTCTGCATGGGTTGTAGCTGCTGCAGTGGTGTCACAATCACACATCGGATTAAATTGAAAACGCTTGCTGTGACTGCAAGCACAAATATATAGTTATGTCATGTTTTTCATATCTGCGTAAAGAAAAGATTGAATGCAGGTAGAGGCTACAATATCACTTCCTATGTCTTTTTGGTCAATACCTTAAAAGTACGGATACCTAGCCCTAGTAACTCCTATCAAAGCATATTGCTTCAACTCAGGAATATATATAAATTAGTTGTACTTGCTTCTTGTCACCGTTTGGATATGTCATTGTTTCATGAATTAAATTTATTTTGTATTTCTTTTAAATTCCTTACATCACTTTCTATCTACAATTCATTCTTAATCCAGCTTTGCCTGCATAGAGACATGTGCATCCGACTGTAATGCCATTAACGTCAAGTGTTGTTTTACTTTTGAATAAAAATTAAGGAAAAAGAAAGAATCATTGTCACTGAGCTGTCTGGATCCCTTAAGGAAGGAGGGGAGGGAATATCCCTCCTTGACATTCAGTGAATAATCTAGTCTCCGAACAGGACATTCTTGCTCGATAAGAAAATGCCAGGCATGTCAAATTGGTGAGAAGATGACTGTCCAGCAGAGCACAACAGGCTAACAGCCAACACCACCACAAGGTTTCCATCGTCATTCTCATCAAAAGACGCCTCGCTGACAGGCCAGAAAGCAGTGTGCCAACACTTCTGTCGCCTTTCGAAGGCTCCTAGAGAGTGAGGGAAGGAGGAGAAACTGTGCAGCTTTCATTGTGATGGACGGAGTTAAAGTCTCAGCATAATGTTCAAGTCATCTTCACAGCATATGTCATAGAAAATTACAGCTGCTTAGTGTGAAGACTGGAGCACTGTGCACCACTAGATCTTACACAAGACTGGTGCCCATGAATGTGTGCATGTGTCTTTTATATTATATAATGTTTATATACTATTTAACTCTGTTGGGTTATGGTTTCTTTTTTCCAATTTGTGTTTCTCTTTGTACTTCATAGTTAGTTATACTTTTAATATTTATATTGCATATACACAAGGGCTCCTCCTCAGGATCAGAATCAGTGATTAGTCGATGATTGGACACTTGAACTGAGACCGATCTGCCACTTCCAATCCTATGGTATCCTTATAGGGCAAACGAAAAGCACCTTTGAGAGAGACAGAAAGAGACAAGGGACCTTTCCTATGACAATAAATAAATAGGTTCCTGTTCGTGTCACCGTGATATGTGTGCTGCTCAGGTATCTTTGCCATTAGTTTCGACATAATGCATCGAAGGAACAACCATCGAGGGAAGGGGCTTAATGAGCTCTTTGTCTTACTCAATTTCCAATGTCCTTTATAATGCCTTTTTTCCTGCAGGTTTCTTATTTGTTGCATTGTAAAGTGGCTCTGCTTTCTGCTTGCTATTTCCACAAATATTCAAATAAATACTGCACAATCCCCTGGGGAAAATGAGCTATGTTTGTTTTTTGTTTAGTTTTTTTTCTAAATAGAGCTTACACATTATTTATTCTGTTATTTATTTGTTCTGTTATCACTTGATACCGGTGGTGTAGTGGTAAATAATTATGGGTAAATTATGATCATCACACGGCAAAAAAGCCACAAGTATAACTCATTATTTTATCCACAAAATGTTTTTCATAGATTAAAAATGCAAGACCCAATTTTCAAGTAATTTAAAGAAGTCATCGTTCGTAAACAATGTACTGGAGGTTTTTTAGTTTGTTTCTTACACAAGAGTGTTCTCTGATCAGACACCTCTGTGGTTCAGGTTTGGCATACTCTATACTCCAGTGAATGGTATTTTACCTTTCCACACAAAATGAGGAACAATGAAAACATGTGTTGTGCCTAAGAAACACCCCAATATATATTTGTAGTGTCACAATGTGTTAGGTCCAATTAAACAGGACAAGTAAAAAAATAAAGAAAGCTAAACCAAGCTGCCAGGGGGGACAGGGATGGGGACGGGGACGGGACTAGAGTACTCAGATTAATTCCCTGCCCTTGAGTGTGCTGACAGATGCTTGGACACTACTGTGTCTTCAGAGTCAAACAGAACAAAGACCAGTAAAAATATAAATATAGTCAAGCTACAACTACTTAGGAATCCTCATTGGATAGTTGGTGGAACAAGATTTCAAATCTATTGGATGATTAATCCCCATTGGGCGTTTCCAATGTCAAAGTGCCACATCCATGTACTGATAAATGCTCACACAAGGAACAAAAGGACACAAGTATCTAAAAGTCACAATTAATATAGATATACACAATGTTTAAGAACTGCCTCCATCACCTGTAAAAGTTTGAAGGAAACATAACAAATTAAATTCTTCATTTAAGCCAAAACGCTCAACTGTCTTCAGATTCTAGGGTAAATTGACTCCCAGCTGGGCGTCTGCATCAGGATTCAATTTGTATTTTTAAATAGAATCCTGATGCAGACGCCCAGCTGGGAGTCAATAACATGGTATTTAGCTAGAATGTGTCAAACAAGTAGCAAACTTATTAAAGGAATAACTCCTAACTAATTAAAAAAAAGAGAGTGTGAGAGCGAGGCTGAAATACAGATTGCTGTCATTTCTAATGATGCTGCTTATGTACTTTATCTGTCTGTATTGGAGATTCACAGTCACATAGACAGTGAGAGCAAGCATGTGTGATGTTGAGTAAAGTTATTTTGCTTTTTTGAAAGCATACCTTCAGAAGAACTGTAGGTGGACCAGCTACTCCCATTGTATTGCATTGTACTCTTATTGAAAGGGTGACATTTTATTGTACTCCCTTGAACTTTAATTAGCCATGGCTAGCCTGTAGGTAGTGCAGAGAAATTGTTGCAGTTTTGTGTTCAGATATGCAAATCTTTAATGCTCTTTTAGTTTGACCAACCAGACAGCGACATTTCAGAATGTGGACATGATGTGAGAATGAAGGGCTTTATGGTGTATTTTCTACCAGTACAGGGATTTATAAAGTGTAATAATAAACTAGACTGTTTACATGTAATCAAGGGACGTACTGAGCTGATGTTGTTCGGTTTAAGGATTTTGTTTTTAACCCTGCCAGCCAATATTCACTGGAGAAAATGACCTGTGAGGAAGTAGCAGTAGCAGCTTGTTCTCTTCCTCAAAAAGGGAGTCCCTGTCTGTAAGGCTAAGTCTAAGGCTCTTTGATAGGCCAAATACATATGTGGTGTGGGTTAACCCCATGCTGAATATCTTGAGTTGAGCTTTAGACTTCCACTCTGTAGTAGTGCTGTACTGTGTTACCGATGTTTGTTACCCTCTGATTAAGACACAGTAGTTATGTTGAGTTAGTCTGATTCATTTAGAGCCTTTAATTGTGCAAACAGTGTTCTCCAATCCTTCCTTATCCCTTAGGAGCTCTCTCATCTTGAGCTGAGAGGCACATGTTTTGAGCTGCATGCTGCTGGAAGATGCACAGGAAACCCCGTTTTACCTAAATGATGCTATTCATGGATGTGAGGAGCCAGGGAGTAAGTTGAGTTGACTCGTATGCTCTATGGGCCCAAAAATGTGTAAATGTGGGGAAGCATAAAAACCTATATCAGTGTATTTGCCTGGTGAGCAATGTAGGATGTCTTAATACATTTACAGTATAGTGAAGGTATAGATAAAAGTAGGTTCCCCCATCCTTCCCGTTCTGTTGATGTAGTGTGAATGCGTTGTGATTGCTTGGTCACACCTGAAAAAGCTCTGTAAAATTAATTTTCACATCCTTGCAAAACAGTTGCTGTTAGAGCTTGACGACATAGTGAGGAGATGTATGGTGGCATTGCTTGATATTGCTCCACACTATCGAGGTGGTTGCAAATGGCTAGTGGCAGAAATAAGTATCTGAACATATTTTGAATTCTGCAGGAAAACAGTTGTAAGGCGGGTGTAACAATTCCACACTATTTCTGCTTCGGCCACTGATGACCCCGACATACCCAAGTCTTAACTGGGTAGGGACAAAGCCCAGAAACTGCATTAAGACTGCCTGTAAGAGGTCGATTACACAAAGAAAATCCAGAGAGTTCATGCATTGCAGCACAGTTTTGCTGGCAACTTCATCACCACTGAAGCAACTCCAACACAAATGCTTTCCCTGACCTTGTATGTTTACTCCACAGGCAAGACCCTACCTAATGCATAACATTTCTGACACACTATCCTCCAGGGCTTGACTCTTTCCACACTAGACCTATATAAAACTGCAGACGTAGATGGGTCTACAAACTTTGTCCTGTATTTTGGTAAGCACAGTCTTCAAGCTCCGCACGGTGCCTAGGTTTTATGAAATACAGATACTGTTTTCTATTCTATACACCTCATGAAATGCAGCTTGATGAAACAGTAATCTTCTTTACTGAACATTCAATGAAATTATATGCTCTCGTAGATGGAATAAGGTAGATTCTTTCCCCTTCTTTTTTATTGCATTGTTCTCCACTGTCGAACCGTACATTTTATTTGGCTTCCTCGAGTTCTTCCCCTTGCTGTCGTTTCTCTTCATAATAAATGAAATCAAAACGTCATGCCTTTTGCCGCAGTCATTACTTTGCAAACTTTTGGACTTCCAAGGTAAATAAAAGTATCTCTCAGCAGCATTTCCACCTGTCGTATTTTCTTTTTCCTTTCTCATTTTCACGAGCAGCTCTGTTGGATTTGTACCCTTGTAAAAAAAAAAAAAAAAGATACTGCTTTTTCACAGCGATACACATACTGTATTCCACATTTGCGTGTAAGCGGTGGTTTTAACATTTGAAGGTTCATGAATTTAATAAGAATAACTCAGGGAACTTACATTTCACTTAAAGACAGAAAAACAGCTGCAGTCAAAATTCAAATCATGTTTCACATAATACACAGGCCGCAGTGAATATTGGAGAATTTTATGCTCAGGCATGTCTGCAGAAAATCTGTCAAAAGAGCCTTGACACAGAGGTGAGAAAGTGTTAGAGTAGACAGATCATAATAAATGTAGCATTATAGGAGGTTAATTATGTTGTTTTTGCTGAGAAAGATTTCTATTTCATGGTATATATGCATTATCCCGCATAACCGTTCCATAAATGCGAGGAAATGACCGTTGAAATAATGATTTGAAATTGCAAATTGCTGTACAACGTGAATCCATTTGGCTTTTGTGTTTGCAAGCTACGCTGTCAACGCAAACATAGGTTTATGTGTCGGCTGTGCAGGGTCTGTTGTCTTTATTCGGTGTTACATGATTGCTTTGGACACCTGTTACAAGCGGTCGTGCTTTGTGTATCTGCTTTCCGACTCGAGCCTAGTTTTAAATGTTTCACCAGGCGCGCCCAGCCCGTTTCCAGCCAAATCCATTTCATCCTCTCTGCGAGCTCAGTTACAGACAGATATATCCTTTCATTCCCCAAAGAGGTGCCCTGTGCTTCAGAAAAACAGCGTGACAGACAAAAGCTTGGGGGGATGCCCGTGGCCAGCCCGTAGTCTCATCTTCTTTCCATAATCTAGCCTGCCTCTGCCGTTGCAGATTACCTCCATGGAAACCAGCGGTGCTTGGCTGTGCTGGTGAGTTGCTGGCAGCGATGGCAGTAGCATATGTAATGACACTGTCTGTCTTGTACTGACAGTATAAAAAAAACATTCCCTTCTTCGCAGGCCCATGCGATCATGTCTGCGTGGTACCCAGCGTGGAGTTTTTTGTTGCTGGGTGGTTGTGAAGGTGAGAGTAGAAGGTTATCAAGTTCTATACGGATGAAGACTCTAGTCTGCCATACGTGGACGTAATCTGCACTTTCAAAGAGAAAGGGATGACTGGAGATGAAAGGATCCTGAACAAGAGATTTTAAAAGGGATAGTAATGCCACCATATGCATGAAAATTCATGAAGACACTCACACACACACACACACACACATACACACAGCTGCCTTTATATTGAGATTGGATTTTCCTCCCTTTCTTCTTTTTTGTCCCACTTCCTCTTCTGCTTCCACATATTTGTTTCCTTCTCTTTTTTCTCCTTTTCCTGTTTTTTTTTAATGGAAGATGGACTGAACAAGCAGGATGGAGAAAGGAAGAAGAAGGAGGAGATGTGGGAGAAGTGGAAAAGATAACGGGACAGAGCAAAAACAGAAGGGAATGAGGGATTTTGCTTCGTCTCCTCATCTTTCTTCTTCTCTCTTCCTTCTCCTTTTCCTGCATGTTCCATTCCATCTTTACATCTTCTGTTCTTCTGTCTTTTTTCATTTGTTTCTGTCTTCATTTCTCTCCCTCCTCTCGTCTTTTTTTAATTTGTCTCTGTATCTTTCTCCTCCTACTCTCCTCTAATTTGTTTGTGTCTCATTTCTTTTTTCTCCTTCCTACATTTTTCCTTCCCTCCTTCCTTTCTTTTCCCTCTTCTGGACTTTTCTTTCTTATTGTTTACCTACTTCTTTTCCCTTTTCTTATCCTCCTTTTATTCGGCTTCCATCCTCTTTGATTTCCTATTTATCTTCTTAACCTCTCCGTTTTTCACCGACTTTTAAAAAAATTGCTTTTCCAGGTATAAAGATTGTAAAAAAAGAGACATTTCTTAATTTTTTCCATTTTTGGCACGCAAATACTAAAGTGTAATGATCAAACAACAGCAGATTGAATATTGGCACAAAACACCAGCAATCTGCAGCTTCTCTATCCCTACCCAAACAATTAGAAGTTACAATCATGACTAATAAATGCCTGCAGCTACTGAGTGTGTGTTTACCAGGCATTAAAGTGTCAATCACGTTTTATAGCGACGACAGAGACATTGACAAAATCCTTAAAAAAACCTACAGTATTATAATACAGGCATTCTGATTTAATAACCAACCAGCGACACGTCCTACAGTCTGCTTGCTCATTTATTTTTAGAGGTCCCAGCAGTGAACACTGAAGCAATAATTCTGGCAGAGCCTGAGCTTTATCCATCAGAGCACCGAAAAGCATATTGCATTTGTAAATGTGTGGTTGCGTGTGTGTTTTTTGAAATTAATAATTCACAAAATGAATATGTGGTGGTGATGCCTCTTTACTGTGTACCCCTTTGTGAGAGGATCAATCTTGCTGATGTGTTGCTGTGATTCATGTACCCGCTGTGCTTTCCACGCGGGGTTGATTTAGTCAGGAGTTACGGGTCATTGAGGAGGGCACGTACTGTACTAAGGGTCTGGACTGATGGTGTATGTAAAAAAAAAAAGAAAACGTGACAACGGGCTGACAAACTACTTCCCACGCCCTGTTTGTTATTAATGAACAGCGAAGAAGACATATGCACAGTGAGGGAGAAACCGTACACCTCAATAACCAGGACTTCCTCACGCGCCTTCTCACTCTGTAAATCTTCCCAGCATCGTTCATTCACCTGGTACTTTATTGACAGTAAGAAATATTTATTTTGCAGGTTGAAAACTGAGGCTGGCTATGGTAATGCACCATGCCTTGTTGTGAACAACATCCTTTAGCAACACCAATCCTTCAGTAAGAATGATCTTTGAAAGGCTTCAGAAAAGAGGCAGTGGTGTTATTCAGAGGACTACTGAGAAATACAGAATCTGTTAGGAGGAGAAGCCTTCACTAGGAGTAAATAGAGTAACAACGTGTGACCGCCATAAAGCATTTAGTTGTGCATGTACCCAATTGCTTATTATAGACTGCAAAATGGAACAGACATTTTCTTTCAGACATTTACCTACTCAAGTATACCATAAACCTTCCAATAGATATTATTTAAATTCTTCAGAGACATCCTCTCAAGGTTGGGGTAACAGTTCTGCAGGCTGTTAGAATGAAAAGACTCACTAAACCCAACTGTTACACTTATGGTAAACAAGCTGTGGACCCTAAAGCAGACATAAGGCAGGTAGTTTTAAAGGCTCTTTAATGCTCGATCTGAAAGTGTAATTGTTGGAAACAAAGAGGCAGGTAAACCCCAAAGTAAAGGCCCAAAGGCAGAAAACTTTACCAAGATATTTCATTGTCATATGCTTTTACATGTGATGCATCTCCGACACAAATGCCTTAATGTAGGGTGAGGCTGTTTGATGACTACCAGTCTGAGTTGAACTGCCAGCCAAAGAGCTCAGCTGTTGAAAATGGATACTTATTATATCATAATCGATATGAGATCACTGGTGATCACAGATGTCCTTCAGCAGTATTCGACACACAAGGGTAGCGCTGAAATGAGGTTTAGCGTTACCCCACTCTCTCTAGGAAAGCAGCGGTGCATGATGTTGCAAAGCGATTCTGACGGTAATCATGACAACCTGAGGCTGTCTGAGTATGTCTGTGTCCAAGGAAAGGGCGAATGAACAGGGTCACCATGACACAGAGTTCACGTGGTAGCAATATTTCAGCAACTGCGCATAAGGAGCCAGGGCTTGGGTAGAAATAGTTAGGAATGCTACATGGGGAAGTTCAAGATTTCAAACCCTTTGTTTTCTCAGATGCTCCCTGAGCTGTTGCATCACCATTCACAATTAGATTTAATCTTTTCCAGCTGTGAGGAGCTCTTTTATTGTGAATTTCATTGTATGACATTGAAGTCATCAACACTATACTCAAGGAAATGTAGCAAGAATGCAACAGTGAACATCCTTTTCCCCTATTTGTTTCCAGTGTAAATAGAGTTTAGCGTGAAAGAAGAATTACTACATAGTATACAACAGTGACATACCTATTTCTTTCAGCCCTTGGGAGCCAATGGGACAGCAATGGGCAGAAACAAGATTATACTTTAATAACATGACCTACTCCCACTTGACTCTGAAGCTTTACAAATGAACTGGTTATATTCACCTTACACACGCAGCATTCGACACATACCCAGGGCAAAAATCCACCTTCAAATTTCATTCACACCTGGCCATTATCTTGTGTCCTGGAGGGATAAAGAGCTAATTAGAAAGAGTACTGGAGTCCTTAAGAAGTCCAGAAAGGTTGCAGCGGTTTGCTTTGTAATCACCCACATCCACGGTGTACATGCTCTCAGGAATATGCTTTAATATCAAGCCAATTTTGAAATGATTTACCTGCAAGGGGGGTAAACAATTTTGCAGCGGCTTTTATCGACTGGGTAAAATTGCTTATTGTGCAAGAAGAAATGTAACTTGAGCAAACGCCATTTAAAAGAATGTACCCCCCCCCCCTATTGTTACCATTACGCCTCATTCTTCAGATCCTTTATGCCTGATATTAACAACAATATTAATTCAACCATGAGAATCCATATTTCTGTGTAGCTACTATTAAAGAAGCCAGACGGCCCTGTAGCATTCCACTGTGATTTCTCTTTCTGCGTTTATGTGCTTCTGTCCCTGAAATCAATCCCCAGTAATCATAAAAATAAGAAAGATGGCTTTCTCATCTATCTGACCCTCCTTATGTCTGGAACACCTTCAGATAAACCTCCACATATCTCAGCAGTGAGTGGTGAAATTGAAATGGGAGAGAATGACCTTTAAATCCAGGTGGCTCCATATGTAGCGTGACACTGGCTCGCAGCAACAAAACCTGTTTCATAGGATCTAACAAAAAATGTCGTAGCCATCTGAAGGCGCAAGCTCAACTGTTGGATGATCTTATATAGGGGAAATACCAACTTACCTTTTACTTTAAAGATGCAGCCAACTATGATGGATAAGGAATTCAAAATTACAAAACACCTGAGGTGCATTTTACCTTCAGACCTCTGGTGAAGTATTGAAGATGAGGCTAGTAATGAAAATGAGGCTAGTAATCAATCAAAGAGACAACAGCCACTACTGCAATCACGCACTTGTGTTGGTTTCCTTTTTGAAAAATGTAGAAAGCTACATGATGTGGGCCTTAAACGATATCAATGTATCATGAGTAGGGTCGTTTTCAGAGGTAAAACTCAGCTATTTGGGTTCGTTCCATTTCAAACGGCAACAGAATGATTTTTCTTAAGCCTCAAAATGACCGTTTGTATATCAATTACTAATTGAGTGTTGCCTTGATTTTGCAAAGAAAAACTTCAATCCAAATTAAAAAACGGAGAAACGTCTTGATGCATTGAAGACATAAGGTACAGCACCATGTTTGACAACTGCAACACTATATCGAAACATTACAAACTCTCACAACTCATGTCTCCAAATGAGACTTGGATCATACTGCGTCCAATATGCTCAGTACTTCCCAAAAACACAGCACACAGCTCATGTGAGTCTGGACAAGTAGTGTGGCTGCACCAGGGGGAGACTGTATATGGTATAATATGATATTCTCATATCAAGTTAATTTAAAAAATATATATATTACTACCAATCTTAATATGTAAAACGTTCTGATGAGATTAAAAATAAATAAACAGCGGCTAGTTGGTGCTGTTAGTTATTCATGTGTGTAACTATATCTTACCCCTTGTTTGTCTGAATTGTATTCTTTTTATACAGAAAACTGCAATACATGCTAAAATTGGTTACGCATCGCCTCATTTGACCTCACAAACCATGTGAGAATTACTTGAATTAACATCAAGTCCTTGGGCACCAAGATCCTGAATTTAGAGACGCTGATTTATATTTATTCTTACATTTTTGCCTGCAGCCACAGCATTTGTATGTGCTACCTGTTGTCCACTTTATCCTAACCTGAACTCCTGTGTTGACACATGCAGGAAGATGCCCACACAGAAAAACAGGTTTTATGTCCTCACTTACATTGATTGTTTGTCCCCAAAGCTTGAGCAAAGAGGCCACAGCGATTGATTTGGAAATGATGCAAATTCAAACTTTCGCTATTAGTGTCCTGCAAGCCAATCACAGATCGTCGCACAGATGAACAATTCGGACAACACCACACAAATAGCTCAATTCAGACCAGGCGTGCACCTCAATGCCTTCTTTTTATTTCAAGCTGCATCTGAAACCTTGTTTTGCAGTCGGGCTAGACAATAGCTCAGCACACATAAGTAGTGTTTGCACACGGGCGGAATAAGGGATTCAGATTCATCATACACGTACATTCAACAATATGCAAATAATATTCCCATATTAATTCAGGTTTGTTTTATGACTCACTGGGACATATATAACTGCCAGTTCCCAACTCACTGTGCATTTTTTACTGCATCCACAGGCACAGTTATGGCTATCACACCTAATCATGATTCACAGTGTCCTTGTGATTTCACCATGGAAGGCAGGTGATGTCATTCAAGTCCTCTGGATGTGCTGTGTGGATTCAGTGACCCATGCAACGGTCAGAGCCATAATGTTCACACTGTTGAAGACCTCCAGGATTCCACTTGAATTAGCTCATAACTGCACAGATAAAGCTCCATATGTAGAGTGAATGTGCAGGGCTTGTCAGCTAGGTTACACTATCTCTGTACTGCGTAATGATGTGTGAGCATCTCGGTCCGTATGTTGGCTCTTTATACTGCAGAATGGAGATTCGCCTAACGCAAAGGAAAGTCATAAATTACTCTGGCAAGATTTGAGTTCTGCATAAGTCAGGAGGAGCCACCATGGGCGAAACAGATTGTAGATTCTTTTGTCTGCAAAAGGGAATGGGGGAGGTTTGTTTGTGGCGTTTAGATTAATGCATCTGCCAACTTTACAAAATGCCTTTTATTTTACAAGTGCAATGTAAGCTATAACCTACATGTAAGATACATTAGATTCAATAATAAATGTACGGCTTTGGTATTAAGCAGTGATTTGCCTCTTTTGTCAGAAGGAGGAAATAGTATTTACGATATGATATTAAGGGAGAGCAGGGGTGAGTTCTTTGACACTCACTCAGACGTGGCATGCAGAGGCAGCTGTTTATGATAAATGTCATTACCCTGCTCACTGGGGTAAGGAAGTGCCTTGTGGCTCCAACCAGCAGCAACAAAACATAGAGAACTGCCATTTGTAGGTGAATGCATTTAGTGAATAAATAAAAGTGTGACATCTCTAAAGAAGTGCATTCTTAAAAATGTTACGTTTGTACTCTACATAATACATTATAATAAAATACAACTATCAAGTTACATGATAAAAAAAAAAGGCACAATGCTTAATTGTGATATTAATGAAAACCCACCTCACACTAAATGTCAAAATACTAAACCCTGGATTTTGATTATCGTTCCATGTTAATCAATCAACCAGGACCTCTCTGCTCTAACTTACTGGCATTCAGCAAATGTTAATATTGTGTTTGCATTGATTTTTTTTTTGTCAGAGAAAGGGTTCGCATCCCGGCTGGGGCCTTCCGGTGTGGAGTTTGCATGTTCTCCCTGTGTCTGCGTTGGTTTTTCTCCGGGTTCTCCGGTTTCCTCCCACAATCCAAAAGACATGCACGTGTTAGGTTAATTGATGACTCTAAATTGCCCGTAGCTGTGAATGGTTGTCTGTCTCTGTTTGTCTCTATGTGCCCTGCGATAGAGTGGCGTCCCGTCCAGGGTGTACCCGCTTCACGCCTGATGTCAGCTGGAATCGGCTCCAGCCCCCCGCAACCCCGACAGGGACAAGCGGTTGAAGATGAATGAATGAAAATCAAATGAACACATTTTGATGTGTCTTTGAAAGGTTTGACTCAAACCCTTAATTTTACTGCAGCACTGGAAATATTGTTGCTGTTGTATCACATTGTAAAGTATTGCATATTACTGTAAGTTTTTTTTTAATTATTATTATTGTCCTACCTGAAAGTCAGTTACGTGCCCTGAAGTGAACCCAAATCCAAGTGTTGTTCCTGGTAAGATATTCAGAAAATGTTAAGTGCTCCAGTACAGTTGACCTTCTCATGACATTGTTATTCAGGGTTTTGGCTTGAGGTGAGACTCTATGGTGTCTGAGGAGAAAATGGATTGTGCATAAAAACCTTAAAACCTGAGAATATAACGATTGTGGACCACTTACAGCAGAAATTGAGGGTAAAAGTGATCGACTTTGGCTGAAGCCTCTGAAGCACACATTCAGACCAGGTGGTGCAGGTAAGCATCTGGCAGCATGTCAGAGCTCTGGTAACAACTTCAAAAGACATATTCAACAGGATATCTTTGCATACCTGTATGTCCAGGGCTGATAAGTGGATTTAATGATAAAGGATATCAAATGAAAGCCTGCTTACACTTGGTGGTCTATAGATAACTATTTTTGTCAGACCTCCAAATGCTTGATTAACCTTGACTGATCAAAAAAGCAAAACAAACGTGTGTATATTATCCTATATACAAAATTATATTTTTCAAACAGATTAATATATATATTGTTTTAAGTTACTTTAATTCACTGTTGTTACATAAATGCTTTGTGGAGCTGAACAGAAAGGACTCCTTGGATTATTCATGACCTTGGAAACAGCCATTGAGAAAACAACGTCAACCCATGGTTCACTTACTCGCTTGTTCCAGGGCATCCTCCAGAGAAGTAGGCAGATTCAAAAGTATTGATAGTATGGACTGGGACCGGGACAATCTGGAATTGTTCAATAATCTCCACCAATGAAGAGCATGTGATACAGTTGAAAGCTCTGTAGCTTGCTTCGTAAACTTTTAACTACTTATTTGGCTTTGTCAATATAGCTGCTACTCTCTGTCTTCAAAAGCCCTTTGTTGAATCAGTAGAATATAATTTAGAGTGACAGTTATGGGGCAATAATTCTCTGTGTTTAACTGCATGATTGTGTATGCTTAAATAGTGCTAAAAGTGAAGTATCAACTCTTGATAAAGTGTCAAGCAGTTTCTTCTTCCTGTTTACCGTCTACAGTAAGAATGATAAATTCTACCTTAGTAGCCTATGGGCGTGATTGATACGTTGTTTGGCATCCAATATTACTTATCATCAAAGCAGCGACCTGAGTTCACCTCAGGTCTATGTTTGCAGTGCGAAGCTCTCAAATGAAATGTGGGCCTAATTACATTTTATCTGATGCCCCGCAGCAGGCGCTGCCCTCTGAGAAATTAATATCTGAGTGTCCACTGCACCCAGTCTCAATTACATTTCTTTTCAAATGCATCAGCTGCCATCCTTCTTGTTAATGTGCAATGCGGGGAAAAAAGTGTATACAGTTTTGAGTTATCCATCATGCCCCAAAGACCAAGCAAAGGGCTGAATATGTATGCATTTCAAAAAGCGGTAACACAGAAAAACAAACTACCTCACTAACATTTATGAGCTGCCAAATGTTTTACTTTTACTTAATGCCTTCCTAAACCTTCAGTGTGGATGTGTTGTTTATGACAATGGTGGTCAGGGAACAAGCTGTCACAGTGTTTCAATTCGCCTGATATTTACTTGTTGTTTCCTGTTGTGAGGGGTTGAGTTGAAGTTTGTCACTGCAGCCAGATTTATGAAATGAGAATTGCCATGCTGAGTGTTGTTGGCCCCCCTGCTGTGGTCATGTTGAATATGGGCCTGAGTGGCTCCCCTCTTCAAGTCAAGCTGAGAGCCATTCACCAGCTTAGAAGGTTTGTAGTGTTCTCGCATCATACAGTAACTATGCATAACTGCTGCTGATAGGGGAATTGTTGCTCGGTGATGAGTCACAGGCCTGTCAATGATGTCCTTGGGTCGCTCCTGTGGGGATATGTGTGTGGATAATGAGCCTCGCATCTCCACCTGAAACCACGTATGTTCCAATAATAAAGGGACTGTTTGGCTATTTTGAAGTATGGTTGTATGGGTGCCCCCATGCACGTCCAGCTGGGAGGAGGCCTCGGGGAAGACCCAGGACTAGGCGGAGAGATTATATCTCCGCACTGGCCCCAGTTAGAGCTGGTTAATGTGGCCCAGGAAAGGGAAGTTTGGGGTCCCCTGCTAAAGCTGCTGCCCCCGCGACCCGACCCCGGATAAACAGTTGAAGATGAGATGAGATGAGATGAGATGGTTGTATGTGGTATTTATCCAAAGTCGGTGTATTATCACCAGTACATGACAATGATCATGCAGACAGGAGTACTGAGACAGAAGCTGAGCAATGTACTGCTGTGGACAGGGGCAGCAGATAAACATACGTTAGAAACCTAAAAACCGTGCACATCAAAACAAAACCTCATAGTTTTTAACGGATGTATTTTTTTTTAGGTTGGTCTTTCTTTAAGGTGACTAAAGCATGTTTAGCTGCAGTTGCTGCCCGGTCCACAGCATCTTTTGTGTTGGTACTCTACTGTATCATCTACTTTAGGTAATATACTGACTATGGATAAGTACTTCATACAACCCAACTTCAAAAGAGCTGAACTATCCCTTAAAAACTAGCTGCTTGTGTGAAGTGGAGAAAAGCAATAATGCACAATGCACATCAGTGTGTAACAGAATGCAATGAATAGAAAGTAGTGGTGCACTCTCTGCAAACTCATGTTTAAAAAGAGCTGCACTGCATCAGCGGGGGGAGGGGGGACGGACGGGACACATAGAAGTCTATGTAATATGAGAATTCAAATAATGTTTCATAAAGGGAGAGATGCAGTAACACACAATGCAGGACAAGTTTACTCCATATCATCAGTATAGAAAGGCTGACAAGCACGTGCATCTATATTGTTTGACATTGATAGCTATACAGCGCAAACATGCCTAGAAAGCTCAATTACAGATCAAGCGTACGTTGCAATTTTTCATCATTTTGAAATGCACCCTATATGATTTGACATGTCCCATAGATGAGTTTGTAATGCTGTTATGTGACTGATTGGAAAAGTCTACATTGCATAATTAAAAAAAACATGTAACTTTGACAAATATTAATGCAGATTTGATTTTCACTCTAATGGATGACAGAGCTCAAGAAACTTTGAAGTCTGGTATTACAGTACCACAATGAATATGGCTGCCTGAAAGTAAAATACATAACAATTAAAGAATAAAAATGATACATGCATAGATGCAGTGATGTAACATATAACTCAGTTTGATCTTTCAGAGACTAAGTTTGCAAATCCTGTAAATGTAAATAACATTTTTTTTTTAAGGATTAATGAGGTTGCACCCACACACTGTTGGTCAGCAGGACTGTCTTGACAACTCTTATAACATGAAACTTTTCTGCCAACCTCCACAGCAAGAACACCCTCATGTATGGCACTGCTGTCTTCCCATGATCATGTTAACTTGCCAAGAAATGAACAAAATTAACCACCATGGCTTGCATATAGTCAAAGAGACGTTTTAATACAGAGCAGTCAAAACTAAGTATGGATTTGTATAGAAATTGAAAGGCTGATGTGTTTATTTTTTCTAGAAGTGCAGATAGCAATGCCAGTGTTCAGAATTTGTAATATGATGACTAAGACACCTGCAGGATTCAGCGGGAATGTTGAAATTATTTCGGGGTTAGCAGCACCCTAGAACATGTGGGAAACAATGACAAGATGAGTTGACCTTGGGAAACCAAAGCTGTTGATGCTCTGTTGTCACTCCCCATATTTACTGGTTTATGGCATTGTTAATATGTGTCCACTCCTAGGGATGAAAAAATAACAATATATGGTACGGCACATTTGGCAACACATAAATGGATCATTAACTGGAATATAAGTGTTATGTCACATGGTGTGCAGTACTTTTTGATTGATAGTTTGAGGTCTACTCAGTTTGAAATTACTAATAGCAACAATCATAGTACCTCCAAAGGTTTTCATCCTGCAGAACATCTGGGTAACACTTTCTATGAAGACAGCATCTAAAGTGCATTATAAGAGCATTTATAGTGAATTAGGATGCATTAATAATGCTTTATGGCTACACTCATAAACACACATAATGTGTTTTGATGCATTATATTGAGATTCATAAAACATTGTATGTGATTTATATTAACATGTCTTATGGTTGCTCTTCGCTAGAGGTTGACTGATGGGGCATATAATGCATTATGACTACATATACTCTTACCCTCTATACACATACACACCTCAACAATCACCTGTAGTAAGGACTCATAGTATGCTTTATGAATACCCTCATAATGCACTATACAGTAGATGTGGTCTTGAATTTAAATCTGTATATGATTGAAGTGGTGAGATTGCCTGTGTTAATATTTCTCAGAGTCTTAAGGATGGGGTGTACATATGTCTTAGTAAAGCCCAAAATATGTACTTATAGTACAAACAAACTTATTATTGGAATCAATACTTTATGTTTGGTACTACAGTTCCAAAAGTTTTTAAATATCTTATCTCAAACTTGCACGCTACTATAGCTTTTGGCACTTTCTGTTTGCAGATTTAGAAGAACAATCATATGGGCTACATGCTGAAGAAAATGTTTGTGAGGCAAGATGAAGACATTAGGAAAAAAAGATTTATTGATGCTTATCCGAAAAAGGTATCAGAGAAGCTTTTATCGCAGAAAATAGCTTGCACCTCTTTCAGCAGTACGTGTAAAATATCTGTGTGTTCTGATTTGTTTGACACAAAATACATAAATCAGACGTGAAGGTTATTGCCTAGACCTTTTATCAAAATACTGGTCATGAGTGTTTTATTAAATGTCAAATAATCCTGGCCAAGATGCACATATGCATGTATTATGATTTATTGTGTTTTCCCATTTTACAAATAGTACTGTGGAACAACATAACCTGCCATAACATGTCTGGTAAATGGACTTGTACTTATAAAGTGCCTTTCTAGTCTTCTGACTACTCAAGGCGCTTTCACACTACTTGTCACATTCACACAGACATTCACACAGATGGCATGGGACATATACATACCATCTAATCTAAGCATTCACACCCATGCGCAGCACGGGGAGCAATTCGGGGTTCAGTGTCTTGCTCAAGGAAACTTCGACATGTGGTCCGGGGGAGCTGAGGATCGAACTGCCAATCTCTGGAGTGGACCCACTGAGCCACAGCCGTCTGCTGCTATGAAAAAAAATACAACTACAATGCAAAGAGTGTGTGGTTCAAACAGCTTGTGGCCATGTTTACATGGTGAAGGACAGTAACACAGCAGCAGAATTGCAAGGATTAAATAAATAACCCATACAATCTTAAAGCCACTGCTTAAGCTGCTCAAGTAAATACCTGACACTCAATTTCCAGTGAGGCCGTACGGAGCTGCAATGACGGCTGTTGTCAGCACTGGGGGTTAATTCCATCAGCTGAAGGACATGTGAGGGTGATGAAGTGGCCCTGGCCTCTTGTGTGTCCCTCACCTTTTACACCAGAGCCTAATACTGCCCGTGAAACGCTGCAGATTACAGATAGAAGCTGTAAATTGTGCCGATATCCACTTTGACAAGAGCGAAAATTGACACAATATGGAAATACGGCACATTATAGTGCATAATTCACCCTCTTTGAAACAAACTGTGAATTGCTTTTCACAAACATAAACAGGCAGCAGTTGCAGCAAATATGGTAATTGGTGAGGAATGTCTTGCCTGAATTTGTTTATTTGTAATATTTGGCCACCATTCAGTGTCTGCTGTGGCACAGTTGCCCTTAATTACTTGTCAAAGCATGTGGCTCCGCAAGTGTTTCTCGCTCTCTCTTATTTATTTAGCAGCAATCAGGATGCCTCTGTGTTATTTCAAAGCATATACTCTATGCATTCAGAGGTGACACAATAAAGTAATATAAAAGGGTAGAAAATATCTTGAGTGGGAGCTTATAGCATGACATAAAAACACCTCTTACTCACCCACAGTGCTTCTCAAGAGACTTTTAAATCTTGCATTCAAACAGAAAAGCCAAGCCACTTGGATTGGGGAGGGCTTTATAAACTCATCGTGCAGGAGCAATGCAGGCTGGTATTACTCTTCACAGTTGCTGCATTTATCCCCTAATTCCTGATTATTCTGCAGTGAGCTGCTAGGTGTGCTCAATTTACAACAGAATAGAAGACAGATTTCATCCCTGGGGGCACGGCGGCTGAATGCATTTCTTCTTCTTCTTTACTATTTTTTAATTAGAGCTTAAAAGTTTAACTGTAACTGCTCAAACATTGGGGGCAGTGGTGGTGGTGATTATCATGGGCAAAATATTTTAATAACAGATCATTTGTATTTGAAGTTGCAGGATCCCAGTAAAGGGAGTTGTTGAGCACTGGCCCTTTAGGCAGTGTGCAAATTTGCATGTTTAGAGGAATTCCCTCTTCATGGAAGCAGCTATTTCAACTGTAAAACAATTAACCAAAAGCCTTGCATGAAGACTCAAAAGGCAAAACTTAATAAAAAAAATGCATTTGTGCTACTCCAACATAGGCAAATATACCTACATTTTCAAAATGAATCATTTACAGTTTACTTTCCACTTTTTTTCGACATAAAAGGTACTTTGGTTTGGTACTTTTCTCCAGTTTGTAATTTGAGTTTAGGCCTATCTTGCGATTTTGATTATCCACTCGCCAGTAAATGTAGGCTATTTGCAAGGTTAATGTACAGTTAATGTCATGCTAGTAGCTGGTGTAATCAGGCTACATTTATGTTTTGATCAGCTGCTGAATGAATCCATTATCTTCCATGATTTGTTATAATGAGGGTGTAAAATGACACATTGAAATGCAGGGTTGCTAAAGAGGTTAGAATCTAGCAAAATGATTCCCTCTAACTTTGCATTTCAGAAAATCAAACAAAGAAACATAATTTTCCTTTTAAACTGTTTCGCGTTCCTCTCAGGACTATCAGGCTGGGAAAAAAGTGAAAGATAAAACTATCCTAAATACAGATGCAGCTCTTGCTAAAGTTCCAACTTTTTACCTTCAAGAAGTCCCATTATTCTCCTTAGGAGGTTTATCTCCAACAGCACAAACAGCTTGCTCTTAAGCTCTCATTATAACCGCGTCTGGTTGTTGGCCGGATAAACAATGAAGAAGAGCGATGGATGGGCTGGAGGGATGGACAAGTAGGTTGGGTAACATTGGTGGAGACAATAAGTTATGTTTCATTGGCAAGGACTAATTCTTCATTCCTCTAATTGAAGAAGTAATGGTAGATCAATAAGCTTTGCCAGGCCGCCCTATTCTGCCATGCACTGACATTATAGCAAAAGACCATGTGACACAATAGATATTTTATCAACGACAGGGCTTAGTGTGTTTACAACACATCCCTTATCTTTCAAACTCCTATCTATCCTGGTGCAGGAATCCAATTATGTTCCCAATATTAACCCTTGTAGAGAATTAACCCCACACACCACCTATCTTTGAACAAATAAAAGTGGGTAAGGAACCTGCTGCCAGTGTTAAATGAGGAAATAAATAATGGATACTGGCTTTGCCTCTCTCCCTCTGCGCGCCACTGATCCTACCCACCTGGAGGGCTTCTAAATAAGATCCTACGCTGGCTGAGCACAACACAGCAGTTCATTGATCCCCACCCTGTGGTAAGGTCTCTTCCCTCAGGTGGGCATATGAAGGTTGAGGAGAAAGGGCATGAAAAAACTACACAGGAGCCAGACACAGAAATACACATACATACGTGGAAGGCTGAATGACTCACCTGCCTTCTAGGAAGCGTAGTGAAGATCAAAAGAGTCAGCAGGTTGCATGTACATGTGTGTGTGATAGGCTGACGATGTTCAAATGTACCAAAGGAAATCAAATGTGGCATGTTCTTAGGAGCAGTGTAATTGCTGTTGGATCTATGCACTTCATATGGTCTGTTTGTTTAATGGGTCCACAGCAGATGGAGCAGCTAGCACAGTCAAAGAAGATTGTGGCAAAACTGGAAACACAGCCCACAGAACACATGCACAGGAGACAGTTTGTAGGCAACCACATGACATTGCTGACCAGTTCCAACTGAAACTATATTCGAGGATGGTAAATGAAGCTGTAGAAATATAGTGATATATTTGGCTTTTCATAATATAGTGGAATTGCAGGTTAAGATCAAAATAGAGCATACAAATCACAGGAAGTGGACAGAGTATTGGAAAGGACTCCAGACAAATAACTGAATGGACATCTGAAATTCTGCTGTCTGTTAACACCAGACCAAAATTGTTCACAGCACTGACTGGGAAGAGGTCACAGTCATCACCTATGAGTCAAGCGACTGCAGGAGAAAGGTTGAGAAGGTCATTCACATCTGACACCAAAGACATTTGGGAACAGAGGCATCAGTTATGACCAGTTCAACATATTCTCATCAATGAGTTTGCATGATATCTTATGAAATATGACATTGTATTAAACGCTGTGAAATGGCAACTACGGGATGGTTAAGTTTTGGCAACAAAAGATGACGGTTAAGTTTCCACAAAAGCAACTTGGATTAGAAAAAAGGCGAAGCAAGGCAAGTTTATTTGTATTGCACCATTCAACAATAAGGCAATTCAAAGTGCTTCACATAAAACATTAAAAGCATTGGGAGAAATTACACATTAAACATATACATTTAAAAGATATCAAAGGTCAATTAAAACATATGAAAGATTTTAAAACGCATGAAATGTCATTTTTAAAACATAAAAGATGGTTACAGTTACAGAAGTTACAGCGCAATTTACTGAAAAGCAGCGGCAAATAGCAAAGTCTTCAGTCTTGATTTAAAGAACTAGGAGTTGCAGCAGAATTGCAGTTTTCTGGAAGTTTGTTCCAGATTTGTGCTGAACACTGCCTCTCCATTTTTAGTCCTGACTCTAGGGACACAGAGCAGACCTGTCCCGGAGGATCTGAGAGGTCTGGATAGTTCGTAGCTGAGCAGAAGATCTAAAATGTATTTTGGTCCTAAACCATTCAGTGCTTTGTAACTCAACAGATGGATTTTGAAATCAATGTTTTGGCAGACCGGAAGCCAGTGTAAAGATCTGAGGACTGGAGTGATATGATCAACTGGCTGTAGTCTGGCTTTGTACCTCAGGGACACAAACAATGGTCCCCTGGTTTAAAGTCCTGTGTTTGGGGATTACTTTTCATTATTATAAGTGCAAAGTGAAAAAAGACACCCTACCCAGTTCCATACTTAGCTCAGTTGTTCTCATCCATCAGTGATGACCCAGGGTACCATGTAGACACGGTACCCTGGGTAAAACTGTTCTCATACCCCGGTTAACAGGCCTAAATAACTCCTCCAGTACCCTGATTATTCGTGCATCAAAACAGCTTATCTGGAGTAATATAGGGTTTCGCCCTATGGGTTATAACTCCCCCTCCCCACTGGGCGGCAGTGGCTTTTAACCCGGAAATAGAATAAACCAGGATGCAGCAGCACCGGAAGCAACAGCGCCAGAACAACATGAAAAAGAAAAACACTTTGTATTGCTCACTCTAGTTGTTGGCAAATGATGTGTATATTTTGGCATTGTTAAGCCCCACTCAAGATGCTGAGGTCCAAAGGAAGTGCAGGGGCGAGATTGAAGTTCTTTGGATGAACAGTGCAAGCAGCAATACTGGAGACCAAGCAATCGACCCCTTCTGAATGATCACATCCTTAACCGATTCCTGGATACATTTTGTAGCTCTATAATATACAGTATATTTCTTATTCATGCAGAAGAGAAAATCTCAAAAGTATGCGTACTGGAAAAACAAGAACCTTCGCGTGTAGATTCCATGGCATGAAAGATTTAATCACACTGGTCGAACACAACCAGCCCAGATTCTGCACCTGCTGCACTGCTTCTGAAAATATGAACACAAGTATTGTAGCCTATATATGGGATGATACATACTTGTACCTTGGCAATTTAGGGAGCATAGATCCTTAATCCTTTCCTACCTGCTTTAGTCCTTGTTATATACAAATTTGGCTCAAACCTGACCTGACAGGAAGTCCAAAGTCAATACTTTAAAATCATTCCTCCCTCATTCATAAACATGAAGCAACATGCAGACAATGTTCAAAGACAAGTCTGCATCTACAGTTCATCAAGCGTCCATCTAGATTAAGGAACTAGTGAATCAACAGTAAATATTAAGAGAAAAACAACACAACCGGGGTTTCAGCACACATTCATTATTAAAGATGACAAAGAGAAAATCCACAAATGATCTCCAAATCCAGTGGCAGCCATGGGGATTTATATCAGCGGGGGCTTTGCCCAAATTTTGTCTCACTCTCTTTCTATCAGAAAAATATAACCTGTTCTAGCAAGATATACTGAGAAGATTGTAGGTCAATATAATATACTGTAGCTACACAGATACAGAACAGGTTGGTTTGGTGGTTTGGTTCCTATCAATAATCTCAAATCTCTTAAGATAATAGATTGAAGATAATGATTGACACATTGTTGTTACTGATCTGAAAATAACTAGACATGTGTGTACTTTTTCTTTCAGGTGTTTCCATATGTAATTCTCCAAACATGTCATATTATTGAAATTTCAATGAGGGATCTTATTTTTTCTTTTTTTCATGTTGAGTTAAAATATTTTTTCAAAAAGTAACTTGACGTCATGGTTATACCGGGCTTACTCTGCACTGATCCACACTTAATCTGTTCCTTTGATTTGTAAAAGGAATTTACATTTTTACATTTTCAAATGTATTGTTGCGCTGATCCAGTCCAAGTAGTTTGACAAATGGGTTTATCCAATAGTGATATTCAGGAACACCGGTGGTCTCCATGTCATGGTTGCCTCCCACCACCACTCTTGTTTTCAGTTTTGGTTCATGCAAAGGCTGTCAGTCACCCATCAAGCACACTACGAACGAGTTAGGGCCAAAAAAGATGTTACCCCGAGGACCCATGTATTCATTCCATAGACTGAGCAAGCTACATACTCAACCTAATAATGAGTGTGTATGTGGAAGTGATGGGCGCGTTACGTATCAACCTAAATCTCGGTTACCTACCAGTCGCCTTTTCATGGTGTATAATTGAATATTTCATAAGATATCATAAAAACCTGTTCCAAGGTCTCACATGCTGCTGTTGTTTTACTGGAAATCATAACTGTGGCACACTTCAAAAATTGAATGCTGAAAAAACAAGTGGTACGGAAGGAGGTCAGTCGAATTCTTCAATTTCAGTTGCTGCTGGACAAAATTGCCACTATAACTGGTTGGACGTCCCTCAGTGGAATCATCCCTGATGGTGGATACTTTAGGTTCCACGGGTAGGCACTGCATCATATCACCTTTTTTTTCCCCATTATTGTCTGTTACTCATTACAGTTGCAGATTATTTGCAGTACTGAGAAGCTTTTCTTTTTCTTCCGATGAACCGTCACATTCACCAGATCCAGCTCTACCTTCAGAGCACGAGCCGAGGGTCCTCTGAAAAAAAAAAGTCGGACTTCTTCTCCATCTCAGCTTCATTCTATTGCTGGAATCAATCTGGTATTGTTGGCTGGAATTGCCTCTTACCGACCCTTCAGCAATCCTGCAGTGCACTCGTCAATGCTTGTTGTACAGATGAGCCTTCAGTGAATTTGCGTGCCTTTTCTACCACCAGGTTTTTTTTGCATATGCATGGCCAGGAGTGCTTCTACATTTTACACACAAGAAAAAAACTGATAAATAACAGTTTATGCACGGAACTAAAAAATACCATTTATTTTTTAGGCAGTGAACAAGAGTATGCTCATGAAAATGAAACATTCTCATAAATTTGTCAGGCCCATTGAGTCCTGGTTGGTTTACTTTATTATATTGTTTGCCTGTTTATCTTGTAGCTATGTTCTTGTAAATAAAGCATTCTGATTTAGGCCTGGGACCAAAATGCGTTGGTTGAATAAAGTGAAGAGTATTTTGCTAAGTAACTGCTTCCAAGATATAGAGTATTTCACCTAAATGCAGCATAATGCATAATGTGTCACTTTGTTTCAGTCACACTGTGTGAACAGCACAGTCATTGTCAGTTCACTGTGTGAAATATATAGTGTACCGGATACAGTTGGTGGGGGCAGATACTGTAGACAAGTACTTCAGACATGATGCATTTACACACACCTATGGAGGCAGCCAGTATAATGCTGAATCAAACAGTATGGGATTTTTTTTTTTTTTTTAATTGTATCAATGTTGTATCAAGCCCCACAGGTTGACTGTACCACAGGGAAAACCCCCCTTCTACAGATGGCAAGTCCACCCCTGACCGTCTCCCTTTTCTTTGACAGGAGGAAGGTATTATAGCGCTAATAGGAAGAAAACATTACATACAATGTACAGCACAACAACGTTTGATTCACACTTGATCTATTCTGCTAATAACTGGTAGCTAGGTAATAACTTAAAAGTCCTTAAAGATATTGCATGCAAGACACAATCTCTATAAATATTACCAATTGCGTGAACACCTGCAGTTCCTTTCACTCCAATGTAAAGGGATATCCGGGAGCATGTTTCACCTTTGTTCTCCTAGTATAGAATTCTATTCAGAAACCTATAACTTTATCCTCCTTTAAAGGACAAAGTGCTGGCCTTTGTCCTGCCAGGGGTGTAAGTGACAGCGAGGTGATGTTCTGAGTACATTCCGGCCTACAGTCACAGCTGGAAAGAGGCATACATTCATCAAAACACACCCACACACACATTCACTTACTCACACACACCATTACTTCTTTACCCTCCAAGCCACGATTGGGTTGCATAGACTCGGACTCTAATTTAATGTAATTTCATTTATCACTCTGAATTAGATTTCATGTTGCTACTTAATAATTTAAATCCCCTGGAAAGCAATCTTGGCTTTCATCTCAGTATCAGGGAACACTGGAAGATGACCGGAGGTAATAGCCATGCAGTGGCCAGGATTTACTTTGCAGTGTGGCGCAGGCAGTATGTGGAAACAAGATAATCTGTGCACCATGTAAATGTCAGTGCTGATTGACGGAGATGTTGAGTCTCCAGCGTGTGAAACCTTAATGCAGTCTAAACTCGTTCCTCTCTTCAAGGACTACTATTAGTCAAATTACGTTATTTGGATTACGTTTTTTTTTAACCATGATTTATTTAGAATATTATCTCTGAGGGCAATGCTCTCTTTTTGAGGAACACTCTGCTCACATTCACTTACTGTTGTGTTAAACATTTAAACTTAGAAGCTGTCAGTACCTCGACAGTCTGATTGGCCATTGAGCAGTTGGGGGTTAAGGGCCTTGCTCAAGGGTGCCCCACTGGTGGGCCAACACTCCTCTTTACCTTTCCTACTGGTCATACGATTTAAGCAGTGATCTTCTCCAAACAATCAAATGTGTGATTATTTTATTGAGACTAAAATTATGCTAAATGTTTAACCCACAGATATGATGTCTGGACCGATGCAACCCATTCTCATTCCCTACCTGTCACATACAACACTTTTTGATTCTCCCCCATCACAGTTTTATTCACTTGGTTAATGGTTGTGAATTCAAAGAATAAATGTTAACATTACTTAGGTTTAGGCATAAAATGACATGGTCAGGTTTAGGAAAAGATCGAAGTTTGGATTAAAATAAGTGCGTCTGTTGTGTAATTGGACAGAGGATCATATTTGGATGGGATTAGTTTTACCTATGGTTTTTTTTTTTTTTGGACCGTTTTCAAGAAGATAAAAATGGATCTATGCTGGACAATTTTCAGAAATATTTTTCAGTTGTCCTTTCAGTGTCCATTTGATATCTCAAATATGCTTCATCTAAATCCACTGACAAAAAGCATATACACCTATAACTTAAATATTTCAACTAAATAATAAATAACCACCCCATATTGGACAGTTCCAAGGCACTGAGCAAGAGGACACATGAGGGGAAGTGTTTCTGAGATGGGGTATGGCAACTTTTATCATTCTAACCACATCAAACCCATCCCTTCTTACACTTAAAATAAGTACGTCTGTTGTGTAATTAGGATTGACTTTGACATGGATGGGATACCAATGGGACTCAAACGGTGGCCTCTTGTAAGAAAGTTTGGTGTGTGTTTAACCCCAACATCCACCCTAACCTCCTCCGTATGTGGAGTTTGAGGCTTGTTTTACTACGTTACGCGACTTCCTTAGCACTTGCTCTAAATGTGTAGTATCATCATTTTACAGTGGAGTCAGTTGGAAACCGTATATGTTGCATACAGATGTAAAAGCTGGCCGAAAACATTAAATATCAACATTACTGTGGTTTGGAGAAATGTACAATGCCAACATTTTTTCAGGCGACCAGGCTGAATTGTAAAATACTGTGCACAATGATCACGCATAACGTATTTAATGTGTATCCCATTTTTCTGTTTATTTAGTCAATTTGACAGATTGACATGTATTAACATTGTGAATGTCATGACATTTCAATGAACCTCAGCCAACTTATTTATGGTCTAGTGTGGGCAACTGATTGATGGTCTTCTGTGGGCTTTCATAACATCATAACACATTCATAGATTTGCCAAGAATTTGCCCGTTCAAGGACAACAGTCGACAAAGAATGATTTAGATTTCATGTTTACATAAGGTTGTATCAATTCATAGCTCTCAGGATGGTAATTTAGTGATGCTCCTCTGGCATACTTTTGAGCAAGCAAAGAAGTTAGAAGCTTGTGATTACTAAAGAGATCAACAAATAGAGATAGTATGAGGTCGCTTTTATGGTCACACAAAAAAGTTATTGAGTATAATACACTCCTATCTGACATATGTACTCTTACACTGTACTCTTTCTGTTTGCACTGTACTCTTTCTGTTTGTAAAGCTGGAGTAGTGGGTGAGAAGCTTGAATTGATGGATATACGTATGATGCATGTGGTGCTCTTTAATATTAAGCACAGGAGCCACTCGTCCATTTATGATGAATGCTTAGAAATAATAAATTGCAAAATGCAAATAAGGAGAAGATTAGTCCGTGTTTATGGGTGGCATTTATTTTTAATTGGTTCATTATTTCTGGAAATTACATTTTTAAACTCTCCTGACTGCCACAGCTGTGCTTGGTGCTGCGTTGAGGGACTGAAGGCTACAGGTTGAGAGCATCCCTCTTGGCAAACCCGACCCATGTGTACATTTCACTTTGTGTGAATTTAGAAAAAAAATTAACAACTGAAAATAATGAAAGGCACAATAATTGAGTTGAGTTTTGTATTATGAATAATATTTCTACAACTTTCAGGCCCTTCAGTGATCCACACGTGTTGAAAATGACAGAGTCAATGTAATTTATGATAATAGCCCTTGTGCAAAGCTTTACTGTTATTTAGTTTTCCTACCGTTTACTTTTATTGCTGTTATTGATGTGACTCATCCTTTCCTAAGCCCTATTCAGGCGGATTAGTTTTATATGGGTACATAGGGTAAAATATTTTTTCCTCAGAACGTCTATATAAATGGCCAATTTGCATGGGATTAAGACATCTTTGTATTCTACCAGAAGTGGGAGGGTTACTTGATTTACCCACTACTGTCACCTCCCTATCATCATATGCGTGCAACGTAGCTTCCTGATATCACAAAACTGACTAAACACGATACTAATGGACAAAATCGATACATCTAAAAAAAGTGATAAGGGCTTCATCAAGAATCTCCATGCTTAAAAAAAATAAATTGGAAATGACGTATTAAAAGGACATTTTGCAAAAGGTCTCATTCAGATGGGATTAGTTTTACCTGCAGTATTTTTTCTGGACCATTTTCAAAACGGTAAAAATGGATCTATGCTGGACGTTTTTCAGAAATATTTTTCAGTTGTCCTTTCAGTGTCAGTTTCAGCATCTGAGATCTCAAATATGCTCAATCTAAATCCACTGAGAAAAAGCATTACCACCTGTAACTTGATCATTTCAACTAAATAATAAATCCACCCCATATTGAATTGTTCCAAGGCACTGAGCAAGATGAGGGTACGTTTTTTTGAGATGGGGTATGGCAACATTTATCATTTGAATCACTTCAAAGCCATCCCTTTTTACACTTTGAGTGGCTTAAGCCAAGGCGCCCTACACTTACCCTTTGTCCAGCCAACAGTTATAAATATGCTTCTCTTTGATCCCAAGACATACATTTATTCTTTCAATTCACTGTAAGTCTTTGAGTTAGGCGTGTAACATTGAAGTACAAATCAAAGGTTGTGATATTTTACGTTAAAACCAACACCAAACCACTTCGGTCACAGTTTTATAAGATATCCAACATTTTTCTCGTGCAGAACTTTGCGTTAAATGGGAATCTGTTGATGGAATACGTTGAATAGCTGCATCTGCCAAATCCATAATGATACTGCCCACTGTCCACAAGTACCTATATCAGTTTAGTAAAATTCCTCTCCTAGTAACCAGATTAAACTACAGATTAAAAACACCTGTGAAACTAATATAGCCACATGCTAATTTTTGCGACAAAGATAATATGTGCACCATTTTGAAGACCACACTCATGGAAATAACTTTTAACAAGAGTACACTGGAAAATTGTCTCACCCTGGCATCATGTCCAGGATTTCAAATTCAAGCCTGGTTTGTGACCTTTGTTTTAATCCTCCATCCTTTTTTCATCTTCCCCTTCAGTTTAGGGGTATGGTACAGAAATGCCATATAATATATATTTAAATATATGCAGAGGCGTCGTTCTATTTCTTTGACATTTCTCCTTTATTAGGGGGCATGACCTGCGCGAGTCCAGAACAACAAGGATCAGAGGAAGAAGTTATCACACCAGGAAGGTTGTCAGATGGATTCAAGTTAGAAAACCCAAAGTACACAGTAGATGCTTGGTGGTCTTAAGGAGAAAAAAACCCTGAATGTTTGAAAGATGCATTTAAAACAACCTTCCTGGGGTAATTTGCCGTCATCAGCAACAAGGTCAAAACGAACTCTGGAATGCAGCTGTGAAACAGCATCTGTCCCAGGGTGTGCAGTGTAGAGCCAGCACTGCTTAGAAAATGTCAGTGTGCCCCCGTAGATGACTGTTTTTAATCAGGATAAGGATTGATCCAGAGATAAAGTGCCCGTCCTTATCGGCGATGGCAGTTCTCACTTGTTCTATCACACACAAAGTGTACTATAGGCGCATGCTGTGCCGTTCACAGGACTCCCTGCTGGCATCAGGATTTTCGAACAGGATTTCACTGGGCTCAGACTTGTGAGCAGTGATCCTTGATGCAAAAAGCTGTCTTATCTGAGAAGTGTTTGAGAGTGTGTATGTGGGTGTATTTTTTACTGAGTATGTGTATCTCTGCGTATATATTTGTGTGTATTTTTTGTGTTCATCACGCTGGATAACTACACAGACACTAGTTATCTAAAATCAAAGCATGAGGGCATTAGAGTTCCCTCCAACGCTCTACCCCTCCCTTCTATCCATCCATCCTTCCAGCCATCCATCTTTCCACCACTAGTACTCCATCACCCCCCCCCCCCCCGCCCCCCTCCATTTCCCCCTTATCCTTCATCCACAGGAAAGAGCTCAGACTCCTGCAGAGATTATGTCTGCCTGTCAGCGTTTCTGTTTTGATAGGTTGGAGCAGAGTTTTTATTTTTTTTATCCCCCTTGCACATGTGAAAGCTGACATGATTGGCACTCATCTGAAGTTCTGATTGTTGTGCTGTGTGAAGATTTTGTGGGGGAGTCACTTCTTAGATTTTGATACAGAGGCAATGCTCTGCTGACGGACAAAACTACGAAGGTACGACAATCAGTCAGCGTGACTTTATCGGTAAATGCAGGCATTCTCGTCTCCAAAACGTCTCCTCCTGGGAGACGTCTTGAATTGCTGAGTCATAATGGAAAATGGTTCACTTCTGTACTCAAAGGAACTCCTCAGTAAAGGACTCTGTTCCTCTAGGAATGCAAAGAAAACAGAACATCTATTTTAATTTAATTGATTTGGGTCTTACTTGACTTAATTTGCACAGGACAATTCATGTAATGAGTGGCCAAGACAAGATTTGAACCCAGGCCAAAGGTGGTTCATGAGTAATTGCACAAGTTAAAATTTCAACCATTACTGCATACACTTTACAATCAAGGGACATCTCTTTCTTCATTACTGCAGAGACTAAGGAGCTATGCCATTACTTGTTCCTGATGGCGAACTTCCATTTTAATTTTGACCCAAACAGAATGGCTTCATTATTGCTGTCTAATGTACAAAGTCAATATAATTCTAATGCCATAAACTCCCTGCAAAGTTCAATGGAAGAACTTTTCCGAGCTGTGCTGTTTGTTACTCATTTGTGATAAAGATTACATTTGGAACTTTTGCAATATTAGAAACAGTCCCATTAAATGTTAAGTTAGGAAGTTATGTTGTAGTTCTCTCAGAACATATTTAATGAATTACCCAATTACGGAAGTCTGTTTTTTTCGTACTTATTAACACCAATTGATATTTGGTCAACCCACCGCCCATAAACATATTATGAGCCAGTGGGCCCCTGAGCACAAACATGCAAAAGCCCCCCCCCCCCCCCACACACACACACACGGTCTACGTAGGAACAAGACATCCAAATTCATAGATACTCATTTTAGTAATTTTACAGTAATTTTGGGTCTCTTTGTGTTGCACTTATTTTTATATGGTTTTCTATGTGATTATTTTGTTGCTCTTTATGCTTTTTAGTTGTTTTGTATGTCTTTATATGTCATTTACCATCTCTTTGTGTTCATTTTAGTTTTAAAGCAACATTTTATGGGCCCCTGGGCCTGTGCTCAGTAGGCACGTTGAGTTATCCATCCATGCCCTGCCACCATTCTTCCTCTTACCATACTTTTTTTTTACGGGTTGTGACCCTAAAGCACTTTTTTCAAGCCTTGCTCCATGATTTGTAGTATTAAAACTTGGAATCTTCTTAACACCTACCTGCTAAAGGTAAGCATTTAGTCTCTGTAGCACCCACTGTTCTGACATATGTCTCTTCTGATTGACTACACACCTTCCCAGTTCTGTAGCAAGAAATCAAGGAGGTTTCTTGATGCCACGCACTTTTTAGTCATTCTCTTCAGCTAAAGCTGTCACAAGTGTCATTTCTCTGTCACTCTCACATAAAACAACCTTCTCTCCTGTGGGTTCTTGTCCAGCCAACATAATGGTGGGCTCAGTAAATAATGTTGCACAGACGAGGACTCATTGCACATTAAAACATTTTCTGTTCGGATTAGATCATAAGGGATCTTGCAGCACAAATGTGAAACATACTTTGTTTTCCACCCTTGTTGTGCCAAACAAGAACTTGAGAGGGAAGAGCAGCTTGCAGCACTTATGTGTGCACTCGTTTGTGCAGCAACCCACATTGATGATGGAGGAGAGATAGTTTGAAGGGATGCACGGTGGTACAGTAATATTGCAATCAAAAAACATTAGCTCAACAAGCCACATGTTTGATGCTGATTAAAACCTAGTGAACTTCCATTGACTATTGTTCATCATTCTTAAAATATCTATGTGTCATATTACAAGGGTAGAACACATTCTCGCTGACAAAATAAGCCATGTCCATAAACCTCCAGATGTCCGGTAAGACTGCCTCTCTGAATTAACAAGCTTTGGTGACAGATATGTGCAATTACACGATTTTGAAAACTAATTTTAGAAGCTTGTCTTGGACAGCAAAATGTATCACTCTGGATCCAGCACAAAGGCAATTTCACTCAACAATGCTCTTAAAGGGTCAGTTCACACTAATCAAAGAACAATATTTTATCACCAAATCTTAGTGGTCCCGACGCTTCATTACACACGCATATCTGATGCTGATGCACATGGCACCTTCTCCTCTCCGCAAGTCCTCCAAAAGTAAGTGTGAGGTCAGGTCAAACACACACAGGACTTTCATCCGGACGGCCACGGTTCGTGTCTCATGTATCCCAATTTAGTCATATTTATTCAATCTGTCCTCATTCACCATTGGTACATGAAACTATGACAAGTAATGCACTTTAATGCATTTGTATTCCACCAACATATTCATGAATAGGTTCTTATGTAAAATTCTGCACAAAACTTTGTATGATATCTTACAAAATGGTGAAAGTAAGTTGATCGCGAGAAGCCGTCAGACGGGAAGTGGACTGCAAAGTGGACCACAAGAAGGTGACAGACTGGAAGGGGACTGTCGTCCAATGCTTTTGGTGTCTGTTAGGTTTAGGCACCAAAACTACTGCTACGTTACTGGTTTTAACAAACAAAAAGTGAACAGTTAGGGTTAGGCATGAAAACCACTTGGTCAGGATTGGTGCTCATGTCCCGGTGATGTCTGTGTCCTACTACATGTAAGCAAAACCACAACATTTTTCTAATCCTAAAAAAGGCTATTGGATGCCTGATGTTCTAATAATCATATTTTATAAGATATCATACAACCCTGTTTCCTGGCATTGAAAAAAGAACAGCATATTTTACAAGATATCATATGAATTGTTGTGTATAAGCTGAAGTCTACATCTTTAACTATTTCATTTCAATGTGTTTTCCAGTATCAACAGACATCACTTTCAAGGTATGTGAAGCATTTCTTTGCTAAAAGGTAGTTCCACCCAAAAACTTCTGCATGCCTAGCAACAAGGCACAAATGCAGATAAGTGTGATTTGAGTGTACTAATCCTTTAGGTCAGCCCATATAATTGCCCAGTATCAGTAATGAAGGAAGACCAGGAAGCTGCATATCCAGCAGCAACACCTCTACTCCCCAGACCGTGAATTGGCCATCCCTCTGATCCACATTTTCTAATTGGTGCCTATGTGCTCTTGGGCAATGCTTCCTCGATCATTATAAGATGTTTTAAAATAATGACTTCACTGGCTCATAATATTATGGTGCTGCTGTAGAAAGCAGCTCCAGTTTTCCAGTCTTAATAAAACCATTTAGCAGGGAACATGAAATACCGATGAAATAATAATACAACTGCCAACAGTGCTGCCCAAGTACCTTGAAGAACTCCATGAGCTATACATCATGCTTCATTTACACAAATGGAACAAATGTTTTTTTGAGGCTGGACTGCTGCTGCTTTTATTTATGTCCATACATGGTTATTTTTGTGTATCCAGTTCTTTGCGTCTTGTTTTTCTTTTCTTACTTACATCATACCTTTCTACCTTACCCTCAACTCCAAGTCCATCCACACTGTCATTGCAACTGGTCCTGGTGAAAATCACAGTTATTTGCGCCATTAGGTGTTCTGTCCCACAAGCATCATTGTTCCTCTCTGAATTTCTGACTGTTGGACATATCTGCAGTCTCACCATGGGTGTATGAGTCACCATCAAATTATAAAGGAAAAGAAAAGAGTACAGAAAAGCACACCTCCAGCTCTCAAGGAGGACCTGAAACTGCCTGAACATACTGTATTGGGAAAGAAGTGACAACCACAAATTAAAGTAAAATGTGCATTATTGCTTCAACAATGCAATATATGGCAGCGGTTCTTTGTGTTGCCATGCATCAAACTTTGCAAACTCAGCGTGAAACAATGAATCAAGGCAGTTCTTAGTAGGAAAGTTCATAGTGGGGGATAGACAGAAAGAGGAACAGAGCGAAACGGTGTGTGAGAAAGCATACTGGCAGTGATGGGGGTGCCAGATGGGAGAGGGAAGAACTGCCCAGGAGAGGCGCCAGTAAGCAGAGACAAGTGGTGCCAGCCCAACTGTGTCTAACAGGAGGTCCGACTATTTAATCAAACCCAACATTGAAACCGCACCAGTGCCAGATGCAATTTGAATCCTTATATAACTCCAATTAGTTTTATATAGATTTCCCACCACACCCTCTGTCAAAGATGTCAGAAGAGCTGATCCTTATTAGAATTTGTAAAAAACTGGATCTTCATAGGACAGGAGACAGCATATTTCAGAATTACAAGATACAGGGTAATAGGACCTAGAGAGAAAGCTGAGTTATAGGGGGAAAAAAATGGAAATTCACTCTGACAATGCTGCTATATGTACACAGAAGGCTCTTGCTACATTATGCAGGAAGTTTCAGCATCTGTCCTTTTCTGTCCTTCACTTAATCCAAAACTGGCTTGCAGCTGACTGTGCCTACTGCCTAGATTCAAACATCCTGTCATTTTGGTGATTGAGCTGGCAATACTCTTCCACACACTCACACTCACACACACCTTTTGGAGAGAACTAATGTGAACTAATAACAAGACTATCGCTCAAAATGTCAAGGTATCCCTTTGAGGTGGCTGATGAAATCATCTTGCGCAGCTCTGTGGGGGATAAAGGGACAATCCAGTAGAAGAGAGGACAGCAAGTTTGAGCAAGAAATAACTGGAAATACCTTGATTAAATTCAGAGGTGTGAGATTTTCATCAGCGTGATACGGCTCAGTGGGGGTGTTGGGGTAATAGTAGGGGCTGGGAGTCTCCCCTGTTGACAGAAAGGACACACTGCTTGTCAGCAAAGTCATCTTTTCCATGCACAACATCTGCGCTGATTTCGTGCGGCACTGTAACCAGGCCATTAATCTAAACCGGGACCACTCCTTATCGTGCAGAGTGACAGGCACCCTCACACTGTGCACAGAGAATGAAAAATAGATATCTGATTTTTTTTTCCCCTCACTGCATTTGTCTCTATGTCCGTCTCTTTGTGCACCTCATTCTTATCAACTACCTCCTCTTTCTGCTCTTATGAGGTCATTTGAATTTGACATGGTTTTGCATCCAGCTCTCTTAAGCAGTGCAACACAGAAATACCTCTTCCCGAAATAGCACCTTGCCTCTTAACCCCCCATTTTTTTTTGTAGTGCCACAGCCTCAGCATAGCATAGGCACAGTGGTGCTGATACTGTAGTATTTCCACAAGGAGATGGATGTTGTAGTGTCTGTAAGGCAACATAGTGACATTTACATAGGGAAGAATGGATGCTGTTAGGCTAGGGAGGAAACCAAAGAGGTGGAAGAGGAGCTGCAGCACAGCAGTTATCACCCCATCCTAACTGATGCTCCTTGACAGTCATTTTGCCCCTCCTGCTGTGGTACAGAGATGGTACATCAAAAATTTTCTTTACACCATCTGCAATTCCAGCCAGCAAAGGAACCAAGGTGATGTCATATGTCAGTGCACTGCAACCAGCACTGAGGGGAGGTTAATGAATAGATTTAAAAAGAGAAAAAAAAAGATGTAAAAAAAACTTCCAGTCGATCGGAGCGGAAAGATGATTCAGACCTAAGCTTGCCCGAAGTCAGTGCACAGTGGGTATTTATAAAAGAGGACAGGATGTGCAGCGAGACTCTGAGCGCAGCAGAACTCAAAGCTGAGCCAGCCCATCTCGAAGTTATTCAATCAAAAATGAGTACATCTCATATTATGAGTACCGTATTGAATGTGGGCCAAGGTGTGCTGCCCACAGAAAATGTTTCAAAGCTCAGGAAATTATTACTAAAAAGTATTGTTATATGTCAGAGCGACCTGCTGCAGACTGCTCCAGACAGGGGCTTTTTTTTCCTGTTGAGAAAAAGACTTGCTTTAAGTAATAAAAAATTATGAGCTTGCAGTTTGTCTTAACAACTATTGTCAGTCATCATTATCCACATCTCAGTGGTTAAAGCCCCCCTTTTAATCACATCAATTACATAGTCATATTTTGATTAAACAGCTAACTGTTTCATGGTTGATATGAATTTCCAAATAGATTGTGCTCAGTTCGAAACGTTTCTCTTAAAAAAAACTACTGAGTTGTAATAACAATGAGACTTTAAGGGATTAGAATACGCGTTCCAAGGCCAAGGATTTTCCAAATTGCACAATGGAAACCACTGTCTTAGTTTTGTGCTGCAAAACAATGAGTCTGCATTTGTCTTATTTACTGATCTCAGATGTCCGATTCTGTCATATGTGGGTGTTTATTGGAAGGAGTGGCTGCCGTGAAATCACTCACACTGCTGCTTATTGAAGATTACATTGGATATAATGGATCAAATGAAGCTTCAGATGAGATATTGACTGCTGATGTTATTATTAAATATTGTTATGGAACTTATCTGTGTTTCGATGCTTATCGTGGAATCAAAGTGGGATATAAGGAGTTCAGAGCACTGAACAGACTGGGGAGATAAATAAGACTTAGCATGTCTTATTACTTGAACAAAACATTTAATTGTACTGCAAGAGATATGCCATTTGAAATTGATTAATTAGCTCAAGAGTGGACCTGGTTTGATTAAGTCAGGACACAAGATCCCACACTTTAACCAAAACAAGGATCTTGCATGTATTATGCCAATTTTCAATTTTGTAAATTTGTATCCTTGTCAAAAAAGGTATCCGGCTGGTGCAACTTCATGCAAATTCTGTTTTTGGTGTTTTTACACCACATTACCAGAAAAATAGAAACTCTCAGAGGTTTAGAAGACTGCAAATGTAATAGCATACGACACCATTATCATGCTCTGGTAGTACCACAATCATAATCTTAAAAATTCCTTATGAGCAGTGCATCCACTAAGTGAAGCTATATCCCAACGATTGAGCTGCCTGTGCAATCTACCATTCAATTCTAATTAGTTCACAGGCTTATAATGTACTCGTCTTTTCTGGCAGAGTTTTTAACACATCACTGAGTCCAGTTGGTTGTCTTTTATCATTGAATGGTCTCATCAGCTCAATATTCCACTAAGCTTCTAAAGCAACACAGCAGGGAGTTTTTACTTTTCCTTTTTTTTTCAAATTGAAAAACCCTAATCTGTGCCAGGGAGAATTTCCATATCTGCTACTCTGTTGATTCGGAAACTGCGTGCCCTGTCTCTGACCTGGCCAGTGAGTGTAGGATTGTAACCGAGTGCTTCAGTTAAAGCAGGGGCCTGGCTATGACGCTGCACAAACAGGCACCACTAATGCACCGATGCTGCAGAACAAGACTCTGTTTGCTTTCTCCAACGCTTTGAGGCCCATCTGGGCTGTGCTTTAAGAAATCTAAATAATTTGTTGACTTTCGCTTTCAAATTTGTCTTCCACTGAAACATCCTTGCTTGGTTAAACATGAACACACTGACAACAACAAGTATTGTAAATGGTTACAGATATTGTGCTCCAGGTTTTAGCTTTTCTTCTCCCCAGTACCCACAGAAAATATTTCAAACAGACTTATTTACAGCTTGAAAACATTCTGTATTTTTCGCTTTTAAGAAATTTAAAGTCATGAGATTTTCCTTTTAGCCTCTATGACTGTAAGTCATTCAGTACATGTTGTCACAGAAATTGACATCTAAAGTGCAGAGATCTTATCCCTGCCTTCATGCCCCATAAATCACTGAACCGGTGTGACAGTGTGCTGCATTCCACTATCTGTGAACAAATCACCTCATTGGGCCCAAACTGAACATCTGGATCAGGAAGCCTGCAAACTTCCCTGCTCCTAGAACATACACATCACACCTTCAGAACAGTGCTGAGACTGCAGTGAGGGGTCTATTGAAAAGCTGTTTCTCTGCACCGTGTGACACATAACATCTGCAAGTCATCCGACACATTGCAGAATTATATCTCCTAGCTCCTGAGAAGAGTTGCGCCCTGAAGACAAACTGCAGTGATGAATCTCCATAATTGTCTCCCTCTTTCACAGTTGCTCGGAAAGTAGGGACCCTGTTCTCAAGACAAGCAAAAGTAGACACATCTGTTTGGATAAATGGAGCCACAGTGTTCAAACTCTGGGCAGGGGACCATCTCGTATGCCTGATCATCTGACAGAGACATTATTAGGGACAGTGTAGGGCCAGCAGAGGCCCTATTGGATTTGCTTAGTTTCTTAGTTAGTTGCCTTTTGGGGGGCTTTATCACATTCAAAAACTCACTAAACTTCACTAATAATAAAATGCATGTGAAAATTTACATATGAAAACCTGTAGGCATATATAACTCTTCAGATGTATAAAAAAGCCTCTTGGGGGGCGACCGGTCGCACAGTGGTTAGAGCAGCTACCCCATGTAAAGAGGCTGAAGGTCCTCAAGGCAGTGGCCACGGCTTCGACTCCGACCTGCGGGTCTTTGCTGCATGTCTTCTCCTCTCTCTCACCCCATTTACCGTCTGTCCTATAAAATAAAAAGGCTTGAAAAACAAGTGTAGAATATAGAACAAGTTTGATGAAATGAGGCTGAAAACTTTGCCTTTTCGTTGCGCCATGTGACCATGACGTAGTGTGTCGTTAAAGTTAGCCCTTTGGCCATATGATAGGAAGTTGTTGTAACTTGACCATTCTTTGCCAAATTTGCACCAGATTTAACCTACATCTCAATATTGAATCACAAAATAGCACCCCCTAAATTACTGCTCCTATTCCAGGATTGATGCAAATGTATGAAAACTGTGGGTTTTATATATAACACCTCCAGATGCACAAAAAGAGCCCCTTGAAGCAATATCCCAAAGTCAACAAGAAGTCGCCCATTTTTAATTGTATGGCCATTTTCTGACATTTGCACGTGTCATACAGATTTCACCCAATCAACTCAAAAAAAATAGGTCAGTACAATCTAGCGACATGTCTGACCAAACAATACAGAACACTTTTGCTTTGTTTCCTACCATGTCACTGCGGCGTGCCACCAAAATATCACTTTTCAATATAAAACAGGAAGTTGTTGTGACATGACCATACATTGTTGAAACTGAACCAGATTTTTTTATGCACGACTCAAGTCCGGGACTGAACACAACTACTGTACATCTCATTATTCACACAGTCATAGCTCACTACTGGCATGAGCAAAAATGACAAAAATGACATTTCCATTTCGGGTTCTACGCTTGATGTAGGGAAACATATGTTTTGGCATGTTGTATCATGGCAATAGAGGCCAGTTTGTGCTTCTCACCATGAAACAGGAAGTCACTCTAACTTTAACATATATTGTCCAATCCAAACTGCACCGAATTTCCCATCAATGATAAGAAGACGACTACATGTCAATATTGACCAACAGCCACAGCACCACCTACTGGCAACCGGAATTCAGCCTGATGTGACAAACTTCGTCCAATTTACCCACATCAGATGTTCATTGTATGTTCCACACCTGATATAGATAGATAGTTTCAGTTCATAACTAGTAATGTTGGTGAATATGGAGAAGTGTCTGTTTCCCTAGCAACAGTTATAGGGGGATACACATTATTTCAGATTGTATTTGCTGTGATTTTCAGTCTGCCACAACATGTATCCCCTATCTAAAATGCACAGATTATGTCCTACCATAAAGTGTTTAATATTGCACATATTTCATATTTCAATCTCATCCTACGTACATCAAATCTTCAATGCGTGTTTAGAAACGCATGGCCGCAGCTCCTCCAACACACATCGGGTGTGAGGGCCGGTTCATCGCTGCTTGCAGCCTTAATTTTTTAAGCCAATGTAGTCCTTCAAAATTAGATTGTAAACTACTTCAGCAACATTTTGCAGCAGTAATTTGATAAGTTATGAGTGTTTTGACACATTGACACATTTTTTCCCTTTCTGCAAAATCTTCAAAATCATTGGAATCTATTCTAACTGATAAACAGTAAATTCAAATTGATATTGCTGCCTTCATGCCTCTTGAGGCTCAGTGTTTTATAATTATAAGATAGGTTCTTGGTAAAACATCACTTATTGTATAGAAAGCCACTACCAGTAGCCAAAGCAAGAACACTGACCTGAAATAACAGTCATTAAAAGATACCCTGGGGAGTTTGTGACCTCTAGTAGCACTATGAGGCAGTTTTTTTGTTTTTTTTTAGAGTTAGGCCTTGTTTTATTTGTCTTATGCGCACACACACAATGCACATGCACTTGTGTGTGCATGAGGTTGATGCTATAAATTTTCCAATGGTGTCGCATTATTCCACTAAAGCAGACGTGTGAAATCACCCAAGATATACCCCAATGGGCCAACAAAGGCCACGAACAATAACAAGTAAACATGTAACATGGTAAACTGTATTTTCAATATTTAAAAATATTCTCAGTTCTTTGCTTGGTTCCCCCACCATCCACCATGACCTCCTCCCTTTGACTTCTCTGCATTAGTATAACATATCATCTCCTTGACTGGAAAAACACAACATTGCTAGTGAACACAGTACAGGCTACAATTATGTTTCCTCTATGATAATTCAGTGTTAAGAGTCTTACCATGTATCTACTGTAAGATGAACCTGGATGCAATGCTCCAGACCATAACCAAGGGGTGTATCAGTGGGTTACATCTGTTTTAAATCTCTGTGTTTTGTTGCATGTGTAATAGCAACCTTGTTTCCAATAAATCACACCTAATGCATCTAATTTATAAGTGCAATTTATATTCATTGGCAATGTTTTGTTGGATGCTCTTACAGTGTAGTGAAAGATATGTAGAGGAAAAGGCCAGCATGGACATCCGCATATAATTAACCAAAGGTTCCTTAAAAAACTATACAATGACTGATTTTTGTTTCTTACTATAAACTAATTAGGTTATCAAATGTTTTCAACATCTTAATGGCGTCAATTTGCAGATTATATTTTCAATCTGCATCTCTTTCTCTCTCTCTCTAACATCAATTCATTTTTGCCCAAATATGTCCTCTTGAAAACCAATAGCTAAATAACAACATAACACAAATTCAGTGATTGAGTTGAACAATGGCTCAAAATTCGTCTTAGTCTTGATCAGGATTATGATGACACGTGAAGAAGAAGAATTCAATTTTCACTCCATTATTATTTTTTCATGTTACACACACAGGCCTGAAATACACACACATGCACAGACAGGACCTATATACATGCAATTAATGGAGAGATGTTAGAGCGAGGGGGCTGCCAGTGACCGGCGCCCCGAGCAGTTGGGGGTTCAGTGCCTTGCTCAACAGCACCTCGTCAGTGCCCAGGAGTTGAACTTGCACCTCTCCTGCCACCAGTCCAGGCTACATTCATGTCTGACTCAACTATAAATTGAAAATAGAGCATGCCAAAGTGTTGGCAGGGTGGTAATCTACATGAAACACGTGAATGCTATTGAAATCATGTAGAATCTTTGATATGGATTTTGTGTGGAGGTTCACTGCCTAACTTTAGAGCCGATCAATCAGCATTCATCAGGCCAATGTGAGAAGCGCCTGGCGTGTGAGAGTAATGTGTGCCGGGGCGCCAATGTGCTTTCAATCCTCATTTCACTTCACAGCTCTCTACATGTTGGCTCAGCGTTACACAGTTTGGATTTCATTCCTCCCTCTACCCCCACTCCAACTTAGACAGACTGGATTGGGGGTAGGATAAAACCACATGTCCTTGATGTTAATATTTTCAAATAAAACATCTCTATCACATTTTAATGAATCCACGGAAGTTTAAAATATAAATCTTCTTTTCAAGTATATTGTTGCATTAAGCACAATGCATCCAATTAGCAAGGTTTTGGACAAGACATCGATAGCTTTAAGGGCACTTAAAATGGCAAATGAAAGAGAAATTATAATAAATATGAAACTGTAAAAGTAGTTTGTTGTCAAAATGCAGACTTTCATAAAAAGTCCAGACAATACCAAGAACATATCTGTTTGCTCTTGGTATTTTTGAATCAACTCTTTGGTACTCTTACAGTGTTGTCACACCTATAGTTTGTTTGTTCCGGTACAAAAACTTTAACTTGGAGTGTTTTCCCCCTTGGTTCGAGTAAAATCCAAGCAAACCAAAATAATACTTATGGCTGACTAGTTAGCTGTTTAGTGTAACTTAAATCTGGAAACAAACTGTTACAAAGTGACTTGCAATAAGTGCCTATGTACATTTAACCGCTGTAGAAACAAATATGCGTCGTAAAAACACAACTAGTAGTAGCTCCTCTCACTTCACAGCCCAATAACTGTGTGTGTGTGTGTGTGTGTGTAGGTCATGTGTATGTGTTGAATAACTTTCCCAGTATTAATCCTTCCCACTAGCCACCAGCTAATGCTAATCAATTATTACATGCTCATTTATTTTTGTCTCTCATAGATTAGGCCTTACCCAGGCAGGCCAAAGTTCGATTTGGCAAAGTAAAAAATTTGCCTGACTGAATACAGAATAGACCAACTAAGACTTAAAATACAGTATGGACACAAAAGAATGACGCAATCATTGAAGGATTGTTTACATACAGTGCCTTGCAAAAGTATTCACCCCCTTGGCATTTTCACGTTTTGCTGCCTTTCAACCTGGAATTAACGTGGATGGTTTTAGTATTTGCATCATTTAATTTACTGAGCATGCTGAAAACTTTGAAGATGTATTTATTTTTATATTGTGAGGCAAACAACAAATAGGACAAAATACCAGAAAAAAGTCAATGTGCATAACGATTCACCCCCTTTTGCGGCAATCACAGCTCCAAGTCACTTTGGATAAGTCTCTATGAGCTTTCCTCATCTTACCACTGGGATTTTTGCCCATTCCTACTTGCAAAACTGCTCCAGCTCCTTCAAGATGCACGGTTTGCGCTTGTGAACAGCAATCTTTAAGTCTGGCCACAGATATTTTTTCTATTGGATTGAGGTCTGGGCTTTGACTATGCCATTCCAACACATTTCCATGTTTCCCCTTAAACCACTCAAGTGTTGCCTTAGCAGTGTGTTTGGGGTCATTGACCTGTTGGAAGGTGAACCTCGGCCCTAGCCTTAAATCAGGCACAGAGTGGTACATGTTTTGCTCAAGAATATCCCTGTATTTAACACCATCCATCTTTCCCTCAACTCTGATGAGTTCCCCAGTCTCGGCTGCTGAAAAACATGCCCACAGCATGATGCTGCCACCACCATGTTTCACTGTGGGGATAGTGTTCTTTGGGTGATGTGATGTGTTGGATTTGCGACAGACAGCGTTGTCTTTGAAAGTTCAATTTTAGTCTCATCTGACCAGAGCACCTTCCCCCTTACATTTTGGGAGTCTCCCACATGCCTTTTCGCAAACTCAAAACGTGCCATTTTGTTTTTTGCTGAAAGTAATGGCTTTCCTCTGGCCACTCTGCCATGAAGCCAAACTCTATGGAGCATACGGCTTATTGTCATCCTATGTACAGATACTCCAGTCTCTGCTGTGGAACTCTGCAGCTCCTCCAGGGGTACCTTAGGTCTCTGTACTGCCTCTCTGATTAATGCCCTCCTTGCCTGATCCATGAGTTTTGCTGGGCGACCGTCTCTTTGCAGGTTTGCTTTTGTGCCATGTTCTTTCCATTTGGTTATGGTAGATTTGATGGTGCTCCTGGGGATCATCAAAGATTTGGATATTTTCTTATAACCTAACCCTGACTTGTACTTCTCAACAACATTGTCCCTTACTTGTTTGGAGAATTCCTTGGTCTTCATGGCAGTGTTGGGTTTGGTTTGGATATGCACTGACAGATCATGTGACACTTAGATTGTACAAAGGTGGATATTATTTCACTAATTATGTAACTTCTGAAGGTAACTGGTTGCACCAGAGCTTTTTATGGGCTACATAACAAAGGGGGTGAATAAATATGCACATGAGAATTTTCCGTTTTTTATTTTTAATAAATAGTTTAATGTATATATTTGTCTCATTTCACCTTGCCAACTTAGATTATTGTGTTCTGATCCATCACAAAAAAAAAACATATATCTAAAGGCTGTAATGTAACAAAAAAGGTAAAAAGCCAAGGGGGGTGAATACTTTTGCAAGGCACTGTATATGAAGAAAATGAATCTGGCAGGATGATGAGCAACTTACAGGTGTCTGCTTTGGCAATATTGTCATTCTTTAAAACATCCATGCCGATAAAGCTCATTTTGAATTGAACTGTTGCCAAATTATCTCATCCCCAACATGGAGAAATGGATGAGGAGAGGGAGTGAGATACCTTTTGGCAAGAGAGAGAGAGAGAGAGAGAGACATTTTTTTTAGGAGATTATCCAATGACGTCCAACAAAAACTGGAAATGTAGACATGTGCCTTCTTTAATATGACACTTAAACACTACAAACATACACTCAGAATAAAAAAAGACACAATAGACACACAGACAAAAATTGAGGGGAACACTCAATTACCCACTTTATCCACAATTCTGTGTGGAGTTTGCATGTTCTCCCCGTGTCTGCGTGGGTTTTCTCCGGGTTCTCCGGTTTCCTCCCACAGTCCAAAGACGTGCAGGTGTTCGGTTCATTGATGACTCTAAAATTGCCCGTAGGTGTGAATGTGAGTGTGAATGTTTATTTTTCTTTATGTGCCCTGTGATAGACTGGCATCCTGTCCAGGGTGGACCCCGCCTTATGCCTAATGTCAGCTGGGATCAGCTCTAGCCCAACCCCCCGCAACCCCAGATAGGTACAAGTGGTTGAAGATGGATGGATGGATGGATGGATGGACAAACCAATTCTGAGAAAAATGACAAAAATCTGTATGGGTCATGAGGGTCAGCCTTTTTCAAAAGCCGCTATGTGATTTAAAAAATTATACTGACCCAAATCAAAACCCATCAATAACAAAATTAAATGAACTAGAATTGGCAATGAAAGAAAATCAGAAAACACTACATTCCAATTGGCTATCCTGAAACGCTTCAATTTAATCCAGAGTGTTGATACTTTCCTGACTCATCACACCAATTTTCAAAACTAGAGATGGAATTCAACCAAAATGATTACAGCAATTTGGATTTGTACCGAACCACCACACTTCAGATCATATTTACACGGTATACACCTTGACTGATAAACATGTTGACCAAAACAAAAAACAATCTTTGAATGTTTTATAGATTTCAAGTTTGATTACATTTGGTACAGGCCTATTTCACAAAAGTTATTGAATCTGGTGTAGGGGTAAAACATATGCTATAATTGAATCAGTGTACACAAACAGTAATTGTAGTGTAACAATTGGCAACAAACATTTCACTTTAGAAGTGTAGTGCGTGACAAGGCTGCTGAATGAATCAGACTCTATTCTGCATCTATATTAATAAACTGGCCATCATCCTAGAGAAATCAGCAGCACCTGGCCTCACTCTACAAGACTCCAAGATCAAATATCTTCTCTATGCAGATCTCCTACAAAACAGGGTTTAAAGCAGAACCTGCTCTGGAGCAGTAAACAGGAAAAAGACTGACAATGATTTTTCAAAAAAGATTCAGATCTCAGAGAAACACATAGTTTACATGAGGAATACATAAATTAGATAATTTTAAAGATTACAATTATTTAGTATTGGAAACAGTCAAACAAAATATAACACAACAGAAACACAAAACAAAATCACAAAGAAAATATCTATCTATCTGGCCCCTAAGAATGAGGCAGATTACCTGACCAGAGTGAGTGACAAGAAACAAAGAACTACCTTGACAAAGTATACAGACTCTGTGAGCAGAGCCTGGCCACCGAGACAGGCTGATACAAACAATCATGGCTCTGGAAAGAGAATCTCTACAAGAGCTCATGAGAGAAAATACAGAATTTTAATTATGTTATGTAGGTGAAAAAAGTCAGTGTTTTGATTTATTTTAATAAGACCTTAGTGGAATTTGTGATTAGATTGTTTTTAAAACAGTCTCCAAGGTCAATATTGAATTCTGAACCTCAGTTTGTGAGCCAACATTGATGAATAGTACTTGAAGTGCTTGGATAAAAATTGAAATTTTCATAACTCAACTTCAGCTTCTTAATAGCCATCATCTCGGTCTTTTGGCAGGGTTGTATTCTGAACTGCTGTTTCCAAAATCATTTATGAGTAGAGAGTCTCTTCAGCAAATATAACCAAAAGTATTTATCTGCATGTCCAAATATTTCTGTGCTTAATTTGTGCTCAATAAGTAGAGACTGATTGCAATCATTAAACATATTTGTTATCTCTATTGTTTGAGAGAAAGAAAATATATGTGCATGGTTTATGAAGTTAAATTTATTTCAGAATTGTTTTTAAAACCCAAAATATGTTCTTGGTCAATTTGATCAGAGAGATACCACAGGGTCCCAAAAGTCAAGACCATACAAGAGTTAATCAGAGCATTACCTCGTCATCTTACATCAGAATCAGAATCAGGTTTATTGCCAGGCACTTTTCATTGCAAGGAATTTGACTTGATTTGACAGCGCCTACATAAATATAAACATGAACACAAGCAAACTAAACATATGGCATTGAATTATATACATAAAATATGAGTGACTGTATTTGTATGACCAGTGCAGGTGGTAGTGTGCAAGTTAAAGTGTCCAGTGAAAAGGGGGGGGGGGGGGTGTTAATATAACACCTGTGATTTGGGTACGTTAATATAACGTATGAGTTCCAGATGTCGTTAATATAACGAATGACCGTTAAGTGTCTCATGACCCCACAATAACATATTTCAGGTGTCTGCTATACTTTAGCCAGGCCGAGACGATACAGTCAACCACTATTTGTCCAGCCAGTTCCCTAAATGACCTCCATGTTTGCAGCCGCTGGGATTGCTGGGGGATTTGTTGATGCAATTGCCAGGCCTCCATGGGAATATGCTATTTAGCTAACTTTGTTAGATAAGGTTTGCTAAGAAGGCAAACACAAGTACACACCTCCCAATATACATTTGGTTTCAGCCAAGAAATTTGATTTCTGGTGACAACTGCTGTGACGTAGCAGCCTGCCAGCAGGTGCTCCGGGCTCCATGCCCACTCTCTGAACTGGCCACAGAGGAATACCTGTCAGGGCTGGTTACAGGCGTTGCTATCTAGCTCCGGCACTCTCAGTTTATTTGGGAGCTCAGCAGAAGCAGATTCTGAATTTGTGTGTATGTGTGCAGAGAATGTGTCAGGAAGTGGAGGCTACACACAATGAAACAGGATAAACGTAGTCACTCAGGGAGGACCACCTTCTCAGAGCTTGCTGCGCAGATGCGTGTTGCAAATTATAGACATGAATTGGCCTCTATTCCAAGAGCAAAAACACGTCTCATATGTCTTTTATACCCCCACGACTTGAGAAATGCAGGAATGCGGCAGTGTTCTTGATTTCTCACTGAAGAGGAGCATGTGCCTTTGGCATAACACTTTTAAAATGCTTAAGTGCTGTGTTGAGTATGCACACAGGAATACTCTGGCACTGCAGGTATGTGTACAGAGTACTTCAATACAGTTCTGCCTGAATCAACAACAAAGTAACACAAGCTTTGCTGCAGAATATAAAAAAGATGGAAAAAGTAAGTATGTAATAGGGACTGGGCTGTGCAGATGTGAGATAAACTTGCATTAAATAGAGGATCGTCTGCATCAATGGAGGTTGTAGAATCTGACCAGATGATGACCTACACATATCTAGGCTGCCTCCCTCCTTACACTGTGAATTAACAAAGTTTATATTAAATGTCGGCTCTGTTTTAAAACACATATCTTGCATTTAGTTTGGCTGCTCTACATTGTGCTGCATTATTCTTGTCTAACAGCGATGATCTCTCAGAATTGGCAATATGGCAGTGGGCTTTCCAATAACGGGTGATGAGTGATGTGTCGTGTGTAAATTGTTCCACATTGAATCAGACTTATTGATTTCTGAGTGTTGGCACCGGGTTCTTTTGAGCTCTATGCTTCTGCTGTAAAATTATTACTTTTTCATCATCTCATTGATATTTCATTATTATTGTATTTCCCCTTCCCTCTTTCCTTCTATACAAACTTCTACTGCCAACTGCCCTTCTGAAAAGCAATTATGCTATGGGTGTCTATCATTTCCTTCTTATGAATCTGTCCATGTGCCAGAGCTCCACTACAGTGATGTTATATTCAAACTGTAAATGGCAGTTCCACCTTTTCACTTGAGCTTTTCCTGTGTGCTCTGTGAGTTGCTTTTGAGCTTTGGTGCTTCGTACATTAGCCATGCACTGACACTTCTTGTTTTTGCCACATCTTCAATGCCCAATGATGTGTTTACTACCATATGATCCTGCTTATACAGAATAATGAATAAGCCTTTAAGGTCTTTGCTGAGGTAAACATTAAGATCTATCACCGTCATTGTTTAAATCCAAAAGGTAGGTTGGAAAAATCCACATTTTTAAAGAATACCTATTATTTTTTATTTCTGCCTATGGAATCATCAGTACAACAACATCTGCAACAATATACATAATTATAACAATGACAGAAGGATAGGAAAGCCTTTGTCATTGTACAAGGTACAGTAAAACGAAATTAAGGGTTCTCCCACAGAGCCACTGTGCACCACAGTTAAACAACAACATGTAAAAGTTAAAAACAGTGCAAAAGACATTTTTAAATACAAGGTATATACACACTCAAAACATTTTTTATCATAAACTGTACATTCAAAAGAAAAGGTGCTGTGCTATAAGGTGCTTGAAGTGGGAGGAGGTAGACTGTATTGTTCTTGGGTGGAAGAATACACTATGTTGAAAATGACTTGGAAAATACATCAGAATATCATGAAACAAAATGGGAAAATGAAGCAGAAGAAAGCTGAGTGCAGTGTAAAAAAACAAACACTTGTAGTCTGTCTTCAGAGGGAAGCTGGTAGTAGATTGTCCCATCTGGAGGTGTGGTAGGAGGCGTGTTGACTTGACAAGAGTGTTTGATATGTAAGTGGGGGGAAGGGAGCCTGCTGAACTGCACAGCAGCATCACATCACGTTAGGTAAAATGAGAAAAAGTGCTGGGTCAAAAACAAGGCAAGATTTGTAAAAATGATCAAGGCTCAATTTTGACTTTGTCTTCTTTAGGTGAATGACCCATCAAATTGATATTAGTGGGACGCATTAGCACTAGTAAAATTGTTAAATGTCAAGTAAAATAACTGGAGGGAAACAACTGTGAGGAACCAGGTACCACATTTCACTTCAACAAGAGCAAACATGCTGCATCTAGAGAAAGCTGAACAGATCAATGTGATTATTTTTGGTATTCTTTGGCATAGTGATACTGCAATCTGTGGGGCAGGACCGGTAAATGAGACATAGGGGCATCACAGTGGGGCAGCTATGGCTCCGGAAGTAGAAGGGGTCGTACATTGGTGGTTCGATCCTGGTTCCCACTGGTTACAGATTAAAGTGTGCTGAGGAAAACACTAAAACCAAAATTGCTCCCCCTGGCAACTATCTCTCTGTGTGTGAATTGGAGTCACCCTGTGCTTTGTCCTGCTAAGGTAGAAAAGTGCTATATAAGTGCAGCTCATTTACCACTGCAGGAGAGAAGTGACCAGTGGAAAATGTGTAGGAACCAAAGGTGAATAAATCAGATTTATTTAGACAAAGATGCTTTTAGGCTAGCATTGCAATCAATATTCTGATACATTCAGACAGCAGATCTACAAGGTCGTTATGAGATGGTGGAAAGATGTACAAAGGAGAGAAATAAAGAAGTCTGACCATTGCTCATAAAGCAAACAACTTAGGCCCCGGCCACAAGACAACGCATTTTCCTATAAACACACATTTTTATTACCAGTTAGGCCATTCACACACATAGCCGGCGTTATCAGAGCCTGAAAACAGTCTTTTCTGTAACCAGGTCCCCGAGTGAAATCTTCCCACTCTGGGACCCGGTTTCAAGAGATACTGTTTTCAGGCTCCGATAACGGTCTGCGTGTGGATAGTCGTACTGCAGGTCTTAACGCGGAATTCCTATTTATTGCTCAAATACGATTTTTTGTTTGGCTGTTCAAGTATGTCTTTAAATGTGGCCTGTCTGTGTGAGCAGCTCACGCTCCTGAAGTGACCCGCATGCGCACTTGAATGTTGATGACGTCAAGCCAATACGCCGTTTACAGAAGCGAATATTTAAGGACTTAATGGCTTAATGCTTAAAAAAAGTGTGTGGCGGCAGCCCAAATACTAATGAGGTCTAAAACTTCACTATCCCTCCCCTGGCATAATTTTGGTTCTACATAAAATGATAACAGTTTATAAAAACATAATTTATGTGGGGGGCTATAAATTCTGTTCAGCTTTAGAAAGAGGACGTGACAATATAAGGTTTGGGAATGAATTGCATAAATGAGCATGTTGTGTCAATTTTATTGACGCCACATTACAGGAATTGTGGCTATTAAAGGCCACAGAATTAGAAAAAATCTCCTCTCGCTGCCATGTGTGAAATTAGCTTGAACAGCATTAATCAAAATATACCCATAGCATGTGTCTTTCAGTAGCATGTAAAGCGGAGGACTAACAGGGTAATCCAACTTCAGCATATGCTGCTGATGTTTGCGTAAAAGGAAAGCTGTGTGTGTCTCTGCCTCTCCATTTTTCCGTCTACAGCACAGGACTTTCGCACTGTCCTAACAGCGTCCAGTCTAAACGAGGTGAACGAATTGGCCACTATGCCAAATGGACACATAAAAAGGAGACATTAATGGACTGAAGAGCGGCATAAATCTCCCAGCGGAGCCTTCTACTCCAATGCCTGTGTAAGCAGGCCGACGTCGAAGGACGACAAAGACGCCCCAGGTGAGGCATATATCTCTGGCATCTAATTATACTGACTGTAAATGGCAATGGCATCCCACATCCCACATGGTAAGAGGGAATATACAATTATTTCTCCATTTATATGAAGAGTGTTGCAAGAAAATATCCTCTGTGTGCTTTTTTAAGATTATTTGACATGGCATTTCTGCATTATTAAAAAGTTGAGGCAGGAACCTTATGGAGGTCTTGCTCTGGTATCTGTTGCATTTCAGCATCACTGATACATATTTATCTAGATATATAACGTGCATCCTAATAAGACATGCAATATATATATCCACAGCAGATATCCTGGTATAAGACAAGGGGCAAGATCATTCCAGGCACTATGAAAGAAAGTATTTTACCCTCACTACTCATCCACGCAGAAAAATGCCCAACAGGTGCTCAATAGGCCCATTTGTACTGCAGGGAAAATGTTGACGATGTGCTTGTCATCAAATGTCCCTTGTCGTCGAGCAGAACAGTAAACAGTAAAGGAGTAAATGAGATCCACATTTTAAAAGTGAATCATTCAAGCGTTTATATGACTGATTGCACACAGTATGAATAAATTATGGTACTACTTAACCAAATGCAGGTGCCATGAGTACATCTTTATTTCAGTCTGGATCTAAAAGAGACTTTGAGAAGGAGAACTAATACACAGCAATACCACAAAAAATAATGAATTTCTGCTTTTGGTGCAATCCCTTGGTAATTGTTAGAGCACAGTGGAGTCCAATCATGTGCTGTGGACAGAGAGAGTTTCCAAACAACCATGACACCAGGTGATTTCACTGATTGGTTGCTCCCTTGAAGATGATGCAGTTTAATCAGGGAAAAGCAACAGCAGCTGATGTGCTCCGTTGAAAGAAAACGAAAAACAGAATATTGTAGAATAAAAAAAAGATGTCGACCACAAAAGGATTCAAAGATATTGTACAAAGCATCAACATATCAAATAATCAAAAGAAGCCAACATACCTCAATTTGAGTGTATATATGTAAACTGGTTCAACAAGGCCATGTACGTATATAATGGCTGTACTCCCTTTAGCTGTGTCAATGTGTAGCAGTAAATGCTATGTACTATAAATATGCTAAAATGGAATGCAAGACGCCTCAAACAGCTGCACATGATGTTACAAAAGTTCTAATGGGTTGTCTTTTTGTATAAAAAATACTTGTGTTTCTAAGGGCCTATTCTTCTCCACTCCTACAATTGTCTCCTGTCCTTCACCCGACTCACTGCCACCAACAGTAATAGCTTTCATATCTGAAGGTCACTGCCATCATGCATAATTTTAAAAGTAACGAGAGCTTGAATAAAAGCTACCCCGAGCAAAATTTCTGACAAATTTCTCTCAAGTGGGTGCTAAGCAGCAGTGAGTACATAATTCTCTGTAATACAGATCTCCATTAATAAAACAGAGTGCATTACTGCTAATCAGGAGGGATAGAGATTCTAAATGATTGAGCTGCACAGCAATGTGCCACCCATTGGAACAAGAATGAAAAACTCAAATCAGCATATAACAATATGTATCATGTTATAGCATGTTGTCTAGTAATTTCAAGAGTACATATTCTTTATGAAATGACCACATGGTAAAGCCATTTTTTGTATACTTCTGTGAATTAAGTATAAAAACATATTAAACATGCCGAATATTTTTCGACTTAAGTGCAAAATATGAACTCAAAATATTTCACATCACATTTTTCTGAAAGATTAAAGTTAGTATGTACTTGTTATTGACAATTTAGATGACACTGTGTACCACAACATCCATGGTACCAAAATGTCATCCAGCCCCACTTTAAGGAAGTAAATGTATGAATAAATGGAGTAAAAAGAGTTGTAGACAATAGAAAGTGTCATCAGATAATCATTATGAATTTGTGACTACAAAAAGGCCATGAAACACAAAAGGTCACAACAGTTAGAGCAATTTTAAAGTGCTTTGTCTCCAACAAATGTCATATTAGTATATATATAACATTGGGTTCAGCATATAGATGCGGCAATATGTGTTGTTTGATGTCAAATCAACTTGAAATATGCCACTTGAACTTGCTAGTTATAATAAAAATTTCTGTCACACCACCACCTCATGCAAAGGCAGATGAAGTGGTGGGGCATCGAACACTTTTTCAAACAGGATTTTGAAGAAGCCTGACAGGAAACTGGAGTGCAGAAACTGTGGCATTTATTAACAAAAGAAAAACCTAACGCAAGCTGCTACCTCTCTCTCCACTCTAATGAAGGCACTTCTCAGGCTCACCTAACTGGAACCTATTACCTACACAGGTAAGTATAGGGTGAGATGAAACTGAAAAAGTAACATTTAACACTTGATCCGGAAAATACATTTGATTCATATAGAGCAGTTAATGTAAATTAGCACTCTTAGAGCGTGCTCACATTGTCCTTTTGGCCGCGGCCAAAACCGGTTTTTCAGCTAAGGTCTAGTACCTTTAAGCCATGTGAGTGCACCCGCTCCGCGCTCAACTGCGGCCAGCGGACCGTCCACGGCCCGCTTGAAAGAGGTGGGCTTTAGCGGAGCCGTTTGCACATGTATGAGCACGAGCGTGCGCACGTGTACGAGCACGAGCCCTACGGCAGTAGCGTTATGTCCGCCTGTTCGGACATGTAAATAGAAGGACGGACCATGTGCGGACATTTAACAACAACAACAATGGCGGTGAAAGGTTCACGTTGGTGTGGTGCGGAGGTGGAGTGTTTACTGCAGATTTGGTCGGATGAAAATATTCAAAAACAGTCGACAAGACGCACAAAAACTCAGACGTCTGTGGAAAGATTTGTAAACAAAGCCACACACACGCGATCAATGCGTGTGACGTGTTACGGCGTGATGGCGTATGGACAGCAAGAAGCATTGGCCGGCCCTGGCAGTGTGAGTACAAACGGGGCTGGGGCGCGGGGGGACAAGTACCCTAAAGTCCGGGTCTCGGTCCGGGAGGTCAGTGTGAGCACGCTCTTAATGTTTGGGACAGGGCCTAGTGAAAATTGATAACGGTGGCCTTTTCCTAATCCCTTTGCCGCTAATTTGTGGGTAATCCTGATAAAAAAAGCTGTATTTCAAATAATGTTAGCTTTATGTCGTTTGGGCTCATCTACAATTTTGTGTTTTTGAAAGATCCCATTTTTGCAACAAAACATCTTTGGCATGCAGAATCTCTAACAATACAGGTCAAAAGTTAAGGCTTATCCAATTTCATCTGCATGTTCTGCCACCCACTAAACACATTTTGGAGTTGACTTTTTCAGAGGAGGGAGGACTAGGTTTCTGGATTAGATACTACTTTTAGTTTCTTAGCTCTTTATGCAGTTACCATTGTTCTGGGGAAACGCATCATTCAGCGGATTTCAGCAAATCTGTGATGCTCTGTTCCATGAGGACACTTTTCATCTGAACACAATGCCCACATTGCCATGACACATACCTAGATTAAAATGGGTAAAGTATCCCTTTTATTGAGCACCAGTAACTCTAAAATATCCTGTCATTGGTGCTTCCCAAATATGACTGTATCTGTGCAACTGGTACTCTGTACTTTGTGGCATTTTGTCAGCCACTGAGCACAGAGAGGAGAATGACCTCTTTTGTTGCACCCAAGAGGAGGTCTAATCAGACTAGTTAAGTGAAATCACCTGTGTGGATGGCCCATTGGTGTGTAGGAGCAATCACAAATGGCAGTTCTCGCACTGCTTTTCAGAAATGTCCGCTGGAAGAAAGTATCCATATCCTCAGTTATTTTCTGATTTAGTTCAGCCTTCAAAGCAACAACATGAACAAAAAACCTAAAAATGCCACAATAAGCAAATTAGTTTCAATGATATTTAAGTCTAAGAGACTGCTGCTCACGGCTGTGCTTTATTGTTCAGCTTTCTGCCTCTGTTTCCTTTTACTTAACCTTCATTAAATTGCTATTGTGTATGGTGTGTTGTGACATTTTGATACATTGCACTATTATTCAAAAGATGTGTGATGAACCATAATGAGGCCTGTATATGAAGAGCTCTTTTCCAAAACGAGATAAAAGCCAAATTTAAAAAAAATGGGTTTGAGCCACTTTGCTGTATACAGAACCTATTCACTGCTTCATCAATGTTTCATGACAAATCGCTATATTTCCTTGTTTAAAATGGTCCGCAAGATGCAGTTCCTTTCCAAACCGCGACCAGCGCCAAACCTATTTTGAGCCTAAATGCGATACGTCCTCTCGACCAATCAGAATTCAGTGAGCGTTCTATGCGATCCAACATGGCGGCGCTCTGAAGCGGGAGATTTTTCTGTTTGGTCCGTTCTTTCAACATGTTCAGACTGAGCCAATAAACCATTTTGACAAGATAAATTGAATATTAACCAAATGTGTGGGTCTGGGTAAAAAATGTAATTTTCCTGAAAACTATTAAAATGGATTTATAGCGTTTTGGAAAAGAGCTCCTCATATGGTAAGTTAAAGATGGACACAGCAAAAATGTCTTTAGCTTTATTTAAAAGCTTTATGGTCATTTTCAGGTTGCTGAGACATCTAAAGGGAATATTCTACCACAATCTGTCAATTTGAGAGCCATAGAGATGGTGATTAAACTCGAGTATAAAGTTAGAAATTATATGGAATTGAACTTTAAATGAGAATGCGGAACCTTTTGTAACATACAAATAACTCTTAATTTTTTGACATCCGTCATCCAGTTTGGCGATACAGACGTTATGTGGCTTGCAAGATGTGCTTTATATGTGATGGACCAACTGAACTAGTATTTGTACTGGGTAGACAAGCTTTGGGAATCTCAGCCAGTCTGATGATGTAAGAAAATAAGCTCCCCCATACAGGCCTATAGATATTCTTCAATGTTTGCTTAAAGTTCAATCATTAAAATTGTATTATCTGCTCCCATTTTGTGCCTGAAAGGAGTTCGGCAGCTATGTTTAACTTCCGCAAAAGAACATTAACAAAGCAGCTGGGAGTTGAAGTCTGTAGGGGAGTTTACAAATAATATCCATAAATGAGGAAGTAACTATCAGAAGTACTTAAAGCAACAACGACAGCTGACAAAGAGTGACAAAGTCGGAGAGGGATGCGACTGACAGCCGTTGGTGAGCTACAGTTTTGACTCAGTCCTCATGAGCGACTCGACACTTCCACTCAGTGATTTATTCCGTCTCAAATGATGCAGAAAATTACTTTGACAGCCCCCGTGTTTAATGCTTGTTTGTTGAAAGTGCTGCTGTTTTGAAATGCAGTCATGATGAGAAGTTTGTGGTACCAGGTAAGTATTAATTTTAATAGTTTGAATCATATTTCCGTTTACAGTACAAACAAAATGTACTTTTCAAACAAATACTATACATCTGTCCTTTTTCTGATACATTATTTAATGATGATTATATTTTGATAATTTACATGGTGTTTATGGTCTTACAGCAAAACTGAATGTCTCTCCAATTGCTTACTCACCTTAATTTTATTGTGTCCAATACATTCTGATGCTACTGCTTTAAATATGAAACTAATTTCTTATCATTTCTTATGAATAAAAACTATGTATTGCCATACATTTCATATTTTCGGGCACTGGGTTGGACATCTCAATAACTAAGTGTGAAGTGTGAGATCCAAAATATGAAATGTGGAATAATGGAAAACACCCACTATCGTCTGAGGAAAATTTAGCTTTTCATTTTGTATTTGTGTTCATGTGCACATATCTGTTTATAGAAGAAGAATTACTTTTATTAATCCCGCAAGGGAAATTCAATTTTTTCACTATTTCATTACTATTATTCATGTTACAAACACACAGGCCCGAAATACACACACATGCACAAACAGGACCTATATACATGCAATTAATGGAGAGATGTCAGAGCGAGGGGGCTGCCAATGGATCAATAGCACCTCAGCAGTGCCCACCAGTCCGTACTTCATTCATGGTCCACTAATGAACTCGAACCGGCAACCATCAGTTTCCCAGCCGAGTCACCTATGGACTGAGCTACTGCTGCCCCATAGTGACATTGTCTCTCAACTCCAACTCTATTCTTCTGCTCAAGTTTCTAATCGGACCTTAAATAATGACTGCTGCTCAGAAGAGGAAGAATCTACACTGAAAAGCCTAAAATATTAGCAGGCTAGTTTGTCTTCAGATAGAAAGAAGATGGGTACAATCATTTTCAATAAGCTCTTCTCTAGGCAGGGAAGGGAAAGTGCTATTTTGGGGTACATCTATGGAAAGGTATTTTTATATATATATGTGTGTGTGTGTAATCGTTCCATGAGAAAAATGTTTTTTTAATACAAAGCAGTTCATCATTCGTTCATTCATTCATTCATCTTCAACCGCTTGTCTCTGTCAGGGTCGCGGGGGGGTGGAGCCGATCCCAGCTGACATCGGGCGTGAGGCGGGGTCCACCCTGGACAGGACGCGAGTCGATTATGTTCATTTCTTGCTTGACCACTAAGTGACCCCAGATGCAACTCCAACCAACCTTTTACTTTATCCTTTTCTTTCTATTTTGCATCATGTATTTGTTAAAGCTCTTTTTTTTCCATTAGAAAATTAATATTATCATTATTTATACTAGTTTTAATTAATGTGGAGAGTACATATCTTAATTCCACCCTCAATTTGATTCCAACTGTTCCCTGAGGCTCAGACACCATATTTTTGGATCACTATTCATCTTTACGTGCCCAAAATGCCGGAACATGGATGTGAGCACTTTTAAAGAATGGAGGTGCTATTATTGGGTACGGTCAGCATGCTCTTTCGCCCTCTTCCCACATGTACCTTAGCCCCATATATGTCCTGACCATTATCGGTCTCAGGGAGTCAGAAGATGCTCCAGCAATTTGCCAGCATGCGCTTTTCCCAGCATGCTTTGGAACGAGTGAAAGGCACAAGGTGGACAAGTCCGCAGAGCCACCATTACATTGAACCTAGGCTTCATGTGGGAGACTCTCTCTCTCTCTCTCTCTCTCTCTCTCTCTCTGTCTCTCTCTCTCTCTCTCTCTCTCTCTCTCTCTCTCTCTCTCTCTCTCTCTCTCTCTCTCTCTCTCTCTCTCTCTCTCTCTCTCTCTCTCTCTCTCTCTCTCTCTCTCTCTCTCTCTCTCTCTCTCTCTCTCTCTCTCTCTCTCGTTCATGTAGTAAAAGGATTGACTGACCTCCGGATGACCTTGGATTGTAACTAGCCTTTGTTATCTAAGACTCTACCATTCCTGTGAAACCCATCATTCAGACTCTTTTCAGCTGCCAGTCAATCCATGCCTTTCTTCTTGGAAAGATGAGACGCATTTGAACTGTTGTACACACATACATGTACTTACAAGTCTTCTTTCACTCCGTCATTAAATAAACTCCCATTTCCACGGACTGTGTGAAAGAAAGCAAAAGGGCTTCTGTGTGTGCGGTGTGCATCATTTATGGGTGGGCTTTGTACATCGTTCTCTCCTATGTTTGACTGCTCTGCTGCTGCAGGATGACAATTCATGTCTAAAGATGATTAATTTAATGAACATGATTGTGGATGGTTCCTGGTCTTAATTAAACAAAGCATGTTACAGAGATCTGAAACCTAGGGGAAAATAATTTCTATAATAACTCGAAATCTGTATAAGCATCATACACATCACATCTGTACTGGTGTAAGGGGTATTTTATTTTAAATAGTTCATTATCATTTCTGAGGATATGCTGGTTGCAGGATATGCCTGTGGACTTCTTCTGTCATTCTAGATAGATTTAAAAAAAATTCTGGCTAAAGGCAGTGCTCATTGGACTTGCAAATCAGTTTTAGTTAGCCTCCCTGCTGTGTGCCAGCAATGTTGACACCACAGATGGCTTTAACTTTTTGGTATTTTAATGGGCATGATATAAAAAAAAAAAATGATGGCATGGTTCCCATTTGAGTCCTTAGCAAATTCCCTCCTCTTAGTTCATCGATGGCTGCTGATGTAAACCCCTGCTTTCCAATGTCAACACAATGCCTGCCAAGTGCCACCTAAACAGGTAGAATTGTGCAGAGCTTGAGAGCCACAGGCTTCATAATTTCTTGTGAGGCACAGGAACTGAATCAGGTGCTTGTCCTTTTTATGGCAACATGCAGGACGCTCCTTCTGATGAATCTTTCTGGAGGCTGCAGGGTGACTTTTAGTGATCATGCAGAGTGTGCTGCTGACACACTCCTGTCCGGTCAAAGGAAGAGATGAAAAATAAGGCCTCCAGTGAGCCACTCTAAACTGTCACCAACACTGTGTGTGACGTGACCGAATGTGAATCTGTGACTCAACTGTTCAAAAAATTAAAATCAAACTTGAGTGAACATGAATGTAAGCAGCAGTGAGAAAGTAATCAGAATGGGAATGGGTCGTATGCCAGTTAGGTTTTCACATACGAGATGTTTTGCCTTGGTGTTTGGTGCGCACAGTGCATACAGCGAAGTACTGCAGCATACATACAGAATAGAAAAGATTCCCGTAAAAAATTTTCAAAAGATACTATACCATTAAAATACTATATAGAATATGCCAAATTAAATAGAATACAATATGTCAACATGTGTGTTAATGCAATGCATACAGTTCCAGGCCCACTGCAGTTCGGAGAGAGTCAAAAAATAGTGGTTACAATCGTTCCTACTCACCTCAGGGTCTTGGAGACGTACAGGTCCTGGGTCAGCAGATTGCAACTAATCACCTTCTCCGCAGAGTAAATATTATGCTGCTGTCTGCTCTGGTGTTTGGCGGTAACAACAGCATGCCAGCCGGTGATGGAGGAGAAGAGGATGGACTCGACAATGGCAGTGTAGAAATGAACCAGGATCATCTTTTGCAGGTAAAACTTTTTCAGGAAGAACATCCTCTGTCAAAGCTTTGTGGTGAGGGAGCCGATGTTTAGCTCCCATGTGAGGTCCTGGGAGATGATGGAGCCCAGGAAGCGGAACGACTCCATAGTGTCGACTGGGGAGTCCCACAAGGCGAGGGGTAGGGCTCTTTTCTTCCAGTAATCCATGACAATCTCCACTGTCTTCAGCACGTTACAATGCAAGTTTTTTTTTGTTTTGTCTGCATCAGGTCACTCCTCATCATATGGCATTAATATCTAAGATAGTTAGTTGTTCATCTAGCATAATTAGGTGTTTGTTAATGAGTTAAAAAAATATATAATTCGTTTGTGAATGACAGCAGGTTGGTGGTAATCGGCCATTTTCACTATCACAGGTTGTGCCTTGAAACTTTAAAAAACATATTTAAATAATAGTATGAATTATCTACATATATTTATCATCTTTTTTGCTGTTTAATGAAGTTGATGCCACTTTTTTTCACACTATACCTCAACTAATTCCATTTTTAACAGTCAAAAAAAATATCCAGGGTTGAACAGTAAAGTAAGATCAATTTCAAAGTGGGACTTTATTGAATATTCCATTGATACACATCCTCATCAATCTAGACCTGTAATCCATCACTGTCAAGTAAACAATGCATGCATTCATTTGGAGGAATACATTCCCCTTTTCCTTGCCCCCTCAGGCAATAATTTTAACAACTGTCAGCAAGTTCTAAGAAGCTTTGGTTCGGATCAATCCCCTCTGTAGGAAGGAAGCAATGCACACAAACACTGGCACATATAAAAGCTTGTATCATTTCCATTCTTAAGGTAAGAATAAAATCAACATTACAGCACCTTCTTGCTTTGATAAGCTCCAATCACATGGAATGCATAGAAAATCATTTTACCGTTTACTGTGTACACGTTTATTATAACCTTGGCTAAAGCTATATTGATAATATAGCCTTTTATGATAAAACCATTTTTATTAGAAGCCTTAAAGCCATAAATATTTTTATGGGGCTCTTTGAGGCAAGCTGACAGCCCTGACAAATTAGCACCTTATTAAATTGATATGGCGAACGTGTTGGCAAAGAATAGCCTACTTACACATTTAAGACACCAAGCAACACTAGCATTCATTTGGTCATGTTTCTAGCCACCTGACAAATTTATACTGTACATGGTAATATTGATTTATAGCACTACCTAATGGCAACAGGAAGTTGCAGTAGCTCTACTTCCATGTGCTACTCCTAGCGAGTTGAAGAGAGTGTAGTGTGATCAGGAAAGCCTTAAAACGTGAATGAAGCTTTATTCAGAAGATTGTGATGTTGGGCCGTGATAAAACACTCTTATCTTTGTTTTGGTTCTGTTCTGATCTATAAGAGCAGTTTGAATGAGCATACACATGTGTTTTACAAAATACTGAATATATTGTTTTGATTTAAAAGTAAATTTTTTTTTATTTCACAATTTTCTACTTTGAGCATGTATTGTGATTTATGCGCAACTAAAGGAGGCCTGGGATTGCCTCCACACAGCTCTCACAGATGGTTTGTCAATATGTGAAATGTACCAACATGCATGCGCAGTTTGACCGGCCGTCAAAACAAATCACATCGAAACTCGGAATACAACACAGACAACACACAGAGAGGGAGAGTGACTTCATTCTCCGCTCAGGAGGCCATTACTCCGCTGTATCTTAACATAAAAAATATTTTCTTTCTGCTATATGAATGCTCTAAATATCGAGTACAACTCCTTTCAGTATTGTTTTTAGGAAGTTCAGTTTTGAAACGGCAATAAAATGTTCACAAAGTAGACCAATAATATATATTAATAAGCACTAAAAATGCACTTTTAAACAATTCATTAAATGTTTATGAACTGGTCATGCATACTTAATAGGTGATCTTAAAATAAAGTATAATCAAATCTTGGACAGAGAGGACAGTTGGTTTGAAAGAAGAGTAAAAGAAGCCATCTATGTAAAAGTGGAGAAACCATCGCTAAACAGAGGAGGGGGTCTGAGACACCACTTATCTCCAATTTACAATGCCGCCCTTTCATCCCTTCCCAGGAGATTCAACAATCTAACCTCAAAGGACAACTGTTCACACATGGCCTGGGTGACCCCAACGACTGTCGTTCAGACTCAATAGAGCACTAACGAAGTCGAAACCAACTGCCCACCAATGACTGTCACCCTAACGACAGGCGTGGGCACTTGGAGCACAAAGGGTGTCAGTGACATCATCGGCCTTTTGAGAGGCTAAATACCTGGATCTCCACACCAGATAGTTGGACCAGTCCCAGCCTGGTCAGATGTGTACATGAACTGATGAAGCCTCTTGGATGAGAGGTGAAACGTCTTCCTAGACAAACAACCAGTCCAGTTGTTTTTGACTGAAATTGCTTTGAGGATAATCAAAACTATGAATCAAAGGGTTATTTCTCTATGAGTCTCTGTTGGGTGAGTATAACTTGTTCTCCATGATGTCTGCAGTGCACCTAAGGGAAATGGAAAAATGGTTTGCGAGTGCATGCGCCGTATATGTTGTGTTGTGCATGCTCTCGCGCATGCCGGTGAATTTGTCTGAGTGTTATAAAGCGAATACATCATGCATAAGGGCAAAGCTGCACTCCATATTTCAAAACCTGCAGTGCTCCGGTGGCACTTCACCCGCTGCTCTCTGAGTGGAATAATGAGGAGGAAAGCAGATCAGCTCCCTGTTTTGAAAAGGAATCACCTTTTTAATTTACCATGAGATGTCTCTCATCACAGGGAAAGATTTCCTCCGACGTTTTTCTGCTTCATTTGCACTCCGCTGTGTTTTTTCGTCAAGCTCATCAGTTTTTGCCCATGTCAAAGCTCTTCCTTTTTAATGGATTTCCAGCTAACAGATTTTCTATTTACGATAAGAGGATGCTCTTAGTCTTTAAAAGCCCAATTGAATGTTGATGGGAGCGGCTTTATTCCAAACATGTTTAGTATAGAGTATTTTTGCATCCTCTTTGCCCTCATTTTACTTTGTGAATGATTTGCCTTTTGAGTAGAATGTGATATAGAATCTAGAAAGAAATATAAGCATTGTGACTGAATGTCAAGCAGCTGGTAAAATACTTTAATTCAATATTGTAAAGTTAAAAACAGTTTTATACACTGTCCAACAGTAAATTATATGGACTTCAATTCCTGCTCTGGCATCTCTGCAAGTGCAAGAGACTTAAAAGAGAAGGTATATGAGGTGTCACCTTGTGAACAGGGTTTTATATGTTGCTCGATGTAGTGCATCATTCACATAAAATGGAAGGCTTTGTTGCTACCTCACAGTGCTGTCAGTGCGAAATGATGTGCCTATAGACTAATTCACAGTAATTCATGTCGTATTGATACAGGAACATGCCAGGTTTTGGAGTTGGAGTCTGAATGTGGTCATGGTATGAGTATGATAATACAAAGGTGTGATCCAAAAACAAACAATGCACCCTGAACTCTCTTTTTCATTATTTTATAGGAAATTAAGACATATTATTGTGTCTCATTGAGACTCTGGTGGGATTTCTGGGAGCGAGTCCCAATCATTTTCTACCTGAACATGTCCACTGACACAAAGTTGGAGCACTTTTAGGGCTGGAATGGGAATTATACTCCTGGTTAAATCATCAATACGAGATGGGAAATGTCTTTTCTTTAATTAGAGGGTCAAAAGATACAAGCTTTTGCAAATATAAAAAGGTAGGGTTCATTTCCACCAGAAATTCTGTCACATCCAGCCTCTAATGGCGAGCAGAAGCAACGTTTTTTTTCCAAAACTGTCTGTATTCTGCAGTTTAAACAGTCTGTTATCATGCCCAGGGCATAAAATACTACCGTTTCATCACAGCCATCAGCGTTTGTGAAATGCACCAGCCTTTCAACTGTAAATCCATACGCGGGGATAAGTACTCAGAGCAAATGCTCCAGAGGTAGGTTGGGGTGGTGGATAGTTCAAACAAGCACCTGACTTTCACCCAGGACAGTTTGTGTCCTGTTTATGTCCCATGCGTCACTGTAGTTATGTTAACACAGTTATTTTAACCCCAGCCAGGATCTTCTCCTCACCCTAACAGAGTGGTTTTGTTGCCTGTTCCTAACCACATAGTTTGTGTTAATTCACAACATTAACCACATGATCCCTGAGTTGAAAACAGCCGTCATATGTTTGATGCACAGGGCTACCCAGGTCATTGACATGTGATGCAAAAGGGCTCTGACAAAACAGCAGTAAGTAAGATGAGGGTGGGATGAGGAAAGGTTGATTTAAATCAATTCACTTTCCAATTCCCAGCCAATTTTGGATGATTTCGGCAACTACTAACTTCACTCCCCCAAGGCTTCTTTCTACCCCCAAATGACAGTGAATCACTGCACAAATGTTTTATTATTTTTGTTTTATAAATAGTTTTTCATGGCTTTGAAAAGTCATGTTGCCTCCACATGCAAAATGGACTATTAAAATGAGTTTGAAGCAGCCCATTAATATGAGGGCGGACTGCTGCAGCCACTGTATTTGAGTCAAATATGAGAGCAATCAAAAAGAACTACCTCCTCATCAATAAACCACAGTGATCCCATCCATCTCTCCAGACCTATGATGGATAGACTTGGACCGCTCTAATTAAAGGATGAATTATGGAATGGATTCAATTCATCACTCTACTGTCATTGCTATTATATTCACAGTCAGTCCCATGTTTCCATATCTGGGTTTTGCTGCTTTTCTGCATCTATCAATCATAAATCAAGGAAGAATTAGTCCCAGCAGGGAATCTTGTGCCGTTTATCTGGGCCACACTTCTGGTTCAATTCTCTCCTTTAGGTAGTTGTGTTGAAACAGGCCTCATTCTTGCTGATCCCCAGTGTACACATTGCTGAACCTTCTCCACTGCATAAGGCAACTGATATGGTGTTAGAACAAACATGGTGGGATAGACTATTTCATTCTCTTAGTCTCACACACACACACACACACACACACACACACACACACACGGAACAAAGATGTACATAACCATGCATTTATGTGCATAAACAAACTCACAAACACATACAGGACCCTGAGAGGAGATGAGTGGAGCCACTCCAAGGGTTATGATGTTATTGATTGGACTAGCTGTGTTGTACACACATACACTGCACATCACACAAAGCAGTGGCAATACGATTTTAAATGACCGCCTCTCAGCAAGTATTCTGCATTATGAAGGTTTTGTGAAGCCTCAGATTGAGGTCAATCAACATCGTGTGTCCAAAGAAAGGGAAAGTAAAAGAGGGCTGGAGAAGGAGTCAGCTGGCATCAATGACTGTAACGCGTTTAAGGCCAGAAGTATTCAAGCTCTTCAGCGTCCCTCTTTTCATCGGCCGACATAGATGGAGATGTGGGGGACATAATGAGTGCCTTTCAAAGGAATCAAACAAACAAGCCGATCACAGTCAGTGAATGCAAAATAACCACTGAGGTTGCTGTCAGTTTATGTCCACTGAAATATCAACACTTTCAAAGAATTTTTGTGTATGTACGCGTGTATGTGCTTAGGTTTCCGTGAATGTGTGTTCATCTGCATGTTAAGTGGAAAATCTTTTATACAGCTGAACAAGGTCTTGTTCTGCACACGAGAAAGAGAGAGAGGGTGCGAGAGAAATGCCCTAGGCCCCATGCGGTTCTAATAGTGAGGCTGTTGAAGGAGTGGGTCGCTGTGCCGCAGGATGGACCACTGCAATCGTTTTCCCTCGCAAAATTATGCAAAGTCCAAAATAGCTTGAATTTTAACGTTTTGCAAGATACTAACAACACGACTTTCAAAACAGCGTCGAAGCACCTTGAAAACAGAAAAACGCTTTAACTTGCAACACAGGAATTTATGAATTACAATTTTCAACATTCATTTTCAGATGTTGTCCTACATGTTTCTGGGTAAAGTTATGAAGTCTGATTTAAATGGATTTTTTTTAATCTAGGCACTTTCCACTGCAGTGATTAAATGTAATAAGTGAACTTTGACCTGCAGACAGCAGGCACCATCAAGCAACAACCACAAATAGAAACACAAATTAATTATGCTTCCAGAGGGGCATTAATTAATAGCAATGTTTTCCTGTAAGGAGTTTATTCTGATCTAATTCACATCAAAAACAGCATGACGCATCAACAATTTACCTCATAGAGATTTATCAGAGCTTAAAGGAGAAGGCAAAATCTATCCCAGCAAATCAGAACAAGACAGGGACGTTAGCTTAAAGAAAAAAATAATTACCTCAAGTTCATGCATGTCAATCAAGAAATCAATGTCCTCAGTGAGTCCTGGTGTAAGATCAAGTAGAAAAAACAACCGTTTATACTTAAATTGTTGTATTACATATTGTTTAAAGACCAAAACTCAGGCATGTCCAACCTGAAGCAATCTGAAAAGAGAACATCACTGAAGTTACAGCTCATGTGCAACATGTAGGTCATTTACTCACAAAACACAGGGTCTGTTAGCTCCGTGAAAGATTTAGCCCCTGATTCATGCATTCACACACACTCTGTGGAGGAGCCACCCCAATGACAGCCCGTTCCGCACTGGGAGCACTCACTGTACTTCAGGGGCTGTCCTGCAGTGACAACTAAACAAAAAAGGTGAATCTGTTCATTTTGAAGACAAATGAAAACAAGCATGCCCAGCTACACTGTGCAGGAAGACAAGAAAATATTATTTCTGTAGGAATCAAGGTCGGTCTCTGTGTCAAATAGAAACAAGAGAGTTAGCAGACTGATTACAATGTCTCTTCTCATCTTCAACCTCTTATCCGGGGTCGGGTCGCGAGGGCAGCCGCTTCAGCAGGGGACCCCAAACTTCCCTTTCCCGGGCCACATTAACCAGCTAACTGGGGGATCCTGAGGCGTTCCCAGGCCAGTGTGGAGATATAATCTCTCCACCTGGTCCTGGGTCTTCCCCGAGGCCTCCTCCCAGCTGGACGTGCCTGGCGCCCAGGGTGCATCCTTACTAGATGATCCTGAACCACCTCAACTGGCTCCTTTCAACGCAAAAGGAGCAGCGGCTCTACTCCGAGTTCCTCACGGATGGCTGAACTTCTCACCCAATCTCTAAGGGAGTCTCCAGCCACCCTCCTGAGAAAACCCAATTCAGCTTTCATGACCATAGGTGAGGTGATTACTTATTCATTTTAAAACCACTTTTTATTCTATTGATCGATGGATGCTTACGGCCTAGACAAATAAAAAAAATGTAGGAATGTTTGTAGTTACGCCAACAAACACGTACGGATTTACCATGTTATCGTGTCTCCTTTGTTTATTACAGTAAATCTCAATGATTCATGCTTTGTGTTCATGAGTTTGATACAATTAACTGAACGATTCAGTTGTGGAGAATTTAACTGATCCATTGATGTGTAGCATGGCCATATGGAGAAAAAAAAACTAGCTAGCAGCTGGATTTTAATAGGTTAAGATTTAGGAACACCTTGTTGGTTATTAGTAATCCCTTCATCAGTTTCCAGCGGTGATTAATGCATTAATGGTTTGGAATAAGAATGCCGATCACAGTCACTTTCTAATTTCATAGATGCAAATGCATTTCCTATTGAGACTGTGAGAACATAGACAACAATGAAGACAAGATGGGAGACAGAGCTGAAAACTCCTGCCTGACTTGATTGCCTCTTTATTGCCCTGAAAGCATAGACCTGTTCCGTTGAGACGAGTTCATGAAAGGACACTGTCAATCTAGCCTATCCACGAGCCTCTCGCTCTCTGTAATCAACAATATACATGATAGACAATCAACATGACGGATAGGATACCGTCTCATGTATGCACGGTTTGAGCAATATACTATAATATGTCCACTTGTATTAAATACATAACTGTGCTAGTCGCCTTAGACAGCATAATGTTAATCATTTCTATTTCAGTGAGACCACCAGTTGGAGAATGTTAAAGGCCGTAAGATAGTATTAACTTTTGTTATTATAGCCCCGGCCAAAATTACTTCTATCTAAATCCTGGTGCCATTTCTGCAGTTGGCTCTTTTCATTTGCCTCAACAGATGATGCATTGATGATTGCATTTACATACGGTATGGTCATTAATTGCTACTTGGGACAAGGTAAGTATTTGTAATTAATGGCTGCGCTTGTATTATCCACTTTTGTCAGGACAACCTGAGGTTGCTGGCCAATTACCAAAAACAAGTGACTTGAAGTTCCTAAAATCAAAGTGATGTATACGTTTTTCTTTCACCTTTGACTGCATCATGCCAATAGCTTTTAAAAATACCCATTGCTATCTTCAGTAAAAATGTAGAAGTGTTGGTTCATTTGTAGAGTACATATTGTTTACAGTTGGAGCTGCTTTCATGATCTTATTTGTAATGTGCGATAGTGTGGCTTTCATGTCAGTCACCAGATATAAGTTCTGTCTCACTTATGATAAGAGTAAAATAAAAGAGCAGTTGAAAAAGAAGAAGACACACAAGGAGATGGGGAAAAATAACATCGTGGGTATTTAGATGGCAAGCGTGTCAAAAATTGCACAATAACATGAAAGCAAAAGAGGTCAGATTCATTCATTGTGGGTGGGGCTGAGAATGGGTGGTTGTGATAAATAATGACAAAAATAAAATGAGTGATGTGTGACCGATGTTTCCAACAACCAATTTTATTACCTGCTTTTTAAAAACATTAACTTGCTTTTTATCTGTCCTTGAAGCATAATGGTGGCCTATGTCAGTGCTCAGTGCAAAAACACATGCAGGATCATGGAAATGACAGCAATGAGATGGAAATCTATTACAATATAAAAAAGACGTAATTGCAGTGTAGGTGCAAATTCACACATGCACAAAGGCACACACATACCTAACCAGATTCATGAATAAACTCCTGCATAAATCAGAACTTTTTTTGTGTAGTTCAGCAGTTCATGCATATACTGTAGCATCAGTAAAACTCTCACGGGACCCATCTGCAGGCTTTGTGCTGTGATATTTACCCTTTATGGATGCGCGGAGCTCCAGGTGAAGCACTGGATCATTTGAGTCTAACAGAAAAGACAGCGGTATTTGTTACGGATTTGCAGAGGTGAGTCAGAGGTCACACCACATGTGGGTCTGTTCTACTCACCAGTGAGTCTAACCTTTGCTGTGCTCCATTAGCAGCAGTGGCTGTCTCTCAGGGTGGAAGAAGGTGAAAGAAAATGTACAGCTGGACTGATTTCCTATCTCTTGCTGTTTGATGCTAGAGGGCAAATTTGCTCATTTTCATACACAAAGTGAGATGGTTGTGGTGACATTCCACATTTTGTTTGAATGTCTTTCCACGTGCCTGTGACTGCCTGTTTTTGATATGTCAGGCAAACACTACTAGGTCGCCGTTTGGAATCGCTGGACTCACTGAATCGGTCATACACTTCCCTTTCTCAGCAGCAAGCACTGAGGGTACACTTGAGCATTACAATGGCATGGCAACTGCTTCTATGGACTTGTGGTTGTACCGGTCTTTATCAAGTTGGTTGCTAAAAAACAAGAATATACAGATTATAAATCCAACAATGAAATTAATTTAATCTGCATGATTAGGGATTTTGAGGTCAGTTTTACAGTTTTGTTTGACATTACAGAACACAACACATGTATCTGGAAGACCAAAGGGGAGTCTTGAATGTTGGTCATATTTCTCAGACTGCCCTTAACATTATTATCCAATCAGTATATGTCCAGTGATGTCATGAAAAGCGAAATGTAGGGTGTTACATGGGTGCATGGACTGATAGATTGAATGGGGAAATATGACAATGTGCCTTAAATTGAAAGCTTCAGTTGGTTAAAAGTCTTGCTTGGAGCTTCAGCCTAAGCTAAAGTACACTGCAGTCCAAACTGAGTTCCCCTTAGTAGCTTGCACAGCTCCTTAATCTCCCTCTCCCCATCTACCCTTACAGTGTCATGACTTATCTCTTCAACGTTGGATGAAGTGGATAGAGAGAATTCAGAGTGAACAGGGTATAGTTCTCTTGTGATGGCGTACTTATTGACGGCCACACAAAAAGCAGCTAAGATTTAGGAGGTGGCCAGTAAGGAGACACTCCGGGCTAATGAAGTGTATCCTTCACTATCTATCAGCTGTCTTGTGACAACTATCAACAAGCAAAATCAATATAGATGTGGTCAAAGATTCAGCAGTGCTTGAATGGGAGAGCTCACCTCAATCTATCTGTTCCATTAACTCTTCCCTTTGTGCCCCTCTTTGGCTGATGGTACTAAAGTCATTCCATATAAGAAGAAGCTCTCCTCTCATGCTGCAGCTCCCTCCTATGTTTAACCAGTATAATGAAGCTGCAGATGGCAAAGGTTTATGTAAGCAGTCAAACATTCCCAAATATGAGGCTTAAAGAAGGCCAATGGCTGAGTGTTGATTGCGAGTCGTTAAATGCTGATTTCCCATGCATAAGACAGGCATAGGTTTTCACATCATGAGGATGGTGTTACTATGAAGCAGCATTAGTCTAACATTCATATGGCATACTGGTATAATAAAGGAAATGGAAACTTGTGGTTAGGGACATTCCCTATAAACATGTTTTCTCATGATGATCTACCTTCTTTCTGACTTGTAGAGCAAAACACAAATAAATAGCTAATCTCATCTGGATTCATTCAACTCTTTGAGGGCACTGAGGGAGAGTCCCCCTCAAATCTTTGAATTTGAAAGCCACAGCATTTTATAAATACATTAAAAGAAATCACCAATGTATTAGACATGTGGGAATTTACTTTTGGATAGATTCAGCCGAGTGGCTGATAGCTTAAAAAAAAACAAAAAACATCAAAGTGCTTTGCTTGCTCTTCAGTTGAAATGACGAATGAACCAAGTTTGACGTGGCTCTCAAATTTTACTGAACTATCTATCAAAACATCAGCCTCTTCCCCTTGAACTGGATGTAGCCAGAGGAAATGAAGCCATTAGAGGGTTCCATCATGAGAGCAAATGTCATCACTTGTTTCATCTCCCGGTGCAAGAAAGATGTATTCCTTAACTTCACAACGTGCAGCTTTAATTTGATAACAGGTAGAAAGAAAACAATACAACTTGAATAAATTAGATATGGGCTGAGGCATTCAATAATCATGGCTTGGCACGTCAATAATGACATTTTTTGTTCATTTTTTTCCTTCCCTTTTCTCATCAAATATACCGAGGAGAGTTGTATTTACAGCTGCAAAGAAATCATTTCCATCATCTATTCAAATTGATGAAAAAAAAAAAGACAAGATTCAAACAAGCTTCCTTTTTATAACACATATATTTAAAAATCCATACCACTGAAAGAATTAAGCATGGTGATATTTGATCGAAGAGACACTTTCTTTTTTCTGCCCAACTTAAAAGGGTGGTGAATGAATTCTCAACTCCTCTGTCTTCTGGCGGTGTTATCATATCTTGCTGAAATAAGGCCATCTCACCAGCTCACAGAGTGAATTGCAGATTGTATATAATTACTGATTCCTACTGGAATATTTCATACTGAGCAAGATAAATTAAATGATAAAAATCTAAGTATTCTTAGTGCTTATTTCCTTCTTCAGTGCATGTAATACGAAAGCCCTGACATTACATTTTTTTTATTTTTTATCTCATTTTTGGGGGCATAAGAGCACACAGCATTTACTGGCTGGAAAAGCAATTATCATGAGTTCTAAAGACCTTTGCAGACAACAGGCTCTGTAAAAGTTTGGCGCAGCTGTTTTCATCATTGTGGTGTTTTTAAGATGAAATTTGGTGCAAGAACCAACCTGTTCTTAAGATAACTACCTGGGAGCCGAACATGTCTGAAACAAAGACAAATACATATTAATTTCATTATCTACTCCTGCCTCCACATTAAAATGTTGAAAAGAAACAGCTACAGTATTTGATCCTGTATCAAAGATCTATCAAAAATTGAGAGGAAATGGTGGGTGTTGAATCAGAAGTTGCATATGGCGTTCGAATTTCAAGCTCAACCCGAGGCCAGTCTATCAGTTATACAGAGTAATGGCATAATTACTTTGATATTTGAAATATCAAAGCTGTGGGTCTGCTCTGTAAGGGCAATGACTCATGGAAAACAAAAGGCTTTTGCTTGCTGTTTTTGTCTGCATATCTGACTCCTCAAGCGATTTTCCTTTTCCCTACCTGAGAGATGACTTCACTCTCATGATTTAAAGGCGAGAGAGATGTCTCTGAGTGCGCTTTTGCGTCAGAAAAACAAAAGACAGTAAACGTGATGAACCTGAAGCCTTGCTGAAGGGAACTGAATTAATTTACTGTCAAGCGAGAATCTCCAACTGTGTCTACCGATTCATTTAAGCAGAGGTAGAGGGATGTATGGATGGGTAGACAGATGGATAGCAGGAGACATTACTTTAATGGCATTTCCTGAAAACCTTAACATCTGTATGCTCACGATAATGTTTCTATGGAAACATTGATTCCTGTTCAGTAAGCTAAATGTCGGTTGTCTTGTAGAACTTAGCAATGCATATTGACATTCTGTTCCTCGTGGGATTTTAACAATTGTCTCGAGGCCTGTGTGGGAATTTTCAATAAACATTTTGAATTGACAAGTGCCGCATGGTTTTCTCAGAGCAATATAAGGCAGCAGATCATTATACTGTGACATTTTGTGCATCAAATGGCAGGAATTGCTGTAATATTGTATAGCACATTAAAGGTTTGTTTAGAATGTCACTTTTCAGGCATGCTAGCAGTGTGGCGCTATAGGGATGGCCATGTTGGCCAGTCTGGTCTATCTGTCTGTCTATCACTTTGGGATTGACAGCGATATCTCAACAATGGATTGCTATAAAATGTGGTACATACATTAGTGTTCTCCAAAGGACGAAGCTTACTCATTTTGGTCATCCCCTGACTTTTCCTCTAGCACCAGCAGCAAGTCATAGTTTTCACTTAAGCAGTAAAATATCTCAACATTTGCTCGATGGATTTGTACAGACTGAAAAGATAGATGATAAACTCAACTGCCTTTGGTGATCCCCTGACCTTTACTCTAGAACCACCATATTATGTGATTTCTTACAACAATTAGGACATTCATGTTTCCCTCAGGATTAATTGTATAACTTTAATGGTGATTGGGGATTGGTTTAAAATGACATTGTTGGGACTAATTTGTTACTCACTGCTGATCGGTTCAGGAAAACAAAACACCACCCAACAGGAAACTGGCAAACATGAACAGCAGGATGAAACGAATAAAGTAAAAAGAAATATCAGTTCCAATAAAGTGATGAGGCAATGGCTTCTAAAATAATATAATAATGCACTGCAAGCTTATAATCAAAGTTTCTCTATAGGTTTGCACGTAAATTTGCTTTTTTCTTGACGGATCTCAAAGTTATGAGGGACTGGCAACATTTGTAGCAACTTGTTTACCTTGCACCAGCGGCACACTACTCGGTCTGGCACAGGCAGTCGTGATTAAAGGGCAGCTGTCAGGAGATGCGATTTTATCTCCCCCAAACAGGAGTAGAGCAGAGCTGACAGCAGCAACACTTACACCTCGCATGGGATAGGCTCGTCCAAGACAAATGGAATTATGTCTTTCTCTCATTTTGTCAAGCGCCTTATCTGTCTGAATCGATGCCGTTTTCTCCTACCCGGGGGGAGCAGGAGGAAATGTGAGTGCAGCCGTTGCAGGTAAACAGTAATTGGACTCTTTCCGTTTTCACTTTTAAGTCTGGGATAAAGTGAAATTTCTTCCTTACTGGAAGAAAATGTAGCACAGAGGGAGCGGTGGTGATAACAGAAAGTCTTAAGCTCTACATCAACGGTGTTACTGTATGCACTCTTTAGTCTGTAAATGACAAATGTCATTTGAAATCTTATACAGTTGAGCTGTCTCTGTGTGCTTGGGAACTTGTAATATAATCACATAATCATACAACTCTTGTGCAGTATCTGCTGGATATGAGAGTGTTGGTCAGGTTCTCCAAGTGAGTATTTAAACAGAATTAAACACAGATTAAGATACAAAGTGATGCATATTTATGAGAGGGAAGAAGAGAAAGGAGTTACAGCACACTAATGTAAGGAATATTAATGACTTACTTAAATTCACCAGGAAACGTTGCAATCTTTTCTTAAGTCCTCCCTTGTTGTTTTTGTTTTGTTTGTTTTTTAAACAAAGATGATAAAGATTGACTCATCAATAAATGGATGGGATTAATTTTTCCATTTTTCGTGTCAAAGTCTATTTATATTTCAAAACCTTTTCAAATATGTATGAGTGTGTAAGTCAATTCTTTATGACGGACACAGTAATTTGACATAATAATCCTATATTCAGGACCATTTACAAGCTTTCTTCCCAAGCTTTTAAGCCATTTCCATGACAACTGAACAAACTCAGTCCGCCGATGAAGAGAGGGTTGGCCCTGGAAAAAGAGAGAATGTGATCTTTGAATTAGCATTTTGTCAAAAACACATACCTAAAAATCAGGACGGTCTTAACTAATGCAGTGGCTTACATGTACATAAGTACATCTACCGTTGGAATCAACACATTTCTCTGTTCTCTCTGGTGTTAACCCGTTCTCTTAAAAGTAGACATTCATAAACCACTCATTTGAAATAGGAAATATCAGTTATAACAACATTTTGTTTACCATACTAAAGGAAACCTTTGCATTCCATGTGTCTGCAAAGTGTTCAAAATAAAAGCATATTGCAGATGTCTTTAAAATGTTTATTCTGTAAATATCTTGTGTTCCTGGAAACTAATGTTTCAAATTTTAATTAATATGCTTCTGCAACTCAGAGCACCTCGTTAAGGTTACAGAAAGATCATGGTGTTAGTTAAATATTGAAAACTTGAAGTACAAGACAGAAAGCAGTGACCTTTTCTCCCCCATAACCTTAATTGGACCTTTCGTAGCGTAAACCTGACAACATGTGGGATGTGCAGTGTAAACTCAGTGTCTGGTGTCAATCGTTGTGTTCAGTCAGCCATCCACACCGAGCGCCTACCTCTGTGAACACTGTGCAATATAAAGATATAACATAAACCGATTATGTAATTCATAATATCGCTTTACTAGTGTACTACTGGCTTATTTGAAAGGAAGAAGTGTCTTCGTAGAAAAAAATATAACTACACATAAATGCAAAAGCAAACATTAATAGCAGTTGCTGGAATTACTTTTTTGAATGTCAAATGCAAAACAGAAACATGCATAACTTTCTATTCCAATTATGTTGGCAGATGCACTTTTATTTACTGTATAATCATAGTGTTATGAGTTTCCAACCATGAACTCCTCTGCCATTTGGTTTGCCCTTTACACTTGCCAGAACATCCTGCCTTTTTAAATGCAGAGTGGAGATGAGCAACCCAAGTGTGTGTCTAACACAGCACACAAGCAGGCACAAACACACATTCTTACCTCATTCATTCACATTAGCTGCATTTCACCCTGCTTATGCAGAAAGCCTCCATTTCCAGGTGTACATTTTTTTCATTACAAGGGGAACTGAAAAGGAGAAGGGGACTACTTTTATACCATTCTCCCAGTGATGAGTTCATGCATTTGAAGAAGAGCTTTGTCACCCGGGAATTAGCACTCCATGCATGCACCCTCTCTGCTCTCCCAGACGGCCTTTACATCATCTGAAGCCGAGAAAGAGCTGGGAAGAGAGCGGGCTTCACACTCAGGGAAGGAGAGTTTTAAGAAAAATGGCAAGGAAGAGGAATCCTGTCACTGCATGTGTGCGTGTACATCATAAAATAAAACATATATATATAGATATAGATATAGATATAGATAGATAGATAGATAGATAGATAGATAGATAGATAGATAGATAGATAGATAGATAGATAGATAGATAGATAGATAGCTAAATGCATGCTGAATGTGGGGTTTGTCAACATATTATTATTTGATTTATTCCATTTAAAAAAGATTGGTCGTATTTAACCACAGAGCTATCTTGGGAGGGCTAAGAGTGCCTGGAAGACAGTACCTCAACTGAATTTAACAACCTGCAGGCTGCACTGTTCCTCCCACACATGTCAGCCCTGGCAGACAGCCTGTATTAAAATAAATGAAATAAATAAAAAAATAAATATTACGAAGGAGATGACACTTCAGATGTGTGTGTTTGAGAGTGTGTGAATGTGTGTACGTATTATACGCACATGGTTTTTGAACCCATGTGGGTGAATAGGTGCGCAGGAGTGTGCCCATAGCAGAAACAGTACAGTAAGTGTCAAAGCCAGCTGCCTGCTTATGATGGCACTGCTCATTAGTTGGCTGTTAGGGCTATTTTGGACTCCTTGGAAATTCCGAAGGGGCAAATACTTTGGAGGATTTCACCGTCAGCGAGGTACCGGTACAGGTAAGACACCTGGCATTGTCAGTATCTATGTGTGTGTGTGTGTGTGTGCGTATGTGTATGTCAGTGCCAGTGACAAAGACAAGAGAGGCCTTATGTGGACAGACCAAAGTATGCTTGCAAAGGAATCCCTCATTTGAGTAAAACTCTATAATCAAACCTTTTGTACCAGATCCTGTGTTTCCTGGGGACATCATATAAATCCGTTGAAAAGGTTTTGAATCTTCAAACAGCTGTATAACAATAACTCTATTGTCACAAACAATCAGATTCCCTTTTCACTTTTTGACAGAGCAATTAGCCGCCATGATCCAACGTGAATGTCCAGATTATGTAGCTCCTGAACTCATAACTCTCACAGTTCCTCATTACTAGGCAGAGGCATCATTTGCAGCTCGTTCAAAAGTTCAAATTCAGAAAAGTGCACTAAATAGGAAGAGGCATTCTTTTTTTTTCTTCTGTTGAATGCTTCTGTGCCTCCAGTGCAGACCCTTATATCAACTTTTCTAAGTCTAATCTATTGATGCAGGGTGGTTTTACATTCATCTGGCATTGACATTATGCTGGTGAAAAGCAGGGAGCGCTTTGTGGATTTATCTTCGACTCCCACGCAGTTCTTGGCTTCTAATTTTCTGATAACGGCAGAACACGAGTTCTCCCCCTAAAAGACACAACTTGAAACTCGAATGTGCAATTACAGCAGAATGAAAGTCGGGCTCTTTCATAGTGCAAGACCACAATAGTAGCCTGGAAAAAATCCCAGTGGTGTTTTGTCCAACTGGATTTCTTGTTACAGGGATTGTGTTTGAAGGCAATAGATTGAGTGTTGATTTTAGGAATTATTTTTCACCCACTGTTATGCGTGAAACTCTTCCCTGAACCACAGTGGCTCAACCTCCAAATCCTCCAAAAGTGGGTTGCTAGAGTCAGTTCCTGGCCTGACTAGCCCTTATCGTAGGATACAGGCTGTTCTAACATCTAACAAAATCCAGACAGATTAGCCCTGACCAGAAAGTAAATGAGTCACCTCCAAAGCCTCAAAGTCTATAATGTGTTACCACTGTGCAAAAGGTCCTTGAGAGCTCAAGCTGTATAGTCCGCGATGTTGGAAAGAGATCACAATTTAGATGCAATATTTTCTGTGATGAAAATGACGGATATGTTACTGATAACATGCAACATACAGGGTATTCAGAAAATGATATTTTAAACCAGTAGGTAAGATGCTTCCTTTGAAAAAAAAAAAATGTTGTCAAACTATCAGCCTTTATCCGTGTTTTATACGCTTTATCTTTGCTCCAATGAAAACATATGTTTTTTTTTTACAAATAACTGTGTAGCTATGAACAGGAAAAGTGGCCTACAAGTGTGGCTTTCTCAGTGTTGTTTGCTTTGTAATTTTGTAATCAACCTAATATTCTGCGTGTGTTACTAAAAAGCCACTCTACTGTAATGTCATGTTCTACATATTTTTGTATCGCATAGGGTCAACAGGGAAGGCGATTTCTGATAAACAGCAGTGCAAGTTGCATTACTAGCCTGGGTGTAGACATGTAAAAGTGTCCTTGAAAAATATCACAATCATCTGATTTTTTTGCTGATTTAAAATCAGCTCTGTGTCATGGCAATGGTCTGTGTGTGCAGATAAATGGCGTCTGGCTTCCCTTTGGGGCCACAGCACACAAAGTCCAGAGCACCGGTGTTCCGCAGAAATCTGCTGAATTATCCAGATCTCTCAAAATTGGCCGAATGATGCAACTTGGGGTAATTGGTGGATTTGCCTGCACCTTGGCTGATCCACTCCATCTGGATATAGACGACCGAGGGAAGCCAAACATCTGCACACACTCCCCATATTGCCACGATACAGAGCGTGATTTAAATGATTGTCTGTCATTGGTCCAAAAAAGATATGGTTGAGTGTTATAAGCAGACAGGATGCAAACGCTGATATCTGTTGTCGAGGGCACATACTTTGTACATTTAACTATCCACTCTAGCATCCTCCCTAACTGGGAAGACCCACTGTAAGTAATAAAATAGAATAGAATGCCTTTATTGTCATTGCACCTTGTACAGCGAAATTTACTGTACAGCTCTGGAATGGTACATTTACTTTCCTCACATGCAAACACACTTAGACATACACACAACTGCCAAACTGATGAGAAGAAGAAGAAAAAGAAAGGAAGATTATAAAAAAAACGCAATACGAAGTAGTGGCATATTAAAAGCTACAATTTGCACATTGTACCAAATACTATTGCACCATATAAAGATATTATTGGATGTTATATACGGTTTTCACACATGCCATCATTTGTATAAAATATACTATTCAAGTTGTGAGTCCTGTGGTGCTGTGTTGTAGAACTTTCCAGCTGGAAGCAAAGAGAGGAGAAGGTGAAAGGAGTGAGTTTCATCCTGCAACACTATTAAATGCAATTTGGCCAAAATCTTGTGTCCTTAATAAAGTCTATGGTCCCAAGACCTTGGAAGCAAGGGATATGTGTATTGTAGATGTCTTAATACATTCAAAATAAGAACCCCTTTCCTTGTGATCTAGTCTGAGGTCAACATGTCAAGACCATTACTTTCTGCTTTTTTGTATTTTTTTTAACACATAAAAACTGTATTAGGGACCTTAGATATTTGTAATATTTCTTTCTGCATTCAGGTTATTATTTAAATAAAACATCTATTGGCCAATTCAAACTACTTCTGCCATTATTAATATATTTATATTTATATATCACAATAATATTAAAGACATGGAAGTGATGAAATACATTAATTCATTAATTCCTCTTCAACCGCTTGTCCCTGCCGGGGTGTGAGGCAGGGTACACCCTGGACAGGACGCCAGTTTATCGCAGGGCACATAGAGACAAACGGAGACAGACAACCATTCACACCTACGGGCAATTTAGAGTCATCATTTAACCTAACACCTGCATGTCTTTGGACTGTGGGAGGAAACCGGAGAACCCGGAGAAAACCCATGCAGACACGGGGAGAACATGCAAAATCCCCACAGAAGGGCCCCAGCTGGGATTCGAACCACGAACCCCCTCGTTGTGAGGCGACAGTGCAGTGTCACCCCATTATGAAACACAGATTTTGTAAAAGGTTATAATACATCAGTACAAACTAATTATACTTTTAATTAATTAGTATAGCAATACTCTGAAGCATTTCAAACGTTGTGTTAATTAGTACCCATTTTTCCTTTTTAAAAAGTAAAAGACACATACAATCAACAGAGCATGCAATGACTAATTTATCTACCGCAGCCATTAAAGAGAAAACGTATTGGCCTGCTACTTTCTTTTCTTCAACGTGAGGTTTGCCTTCATTTGCATGAAGTCATTTTTTCCTTTTCATTTTCAACTGCTCCTTTTTTTTGCCGACCAGTCTTGTGCCATACACTATTCAAGAATGGCTTGAATACAGCGACTTCCGACAAATGGCATATGTGGACCCAAAACCACGACATGGAGAGTAATGGGTGTAATCACAGAGTTCCGCTTTATTCAGTTCAAAGGCAAACAGGGGTCAAAACCAGAAGATCAGGCAAAGAATGCTGAGGAATACAAGAATCCAGCAAAAGGTCCAAACACGTCACTTCAGGCAAAACAAACAGGACAAGCTGGCAGAGAAACAATGGATCTGGGCAGGTGTGGCAGAGCTATTGATATGGCATGAGAAAATAAAACAGAAAATACGAGTATGACTAAGGGTAGGCTGGAGTTGTGAATTCGAGAAATGATTAAATCAAGTAACATAAAAATGCATATGAAAGACGACAGCATCTCCTTGTGTCACACTTCGCCTTGCCTTTTTATGGTAAATTACAACTTGCATGCTCTCTTGTGAATGTAAAAAGAAGTAATTTAAATAAATGACTGATGTTGTTGTGGTTAATGTATAGGATATTTACTCACAAAACCGTTCTGGGTTTTTTTTATGTTGAGGACAGCTTGCTCTTAAGCCACTGTCTACTAATTGTTATTTTCCAGCTTGCCATGCCTGTTCTTGTTTCTAAATGATGACCACCTCTCCAAGAATAGTCGATTGCTTCAGTAAATGCGTTGTTAATTACACTAGATCAGAGGTGCCTCCTGCTCAGTTTTACTCTATTTCCCCGTAACCATGAGGAATTACGGAATTTAGAATTTGATTGATGCTGGTTGCCATCACCTCCCTAATCCTGCACAGCGCTTCTCAACTGTATCACACTGCATTACAAATTGCCAGTGTGCTAATGGAGACTCATGAATAATCCAAAAGAATGAGTGCTCGACAGTTAGTCCTCATGCACATAAATATGAGCCAGACCTCACATCTAATTTATGAACGTGTGAAATCCACATTTGAAAAATATGAAAAGTCCCTTACATAGCAATCACCATTACTTGAAGCTTTCCCCCTGCTCTGGAACATTTTAATCATGGCTAAACATGTTGCGAGCAATAGGAAAATAATGAAGATTAAGTCAGGAAGAAATTGAGCAGGATTTAAATTAAGCTGCTGACACCCCTGCATCATGGTGGCATAGAACATTAATTATTACAATATAAAAATGCCCTGAAGCCTGCTAAACACTTTATCTTTGTTGCCTGCAATGTTTCCATCTCAGCATTGTTCAATGCTAAATTAGCAAGGACCCAGAAGGCCTTGGAATGGTCTACTCACTGATGAATTAAAAATAAGTGTCCAGCACCACGGCACGTTGAAATTATTGCCTATAATGTGTGTGTGTGTGTGTGTGCGCACACGTGCCACATAGTCATCGATTGGACTCCTGGATGCTTTGTTTTTTTTAAATGACTTTTAATGAAAACCTTTATACACTTCATCATAATCACCTGATGTATAAAAGAACAGTCAAAGATTTAAGAAGTATCATTACCAGTTATCATAGCATGACAATTTCATTAATTACAATCACATGATTAACTGTCTTTCAGAGCTAGAAGAGGGCAGCCAAGACATAATTTAGAAAAGCTTTTTCACTGCAAATGAATGGGAGAATGGCCGTGGTTAGCCGATGACCACTTTTGCAAGGTTTCATACTCAAATGGACCTCATTTAATAGATGTGGGGGCAGTTTAAACGTGAACCTCAGAAATATAAAACCTTTTTGCACATGTGCCAGTTGCTTCTCCAAGCCAATGCTGTCCCTTGGTACCCATAAAAATATACTCAGCAGGTTAGTTCTGTCTAAACTCAAAAGAGCACAAGTACATTTTATGTAGAATTTGCATAAAGTAAGGAGACTTGCTAATGACAAATTTAATATAGATTGGCCAAAAATCTTTTGTACCAAAGGGCGTTTTGTCTTTTAGCCCACAACCTTCAAAAAGCTAGATTCTACACTCCTTCGCTTTCATAGCCACAGAAGACAGAACAGTATTCACAGGCTAGGCAGTACTACCCATGAATTTATCTTGATGTTAAAAAACGGTGGAGTGCCCCATTTCAATTTGCATTAATAGATTTTTTTAGCTGCTTTGGGGAAGATTAAAGAAGCACAACCTTGACATTGTATTGCCTTAAAGGGTAGTTATAATTTACATGTTAGCAAAGTGTTGTCTAATTACACATCCAGCAGATTTAAGTATTTATTTGGAACACTGTTTTAAGTTTTCAAGTTCAACATTCACTTTCCCTTTAGTTGTAAGCTAAAGATTGTAAGTATCTTTAGCTACTAAATGCTAAACATAATTCACCAGCTAGTCACTATCTGTCTGTTTAGTGCTGTACAGGTATTGTAGCTTAAAGTGAATTCACAAGAGTTGTCTCTCCTTGCTTGAAATTGAACCAATGAGATTGAGATTGAACTCATATACAACAAATGTTCCCCCTTTTGAATGTTATCACAACTTAAAAAGCCCTTGGTGGCAACAATACCAAGTTTGGATGCTACAGTGTCACATGACAAGTGGCACAGGATATCACTTTGTACGTTTTTGTTTTGTTATACTATAACTCTGGGTCACCCCATCTTTGGGTCCCAGATAGGCATGCCTATCAAAAAATAATAGAAGTTTGGATGATATGGTGATTTAATTTCATCTTACTTCAGCAGGTATGGGCTACTCACATTTATTCACACCACAGCAGCAAAAAATATTATTAAGTTATGTATTTTTTCTTCATAGGGGCAGCTCAGCTAAACAGCTCAAATGGGCTGTTGCTGGGCATCTTTAGCCCGTCTTGATATACTTGTCGTTAGTCTCATAGATATGGGTTAGAAGGGGCCCAGCTACACCTACTAGTTCAACAGAAGGCCTTGATCTATAAAAGTAGAACATAGGAAATGAAAGTACTTGGGTTAGGTTTAGGCAAAAAACCTTTCCTTTTCACTAAGGTGCCCTCTAGGAGCCAAAATATGTGCTAAAGAAGCCAAAACGTGTGCCAAAGTGACCTCTTGGGAGCCAAAATGCATGTTGAAGTGCCCACTTCAGTGGCGAGGACCTGCCCTTCCAAAGGTCTATGCACGCCACTGCTGTCTCCTGGTTGAAAGTACTGTGGACCTCCTCCCGAAGTGGACTTTGTTTCTCCTGACACTACGTCACCTGACTTCCTCCTTTGCTCTCGTCATAATTACAATTGCCACTAGTGGTCGCTGCCTAACAGTTTTAAATCTCTGTGTGGTGATCCAGCTTGTCATTTCATGATGACAGCCTACTGAGCCAACTAGGTGGTAGAGTAAGGCCACACCACCTCATGTGGTACTGAACAATTGATAACAGCCATTCAACTGGCTGGTGACATAGTGGTAAATATGTCTTAAAAATAGTGATGGACAAATAGGGCTTTATGAAGCTTCATGAACCATTAGTTGTATTTGTTGAGCTCCCTAGACAGAGCCCTTAGTTTAAAAAAAAGGTTCAATGAATAGTAATTTGCTGTGCTTTAAGCCCTTTGTTGAACATAGAGCACAATCGAGTGAATCACTACTGAAATCCAAAACAATGAGATATGGAAGCTAAAAAGCTCAGTATAGCTGCAGATTAGGTTTAGGTCATATTACACATAGCAATTTGGGCCATTTCATATCAATATTGGATGTATTAATATCTGGATCTACAGTCTATACCCCTTACAGTATAAGATTGGGATACGGATTATACTGAAGAGGATATATAACACGTGCTTTTGAAACTGGAAGCACCAGGTGCATTTTCTCTGATTTGTTCCAAGTATTCTGACGCTCCAAAGTTCCTGACCCCAGGCATTACACTAAAAGCCAACCCATGTTTTTTAAAGTCATTTTCCTAACCCCACCACATAAATGTAATAATTTTCCTTCTTGGTTGACGTGCTTCCAGGAAGTCATGCATGCTACATGACCCCTGGCAATAACTCCAAGAGGCCTGGAAAGGTGACCTCTGTGAATTGCATGCATAGGATTAGGCATTGTCAGTAAGAGGCGATAATAGTATGCACAGTTGAATTCTCCATCATACCCAGAGGTATGTACGTGACAAATGGGATATGGTGAGGGAGAATATGGCAACAGTTCAGGAAAATGCAGTGCGCCTTCAGTGCACCTGACAAATCTCATTGCATTTAATTAGATTGATGTGTCACTCTCTAAACAACCATGAGAGCAACTTGTTGCCGATGGGCCAGTATGATGCCAGTGCACACTTGATTAAAACAGTTTATTGTTAAATCATTGTAATTAGACCTGACACACAACATGGCTGTAACTCATTAGTGGGCCAATACAAAATAGCTGCATACTAATACATGCCTGTTGCCAGTATGTTACACAAAACAAGTGACAAGATCAGACTGGTGTCTAGTTCAGGCTGTTCTCATTCCCAGGGCGTCAAATACCACCCTTTTGTCACCACCAGGGTGCCTTTTGGGAGCCAAATGCACTGGTCTTTCAACTATAAAATGTATATGTACCTCCCCCATGTAAGGAGGTAGGTTGGGGTGATATTGATGAAAAACACACTGGACTTTCACCCAGAAAACCACGGCCCCTTACCGGTTCATGTCCCTTTGATATTACCATCACGTCTGACGCATCCTGTGTGTCACTGTAGTGATGTTACTTGCACTTATCATAACCCCACCCATGAGCTATTCCTTAGCCTAACCAAGTGACGGTGTTGCCTAAACCTTACCACGTAGTTTAATGTTAGTTCAAACAATAAAAAATGTGTTCCCTATGTCTAAACCAAGCCCCCACCACAGCGACTTCCTGGTTGATCCAATACAGAAGTGCCAAAAACTGCAGGTCCACTAGAGTGTCCACTAGAAGTAGTTTGCATAATAGAGCAGTTTCTCATTGACTCCCATGTTAAACAGGTTGTTTTCACAGTATGATTAAACCTGTTTAAGGCCTGGTACAAAAAAACCCTACTCTGTATGTGTAGGTCATATCTTTTTTTTCAACACTGAGGGGGGTACATTTTTTTGTACCAGGCTAGTTTTCATTTCATTGGATGTAAAAGTTTATAAATAATTAGGGGCGTTGCCTCTTGAGTGACAGCTAGCTACTGGCCCTTGCTTCACCTTGGAGGAATATGTCAGCCAGATGGACGTATCTCCCTCCCCCAGATCACATCAATGCCCTTTTTTGGTAAGAGTAAATGAGGCGGAGTCAAAGTCTGACAAGATGGCGACTTCCGTAGGCGAGTGTGATTGGATCAAGTTGAGAGAACGGACCCTGACAAGTATGCTACGTCCAGTTTTATACAGTCTATGGTTTAAACCAGCAACCCGGAGCACCAGGAGCATCATGCCTTTGACGCAGGAGGCTACCTAGTGGGGCAGCCAAGAGCGGCATAGGACTTATGTGCAGGGTTACCCAGAACATTGACAAGTGACACTAAAGGGTCCTGACAATTAGGACTCAAATGTTTAGTTTGAATATTTCATGATTTCTTTTCTGCTCTATAACTCAATAAACATAAGGTCACTCATTAACATTGTATGATGTACATAGTCATGTTGTTTGTCACAATATGATATATTTCCAACACGTCATAATCTTTGAGATTTTTTGAGTCATAATATTTAAAATTTCTAATTTGATTGGCTTTGCCATAGTGTCCTTGAAGCTTGCTTTTGTATAAACAATGCCCTGCTTCCCTTACATTTGTGAGCTGTCCAGTGCAGACATACTCCTTTATGCAAGCCATCTAACTGCTTTCTTGCTTTGAACTCCTTTTAGCCACAATATGTGTGTCTCCCTTCTTCTCTCAGTTGAAAGAAATGCTGCTTGTTTGATGTATGTTAAGAGATGGCTATGATTCAGAAACATATCTTAAAGTAAGAAGACTGACAAGCTTGAAGAGATAAATGTCAGAAGACAATGTTTCAACCAGGAAGGCCTTTTTGTTAGTGCATGAAAATGTGCTTCATATTCCTGCCAGCAGCGATTGTGTTTTGTACATATTTGTTTTTAAAAACAGTAGATGAAAAATGGGTGAACTGTGCCATTATGCAGGGAAATACTTATGTATTGACAAGTGACCTGAAAAATCTAAATGCAAGTGTTTACCATCAAATTCATCATACAGGTTTACAGGATCTTGTTCAAGAAGACAGCATTAGAGGTGGATTATTTTTGAAGCATAACTTGTGTTATAACAGTGTGTACACAGAAAGTGGTAGCAATTTCCTCTTGATCCTTTACTGAGGTTACAGTGTCCTTGGTGCGGTAATCCATTTAGCTGTTAAAGAGTCCTTATCGGCCATGCATACTCAAGTGGTACATGGCATATGGGACCAGACTCAAAATGTGAGAGAATGGCCCTCATTTCCATTGAAACATTTCTATTTGAGCTCTATAAAAAAGAGTCCTCAGTACCAGTGAAAAGACAGTGCAGCCGGGGCAGAGTGCTACTGTGTGAAGCACTGGACTAACTAGTAGCTTGACAAAAAATGGAGTGAGTCAGTGACCATAACACAGGCCATGTGGCTGCTGGTAATGTTTTGGACAACCTCTCCAATTTTTCTGCAAAGTTATATATTCTGACAGTCCAATCAACATAAGTTATCTCCAGAAACTACACAAAGTTAGAAAACACTGAACAAAGAAATTTGAAAGTCTGTGGACATGAAGATTAAGAAGAAAATTCTACTCTTACACAGTATACATCTGTCAAACTGGAGATTTTACAAGCTCTACATTGTTTTTCTAAGTCCATTTTCTTATTTGGAGGTGCACATTTCTTGACATACTTGACTAAGCATCTAAATATATTATCTATACAGGTCAGAATGTAACACTCATAAGACATCCAAGTCAGATCCCTGGGCATTTCTGAAAGGACTCTTGGTAATATAGAAAATCGGAATAGAGAAAAGTGGATATTTAACATTTTAGGTTGGAAAATCTGTCTCCAAGCAATGGTGCTGTTCTAAATTCTAGCCCCCCTGACAACAGCTCACTCGGGGGCCATGAACCACTAGATATCTGTAATTGAGCTTTTGGCCCCTGAATCATTTGGGGTTTTCCTCCCACTCTGTCTGACAGATTGGTGTATAAAATGATGTTCCTTCTATGCAGAAGTGAGGTTGACTGTAATAGAAATTACAAATGCAGTTACTACATGGTTATCACAATGTGCTTAACATATTACAATGTGAATCTATATAGGCCTCAGGAATCTTGAGATACTATAGCAACTGTGAAATGTTCATGAAGACCAGACACTGAAGGAAACAGCAAGTCTACCTTTGTTAATATATTATATTGATGTCTTATGAATGTATAAAAATATATAGAATGAACAATGAGACACAGTAGAGGTATTTACTGACCACTAATAGCTGGGCATGGCGAGTGCTATCTTTGGCACGAGAACATTCAATTCAATTCAATTCAAAAAACTTTATTTGTCCCCGGGGGGCAATTCAGGGCACACAGAGCAGCAAATAACGACAGTGCAACTATACAAAAACATTTTAACCTAACAACAAGAATAAAGTGTAAAATAAGAATAAGTGTCAGGGTGTTAGTGTGTTAGTACAGGTTAGATACTGAAGTACAGGTTAGATACGGATAGATATTCACAGTCTGACAAGGTTACAGAGCCATCAATAGCTTTGTGAAAAAGTAACTACATTGGCCTATTACCTGACATGGGCACCGCTGTAAGATTGATGTTATCATGTTTCTAAAAATAATCAGTGCTCAGTCTCTGTCCTTCAACCTTTATTTTCATTTTAAGCAAGTTGTACTCTCTAATCCTTCCATTCTCTGTTGTAGAGGTCATCTCGTCTGCTCTGCAAATCTGGGCTGCTCTCATGGTCGCTGCCAAGTCATGCTTGAGTCGTGCATGAGTCACAGTATATATTCATCAAAGTCCATCATCTGTTAATCAAGAAAGATAGACTACAATGTATCATGTTGACAGGTAGGGGTTCTACCCTGCAGGCTTTACAATGTCTTGAATCTCAATAAAATCCAAGTGAATCTGCCATAAAATTCTGGGTATATTGAGACTTTCTTCAAACTAAAAACACGTCTGACCGAGTAACCACATCAAACCGCTCATCTCCTTTCACTCCAGCAGAACATGTTTGCCTTCTGAAACTTTTGTACAAGGACTTTTCCTCTGAAAATTCAGTAAAGAGTGTACAGACAAAGAACTTCCAGTAGCATAAAATATCACCACAGTGCAGATCTGTAACCGAGCTGAGATGTTGTGACTTTTTAATGTAGCATGGCTCAGTACTGTATGTGTACTTGTCAGTCAGGCTCAGCTTAGTTTCCTGTGTGCTGTACAGTATACAGTATATCCAACAGGTTACTGCATGAGCTCTCTTCTCATTGCATGAAGAGCAAATCACAAAATGATGTGCCATGTTTTCTCTTTCATCATTTGGTGCCACTGGTCAGCAGCAGTCACTGATTGTTACCATGGAGACCAGTTCTGAGTTAACCTTTATATTTGCATTAATTTAATCTAAGAGCAACATAAAGATTGGCCTATCACTACAGACCAGTAAGAAAAAAACGGGGATAAGTTTCTTTGCTGCCAAAATACTGAAGCCTAACTGAAGTTTTAATCTGTAAGATTTTCATTTATTTAGTTATTGTCTGTTAAGTTATTATCTATCAAAGAGTGAGTTAAAACAATGGTGATTGTATGACCCACTAATGAAAGCACTTGTTGCCTTTTTGCAGAGTATTCAAATATGTTTGTCTGTGGAGACATTCCTGTGCTAGATGTAAATATGCCGCCATGTTAGCAACGCCACAGACAGCGGTTGGTCTGCCGAGATCGGAGATCGTCACCAACAATTATGCTGTGTTCACTTGTAATTGGAAATCGGGGACTTCCAACTTCTGAGTCAGGCTTGTAGTAAGTGCAGAAGTGTAATAGGAACAAGTGTGTGTGTGGGTGTGTATATGTATATTTATTTGAGAGGGTAATATATAAAGGACAGACCAGAAATAGAGAGGTGAATGTTAAGCAACATATTCTCAGGTTTGTATGATATCATACTAAAGGTTATGCACAGAATTAGCTTATTTGTGTAGTAGATGTCTCTTTCCTAACGCCAAGCCCAAAATGTTGTTTTTGTTACTTGTTTGTAGCATTTCCTCATAATATGTGTTAAAAATGACCTTACATTTGAAGAGAATGTGAATGAATATAGATTTTTTACTGGAATATGTAATATGAAAACCCCTAATTCTAACAACACTCTTCTATCCATAGACTGTGGAGCTGCTTTTACACAATATACCTGTGAGTTATCCCAATGAGGTCAAAGAACATAATTAAGGGTGTTATTATATCAGCGTATAAGAAGAACGACTGTAATCAGTGGCAAAGTCAAGAGTTATAGAACAGAACAACATCCTCAGTATGAGCGTAATTAGCATTGACATATACAGATGGTAGACTTGCTCAGTATTCTAACCTCACTATACACCCAAAGAGAAGTGGGATTAAAGGGAAATACATTAGCACTAGACATATGCATTTCCCTTTTGTAGTTCTGGATACATCTTCTATTGTATTTGTTACCCATGGAATAGTAAGGACTAATAGAAATACATAAACAGTCTGATACAGTGGTTAGTTCGCTGAACACTATAAGCATGAAGATAGCTGTGTATCCACAACATATTGATGGATGCAGGAATATCTCTGTTTCCACCATGCACACCAGTTAATAAGTAAACAACACTGATTAATCATCTTCATGCAGTTGAATTGAAGGTGTGTGAGGGAAATACAATGACAGTCACCTGCCATAATTCCAATATCCTTTATAATTTACCTTGACCAGACTGTTTTGAGCGGAGAATCTGTTCCAGTCATGAATTTTGGCCGCTATGAAACAGTCTCAAATTAGTATTCATGGGAAGTTCATCCATTATTTATTATTTTTTGCCTGGGAAGTGATAATCAGAAATTCAAGATGCATTTTCTTTCTGTCCCCTTGACAGAAAACAATTGTCCTGCTGTGGCCCCTATGTTTGCAAAGCAGCAGTCTTGGGTATACAGGATTTGAACTCTCTCACTATCAATCTTTTGTCACTCTGCGCACGCATGCAGTCAAACGGGTGCAATAATCTTTACACAACATCACAACCAATCCCTCCCTCCACAGATGCTTTTTGATAAAAAAACATGCAAGCTGCTGATCATGCCTTCAAATGGACAGAGATTGCCAGTCGACAAAGAGGCTAAACAGAATGGAAGGATGACAGAAAAGACAAACAAATGTAACACGAGAGCTAACCTCGAGTGTGGCTGGGTAATAAATCACAGTAAAAAGGATAGTCTAACTTCCTCTCCTCCTGTACGGGGAACTGCTGCTAAAAATGCTGGCGAGGCTATTCCCAGCAGGAGGAAACTTCTGGAGATTACTGTGTAATAAGCCTGAAACGGACGGCGGGTGAATTGAGACTGAGCATTCACCCTTCTGCCAGGGTCACAGGACTCATTCTCCCAGGAAAAGCCACTTGTCTACCAATCTTTGCTTGGATGTATTAGTGGTAAAGCAGGGAAGGAAAGGGGAGAGGGGGTTATATATTGGCCTTCAGGCTATTGTTTGCCTGCCTTTACTCAATCAATGTATTTTAATGATACGATGGCAACACATAACTGTTTGATTTAGTGCCTATTTGAATTTTAAATATGTGTCCGTGCTTGACATTGCCTCATTCAGGCCAATAATATGCATTTTTACCAGTTTGTTTGGCCTCTGTGAAACAAGCACAAATCAATATATCTGCATGAACATTATATTTACATTTTCTGACACTGCTTATTTTATTGTTTGTGTATTGCTTCAGTTTAGTTGTATGTTTGGAGACAGCTTGTGGTGTTATATTAGATTTAATTATATTGAAATCATGTTATACTGTTTAAACATCCTCATTTTTGTATAATTTAGAATGTTATGCAACATAATAATAAAAAACCACAAACTTTCAAGATGAATAGAGGTAAGGGGAATTCATACCAACAGGGTAGTATTTCACATGGATCTGTTGAATTTAATTGAGGTTTATACGTTTTACTATAGTTCCACAGCCCCCATTCACTGTATCTTGATGTGTTATCTTCTTCGTGACATCTCTGGCCGTTTGTTAACTCCTTACATATGAAGATCTGAGCAGATTCAAGCAGATTTGAAATAGCGAGAATTCACAATCTGAGATGACGAAACAAACATGACACGACGGAGGTCAAGGTAAGGGATGCTGCTCTGTGGGCTCGACTTATTTTCCTTTGCCAAGGAAGCGGTTTTGTTGCTTTTTTGCTGGGCAGCTTGAGATAGCATACAGAGGAAGAGTTAGATACCATTTAACGTGTTGGATTTATTAAACTTCATGTACGTGGTCAAACTGTACAGATGGCATGGACGAGGTGTACATTCAGATGTGATCAGATTACAATGGTCTTACTGATCCAAAAGTATACGGGTTCCATTAACCTGCATATTCCTTATCTAGATAATATATCCAGATACGGATCACATGTTAAAGGGGAATACCAGTATTTTCCAACCTCTTAACGGGCATTCACACAAGATAATGCGTCAGATGAAAACACGACTCCTCCCATTCATTTTTAATGGCTGTAGTCTGTTTAGGCGGCTGTGGTGGAAGCCGCAGGGAAGCGTTTAAAAAAAAATGCTGCAGGCTGCAGTGAAAAGTTGGGTTCAACTTTTGGAGAAACGAAACCCAATGACATGATGCTGTGGTCAGGCACGGTATAGACTGACAGTGTGAGTGCGCCCTAAGTGATACTCCCACTGACAAACGACCTTGTGGTGATTTGCTGGAGCTATCTGAGGCTATGTGTTCGCATCTGCCCCCCCAAGTTTGGTAATACTGACTATGGGTCAGGCTAACCGCAGTCACCACCCCTGTTTCAGGAAGCCTCTTAAAGCTTTCCAAATAAGTACAGTATACAAATCATTCCAATGCTTGTCTCCAAGTCTGACTAAATGTAGATATTTCCCCTGCAAGTTTGCTACCTGGATGAGTTTTTGAAACCATCTGCATTGGGATATGGGCCTACGTCCACTCCCCTGACTCCGCATTTCCTGACCACTACAATAGATGTGGCGAAGAATTAAGTCACTCTCCTTCTCTGTGTGTTAAAATCTGATTTTATTTGTTGTTTGTTTTCAAAGCCGGTCTGGATGTGAAAAAATCTTGGTATTGGGGAATTTGGGGAATGGCAGAGCTGTGTTGATGCATTTCCAGCACATGATTTGTTTCAGTATGTTGAGTAGAGCTGAAGACCCATATTAAAATAAACGCACAAACACAGACACACACATACACACACACACACACACACACACACACACACACACACACACACACTGATTGATTAAGTCTGCATTGAACAGAAATGAGGAATGTTATCAAAATAGCATCAATTAATGCAGAAATGTCTGCTCCGTCCTTCTCTTCCTTCTTGTGTTCCCTGTCGACTGGATGTTGCTCTTCTTCAGTTATGCTCACTGCACTTCATTCCTTGTGCCAGCTTTTTGCCTCAGCAGTAACTTTATTTTTCCTGTCTCTTTGCCTGTCTCTGTTTAAATCTCTTGCTTCTCGCTACCTCTCACTTTCTCGCCTCACGGTATATATCATGTCAAACCAAACAATCCCCAGCAAGAAGTGGTTTGAGCGCACTCCTTGACAGATTCTCAGTTATAAAGGTAGGTTTCCTGGTCATAGTGGTTGATATTACAGAGATTCTTCATGGCTTAGGAACTAAGTCTCTGCTTTCTGGCTCTTATTGCCTCCATCACAAGTTGCTGTCTTGAGTGTAATTTGAATAAGGGTTAGACATTGTCCAAGCACAGAATAAATACTATTAATGTGCTCACACAGACATGAGCTGGAATAAGTGGCTTCATCCACTCAGCTTTTCTTCATGCAATCAAGGTACTGACATCCATTATTGGAGAACCATTTGAGAGACTCATTGACATTTTAGCAAAGCTAACAGGGAAATTGGAAATTCAAATCTAATTTAAGTACTTTGTGAGAGTGATGTAATACATGTTAGGGTGGAAAAAAACAACTGATTGGTTGCAGTGCAGCAACACTGATGCATGTAAAGTTGTAATGCCTTCATTCAGCTGAAAATGTCTTTTCTCGCATCAGAGCTAGCTTAGTACCATGAATGAAGATCAACAAGAACAGATTTTTTATATTCTTATGTCAATACTAAGCTTATACACTGTATAGTGCTTGAGTTCAATGTTAACTTGAAGCTTTGAATAACTACCTTGAATGGGCATCACTCAAGGCCTATTAAAGCCTTATACACTAATTATCTATAATTTAATTCAAATGTATTCTATAGCGTAACCATAAGCTTGTCTGAATTTCACCTCACGAGGATTTACTGCTGTTAAAAGCTGTTTCTTAGCTGTACCTCAGCACTGTCACACTCTTTAAGGTCATAATCAATGTTGTTTTTGTTTTTCTTTATTTTGATGAAATCGTAACTGATACTGCTATCACTGTTTTAATGTGATGCGCTGCATTTCTCAGTGATCACTTGTCAGAATGTCATCAGTGGGTTGACGCCACTGGATTGACAGCAGCTCCCAAACCACCAAACAAGCATGCATTAGCTGCTCTACTGAGACCAGACTGCAGATCAAAAGGAATGCAGATGGTGCCAGAAAGTGGTGATGTCTAGAGAGATGGTGATGTATGCATTATCTAAAAAATGTTAAGAAATGAACATAGTATCTATAGCAGCAAGCAGCTCGCAGCCAGTAATACAATTATGATGAAAAGACACAGCCTTAAAATAAAGTACTGTTAACTTCCAAAACACACTATCACTTAACATGAAAGTGTGATGTGGCAGTGTACAGTGTACTTGGTCCATTAATACTAATTGGGACATTAGCCAATGTGATAAGAACCAAAGCCCCATCTACGTCTCTTCTCATGATCCCTTGTCATGGAAGTTTTTGGATGGAACCATTATTTTAGATTTTGTTTTTACTGTAGTCTTTTTGGTGCCTCTTCAGCCCAAACATTGGATCATGGTCCCATGAGGTCCCTGTGCACATACTTTTTGAGGCCGCCGTTTTACTTGTATTGGTGTTTTTCTCACCTTCCTCCTAAATTTAGCTGTCTGACAATGTCAGACACTATTGACAAAGTGACAATGAGCTGAGGCGTGTTTGGCACATTCTACTCCACATTCTGCCTAATGGCTCTTTCAGAAAACCCGACAACAGCACCACTGCACTCTAAAATCCATTATTTCCAATGGCTTGCACCACATCATTAAGGCCTCTTTAAGAGTTGAACACTGAGGGACCTGGTGCTCAACTTCTTTGGGAAGTCTTGGGCCATGTACCAAGTGCTTGGCAGTCTGAGACCCTAGAAAAGGCCCCACTAGCCCGGTACATGATCCATCCATGGGCTTACTGGATGAACAGTTCAAGTATAAAGCCTGACATCTGATGCGTTTTCACACAATGTACCTGCGCTTCCACTCTTTTTTTTTTACAAGTCCACCATTGCATCACCTGGGGCTTAGCAAAACAGATTGTGATTGGTTAAAGAAATACAAATTCTTTGAACCCTCATCCCAGAATGGTACGTTACTTGTGCAGCCGGACCATACTCCAGCAGTAAAACAGTGCTGTGGTAATGACTACATGCAAAAATCTTCTGCCATGGCTGCCATCTCTGACCATGCTGACCAACTCTCCTAAAATTTATATACAAAAAAAGTTAAATGAAAATTTGAGCTCAAAACACACAAAGATATAATTTTCTATGGCCATTAGATGTTTTCTCTTTTCCACTTTCTGGAGTTTTATTTGTCGATTATTTGTCATATCAAAACAGCAAATTGACTACTAATTTAAATGAAAATCTTGTTGATTATTTCTAGTTTTTTATGAAAGTTTGATCATTTTAAATTTAGCATTTTTCACATGCAAGTGCCACATGATTGTGAGTGAATGCTGTGGCATCTGAAACATAGCACTGAATTTTAAGAGTTCAGCATTACAGTGCAGTCTGTAAGAATTTGGACATTATACCTGGACTTCAACTTTACCCACTGTTTGAACAACCTCAAATGTTCTTAAACAGTATAAGATCTGCTGCTGTTTTTAAATGTAGCCCTCCAGTTTTTGGGCAGTGCAACCCAGTATCCCATTATAGATGTAAACAACCTCAGATTAAAGCTGCGTTTGTAATTTACTGTCATTATCACTTTATTATTTCAAATGGAGGAAAAAAAATATTAAGATGCTTGTAATTTGCCTGTAAATAGACCAGCTAGAACATTCAATGTTCCTGCCTTATAATTACAGCCCAAAGAGGATTCTTGCAATCACTATTATCAGTTTAATTATGTCTGATAGTTATCAGGCCCTGCAGCTTTATCAAAAGGATCTGCATTAAGAGGAGTGGTAGAAGACTGGCTTAATGAATTTCACATTTGTGGCTCAAGCCAATTATTAGCAGTGACATCCTAACATCTAATAATCCCTTTTAATACTGCTTTTAAATGAAGCTAAAGAATCCAGTGCTACATGGTAGAAAAACATAGAACGATCTGACAGATTAACTCACTGCTGCTATAAACACTACATGGTATAAGCTAGATCTGGCCAGGGGCTTACTGGAAACAAAAAGCAGCCTGGGAATTTGCTGTCAAATGGCCCCAATTTCATACACCAAATCAGAACTGACACAATATAGTATGTTTGTCAATCAAGGAATAAAATAAAAAGCATAAACAAATGCAATATCTTAATTTGTATTGTTTGTGTTAGGCTAATATGTAAAACGATGAACTTTCCAAGGTTTTCCTCCCTGCTTGTGTGCAGAAAGCAACTTGTAAAATTAATACCCTGAGCACTGATTTAGCATCTGTTTTAATTTATCGAATGATGATCAGCGGTGATAGAAGGGTGGCAGTTTCACTATTTCTCCAGCATACATGTGAAAACCTGTAAAATGGGGCATGGTACAGTCTTGGACCTCACGTAAGACAGCCAAATGAGAACCAATCAATGGCTGCAGTCTTGTGATTTGGACTGTTTGACTGAATATAATAAGGGAAATAAATCCCTTAATTGAGCACATTTTTCTGCATTAGCCAGCAAATCCTTTTTTATTTGCTGCACCTTCTCTGCCCTATTTTCTCTGTCTATTACAGGCATCCTGAGGTAAGAATATTTTACACCACGTCCCAATACTTTCAGTTTCAGTTTTGATGGCAGCTGCTACCTGCTATTTTTGACTGTTCTAGCCATGTTGCTGCAACTATGATGCCATATCTGTAGTTTTGTTATAGTTTTACTATTCACAAGACCAGCCCTTCTGGAAAATTCTCAAACTTCTAAATATTCAGTCCATGCCTCACGTTAGCCCTAACCTAACCCATTAAGAAATATTTCTTAATGTATTAGCGTGGGCCCCCTTGAGAATATCTGTTTTATAAAAACACCAAAATAAAAATTAAACTACTAAAAAGAACCTTAACAAAAACTGATAACATTTGTGCAAACACATAGTAAGAAAAAAATAGACAGGGTAAGACATAAAATGGTCAATTTAGGTAGGTTAAGTGAGAAATGTACTGTCTTTTATGAAACTCAAAGGATTCTGTTGCAACAAACATAATTTTTTGTGGTTGCCATTAACACGATAGCCTAAAATAATTTAATAAACACAATAAGTCAAAATCTTTGTGTGTTTGTCAGCACTGCAGCCCATGATTTATGTTAAATAAATTAAATTTGTACCTCGGTTTAAGAAAGTAATAGTTATAGTGAGTTATAATCATTTTAATATTGCAGCACCCATATGATATGTCCTTATGTGCCTGCATGGTGGATGTTTCACCCAATGTATAATTTGTGTCACTATAAATTATTATATTGAAATTTAAATAAATCACTAGGAATAACACAATGTAATATAAACCCTTATATAGGCCAATTTAACTGCTAAGTTACTGTTTTAGCTTCTATTAAATGTTCACATTTTTACCTGTTACTAAAAATGTGCCTTTTTCTTGAACAATGTTACATTAACATTTAAAAAACTGCCCCCCTTCTATTTCATCTGATCACTGTACCAGACTTTGCACGGTATAATTAGTTATTTTAATGAATGTATGTTCTTCTATCTGTTCATCATATCATATCCTCTTATCGACAGGTGAGATTAAGCTCTCTTTTATGAGAATGTCACACTAAGAAATCCATCAAACTGTAACCACATCAGGCAAAAGGCCCTTTCATAGGGATTGGCATAGGTTTAGGGGGTAAAAGATTAATACTGTATATGTAAACCAAAACCTGCTTAGGTCTCCCACAAGTCTAGGGCCGGCCCTGGTATAGGCCTCCATAAAACCGGAAGGGCAGAATCCATCGCTTCTGGTAATTGAAGTGTCTCGATATGCTGATGACTGATTACTGGCTACAGGGCATTTCAAGTCATCTTGTAACACTCCTCCCCCCAAAAATGAGCTATCTCTTCCATGCTTGCCACAAGTTTTGCCCAGAAGCAAGAGTCATAATAAAACAAAATGAAAGCAGGTTCTGCAGCATCATCATTCTTTACTCATTTCTTTTACACCCCTAAAAGAAAAAAAAGAGTTTTCGAGTGCACTCCTGGCAGGAAAAACAGATGGAAATTGTGTCAATCAAAATTGCCTGAGCTATATGTAAGATGTTTTCGGACTTTATTTCTACCTCACAGAACACACGGGTAGTTGGCAGTGGTTTGCAGTACTGCAGAGAAAAACCGGCAGATTGATTCATGTACCAGGGCTCTTCAGTTCCTGAGTTGTTCAAACCCTTTGTGTGGCAGAATTTTATGTCGAATGTAATTCAAGGATTTAAACAGATAAGACCAGATCTCTGTACTTCTGGCAATGCATGTGCAGTCACCAGGGCAGGAGATGTACAACACTTGGCTCCAGGTTTAATTAGAGCCCACTGAAAGAGAGCAGAGAGAGCTAATGTCATCCAACAATAATTTTTATCCACAGACCTTTTTTGTTCTACTCTCTGCTCTTTGCGCTCGTTTCTTCCCCATGTTTTAACCCACAACTTGTTGTGCTTACCCAATTCTTGCTTCTATTTCACATACAAGACACACTTTCTCTATGCATCAACTCTCTTCATTACTCCATGGCTCTGGCATCTCAACCTTTTTGGGGTTATTCTGTCCAGAGAAGTCAACAAGCTTCCTCGGTCATCACTATAGTTACCAGGATATGGACATTTCTTCCCCAAAAATGCAATATAATTTAAAAGCCAGTAAGCCCAAAGGCAGCTTGAAGCTAGAGATTGCAGAATAGCACTATGCTATTAAATCATGGTCATTACTTAATTAAAAACAGCTCCAAAGGGAAACGTGACCTGTTCTATTTTCCTAAATTCTTCTTCTACTTTATTAGCATAATGAATAATTGAAGTCGTTTCTTCTACATTTTTTTGCTCCTGCATTTAATTTTTCAAACTGAGATTATTAATACATATTTAAAAACATAAATGGATAAACATCTGCGGTCACGCAGGAGTCCAGAGTTATTTGTTGCACCAGCTGATCATCAGCTGATCTCCCCAAGCACAAAATACCTAACATAAGAAAGCCATCTGTTTAACCACTGAGCATAATACATTTAAATGCTATTCTTCTATTCAATGGACCACCCACCACCCAGACTTGACTCATAATTATTATTTTTTTTATTACTGTGTAAGTGCACTATGATAATCAACCTCCTCCATGTACAAATACAGTCGTAATGTGAAAAATACATAGTCGTTTTTTTACATAATTTAAGTTACGCCTGTAGGTACCCAATGCAGGTAGGTGATGTGTGTATCTAAACAATCCAATGTTGACTTTTGGTTTCAAACAGGAAAGATCCCCTGAGTGAAGGTCTGTTTGACCCATGCATCTGACCTGACCTCCTCCCTCGCAGACTTTCACAGACTTTGATTGGAATAATAGTAAATTTAATTTGGGACAAAATACTTAATTCAATTTAATAATTTTTCTATATGGAAACATAATTTTTTTATGAGACATGACTCCCCTATTATAAAAGGCAGTATCTTGCATCCAATTCTGCTGCAAAGCTGTCTCAAAATCTAGTAAAGTCGAGTAAAATAAAAGTATAAAATAAATTATATAACTTAGTATTTATAAACAATAATTGTATTAATACTAAGGGTATGAAAAGTAGTTACTTATGTTAAGATTATACCTTGCTGTTTTATTTGGTCCACATGAGGTCATTATTAATTCATCCTGACATCGTTGCTTATGACTAATAAGACAACACACTGGCTAATCAACATTAAAATATGAGTGTACTTAGTGTGTCATGTGTAAACACCTATTCAAAACAGATTAACAGCGGCAATCAATTCCCTGAACAGTATCATGCTACCTATTTTGATTGTTAATCTTGTCTGTGATTTGGAAAGAAAAGATTAAGTGTCCCTTATATCTTGTACATTTACTGCAATGGAGTGGCTGAAATGTGTCGATAAGATTTGTTATTCAGTTCTCGTACTTTAAATAAGTCCTAGGCATGATTGAGTGTTTTGGCTCAATCACAGCTTAGTGTCATAGGTCAGGAATCACAGAGTCAAGCCCCTAAAGTGTTTCTTAGTTAGGTAATTGGCAATGGATTCCAGTTTAATTTTCAATGCATACTTCAGTTTAATTAGCTGCCAAGTTCTTATATTACATCAATATGTTTATAACTTGTCTTGCTTTCCTATTAGTGACTACATGCCAATACTGTATGTATCTCACCCACAGCTTGGCGTGTGCCTGAAGGATGAGTTGAACTAATCTGCTGTTCATTAAAGGTTGAAGGATAGTTTGGGTATCTTTAACCCAGACGTTGTTGTCCTGGTTTTTCCCATTGTGACAACAGATATTATTTAATATCTAATTTAATTATAGGGCGTCATGTCCCTCCACTTGGGCAAACCCCAAATCTCCTGCCGTTTAACCTAAAAGCAAGTGAATATTGATCTAACACACTGCAGTTAGAACAGTAATGTGGATAAAAGAGGAACTTACAGTCGCACAGCAGTGGTATGACATGACTCAGCGTAGTTCTGTTAAATAATTATAGTGTAATATATGAATAATTAATGTGGGAATGGAGATTATGCAGATTGAAGATGAGGGTAATTTAGTATTTCCCTGTGCTTTGGTCGTTGTTGTTATTCAGACTGGCCCTTGTTTGCACACTCCACACAGGGAATCACTTTCTCGGTTTAATTGATGGAACTTCTGTTGGCTCTTGAATGGTAACAAACAAACAAACAGACAAAAACAAAACAAAAAATTTATTATTATTATTATTATTCATATTAGATTATTTCTGATGTGTTACTTTTAAACAGGGGACAAACTGCAGTCTTGTGGGAGCAAAAAAAAATCCTACGTGTATGACCCAACTGTTTCTAAAGGGTACCAAATACATTTAATTACAATGTATGTGTGGTTTGCAGAAATATACAGTTTGCCAATCTTTTGTTTTGTTGACTTGGCTGCTTAAACCACAGCTTGGCTAACACTATGTGGATACTTTGTGTCTGTCTTGTAGCAATATCAGTCATACCATGGGAAAAGCCCAGAGTTTGTAGGTGCCACTGTATCATCTTTTGAAAAATGTAAAAAGCCAAACAGCTGCAGTATTATGTCAGAGGAATATTTCAATTTCAGTTATGGGTTAAATCTTTATTATTATAATAATAAATATCATAATTTTGTTTGTTTAAGCAAGCTCTGTGAACATAATACTCATCTACAATATCATTGTTTTATTCCTTTTACTTTAAACAGAACATATTCAGGTAATGAAGGGTCTTATTAAAGCAGACAAGTTAATTTGTTTAAGTCATTTAGGGCACATAGGTCCCTAATGGCTAATGATTTATTACAGGAAAGAATTCAGCATTCAGGCATCCTTTGGACCTTCCCGCCCTGCCAACTATAGAGATGTCATGTAACATAGGAAATTAGTGTCAGAGGAAGTTACTGTTTTGGACTTGTGAATTAATCAAAGAAGAGACAGTGAAGGAGGACTAGAAGGCTCCGTCACACCAATCTCCTGCAGTCAAGGTACACAGATTTCTGGAGTATACATCAAAGAGTGCAAAAGGGAAGGTATGGGTCATGAGAGCTGACAGCCTTGAGAAGTGGTGTGCAGAGGGAATGGCAGGTCTGCAGGGTTGAAGGGTGGTTAAGGTGGGTGCTTTGACAGAAAGGGCGAAAGAGACAGAGATAGAGAAAATAAGGTGTTCTACAGCACTCATCTCCATTTTTGGACTCATTACAGTTGCTCTGTCCTTTAAATTTCCACTTTTCAAACGATAAGATGAAAGTTGCAAGTGTCTCTTCAGAACAAATCTTTGATAACCAATACAAAAGGCAAAAATAGGAGCGCGGTGAGACACAAAGACAATGGGAGAGCTTACGTTGTCTCCTGGCTCACCATATGTCATTGTAGCTGATGGGCTGAGCAGCTTTTATTGGCGCCCTTGTTCAGAGCGTTGCTTTGCAATATTCATGTCCCGTCTATTCATGTCTTGCTAAGTCAAAGTTACATTGATCATTTTACTTCATCAAAGTCAAAAAGTCATGATTTGTCATGAGCTTGTCGGAGAGTCTCTGGGTTGGCAGATTGTGCAGGACATTGTAAGCCCTTGACATTGCTCTTTTCTTAATCTTTCAAAACAAGCAAGTGTTAACAAGCTTGATTTCATATTTTGGTGGAAGAAAATATCAGTTTGTTACTATGAGCAGGATTTAAGGTCAACACTTGGAAGGTGTTTGAATTAGCTCCAGTATTTCCATCGAGGCATGTAGGGAGATGATATCTTTTTAATTAATTTTGACTTTTAAAAAAAGAGAAATCTCTCCTTAACTTCCCGTCGGCCTAATTCACTCCCCAGGTCTAACTTACATAAGCATGCTCATGTAAAATTAAATTCATCATTTACTGGCAAAATACACCGTCACAGATGTGACAGACACGAAAAAATGAGAATCACTGCAACAAGATTCTCACAGGCAACCGCAGAGAAGACGTGGTGCCAGAAATCTCTCCCTTCCTAAAGGTGATGTTCTATTAAAATTTGATCCATGAAGCGTCAGGGCTGTTTAATGTGTAAGTGACGCAATGATGCTCCCGGGCCTCTATCTAGCCGTCGTCTCACTGAAACATGACCAGGGATTTGTAAATTAGCAGTGCTATGAAAGTTTGTTCAATATCCAATGGCTCGTTACAGGAATTGGTTAATTCAGGGGAAAAGCAGAGCTGATTGGACTGGGTTTAGTGGGACAGCTCTAAGAGCACATTGCCCCCTGTCACTCAACAAATACACTAATATCCATACATGCTGGTATACATAATACACTTTAAGACACAGAAACCAATTTCTCTTGTTTTATTCCAGGCGCTGGTTTGCCCCCTGCTGTGTGCTGCCTCGAGCTGCTTTAAGAGCCTCTTCCACTGCCCGAGTGCGCGTATACCTCTCAGAAAAGTCATGCAATTATCCACAAGAGTGAAATGACACCTTATGTGGAGAGGCACTCAATGCTCTTACGACACCCACACCCTCAAAAAGGGGGATGGGGGAGTGGAGGTGGTTTCCTATTTTGTGATTCAGGATAATCAAATCATTTTATTTTTATTCTTTTTAATTTCATTTTTAGAGGAATCAGATTTAAGTTTGATTTTCAGGTGTATTTTCTTGCATCTTGGCTACATGGATTATGACTTTACTCTATGTCAATGCGATCTCTCATTTATGGAATACAGCACTGTAAGAATAGAGGTGCAGGACTTCAGTGGTGAGCAGCTAAATGGTGAATCAACACTGCCACCCTTAGGCCAACTAGGAATAGCACACAGACAACACCAGACTCCAGTGCAGAATTGATGCTTTGTATATGCAGTGGAACTAACTGGTTTGCCCCTAAATGTCCCTTGTAAATAAAGTGGCACAGCAGTTTTGCAGGTAGTTTTGCACAAAAAGATGATCTCAGCAAACATCACAGCTTATTTAGTCAAACATTACGTAGTTTTCAGTGATGTTAACTCATTTTAAATTATTGATATGTATTAAAGATACACAATTAACCAGAAACCGTAATAAAATAAGGCCATTCAACATGATTAAATGTGCTGGGTTCTGCAGGAAACTAGTATCGATTGCGGAATTTTGTATCCAAACTATGTATGCAATTATAAACTAAATATGCTGGCTACATTTGTATTACTGTATAAGAACATTTTTGGTGACTAGACAGTGGTCAGTGGAATGTACCAATAATTGAACACCTTTGCTGCTAAATATGTAAAATCGGTAGAATAGCTTGCAACGGGATATTTGAGAAACAGGTTTGCTGTGGGTAAGAAAGATTGACAGGGGTTGATTTAACAGTCAGAGAAAATATTTAGAGTGCTGCACTCTGAGAGCTGAATGTCAGAGTCCCACCAAGTGTTAGAAGTGTTAGAATCAGGACAGAGTGTTAGGAGAGTCATGTGGTACCCTCTGTGGACTGACAGTTTTCATTATTCTCTCCCCCCCACCCCCTCCCCTCCATTACTCACTGTCTCTCAGTTTCCCTCCATCTCTCATTCACACACACACACGCACACACACAGTCCAGAGACATAACATAATCAGATTGTTGCAGCAGACCTGAAGGCATTTTGAGATGCTAAGAGTAAAAACAACCGATGCCACATGATCATCAAGGTGAGTGTGTGCGTGTGCGTGCACGCTTAGTGATTCTACACAAGATGCGTGATTTTTTTTAACACTTTATTAATTTTTTTAAAAAAAACATAGGAATATAGAGAGGCTGCATTTTTTTGGTCAGATCCCACCTTTTAACCGAACTGCCTGCTGCGCTTGTATTTACAAATATATACACTGGAGATTAAAATTAGAGAACAAATGATTCATTCTTGATTTATTCTGAAAAATTATTTTTTTTTAAACGTTCAGAATTTGATAGATTATAGGCCGTGGCAATACCACTGCTGTACAAGCATGCTTTGTTTTTAAATAACCAAGGCACTTCAACAAAAACCTTTATTTTGTGGGAAAAAAAGCAGTGATCAAAAATAGAGCTCAGTAACCATTGTGTCAGAAGAGAAGATTTAAACAATGTTATCTTCGGGCTCTAGGATTCAAAAGTGAATATGAAGTGTCGAGGCCCTTGCTTTGAATGACTTCAGCACAGCTGCGCCCACAGGACATCACTAGTTTCTCTTACTGCTCTGGTTTGAACTTGGTCCATTCTTCTTGCACTCTCTTCCACAGTTCAGTAAGTGTAGTTTTTTTTTTTTTTTTACATTATTTTGTTGCCAATGATTTTCCAGAGATTCTTTATGGGGTTTGTTGTGCCAGTGTGAACACTTTATTTTATTACATATTCATTGTAGTGAATGCAAGTGATGTCCAGTATGTTATCTGACGTTAGAGGGAACATATGACAATTTGAAATGATTTGGTGCAAATATTGAAAATATATATTAAACCAAATGGAAGTGACAGTACACATGAAGCCTGATAGATGGTCAAGTATATTGAGTTTCACCCACATTGATTAAAGGAGGAACACAGTATATTTCCTGTCCGAACTGTAGCACTTAGTCTAGACTTTGCATCAGCAGTTTAAAATATGTTGATTCAAACTGTTCAAAATAACAATTTTGGTGTTTTAACCTTTTTGACATCCAACTTAACTTTCTTAAGTCTTTCTTTTTGCTTTGACCCCCATTTAGTCTTAGACCGCACCAGACAAGACTCATTATATTGTATCGTTCTCCTCCACAGTCATGGTCAATCCTCAGGAGAGTTCCAGGCTAACAGTGGGTGTATCAGTCCATGCCTTTGACTGCCCTCCACGCTACTAAGCTTCTCCACCGAGTGTGCCGGCACAATCGATAGCTGTATATTCCCTATTGCGTACAACTTTGACAGGTGTCCTTCCACACTCACTGTCATACAGGACATCCCTCACTGATTCATGAATCCTTTGCTGTGCTGAGCCAGTCTGGTTTAGCATTCTCCTCTGAACTGTGCACTGTGAACAGGATGATCGGCCAATAGCACCACTCCTGTAGGTCAAACCTCTGTGAAAATATCCTTACAATGTTAAGCTTAAAGCTTGACCTTGGACTTTAATTTTTAACCTTGGTGGATGCTCCTCTACTTTTTTATTTCAGAAAATGCTATCCACATTTCATAAACCCAAAAGTGACGGACTGACCAAAATAAATATGAATGTTCCACTGCTGAATCGCAGTATTTTGAACCCAGGGCTAACCAAATTTAGGCTATGTGTTAGGGTGGTCCCATTAGTTTTGGGCAAGTCAGTCAAAGTCATGCTTCCTGACACTGTGTAAACCTACTTTCCTCCCACTCAGGGATGAGCCGTCTTACTTGGGTCAGCTCCAGATCTTCCAGCTCACAAGGCCCAGTGTCTCACACCTCTCCCTGCCGTGATATGTCATCTGCTGGCTCTGACAGGCTGGTAGGCAGGCTGCTTTTACCGAAGGGAGGCTTTGCTTTCTGGCAGCTCCTGTGTCACAAACTATAGGCAACTCTTTTAGTTACAACTTCAGCCCTGCAGTCAGCCAGTAGGTAAAATATTTACCATAAATGTGAACTGCATCAAGGAAAAGTATGCTATAGAAAGAAGTGTAGGAAGTTGGACCCTTGATACAGTTGGGATTGCTGCCAAAGTGAGTGCTGTATCTCATTCAGCACATTTAGGCCCTTACCGGTGGAGTCTTACACACTGAGAAGAGGCATTGTTCGCTCTCAGCAGGTGTGTTTATTTATCATAATGAGAAAATGCAGGTGACACGGTCAAGCACACAGCTGAAATGCAGGGGGTGGAGGTGGCGTGCAAATGCGTTTAGAGTGATGGTTTTTTACTGAAGCCACTCTGATAATGGACTGCAGAATAAAGATGAGTTTACTCACATTCAAAAGCCCTTTCAAGAGTGTTGACTCTTTTTCTCTCTTGGGTCTTATGGCTATTAACTTCACATGTTTCCATCTTAAATCACAACCTGCAACCTTCACACACATGTAGTGGTTTGCTGATAGAAAAGATAAAGATTCAAAGCTCTGGTTTTTCTCTGGCTAGAAATCTCTGAAGCACTTGTAGCTTAATTACAAGCTTGAAGATCTGACACTTTTCAAATACTTTGGCCTCTTCATGTGACCCGCTTGCCTTCTTTTCAAGATTGCACAATGTGGCGTAGGAATAAACTCCATTGGGAATTGTGTCCAAGTGTGGCAGATTGATTTGCCTTGAAGAGACACAACAGAGACAATCAATGGTCAATTTAGTGATAATAATAGATTCAGTGTTGGCTTCCCTTTAAAAGTATGCAGCCTGTGTCACCCTGATTAGCAACCATGGCATCAAAATCATTTTAATCTTGCATAAAACCTTTCACATAGACCCCATGCAGGGATGCTTTCATTACAAGTCTAAGACGGTTGAATTGCATTCACCCATTAATTATTTTCTATACTAAAGAAAATTATAAACACACCAGCAAGCTGGACTGATTGCACCTTATGCTCTGTTCAAGGGTGGCCCACCTTGAAGTCATGTTTAGATGGATGGTGATCTGCATGCTAGCCAAGAGCTTTTCTTTTTAATGTCTTTTTTGTGTTTTTATCTATTTTTTAATCTTTTTTAGCTTCACCGTGTCTTTTGTTCTCCTTTACCAAGACAATAAGGACAGATGATAGGATGGAAAGAAGGGGAGAATGGGGCAGGGGAACAATAGAAAATGAGTCTCTGCATCCTTTGCTTGTCAGAAGGAGTTTGAAGTGAACATACAGCTAGAGACAGATTTTGTCTTTAATTACAGCAACTGTGTGAAAATATGAGGCTCGTCTCACTGGCTGTTTTGTCAGATGCCATCACACTCTGTCCTTGGTGCTCAAACAGAGGAGCCCAGCTCTGAAAATAACAGCTTTGGTTTGCTGATCTGCCAGTTGGCTAATTGTAAGTAGGCCGCCAAAGACCCAGCGTGAGGCCTGTCACATCATTGTCTTTTTTTAATTTTGTGTGGGTTGTAAGTTGAAGCTGTGAGCAGTGTGTATGTGTTGACACTAGCATGTTGAAAGTCATCTTTTCAGCTTCCATAATAACTGTGTGTGTGTGTGTGTGTGTGTGTGTGTGTGTGTGTTTGTGTGTGTGTGCATATGTGCGTGTGTGTGTGTGAACATCCAGGTGTGTGCGTGTTTGTGTACACTCAGATGCATCCAAGCTTGCATGGATGTGCTGTGTATACGAAATGAGAACAGTGGGTGTGCGTGTCGACAAGTGTCATCTCTTTTTAGTCAACAAACACCTGTTTATTCTCTGTTAATTAATTGTTTAACATAGTTTCAATTTGTCAAGCAGTTTGCACTTGGTGAAATTAGCTTGTTAGCTTGCTGACGCTAGCTAGACCACCCCCTAATCAGTGTCCAGATGAATTATAAGTGTTGATGTGGCCAGATGTTGCTCCACCATCCATCCAGCAGAATACAGATTACAAATGACACCTGCTTCTTTAGCATTGTGCAGCCACAAAGATGAGCAGAACAGAAAGGAAGAAGCAAGATTATAGTCACATGAGATGAAAATTCATTAAAATCTACATATCAGGATCAGAAATACTAACAATTAACAATCCATTGCAGCTGTGTTTACATGGCCATTATGGGCTGATGGCTTATTATCCAAGTATTTCTAGGTTTTCACATCATTTTGCAATAGTGTTGAGATGTTTTCTACATTTATATATTGTTGTCATGATAACAGTGAATACTGCGTTGTCCCAGTGAGGGGCACTGCAGCAATGCATACAGCCCTGTGACTGTTAAACCAGCTCTGCATAAATATACAACACATACAGAAAATAATTGGAGCTCTCTTCAGCATGAGGGATCCAGACTGGAACATTAACAACACTTGAATCATGAAAACAATCCACCATGAGCACTGTATAACTGTTAATATTAAACAATGTACATTGGATTAAAATGACAGCCTGCTACGTTAAGGTCGTGTAGGTTTCCGTCTAACAATTTAGTCGTAGTTTGATTATTTGGAGTACAAAACAGATTTAATTCAAAAGTTATGGGTCAGTTGAATCCCTGAAGAATATATTATGGTACATACCTCAAAATCCTGCACATCAGTGGTGTTCTCCACTACATTCTATGACCCCTTTTTTCTCGTTATAAGGTATCACTGACAAGTTTGATGGCTGTCTTGACAATGAAGGCTAACCTCTCCAAGTCTATTCCTGAGTCCATTAGCAACTGCGTCCCTCCATCAGTCAGAGTTGGTTAGTCTTTTGTCTTGGCTGCAGCTGTTAAGGTGTCATTCATTAATGGCAGAGTCCTTTCCTCAGCAGTGAACACAGAATAACATTTGCATTTAGAGGTTTTTATTCATGTGATTCACCCTAAAGGGAAGTGCTTTTGATGACAACAGATGTGCCATTTCTTTGAAGGTTTACTATAATTCTGTTTGACTACAGTCGACTGCAAGGCATACTGTGTAGCTTTGAAATACAAATACGCTTTGCTCCTACCTCTTCACTCACAACAATGCTGGACTAGTGATGCAAAAAAAGAAGAAGCTGTTTTTCAACCATATGCACAATAAATCAGTCTATATTTATATTTTGTTCTGTGAAGTTATTCTTTCCAGATGGTTAGTGTCTCGACGATTCATCCCCATCAGTAATGAGTGCTGAGCATGCTATTAAAGAGAGCTTTGTTGCACTGTGTATAAGTGAGAGTGACATTAAAACAAGACATTTTGTTTTTTTTGAATGCAACAATCAACAGTGCAATCCCATGTTGTGTGTTTCATAGCATGTACCCTTTTTGACTTGTTCAAACAAAGATCAAACATTTCTCTTTTTCTTTAATTAGAAACGAATATGCCAAAGTTCAAACTGTGCTCATCCGCTTGTTGAAAATATTAAACTGCTTTTGCCATCATGCATTCCCTTTAGGATTGCCATGGGCTTTTCATTTGTAATAGATTTATAGAACACTTTCAAGGCTTTCAGCAGCTTTAAAGAGGAAATGGCAAAAAAAAATGTACTATGTTTTCCTAACAGACATGAGCAAGCTGTATAATTAGTAACAGTGACTAACTATGCTGCCTCCCCCTGCATGTACTCAATTGTATGGACATTCTGTCTACTACATGCTCATAATAATGTGTAATGCAAACTAATACAAGATCAATTATTAGAGGCTCAAATATTACTACAGTCTTAAATCGCCATTGGACTGTATCACATTTCAGAAATGTTTGACATTGCTGTGTACATGTTGTTGTTGCATGTTAGTTTTTTGTCTATGTTTGTGGCTTGAACTTCCAAAAGTATTTAGGTTTTATGTCTACAACACTGAAGCTTTGTCCACACCAAAAAGCAACCTCTGGGGCCTAAAAAATAAGACAACACGGATGTGCCAAAAAATGCAGTTTCTCAAACGGCCACTTGAGGCTGGCTCCAAAAGCAAGTGAATCCCCATAGACCCCCATGTTAAAATGTCCAACTTTACAGCAGGAATAAACTTTTTCAAAGCCTGGTACAACAAAAAGCAAAAAGAAACAACAATTTTTTGTCTCTATTTCCCTGTTTATGACAATTTAAATCAAGGTTTAAACTATTATGCATTTTTAAGGGCTGGCCACTTTGAGTGACATGCAGGTGGTTGCTGTCACAGGAGACTGTAGGCTTCAGCTGTATCCACTCTCTCTTTGGATTAGCCAGGAGTTAGGGGATGTCAGGCAGCCAAAACTTTGAGCTTAATTTTGTCCCTTCAGTACCTATGGGTAATGTCACAGAGACTATGTCCATATTTTATACACCACTAGCAAAGAAAGTGTGTATGCAATATGTATGCACACACATTTTTCTGTCAGTTTTGGCCTTTAAGATAATGTTTCATACTCAAAGTAATCGTGTACCAAGAGCAGCTCTTCATGCACCTTTGTCAACGAAACATTTTGCCAAATCTGATCAATAAGTATAAATCAAGATTTTGATTGAGTGTCTCAATATAATAGTCCAGGAAATACCATTAGCCTTGGCTTAAAGGTAGTATGTGTTGCCTGTTAATAAATCACTATACTTCACCTGTATAGTCACAGTGTTGGTGGAAACACTATAGGTCTGTTTGATTATATTGATACAAATATGTGATGGCTGTGATGTAAAGTGTATTTTGCTGACTGAAAGGAAGGAATACATAATCTGTTCAGATCGACAACACAAAAACACCAGTGTGGATAGAAACCTGTTTGACATGTAAACAGCATTTTTAACCTCCATTAGTGAGGACATGGCATGAGTGCAGACCAGAAAGCCTTTTGTTAGAGCCATAAATCTCAGCAGCTGGCTCAATAATTCTTGAGTTATTGGTATTGATCAACACATTTATGAATCCCCTGAACATAAATCATGGTCTTTTTTGTATGATGATAAAATAAGACAGTTTGTTTATGAGGGACTTCTAATTCCTGTTTCTCACACATATGATGCACCTGCTCAGCTTGACAGTTTCTGGGAAAATCTGAAGAGGGAAAGAAAACAACACTGGCATAAGATGACACACCTGCATTGACCGACAGAGAATCAGCACATTGTTGATGCCTTGTTGTGTCAAACAGAGTGTGTGAATTGCACTATAAGCATCTCTTCTGTGCAGAGATTAAAGCCAAGGTCATTATCATGTGATTGAGTGCATTGTTTCCCACATATTCCAGCATGAAGAAAACTCAGCTCAAGATTAAAAGTACCTGTATGTCAGAAGAGACAAGGCACAGAAGACTGCAAATCATGTTAGCAAAACATAAGAATAATAAGCTACATTATCTAGCAAGTCATCACAGCAGGTCATAATATCTTTGGTTGTTAATTTAATGTTGAGCAGAATTGATTTTTTAAATACAAAAATTAAACTTTGTAAGGAATAGTTTGGTATTGCATAACTATACAATGGAGCCTACTCATGCAGCTACATGACATTTTAATCAGGAGATACTTCATTTAAAGAGAAATTATTCAGTGGCATGGTCCCCATAAACATTTAGAAATGTGAAAAGTGTTTAGTGATTATACCCCGTTACAATCTTTTTCAAATTTTGGGTGGGTAGAGATGCAGTGAGTAGTAAAGCAATATCCCCAGATAGAGTATTGACACTGGTGGTGGTAAAGGGATGAAGGGAAATGCTTGAAGATCTGGATGGATGAGATGTGGTGCAGGGTTTCTGATGATGGAAGAAACTCTAAGCACTGGATGTGGTGAGAACAGGTGAATGGGATGGAAGAAGGTTGCATTTCACAATGATATGACGACTGACGGCAGCAGAGGAGAACAGTTTAAAAGTTTGACAAATATCATTTTGGTTTAACTGAAGGAGTGAATGCGCATTGTCGACTGACAAAGTTCTAAGAGAGAGACATTTTCAGCTTCATAAACTATGCTAGAATGAAAGTATGCCTCTTCTTCTCTTCCCTTTGAGTTCGTCAACAACTGTCACCTTCTTTACAACCTACTGTATATGATTCAACAGCAATTAAACTACTTTGGTGAGTACATCATTACAACCAATAAAATCTGTGGAAAGAGCTACTGAAAAAAAGAAAGAAAGATGTAATCACTCAACTACTTTCATTTAGCTATGAACCATTGTGTTGATCAGGAAGCACTACAATTAAAAACCTGGAACCAGACATTCCCATAACATACTGTAGCCTTGGCCTTTGGGGATACAGTTTGGAGTCTGGCTGTAAACCTTGATTACCAGACCTTTCATCCAGCAATTTCACTTACATTTCCTCAAACACATAGACAATGATCTAATGAGGTGACATAGCACAATCTTGCATGAATTAGTTCTTACACTGAAAGGTTGAGGAGCACATGGGCCAAATGTTAATTACAAATTTCCTCAGTTCATAGAGAATAAAGATTGTAATTAATCCTGGATGAGACAAATTCATAGCAATTTAACATACTAATGTACCAGTGTGGCACACAAACAGCGTCTCACACATTTCTCAAGAGCATAATTATAAAAAGGTACCCACCCCATATTAATGTTAAAGCCAAAAGTGAAAAAAGACTTCATCTTTGTCTGCATCCAGGTTAGGCCTTAGACCTTACATCGGTAACATTTAAATAGTGACAATGTTTAAAGATTCCAACTGAAATCCAAAATCAAAAACAGCTCTGAAAACAGTTTGAAAATCGAACAGATATCAATATTCTAGCAACATCTATGGTGACTTCATACTGGTGCTATATTTGGACAGGTTTCTTTCCTATGTGCACTTTTACAGCCTGAACTCTTGAAACTTGAGCACTCTCTGCATCGCTGTTCAGTTCAGGACCTGCACCATTGCCTGTGAATGGAGCAAACACATTTTGGGGTCACAAAGTTTTTCAGAGCTCTTACACCCAAGGGACATTTTTTATTTTCAATTCAGCAAAAGAGAAATTGTTCCCTCCCCAGGAAATGCCCTGGAGAATATTGGTGTCCACAATGTGGGTCTCCCATTCAAGGTCAATGACATTGCTTCAGAAGGTGTCTGTTTTTCATTTGGAGCTAGGACACAGACTCATAGATGCCCATGTGTCCAGCCTTTTCACTCCAGACATAATCATATGTAACACAGTATTGTAGTATATCACATCCAATAACCATTTGAAAAACATGAATATTGTTCTCCTTTAAAAATGCCGTAGAGCATGCAAGATATGCCTCAAAGCTGTATGGTGTAACTGGAAGCTATTCATTGGTGACCTTCAAAGTTACAGCTTTACTGTGTAAGACCATAATGACTGTAATTATTACAAGGCAACCATCATTGCAAAATGACTAATGTCACCATAAGAGCCAACAATGCATACAGCACTCTTCAGGGTAAGCCTAAACAGACGTCATCAAAGTCTCTCAATCAGCAACACAGCTAATTAATATGTAGCAGAATCAATGAGTACACAAGAACCAGGTTCATCAAGGCCAGGGTTAATTGAAAGGGTTCCCATTTTCTGTGCTGGCCCTCTCAAGGTGATGGAGCATGCTGTGGTTAGATTAAATATTTATTGAGGGGTGTCATTACATTGCCATTATCATTTAGATCAGTTCATTAAACAAAAAGATACACCAATGATGAGACAATTACGGCTGTTAAATACAACAGGATGAAAAGAGATAAAAATATGACTACTGCACCCACACCGACACACTCCCTGCAGAAAAACACACACTTTATTCTCACTTTTGAGGTCACTGAGCTGGTCGCAAGGTAATCATTGAACAGTAGTTCTTGGCTATGCTTGGACAACAATGACTCTGATAACCATTAAGTCCACAATAATTGCACACTTGAGCAATTATGTCAAAAATTATAGATATAACCAAGAAAATGCTTTCAAAGCAGTCTTGTATTTCTTGAGATATTAAACAACCATTTGTAGACGCACTGGGTTTTTATGCTGTGCAATAATGGAACCCACCAGTTTGTCGGTGGTTTAACTTCTTGGGTCAACAGCCAACAGATATCTGGTGCAAGACTTCCTCTTCTGTGCACCAGGTCCCGATTACAACTTGAGACAAGAGAATGGAGTTGGGGTTGAGAGATAACATCTCTATAAAAATATATCTGCATATAAATGCAGCTAAAAATAATGTTTAAAAGCCGATAGCCAATGGGTTCCAAGATTGCATTTCGCTCTGTGCCTTCCGCCTCTTTGGGCCTCTGCACAGACTCTTCGCCTACATGTAACCAAAGTCCACTTAAACGTGATCGTAATTTACGTGATACTCAGATTACAAAAGGACAACAAATCAAAACCGTCCGATACTAAATACTAAATACTAAAATCTTGTCATTTGCCTACAGATTCAGCATTCATATGCAGATATGTGTTTGTTTATTATCCTGTATGACTAACATATGGTTTGATACATCGTTTACACTTTTTTAATCTTGAAAACTGCTATCAAACTCAGTATGATTACCTGGTAACACAAAGATGATTTTAATTTTCTCACATAATTTAACTTCTCTGATTTTCAGATTTGTACCTCGTAACAGTTTTATGGCAGTGACTTGAGAAGATCCGTGCAGTAACAATCTTTGGTGTCAGTGAGTAAGTCGGGAAACTGTGGCGTTGTGTCTATATGTTGAAGTGTCCTTGAGCAAGTCAATGAAGCCCTAATTGCTCCCCAGGTGCTGCCCACTGCTTCCTTAGGATGGGTCAAAAGAATAAGTCAAATTTCCCTGCATAGTACTAACAATGTACGTTACGACTGATCAATAAAGTAAAGTAAAGTATTGTTTAGGAGCACAAGCTACATTAAGAGTCTTGGTAGAACAGAACATATCTCAGAAATTGTTGGAGTTCTGCTTTTTATTATCATCAGCAACACATACAACAGATACAGTTTTTTCCTCGAGCACCCCTAAAAGGCTGGTAGATGGCTTGTTCCCTCTGCTGTTGCACGTTTGATCTCTTGCAGTTATAAATGAAAAGCTGGCTTTCTTTGGCACTCATTATTCAGTGGAAGGTTTCTTCATTCAGGGCCTGAGCAGCGGGGAATGCACAAAAAATGCAATGATCTACGGATGTGACCATCAGAGGAAGAGACTGAAAGATGTCCTCTGCTGTGTGTGACAAGTGTTTAATGTGAATCATTGCTTCACCATGTCCAGTGGTTCTCCTGCATGGGCCCTATTTTTAGAAAAGTACTTAATGTCCACCAGCCTGACATACCTCTCCTGCAGAATGTGGGGGAACAGAACACTTTATCTTGATAAGTACAGCCAAGTGATGGTAGTTCTGACATGTAGCACATATGTACATTTGCTTGGTACCATTTCTACTAATATAAATTACAATATATAATATAAGTTATTGACAATAATGTTGCCATGTTATGATTATATTACCAGTACTGACTGACTTAAATAGTTCATTTATAATTGGTGTTGTTGATCATACTTGTGAACACCAGTGCATGTTATGCTAGAGTTAATGTCACCAGTTTGAACTGTTTGCATAGAGAGATGTGTTGAACCACATCGGGCAGATAAACAGTTAGCTTTACCCCTGATGGCCTTGTGCATCTCTGATGGTGAAACAAGTTCACTTGCCACAAAACACTCGTTTGATTTAGTGTATATAAGAATAATTACTGAAATCAAAGACCAATTTCAAGAGCAGAACATTTTTGATAATGTTTATTATCTTTCCTCTGAAACTCTTTAAAAAATATACAGGGATTTCCATGTAATCTCTCAATTGAAAAACATGGATTAAGACAGTGCTGTAAAAATATTCATGAAATACAGGAACCATAATAGTTTTTAATCAAAGAGTTAGGCTACTAAAAAATAAATGAACAGCGTGCATATTTATAAAAGGACAATTATTATTTGCCTGTTGTCAAAGAAAAAAAGAAACACAATCATATGCAGGATGTGTTGCAGTCATTTGAGGAACCACACATGCTGAGCCCCTGGGGCATTGACTTCAATTTTTATACGGACAGATTGGAGATTTTATGACCATATTGAAGGTGATATTTTAGTTTAATGCTCTCAGTTTTCCATAACACAAGGCATGATTTGCCTTAATTTTAATGACCCATCACAGGGAGTGCCAACAATGAGTGCAAAAAAAATAGGACATCTGAACACTGCACACTTGAAATGTATTTTGTTTTGTGAAGGTCAAAACCTGTCCCTTTCAAAAAACATAATAGCTTCCCAAAAAAGCTTTTTGAGGTCACTGTAAAGTGGAGAAGGTGATTTTGACACTTTTTCATAGATTCCCCAAAAAGCTGCAAGCGTTGAGGGAGACAAGATATCATTTGTTCAGAGTGAGAAGTGCTCAGAAGTGTTTCTCAGCGGAAGATGGAGGCCAGGGAGTCTTTCATGCTCTGGCCAGTCTCCTTCTGATTTAGATATGTGGTCACTGGAGGCTCCTGTGACCCAAATGGGTTTCCAGGGGCATTCTGGGCGTGGAGATGTCATCCTCACCAGGTAAAGAAGATCTGTAATTGGAGTTACTTTAACAAGGCTGTTACTTTGCCATAAATCATGACAAGCGAAAGCCCTGTGCCCTCTATTCAGTGTCCTGAAATAGTGCAGGAGGAAAAATGAACCGTGCTCTGCTAGAACTTTCCTCCTCAATCCAATTGGGGTTTATTGGATTTTATCCTGCTGGGCTTCTAGTGGAGTATGTGTTTTGTAGTGAAGCAGTGAAGCTCTGTGGTTAAAAAAAACAACCTCCCTTTTTCATATATTAAAGAAAGCACAATTATGCAGGTATACAGCATAACAAGATTTAATGAAAAGGTTAACTAGGCTGGATGATATTTTTATTTCGCATGTATTCATTAATTGAAATATTGCCTCCAGTTGGCTCTTTAAACAACCAGTGTCAGTGTCTCTTTAATGTAGACATCGTTAAAACTTCTGTTTTGGCTGAGTGCTTGAATTTAGAAATGTTGAGTTAAGAAACATCTGTCAGATGGTACTGGTGGTTTTAGAATCTAGTCAATATACAACAATTATTTATGATTCCCCCCCTGTATTACCATACATCCAATCAGAGCTGAAACAGAAACACTGTGCTGCAACACGTGTAGTTCGGTTTAGTTAGAGGCACTTCATTTTCGTTTTTCTACAGTACTGAAAGAAAAAAAAGTGAAAAAAAGAAAAATATTAATCCCAAAATTGAAAACTGAGTACCTACCCCAAAAACGATCAGTTCAGACTGGGCTTTTTTGGGAGGGTGGAACACTAAAGCATATAAATATGTTATAGAAGAAACCCAAAATACGAGTATGAACTTTAAAATGAGCATAATATGGGACCTTTGAGATAAGAGCTGGTGTTGTCTGAGGCTCCAATACATGCACACCAGTTTCATTCTGTGTTGGACCATATTTTTATGGTTAATGAAAAACCCTGTCAGGTCATCAATTTATGTTTTAGTTACTGTTATCAGTGTGTCCACGTAAACACACTAATGTGTGTAGTGCAAGTTCTGCCTGTATGCACCATGATGCATAACTTATGTGTGAACACAGCAGTGACCGCAGGGTGCCGGGCCTGAGAAGTTGTCAGGAAATGAATACCAGAAACATGATGGCATGCAGAGACCGTATACATGCTACAATTAGGTATCTAACAGAAACTTTACCTCATCTGCCCTTCGGTGCTATAACTATTCATTTAGTCTGAATTGAAAAGCAAGCTTGTCTATACAGGCATCTCAATTATCCATCTTCTGGAAATTAAACCGTAACCATGATTTGTGTGAGGCAGACAATAATGTAAACTAATGCTGAGGAACAAAAAAGATCAAAACAAAAAGATAAATCTAAACTGTCCATTCACTATTTGCCCTGTTTATGTAAATGACATTACACTGTAGTGTTACATTAAAATATATTTATAGTACAGTGGTGTGACTCAAGTATTATTCAGTTTAATAGATATGCTTTTAGCTAAACTACTGTGAGTTGCATCATCCTCACACTGGGCCATAAAGCATCTGAAAATAAAACTTTGAATGCTGGATAATTAAGGACCTTGTAACTATGGAGTCAGCCTGAGACATTTCTGCCCCAGGAGCCTAATTATTGAACCATATTCAAAGCAATTAAGCTATATATATATATATATATATATATATATATACACAAGCACAATGCACCATATGCAAAAAAAATCATGGAAACCTAATTATTCGTGAACTTTGAATAGGAAATGTCCAGTCTTCCTGGCTTCATGCTTCACCGTTTGTGTTTTCAGAGCTGAGGTTTGTTTACCACCTTAAGACCATCTGCACTAATTACTGCAGGCACTGACTGTGATACTGTAAATATATCTGTACAGGGAGGTTTATGTTACTCATTCTGACGTAGCTCTTTTGTACACAGTTTTACTGTAAACTGAGAAGCACAGCGGCTACCTCACACAGTTAAATGACACGGCTCTGTGGCTAATGCAGAGTGACTACACCATTCACACTCTGTTAGTCTGATTATGTCATTTAATAGGGTTGATGATGAAATTAGTCCTATGAAGATGTGATAATTGAAATAACAGAGGCTTATTAATTAGTTGGTTAAACAACTAAAGCTTGAAAACGGCTCAGTCATGTTCTGTAGTACACTTCATTGTTTATGTTTTCATGAGAGAAACTAATGATGAATATGTAATGGGTGTTTGCGTGACTGTATGATTTGCACAAGGCTTTTAATCTTGACTCTGTGGGATGACATATTAGAGTGACCAAAGTCCACCTAGGGAGGATTAGAATAAGAAACGACAGAGTCTGCATAGGGAGGAGGTTGGGGTGGATGGATGGTTCTAACAAACACAGGAGACCACTGTGCATTTGTGCAGTTACATAACAAACATACTTATTTTAACCTAAACCCAGATCCTTTCCTAAATCTAACCAGGTACAGTAAACCTAAACATACCTAACCTGAATTGTGATATGGTTTGTTACAGGAAACCAGAGGCATCATTGGAAACTGATTGGGTTAAGGCAGTCGCTTTCAGCCTTTATTACCATTCTCTCAAGGAGAAAAAAATCTCCAGTTCTGATAAAACTGGTGCTATTGCTATTTAAGCTAACCTCTTTACGAGCTGCCATTGTTGTTCTGAAAGAGCAGTCGCCTCTTTGTCCCACCAAAGGGTTAATACAAATCCCCCAACATCAACAGTAAATTAATTGGATTTTTATTTTGCGAAGCTTGGACTCCTAAAGTAACCAGTTTGAACTTTTAGATTACAGTACATGTTGATGAATTTTCTGTTTATTGTGATTTGTATTGCTTTAAAAAAATATTCAGGCCAAGCATCTATGGCAAAGACTAAGTGGCGCACTCACACTGTCCGTCCATACCGTGCCCCGGGCTTTAGGGTACTTGTCCCACCCTTCCTCTCCCCCCGCTGGCCAGGCCTGTTCGACTCACACTGCCGTGGCCTCTGCGAATGCTTCTTGCTGCCTATACGTCATCACACTGTAACACGTCACACGCATTGATGACGTCATCGCGATGCGTCGCTTTGTTTACGAATCTTTCCATAGACCTCAGAGTTTTTGTGCGCCTGGTCCGACTGTTTTAAAATATTTTCATCCAACCAAATCTGTAGTGAACACTCGACCTCCGCATCACACCAACGTGAACCTTTCGCCGCCATTGTTGTTGTTAAATGTCCGCGCATGGGTCATCTTTTTTTCTATGTCCGAACAGGCGCACATAAAAAGATCGTCAGAGCCGCCGTAGACCTCGTGCTCGTGCTCGTACAGATGCGCACCCTCGTGCATGTGCAAACACGCTTGACACAAGCCCACCTCTCTCAAACGGGCCGTGGACGGCCAGCTGGCCGCAGCTAGGCGCGGAGCGGTTGTACTCACATTGGTGTTGACTTATTTGCAAAAGTGTCGATCAGTTCCCATTATATTTGCAAAGACAACTCAACGTGCATTAGATTCAGCTGGCCACTGCCTTGTGTCCAGTATGCTGATACAAATAGAAGGTAGTGATTCCTTTGCCTCCTGAGCCTGCCTTTAGGCCATAAAGCTGCATCTGTAGACCAGTTTAATGAAGCACCATGTGTCGGAGGACTGGGGCTTTATTTCAGTAGCAATAAAAAAGACTACTTGTCTTGCTCTACACTTTTCAAGCCGAACCTATGAAATGCTAAGACCTTTCTTTTGGCCGTCTTATTATTTCCTCTAAGGTCACAACGAATGATCTGTAGAGTGGTCTGTAATTGCAATCATGATTTCAGAACAGCTTCCCCTATAATTTTCGTTGCACTTTTTTCCAGAGAACAAGACACATGACAGATATCCAGTGTTAGAATTCACCTGCTTCCAAACTGGATAAATAATTAGCAACCCAGTTGGAAGTAGCAGCTAATACAGCAATTTCTTTATCCAATACCTTAATAATCACTGGAAGGTTCCTGCAGGTTCAGACAGAGCGCTACCACTGAGAGCTGCTCCAATTTGCTATTCATTGACTTCTTTGATTTAGGCACAGGTCCAGAGCTCATTAAAAAGACTTTGACCGATTTAAAAAAGAAATACAATAGCCATACAGCTCATTCACATTGGTCCGAAGTAGAAAATTACACATATACCTTCAAACATGAAGAGATTTAAGCAATATTTATGTTACATAGAAATATATTATGTGTGTTCTTTCAATAAAATGGATGTTTTATTGGGAATAAAAGTAAAGCTTTTCAAGACTTCATGGAGTCTCACTCTTTTGTTATCATGTTTTTTTATGAGAACAGATGGAGTACCACAGGATACCTTTTATGTTTTATTTTCTACTTGGTAACAAGTAGTTTTTTTCTTTTACAATTCTACGGTTAAGGCTTGGTTAGGTTAGGTTTTGTCATCATTATTACAACAATACACACATGGTTAATGAGCATACTAAACATACTAAAATTAAAGGTTCAACTCCAACCTGTGGCCCTTTGCTGCATGTCTCCCAATCCTTCTCTCTCTCTCTCTCTCTCTCTCACCCCATTTCCTGTAAACAACAACAGTTTCGAGCATTAAAGGACCCAACAACCAAAATGACCGAAACATTCAGCCCAACCTTCTTCCTATTGTGAGAGGACAGTCTCACAGTGTTTGAACAAGTAAGCAGGTCTTTCCAAATATCCACAGTTGAGGTGTTGAGCATAAGTGTGCATTCATGACCAACAAGGTCATAGTTAAGTGTGCTCCACTTCGGTTAAATGCAAATATGCATACAGTGAACCCAAAACTTTCTACACACTTAACTTAGAGCTATATCCTTTAATTTACCACAGCTTACTGCATACTTGTTTGTAGCAATGCCCCCATTAAGCAGGTTTTATGACTGACACTAATAAAAAGACATAATAAAATATTAAACTTTATGACACATTTTAAATTCAAAGTGAATATTCCAGATCAGACACTACACAATCATGTCAGAACTGGACTACTTAATGTGGATACGGGTAATAATAAAATTGCTGAGATATCTCAGATATCTAATATCTGACATTGCAAACATAAACTTTATCACTTTAATTTGTTTGATGATGCTATACCCTTATACCTGAAATAAATACACCAGACCGAAACCATACAAAATATAGTCCCACACCAGACACATGTTAAATTATTTAAAAACTACTCTAATATGAATAATATTTTGCTTAACATGGATTTCCAACATAGAAGAAGTAAAAAAAAAAAACTCTGGGAAGCACATCTACTGTTTCTCCCTCAGCAAGGGATTCTGGATCTGGCCTTGCCTTGCCCTCCGCTATCCATTCCCTGTAACTTCTACCGGAGGTTTATGAAAGGCCCGACTCATCAAGATAACTAAACACATCATAGAGAATCAGCCATCAACCATCAGCCCCTGACTGTCATCTGATTAAATATGATCCGTAACGCTGGTAAATCTGTCTTAATTTGTTCTTAATGTAGAAATAAAATCAAACCAAGAAAGCATTATAGATCAATTGAGTGATGTTCGTGTATTTGCCAGATTGATGAGAGCTCTGAATAACTCTCACATGCTTCTGGCATTTACCAGATATCACACAAGAAGGCACTTGACTATCTACAAATACCACAACTGGGTATGCTGGTCCAGCTGTCTGCCACTTCTGTCTCTTTTTTTCATCATAGCAGCAGGGTAGGAGCATATGAATTGCTGGTGTCATTGTTGTAGGTACGTTCATGAGCAGTGCTTTGAATGACTCACTAATGTTTAATTCAGGACATAAGAAGAAATGTCGTGAAACTTTCCGAGTTTCGACATGAGCTTGGTTGGGTTTTTTTTTCTTTCTTAAAATTGTGTTTTATCAATTCTATTGTACAATCAATCAGAAAGGACCAAGGCGATTTCACCTTCAAGCAGTGTTAAACCACTTGAATGCCACGAAAGTCATGTGGTTTGCTTCCCAAATTAAAAAAAATAGAATATTACAAAGCTTTATTTTCACCCAGCAGCCTGGTTTCACACAATGGTGTATGAATAACACACCAAGGGGCAAGTAAGTGCACAAGCTAACCTCAAACCTATACTGAATAGTGCTATTCTGTAATTTGTCAAAAATGTTCAGTCATCTTGTGTTTTGCTTTAGGGACCACATGCATGTGTCAGAGCACCGCTGGGTTAAATCAAAGAGCTTGAAACTGAACGTGTGAAGTGGTTAACTTTAGCAGCAAGGATTCTCACATCCTGCCACTTACTCGCCCAACAGAAAAAAAGTGTTTTTGTTTCACACCAGTGAGGTACTAGAATAGAGACACAGCATTGCATCTTCATTATTCATGTGAGACATTCAATAGTGGTCACACTTTCAGTTCATCACCTCTCTTTCATGTCATATACCCACAGTTTCTACTCCTGCCAAGAAGCAAACTCTTCAAATTGTTTCTCAACAGTTTGCAGTTTAGGAACTTTTTTGTCCTGTGTAACAACCTGAGTTGACGTCTCTTCATTTTGCCGCAGTAAACTATTGAGCCCAGCACGTTGAAGCTTTACCTTGGTGGCATTCATCAAAGAGAGCAGCAAGCAGCTTTTCCCTGCTCTACCACCATGAGACATGCCTTGCGGGACACTTTCATTCACTCTACCAGGCTTGAATGCAATGTGACAGGCTAAAGGATCAAAGACAGGCCTGGCTTGACGTCTTGTACAATTTGCTATGAATTACAATAACATCATTCTGACAAATGGTTGATGGAGACTTAGTATAGTGAGTTTCATGTAGACTGTATGCAGACTATTCTCTTTCTTGTGATTTATTAAAAAGGGGTGCTAGCCATTTTAATCCAGGTTGTTGTCATGGAAGGGTTGTGCAAGGACTCCAGCCACTGAGACCAGCCAAACATCGTTCATTGGCTCTGCCACCCATTCTACTTTTGGAGACTCTAGGAACGACAAGTAGCCCTGCATTGTTAGAGCACAGCCATCTAGTCGGGTAATACGGTATTATGTGCTCTTTAAGATACAACGGAGCCTGACCATTGGATGGAATAGATTGGCCCCATTGTCACCATACCCAATAAAGCTACTTGAGTCAGTATTGGCCTGATATCAGTATGGTTATTGTTGCATCCATACAACAAATAGGGTCATGATTTGGTTCAGCTGTTGGCGAAAATAGCTTAAGCAATAATCTGCATTTGTCCGTTTATTTGGAGAAAAAACTCTTGTGACATGATGTTTGCTTTGTTCTAAAAACCCCTGCAGTGTACCCAGTCAATGTGTTCTCATGATCAGGTCCATACGGTACAAAAGGTACTTGGTACGATATTTTAGGAAATGGTAAACAAAATATGACAGAGAGAAGGTGGCGGACTGGAAGTGGATGGCAAATGTGACTACTAATAGTCCAAACAAGGCAACAAGGCACCAAAAATACTGTTAGATGCCTGACCCTAAACGTCACCGTTTGTAGGCTAAAATCAGCCACATAAATCACTTGGTTAGGATAAGAAAAAGGCTGTGGTTTGGTTTGTCAGGAACATGAATGGCACCAGGACATGAACAGCCATGGCCCGGGAAACGAACCCCGCTCGCCTTGGTGAAAGTCCTTTGTTTTGGGACCCAGCCACCACCTGAACCTACCGCCTTACATGCCAATTCACTGTCTACTATACTACATCTCATGCTTTCTTATACTACATCTCATGCTTTCAATCAGTGAAATACACACACACACACACACACACACACACACACACACACACACACACACACACACACACACACAATAAATATGTGGAATACACACAAATTAGTGCACATTACATTTTACTTTTCAATGTTATATGTAAGACAAATGCATGAGAACAGCCTGATCCAGTAGGTGGAAACATCCCCATGGTTTGTATATTTAAAGATAGCCCATAGAGTCTGTTTAACACACACTAAGCATTTTCTCTTTGTATCTATACTATGGTACAGTAAATAAGTCCTTCGGTAAGCCTCCATAATGAGCTCCTCTTTTTTTCTCTTTTACTGTCTTTGTTGTTAGCTGCTACAATTAATTTATCCCACCCCAGCATTTATGAGAAGAGATGACTGCAGACTCTAGCATTTATCATATGTGCTTTCCCTCAGTGCCCCCAGTTATAGGTCCCAGTTAGATTTATAGGCTATCTGGTATCTATAACATCACAGTCCCTGAGGTCCCTCCTGTTTTCTATGCTGATGATTAATCGACAGGTCAGCCATTTTTTTTTGCATCACAGGAGTTATTGCATTTTAGATATATCTATGAAAGACAACTTGTGTGCTTGTGGAGAAGGGACCATGGTTTTGCACTGCAGCACCTTCTTGATAATTATATAAATGTATAAATGGCTTGCAGGCTACAAGACAATTAGCATGTAAAATACACAGATGACAAGCGTTGAATATCTGAGACTCCTTTAGCACCTGTCAATGCCTTAGCATTGCTATGGAATAAATAATGGAAAAAGGATTTAACTTGTGTATTTTATCCATTTAAATGAATTTTTAATAATCCAGTTAGTAAGCACCACTGTCACAACATATTAAGCTTGATAAGTCTAATCTGAAATATCCACTTCATGCATGCAACTAAACTGAATTTAAATAACATGCTGCAGCTGAAAACTTCTTGAGGAATGATACTTTGGATCAATAAAAACACATTCAAATTTTTTGTTTGGGTTTGACTGGTGTTTACCAGTAAGCTATTTGTCTCTGTTCACAAGGTAACAGAACAAATATACACATTTGTTTGTATGGGTCAGCAGACTGGACTGTGATTGCAAGTCATGAAGTCAATTATTAAATCAAGATAGACTACAATGTCTAAAGAATTAAGCTTGTTTGACCTTAAATTTCCTATTCTTTGTATATTAAATTACCTGTCCAATACAACCGTGTAGGTCTGCAGCAACCATGCAGGACTGTTATTACTGAGTAATTAGTTTTGTACCTCAACGGGACATGCATTACTGAGCAGAAGGCACATTCTGTTATAAGATGTCCTGCTCTCACACGGTCCCGTTCACTCAGCATGTTGTTATTCAAGGAGCGAGCTGATGATACATGATAAATTAAACCTCTGTCATCTGCAGGAGGTCACGACTCATGAGTAATTACTGTATCAAGCACCAAAAAAAAAGGCCATGTCAACCAACCGAGGGTGTGATCATTCACATAGAATGAACAGTGTTTGAACTGTAGCCATTTTTACAGGTAGGAACACAAACCTTAAGGGTTTTACAAACTGAGTATACAAAAATATGATTTATTAATTTTAAAAGAAGAAGCATTGAAGCATCTTAATCACAGCACATAATTGTGTCTTGGTAATACATTTCTGTATCTGTGCACATTCACCTCAAGTGCATCCATTAATTTGTAGTCATTCTGTTATGTACAATCTGGCAAAAGTACAAATTTGGCTGTACTCCTATTCCTTATTGATTTGTGCCCTTCACAATCGTTTGCAATGTATCAATACAAATGCTCTTTAGAAAAAAAAAAACATTTGAAATTATACAATTACACTGACAAAATATTAGTAAGTGAATACTATAAAGGATATCACATGTTATAAAATCAAATACGGACCAATCTCTAGCCAATGTAGTGCTAAAGTTTCAATTTTACCCTGATAACAGAGGTTTTCTTCTTTATCTTCTCTCCCCCTAAACAACAGTGAAGTCCTTGCTGGGCCACAGTGATGGGAAGCTTATTGGAGTTTGGACTAGGGCAGCTTTAGTTCCACTCCAATCAGCACTTCACCAAACAGGAAATCTGGGTGGATGAAATAGCTCGGACCTTTGAGTATACTGCACAACTGTATGGAGCTCTTTCGAATTACTGTGAAATTGTATTCGAAGGCAAACCAAGGCCAGCTAAGGCTACATTTCTTCAACTGTGTTCACAGTTCTGTATCTCTTTTTGAGGCAATATGGAAGCAAATTGACGACAAAAGATTGGAGGGAGCACAAAGCTGCAAGTTAACCTTTTAGAGTGCAAATGCAGGGGTTTATAAGGGCAGAATTAAAATTGTGCACTAGGACAGAATGAACAGATGATTGAGCGTACAACAGGAGTAGCGTATACATATACAGCCAGCGACAGGGATTTTCTAACCTGACTCTGCCAGATGGATTGATTCGCATTTGCTCAGCATATCAATCGGGGAACTCTCATTTGGAGAACTGTTGGGAAGGGTCGGAAATACTGGTTGCTGATTGGATAAACCATCCGTCTATCACCACCTATTTTGTTAATAGAAGGGCCAAATCAACCAATTGGATCAACAAAGCGTATGACATACTAACAGAGCGTCGAGGCAAAGCTCAGAAAGTACACGTGGGTTAAGGATATAAGTATCTTTTCCTCCGAGAAAAGCCTCCAGGGCCGTTTTGTGCTCTTCTTTCAGGGAAGGAATATTCTCTAATTCTGATAAAACTTGCTCGATAGCTGCACTCATCTCATCTGTGGAGGCCGCCATGTTGTTTACACTGAACCGTCGTTTCTCGCTGCATCACGTTTAAACCCCCCCTTAAAAACCAACGCTGATTGGACGTTCATTTGGCAAACGGCTCCAAATGTTCTCTGTGGTTCGCTACCAGACTGATCTGCAAATAAAATGCAATGGAGCTCGCAAGATCAGGATGGTCTCACGAGGCATGAGATTTTTACTCTCGTAATGATCAGAGCTGCTCACACACACATACACTTTTGGCAGTCTGCATGTTCTGACGTCAAACTCAATCTTACTGCAGCAACATCTAAAGTGACGCACCACCATTCGGATATTCATAATCAGCGTAAATGTGCAGGTCTCTAAATAGGAGCAAATAATGAATTCAAGTTTCAGACATGTTAAATTAAAAACACCATCTAGCAAGTAAGTGCTTAGTGACAGGACTAGAGTTCAGTGCTTTACAAAAAGGATATTACATGCGCTGAGTGCTTGACATAATTAGACATGATTAAAGAAGTAAGGTTTTCCACTGGCATGTTCACATTCTAAGAGCCTGCAAGAACACATTGGGCAACTTATCTGTGCTTTTTTTAGTCCACCTGCGGAACATTATAGTTTCATCATAATTACTGGATATAGTGTGAGTGCCGTCTCTGAGCATGGCAGTTTTTTTTTTTTAAAGTCCTTATGAATACTCCTTCCCAGCCAGTTTGTTGGCTGGGAAGGAGTTAAGCCAATGTGAGTCATTTGAATGTCAAATGAATGTTAAAGTAGTTGCTATAGCTTTATATAATCGTGGCAATGTTTTTCGTTCAATTGATAATTAACAAAGAAAATAAATATAAGAAAACATTTATGAATAAGGTCACCAGTGTTTCCATTTACCCACTGTATTGGTCTATCACTAGAAAAGAAGATGGTTTTAACCTTTGTCTTAATGCGAAAAGGAAATGCCTTTGCAGAACACATTCTGATGTTGCAATGATCTAACTGACATGACTGATAAGCTAGCATATCTTCACATTAAACATGAACAGCACTAGATGACATGAAAGAACAATTAAAAAGTGGGTAATTACACCATAATCCTGAAGTGCTCTGTTTTTGTTTTTTGTACACGAGGCTAAATGTCCAAGGTGCCTTGTTCTGTGTCAGGTTTGTAACCTCTATCTTCTAGTTTATTTACTCCAAATCAGGTAATTAAAATGCACCTTACTGCCATTTATTTTTTTATAACATTTCAAAAGTTTATTCAAAATTTCCAGTCCAGAGTCCACTAGCTGGAGCTTTAAAGAAAAACGCTCAGTGAACGGTAAACTGGTGTGCTTTCAACTCTTTAAAATAAATAAAAATAGAGCACCGTCTAGTGGGTTCTGAAAAAAATGGTTCATATAGCTTCGCAAAGCTTAATTTGCACATCACTAGTTTATTGTGATCTGATCCGAGTCCATTTTGGATTCATGAATAAAGAAAAATGGCAATTCAGTCAAATAATCATTTATTGTGTAAACTAAAGCAATGTTTTGATGTGTCTCATCTGTGTTAAATCAAAGGCATTAATTGTTTTTTTTGACAGTTAACTGATTTTTTTATTAATAATAATAATGACACTAATAATGTTCGTTCATATAACACATACATTGCAATATTTTGCATTCAAGACATGACCAATGACTCATTTGAAGATTAAAGAGTTGAGCCTCAGATCAGCTGACTTAACCACCCCTGGTCTGTGGCACAAACAAATGTGGCTCAGTTCAGCCAGACAGCTGCTGGATATGAGCTTAGACTTTTCCTCTAGCTTCCAAATTCCTCTGTGATGTGCCATCACAGTTACAGTGTTGATGTGGAGACAGCAGATAGGGTCAGTAACAGGGTGATGTGAACTGACATTACTCATACATTATCCCCAGACATTATGCAGTTCTCTTTGCTTTCACTTTCTAACTTCCTCTTGAATTTGTATTACCCTTTTACATTTGTCTTTTAAATGTTTTACGATGTACTTCTGTTTCAATATCATTTATTCCGTATGTAAAGCTCTTTCAACTGCCTTCGTGTAGCAATGTGCTAGATAAATAAACTCCCTCTGCCTTGCCTTTTGAAGCTGTCCCATAAATCTGTGTGACATAAATTCATGGTGTGCTGGTTATGACTCGAGGGTTTTTGAAGGCAGATTTTGTTGGCTCATTATCTCGTATTTTTCGGCCAAAAACAAAAGTATTCATTAATTTCCACATCAGGATGTTATTTCTGGCATCATAGAGAATACTCTGAAACAGTTCTCTGAGGCATGCTGCAGCAAATGTAAATGAATAGAGAATACAACAATATGTGTATGAACAATAATGCATGAGCAACATTGTTTGAAATTTAAAAAAAAATGTTTTGCATGTTTGATCAGGGAGAATCTTCCATGGTGGATAGCAAGTTGTTTAGTATAAAAGATATTATATAAAATGTCGGCCCACACAGTCTTCACCAAAAAAAAAAAGATTGTATAGGTTGATCGTTGAAGAAGTTTATTATGCCCCATATTTACATTTTATGTTTGACAGTTACCTCCAGTGAATGTAGTAATTACAGCGGGGAGCACAGGACCAAGTAAGGCAAGGCAAGGCAACTTTATCTGTATAGCACTTTTCATTCACAAGGCAGACTCAAAGTGCTTCACAGCACAACATGTCATGAATTAAAATGCATTACAGAAAGACAAAGAGAGACAATAATAAAAACAGTGTGGACGTTAAAAGTGCAAAGATTTAGCAGAAAGCTGAGGTGAACATAAAAGTGTTCTGTTTAGTTTTAAAAGTGGTCAGAGTGGGTGAAAGGAAGTTTATTGCAGCTGTTTGTTGCATAATGACTGAAAGATGCTTTCCCTTGATTTGAGTTTACTCTGCGAACCACTAACAGATTGGTCTCAGAGGATCTTAGTGATCTAGAAGGCTTATGTAGTGGGAGCATATCAGTGATATACTTCGGCCCTAGACCATGTAATGATTTATACGTGAGCAAGAGGATTTTGAAATCGATTCTCTGACGTACAGGAGGCCGGTGTGATGATTTAAGAATTGGTGTAATGTGCTCACATTTTTTAGTCTTTGTTAGAACTCTAGCAGCAGCGTAGTCAAGTACTGTGATGTAGTATCACAGCCCCAACATCTGCATAGGGAGAAAGATCAGGGTGGCAGATTAGTCAAACAAACACAGGACTTTCATGTAGGAGACTTGTTTGTGTCCCATTTGACAACCTACTATTGCTATGGAATAGTTTAATTACTAGTTACGACCTACTGTAGTTACAGTGACTCATTTAAAGCCAATCTATAATCTATTCTTAATCTTCACAATATGGTCTTATTGCTTAACCTAACCAAGTAGTTATGTGTCACAATGGTAAGTATGTGTTTAAAACTGCAACTGTTTCATAGCGTTAAATAAGAATGGTGTGGATGTGTTGAAAACGTTCACAATGCAACCATCTCACAGCGTTAAATATAGGAGACACATATGTCATGAACGACCTAGTTTGTCATTTTGGTATGAGGGTGTGTTGGCCCACAATATATCACACCCTGTGGTGATATGGCCTCACATAAGCCTTTAGTTTTTGATTGTCTGATACATGATCAATAAAATAGAAATGTACAATATAGTCAACCCACTGTTTTTAATGCTACCTAACAAAAAAAACATACGCCTGTATATTTATAAACTCAAGACTAAGCAAACACCTTTTTCCCAATTAAGCTGTTTGTGCATGTTTTGCAGGTGGCTGGTTTCAAGTTCATTCATCAGCTGTGTGTGTATTCACTGTATTTAGGTATGTTTTCATAATGTTTCTGGATAAGTTTGTTACACAAAGTGGATTTGGATGATTTGTCACCCAAAAAAACATACTATAGTGTGTTCCTCCGAGAATGTCTTGAGGCAGATGACATCGACTGACAACACTGGTTGGAAGACTAAATGTCTAAATATGAAGTTATGAAAGGCTGCTCCAGTACACCAGGTTTTAAACAGTTATGTCAAAATGAGGTGCCTTTTGTTGCTGTTTGGCCCAATTGTTGCAAAAAAGAAATAAATACATTAACTTTCAGTGAGATGTGAAAGTGTTGTGTAATGTCATAACAAATGGCTAATTATATGATGATGCTTCTCTTTTAAATTAGAGTTAGTCAGCGTACAATCCTCCCACTGCATGCTGATCAGCACACTAGGCATAATGAGCCTCATTTGTATCACTATTATCATCATTCCTGAATATGATTACCAGTGCAATTTTAGTATTTGTTTTCACTTTTGGATTCCCACCTGCTTAGAACAGCACTCATTACAAGTACAAGTGCAACAAGCACGTTTTCTGGCTTTAGAGGTGCACACGACGCCCTCCGCAAAAATCTCAAATAGAACCTTGTTTTGTTGAGATTGTTTGAGTTAAGTTCATTAATGATGACATGTGCGCATGTGTTGAAGTGCCCTTGGGCAAGATGTTGAACCACAAATTTCTCCCATCAATTGACCATCCAGTTATATGGTAGCTTGCTGCCATCGGTGTGTGTGTGTGTGTGTGTGTGTGTGTGTCATCTACCTTATGTGTTAGCCGCTGGGGTAGCAGTCAATATGAATTTCTGATATTAATAACTAGCTAATGAATGAGCTAACTGCTAACACGGTGGGGAAATCCAGACAAAATGCTAAGCTGTTGTATGTGTCAACATTGTGTACCGGGAGTATTGTGCGCTGTGTGTGTGTGTGTGTGTGTGTGTGTGTGTGTGTGTGTGTGTGTGTGTGTGTGTGTGTGTGTGTGTGTAAGAGAATGAGAGGCTAAAATTTCTAAAGACCATTTCAATGGAATGCCATTGCTTGACAATAGCATGGGTCCTTAATTTCCTGTCTCTTCACGTACACTGCAACATGAAATAAACTAGGACTTGTTTAGGATGTTAACAACTGTGAAATGGTCTATCTGAATGTTGTTCATTTTACCTTCTACCATTTACACTTGTCAATAATTATTTTGGATGGAGGTCCATGTTGATGCCCCCGAACTCCAGTATATATTATAATTACATCCCAGAATGTTGCTTATAAATGATCAGTCATCCACAACTACGTAGGAGGTCTAAGGTAATTTCCTTTCAGTCAGTTAAGTACCGCAGCCTTCATACATCAGCAGGAGTGATGTGTGCTCCATCTGCAACCTCTAATTTGAGGGATGTTCTTTATAATTATGCACAGGTCAAACAGCTACACTACCTCCAGCTATTAGTTTAATCTTCCAAAATAGCAACAGGATATAACAAAATAGGTACATGATCTTCTTCTTCATCTCATCACACAGAAGACACTCAGCATACAAGTGCTTTCAGGAGTGCTGTCCTGGGTGCTGATTCTGGAGCTGTCCCAGGGACTCGCCGTGATTTGTACTTGCAGGCTTGAATCCTGCAGGCAGGAACTGATGGTTTTGGAAACTGCGGACATAGTTAATATACAGTAGCATTTTTTTCAGCACTTTTTGCATCGGGTTTTATTGTCTTCTAACATATCACATGCACATCATTAGTCACTGACCGTAATTCCAGTGTCCCTTAAACAGTAAGTATAGCTACACAATGAACATCATTTGCCCTTGGAAGCTTATTTGGGGTGCTGCATATTTGTGCCTCTTAGAAACTGTTTTCTCCTCAGCAACGGCCTCTCTCCCTACGCTCATTAGCAACTGCCTGCTGCTTTTAAAAAGGAATGAGAGGAGCTGCTGTGATTGCTCATTAGTGATCGGAGGGAATCGTGCCACGATGTATCTTGCTAAGTCAAACACTCAACCTTGCAGAAATCACTTTGCTAAGGTGTCTTGGATTTTTCTCATGAGGAAATGTAGCAATTTTTTGCACAAACATACAGGATTTCAGCTCAGTCTGTGCATGAGGCTTCTAAATCACTAATACCAAATGACACTAAGAACATACCATGTTTTGACACCATTTCACTTGGATTATGCCAAAACCAGCACAATTTTGGGTCCAAAAATGTGCACACACCCCTGCATGTAGGTTAGGTAGATTAGACACTAGGTGAGAATATGAATGCATTTGTCAGTGCAGTATGTATATGAGTATATGCCCTATTAGTGACCTGTATCATCATATGGTGTTATCCTCAACAGGACATAAGTTAAATTACCTTTATCAATAAGGGCTAATGTGTTTGTGGTTAACACATGGAGTTAAGCTAAATAAATCATCTATTATGTTTTTGTTAATAAATTGTTGAAAGGAGAGGTCATTGCAGGCCACATACACAATTTGCACTCCATTTTGTGCTGCAATTGTCTATCAGTGGACATCTGCTAAAGAGGCCGTTTTTAATTTTGCGTGATTAAACAATTTAGAATATGGAACATTTATAGATTTCCCCAAATGTCACCCTAAAGGACAGTTAGTTTGCAGCTTTCGTTTTCAGCAGAAATATTGGAACTAGCTCTGTGTGTGTGTGTGTGTGTGTTTTGAACCACAAATCTGCCAGTGTAAGCTTTGTGTTTCAATAACAATTTGATGTTATTACTTGCCTGATATTTCAATTTCATAAATATAAGACCTTTCATGAATGTTTCCATGACTGATGTGACTCATCTTATATTGCCTCTGTAACTATTACTAATCAACGTATTCTCATCAACATGTTTGTATGATATGTTACGAAATATTACAATCTATTCTATCTGGAAGTGGACTTCAATTGTTACGTTTACAACAAAAGTTGACGGTTATGTTCAGGCAACATATAGTGATGGTTAGAGTTAGGCATCAACAACTTGGTTAGGATGAAATAATATATCTGGGTTTGGCTAAATGGGGACACAAACACTTCTGGGACATGAACACCGGTCCCCCGGGTGAAAGTCCTGTGTTTTGGGACCCATCCGCCATCCCAACCTGCCTGCCTACACGGAGTTTAGCGGCCTTATACGACACCGTCTGATTTCCTGCCTTGCTCTGTCATTTCTACAGTAATACATACGTAGATTACACACTTATTAGGGTGCATTACTTTATGCACTTTTGAATTTGCAATCAAAGAGCAGACAATCTGACCAACTGTTCAGACATGCCATAAAAACATTATTTGTCATGTCTCATACTTGTATGTAGCTTAGATAGAGAGTCCAGTGTTGACAATGCATAAATGAGCTTGAATCCAACTTTGCTAGTGTTCATGCTCCAGCTGTTCTGTTATGATAGCAACTGTTTTTGTTTGACCTCAGCCATCTCCTCATCATTTTTATGTCAGGACAGTTTTGTTTTCAAGCTGTCATCACAGCAATATGCTCATTATTTAGAAGCCTTGAGCACCTATGTGGTTTAGTTTAGCTGATTAGTCCTCTGTTGGGGTTATAGGTGGACAGAACAATGCTGGGAATTACATCAGGTCACCAGCCAAAAAATATTTCCCTCACACAAGCAAGGACAACAAACAGGTATCAGAGGGAGATGTCGTTTTAAATCTGTACATGGCTACTGGCCTGATAATACATTTAATAAGCAAAAAATAAATGAAAATCTGTGTCAATACATCATGGGTATTCATCAACACTGTCTCCTGGAAATAGGCAGGTTTGGCAAGGCAAGTTTATTTGTTTGGCACAATTCAACAACAGCAACAATTCAAAGTGCTTTACATAAAACATTAAAAGCATTGGGGGGGGGGGGGGGGGGATATGAACATATCCCCTGAGAGATCCATTTTATTGCTTATTATTTTTGGCAATTTGGTTAGGTTTAGCCAATAAAACTACTTGCCTAATGTGTAACTTTGATTAAACTGTATTTACTGGATACTGTATTGCAAGACTGGATACATTGTCAGTGAAAGTTTTGTAGATACATTCATACTCAAAAACACTGGGCCTCATGCGAGAACACCTTCTTATTCTTATAACTTTCTCTTCCTTTTTTCATAAGGTGTGTGCTCTGTTGGATTCAAAGAACACTCCTAACTAGATAACTTTGTAAATGACCAGCGTAAACATGATGAATGCCACCTGTGTTGCAACAAGCGCATGTTCATGAGAATTGTAAATCTGGATAATTAATGACCCAATAAAACTATATAAGGCTGCGTGTCCTGCCCCATATGTCTAGAAATGTACGAAAATGGCACCAAAAAGTAAAAAGAGATTGAAGTCAAGCTTTCCAAGATCTACAAAGGAAAGTCCATACTTTATAGATTTAATAGGCTGCTAAAGCGAAGGAATGGGAGGAAATAATGATCGCCATTAATGCCGTGTCACTGGAGAGTCAAAAAGGAATGGTTTGATTTGAGAACGGCTTTATAAGACACAGTATGCAGTTGCAAACGCAAGATGACTGCAACTGGAGCAGGCCAAGAGGAAATCTCAGAGATGGACAAGAGAATACTTATGAGAAGCGGTTTTGCATATCATTATTGTCACAGGTTTGAATTCATAAATGTGACCTGTGTAAAATGAATTCAGATGCATCTCCCTAAGATCCCGCTCTTTTTTTCTCCTTTTTCCAAATATTGCAAATGTAAGTTATGCCAATTTAAATCAATACCGATCACTGGAAACTTAATATAATTAGAATTGGCTTATAAACAAGCCTCAAACATAAATATGAAGTGTGAGATTTTTAAACTCAAAATTGCTTGATAAAATATACAATCCATTATTAAAAAACTGAGGTTTGAATAACAGCAGACTTACTGCACATGACTCCTACTGCAGGTCTGAACCACTCATAAAATGCATTTTACTAAATCACTACAAGACATTTATGAATACATTTGTTCGTACGGGTGGTTCTTGAATGAGGAGCATTGTGTTTGTTTGTCAAAGCATCAAATAAGTAGTATATAAAGTTAATTTTTCGAGGGGAATGGGTGTTAAAAAATAGCAGCAGTTTTAACGTATTTGAATATGACAATTATGTTCTCATTACTGAGGAAGATACTTCCAGTTCATGTCATACTTGCCATGGTATCACTACGTTACTGCCTTCTTATTACCAAATTGTTATGTCAAGCAACACTGCCTTCTTTTCAAGAATCTGCATGGGGACATTCAGAGTAATGGTGCGAACAGGAAATGTGGCTCAGTACCACACATTTTTCTCTGAGCTGCTCTGAAGCAGAGATTAAACATCACAGTCTATTGCAAAACTGGCAGGAGTTTCAATACAGCTTGCTACGGTGGTCTCTTCCGAAAACAAATATACATCAGCAACACTGCTCTGGTGATTGCATCGGTAGAGGACCTCATAATGTAAAAAGAGAGACATGTAGATATTGTTTTTATTTGATAAACCACATTGAGCTGGTTATCCATGTGTGATGGTCTTAGAAATATGTTTTTACTCCTCAATCATAACTTTCGGGAAATCATACCATGCTTAACAATGCACTGTGTATAGCTTGGATAAATATTATTCAAGCTCAGCATTTAAATAACACATGGTCAATAAAACATACACTAGGAAATAATCCAAACTGCATTAGTGGATTTTATAATTGCTTTTGAGAGGAGAGTTAAAACCGCCCATAGGCAGCAGTTCTGTTGCAGTTGTGTGTCTCTCCCTCTTCAATGCTCAAATGACCTTGGGATGCAATTCAATCTGCAATTCAATCTCTTCCTCTCGCTTTTGAGCTTCAATTAGACTTAAGGCACAAAGGCACAAAGTAAATGTGACTGGCTGGAGAAGAAAAAGAAGAATCCAATCTAAGATGGGTCCCCGTGCTTCATGCACATCTGGCATCTCCTCTCTGTCTTGGCTTTGCACTCCCATCACTCACAGTGAACTCAACCAGTCACACGTCTATATATGATGCATTAACAGTAATATGTATCCCAGCACATGAATCATATGTAACAACTTGCATTTTGAGGGACAGCGACTGCAATTCACAGCGCACTTACTCTTGAAATGTGTTTGCTGTAAGAAGCAAACAAATAAACAAATGAGAAGTCATAAGAGTGGTCTTCGTCCTAGAGAAAGAAGATGATTTCTATGAGCACCATTCAAGGTAACTTAAGGAGAGGCTTAGACCACAGAGAAGACCCCAGCATATGCCTGAGTGTCACTTCTGCTGAGAGAGGCCATATTTCCTGAATAGGTTTCAACTGGAGTTCAATGCATCCTTGTATTCATAATAAAAAGAATGCATTTCTCTTAAGAGCTTTTCTGTATTGAGTTATATGAGTACATAATACCAGAGTGCATTGATTATCCAAGGACAATGTGCATAATAGCAAATGGCCTCATCAAGAGCAAGAAAACTGGATTTCCAAAGACATTCCTCAGAACAGTAAAATTGTATATGGAATAGTATTGTAATGTTTTGGCAGCAGGGTTGACATATACATACTTGCAATAATTACTATTCTTTTGAAGCTTTTAATATTTACTTTGACACTGGTAATGACAGCTGTCCCTGATGTTTTGTCCTCCAGTACAAGACCAGATGGGAGGAAACAATTATGACCACAAATTACTTCTGATTCGAATCGGTACTTCCCACACAGTCTTCAATTTAAACATCATGGTTACAATTAATACAAGAAAGGCAGTGTTGCTTTTGCTTATATACTCACACCCTCATCGTCATTTTAGAATAAATATCTTACATTAGTGTGCATTCAATATATAAATATCTTCCGTGGTCTGTTTAAAGCCTAAGCCTGAGTGAAATTACAACATTTTTGGAAAGGCAGGGGTATAACTTGAATTTAGTTTGTTATTAATCTTGTCTCAGAGTATGTTTGACCAACCTTTTTGGCCTCGGCACATTCAATTTATATGCACAAGATAACAATGAAGCAATGAACCTGTCTTTAGTATGAAAACCTGTGTGTGTTTTAAACACGTAACAGAGAATTGCTCCTTGGTCCCTGAAACCAAGAAATTAATATTTCCTCTATGTAGGATATGACTCTGAGGCCTCTATTTAAAACACCATGCATGTCATCTATTTGAGTCCCAATGTACTATAATAAGGATATCCAGGGCTTTCTGGTGATGCCACATACATAGGGTGTGGCCAACAGAACATATCCTACGTCTTTTTAAATGGGGGGAATTACATTAAACATATTTTAGGAGCCTTAACTATGTTGTATTAAGATATTAAATATAAGTGGGTGGATGTTCAGCCTTTCAAAATACACATTTCAACTATTGTCCTTTGTAGGGGACGTGAGACTTGCTTCTTCTCATATTCAACCATATTCCATAATTGGAACACACACACACACACACACACACACACACACACACGCGCACACACGCACACACACACACACACGATAGGTTTCTTACATCCTCATTACTTACATTATGTAAAAAAACTAAAGAAAAAAGAAAAAAATTCTTCTACATCTGAGCAGGATAAAAGTGAATATTAAAAGATATTTACTTGCAAATGATTTTACATTTTTGAGTTGTAAAGGAAATAAACTTGCGCTGTAGTTATTAACCTGAAAAGAACCTGGCCTCAACATGCAGTACAGGGTGTGCTGGCTCCACTGAGACCCACAGAGAAAAACATCATGCTCTTGGAAAACCACACTGCACTCATACAACCGCATTATATTGACTCAACATAGATAGAAGTCTTTTCACTATGATTGCCCCCTAAAAGATTTTTTTTCTTCAAAAATAGCTTTCTCATATCAATAAAGAGATTGCGGACAGAGGGAGAAAATATATTCTGAATCAATTATTAAACAGAAAATACCAGGGCTAAGATGGGGAAGGGTAATGTTGTGCTTTATGTGGAGTAGTTTCTTATTTAAAAAAAAGGCAACAAACGAAGAATTCATTCATTCATTCATTCATCTTCAACCTCTTGTCCCTGTCGGGGTCGCGGGTGGCTGGAGCCGATCCCAGCTGACATCGGGCGTGAGGCGGGGTCCAACCTGGACAGGACGCCAGTCTATCGCAGAGCACATAGAGACGAACAGAGACAGACAACCATTCACACCTACGGGCAATTTAGGTTCATCAATGAACCGAACACCTGCACGTCTTTGGGCTGTGGGAGAAAACCAGAGAACCTGGAGAAAACCCACGCAGACACGGGGAGAACATGCAAACTCCACGCAGAAGGGCCCCAGCCGGGATTCGAACCCGGATTTACTATGAATTTTGCGTTGATGATGATGAATGAGGAGAAATTAGTGATTTTTTTTCAAAAAGACTTTGTGTTGTTACTGAATCATGTAGAAAAGGACCGTTGTAATTTAAGTTGTGATCAATTATTTGGCTGTAACACCAGTGAGCAGAAAGAACAACAATATTGATAACAATATCTCTGAAAGAAGGTGTATTCTGGGACATATTCACAGCTCGTCTCTAGGGCACTGTGAAAGGACAGTACTATATGAATGTGCTGCACAGCGTGCATCTGGGCGCAGTCAGGAGTCCTCTTAACTACCCCCTACATGATGAAGATTAAGATGGGTGGGAAATGAACCTCATCTCTCCGAGTGATTAATGTCCACCAAGTATAATTAAAGACTTTTAGTTAATTCCCCTGTCTCTGCTCCCAGGTAAGCATTTTAAATCATTTCCTCAGGTTGGCTCTCTGTAATTGAATGTCTTTTTTATATGGACTACAGCAGCTGAAATGATGTGTATAGTTTTGTCATTTTACATTAATCTGCTTTGTGTTTTGGAAGTCAACTGGAATTTGGGTACACAATATAATTCAAGTGGTTGAGAGTTATGAGGATACTGTTGTTTTGACAATGAAAACAGATGTTGAGAAATGGTCATTTACATGGAAACATGTGCCTTCTTAATTACTACCATATGGCTATGGGGGTTGCAATGTCACTCTGTCACTTCGTCGCTGTGTCCATGACTTTGGTGATCACCTGAATATTCCTCTACTGCCACCAGCAGTCAGAATGCCAGATAGTGGGGATTGACTGGCTTTTGGAGCCACCCTCGAGTGGCCAATCCAGGTACTGAAGTTTTTGGTAACTCTGCATTGGCTTCATTTTTTAGCCTTGGAGTCTGCTGCATTTCACTCAAGGCAAAGCTTACTGTGTATACTGTACATACAGCCTCACAGAGCTGTTAGCTTTACTGTATACAGTCACTCACTGTACTTGATATTTAGAATATTAATTTCTCTGTTGTAATCTGAGTTTGTCTGTTTGATGTGATAGCAAGTTTGACCATTTATGCATATAATTGCATGTGGCCTTGAAAAAACAACCATAAGGAGGCTTTTTTTCAGTATTTCAACCAGAGCACCTTTAGTTCCTTCAGCCTACGTAACATCTCCGGATATGAACTTGTGAATACCACATCAATGGGTTGTTCAAATGGACTTTGGCAGGTTTTGTTGACTGACCTAACCTATGCAGTGGAAAAGGAAGTTTAAGGGCGCAACTCTAGTCTCTTAACATAACATCAAACATGTATTGGATCAACAACAATGACAATGTCATAAAAAGTAAACCGTATTCAATAGAAGCTCTAGCCCTATAGGTCAAACCCTAGGGCCTTTATGTTTTCAAATAAGCCTATACAATAACAGACATTCACCAAGACTACCAATAAACTACATTATGTAATCAGTGTGCACTCTAAGGGAAGCCAAGAGATAAATAACGAACAGCAGGAACAAAAAAACAAACAATTTTCATTGAGGACACATGACCATATATTGATAGCTCTCATCTCATGTCTACATTTGGATAAACATTTTGGTGACATCGTCTCAAAAAATCCAATAACGTAGTGGAAGAGCAATAGTGCTGCTGTAGTCTGACAGCCATTGCTGTAACAATATTGTCTGTAGTTCAAATTTGCCACTGGAGAGTCCATTTGAAGCAGGTGCCAGCAGTCTGAATGCAGACTAAAACGTATAATCCACTTAAGCTGCCAAAGTGGTGACGGAAAAGCGCGCAAGGTCCACTTAGTATCAACAGAACAAAACGTGTTCCTTTAAAACCTAGTCATTCCTTTGTCTTATTTCCCCAGGAGTCTCTTCTTTGTATGGCTTATATTAAACAGAGCTACCTTTATTCTTTTTTTGAACAAGACGTTTAAACTGCCTTTACTGTGCTACGTCAAGAGATAATTTTGTTGTGGCAGCTGCACGTCAACACAATTTACAGCAAGTCATATGGATTGATTTAAAGCAGGACAGAATGAACAAGTAACTTTACCAGTATTGAAAGCATTTTACAGTTGAACTTTTCTAACTATATTTTATATCAGGAGCTTTTATCACCTCTTATTTTATTCCTGCTCTACAAAACGAATGTTTGAGGGGATAGGAGACAATGTGCTCTTTGTGATAGGAAGTCGGAGGCTTGGAATTAAAGTATGTCCCTAATTTTGACAAACAAAGCGTTAGCTGCCACTTAAAGAACACAATGCCTTTCATGTGCCACACTTGGAGTTACAAGAAGTTTCCTTAAACACTGCATATTTGTGTTGCCATACTGTGACATTGATTGGTATTTAACAATGAAATGCTTTCGCTCTCACTGCATATAAAGTATTCTATCCATTTTCACTTGGGCTTACTGGCCAGGTCTATACTGGACTTTACCTGTAGAGGCTTGGCCTCAACTCCTCCAATTGTTAATATGAATTTAATATTTTATGATTGAAACTTTATGGCCCTGCAGTGCTTCCATTAGGAAGACTCTTCCTGAACCCTGGTGAGAAGCAGAATGACCAATCAGCAGTGGGTAGTTTTCTCTCCAACTGGGCAAATTACCACATGAAAAGTATTAGGCCGAACATAATTACATTCGGCTCACAGCTGTAAGGCTGTTTCTGAGACATTCATGAAAGTATTGGCCAGGAGGGTTTTTCCTCTCTCAGACTTCAACTGCATTATTGTACTGGGTTTTTAAATTGACTCTTTGTTTGAATCATTTGATTGAGATGTTGATATGCAGCTACAATGCACTTTTCATGTCCTTACTTCCTCCACGAATCAAGTTTCTTTTAATTTTATCTCGGAAAAATCAAGGTTGAGCGCAATTACTGCATCATTTAGTCAATTAATCTGAATTATGGTGAATGACAAATATTTGTAGGGAATCTCACAAAAAAACAGTTAATCAAAGGCACAAACCATCTCATCTCTCAGGCCCGAAGTGTTTTCTCCAGGATGACTAATTTCCTAGTTTATTTCACCTGTCAAACCACTGACATTGCCATTATGTTGGATTAGTTTCACTCAACTTTCTGTCTGACAAAAAAGTAAATCTTGTGTAAGCTACGGATACAGGTCTCGGAGACAGTTGGCTAATTAAAGTGAAATGGGGCAGATAATAGCTTTTAAAAACATTTCAGCCATTTAACGAGCTTATTATTTACTATGAAAAGGAACGTGTCACCACCGCCACCAAAAGCGAGAGCTGCCACCCACTCTAATTCTTTCCTGCTGTGTTGAGACTTGTCATCCATAAATTTCAATGACTAAAGAAACATTATCACAACTAATGAAATAATGCTTAGCCCACTCTAACACTCAAAGGTTCCCTCAGGGCAAATTGTCTGAAGTCATTCTAGGAAGATGGTAATTAAAAGACAAAGCTTGAATGAAATGATCATTTGCCGAGCCAAGGTCCTCCACAAATTGCAAATTTAATTTAAATAATTAAAATCACAGTTTTATGATGCCATCAGGCTTTTTCTATGGAATTGATGTTTTTGTCCATTATAAGCTTGAAATGATGCTCGAATGTCAGTGTTAAAAATGGGGTGACTCATACATTGGAGTAATGGTCCTTAAGGCTCTCTGTAGCTGTCCAGTGCTAAGGCATTCTTCATTTGCATTCACAGGCTTAGAGCAAGTCGACGATATTGATTTCATGAATTATGTCCATGGGATTATCAGTATCACAATGAAATAACCCCTTCATTTCCTCCTCTTCTTGGGTAGTCATTTGTTTGCATTGCTGTGCGTCAGGTAATCGTATCCATTGTTATTCTACCTCCTCTGTGAATCAGGTGACAAGAGAAAATAGCAAGAGGTGAAAAATATTTTTCTGCAGCTTTGATGGCCAGATCCTTAGGCTTCCTTTCCAGTTGACTAAAGTTGGGCAGTTTACTCGGCACAGATATATCGAGGAGAATCCTACATGTCCTCTCTAATGAGAATGTTCATGTCATTCTGAATGCAGCTACATAAACCTCAGAGAACGAAGCTGCTCGGAGATCTTTTTAGGTGATTTATGAACTGAAAAGTGCCAATTAGCACAGGACAAACCGGCAACATTATAGACGGTGGGAGCAGAGGTTGCAACAATATCTTGACCGTTGATGGCTCCATCGATCAAGAAAGGATTTTGGTCTCAGAATGAATTATGCCATCACTATGTTTGCCACCAGAGCGTAGGCGAATTGGGTCAACTGGATGACAGAGTGTGTGTGGCACTGGGCCTCTTCAGAGATAGCTTTTGATAGGTCAAAGCAGATCACTGTCATTGTTGTGCATCGTCTCGGTTTTGATCTCCGACTTCAAAATGACAAGAGAGAACCAGAGAATCAAAGATAATGCGCAATCAATCTGTTCCCCCGTGACAGCTGGAAGAAAGCAGTGTTTGAGCAGAAACAAAGAGCTGTACACAGGATTTATATAAGCTGCTTCATCTGTGCTGTGTTGCATGAGAAAAGAAACTAAAAAAGGATGAATATATGCCTTCAGTAGTGCCAGGCGACAGAACCTGACCTTGTCACATTCAGAGCAAGCCAACGACAAAGCCTGCAGGTGTCACCAACTGACAGCCTAACCACAGATAAAAATGCTCACACTTTTTTTTTTTAACACTCTCCACTTGCCGCCATTCTGCTCCCTCCCAACCTCAAACACCCAGTCCTCCTCATTTGTATTAATCACCTGGTACTTATTTCATATTTTCTCCTGTTTTCACTGACACATACAAAAATAATGTCTGCTTTGGAGCAATTAATGGTTGCATGTTGTTCCCCTTCTTTCCTATGCACATTGTGTATGAATACCCAAAGGTCAGTAGAGGCATTTATGGGCCTGGTCCTCCATTACTCATTCTAAGTGTGTAGTTTGACACTTGTGTCCCTCTTGTGCCCCCCTGGGACTAATTTTTCTCTCCAAAGAGATGCATGGATGCAAACCTACAGCAGGGCATGACTTTTACAGCAACCCAAGTGCTTCCATTATAAGAAGTTGCCTGTGTTTGCTTGTAAGTGTACTGATGCAATTTGTCATGAAGAGTTGCTTCTTGTGAGGGCAGATGACAGGTGGTGTTGATCAAGTTGGCGGCAAAGATGTGGGTGCGTGCCTCTATCTGGTTCACAAGCAGGAAGCCACTGACTTTGCAACATATACAGAATGTGCTTGGACAAGGAAAATGCAAGCACCAAATAGTTCAAGGATAAGGTTGGCAATAGTCTCAATTTCCTTTTAGTGTCATCAAATGCTATGAAAGGACAAAACCCAAAACTGTGTTGGTATGTCCCTAAATACCATCAGACTTCCCTAGCCTGTCTGTAGCTCATCTTCAAAGCCATTTTTGTTTCTACTGAAGGCATAAAAATGGGTCAATCTTTTCTTCAAAACAACTGGAATTGCATTTTTAGTTAATGTTTGTCACATTTGCATTAAGTGGGGATATTAATCTAAAGAGAATAATCTAAAGAAAAATATGTCACCTGAGTTACATTCAAATAGTAATTCAGATACTGTATATGTCGGATACGTAAATGTCAAACTTACCACTTTCTCAAATATGTACCAATTCAGTCTTGTTTTAAGTAATATTAGTCTACCATTTTGCAATACTTTACATATTTTTATTTGATAAGTGTTAATGTCCAATTACTGTTCCATGACTGGAAGACAAGGATTAGCGAGCGTTAACTGGTATCTTACAAAACAACAACATAAACAACAAAATATAATTGAGGGGGAAAAAAGAAAAGAGAAGTTAATGTCCAAAAACACTTGATAAAACATTGTAAACAAATGGTAATTCATTCATATTATCTGTGACATCTTCGCAATAAATATCCTCAAACAACCTTTTTTTCTCCTATTTTCAAAACGAATTAATTTGATTTTATCCGACAGACACCCCCAACTGAATAGAAAACCAAACATTTGGATGCAAATAAAATATATTAAAAATTAAACAAGTAAATAGGTCCCACATAGTAGCGAATATATTATGTTGCAACGGGCTGCTTGGTATTTGTCAAAAAGGGGGTTGCTATGAGCGCAACATGTTCTTTTCAGTGTTGGGTGGTAGAATCATGGCATGGTAATTCCTCTTCATTTGCACTGCATAAATTACATTTTCACAGTGACAGCAGAGCTCGCACTGCACAGCAGCCCATAGCCAGTCTAACAATTAATTTAATATCTGAGAATGCAGTCCATTTGTTTGGCTGTGAGGGAATTGAAATCCTAATGAAATGGCTCCTCATGAAAATAACTCTCTGAATTATGCCACAGCATATGTGTGTTCATGCTGGGTTTTCCAATTGTAACGGGCTCACCTGAAGGACCAGGTTATGATAATTTGTGCTGAAGAAGTGCAGTTCTAATAACACAACCTGAGAGATGTCACTTTATCGCAATTACACAACAACAATGATAAACAAGAGACATTCATCCACAGAACTGTAATGATTAATGTTGCCAGGCGGAACAGCAACTATGCAAATAAGCTATTGTAAAGGGATTACATGAATCCATCATTTTATATGCCAGGAATTCTTACACTGTCAACACAATAGCTAACAAATCCATGAAGAGGCAGTAAAGGACAAGAGGTAGAGACTGGCTTGTTTGTGACACTGCACAAGTGGGATCAGGGATGTCTCCCGCATTGCAAAGCTGACCTCAGAGCCATGAGGCACGAGCCATGTCAGATGAGAAGACAGTCATTTCCAACTAAAACCGCCTCCCTGTAACAATGGAGTTACCTTGCACAACAGTCGTTTTGTATTTGGGGTCTACTCTAATTAAACCTAATCTGCAAAGCTGTAAAGAGTTGTCAAGAGTAGTCCACTAGAGGTTCATTGATACCCTGCTGTACAACAAGTCCTTATAAATGACTAATTCGGTTTGTAAATTGGCAGTGCCTTTCAACACGACTACAGTACATGAGCGATTGCACAAGCTAAATGGGAAGACTTGGATGTCTTTGTACAAACAAATGTATTGTCCTGGGGGAGTGATCCCTCTTAAATCAAGCTTCAAGGATCAAGAGTGTATGTTGTTACAAAATCTGAATTTATTTGGAAATTTGTAATGTTGGGCTATTAAAATGAAACTGACTTGACATGTATGCTAATTGAAACTCACTGTATGTGGTGCAAATTGAGACAATGCATGTTCAAATTATTCAACTTGACCAAAAAGCTGTTATGTCATTAACACACAGGAGAAATCTGGAGAAAAATAATAAAACACTGGAACCACTGTTAGTTTTCATCAGTCTATAAGCTTTTTAACACATATTATAGGCTAACTCTGTGCTCACCGGGTTGATACATGTGCTGTATGTCGCTACCTAGCTAACGGCCAAAGCTAATGATTGTAAAATGAATTACAAAATATGTCACCAGTGGATGTTATATTATAAGAAGTTGCCTAACCCAGCATTACTGCTACACTTGGGTGTTACTCAAGCATTTATCAAAAGTCTGCTATTTATTATGTCCTAAGTAAATGACCCTGTGTGGCTCACTCACTCTTTTTTCACATTTGCTCTAAATTCCATCTCCAGCTTCAACTACCAAACAGTGCAACTTATTGGGTCTGTTAGGCGGATGAGAGAGAATGACAAAGAACAAATATAGTGCATCTTTAAATGTTTAACCTTGTGTAATTATGTCATGGACAGTGTGCTTTCAGCATTTGGAAAAGGGAACATGTTCTCAAACAAAACATGTGAAGCAGTCTCTTGAACGCTAGATCATTTCCGGAGACACCAGTTTTAACATCGTCAAGAGTTGCCCTGTTGTAAGAGACATCAGTCTAGATAGTGTTTCTTACTCACTTGAAATACTCTGTTTCGTTTTGGCAAGGGTTTGCGCCTTGGTACAGTGTGATAAAGGGGAGGACACACTGTTCTTTAATTTGTCAGACACTTTTGGCATTGGCCCTGACTGACAGAAGTTCCCAAAGTCTCTCCAGACTGTTGTGTCCTAGACATTTTCCTATTTTCAGATGTTAGAACGTTTTTTGCACAAGCTGCGAGTTAAAACTCAACTCGCCAACTCACTCGCTGTAAATACTCCAGACAATGTGCTGCTCTATTCAACGTCTGCTCAATTAGATATTACACAGACTCTGTCTTGCGAGGTGGCAGAATAAAGTCTGTTTAATACTCGATCGAACTGATTCAGACATTTGTGTTCTCATGTACATCTCCTCCAGGTAGAGTCTAATTTAGTTCAGGGTTGCAGTGCATGTGTGAAAGGAGCTATAGTAAGCTTCTGGCTGATAGGCCAGTCTCACATTCGTAATGTCACACCAAGAAAAATCTCACTGTTATAGCAAATTAATATTGAATAAAAAACATTAGTTGTGTTGTGCAAATACGAATTTATTCATTGTTGCGGTGCATCAGTTTGTGTGCCATTTGTCGCATTTGTTCTTTAAATATCGCTACATTAACCTTTTGATTAAGATAAACAGTCAAACAAATGCTAGTGGGCCATCTGGGATTCCTGTTGTAAACACTTGACTGCTCTGTGAGAGCTGCTGGAGCCATTAGCCTCCCAGTCAGATCTATCTTCAGCCTTCAAGGGACCAGCAGACACTTGCTGTCAGAGGCCAGATCAAAATTGATCCATTGTAATTGCATCCTGTGTGAAGTTAATGACATTTTAAGGCAAAGTGGCCATCATTGTTTCGTATTCTGACAGAGATATGTAAATGACCTTGACACGTACAAATGCTAATTGGTGGGTGAGAAAGCTGTCTTTATGGATGAGCCCATCTTAAATGTCTGTGAAATTAGGGTGCAGGCTGAGTTTGTAGAGGTGAATTGTAATGTGTTGCTACTATGAACAAATCAATTATGTAACATCAATCCTGTGTTAGAGGCTGTAGCCCCATGGACTGTGATTAAATTCCACTACTTCCTAATGGTTGTGCACAACAATATCCATTTTATGTTATTCTGTTCATTGCCATGGCTTAATAATAAAGAAAGGAGTGCATATTGTACATTTGCATTCATTGAACACCGCTAAGACATACAGTACAGCACTGATACTATCAAGATTATTTGCAATTTACTGATTAGCCCTTAGATTGTTTCTTTCATGAATTGATTTGGCATAAAGAGAGAAAGAAGTTAAAGAGGCCCTGTTATGTTTTTTAGGGGGGAGGGGGCGTTCCTGTAATTCATTATGTTATGTAGTTTGTTTGTTAATGTAAAATAAAAAAATAAAAAACGATATTCCATGCCAAAGGGAGTTTTCTCAAAGACTGTCCGTCACACAGAAAGCACTTTTCTTTACCTGCCTGAAATGCTTCGGTAGCATTTACATCTTCCGTAAAATTAATAAGTAATTCAGTCATTCAGTAACAGAATGCCTGGCTGTGCCCACCTCGCTAGTTTAGCAGTTTGCTTGTTTGTTTCTTTGTTTGTTTTACCCACAAATGATGTTAGTTAGAGTGGAAGACCACGAAGAGTTTTACACAGCTAGTTATCGCCATGTCGACGAGACACTGTATGTTTCGTTGCAAAAGCAAACTCACTTTGTTTGGACTTCCATCGAATGCAGAAGTGAGTTTAACCCCTCTTTGCTTGATAAAATCACAAGTTGTAAGTTTCAGTTTCAGTTAACAGTTTCGACCAGTTACCAGAATTTTAGAATTCAGTATGAGATCTTTTTTTTTTTTTTTAAATATGAATAATAATAATTAAAAAAAATACAAAATCATGTCCTTTGTTGTTGAGTTTAATCTGTATCGTCTTTTTTCTTTTGTTATAAGCTAAGTGAGACACACAAAGATTCAAGGGCGCCAACGAAATAAAAACACTGTTTTCTGGATCCAAAACTCAAGCAGGTGTATGAAAAGCCGCAAGGTGGCTATTCAGTGCTGGTATCGTCTCTCTACCATCGACTACTGGTGTTGCTGATGTCCTCTCTTTCAACATCAAGTCGCACCAAATCACATCCTCTAAAAAAACACAGACAAAAGACCTATAGAACAGACCATATTCATTAATATCAGTTCAATTAAATCACTACAGGCCATACATTATGACAACAAATATGAACTACATATAAATTTAAATAAACCTGCAAAAAATATTTACTCTCAATTGTCCTGATAGCGCTCACTTTAACACTCTAAATCAAATGAAAATACTCAAATAACTCAAATTATATCTAAATCTAGCAGTTAGCACATTCATTAGCTCCGTTGTTAGGTGAGTTATTAATAATACAAATTCATATTGGCTGCTACCCCAGTAATTATTTTGTGGAAAACTTAAAGCAATAATAAAGACTTTTCTATCTTTCAACATGCAGACACTTGCTAATATTATCTGACTATTATTATTATTACTATTATTTGACTTTGCTCATGATGAGGCAAGATTTTAGCATTTAAGTGGCATTCCAAATTAGCTAGAGGTCGTCTTTGAAGGTGTCTAAGCAAATGTCCATGACACAGTTCATGAAACACAATGCTCCATTTCAGCTGGAGTGTTTCCTTCAGGGAATTACAGGGATCGTTCAAGTTGACTGGATCCAGTCGACAAAAGTAAATTGTTTGCTCTGAGAAATGAATCAGTAGGGCCAGGATGTTCTTTAGGCTTCAGTCGGTGAGAAAAATGTCATAGAAACTTTGCATCCTCTGTTTAGGAAGGTGGAATTGGACCGCTTCACAGACATGTGTGACTCTGCTGAAGTTTCCGAGTTTCCAAATTCATAGTTAGTAGGTCACAGTCATGGACTGTTTGCTAACGAAAAATTATGCGGCACATGCAAGGCCAGATGCAAGCCTTAGAGAAATTCATTTTAACACTGATCGTCTTTGAAGAAAAAATAGCCTGATGTTGAAGTCTTTAAAATAATCTCATTTTCATAGTCACTCTGGCCTTGACTCCCTGCTTGGCACAAATACATTTACTTCAGGAGCCCTCTGGACATTGAAAAGTTATGAAACCATATTCTGGAAGTTCTTTGAGAAGGACACATGGTCCTTATTCTGAACAGTACACTGAAGGCTATAATTATTTAAACTATAATAGATCTCCATCAAAGCAATACTGTGAAGATCTACAGTACTCTTAATGATTTTTCGTCCGTTTAATTAAATACACACTGGATTGGAAGAAGGCCTCACAGACTGTTTTTAATATGTCCTTATTCCTATAACTGCTTTTATTAAAATGTTATTCTACTAGAGATTTCTGTAATTGCACCTGCACTCTGGTTGTTGGAACAACATTATTTTCTTCCTGGTTAAAATGTATGCTTGCCCATTTCACTGATCTCCAGGGTCCGAGTGTTATATTAGTGCCATCTCGGCACTTCCAGGTCCAATCCCTGCCAAGGTCACTTGGCCTGAGATGCAGTTGACGGCTCCCAGTCAGTAAGGCCAGATGGTCCCCTCTGCACACATTACCTTCTACTGACACCACTCTGAAGGTAAGGACATAACAAGTGACATTCAGACTTTCAGAGTTTCAGCGGTAGATCTGGAATACCAAATCAACTGTGACCAATAGGAATGAAGCGGAAAGCTGTTCCCTACTATTGTAAAATGTCCATTGATGTCTGACTGATGCTTCACTGAATGAGCATGTAGTACAGTCATTGACATAGTTTGCACTTATGTCTGCAAGTTAAAGGCTAATTGTGACGCTTTATATTATGCTGCCATAACAATTGATTTAAGTGGTTAAGTGGTCCAGTAAGTCATTTTCATTCTGATGTGCAAGGTTGTTTTCAATGAAGAAATCTTTTCTGACACCAAGCATTGTACAACATCAACCTTCAATGTTTTTTTGTTTTCTTTCAGAATTGTTCATGCTTTTAAGTCTTTACATTTGTCTGTGATCTTCAATTGAAAATGCCAAATATACAATATATGACATACACATGATGGGACATTGCAACTGTTTGTATTAAGTGTAACTTCCCACAGCTGGCATCCAATATATCACAGAGTCACATTTGGCCTAGTCACAAGCTCCTAAACATGTGTTCTGCTAAACCTTTGACAGAGATGATCACATCCCTGCGTCTGGGCTATCTATGATGTGCGGGTAATACAGCTTCAGATTTACAGCAACTGTAGCTTTGCACACTGACAGGTAGGACATCTTCACTCACTCATCTTCAACCACTTATCGGGGGTCTAGTCGTGGGGGCAGCAGCTCTCGCAGGGGACCCCAAATTTCCCTTTCCCGGGCCACATTAACCAGCTCTAACTGGGCGATCCCTAGGCGTCCCCAGGCCTGTGTGGAGAAGTCATCTCTCCACCTAGTCCTGGGTCTTCTCCGAGGCCTCCTCCCAGCTGGACATGCCGGGAACACCTCCTTAGGGAGACGCCCAGGGAGCATCCTTATTAGATTCCCGAACCCCCTCACCTGGCTCCTTCCAACGCAAAGAAGCAGCGGCACTACTCCGACATCTTTATTTTCTTGAAATGACTAAACAGGCCAAGTATTTATATGATGTACTAGGATTTTCCAACACCATGTTTTTCTATATGTATGTTTTTTTAGTGCCCAAGCACTGACAACGTCGGTGAGGCACCTATTGAATTTGCTCCTTTCTTAATTTTGTTTTTCTTATCAATGAATTGCCTTTTGGAGGCTTTATCATGATCAAAAACTCTAACTCCACAGAAAACGTGAGTTGTAAAAATTTTCGTGTTTCATTGGTTTCAGAATCGGCCGTGGCAAATTGATTCGTTCGCGCCTCCTTAAAAAATGGCCCCTACTCCCAGATTGATGTAAATTTGTGAAAATCGGTACACATATAACTCTTCCAGAAGTACAAAAAAGCCTCTTGAAGCGATATCCTAACATCAACAAGATGGCCATTTTGAATTTCATGGCCATTTTCTGACACTTTCATGTGATGTACTTTAAAGAACTCCTAGAGATTTAACAATATCAACTACAAAATCAGTCAGTACCGTCTAAAGACATGTTTGAGTTTTAACTGCACCGTGTTGCTGTGGTAGCAAAATACGCCTTTCACCATGAAACTGTTGTTGTCGTAAAGTGGTTGTACGATCTCCTAGGGATTTGCCATAATCGCCTTCAAAACCTGCCAGTATCATCTAAAGACATGTCTGATCAAACACTTTTTCTTTTATTTGCCTTGTGTCGCCAATCTGCACCAAAGTTCTCGTGCATGACTCATGGCCTGAAATTGGCCCCCTATTGGCAGGATAAAAAATGACAATCATGACATCATCAGATGTACATGAAATTTCCATTGTGGGATCTGCACTACATTAACGGAAACATAAAGCATATGTTGTGCATGTTGTGTAATGGCATGGTCAACATACATTGTCCAATTTGCACAAAATTTTCCAGCCATGATGAGAATCCAGGCCTTAGTACAAACACATCCCAATAGTGACGAACAGCCACGGCACCACCTACTGGCAACAAGACGTCTGATTCACATCAAATTTCCAATGTGTGCTCTGCAATTGATAAAGATGGGTTTTAGTATGTGCTCTCTAGCTAGTTTTGTAATCTAAACCTCTGAGAATGAGTTTCTTCTTCATGTTGAGTATCCACTCAAGAAATGTTTTTTTTTTTTCTCCATCTGCTGTAGCTTCCGCCATACTCACACTGGCTGCTGCTCTGTCACTTTGGTTTTGTAATTCCATGTCATATTTTCCTAAATGTATGAAATATAATTCCCACACAGTAAATCCGAAAGTAACTTCATTCTTGCATTGTTAAATAGAGTATATTGGGGGTTGTTCAGGGGGCCCAGTAAATCATGTTTGCCCCAGTGCCCTCTAGCATGGTTATACAGCCTTCATTGTTTACATAAAAACTGACTTTTAAATCTCTTTTTATTTTTCACCTTTTTGGTCAATTTTATTGGAATTTATTTGTGTTACTTTGCACTTGTGACTTCCTCTCATATTCAACACACTGTTACATTTGTGACACCAAGAAGGAATCATTAAACCCCACAGAGACTGAATGTGTAGCAAATGCAGCAATCTTAATTATAAAAACGAGGACATGGTAAGGGAGTGTATGAAAGAAATGCTTCTAGGTGTCCTCGTGTAGGTCTCACTTCATTATGTCTGGATCTCTGAAAGCTATATGCTGTCACATTCACGAGCTAACCTCGCCATGCACTCCATTTAAATGACCATTCTCTATGTCTATTCTGTCTTTCTCTGCCGCTTTGGCCAAGAACGGAAGAGATGGGATGTGCTTTTGAAAGTCATAATTACCACAGAGTAATCAGCCCATTTAACAGTGGCCTTTTCTTTTGTCCAACATGTAGAAAGGCTTAAGAAAGGCTAATTGGGCAAGGGGGCTTACCCAAATGGTGCAGACTTAAGAAGAAAAGTGACTTTTAACATAGGGAGATATGAAAGCCTTACGTCCTCTACTGAATAATTTTCTGATAACATTGAGACCACTCTTTTAGTTTTTGGAGAAAGGCTACAGAAAGGAAAACCTGGCTGAGCACAGCTTGCAGTCACCGTGCCGCTTTGTGAGGAAAGACTGCCTGCAGCCCAAGATAAAATGACGAGAGGTGACAAATTCATAACGGCTTTGTGTTCCTACAATTCAGAGGGATTCTGGGGTTGGCAGGGAATGAGGTGACATGGCTGACAGGGATTTAATCTGGCTGAAGTTGTCACATACTGCAACAAGGAGACAATCCTTGACAAGATGCGTCTTGGAAAGTCAAACAGCAGAAGATTTCCTTTTTTTGTTAACTGACCACCAACTAAAGGTAAGTCATACAGATGGATAAATTTAAATACTTAATACAAGAGCAGTATAAACTACATCACAAGCACATTGTCAGTAAGGCCACTTACTTAAGCAACAACAACTTGAACAAAAAAAAGGGATTTTTTTTATTATAGAACTACAGCAGAATATTTAACAGTCAATATTTTGTAGGCTACTGATGTACCAATTATGTCGTTTTCACTCTTTCTTTCTTCATGAGTGGCTCTTGTTTACTTTTAACACATTCTGATTGAATTCCATTTTATTTAAATGAGAATTCAGCACAGTAAAGAGACTGTTCTCAGTACTGCGTTGATCAAGACGGATACGATGTGAGTCACCACGAGAAGTTAAATATCAGGCACTGATGTATGAAGACAAAAAAATAAAAACGATTGGTGTTTTTTGTACAACAAAGCCAGGCATTTATAAAACCTGCATCTAAGAACACAACTGTTCCCTTAACCCACTGTCAAAACTCCTCCAGTGTGTGAATGCTGAACTTAAATACTGCTTGCAATGTACCATTACCATCGGCTACATGGAGATTAAAGGAAAACATAGCAAGAGAATATTGTATTCTACAACAGTTTGATTGATTTATTCCATTACTTTTCATAATCAAGTTTACTAGCAAACTCTGCCAATGATCACAAAGACTAACCCATTCTAAAAGCTACAACTCAAGCATTTATATAAACTATTAACCCTCTTTTTTTTGCCAACTTGGTGGACTCCAATGAGGAGCAGCTGCACAGGATTTCACATTAGGGTGATTACATTGCCATGTCACCTGGCCTCAGTAAGGAAGAGGTAAACTTCTTTATCACAGTTTAACGCAAGAAAAATATAGCATACACAAAATGAATTAAACTTTTGGAAATTAATGTTCCAGTTAATTTTAAAAAAGGAATAGAAAATTAAAGAAATATGGTGTTCACACATTGTTGGTACCTGACTGTCTATTAGTAACACATATTTGACCAAAATAAACCAAAATAAAAAGATTCTTGCTACTTTTCGTCAAATAAAACAGCACATTTGCATGAAACACTTTTGTTTAACAACCTTAGACATTTAAACCACCGTCAGCTGCCAGGTATTCTAGTGGAATACCTGGCAGCTGACCAACTTTAGTATACTTAATGAATTTAGAGACAAGAAAGTGACAACTGTCGCTGTGGAAATGAGATGCCCTCTCAAACAATAACCTTTCGGGTTTTGGCAAAGCATACCAGTATTGATTGTTCCTTGTACACGATACTGTAAGGCTTCATCCTTACTTGTTTTCAGAATTTTAAGCCTTAAACCAAAAACTTCCTAAATGCTGAAATTGCCATATTCACTTCTCTGCTTCTACTACTTCAAACTAATGGTCTTCTTTTTTAGCATATACTGGGAGAATGTGAACCTTATTAGTGTGTCCTCAGTTTCTTTAAAGCTCTTTTCCCATCATTGTACCTGCCAGCATCACTTTTGATGATAGCAACAAAAAGAAGCATTTCTACCTGCCAGCAATTGTCAGGCTTCCTGGAATATGTGCTTTGAAGATTAAAAAAGGAATAAGAGACAGACAGAAAAAGAAACACATCCACGCACATTCTCCGACCCTCAACCCCTGAAGCCTCCATCTCCCACCTCCCAGCACTCCCTTCCCAAAGCCACTCCCATCCATATGCATTTGGTCGTACCGTTCGTGTGTAAGCCAGAATGATTCATCATGTAGGGGAAATAAGGTAGCAACTGAGAATCAGCTCTTTTAACAGTTCTCATGTGTAACTGGCAGATGCTGTTGCATATACGGCGGCGAGTAAACACACCTCTGCACCCTGCATCTGAAATGTTCCATGCTATTCTTTTTGGAAGTGGATAGACAGCAGTGCACCAAGGACAGACAATACGACTATACATGCTTCATCTGATGTATGTGTCCGTTGGGAAAATTGATGAAATAAGCATGGTTTTATGAAGACAGAGAAAGATGATCTTGTGTTATCACTTAGAATTTTAACATTCATATACATATAAATATTAAGATTTACATACAGATAACACAACATTATGGAAGTCCTATAATAAATCAATTGCAATTTGCTGAGCTAATTGACAACAAACTTGATTAGAATCCATTGTGCCTCACTAATTATCTCCAGAGGCAGTTAACTTCAAATTCCTGTCTGTGAAACATGTTTAATGTATTCCTCTTTAATTGCTTCTATAGCAGATGAGCTGTTGTGCACTGTATACGTTCATGTATGATTGCTAAATAATTACAATTATTTTTAAATAAGAATCAAGTCAGTTTCTCATATTGTTGAAACTGACAAATCAAGCTGCAGCAATGGAACCCATGCAAGACCAAATGAGACTTCAAGTTGGAGTTGATTTCATTATTTAAAAAATTACTTGAGTAAAAGAGTGTTGTTTTGTTCTCCTTGTCAGTCTGTCAGCGAATCAAATCCTTCTTATTTAGAGCTTGTACACATTCATTGATGTGTGTCATGCTCAAAAGGCCAACTGTGTGACTTCATTAGTTTGCTCTAGAGGCAAATCACTTACTCACTAAGGGTTTATCTGACAGCTCCATCCCAGATTGCTCTGAGCTCCAGAGTTTCCCCCTGATTTTGTTTTATTCCCATTTCTTTTCCCACCATTACATCCAAAGGACAGATTATTCTCCCCATTGTCATTGTGAGGTGTCCTTACAAAATCACAGGCCATGCGGGGGCTCACACCAGATGGGCTACCTGTCTCCTCAGCCACCTGAAGGGAGGTGAGAGAACACAGCAGGCTGTCAACCAGGCCTGAAAGCAGAGCGGAGGAGGGAAGAACTGGAGAAGAAAAATAAATGAGTGCTAATGGGGGAGGGGTGCACTATGAGATTTCTGTGGGTGTTGGTTGAAAAAAAAAGAACAGAAAGATCTGTCTTGATTCATCAGTGATCCTTAACCTCGGCTCACCCACACATAGACAACACATTTGTCATTTACTGAAGATCCAGACTGGATTTATATCTATGCATCATACTTACATAATATGTTCTGTAGAAGCTTTTTAGTAGACATAATATGCCCTGAGACATCTGCATTGTTGAGACTTTCCTGATGCAGCATTGATTGTTAATCGGGGCAGGATTAGCTCGGTCTGTAGGGACTCGGCTTGGAAACTGTAGGGTTCAAGTGTGCCTCTTTCAGTTTAATTACAGGCATTTCTTTTTAAGGTTTTTGTATAAATAAATAAATATCCATATACCAAAATTGGAAACCTAACACCTACCCAACAAACAAATATCTGAATGCTCCCATATTCTGGCCGAGCCCTAATATTCAATAACATGATAAGTTCTAGCCAAAAATTGAGATGATATAAGATATCATACTAACCTATTCAATTCATTCATTCATTCATTAATCTTCAACCGCTCATCCCGGGGTCGGGGTCGTGGGTGGGGGGCTGGAGCCAATCCCAGCTGACATCAGGCGTGAGGCGGGGTACACCCTGGACAGGACGCCAGTCTATCGCAGGGCACATAGAGACGGACAGAGACAGACAACCATTCACACCTACGGGCAATTCTTAGAGTTATCAATTAACCTAACACGTACATGTCTTTTAATTAAATTTTAATTTATTTTTAATTTAACCTGTTGATAAGAATACATTGAACAACTGCAGGCACCTGTGTTTATGCTACAGAAGGTGATATTTTACTATCAGACCAACAAGGCCTTTTTCAAAATGCACCTGGTAAGTTATCAATGAAGGGGAGAACTCAAGACTCACTTCCTGAACACAAGACACAAAGTGTGTGCAGCTGGGTGGTGGCAGACACTATTGAGAAGAACACAGGTGGTACCACTATCCAATGGTTTTCTCAAGGCCTCAAAACAATTTTCTCTCTCAGGTGAAATCAGTCTGACTTGTACAGACTTGTACAATGGTAGATGTCAGCCCCTGCCTATTATTTATTATTTCTATCCACTAATTCAGTCCTATGTCCCTCTCTACCGCAGGTGTCTCACAGGTGTCTCACAGATTTGCCTCGACTGTGGGTTTGTTGCAAAAGTAACAAAAAAAGATGTTCTTTTTGAACCACATGTTGATTCAAAATCGATGTAACCTATATAAAGGTGACAAGAACTTGTGTCCCTACTCTTGAATGTCACCAGACATCAGAGACATGGTTTGAAATATATGTTACTCAATGTCAGGTTTTTATTGCATTGCACTAAGTCATCAGATGTTCCAGTTGACTTAAGGCTGAAAAGTCCTTGTCTAAAGTAAATGTGAAACGTGACACTGACATGCATACTGAGTGATCTGCAGGAGTGCAGGACATTGTAGGGCATTGTAATGTTTTGTACAGACAGCCTTAAGAACGTCTTAAATCAGTCTGTCCTCGCCAGAAGAACCACTTGGTGTTTGTTCACTTTCACACTTCAAATGACCTGTGCTTACACTTTCCCAACAAGCCATTTGTCATTTTAGTGTGAGGACTCAAAAATACTGTGCATTTCATCATGCTAACTAGCCTGGGAATTTTTTATACTTAATGGTAGCAGCTCTAGAGCATTAGCATAGTAGACTTTTCATGTTTCCTCTCGACCAAATTAAAAAGCAAACTGAACTGCCATGCCAAAACAATAAAAAAAGAACATGTCCTTAATTTATTTAATAGACCAATAGCATTAGCAGACCCAGAAATTTGAGACATCACATGCACACAAACAGAGTTCATTCACCTTTTATAAAAAACTGCTGCCCTTTCTTTTGTGTCTGTATGGAACGCCAATGTAAGAGCTTTGTTGCAATCAACCTTTTGTAAATGATTGACGTCAGAGACAGAACACTGCATGTCAGCACATTAATAGATTTTTTTTTGCACTCCACCTGTGGGTCTGAGATGGGAAAAAAAGATTGAAATAAACACACGGAAATGGAGCTGAATTAGACCCTTCTCTGATAAGGGCTCGATATATATTGAGTGAGCGCAGTTCTTCCAATAAATACTGTGGTGTTCCAAAAGAGCGAGCAGAAAACAGAAATGCGTCTGATATAGTCAATCAAGTGCAATTAATCTCAGTTGTGGATGAAGGTATGGGATGGTTGTAAAGTGCCTTACACCCCTGGCATCATTACACACTTGGATGCCCGCTGCCTTTTACGAGGTGTGCTGGGGTGGTCTATTTGTGCATCAGACCGTGCAGTGTACAAGCAAGGCCAGGGACATTACCCTTGCTGTGTGTCACGACACTGTAGCCTCATCAAGGTAACCTGCAGAGAAGCAATCTGTGAACGGGGTGCATCAACGCTCTAATTCAAATGTCCTTGCCTTTACATTATATTCCTTTGGCAGAAGCGTTGGTCTAAAACAACTCACATTTTCACATATAGGCTGCATTTAAATAAGGAGCAAGCTGATGGAGCAAGACACTGAACCTACATCACCAACCGTACAATTAATAGCTGAGCCTTTGTAGCTGGGGCAATATTTACTTTGTTTTATTTATCTGATCATTCATCATTATTGTGATTATGAATTTATTTTCCTTATTAATTATGGTGAACATTCTCAAAACCAGGTCAATGCTAATACTATCCAAGAGAAGTTTAAGTGTCCTGCATTGTTTCATATCAGTGGGGGAGCTTTATTGGGGTAACACACAAAGGGGTACGTGGGTGACGTCGGACCAAACTCCTGGCAAAGCTTTGGCTGCTCTTCTTGTGGAGTCAGACTGTTCCTACCTGCAAATGTGTGCTTCCTGACTTTGCCCTACGCTGCCTTTTCACAATAAATGAACAAACCACGATCCATGGTGTTGTCATCCTTCAGTCTACAAGCAACCATTTCAAAATGCATCATCACAAAGCTACAAGCATAAAAAGTTAATGAATGGTTCTCACAGGACAGCAATATGATGCATGCTGTAGATAAGCTATCCATAACTATAATAAATTACCAAACAACAGTAAATAAAGGATTTAAAATTAGCACAACCTTAAACATCCACAGCTGTAAAATGCAACATACGTACACATTGATGCAGCAGTGTAATTAATCCAGAAACATCAGGTATAATTTGAAAGACACTGATGAGGAACATTTTACTGCACAATGAATTTTTTTTACTGCTGATAATACTTATATGTATATATATATATATATATATATATATACATACATGTATGTATACATACATACATACATACATACATACATACATACATACATACACATCTCTCTCTATATATATATTCTTGCAGAATTTTGCATTTTACTTTTATGAACTCGACAAAAGCTCTTTGTGGTTTCTTGGGTGACGGATTTGACTGTAAATGACACAAACAATAGCCATTTTTTTGGGAGTTTTGTTAATATTCTGATAGACAATAGACATTTCATCTCAATGTATTAAATAACTTCCTGCCCTTCACAACCTATTGCCATAGTTCCATAACAGTTACAGTTAAATGAAATTTTTACATCCAAGTAAATAATGTTTTATCCACCCTGTAAATGTTCTGATTGCTATTTTTTTAAGCTTTAAGTTTTTTACCGTTGGGATCCCTGTTATTTATTTAATTTACTCTAGAGTAGTTAAGTGCTACTCTTTCACGCTGTCATTGCAGGTTTATTGTGCCTTTATTACGCCTCGTCCTCTTTGTGAAAGGGCACGGTGATGGAATCAGGGGGTCAGTTTGTGGGTCACATTGGCTTTGAGTGGTTGATTAACGAAGCAGATTGGCTCACACATACTAGACGCAAAAGTATTTCTTACTTCCAGAATGCCTGTGTGAAATCACAACTGGGGCGGCGTTATGCCGGCTTTGCTTTGTTCTGTGTAAATGACCAAAAAGCTGGCGTACCAGCGTCCCTTCATCCCCGCACTGTTACAGAATCTTTGTGGGAACACCTTTTATTTCTGAATGGCCTTTTATGCTCTATGGTTGTAGAAACAGATGTTGTTTTGTATGAAAGCTTTGTTGTGTACATGGAGAATAAAACGTTGTACATTTGTTCAAACCTGACAACTGGAATAGCAGAAAGAGACAACAATAACTCTGAGCAACAGTTAAATAGGAAAAGAAGAACTCAGCAGTCACTGGTAGAAGGAACTGGAAGCTTAATATCAAAATGTGTGCCGATTTTAATGGGAACATGTTCTTTTTTAGTGTCAAGTGCACAATAATGCAGCCTATGACAAGCTGGAATTAACAGACTTCAAACTTCACAAAGGAAGGGGCAAATCACAGTTTTACCTCTTCAATCTAACCACTGAGTAGACTTCTGAGGGCCCTAATGCAAAACGGCTTCCCAAAGTATCAAGGGCCTTATTGCACTGTTGTGGTTTAATAATGACAGAACATAATCAGACAGAACAGTCGGCTATTCTTCCCTATCATGCAACACTGTGGGGACATCAACTAAATGACAGTTTTGAGTAATTCTTCTTTTGGGGCCAGAATTATTTCAAATATAAATGATACATTTGGTGTCTGAATTATACTGGTATCTCTTTTCAAATGCTCATTATTGAAGGAGAGAAGAAACACAAAAATATCATTGCTTATTTCAAAATGTTGAACAGTGAAACTTAAATGTCTCATACTGTTGTCTAATGTTGTTATTTCACTGATGATACTTTCTTCCTGGCATGGAAATGTAGTGAATTGTATTTCCTTCTGAAATATTGTTTGTATTATAATATAATGCATATATTCAAGTAAAGTACAGTACTTGAGGAACTGCAAATCCTTTTAACCATTGGTCTGTGGTCATGTCTTCAAGATTTCAAAACCTTTTAACCAGGGGCATAGTCCTGCCAGAGCACACCGGAGTGGCGCTCTGGCACTTTTTTCTCCAAGTGAGAAAAACATAATAGTATAATCTAGTTGACATTCAGGCACAACAAATACTTTGTCATCATTTTGATATTGAAGGTGGCTCGATTGATTCAAAACGGTTAGCTTAAGCTTTGACATTGTTGCGAATTAGCAAAACATTTGAGCTGAGTTCTTCATAGTTCCTCCTCAGTGGGGCGGTGTCGTCATATCACGGTCAGCACCGCAAGTTTCTCACACACATACACACACACACAGACACACCCCTGTCCTGGTGGAGGGGATGGGTTGGGACCGTTGTGCGCCGGTGCAGTCAGAATTGTCCAGGTGGATTTTTGTGTGCCACTCCGCCCCTGTTCATGCGTCACCTGTAGTAAAAAAAAGCACTACACCCCTGCTTTTAACTATCTTAGAAAGGTGGATTAAGTCAGATCAGTTTGGTTTGTGGGTTTTGTTCTGTAATGAATAGCTTTTACACATGAACTCACCGCAATATATTGTGTACAGTTTAATACACATGTATTCTTGTGAGTCGGAATCATATTTCTTTCAGGAATATGTCAAGCATTCACATGATGAACACAAACAATTTGTAGTTTTCCTCTAAATGAATTCTCCAATGTTATTAGACAGTTCAGTGCGTTCGGCTTAGCAAACATCTAAAAAGTCACCATGGTACATTTATACTTATTAGATCCTTGCATGGACTGAGAAGAAAATCCTTCCCCTTTTTACAGTAATGTAATGTATTTTAATCCGCTCATCCATAAAATCAGATCAAGGATTATAAGAAATGCTGAATCCAATACTTTTCATGATTCATTAACCTCATATGTACTTATCACGAATAGTGTTTGTATCATCAGCACAGTGAAAAAAAAAACAAAACCACAGGGGAGACAAGGAGATGCAGAGATTAGACTCTCCTCTTTTTGTAATTTCAAGCCTTCTTCTTGCTCACTGTTTTAGACTTTATATTGTAGTCTCACAATGATTACACCAGAATATAACAAAAGAAGGATCAATAATGGGCTATTACTGCTGATGAGAAAACACACTTTGACTTTCAGGATTTCACAATTGTCAAATCAATCATCAGCAATATTTTTTTCCCTTTTTGAGGATATGTAATTACTACTAAAGGCATCTGATTTGTATTCCTGTCAGATGAGACGGAGCAAACAATATGACCCCGTCCATGGAAGCAGCGGCCTCAACGTTACGTCTGACACCTTGACAATACTCTCAGCAGTCTCATCACTGACACTTCTGCTCCTTGACCATTTTTTGAGCGTGCAGTCTAGCTGCCATGCGAGTCCTATCACAGATGACATGCACTCTATTTCCATGTCTTTACTAAGAAGCCCCAGGATTTCACAGTGGCTGGCTCATCTTCACGATGCAATTTCACATTTTAAAAGCTCCCGCTTCATTGCTCTCTTCCATTGAGAGCCAAAAGTCGATCCATGACCAGGAGGACAAGCGATATTAGCTGCAACTTTGTAGGAAGAGCAAAATTGAGAATGAGCAAGTGTTTGGGCAGGTCGCGGGTGACTGCAGCTCAGAAGCAGAACTCCTCACAGAGGTCCAGGGAGAAGAATAGACGGGGAGGGTGGATGGGTGGTGGAGAACAAGAGGACAGGAGCCCAGGGAGAGGTGAGTGTAGTGGGTGGAGAGTTCAGATTCCTGAGGAGAAATAAGCGCAGTGTGTCTGTGTGTGTGTGTGTTTGTGTGTGTGTGTGTGTGTGTGTGCCCGCATGCGTGCGTGCGTGCGTGCGTGCGTGCGTGCGATCACCCTCACCTTTTCTTTCCATTATGGGAGGATGCAGAGATCTTTTTTTGAGAAAAACATGTTTGCTATTAACATCCTATCTTATTGATGCTTACAATTATGACATCCCTCGTGCTGCACTGTAAAAGATTTTGCTAATACGATTGTAAAAAAAAATGTTGTTGTTGTTGTTTAGCCTGAATAGTTGGATTGTCGCAAAATGCGTAAAATGTGATTATGAAACAATGGATTATTCCATTCTGGCTCCGGGTGTGCTGAATGTCTGAGTTTACATATAGATGCTTGGTTTCTCCCAATAAACCATGATATACTGTATAGCCTTTTGGGTATAAGTATAAACCTATTAATAAATACTGTTGCTAAAAATGTGAAAATAACTCATGTGCTTTTAATCTATCTCCTTACTGTGAAGGAATAACCCCCCTTGTAGACTAAGTTGTTCTATCCAGGGTCCGGCAACATAAGAGTGCATCTTGGCTGGGCTTTAAATCTATGTAGGTGCCAGAAATACAACAGTCTGTTACTGTTTAATCATCAGCATCATTTAATTTGAATATTTGCCCATTTGTTGTTTTTCGTTATAGACGTTCTATCCGAGCCTGACACAGCGCCGTGAAAGTAAAACTACAGTTCTCAATATACCCTCAGCTATTGTCAAAGAAAGATACAAACAAAACACATTTATGTTATAACAACAAATGAAGAGCTCTTTTCCAAAATGAGATAAAAGCCAATTTTTTAAAAAATGGGTTTGAGCCACTTTGCTGTATACAGAACCTTTTCACTGCTTCATCAGTGTTTCTGCCAAATCGCTATATTTCCTTGTTTAAAATGGTCTCAAGATGCAGTTCCTTTCCAAACCGCGACCAGCGCCGAACCTATTTTTAGCCTAAATGCAATACGTCCTCTCGACCAATCCGAATTCAGTGAGCGTTCTATGCGATCCAACATGGCGGCGCTCTGAAGCGGGAGAGTTTTTTGTTTCGTCCGTCCGTTCAACATGTTCAGACTGAGCCATAAACCATTTTGACAAGATACATTGAATATTAACCAAATGTGTGGGTCTAGGTAAAAAATGTCATTTTCCTGAAAACTATTAAAATGGATTTATAGCGTTTTGGAAAAGAGCTCCTCAAATACTTTTAACAAGATGAAGAAGAAGAATCAGAAATCACATCTTTCAGTAACCCTCTGCCTGACACGCGTGACTGTGCAGCCCTGGATTCACATGCACCCGCCGCTGTCTGCTTTATGTCCATGGCTCGCCACCCCGGATCAGAGGGTTTTTTATTTACACAAAAAAAAATGATTTGACAATTAATCGACCATAGGCAAGACGTGACGAATCAGATTCGACTATGACATTTTTTAGTCGGGAACTAGTGTTGTTGTTCTGTGATTTGGGAGTGTATCCCTCTTTCTTAACCTGCTATTACTTCAACTCACAAGGGGGGTGTCCAAATGAAACCACAAGAATGTTGTTAGAACAGCCCAGTATCACTTGGGATCACACGTTCACACACAATATGCAGTGTACGATTTAGACTCAGTGCCAACAGGCAATTCCAATGTTTGAAGTATCATGAAGTGGAAAGTGAGGTTTGAATTCATCGCAGATGTGTTACCCTTTTTGTCACTTTTCTTACTGACAACTGTATCAATAAAACAGCAGTTGACATATACAAGTCACATCTGTTTTTTATGTATATCCCTTTTCCCCAAATGAGCTGGGACGTAACACTGACTTTCAAGAAGATCAGAGTAGGTTGGGGCGGAAAGACAGGTCACACAGGGCTTTCCATGTCGCATGTAAAAGTGAAAATTTAAAACCATAATTATTTTAATCCAAACCATGATGTTTTCCTAGACCTAACCAAATACTTTTTTCAGCTGACAGTTTTAACCACATTTTAAAAACTGCAACCATTATCATGTAAATGGGTAATAACAGTCTTCTACAGCCTACTAGGTGTAGCGGACCCCTTCTAACCAAACCCCCACCAAAGCAGCTTCCTGGTTGATCCTATATGGAAGTTATTAAAACTGCAGATCTCCGAGTGTCCACTAGGAGTAGTTTGCACAATAGAGCAATTTTTCATTGACCCCCATGTTAAACAGGCCAATTTTCAAAGCATAATTAAACCTATTTAAGGCCTGGTACATAAAAACATTCTAGTATGTATGTTATGGTCATATCTCCATGACACCACTGAAGGGGGTGGATATTTTAGTACCAGGCTACTTATTATTTTGTTGGAGGTTAAAGTGTATGAACAATTAGTTGCATGGCCTCTTGAGTGACAGCTAACCGCTGGCCCTGACTTCTCTTCGTAGGTATACGTCAGCCAGACGGAAGTATCTTCCTCCCCCTAACGTCAAATCAATGCCTTTTTTGGTAAGAGGAAATGAGGCGGAGTCAAAGTCAGACAAGATGGCGACTTCTGTAGGCGAGGACGATTGGCTCAAGTTGAGAGAACGTCCATTTTTTATACAGTCTATACTTCTAACCCATGGGGCTTATCTTGCAGATAATGCCCTTTAAATCAAGTGAAAGACATTTAACATGGGTGTATTAGCAGTTAATCAGCCTCAGACACCTAGTTTATTATTAAACTGGCGGCAGTAAAGATATGACATATTTTTGGCACCCTCTAGCATCTGTATGACACACACAAGGCTTACATCTGACAGCAAGATCCTTTTAGTCAGGCGATGTAGTATAACAAGCCTCAAACTCCACTCAAGGATGAGGTCGGGGCGGATGTTAGGGCCATAAACAGACCATATTTTCACACCAGCGAGCGTGATTCATGAAACTTAATGACATAGATGTACTTTTCACCCAAAAGTATCTGTATGTGACAATGTAGGGAATGAAATAGGGTTGCAGTTGTTCAGAAACACTGAGATTCAATGTATCTGGTTTGCAGAAACGTACAATGCCAACCGTTTTTTTCTCGCAACTGTGTTGGCTTTTGTTTAAAATATATACATAACTTCTCTCCTTATAAACAAAGCGGCTCACATGTTATGATTGCAAACATTCATGATGATGATTTTTTTTTCTCCCATTGTCATTTTGTAGTTTAATTTGGACAAACAAACCCTATTGTAGTCGGAGTAAACCAATACTTGTTTCTAGGTAAAGCAGAACTCCAAATATTCATCATTTATACATTTTCAGTAACAAACCTAAAAAAGGTTTATTGTAAGCAAGGCTGTTCACATCAAAATAGAGCAAGGGTTGTGAAAATGATATTCATATTTGCTTTTTGTCTGACCTTCCCTGGCACAAAAGACCACATTTTTATCCATCACAAAAAAAAAATCTGACATGTTTGCCAGAGGAACATCCCATTTCAAAGGTGGATTTTGTATGTAGACAACAACCTAGTAATTTCCCTCGGTGCAGCAGCTGAGCACACTCGTCTGTGCGATGACAAACGGAAAGGGTTATCTGGTCCCCTCAGAATACCTCACAAACATTGCTCAGATAAACCTAATTTTGCCCAAGGCTCTCTTCACCTGCTTGAAAACTAGGGCAATACATTTGCAAATATCTTCAAGAATTCCCACTTCTCTGAACTTGCAGAAACTATGTATCCACAGGGGCATATCACTTTCCCTTGAGGACTTTGGGAAATATTGTTGAGGCCTTCAATTTTTTCTTCTGACTGTAACAATTACAAATGTCATGGAAGAAAAATCACAGGCTCCATCAGGGGCCCTATAGCACCTTTTAGGGGGTGACATTGCCAAGTGTGTTGGCTGTTTATTCATTAATTTTCTCTTTTTTGCAGCATTTTTCATGAATATTAATGATGCCTCATGGTGGGAACTGTTTGCAATACTCAGTGGGCTGGAAGAGGCCATGAAACAAAGCTGATGAAAATCATACTCTCTAAGTGGAAGTATGTGCAGTGGATCAGCCACTGCAATAAGCACTTACACATTTTATGTTTCTTTATATATATAGATATAAAAGTTAAGGGGGAAAGAAATCAAGCCAGCCAAAATTCCAGTCAAATATTGGACATTATTTTTCACTGACTTTCCAAAGAGCTGTTGGATAGCATCATAGTGTTTTTTCCAAGAATATGTCATATGTGAACTATGGGATGACCTATAGTGGGTATTTACCCTGAGACTAGAACTGCTTTTAGAACAGACAGCCAAACTCCAGGTCAGCAGGGATTAATTAGCTTTTTGAAACCCACCCAGCTGATGTCAAGGTAATTTCGGGATGCTGGCTGCAGAGGTCAATGCAATATCTCAGAGCAGAGGGAACTAGAGCTGATCCCACCAGTGTCCAGCTCTCTGCCATGCCAGGCATTAGTCCCAAATAGGCTGAGACCACTCTGTGCAAACCTCCAGCCCTCATTCAGTCCTCGTTAAGGCAAAGCGTATAACTGGGTCACACTTTATATGCATGCAGATAACATCCTTTTTTTTTTACATTTCAGACCACCTATGAGTAACAGCCAAGCCCCCACCACAGCGACTTCCTGGTTGATCCAATAAGTGCCAAAACTTGCAGTTCTCTTAGTGGCTAGGATAATAGGGCAATTTCTCATTAACCCCCGTGTTAAACAGACCATTTTAACAGCATAGTTAAAAATCGCAAAATAGCATTCTAGTCTGTATGTTTAGGTCATATCTCCATGACGACACTGAGGGGGTGAATTGTTTTGTACCAGGCTACATATTATTTTATTGGAGGTTAAATAGAAATTAATAATTAGGGGTATGTCCTCTTGAGTGACAGCTAGCCTCTGCCTCTTACTTCACCCCGGCGGTACACTTCAGCCAGTTGGACGAATCTCCTTCCCCCCAACGTCACATACATGCCCTTTTTTGGTAAAAGGAAATGAGGCGGAGTCAAAATCTGACAAGATGGCGACTCCCGTAGGCAAGTATGCTTTGATCAAGTTGAGAGAATGAGAGTTGAGCTACATCCATTTCTTACAAAGTCTATAGTAATAGTAGTAGTCTCACATTGCCTGATCAACTTCCACTACGTTGGAGCTCCCGGCACAGGTAGAAGCAATGATCAAAGCATTATCGTTCTGTAAAAGGTGAGAAAACACTGAGAGGCTTTGGGATCAGAATTGTCAGGGGCTGGAGCTCTTACAAAAATATGCCAGGGCAAATATTATGGGACATTTGTGGACAATAATTACACATCTGTCATGTCTAGAGTGTACAAGGCAACAGGGAAAAGACCCAAATGCAGGTAGTCCAGGCAAAGAAGATCATTCAGTGATTAATTGAATAAATAATCTTACAGGCATTTACTTGTAGGCAGGCAGGTAAACATACTGGTGCAGATGTACAGGTACAGACTAGAAACAGACATTAAACAACAATGTAGCATAGCAACTTCTAAGAACTGGCAGGGAATAAAACTGGGTCGGTATATGAGCCGATAGGCTAATAAGCCAATGAGATGCAGGTGAGGGGTTGGGAGGGGAAAACCTGGCAACAGCAAGGTAGATGAGGGAATTGGGAATGGATGCATAGCTGGGTGGGGTAGTAAGGTGATGGGGAAAAGAGGGAAAGTCTCAAGGCATCTAGTTGATGTGTCAAGTAGGGGAAGGGAAAAAGGGAATTGAATTTACAGTGTTCTTATGATTGGGTGGAGAGCAACACTGAGGCAACCAAGAAGTATTTCAAATTGAATTCAATGAATTACTCAATAAATAGAAAAAAACTACATGAGGACGAGATGAGAAAAGACATTGTGGAAATAACATAAAAAGCTAAAATCCAATAAAAACTAAAGTAAAAGTCTTGAAATAAAAATTTAATAAAAAATGTCCTCATTCCTTCTGAGTAGGGGATCCGGTGTTGCTGTCCTGGGTTCCCTTGCTGGGGTATCCTGCAGCGGTTGCCCATTCTCTCATGTTAGCCCAAAGCATGCCGACTGCATTGTTTACTATGGACAGGGGGGAAGGGTGTAGCAATAATTTCTCCTCACAACCACTGAGGCTGAGTTTGTCTTTTCCTTGTCTCTACCCCTATTAACCTCATGATTGTATAAAGAGAAATGGATACAGCGTTCGAGGCAGAGCCCCGTTCATTCCTATGAAAGTAGCTTAGTGGCGGATGGAGCCAAAAAAATGTAACTGCTGTGTTTAAAAATACCCAGATGATCAGCCCTATTTCCACACTGAGCCGATAGAGAAGGCGCACTAAAGACTTTTGCGGCTAAGCCAAGTACCTTTGGTTAAATTAAATTATTTCATTGTGCTGTTCTTCCAGACTTTAGAAATTTAAGCAGACTGAATGGATCGAATTCTGATATTAAGTCATTTTGTGGAGGTTGTGAATTTGAAATAAAAATATTTTAGGCCCAATGGCATCACGTGACAGACATGGAATGTGTAATTCCACCGTTCGGCCACTATGTCAAATTGGCTTCAAAGCCCAGCTCACCTCGTGGGGGCCGGGTTCACCTACTTCTGTTCTTATTTCCTGGTTTCTAGGGGTCCTCTCCTCCTAGCCACACCATTGGTTCTTGCGGCCATGACCGTTAGATTGAAATCATGTCTCTTAAAATGGTGAGGTAACCAGGAGCAGGTATTTGGGGGTATTTAAGCAAAATTAAGCAAAATTCAAAGTCAAGAACGAAGAAGAAGAAATCAACAAAAACAAGCAAAGTAATTAAACCCATTTAAAAACACAATGCATAAAATTATGCAATATATATATTTTTTAAAAACACTTCTGCTGTGTGACAGATGGATGGAAATGGCAATCAAGGGATCTGGAGAATGTGCTTGGAAGTAAAGGACAGAGAGAGGACAACTGTGACAACTGTAGCATTTTCAGGATGTCTCTGGGTGTTTCTTCATGAGCTTACTCCCGTTGATGCTGCAGATTGGCATAACCACTGTACAAACATGTTTTCTTTCCTTTTAGTTTACAACTGTTTAAACTGTAATTTCTAGCAAATAATACACAGACTGAGTCAATCAGGCCCATTACTGCACAATCTCTACAGATTTCCCTGATGTTGTCCCTCATTAGCAAGCAGCACAGTAGCTTAAGCAACTGTTGCTAGTGACCAGCTGTAACATCAGCATGTGTATTATTTTCACCTTGTGACATAGACATTGGAATATAGGTGATATTTTACAGGGGTTCATTGCAGTGGTCGACATCTGATTATTTGGAATATAATAAATGAGGAGGAGCAGAGGGAACAAGCTGAAAGGAAAAAAGCTTTCGCCCTTCACCTCACCATTAAAAGCCTACAGTATTTTCATACCAGTGGCTGATAATAGCTCAGTTCCCTTTGTTCCTAGCTGACCCGTCTGTTAAAAAATGGCAACCCGCTTGGCAGTGGCATGGCGTTAATGACTCAGAAAATTCAGCCAGGCAGGATGCGCACTGTTTTAATAAGCAGGTGCAGAACTCAAATGTAGGCTCCATCAAATCCAACAATTAATATGTTTAGAGGAATGTTAATGGTGAGCATTTATTTCAGTTACAGCCCAAAAAAGAGCACTGAGTTCAAAGTGGAACATATAAATAATGCTCACCCTATCCCTCCTTTTTGCAGGTGTGCCTGGTTATGATTCATACTTTATAATGGAATGCTATTTTCAAGGTAGCAGGATATCTGAGAAATCCCTCCTATATTTCTTTAGAGTTAGTGCTGAACACAGCAAAGCTTTCTAGGAGAACATGCAGCCTGAAGGAACAACTGAACTCATGTCTCGCACAACTATAATAGACTCCCATTCTGATCGAGGATGCATTTTTATTCCAGTTTCAGAAATAAGCCGCATGAGTGAGGATTATTTGAAATACTCCGATTTTTAATAAGCGTATGAGCTTTGATAGCTTGTATGTATTGTCATGTCCTCATACCTAAACGGCAGACTGGGTCATTTGCGAATTACATTTCTATTTAATGTTGTGAAATGGACTAGTAACTACGTAAAATGTAGGAAGCAGAACTTCTTTGTCAGGGCTAGAAAAAGGTTTGGACACAGAAAAAAACACTTTGTACAACAACAAACAACCCATGTCACTTTTCTTCCCAGCAGTTTAATAATCAATGTTGGATTTTCTTCCCTCAAGATTGCAGTCTCGCTTGTATGTATGGTGGTGTTTTGTGTTTATAGCTGAACCCCCTGCTGTATAGACACTCAATGAATTGAAAGGAAAATTGTGCCAAGAATTATATATAATGACTGAAGACCAACACTACAAAACACCAACAATGAGGGTTTGAAGCTCAGTGATAGTGCTAACAACAAGAGCCGCTCTCAGAATAGATATAATGCTCCCATACGACAATGTTGCCTACACAATCTGTACTCATTAAGAGATTATTCCAGTTGAAAGAGTCATGACATGTCATTTTGTGTGTGTGTGTGTGTGTGTGTGCCATAGCTTCCTGCCTCCTTTCCCGCATCTGGTTTCTTGTTGTATTTGCCCTGGATACTGTTCCTCCCAGAAACATTTTTCTTTACTCTTGCATTCTGAGGTGCTCCAGTGCAGTTGGATTTTGGTAACAATGAACTGACGTAAGATCTGGGAGAGTTTAGGGTGAGATGTGTCTGAGAATGACTCGCAGTGTGCCACGATGGGAAGGAGCATGGATGCCACAGTGGCTTGAGAGTTTTGGTCTAAGATAGTAAAGGCAAAACATTTTATGTGAACTGCACATTATAGCAAAAGTCTTCAATACTTCCATCATACTTTTAAGATTACTTAAAAAAAAATCACTCTCCTAATTTGTGCTCACCATCCAAGGCATCTGCATGTTTCTCTTTGCGCTAATAGCATTCAATGTGGTCCTTTTTCCGAACGGTGTCAAAGGTTCTTATGCATTAGAAATTCTATATCAATCATTTTCAGGTCATTTTGTGTGAGTTATGGTTTTGTAATGCAGCTTAATAAACATTGTCTTGTGTAATGCTTTTCTCCTTTAGCTATACACCTCTTCCTATAGCATTTTGATTTAAACTGCAGGAAGAAGCTGTTATTACAATATAGTCAAACATGAATGGATGAAGAGGATGTTTGAGGTGAGAGGGATAGAGTGTTGCTCTTTGAAGGAAAAAAAAATATTTCTCTTTTCCCCTTCAACATGACAGAGGTCGAGCAGGTCATCAACAGAGAAGTCACACAGGAGCTGGTATAGAGATTCAGTGTCTTGCTTGAGGACGCTTGAAGGTCCTGTATAGTTGAAAGAGAGCTCCCCTGCTCACCATGAGACTCCGATGCCCCACAGTTGTGAGGAACACAGTCCAAAAAGGTCAGTGAGAGAATAATATAGACTTCGAGCCATTAATATTCAACGTTCAATGACATTGTTTGGTGAATCTGAGTTGCTGAAGAGTTCATCTTGAACACATAATAGGCATTTTCTCTCCCATCTTTAATTACAGAATGTAGCACTCGTAGAGTTTAGGCGCAGGGTAATCAATTCACAGTGACCATCAGTCACTCAGTGGACACTGATGCAATTTACATTTGTTAGATCAAGTTTCCAGTCTGTAAGACCTTAATCAGAACATCAGATTGCCTCAAAATGTTAATTTGAGTGTGTGGAGAATCTTTCAACCTTAAAAGTAGGAGACGTGGGTGAAAAATCTTGAATTTGTGATACCATCAAAATAAAATGTAGGCATTGTCCATTTCTCTCATTCACTACTTGTCAAATACCAACACTTTTGATGCTCCAAAGCCATAGTTTTAAACATGATTAATGTGGTGAATCTAAACTACAAGTATTCAAGTTAGTCAGGTTTAGACATCAAAACTATATGCTAAGTTGTAGGCTTGGCTAGACTTAGGAAATGATCCTGGTTTGGGTAAAAATAAAGTACTTCTGCTTGAGGAACTTTCACTGGCATAGCGCGGAATATGAATGGGACACAAACCGCAGTCTCCAGGGTTAATGCCTGGTGTGTGTTTATGGAGTTTGAGGCTTACTACATTATCTGACTAACTTACCTGAATGTGTAACATTAACATGGGTGTTTTTACATTGGAGTCCATTGAAAGCCCGGTGCGTTGCATCCAGACAAAAAAAAAGGGCACCAACAACGTTTAAAATCAACATTTCTGTGTTTTGCAGAAACGTACAATACCAACATTTTTTCTGGCGACCAGGCTCTATTTCTTGTAACAAATGTTTCACATTAAATGTTAAGTGTTCCTTTTTCATCTACTGCATGTCTCTTCTTTTACTTCCAACTTCGGCCGGCGTATACTTATATAATTAGTCTTAATTATGCATACACCTATACACCTGCTATGGTTGAGGTACATGCTTTTGCTCCATCCTCATAATTGGTAATTGTGCAATGTGCTCTTGGTGTGTGCAGTCGGGTCTGACCATGCAAGAATAGACCTGATAGATCCAATAAAGTGTGGCATTACATTCAGTTTGAGACTCTGTTTGAGAGTTTGTAGTAACTTCCTGGAAACCTTAACTCATTTTATTTGGGGTAAAAAACGTCTAAATCTCCTTAAGCTTTAAGCATTGTTGCTATACTAACACCACCAGTCAGCCATTAATCAAAAAATAAAAATCATGCATTAAAGGATTTGCATATAATTTGTAAATTTGTGACATTTGAATTGTTGTAATGTACTGTAATGCAGGATATACAGAATGAATAAATAAAACAATCTCTGAGGAGCATGTGAGCTGTAGTCTTCATTATCTTTTAAAGCCAGTAAGCTGTAGCTGCCACTGTAGCTGGGTTTTGTTCCCCATGAGGAACTATTTACCTCCAACTGCCTTTATTTGTTTTTCATAATTCTTACAAGTTCGGAGAATGTGGTGTCTTTGTTGTTTTGAATGCTGAATCAGAGGGAGGTGTTTCATTTATAAACGTAATAATATTCACCTCCAAGAAAACATAATTACAAATGTTCCAAAACAATGAATGAATTTATGAAATAAAGTAATTCAAAATGCAAATTTACAGGGCACATTTCCGCCATGAATGTTTATGCGCATATATTTGAAATTATTTTCTGATGAGGTCGCGGTCCTCAACAAACCGATCTCAGTTTTATGCGCTTGTGCCATCAGCCCTGCAGTTGTTATTACAGATTGTGCAGACAGAAAAAAAAAAAGGAATCACAAGCACAAGCCATCATCTTACATAGTGGGGTTTAATTGAGTGGATTTTATTGTAAAAGACATAGCACTAGTGAGAATGTTCAGTGCTGAGAATAGAGGACACAGCCTCTGAATATTTGATGACCGTTACAGCACCCCAGCCTAATCAAGATCAGATTTGCACATTTTTATTCACACAGTTTATGCATAATGTACTTATCTGTGAGGGGATCTACCATACATTTACATTAATCCTCAAAGCTGGGCTGAGGATGTTCTGAGAGAACTTAGACCGAATTGGATCTCTGTATGTGAGACATTCAGGTGAAAACGAGGATAAAGAAGACAGACTCGGACCAGTACTGTGTATTTTTAGGTCATTACTTTTAAAAATTAAATAATCTCTCCTATCAGGAAAATTCTGTATTGCTTCAAGGCTCAAGGATAGATTACGTGGGTTTTCAGCAGTTTATCACCAGCTCACGCAGAGTACCTCTCAAGACTATAGTGATCAAAACATGATTGATAGCTTTCACATTAGCCCTCGTTTACAATCCCTCTTGGCAGCACCCACAGAGGTACACTCGGCTTTGTGGGTGTAAATGTGAATGTATGAAACCATGCAATCTGTTATGCTTGGTCATAGCACACTGGGGAGCAATTAGCTTTAATCAGGTTTCATTGGGTCAGTAATTCCAAAAGCAATCTCAATACTCAAGACATTTTGACATTAAATGTCGTCTTGGCACCAAGCTCATTTCCTTGAGAACTGATTCATGTTTGTTTTTCAGGATAACCCTCACTAGAATTAAATGTGTAGTAATTCTTCATTTTATGTTTCAATAGTTCAAGACAGAGAGAACAAGCTCTGAAACGATCAGTTGAATAATGGATGAACAGATCAACAAAAATTTATATTTATTTCGACAAATTATTAATCATAGAAGTCATTTATTAAGAGGGGGACTTGCATATGACAGTTTCAAATAAAGAATGGTCAATCTGCAGAGGCTGTGATGTCCTGACAGTTAAGATAAGATTTACTATAGGCCTATTGTCCCACAGGGAAATTTATCTTCGGCTCCAAGCCAGTGCATCACACAGCACACTTGTCAACACCACCACCACAATACACGTACACACCGAACAAAAATATAAATGCAACACTTTTGTTTTTGCTCCAATTTTGTTTTTGGATCCAATTTTTCATGAGCTGAAACCAAAGATCTAGGACTTTTTATACTTACACATAGGGCCTATTTCTCTCAAAGTTTGTCCAATTTTGTTGTTTGGTAAAAAGCTGATTCTGTGTTCTGACTGTCTTCTTACTGAAGGATGATAATTGTAAGTATCTCTTGGGTTAAGCTAAAATAAATCATTCCTAAACATTATTTTCCAGGCTCGTACTTTTTCTGGCACTTGGTACCAAGAACTGTATATAAAGATGGTCAACCCAGCTCCACTGCTTCCCAATGTATAAAAGCAAAGCCGGAATATACAGTATTTATTGTCACGGGTGCTGCCATGTCGTACATTTGGAGCCAGAGTTTGTGCAATACTAATTTTGCAGTGAAGCTCTGGTATCAGAGTCCCACCCAACCAATTGCAAGTCAATCACGGCTATCAGTCATGACATTGTATCCCTTATTTGCAATGATATATAGCATCTAAGGACATAAATATATGAATAGAAAATAGTTTGGCCCATGTCATCAACTAACATGGAGGGATCAGGATTTAAGACCATCCGTCCATCAGTGGGAGATCACATGTTTTTTCATCTTTGGGGAGCTGTCAAGATGTCCATCTCTATAAACAGTCTATAACTGGTACCATGAACATACATTTTGCCTCTGCATTGTGCTCTGTGTCCCATTTTGAAACGAGCCCAGCTCCTGCCACTGATCATGTGCAAAGGATGTTAGTTTCCAGGCTTCCAGGCTTTCCATTACAGATGTGTAGTCTCCCTTCAAACCCACCAACAACATCATACCACTCTTTGTGCCAGCTGCTGCAGGACATGTATCCTGAAATTCAGGGGAATTCCCCTTTAAGCAAAACTGACTTTTGCAGCTTCAGTTGTAAAAGTTTGGATTGTTGGTCTGATATCACTTTTGACTTGGTGAATGTGTCACTATTTATGTTATTTCCATTTTTTTTTCTAGATCTAAATAATACAAATAAACTTATAGACTATTTGACAATGACAATAACCATCAGTTTCAGGCCTATGGTGAAATGCAATTCTGTGTATCCATACACATCTGCTGGGCTTTTACTGTGTTTGTGTGTGTGTGTGTGTGTGTGTGTGTGTGTGTGTGTGTGTGTGTGTGTGTGTGTGTGTGTGCGTGCGTGCGTGCGTGCGTGCGTGCGTGCGTGCGTGTGCGTGTGTGTGCAAAATCCCTGTTTACATCTGTTCCAGTGTGCCTTGTTCATTGTGAGTGTTGCCATTCGATAAAGGCTTAGAGGGATTTGAGATGAATCTTGTTTCTCTGTCCCTGTTTGATTTTGGTATGGAGGCTGAAGATGAAGATGAGAGAGAGCTGTGCAACCTTAAAAGGATGTGTTGGGAGCTGTGTGCCTTTCATTTGACCTCTGCTGATTCATTTATGACTCAGTCTGACTGTAAATATTTAGATTCAAAAGGTGATGTATCTGTAATCACTCTAAATTAACTTATCCATCGGTAACAAAATCCTATAATCGTGATCAGGATGCCTTCTGACACGTTTTGATGGTTCTTTATTCAAAATGATCTCATGGGCCTCCCTCGATATGATGTCACCTTGAAATGAAAGCTTCACAGACCCTGAACAAATTTCAGATTTGCCGCCCGCTCTGATCTCACACATTCAAAATAACCTTGCTCTTTGAGAAGACCAGACTTCATTATATAAAGAGTCAAAGCTGGAGAAGAGCCAATGATTAACTGTGTTAAAATAAAAAAAGAGTTTGTCTGTGAATGGATATTTTAAACATTAGTTTGCATCTTGACTAGAAGCTCTTACTGACTGACACCTGAATGTGAGTGCCGTTCCCACACAGGTATTGGAAAATCAATACCTTATGTGAACCTTCCATTGTGAGGCCTGCAGTAACCTTGCATGGCAATTCCAAGGCTTGAAAGGAGTAAATGCTTGTGAAAATGAGTCTCTGTAGAGGAAATGGGCTGTAATTTAGCTGGATTTGTCATGTAAGGAAATGGAGGATTCCCAGTGGAAAGACAAATGGTGTTGTTTGTGTCAGATTGATAGTTATGACATCACGTTACATGATATCCTGCTGCTCAGGCTTATCTGATGGAGCTGCGAGCTGACACATTACCGAGAACACTGCTTTCCTTATCAATATTCACTCTGCATCCTGAACCGCTACCAAACAGATGGCTTTGCTGCTCTTTTTACATAAACCCACAAGAAACTGGTACAACTCTTGCATACAAAACACAATGTTGGCTCATATAATAGGATGTCACTCTGTATAATGTCTGATGGATTTGGGCTCATAATGGGTTCTTAATTAATGCTTGTAGGTTTTGAAAGGCGCCGGTGCCTGAGCAAATGATAAGGCTTTCTAACCAACCCACACTCGCTTTTAGGAATCAGTGGACGTGAACGTGATGATGATGGCCATGATGATAGCTCTATTTAGATTCCTGTGTGTCTGTGCAGGCGCCAGTCTGCCGTACATCCATCTATGGCGTTATAATATTCTGGAATGTGGGCTGAGAGTGTCATTTGTCTTAAGTGTCAAAGGCACTTGACATTACGGGCCCTCTGGCTCGCATCTCAAAGAAACGTTGACAGGGATCTGCCAGGCGATTTGGAGCCATCCGAGACGGGGCTGATCCGTCAGAAGTCTCTTCTTTATGCACTTTAAAAGTTAACCACTAAGATGACTTTCGGGAAACTTGAACTGAGGCCTGACAACGACCCTCAACTGCACAGAGGAAGCCAGTAGCCAGGCTGCAGGCTGAAGAATGCTAGAATGAGTATATGAGCAGATTATTCACTGAGTGCTGCAGCTTGATGGGCTTTGGCCAATTTAGCAATTTATCCAAAGCCAGTTAAGTGGTGGGATGGACAATTGCAGCAGGCGGAGAGGCACTTGAATTGATTCTGTGTAAAACTCTCTTTGGTATGCATCTAATAGATCTAAAATGATCGAACTCTGCATACTTTCGGAACCATAAAACTTCTAGATTTGTATGTGTCAGAAAAGGTTTTAAGAAAATAGAAATTGGTGCAAATGCATTGAAGAACAGTACAGCCTTTCCCTCAATCCCCTGCTGGTCACACCAATCTGGGAGAGAAACTAGCACTGCTGCTATGTCTGATAAATGTCCCACCAATGATTTATTTCCGCCAGATACCCATAACGTCACCGTTCCGTCAAATTCATTCACTCTGATCAAGGAGCAATTTCAGCAGATACACTAGAAGGGCTTTTTTGATTTAGTTTTTGACATTTTTGCCAATATGTCTGACATGCAATATATGCAAATTGAGCCTCTCTAATAAGCATCTTCTTTGGTTCAATTGGTTCAGACTTTTTTTCTATCATCTGACAGTCTGTGCTTCTAATTTTGGTCATGAAAATAGCCTTATTATTTTCCTGATAAGGGCATGCCTATTGAGATGTCACTATTCTGTTCTCGTGGAGGAATCACCCCATCCATTCAATTTGGATTCAAAATATCACTTGCACTTCTCAGGGGAGATTGTTACCTCACGCATACACACATTCCAGCACCTCATCATTGTCATTTCGAATAAGACTTGAATGATGGATGACTTTGCAATGTATTCAAGGCCAAATAGGAACACTGTGTTCTCTCACCCAGCTCTTCCAATTTCTTGCTCTCTGCTCTGCCAGGAGGAGGAGCAAAACGGTGTCAATATGTGCTGTTATTTTCCTCACCGAGGATACGACAATGGGTGGTTTGAGTAAGGAATCAAGGAGACTCACCTGTGGAGGAACATGATCAGAGAAATATGACTGTGTCTTCTGCCACTGGGAAATGTTGATTCCCACCTGCACAGTCCCTGCACTCCCTCTATGGGTGTGCTCTCTCTGAGAGGTTGAAAAATGAACAGCACCAAAGCCGATCTGAGGAACTGTAACCAAGCAGCTGCACTGTGAAATTGATATTAATTGAAATTGATTATTCAATCTGGGACACATGGGTCATTAATTTCTAATCTCTCCCTTCAATCAATAATATATCCCTCTCTCTAAAGCATCTTTTACAGCTTTTAACTCTTGTTTATGAATAAAACTGATCACAATGATAGCATTCCTTAATTAAAGCTGAGGCCTCCCCGCCTCATCATTATTTTACTGAATTTCATGCCTCTGCAAGAAAGTAAAAATTCATTAAGCTAAAAGAAAAGAAAGATTAAGAGTTGGAAGAAACTCCTTACTTGAACTCACTTCTTTGCATCAAAATGTACATTGTATAAAATGCACTTTCTCAGATTATGCTTAACCAGTTTGATTCAGTTTGATGTACTGTATGCGTCTGTAGTTTTCTCACAGCAGTACTGGCATTTTTCCATCAGAGCAGGGTTGGGACGAGACTACCCAGTCCATGAGATGATGCATAGAAGGCTGTTGGGTAATTTAACACACCCTTCTGCATCCATGTGGGGGTTTGGGCAGCAAGCTTCATCATATTGTCTGAACTACGGACTCACCACAATATGTTTTTGGTAAGTTCTGCTTTTAGTCTTTTTTGTTATTTTTAGAATGTATACACATCCATTTCTTCTTTAGACCTCCTGATACAGTCTCTGTTTTCCAATTTTATTCTACTTAACAACAGTATATCGTATGCATGGTGTACTAATCACCATTGCAACTGTTTCCCAATGCCATACTATATCATTTCTGTATGCAGTGTGCACTGATTTTCATAGTATACTGTTTTTAATGTGATGACGATAAATGTTAACTCATTCATTTTGCAAATAGTATACAAGAAATCAGTGTTTTTCATTTCCATTTATACTTGCTTAATTTACAGGAAATGGTCCAACATGCACACCAGTTGATATAAATTAAACTTTGACTTTGAAGTGACACTTCCAATTAAACCAAAACCTGTACCATGGAATTGGGACACAGTTAGTCTCATCAGATCGGCATCTCATTTGATCAGTGCATTGCATCCATCAAACATTTTAGTATTAATGCAGATTTCAGTTTTTAAAAAGTTCTTAATTTTGTCATTTTATCCAGTGTGAACTCAGTGTGTACACAAATCCTGGTTAGAATGAATATGTATTGTGTATGGGATTGGGCAAGCCACTCTCATCCCGACCCATCACATACCGTCATGGCCATGGTCAGAACCACGTCACCTGTTAACGCACTGGATACCCCTTTAGCAAACCAACGTAGTCTCATCAACAGTTCTGTAGGATATCGTACAAAAAGTTCTGCACAAACATTTTTATGATATCATATGAAACAGTGAACCACGAGACGTCGGACCAGAAATCGACCGTGACGTTTGCTTTTGCTGTCGGTTAGGTTCAGGAACCAAAACTACTATTAGATGACCAGTTTTAGCCTACAAAAGGTGAAGGTTAGGATTAGGCATCAAAACAACTTTGAAAAAGATTGTGATTTGGCTTAGTACGTCTGGTATATGAACGTCAATAGGAAACCAACCCCACTCTTGAATGTCCTGTATGTTGGGGACCCATCCACCTCTCCAAAGTGCCTCTGTAAATGGAGATTTGCTGTCTTGTACTATGTCTCTTGCCTTTAATACATGGTTTAATACAGTAAATTGCTTTCTTCAGGAACAAAAACGTGCAATCCACAGAAAATAAATATGTGGAAATTGCACAAATGACTTTTCGGTGTTATATGTAAGTAAAAATACTTGAGAACAGCCTGAACAAACATACTTATTTTAAGCCACACCATGATCTTATCGTAAACCTAACCAAGTTGTTTTGTTGTCTAAACCAACCCTTCACCTGCACGTTGACAAAAATGACACTAAAAAGGTGCCGAGTACAGTTAAATGCTAGTGACTAGGTTTACAAAAAAAACTGCTAAACCTCATGCATAAGATTTCTTTGGTGCAGAATACTCATTTGAATGCAAACAGGCCACTTGGATACAGGAAATGAACACAAGCTTCTTCAGGCAGAGTTGTTTGCAACAATACTGCCTGATTGGGTCTTGATTATGTTTGTTGGTTCAACCTTAATTATTCCGGCTGTTCGGTACGCATCTTCTCTCTTTGATTGCTGAGACGTATCACCATGAGGTTGCGAGGAGCAGCATCCTGGGCGCATCAACAGTGGCATTTCAAGTGCCACTGAGGCTCCTAATGATCATTTCCCAGCACTTCAGGCAGCTCACGGATTTGATTTGAAGTGTGTGTGTCATTGGATGGGGAGCTTTTTCCGACATGGTATTGCTTTTTTTCATGAACTTCCAAATTCTTGAATCATCATTCTTAAGGATGTTAAGACCTGTTTGACTGTGAAGTGATTGGATTAGCTCTTCTATCTTTTGTGTACAAAAGTAGAATCTCTGTTAATTAAAATGGATGCTCAAATACTGTAAGTTTTGGTACATTTCAACCTGTGATGTATGTATGTAATGATGTGGTTGTAGTAAGAATGGCACTAAAATCCTTTTGCAAAAGAAAACATAAATCACAATCAGTATCCTCATGAGATAGAGAGAGAAAGACAGATATAAGTAGTGGCTGATATCATTACATGGAGTCATGACTTAGATAATAAACTAGAAAAGCTCGATACAATCATGTTATCATCTCATTTGGTCTTGGAATAATAATATGTTATTGATTTCTAGGCTTTTTCAATTAAACTGGTGTTGTGGGAGAGATAAAATGTGCCGTCTAATAATATCATAAAGATATAATCACATTAACCTTGATAAGTCATACACAAAATACCATCTTCATACTAATCATATTGCAGAATGTTTTCTTGATACTGTAGCTTTTAAAACTTACAACCTGAACACAGGAAGGCTTTGGCACAAAGGTTTTAAAGCTCATATTTGTACAGCAACTCATTTAAAAAGGTATTCTGTGTAGTTTTTTAACCACTGGTTGCTCAGTGATTTGCACCCCTGTTTTTCTTGTGCATCAGGTCACACATGGACGCGAGCATTAAACAGATGAATCCTGAATGGTAAATATGAATGTAAACAAAAACAAATAAAAAATTTCCTCTCAAAAGTTGTTTAATGATAAAACATTCAGCACATTTGTTAGCGTCAAGGATCCTCAATGTGCTTTTGTTACCAACACTGAATGTAAACAGAAACTTCACCGGGCAGCTTAAGCTAATGCATTGTACTTATGTTGAGGTACACAATTGTAATTGTGATCTTTACACTGCTACTCCATTGCATTTAACATTGTAATAGTGCACATTCATCTAGCATTTATATTCACTATAGCTACTTTACAGATTGATTTATAACTTTATTTAACATGTACAAAATGTACTCCTCACTTTCCAAGAATTCATTTTAAACCACAACATTTAAGCTAAATGATAACACCCTGTGCATTGAATGCAGAATAGCATTACCTTCGAAGTGCTCCCTAACCCCCAATACCTTTTAAAGGTTTTTGTTTTGACCTTAGTTTGCTGTCTAGGGGACATCGGAAGTAGCATAAAGAGTGAACCCAAAGATTTTGCAGAAAACAGCTGCTGTGTAACTAGGTGTAACAATGAATGACATTTATTTACAGATACAATTATAAACCGAGATAAACCAATTGAAAAATCCCAGAAAAGGAAGCAGCCAGTCAGTCAGCCCAGGTGGAGCTAGTCACTGAAGTGTATGCTGCGTTTCTGTAACAGGTATAGTTTGTGGACCCAAATGCAGCACAGAATCAGGCAGGTTCAGTTGGTAACGAACTTTATTGGACAACAAGGGACAGGCAAAAGGAGAGTCAAAGCCAGTCAGGGAGTCGAGGAGCTGTTGCGGTACACTAAAGTCACGGTTCGGTAGGTACCTTGGTTTTGAAGTCAGAGGACAGTACGGTAAGTTAAGTGGGAAAAAAACTGCTTGGTTGTCAGAACGAACAACGGTTTAATTAGTAAAGTTTTAGCTGTCAGTATGAAGCACAAAATGTATGAGAAATATAAAAAAAGACTGCTCTAATTATTCTCCAATAAATAAAATACTAGCAGAGGTGATAACCAGGAAGATGGCGGGACAGGATGATCAGGGGCAGGCAGGGTCAAAACCATATACGCAGTCCAGAAATCGCTGGAGAGTCCTGCATGAGAGCTGAGAACAATCTGGCAGAGTGAGAATAGTGAAGAGGGTCTATATACCTGGTTAATTGGTGATCTGAGGCAGCTGAGTGCAACCGGTAAGGAGAGTTGGGCTAATGAGGAGGGTGTGGCAGGCAGGCAGGTGAGTGGAAGGAGGGTCCAGTGGAAAAGTGCTGAGAGGTGAATGAGATGAAGAGAGGGCAGACTGTGACAGTTTCATTTTAACCGGAAATCAGGAACTTCCAACTTCTGAGTCAGGCTTGTACTAAGGGCACAAGTGTAATAGGAACATTTGTGTATGTATGGATTTAAGAGGGTGACATACAGGGGATGGACTGAAAGCAGTGAGGTGAATGGGTGTAAATAAAGTTTACAAAAGAGCATGCATGTCTCCCGTTTGGATATTTATACAATGCCTGAGTACGACATGATACAAGGCTCGCTCTGATGTGTCTGACCGGCGCATGTCCATATCATTACCGCTGACTCACAATGGAGGATCAACGTTCACCTTCCAGTCCAAAGAAAAAGAAAGAAAAAACAAATGGAAGTGAAGAAGGGCACATAATCAAGAAGCATAGCGTCTGTGCATGTGACAAGACGGAGGGCTGTGAAAGAAAAGGCTCGTCTGCAATTACATCTCGCTGGAAGCAAATAAATCTCATATCTTACGGATTATAACTTTAAGTACTTAACACTTTAAGTGTTAAGATGGGTAGTTATCCAAAGTCGTTTTAAAAAATGAACAGGCATTTAATTTTCTTATCAAACTCTGATTTCTCCTTTTATTCAAGGTGTATTTTGGTCTTCCAACCTTCAGTACCTCGATGAAAAACTAAATAATGAGCACATTTTATATTAGCATTATTCGTCTCATGAACATTAGGCAGGTAAGTAATATTGTATTCAAGCATCACTGCACAACTTATCCTCAGTTATCCAGAGGAGAGATAGTTCTGATTTCACACTCCACTCCCCTTGCACACAGACAGGCGCAGACATTGACTGTGGAGCAGTGTATTTGTAAAAATGTGACAGAAATCCAAGTAATTCATAAATGACCTTGTCTAGCGCTGGTGCCTTGGTCCTCTGATGAGTACATGTCACAGCAAAGGATTGTCTAATAAGTGATGCATTGGAAAGTCTGGCCAGAGGATCCCTAAAGCAATTCTTTTGTAATTGATGTTGCAGCATAAAATGGCTCTCAGAGGGCCAGGCTGATTAGGTTGCTTTTTTGTTGCTGTCTAGCCACCCTCCTCTCACAACGAGTCATTCACCGGGCGGGATGACAGTTTCACATCCAATTATCCCATTAAACCCGTCCGCATTCTTTCGTGTTTTTGCGTGTCTTTCATCTTATCTCTAAATGCGTGTTTACAAAGGGCTCTGCGTATTAATATTAAAGTCTGATTGTTGACTATCACACGCTGCTGGAGTTTTTTCCAGAGTATTGGATGCGATGATTTGTCTGGATCAAAATGATGGAAAAGCTTCTTTTTCTCATCCCCTACCCCTCCTTATTTTACTTTTAGTATTCACTGCCATGTGGACACTATGCAAATGTTCTGGTGTTCCATTTACTCCTTGATCCAACAGGGTTCATCAAGTCTAATCAGATGTGTGCTGTGTTGATTCCCCATCTTTATAACAGGCTAAGGAAAAAACAGAAATATATGTTTGCGTCCGCAACCATATCACTTCTCTTCAGTGCATGAACATTATGCATCGTATGTGTAGTATTAGTTAGTTATATTAAACATTATAATAAAGATTTTGATACACTATGAATATAGCATTTTGTTAGATTGCCATCCAGCCTCCCAGCAGTATCCTACATAACCAGTGACCCTTGCATGCAGCGCTGTATGTAACATATGCTGTAGTAATCTGGCTTTAATTATAATGCTCTAAAATGAGCTCACATTGTGCTCTTGATGACCTCTGAGCAGCATTCAGCTCAAGCCTGGTATGATTGTGTACTGTTGGGCTGTCTGAATGGTGTTTGCCACTATGGTGTTGTGTGTGACATTTGAAAGAAAATTTCCATAATGAAAGTAGAAGCAGTGTGCAAGTCAGTCTCTCATCCTCCATGCAGTTGATTCCATGCTGTTTCCTCCTGTGCTTGTGCTTTGACTTACAAGGACACTCTATTCTCTTCTATCCTAAGACACATCTGCTGTTTTCTTCATTAAAATTAAATAAATGAATAAAACTTGGCACTCATTTCTTAACCTCTGAAATTAGTGTACATGACTGCCTATAAGTATAGTCATAAAAAGGTTATTGGCAAATCATTTCTTGCTGTGGTGGTCTCTGCTTTTCCACCATGTTTGCAACATGCATGAGCTGGTTTATCTAATATCTATCTATCTATATATCTATCTAATTTAAATTAGGACATGTTTGTGATGTTCCTCTGAGAAATTATCATTGTACCGTCTATGCTATCTGTCATTATAATTAATACTGAAAAACATAATAACCACTTGAGCATATGTTCACTCCAACCCCCAAAAACTTCTATCTTCCAAATCACCTTTTTGTCTGTCTCTCATTCTCTGCACATCCATAGTCTATGCAGCCTTACTGCCTAATGAATGGCATTCATCTGGCACCCTGGGTAATGTCATTTTACAATGCATCATAACGGCTAATAAACTCAGGATTGATTTGTGCTTATACAAAAACACATCAGGTGGAAACCATCATATCAGTAATAAATTGATGCTGATCTGGTCGTGGGGACGGAGGAGCCAAATGCCAGGATAATTTATTTATTTATATTCTTTTTCTCATCGGAGGCTCCTTTGACGGTGCAATCGATCTCGCTGCAGAGCCTTTTGTTCTGTGAAGTAATAAAGCAGCGTATTGATTTATTGGCAGGCGACAGTTACCTTTTGCCTTCTCCTCCTGTTCTCCGTATCGTTCCACTGTCGTGTCCCCGGGGAGGAAAAGTTTGGTCTGTATGGAAGCTGTAGCTGTACACTTTGCAGCAGAATGCACACCCGTGGTGACATTGACATTCACGCTTCCTGCCAGAATCCAATATTGATATTATTTTTTTTTCTGGAATGAGACTGAGGTTACATCATACACGAACAAGTTTGTTTATTTCCTGACTGTCAAGTGACAAAACAGTCATTTATTCCACTCCACTCAGGGGTTAGTGATCACCTCAAGTTGTTATAAAGTGCAAGCATACATAATTGTGCAAATGTGGGCAGGAATTAATGCAGGAAACAGAGTGACAGATGTGAGAGCAGAAGCAACCTGACTCAGCACCAAGATGACAGAATGCCCCAGTGCAACCTTTTTGTTTTTACATAAACTGTTATGATAAAGGGGGGTACTTCACATTGAATTAAGTTTTTGGCAAACTAGATTACCAGGGTTTGTGTTAATAGCACATTTTAGAGAAGAAACACAGCACTTCCTGTTTTGACTGTAATCTAAAGGAAGTTGTTCCTTTATAATTTGGGCATTTTTAAGATCATTAAAATTCTATATTTAGATTATGGCCCATTACGTTTGCCAGGTCATATCTTGATCAGACACTCAGCCTCGGAGGAATTTGAAAAAGTAAGTTTTGCATATGCAAAAAAGATAAATCGAGGTTGAAATGGGCGTGGTCTATATAACAAGATTTAGCTAGGTTAAGGTAATGTGTGGTCAAAGAATTTTAAATGTGAATGAATATGAATATCAACAAAGTAAGTCTGTTATATAACAGTGTGATGGCTGCCTCTGTCAGAGTCCTTCAATACCTGATATAGGACATATTTAAGGGCATTCACCTGTTGAAACATAACTTCCTGGTTTTCCCTGGGTTTGACTAATAACTTGTTTCCCATCCCGTAAGGTTCTCATGCAAGGAAAATGTTGTCAATCGCTCCAGTAAATAGGATGGATCTTAAAATCAACCTGCCAACGAGAGATATTTTCAGTCTGTTCAGCTCATAGAACCCCAGCTTTGATTCAGAAAGCTAACACTAAAAGCAAGATTCAAAGTCAATAATGTGTACGGTTGACCAACTGAAATATAAAATATTATTTGACTTCATGTTTAACAGTTAAAACCTGGGCAGCAGCCTGAAGAAGTGAGTTGACAGCTTATGTGATGCAAAGTTCAGAGGAGCAGTGTTAACTTACTTCTCACAGGTTGTGTGTTACAGTCTCCATCCTGCGGTGTTCAGAGGATGAGGCACAGATTTTTCTTTTTCTTTTAATTTAGTATATCAATTATGAACGCTGAGCAGATAGTCCCACATGAACTACTTAGTAGGTGTAGGTCAAAATGGTGTAATGGACACCCTGCAGCCAATCAGAATGGTCTTCTCACAGACCATGGTATACATCTTTAATCTACACAAATTCATGTCCTAACAAGTTTTTTAAAAAACAGATCCACTGTTAATCTTCAAGTACAGACTATTGTAATGAGCCTCTCTGAGGTCCAGTCTGTTAAAGAATATATATGTTTTAATGCAGCTGCTCTTTAAAATGATTAAGATACATCTCAGATTCAATGCAAACATGGTACAGATGATTCTGGCTACAATGCTGAACGGATCTAGCGCAAACTTCAAGGTGGTCTGAGTTTCAATATGTTTGCAGTTGCTTTTATTTCAAGCAGATGCTGGCTTATTTTATCCACTTTTCTCATTTTTTCTCTTTTAGTCAAATGTATGAAATGCTGTTCTACACAGTAACTTGCCTGGCCTGGCTTCTCAATTTGAATGAGAGCTGTTCATTTCCCTAAGCATTGATTTAAGCTGTCCAAGGTCATCATCAGTATAAATTGTCTGCCTTTGGGTAAAATTTCCCTCTAGGCTCATTCAAAGCAGAATGAAAAAAGCAACAAAATGAATTTAATCAAACAGGATTACAGTAAATTGAATGGACGTTTCTTTCATTTGAATCCTTTGATTGACAGACGACTACTTAAGGTCAGTGCTTCTCTAATCAAAGCTTGCCTCTTGCCACCCATTCACATTGTCATAAGGGAGGCTGCATTGAGACACTGGCGGAATAAAACATTTTGCTATTTACAAGCTCACAATAATGTATTATGGTGTCTGCAGCACAGATTTTGAGTCTGGTAATTGCAGGATGAGCAATATCATAATTATGGGTTTTCTACCTTGGGATCTTTTTATTTGACTGGAGAAGGAACACGTATCATAGGGAGTGCAGAATTTAGTTTTCAGAGCTCCATTTCACCATTGATATCCTTAATTACTCACACTGTGCAGACGTTTTTGGTGAATTCGAGTGAAGTGTATTACTATTTCTCCTGCCGTTTCCTGTTGTGTAGTCCCTTTACCACACAACAGAGTTATAAAAGAATGTGATAATCAGCTGTTAGGGATGGTTTTTGGACATTTAGTGACCTAAAAGTTGAAACAAAGTCACCACATACTCAAAAAACACAATGTGTCGCTCATTCTCTCTGACTTGCGCTTTTCATGCTTTGGTGGAGCACTTATTTCCCCCACATAACTGACATGGCCGTATCCAGGAAAGGATGCGCTGACATTTAGTAATACATTCCACCACTCACACATCTCTTCAAACACTACCCATCCATGTACAACCCATTGGACAATGGTAGCTTTTGACATGAGTTGGAGTTGATGGGATGAACAGACAAATTGAGGTGATGACTGTTAACCTTCACGGGTGCTTGACTTCCCTTTGGTCTCCAGTGTTGGGCACGTGCATGTTAACAGATTAATGGTGGCATTTTATACCTGGCATTAATAATGCAGACAGAATCTTTGACCTACACTGTGAGGCGCAAGAGCGTTCAGATCAATTAGCCGAGGATGTAGCGAGGATCGAATGTCCAACCTTTTTTTAAAAGCACAACCGCTCTACCTCTTACGCCACAGTTGCACCTCTAAATCTAGTGATGTGACGTTCGCAAATCAAACGGTTCTTTTGCACAGCTCTTTTGTATGACAGTGACAACAGCTGCAGCTGCAGGGGGCACCAGGATGCATAGTCATAATGAAAACACACCAAACTTTTATTGACACTTTTTCTCCAACATGTGTGAGAGATAGGCATGCATGCACAATGCCTGATGGATTTTCACAAATAAATATATAACACCTGCCCCTCAAAAAATGTATTTAAAAAAGAACGATGAGCCCTAATTCCCATTGCTATTAACACTTCCGCTTATTCAGAGATTGAGGACATGGCAAATGAACTGGTATTCTAGTAGATCTGGTAGTTATGGTAACCGATGGCAAGTAGAGCAATTACCCAAGGGTTTGGATTGTGAGATTGTGGTCATGCTAAAATATTAGAAAAAAAACACCAGCGGTACAAAATGGCCTCTGATGTTAAAAGTGAAGCTCTTGTTTTCTTCCTCTTCCTCACAGAGTGTCTCCACACACTGATACTACAACATAGAGACACACACTGTCTTAATGGTAGGTTGAGTTGCTGTGTGCTTTGGTTGGACAGAAAGTGCTGTGTGCTGCCTGAGCTTAATTGGTATTTGGACCCATCACCTTGTCTAAACTGGCCGCGCAACAGAGGCAGCAGCTGCTCTGATCCGTCAGTGTCTACACTGGATCTGTGCAGCCCCAGCAAGGCTGTGTACTCACACAGAGGTCTATACACAAACATACATGTTTGTGTAAGGTGTAAGTAATTTAAAAAAATAGTTTAGAGTATTGAATAAGGCTCCAGGGTTGCAGTTACGTTGTATGAGTCAGTGCGTTTACATGCAGGTCAGTAACCCGAAATCTGCATTACCCTGGTTAAGGTAATAATCGGATTATTGAAGTTCCCCCCATATCCATGAGAGGGGGTTGAATGGGAAAATGACGGAGTAACTCAACCTCCAGTACAGTAGGTGACGTTCCGCCCATCATACAGCTGGACTGAATACAGCTATTTTTCCGATTCACCTTTGTCAAAATCAGAAATGGCGGACTTTTGGACAGAATAACAACAGAAATGGATCTTCTTCTGGTAGTAATGTTACTTGCCGTTGCGAAGTCCTCCCTTGGTTTAAAGGTAACGCTCTATTGTTGTTTTCGGTGCCGTTGCTTCCTGGTTTATTCTATTTCAGGGTAAAAAGCTACCGCCGCGGAGTTGGAGGGGGAGTTATAACCCACAGAGCATGTGCAGACGAGAAACCCGATAAGATGTTTACATGCCAGAGAACTCCGGTTACTAAAGGAGTTATCCAGGTCTGTTAACCGGGATATGAAGCCTCCAGTCTTTACCCGGGATATGGTGTTTACATGGTGTTTAAGAAACCAGGGTATGCCCTTAACCCGGTTAGAATTGGGTTTTTAAACTGCATGTAAATGCACTGACAGAGGCAAGAGGTGAAGTCAGCTGCACTTGTTAAAATGCATGTTTCTGTGTAGCCATGTTTTCAAGTCTTATGTGTGATCGAACAATCAGAGTAGGATGCTACTTGCAAAATAGTCTTTAACCTGGACTCAAGTCATGTGCTGAAGCCAACCTCTGTCCTTTACTCGCTTCTACACTGTATTTGACTTCAAAGGGAATTCAACTTGATGGTTTTCCAGAATAAGTGAGTAAAACTGAGAATAACACATAACTTCTTAATATTCATACTGCTTAGTGTCAATTTCACACTAGTTTGCCTCATCGGATTACATACAGTGTTTGACATAAATAAGAGGTATTGTTTGTTATTAAAGAAAGGGGTAGCTAATAGGTTCAAATACAGTGGAACTAAATCGTGTCCATGGGAAATGTAGTCTTGATTTTCAGTAAATTAAACAATACCAGCAGAGTCAAAAAGGAGGCTATTGGCTGTAATATGTACCATGGATTCATCATGTTTCCAACCCTAGCAAGATATGTGGAAGTTTAGAGATTGATGTTTGATATAAACATACCATGGTTTACCTTGTTTGTTTGATATGCTTGCTGGATGGAGTCAGATATGTTTCACGTTCCTTAGCTGTTTACATGTTGGGATGTTTGTGCTTGGAACAGAATATCCTTGGTGAGTCTATGTTAGTGGTGGAAGTGAGCAGAAAATGTTGAGACACATGGAACATCTTAGTCATTAACATTACTAATTTTTCAAGCTTCTTAAGAGTAACATGACAAATATCCCAACAACCGGAATCTGTTATAACATGATGTTTTAATATCAATTTATCTACAAAATCTTGACTGACACCACTGTATTCTGGTCTTCATGGAAAGTACACTGTCACTGAAGCAAAGGAACATATAAAAGTTACAAACAAACAGACCATAGCATTGTTGCCATAAAATGTCCATTCATTTGGCAGAGGTACAGTAGAAATGAGCAGAGTCATACTGAAACAGGATGGTTCAAGTTTTATGTAGCATTATTTGAATTTCTACTGTAGAATTCAGTTGTTCTTCTGAAACAGCTGTGCATTTCCTCACAGATCTCACAGATCCACTTTAATCTTTATTATATAGTTCTGAAGGTAGTTGCCACAAACACAAACCAAAGCAACCAGATGAGTACATTCTTCAGCTGTCCACAGACAGTTCTCGACTGATTTATCATACAGTTTAGTAATCCATTAAGACAGAACACAACTGTTAGCATCTTCATCACAATGGACACCATTCTTATGTCCAGGGGTTCTTCTTGAGGACAGTCCAGATATCCCTTCAAGCAGCTGTTAACTGCACAACTTGGTGGTCTCGTAATCCATCGAATTGGGCAGACGTGAGCTGAAGGCCTGTAAGGAGGCATGAATGCGAACCACTTCGCTGGCAGTCAGTTTGAGCCGGTGCCGCAGAAGACAAGCAAACAGGTCCAACCTCTGTTGACCTGGAGGGGACAGTCTGTTCACCCGGTCTCGTATTTCCAGGAGCTGAAGCATGGCAGTGTCCTGGGACCCTTGGGTGTATGGGTAGTCCAGCTGCAGAATCAAGTCACGGATAGCCTCCGGGTCAAAGTGCATGCTGTAGCCAAAGACCTGGATGCTGTTGATTTTCATGTAGCCCAGGTTCCGAGCAGGATCTGTCATTTCTAAGGGCTCATAATATATGCTGTCATTCAGTCCATCTTGAGTCTTTATCCTGCTCCTCAGGTAGATATGAATGGTTTCAAAGAATGTCTTCCACCTGTTGCCCAGTGTCAGAGTCCAGTTATAGCATTCGAAGGGCAGGTCCAGCTTGGTGGCCTGCCAGTCTGGAAAATTCTCATTGACAGGGATGTACCAGCTCTCTGAGTGGCTCCCTCCGAAAGGATTGATGTATAGAGTAAGGACAGGCTCCAGGGTGCTATTCTTTGTAAGGCAGATCTGGAGGGATACTCCCAGCAGCATGTGGACCATGTTGGACTTGTACTTGTTGCTCTTTAGCGTCAGCAGCATCCTCTTTCTCCATGATGGGTCAAACCAGCTGTTGAGTCGCATGTCATTGCTGATGAAGATTGCGTGGACCTGTTAGACACACAGACACATTCTGTGAGGTCTATCTTTTGGCAGATAAAACAGGAAGACATACAAAAGTACTAGGCCCAGATCGAAAAAGGCACATTGTGGTTATCAGGTACAATATATATGTAAGTGTAGTAATTGCAGGCCATGCTTTGGCCCAAAAGGACTGTTTATTTGAAACTTTTTTTTAAAAGAAGCAGCAGTTAAAAATAAAGACTTTTTGATGCACCAAAAACATTCTAATGTGCATGTGCAATGGGTCCAAAAAGCAAAAGTTTTGTTCACTTTTGTGAATCAAACTCGAGTGAGTAACAAATATTTAAATGTTTGGGGTGCCATCTCATAACATGCTATCCTGTTCTCTTAACACATCCTTGGGCACCACAATTATGTTGTAGAGCAAACATTCACTTCAGAAAAAAATGAAGGCATGGAAATGGGGGAAACAATTTAAAAGGCAATACAATAGGTACAAGGGTTGCTTCCACTTTCTGCATCTTCTCCCTAATTCTCTCTCTCTCTCTCTCTCTCTCTCTCTGTCCAATGTATAGCCTTTAGGATGAGATGCATCATCACTAGTGTTTTTTATCTGCTTCCTGTTTGAATGTCTATTTTATGTTTTTATGTGTAAAGCGTCTTTGAGAATTGAAAAAAAAAGTAAATTATTCTCTATGTTATTCAATGAACCACAAGCTGCCTCAGATGTGCATAACATCAAAACGAGTAATACATGGAAAAACATGGGGAAACTATGAAGTTTCTCAGTAGCCAGCAGCATAACACTTTATTATGCTCAGTGGCTCCCCTGAGTAAGTATATGCTCCCCAGGATACTACTCTGAAAGACACCTCAGCTCTTGGTCAAGCTGACACGATTAAACTAAAAGCTAAAAGAAAAAAATACCTCTAGCCTGCGGTCAGCTCTTTGCAGTAGGTAGCCCAGCTCCAAATCCTGAAGGTCTGTTTCAAATCCAAGGTAGTTCTCTGTAGAGTCCGCCACCATGGACCTGCAAGCCCCCTGCGTCAGGGCGAAGCCTGGGTTGCAGCTCCCGCAGCGGGTGTGGTTGTCTGGTGCACATGTGGCGCAGCCTGAGCCTTCCCCTACAGAGCATGGCGGTGGCAGCTGACAGGGGCTGTGTTCGTATCGGCAGCTGCAGCTATGGAGCTCCTCAGAGAATGCACCAAGTTGGTTGTTCTCTGAGCAATACAGGAGAGACTGCAAATGACTCAGCCAGTAAGACTGAGGCCTGCACCAGGGAAAGACAAACAGAAGGAAAAGGAAAAGAGAGAGAAAGTCATGGAGGGAGTGAATACTGAGCAGGGCTTATCGGATGAGCAGGTTTAATAGGTAGCTGCTTTATTAGGTCCAGGACACCTGTCTGGTTGTTCAGACAGCTTGCTCATTAAAATAATATAAAACATAATCAGCATAATGTGAGGCATGCAGATAGCCCTGAGTGGATTCAAGTAAGCAAGGTTTAGGTGAGGTCAAAGGATCTCTGTGAAAGACGTTTCTTTAAATGTGGAAACGGCTTATTATTTTGGGTCTTTTCATATATGGCAACATATGAGGTAAAAAGGTTTAGACAGTCACACACACTATCCTTTTATAAACTAAAATCAACTAAACATTGGGAGCAAGAAACACAAAAATGCAAGAGCTGGGTCCTTGGTGAGAAAAAAAGGCAGTAGAATTGGCAAGTAGCCAAAGGTGAAGCTGCCATTTCATTACTATATGTTAATTTAATAAATGTAAAAATGTCAATTCGATGGTCACCCGCATGAGGAATAATTAAAAACTAAGTTATATTGCCATTATTTCAACACATTTTTTCAACCATTATATATCAGCATTATATGTAAATGCATACTCCCCATTACTGTGAAGTATACCAGTTTTTTTAATGTCACAAAGTTCCTCATCAATGTAGGTTACACATACACAGAGTATGAGCACAAATACCGGTGTTTGAAAAGGAAGAGAAAGCGAGAGGCAGCAGGGAGAGAAAGTTGTCTTTGATCAGTTTGTGACATAAATATTAGAAGTGCCTTTCAGCTGCAGGGTAACTGACTATCAGACGTACATATAATTCCCCCATGTGGCCCAGAGTTTGATTCCCGTCTGTAGCACTTTCTTGACTGTGATCCCTGTATGCCTCTTATCCTCTTTGCTCACTGAAGAGTCGTAATGCACAGTACATACCGCTGGCTTTCCCTTTCAGAAAAAAACCCTTTTTCTTGAATAGGGTGTATTGTGGTAAACTTTATGCTAATCTGAAAATGTTTGCTGGATTACATTCAGGGCATCCTTCCACTGTGTCCCAACCTTATTATGAGCTTGGCAGTTAGAAGCAAGTCTGAGTTCAGAAAATCACTGATTTGAATATCAAAACCCCCTAAGGGAAAACAGGGGAAATGATGCAAAAGGGCTGTTCTTTTACATCCTGCGCTACCTGTTGCCATGCATTTCAGCCCTGATGGCTTCAGCAGAGCAAAGTGGTCACCAAAACAAGGCTGCAGTTGTACATTTGTTGTACATTTAGCATGTAGAGCATCCCTGCTTCCTGTAACTCTTCCTCCAAACCCCTACTGTAAATCACAGTGTCTTTGAACTTTTATGCCACATTTAAAGGAGCAGTCACCACAACATGAAAAAGTGAAATCAGCCAAATATTCTGTAGCCGTTTTTTTGATAAACCCTACATAAACTCCTCTCAGCAAGGGATTCAAAAGACTCAAGCTCTGTTTCTACTGTTAATAATTATGATAGGGGGAAGAAACAGGGGGATTGGTGGACTTTTAAATTAAAAATATTGGATTCCCTGACACAAGACCAGCAAATACTTAAATATAGAGCTTTGCTTGGAGTAATGTGCAATGCTTGAAGAATATGAACACCCAAATGGGATATTTGAACATTTCAATCTCAATCCATTGCCACTGATCTGCTGCTATAACAGGCTGCACTCGTGTGGTTGGGCAATAAAAAAATAAAACTCACAGTTAACCATTTAGAGTATGCCTAGCTTGAGTTGTTCTATCGGCTTCAGTGAACATGATCAAACAAATGTTGGCGACTGGAATCAATTGTCATTGTTCAGTATTGTGATTATTTCGAGAACCTTACCTATTACTCCTGTCAGAGGCAAACCAGTTAGTTATATAACACTAAAGCAAGCAAGCAAAAGCAGCTTGATGATATGCAATAATCACGCCCTCTGGCCATTGTCCCTCTGTTCAAATTCATGTAATTGAAATGGTGTGAGGCTGCAAGGATGAAATTGGTCTAATCTAGTGAATTACTTGACAAGTTAATTAAAAAGCTATGCAACACTTTTTGAGTCAAATCTTAATTGCACTCTCTTAATAATCAAACAAAGATGAGAGGACTCCTCCAGTGAAGCATTCAAGAGCTTGGCATATATGAAAAGATCTGGCACCTTTTTTTGGTTAAGAAGCCTTTTGCACATAAAAGACTTTTCCTAAGCTGATTAAAGCAGTATTGAAAACATCAATTGAATGGCAATGTGTATCATTACGCCTAATGGTGAAAAAGTTTGGGCACAAAGTGTGCTGTGCAGTCTTATCATTACCCGCCTAATAAAAGCCGAGCTGACTGATGCTTCCACTGGCTTATTCACTCATAATTGTCAACGCAGAGAAAAAGTAGCCCCCAGGAAGCAAAATCAATCACATATCTCTCATCTATCTAAAATGCCTCAAACAGGATGTTAAAGGGAAAGTGACTTTTTTGTTTGGGGGGGGTTCTGTTTCTCTCTCAGGCAAAACTGACAAGGATCCCATTCTCAATCTCTATTGTAGTATGAAGATTTCTGTGAAGAGTGAAAAGAAAGGGCAAGTTTCGTAGTTGATGTGGCGGTAAAAAACACAGATAAACAGCGCCTGGATGAGGGTGATGACGCTCCCACTCCTTTTCTTCGCATGTATGGGAATATCAGCTGCACAGATCAGTGATTAATGTGTGTTTTGGCAATGTGGATTTGGCAGATTAGGACTGAGAATAAAAAAGGAAAGATGAAAAGAAACTGAGAGACTGGACATTGAACAGAGTGCACTGTATAGATTAATCTGCCAGTTGATTTATGTGTTGTGCTCTCTAGCACCGCCTCCATTACTGTGGAAGCTCAGTCGATCCGAGCGCTCTGTGACTGACAGTAATGGTTGGATTCATCACCTTCGGCAATCAGCCCCTCTAATGGAGAAAGGTAGCCTCAGTGAATGTGAATTTTATTCAGTCTCAAAACACCGGCCTTAAATTCTGAAACTGTCCTGACCAGCATTATTCAAATGCTTGAAATTGCCTATTTTTTTACTGACAAGTGACCTCTTGTGAAGAATGTCTGTCCTTTCTTTACAGCTAAGACTGAAGGTGCATTATAGTGTAATAACATCACAGAAAAATTCACAGAGAAGATCCAAGGGAAAGGTAGGATTTATAAAATGTCCAGTGTTGACAGCAGAGATTTTCTTTATGTGTCCTGCTGCCAACATTCGTTTCACTTAATTTTGAGGGTAATATTTCACTACTTAACCAAGTGGTTTTGGTTCCCTAAACTAAACCTTGACCATAAAGAATTTAATAAATCTCTGAATCTAAGAATGATACAAAATTGTAATAGTGGAGCTTTCTTCTTTGCTGCCACAAAACCAATGCAGAGAGTGTGGTTTCATGGAGATGAAGTCCAATGAAATGAATCAATAAGAAGATTTCATAAAGATTTCATGAAGTCCAATAAAGATTTGATGGATGTGTGGGTTTCTGAAGTTGAAGTTTACCCGAGCAGCAGATAAAAGCAAAGTAAGCAAGGTAAGGTCATTAATGACTATCTGCAAGATGAAAAGATATGTGTCTATAAAAAGCAATCTAAATTGTTGTTGCAAAGGTAAAGCTCCTTCATAGTTTGAGATTTAGATAGCTATCCTGTTTTAATGGCATTTAGATAAAACTGTAATCCCTTACAATCATTAAAAGGGTATTGCAAAAGTATATATGCCACCACAGCAATGGTAGCCTGTTTACTTCCACCTACACCCCTGGTTTAGTATATACGGCTGTTAATTCTGATGTATCACCCTTTCCAAATACGATTTCCGGGTCCAAACGCTCCGTTGAAATAAAATTGACGACAACGGCAGAACGTGAACAATCACGATCACCTCTTTTGTCAGTTAGGCATCTTTTCTCATCGATAAGAAAGCCGTAAAATGACAATTATGTTGTTATTTCAAAACTCAGATCTGTTCAAACAACGGGGAACACGGCACTGCAGCGTCTCAGAAATACAAGGCTTGGATCTGCTTGGACCTGGAACGGAATGTTTTGAAAGGGCGTTACGTCACGTCTTAACATCCGAAAACTGTAGATGTCATAGCTGGTGCGGACAAAACGGTGGTATTTGAATACCTGGAAATGAGAAGGGGCTGGATGTGTTTCTTGTGTTTCCCACTATCTGTGTCTTTCTCTCCCTGTCTGTGTTTCTGTCTGTGTGTCGGGCATGGATGAGGCTCCTTTCCTGGCTCCCAACTTCACGCACCTTCTTGCAATCAGCTCATCACCTCCCTCAGTGCTCTCACCTGTCATCCATTAGCTCTACAGTACTTCTACCGCAGCTCTTCACCCACTCGTTGCCGGATCGTTGTTTCCGCTTTAGTGGTACACACCCTCAGGCTCTAGACTTTTTATCTCTGTATCTCTGTTTCCTAGGTTCACCACATTGCCTCCTGTCAACCAGCTAGTCTGCCTGTAATTCTGGCCATTCAACCAAAGCTCCTCATCTCTCACTCCAACCCCTCCTTACTGTGCCGCAGCACCACCATCTTCAAATCCAGCAGCCATACGTCTGGGATTATTGCCTTATCTCAGTTTCTATTTCCAAGAAATTAGCAATAAATCTCTTCAAACTCACTTCCTGTGTCTGCGCTTGGGTCCTCATTTCACTGGTCATAACAATAGAGAGAACTGCAGGTTGTGACTAGATGTACAGGAGCTTTGAGCAAACCTTGTCATCAAACACAAATGTACAAAAACATAACTACAATGCAAAAAGGCTTTGTCAAATGATATCAAATTGTCAGACATATATAATTAATATACAGTACACATGAGATGCGTGTTTCAGCAGTTGCGCTCACCGATCTCTTGGTAGGCGGACTTGGGGCTGTCGGTGACATCTTTTACTGAGGCTGAAGAGCTTGAAGATGACTCTCTGGGCTCGTCTGGAGAGGACTCGCATGCTGTTCTCCAGCTGCTCATACCGCCATTGGAACGAGCTGTCCATAGACCACAAGTGCTGGATGCTTGATACGTTCAGGAAGTAGTTCTGGGGTAGTCTCGCATAGAATGCCTTGAATTCATCTATAACCACAGAAAAGACAAATTCGAGGGGACATCTACCACAACAGATGTTTGTCTATTAAAACCAGATTTTTCATTAAAGCTTTGACATTTTACTTAAACATATGGTTGGCACTAACTCAATCTGTAGGGACTTGGCTTGATTGGCGAGTTCAAGTCCCTGTTGGATCAAGTATGGTTTGTGGATTAGTAGCAGGAGAGGTGCCAGTTCACTTCCTGGGCACTGCTGAGGTGCCTTGACTCTAACTGCTCTGGTAACTTTGACATATTTCTACATCTGATCCATGTTCATATGTGTGTGTAAATAAAGTGAAATAACAACAGAATAAAAAAAACATATTTCCCCAAGGTGATGAATAAAAAGTCATTGTTAATGTATATGATGGCCCCATGGTAACACTTTACTTTGATTTTTCTGTCCTGTATTTACAACATGTCATGGTAGCTACTTAATGCTTGGCCTCTATTATTAACCTCCTACTTTCATAAAATATATTTACCAGTCAAGAATGACAAACTGACATACCTCACAAATAAAATGTGGCTACAGGACGTTTTCTGATTGTGAACCTCAACACACTATTAAACGATTGACCGGTGCATTTGGGATTGTGGGATGTTATAAAACACAGAGGATGCACCGTCGTGTCCTCCAGTTTGAGGCGAAACAGGGCTGTATTCCTCAGTTGTATTTGAAGGAAAGTTTGAAATTGGACAGACCTTGGCAGCCAATTGGGCCAAGAAATGTAGACTTTGGATTACCTTGAATTGGGACACAGCACCTGGCAGATAGTGCTTTGAAAAGTGAGCTCAAACATTTTTGAGTGGAACTCAAAGAGGATAAAAGACACAAGATGGTTCCACTTTGAAGCTAAAAGCATTTATTAAATGGGAATGTTGGTGTACTGATACAGGTGAAGCTTTACCTAAGTGTATTTTTTTTGTCATTTTTATCCCTAAACGTGAACGTGCACTCGTCTCCTTTTACACTGCACTGTTATGTTTTTTCAATATTTCAATTTTTTCAATATTTCTTCGTCATCATCACTTAAATTGCACGTGAAATAAGTTAATTATGTTTAATGTGTGAGTGCAACAGCATCTCACAATGAGTTACAATAACCCTTGCCTAAAACAATGGGTCTACTCTTTGGATATTGTAGAAGCATATTCTTTAATCTTTATAGTTAAGTCCTGTTTTGTCATCATTTGGTTCAATGTTAACAAAAAAACAAAAACAAACAACAAGCATTGGTACGAGAGTGAGTGACTCTTTGATCTCCATCTTTTTCAATGCTTCGACCACTTCTTGGAGTCATATATTTTATAACACTTAGGATTCAGGATTCTCGGCACGTTCCTGTCCTAAACTAGATACCCAGCTATTAAACATAAACTTTGAAAGTAATTGCACGTTTCAGCTGAATCTAAGGAGTGGAAAAAAGACAGCCATTTTGATTTTACCTGAGTAATAACCACCAGGGCAGGGTGACCAATCACAGCAATAATAACCAAACATTATGCTAAGTGCTCCAGCTCAAACTCTGTTTCCCTAGTGATATGAAAAGCTGGACTTGTAATAAATGGGTTTTATAGCTGATTAATCTCCTTAAGAAATATTGTAAACTATCAGAGCCGAAAGCTGTTGGGTTTTTTTAATCCTGTCCTGGTTCACTGGTCATTTTTTCATGCAGATAGTGTTCCAGGACCCAGCTATTATAGTTCACCTATAAATCATAAAATAGGGAGGAACATACCTATATGAACTTCACTCAGATTTAACAGTGCAGATAAAACACTTGAATTCCTCCTCACTCCCTCTCATATGAATGCTCGTATGAATGATTCATATTCTAAAAGTTTGATTTTCCTGCATTTAGGAGGCCTGCAATGTGACAGGGGAGCAAAAAAGGGGAGCAAAAATCCATTATTTTACCTGATTCCTCAAACTCTTTATAGAGAATCCCCCATGTCTCTGTGATCCTCTCCAGGCTCTCTTCCATGGCTTGGATGTCCATATAGGGACAGTTGCACTCTGGGAACTTGGGGTCACAATGGCACCAGCAGTCATTGTCCTTGCACACAAATTCACCCTCTCCATTACAGGCTATGTAGCTGAGAGCAGCCTGCACAAAGCTTTCTCTCAAGTAGTCTGGGAGGATGACCTGCAAGCCTGTGAAACCAAGCTAGGTTCAGTATAGTAATAGAACTGCGGACGTAGGGATTGACAGTGAAAGTAAAGCGGTGATATAGTGTTGGCAGAGCTTATGTCTTACTTTATAAAATCTATAAATCTGTATTTTGCTGTAGTTCATCCCATGTGTATATACTTTTCAGAATAATCTTTAAAACATATCATGACAAGCACAATAACACTGGTAAAAAAAATCATACAAACCTTGCAGCTGGACCTTATTTTCAGGGCTCTGAACCAGCACCGAGCTAACAGAGTCAAGGTTGTCGTAATTGCTGCATCCAAGAGGACCTGTGCGGGTCTCTGTCACCTGGGCAACAACAAATAAAATTCCCATTCATGCATTTTACACAGCATCCATTTAAGAACATGGTTAAAGGTTGAATACGAAGAATGAGTATAGTGATCACATGATAATAGTTGCAACAACAAAAAATAAATCCAGCAGTCGGGTTGCTATGTTCAGCCGACCCCGCCTAGTAGCCTACAGGAGACCGGAGTCTGTTTGAGCCTGTTTGAACTCATCCCCTCTGGCAAATCCACCATAAAAACAAGTATTGCAGAGGAGTTTGACTAACAATTAATGTTACTAACTAGTTACTGGTACCGTTAGCCTACAGTAGCCTACAGCAGCTACTGTACAGCCTACAGTAGCTGCGCCCAACAACAGACAACCCTGGCAGCCCGCAATGCCTATTGGCTGGTATGATGTAAACAGAATGTGACAGAAAGTCATTGTCAAACCCGTCAAAAAATATATATATTTTTTTTTTTTTATGGAAGAGCAATAACTTCATTCTGTATCCCTCAAAACGCCCCGTGGTCATTTTATTTTTTTTAAATATATATCTTATAATAAAGATTCTACATATTCAACCTTTTAAGTTATATTCATTTACAAAAAATATTTAACGGTGGTTCTAAATTTTAGTTTGAGGGGACGTAAAGAAAACATGTCTTGCATGTAACATAAATGACCTTCTCTCTTCTGCTTACATAAAGTAATTCTACACAATCGATTGTCCTCGTTAATGTGGAAGAAACGGCAGAACTGGGTAAGCTCATTTAGATTCCAAATTGCTGTAAGAGTGTGAGAGTCATTTAGAATGCTACTCGTTTCTTTTTTTGTCTCGTCACTGATTGAAGACATCTCGATTGACCTTTGCCACAAAGCCGCTCCAGCAAAGCACCCTTTTTCACTTCATTTGCAAGAGATCCTATTTCAGTGCTCTCCCTTTTTGTTGCTGTGACACGGCGATGAGCATCTAACTGATTCTCATTTTTCTCTCTTTGTGGTTCTGGGACACCATATTTTGTTCAGCGATTTGTCCTGGTCAGGCTTGTCAGAGGACAGTTGGTGTAAAGTGACAGATGGATGAGGCGAGACAATGAGGGTCAGTCGATCAGTAACACAATCATACAGGGCTGAAGGGCTTGGGAACTCATATGAGGCCCCTGCTGCAGGGAAGCAAAAACTCACTCCTGGTCTCTTTAATCAAAAGCCTAATCCAGAAGAAAGGGGTTTGTGAGAGGAAGACGAAATATCCTCTGGGAATGAGAAAAGGAAAATGAAGATCATTTGAGTGCAATTCTTTGACAATAATATTCATATGACATTATCAATCCCTTGTTTCCCTCATGAGGGATCGTAATGCTGATATGAATGTGAGGAAATGAGATACAACCGTTGGTTTCAAACCACATGAATATTAAATCCTTATAAGGAATTATTTGATATGCCATATGATATGCCATATGGCAAAACGTTGACTGATGAGCATAGCATTCAATTTCCGTTTTGCATAGCAGCTGCTATTCACTGTAGATACATTCTGGTATATTAAAAATTCTTAATAGGACATTATTGGCCACCTGTATGGCATGTGGTTGTTGGAGGGAATGAGGCAAAAGCTGGAGTTTTGTGGAAGATTTGTGCCTTTCTTTGGTGTGATGTATTTTTCATTTTTATTTCATGTTGTGAACTTTTAGTCCAGGCGCCATAGTGCATACAAAGTATTCAGTGACTCATTTAAACAGCAGAGTGGGAGCACGAGAAGGACAGAAAGTTTTGATCAATGCCACATACACTTTATGAGTAATTCTAAATACTGAAATCCTCTGCATTACAACAAACATTTAGCACATACTGAATGTTTATTAATTATGTCCCTGCTTTTTTTTTAAATAGCTTCACAGAGGAGATGAGATATGATCCAAATTGGAAGCATATTAAATGATTTAGTGCCACTAGAGGGAAGTAGACTCACTGTCACTGCCTGCTACTGTATATTGCCATGGGATATTTAACACATTTTTTTCCATCTGCACTTTGGGCCATGCCGAGCCCAACCACGGCGTTCTTCATTTCCATGAACAGTTATAGCATGCTGATCTACGCCTGAGAAGGACCTTCTCCAGAGCAGGACGAACGCCCACCAAAACAGCCTCTGAGCAGGGCTGCGGTTACGTCTAACAGCGATGGCCATGATGTCTCTCCAACTCATGTGCTGACCAGAGAAAGCCTTTTTCTCTCTGTGTTTAGCTCTCTGTAGTTGTGTAGCTTCTAACTAGATCTCTATGGTTTAGAAGTAGGTTTCCTTGGTCTGGCTACATATTCATCAAACATACAATAGAGCACTACTAGCAGCCTCACTATTCATATCCACTTGATGAATGTAAGTCCAATATTCTCATTTTACTGAATCCAATATTCTCCTTTTAGCTCTTCTTTGGTCTACACCAAGCCCCCACCACAGCGACTTCCTGGTTGATCCAATAAGGAAGGTCCAAAAACTACAGTTCACCGAATGTCAACTAGGGTCAGGTTTCATAACAGAGCAATCTCTCATTGAACCCCATGTTAAACAGGCTGTTTTCACAGCACAATTAAACCTATTTAAGGCCTGGTACAAAAAAAATAAATTCTAGTCTGTATGTTTAGGTCATATCTCCATGACAACACTGAGGGGGTTGAATTTTTTTGAACCAGGCTACTTTTTTTTTTATTGGAGGTTAAAGTTTATGAATAATTGCTGGCGCGGCCTCCAGTAACACCTGGCCCTCACTTCTCCTCGGAGGAATACGTCAACCAGATGGACGTATCTCCCTCCCCCCAACGTCATATCAATGCCTTTTTTTGGTAAGAGGAAATCAAAATCTGACAAGATGGCGACTCCCGTAGGGGAGAACGATCAAGTTGAGAGAAAAGACCTCAATGGAGAGGCTTCGGCTATGTTTTATACAGTCTATGGTCTGCACCAGCTACTGAGGAAACTATCTTAAATTTTCTTCACCCGCCAGCTAGTATTTGATGTAGGAGTTGGGGATAATCACTACAAGCAACACCATTGGCATATCCATTTGATTAGGGTTGGGAATTGATAAGATTTTATTGATCCCAAAGCAGGTGCCCATTCTGCTTTTAGGTCCAATTCTTTATCGATTCCCTTAATGATTCCTGATCAATTTTCAAGTTTGCATCACCAACGCAACAGTTTTATTATCTCTGAGTCTGAGCACAGTGTGGATGAAATGAGAGAATATTTGTACAGCTTTCTTTTATATTTAGGTTTTCAGGTTTTTCAAAGAGAAACTCTTCTAAGCCTGCCTGCATGGTGCTTATGTTATTATAACGCCAGGCTTTGAATAATTTCATCCTCAGCCATGACTCCTTCTTGTTGTTTCCAGCAGCGTAGAATCATGAGTTTGACGTCATTGTTTTGCAATGCAACGCTGTCAGGAAAAATATGCCTGCATTGATTGAGTTGATAAGCTCGGGGGCATATGATTCTGGTTCAGACACAAAAGTAAGCATCAGCATACTGTCACACTGTTTGTGTTGTGTTTATCTGTCTGAAATCTCTTTTGTTATAGTTTTACGCAACTTTTTATTCTTGTATCTGTGTCCTTGTATATGCTGTAAAAATAAAGTTTGGTCAAGTTATCCATCTATCTACAGTAATAGTGCAGACACTAATCAATCGAGTCGGAAGGGAACACAAAAATTGAATTTCTCTGCCATGATGAGGACACAAAACAATTGAGAGGCTGCCCATGAGATGAAAATACAGACATTCCTGCTGTTTCCTCACTCAAGGCTGTCACCTTGTTCATCACTATTTGCAGACAGACGAGCAAATTTGGCCCTGATGGAGCCAGGTGGGGATATTTTCATTGATTCAGTCTATGAAATTTTCATTGTGACAGAAATGATCCCTGACACTCTCGAACAACTCAAGGCATTACTCATTGTACAGACAAGCTGACCTGATCACAGACTGCTCTGTGCTGTGACTTTTTTGTAATAGCCCAAATTTCCACAGTAAATCTCCAGCACAGCTCAACAGTAACAGGCTTTTTCCCAAAATGAGCTTCAATTTCCCCTTTGCATGAAGACAGCAGGGGGGTCTTTGTCTCACCAGCCCTCTCTCATTCATTCCTAAATTTGTTCGATTTCAGACTCATGCAGAGGAGCGCTTCGTTGTTCAGCTGCTGTGTGGGTCAACGCCCTGTAGAAATGCATGAGTGCCGAGGAATGTGTCGCTGCTTTGACTCACTTTCTAAGGTGATGGAGGGGAATCTCTCCTCTTTCCACTTCCCACCTGTCAGTTACACCAGATGACTGTCTTTGGAGCATGAAAGCACACTCTCTCCCTCTCTGTAGCTACAGAAAAATCCAAATTCCAAAGAAATGGAGCAGACAAAAGCATCTGCCTTAGCACCTCTGATGCGCCCACCTTCGCTCTAAAAAGAAATACCCAACAGTCCCTGAACACAATGGAGTGAGAGGACAGAGCTTTGATATAAGTACAGGGATTCTGATTCATGTTCTGTTACAACATAGAAAGCTATACTTCACGAGTAATGAAAAAGGCGGAAAGGAGGGTCATCTTCTGCTCCATGGCCCTATTAACCCCATGCCGCCTGCAGGTGACAACCGGAGGCAGAAACCTGTCACAAGCTGTGTTTCACAAGATTCATTTATCTTCCTCCCCACCATATGTGCTCATCACGGAGCTTCCTCCAGACCTGATGGGCTCACGGTGGCTCAAGATCATATCTCATCACATGCAGGCTGATAAAAACCATCATCTTCCACTTTATTTTCATCATCCCTATCATTGTATTATAAAAAGGAAATCATGACACTTTTAGAAATGCTGTTTTGTCTTTGCAAATGAAACCTGAAAGGAAGAGACAAATTAAAACTTTAAAATTAAAATACAATTGAAATACACTTGGAATCTGTGATTGTTTCTAAAGCACTGTTCATACGATTAATAGGTGAACAGAACATAATAAACTTTTTTGTGGCTCAGTTTACTTATTTAGTACAGTATTCTTTAATCATATTTACTTGACTAACACCTGTTTAAGTTCTTGTCAGCTTTTATATTTTGGCTAATGTTTATAACCTGCTAGGAATCGCATTGCAATGTTGTTATCAGAGACAAAAACATAAACGGTCTCTTAAATTGTTAAAGTCATTATGTCCACATATTTCCTGGGGGACTGCTGTGAATTTCATCATATCATATCACTTCTAGCTATGGTGATTGTCTTTGCTTTTGTTCAAAGTAGGGTTTTATAAGAAGCTTCTCTGGGCAGCTTCCCATTTTAGCAGTTTCATTTGGCAGCGAGAGATAAATCCTTCAACCCACAACTCATGTAACATGGTTTTGTTCATGCTCACTAACAAAACCAGTCTGGTGGTTTATAACAAAGGATAAAAAAGAGGCAGCAGGAGCACAGCGTTTTATGTTTGTGATCCCTGGCTTCTTGGAATAGAGCACTTGCTCTCCGCTGTTGAAGAAAAGACTTTGTTTTTTCCCTGTAGTGCTTCTTTCTTTTTTATACTGGTGATACCAACTTCAGTGTAAATGACTTAATAATTAAACAGTTACTCTTATACTTACTTACTCATTACACTTACTTACTCGTTAGACTTTATTACATCCCAATTTTGCCTAAATGAGCTACTTGGCTTATTTAAAGTCTAGTTAAAGGTCTTTTTTTAAAGTGAATTGGCCATATGTCTCCATTTGTCACTATGGATACAGGGTGTTTACATTTACTTGATGATTTCAGAAAAAATAAAAAATCTGAGTTGGAAAAAATATGGTATTCAAACACAGGAAAACAGTTTAAACACTATGTGTAACATAAACAACAAGAGGTTGCTGAAAAAGTAGGAGAGACCGTATCCCACAAGCCTTTTTTACCATCTCAGCTTATTGTCATATATAATGACATTGACTTGATTCTGGGCTGATGAAAGATTAAAGAAGATTGGATTTTTGATAATCAAGGCATTGAACTAGCCTTTGAATGTGCCCCAGGAACTCAACAGTAGACATACAAAGGCATTACCTTGATGGCAGTGGAGGCGATCTGGATGTGGTGCAACTTGCGAAGCGTGCTCTCCCTGTCGATGAAGTAGGAGGCAGCCAGCTGGTGCAGGGCTTCCAGAGTCACAGCGGACGAGTTACCAGAGTAATCGCTCACCTCTGCTTTTTTACTCAGTTTCCTCTTGTCCACAAATATCGTTAAGGCCTCTTCTCCTGCACAAAAGCAATATTTTCATACATTATGTGTTACTATTAAGGGCTTCTCAAAGGCTAAGGTGTGCCCCCCCCCCCCCCCCCAAAATAAATAAATCTAATAGTTATTATTTTAAGTGATTTCTGGTGTATCTATCTTTGGTGCTAAGCTCATTTGCTGAGGTGTTTAGTCACTGCACTTCCTACAAATCCTGTGTCAATCAAACAGTTTGCCAAATTTGTCAGATATTTTCACGATAACTTCCTTTTAATTAGAGTTGACTGTCTGCATTTGGCACTCTTTTATAGCTGCACATGATACCTTTTTTGTTTTAATTTAGTCCAATTAATCTACATGTTAACACTTTGACATAATTACCACAATTAGGATAGGCAACATCACTGCATCAGTAGCTACTGATCCCACCAATCAGCCCTTCATAAGTCTAGGGGCCATGGTGCAGCAGACTCTTTGCCTGAGAGTTCCCAAGACACTGCACATCATATTCCTCATCTTAATGCAGTGTTAATGCTTCAGGGCCATATTTCTGCCGACTGCCTTTCTTCCTCAGCTGCTGAAGGGCACCCTCTTAATATCACAATCTATTTATTAATTTCATTAAGTCCATATGTTTCTGAACACAGAGGCAATCCATTCAGAACCACAGAGGCATATCTATGGCAACAATCCAAGGCAAACTCCTCATTCTCCTCTCTTCATACCACTAAGTGCTGGCTGGGAGCCAAAGGGGCTGCATCAGCTAGGGCAGCTGGTAGGGTTGCATTATATGCAGCCACTCACAACAGCAACCTTTTCTAAGCCAGAAGTGGGGTCTAAAATAATTGACAAGTGTTGCTCTATAACAGCAAATCGGCTTTGCAATACTTGCCTGGACCTTTCTGGCATCTTAAGTCGTATTTTTCCCTTCTTTTTCCTTCGCTCAGAGGACCATTTATGCTTGTTGATTTATCACGATGCAAAAACCAGAAATGGGGCGACTCTAACTGAAAGTGACGAGTTTACAGTACACAGGCTTTTACAAGTATTCATACAGTACATCTTTGAATTACAATATCTCTACTGCCAGTGGCATATTATTTAACCATGATGCATTGTTCAGTAACTTACTGTGACTGATTTATTGTGCCATGTCAATCTGTTTTCCATATGCAACGCCTGGGGAAGCAAACTCTAAAAGCTTTCATCAACGCAAATTGTATACTTTACTGAGGTCTATATCATCTGGGAGAGAAATCATTCCTAAAAGTGCATTCTTCCCTCATACTGCTACAATGCAATACTTTGCCTCATTAGCTCTACTGGAATATAACAACAACAATACTTGAGCATGAGCATCAGCTGACTTTACCTAAGTCCAAAAATCGTTCTCTGATACTTGCTGTATTGAGTTAACATAATTTTAATCCATATTTGCAGGGTCCTCATTTTTAATCAAGTCAAAGACTGTCTGAAATCAAGGCCCCATTGTTCTTAACATCAATGTGATTTTTGCTCCTTTGTTATTGGAAATTGCAAACATGTTGAGCGAAATTGTAGTGCTTTAAATAAGAAACAAAGGGGTGCATGACTTTGTGAAGAACTAAATACCAGTGGAGTCAGTTGGCAAATGTATTCAAAAGGTTAAATTAGTTACCATAGAGATATCTAAACCAATATTCGCCCAGGACTAACTGAAAAAGAGAAGGCTACTTTAGTCTAAGACTGTCTGAAATCAAGGCCCCATTGTTCTTAACATCAATGTGATATTTGCTCCTTTGTTATTGGAAATTGCAAACATGTTGAGCTACAGTGTAGTGCTTTAAATATGAAACTAAGGGGTGCATGACTTTGTGAAGAACTAAATACCAGTGGAGTCAGTTGGCAAATGTATTCAAAAGGTTAAATAAGTTACCATAGAGATATCAAAACCAATATTCCCCAAGGACGGTAAAAAAAGGATAAGTCACTGCGGCATGTCATTGGTTTACAACACCTTTACAGAACAGTAAAATCTGGTCTGCAGTTGCCAAAGGGCTCATTTGCTGGCACACTATCATAGATCATGGGAATGATTGATTGTATTTATAGTATATGAAAAATGTGGATTTTTATATATCCGCCATACATTTGAACTTTCCCAAAAAGTTTTGTCAGACAGAGCAACCAAAGAGCACCTGAGCGAGAAACACATTACTAGAGCCACCTAACTCTTCAACATAGCAGTTCCAGTTACATTGTGCATGTCATACCCCAAAGCTCAGAGACGTGTCTCAGCCTCCTTCAGTAAGCCTTGTTGTTTACCTCCCAGTGTAGCTGACAACAGGAAGTGAGTCCCATACTTCCTGATCAGATTGTCAGTGATCATCTGGGTGGTGGGCCTGCGGCCCAGCAGTCGGATGTTCCTGATGAACTCAGGAGTCAGAGGTAACGAAGACTCCAAGAAATCTCTCCTTTCCACTGCCAGGTTGTTCACCTTCCATCTCCCAAACTCCCTGGATTAAAACAGTGGAGGTTGGTTAAGAGTCATGAGTCAAAAGGTTATGAGAACTTAAATAATAGATCAATTTATAAGTCTATGAAAAGAAATACAACATTTTAAAAATCATTTATTAAGTAATTTGTTGAACCAAACATGTTCCACATTCACTGGCTCCACAGCCAATCCTCTTTGGGATTGGACTGTTGGTTGAACTAAACAAGCAATTTAAAAAATAGTACTTGCCATTTTTTTATTTCAGCTTTTCCTAGAATTTGGATATTGTATGAATAAACGGAATTATTAATTTGCCTAAACATAATCAACAGATGAATTCCTCATAAAAACAATCATCAAATAAACATCATCAGCCCCAATAGCAACGCAAAATAAGTGAGCCCGCAGAGGGTGAATTCAGCTTCTCTGCATCTATAGCATCATCGTATAGGAACACCATTCACCTAAAGCTGCGTAGGTAGGCAGAATAAATAACTTAGAAGAGAGAAACAGAGAAAAAGAGGTAGAAAGCTGCAAAATTAATTCATTATGTCACTCTGTGCTTTTGCAATGTAAGAAATCCCTCGACCATGCCGACACAGTCTGACCTAAAGTTAAAGTGGATTGATGGAGAAAGAAAGAGAGAATGAGAAAAAAGAGAGAAAGCTAGTGTAAAGAAAAAAAAACATCGAGACAAAAACCTGGTATCACTTGAAACCATGATTGTCATTGTGCTCCTGCTACACAGCTGACAGATGTTTTCCTTAATAGCCCATCATGACAGAGATATACGTCGAAATGAATAAAGTGCAAGGTTGTACAAGAAATCGCCCCATTGCTCAAACAGAGAACGTATTATGTAATGAGAGAGAAACAAAGTGGGAGCAAAAATTGTATATATATAAATGGAAGCAGTGTGAACAAAAGACTCTGTCAGCCTTTGTTGCCTTTTCTTATGCTCTTCTCTTTCCCTCTGACAACCAATACTTTGCGCCTGACCTCAACCATACAGTAAGTGCAGTTTATATGCTAGAATTGTATGAATCTCTAATGCTTCATTGATTATAATATATCTGGACATGTTCATATTTGATTGCATCACATATTTGACAGCTTTTATATGACAGAAAAGTGCCACTCCAGGGAGCAGGAAGGGAGCTGAATTTGAATAAAGCTGTGTAGACTGTTAAGGCAGGACTTTATTCTTGCCTATCTGTCTTATTCAGCTTTCAAACTACTGAGGTTTTCTACGTTCATGTAAAAACCTAAAACATGCATTATGAGAAGGTAAAAAAGATGGCAGCATGGTAAACCAGGGTTTTTTTCCGGACAAAATTTGGGCCGAGGCGGGCAGGGGAGTAAAAATTTGGGGTACAGGTAACACGTGCATGGAGTGCCCAGCCATTGAATACTGAACTAATGTTATGTGCACAAAACCATGTCCAGATGACCTTTCTCATTCATGCATCTCTGTCACCCACAGCCCAAGAACCAAAACAATCGCCTTATACATATTTTATTAGTTTTATGCTCAAAAACAGGATCTGAGTTTCCTGTATAAAGCTCTAGAGAGGTTTGCTGGATAGTATCTCTGATTGCAGAAGAAAGTAGAATTTCATCAACTAAAGGAACTGCATCAAAGACAAGGAAGGAAGCACAGGAATTGTATTCTCTGATAAAAAATAATTATATGTAAACAAATGACCCTCCTTGTTAAGCAGTTGACAGACATGTAGTATTCCATGATCAACCCAATTCTTTAAAACAATGACTTGCATATAAAAGATATATCTTGGTTATTCCAAATGTAACATTTATGAGGAGAAAAATGATGTTTATACACCAGGGACCATCTTAAAAGTAACTTTTTGGAAATCAGAGACTTTTATATCTAAAAGGTGGACTGAAGAGTATGAAAATCTAAAACATTGAACGGGCTATTGCTTAGTTTTTCATAACCCCCCACTGCACACATAAAAACAGAATATTTAAACATCATATTTTTCTGTAGGCTATATGCTTTTTTTATTTGGGAGGCTTTGGATACCAGCAAGTTGGCACAGGATGGTTAAGCAGTAGCTATCTCACTCCTTGTCTGTCGAGTGAAAGGCTGCAGGGAAGGTTCAGACACAATTCAAAGACAGTTCAGAATGAGTTACATGCAATGTATATTGTGGAAAATGTGTTGCTCCTGGTAATTTGACGTTAAAGGTGTGTTGTCATGCTGAAAGTGCAGTTTCTGCCCCGCAGGAACACAATCAGCTCGTCAACTTCATTCTGCAGCCGGAGCTGAAATCAAACGCACCCCTTCTGCTACAGTCGAGTTGGTTGAACCGAGTTGAAAACAACGTCACTGAGCTTCAATAGAACTATAATGATTTTCAATCAAGATTCCAGCACAGTGGCAGACAATTTCAGCGAGACGGCTGCCTCAAAATTTATAATGCAGAAAACACCCTGTAAACTGAACTGCAGCAAAACTCAAGGAACCAAAGGAAAGGGATGTTCAATCAATAAAGACCAACCTGGAACTCTGCACACACTCTCTCTAGTATATTTTTGCAAAACATCTGCCCAAGAGAAAACTCTTTGAACTGATACAAAGTTGGTCTATAGTGGGCTACTCTACTAAAATTCATGGGGGATTTAGTGGAAGATTTTCACGGGAAGTGTCCTTTCACAGATATGTTCGTGTACTGCTGGGCTTGCAGTTTCAAACTCAGCTGAACTGAGAGAGCATATGAAATTAGACTTATATGTGTCTCTCTGTGCCCGCCTGACATGTGATCTAACAGTGCAAATTTTAGGCTGAGAGTATTGTGTGTGGAGAAGAGAGATGGATGTGCATGGCACCTTTTATCTGAATAACTCCACAAACACAAACAAGTCTGAGAGAAGTCTGCATTTTTACAATCTCCATATGATGCATTTCACTTTGGTGAATTAAAATCCTTCCTTATTTGCTGTTTTGATTCGGAACGAGATTGATCGAAGACATTACAATGGTAAATCACTATTCATTACACACTTTAGTGGACATAATGTTGCATTTATGGCAGTTGATATGGGAACACAGAGTACATTGGCACCCTCTCAGTAATGTTGATGGCAGAAAGTAACTCATTTTATCATTTTCATTTTGATCTGAGACACTAATGACTGTGAAGCTTTGAAGAATTTTCACGAGTGTGAAGTTAATCACCAAAGGAGCAAAAGCAAAGATAAAACTTCTTCTACAAGGCTGACACAATATTAAGACTTGAGATACTACTACTACACAAGTCTAGCTTTACATGCAGCTCTGTGTGGATGTATTAAGGTGCTGGGGTAAATGCTAATGCTAACATGGCGGCATGCATACAATTGCAATGATATTAAGCAGATATAATATTTACGGTAGATGTAGTTAGTTTGGTTTCGTTATGTTATTATGCATTAACATTAACATTTGCTAATTAACAGGAAGGTGATTAGTTTTGCAGGAATGTGGGCATCAACCAAAGTATTTAAAAACTGCAATGTTGATCTGATTATTGCAAGGGTTGGGAAGTTGAGGGATCAGGTGAAGGTCAACGGATCACCAAAATCTTTATATTATGTTCCAAATTATGGCAATCCATTCAATGGAAAGCCAATCTTTAAATGAATGCAGACAATTTCAGTCTGCAAGATTGACTGAAAGACATTTACATCCCAAGAGCTATATCACTATGTAATATTACCAGTGAAACAGAACTTGCTATTCAACAGGCTGATAGGAAGCTAAATGGGAACCATGGAAACTGTAGACTTAACCTTGTGTCTATGGATGCCAGTTTCCAATCACACACACAGTTGCCAGTCGTTGCCTTCACATTTGAAGTCGACTGCAATGCCCGGTTGTTTAGATCAGTACCTCCCAAAGAAAAATTCCATGAACCCATTTTGATGATAGTGCTTCTCACCAGAGCAGACGAGGCTAAAAGTTGTACTCTGACCACGTTTAACCTGCTGTCATAACAAATTGGATAAAAGAACCAACGGCAAAACTTTTTATGACTAAGGCAGCACAAGATCAAAAATGTAAGGTCAAAGCAGTTTGCTCTACAGAAAATATGCTCTCAGAAGGGAGCATACACCTTAGTAATCCCAAATTTGTACCTTTGCTTTGGACTTAAAGGCCCTCGAACAAAAATATGTCATATACAATAAAAAAGGTAATGACATTTATTTCCACCCACCAATGTGATTTGAACAATATAAAGACAATCTGGGACAGTTGTTCCATTTTCAAGCATTTATTTTAGCTGATGATGAGATTGTTCTCTCAATTACAGTTTCACTTTCAACTTTCAAGCAAACATGGATGAGAAGTCCTTAAGGTTGCTGTTGTTGTGGAAATCTACATTTCAATGACAAGTGGGCACCCTCCAGCTGCTGTTTCCAAGGTTATTTTATAATCTCATTTGTTAGGTTGTTGGCTTATGTTGAAGGCCCCTTTGTCAAACCTGACAACCACAGTAATTGGGAAAGTCAGTAATATACAAAGGAAAAAATGTGTTTTGTCTAATTTGATGTTGATTGCTGCTAATTTAGCACAATTATGTAACGTGGAAATACAACATTTTTCTACACTATCAATGCTATCACTATCAATGCTTATTATGTGTTTTATGTTTCCTTAAAAGAAAAATACTTTACCTTTAATTCAATTTATATGCATCTTAATTATTTTTAATTAAATCACAAATGTAATTGTTGGTGCCGTACCTCTCTCTTTATATATATCTATATATAGATATATATAACATTCCTATGTGTCTTTTCAGAATTCAGTAGAAGAAGAAATGGAGAGAAACCATTAAATGAGACACTACATCAATACTAATGTTTAAATTGAGACTGTTTATAAAGGTTTCACCCACATACAGTATCTTGTCTTGTATATATCTTACTTCCAGGTTTTCAGAAACAATATTATTAAAATCAACTTGTTTTATAACAGTGAAAATGGCCAGCTATGAAAGGGCAGCTGAAGGAACAAGTGTAAGCACATCCAGGCAAAAATAGTCAGATATAAGACAAAAAAATATTTCTACTGCAGAGCACAAAGGAGGGTTCATCCTAGCCTAACTATGAAAGGGCACTAGTTTATACTTTTTCCCCCCATCATAGTTTATACATTTTATAGTTCATAGTATTTGCACTGTAAAATAAAAGAATGCTCTTTGACATTTCATTTCAGAGGCTTAAAGGACATAAAGGTTTTTAGTTTATTCGACTCCCAAAAAACAGTTTACTTTTGTCTCTGTCTAAAAAACTATATCCTTTCATGAAATATTTTGTAACAAAAGTGATCTCTCATAAACGTAAGAGCTGCAGGGCTCATCCACCCTTTCATCAAGAGCTAGAGGAAGTGAGAATAACGCAAATGTTAATGAAGGCAATTTATTTGTGGATCGATATTAATGTGAAATCATGATGGTAAATTAACGAAACATAAGAATGCCCACCTACGGAGAAATAACCTGTTTCAGCATCTGTAACCAGAATTAGCTAAATATACTTGCAAAAAAACGAAGACACAGTTTGAAGACCATAACTATCTTTGATGGTTAAAGAAAAAAACTCTGATATTAGGCCATGGGCGAGATTGTATTTATTTTTGCAAGCACTTTCCCTCTGTCACAAATCCACATAGCACTGAATATATGAAGAGACAGCTATGAAGTCACGGGCAGATATCACAGATGTAATTTTAACGGATCGGTCGTGATTACTTTGAAATTTCTGACGGAGGCAATAGGAGTATGGTGCCAATTTTTGCTATCCGCCTGGCACTGCCCCCAATTTACTCACATAATCATGCTTATATGAGAAGAGAGGAACGGGAAAAAATGTTCCTCAATGAGCCGTCTGCCTTTTCAGAGAGCACTCTATTCGTTTTTAAAAGTTTTTTGAAGAGCTACGTCCTGATGCTTTAGAAAGAAACCAAAATAACCTCTTTCTGCGCGGACATGAAAACCGCAAAGGAGCCCCGCCGAAATGAACAAGACTAATTGCCTTGACTAAGACATTATTTTGGTCAGATTACATTGTGTGACAAGAAAATAAACATTCTGTGAATTTATGTGAACTGTATTATTCGATCAGTCAAATGCTTTCTCTCTTCAGCATAAAAGCTTGACTGCTGTAATCAGAAGAGGTTGAACAACCTTGGCTGCTCTTGATGGATGGAGGGAGTGTGGCCTTTTGAAAGGGTATATATCACATTAAACAAGGAGTAATGAGGAAAGCTCAAACACCCAGATGTTTGAATGATACACAGTGAAAATCCCAGAGAATTCAAACTGCTGCATGCAAAAGTTAGAATACGCTTTTGGCAGAGAACTGCAGCTAACATCGATTTCAATTTAACGTATACAATCATGAACCAAGACACTGATTCACACAATATTAAACAGAAATTGTAGGCAGAGAGTTGGAAGTAAACATAATAGTGTTAAATGGATATGTGGTACTTGCTGACCTTTTTGCTGACACTGTAGTATTCAGACAAAGCCTTTGACTAATCTCTTGCTCAGATATATCTAGTGTAGCTATTAATCTTCACCTCATTTCATGCCATACAAATAAATGACCTCTTCAAATGGGACACTGTGTCTCTCGAGTTGTGCTTTGCTGCTTGCCGCAGCACGTTCTGTAGAGTAATACACAGGGAGGGAGCACAAGAAAGAGAGAGAGAGGGGGGGGCGGAGGAAAGGTATAGAAAGAGCATTCGCAAATCCCTGCTGTCGTTCGTTTCCTCAGTTATCGTTGACTGTGATAAGCTAGCCCCGTCTTATCTTAAACCCCGAAAGGCCAAATGGTTCATCCTGCAGGGAGAGGAGCAAACGAAATGGGTTTCACCACGGAGTCGACTTCAGGGGCTGCAATCTTCCCTACAACCAGCTATGTCATTATTATTATCAATTTCATTGCTCCTTTTCGCCAAGGTACATCAGTTTAATCAGTTTAACACTTTGAATGCTACCATAGCCAAGTTGTTTGAGTTGTCAAATTTTCTCCAAATTCATAGTGGAGCCTTTTTCTTGGCTGGCTCATCATGTACTGTACTGTGAATAAGAAAAGTGCTGACAGCCTTGTAACTAAGTATTACATAATTCATTTAATTTATGTTATTTTATACTTCTAGTCCACTACATATCAGTGGGAAATACTGAAATTCACCATTTAATAATGTCATATGTTCCAGGGGTAATGTTTCTGCAGAAAAAGTACTTTTGTATTTCATACTTAAAATATGTTAAGTGACTTTTATTTGCATGTTTTTCAGATTGAAGCATTTCTAGATTGTGCATTGGTACTTGTTACTTAAGGCTGTCGAATCTTGCCACTCTACTTCTGTTACTTGCCAGCATGTGGCCTAATGTTTAAGCAGTTTAATAATATGAAACGAGATTTCTGGATTTTCCAGTTAAATTCTGTTTCTAATATAATCTTATCCCGTAGAAAATCAACACATGCATTATACAAATTCAATATGCTCAGAACATGGCCGAATACACATCAACACTGCTGCCTTCACCCTGGTGAATATGGCTGCTTTCCCTTGGCAGTGTTTCATGTGGACAGGTGGCTAAGGCGGAAGGCCCACATTGTGTTTGCACTGGAAGCAATGGGAATGCTGTCAGTTGAATCACTACAACACACACAGACACAACAACAAAAACCCTCTTTCATTTCATTCAGACGACTAAAATAAATTTCTTCATATTCAATCAGTAAGAGAGGCTGGGGATTAGGTAGGGGGCTAACATGGTGGGAATTTATTACTCCACCATTGCTGAGGTAGCTCAAACACTGTAACTTGAATCACAGATTCTGGTGATCCATCTTCTCCTGTCATTGAGCATTTATCAGGATTTAGCAGAGATCTGGACTACACATGAGGAAGACCAGACCAGAAAATAACATTGTCACTTTTAATCACCTATGCTCTCTCTTCTGCACAAACTGATGTTCCTCACAACCTAAAATGAACAGACAATTATATTTTTATAACATACACAAGTTTAAGATCTATCTGTCCACAACACTTTTCTTTGATCTAAGCAATATGGCCACTGGCACTTATCCATGCAAGTCCCTCACATTAAAAGAAACACAATGTGTATTCAGCACAGCAACCGCTAAGACAAAGAGATGCTTGCAGGTGCAAATCATTCTGTGTCATTGTGCCTTGTTGGCTCTATAACTGTAGTTAACATTTTGGTATAACATATTGTGACACTTTGGAAGCCAAAAAAGCTGTTTAAGGTTTATGAATCTAAAGCTGCTGTCTCACTACCATGCATGCATCTGTATCATAAATTACATCATAATGTGACAAAGTTGTAAGCAGTCAAAGTAAGCAAAAGCAGGTCACAAAAAACATAAATTGAAGGGTCCTTTTCAATTTTTTTTTGGCATGGAATTAAGTCAGCAAGATTAAGTGTCAATGGCCATGCTGGAAGCTCTACGAGGTTGTACTTTGAGCTAAATGCTATGATCACAATAGCAACGCTAACATGCTGATGATCAAAGGGTATAATGTTCACAATGTAGCCCTAGTTCCACTTAGTTTTTAGTGTATTCAGCATGCTAACATTTTTTAAGTAGCAATAACCACAACGCTTATCAAAGTTACTTTGCAGGCATTTGGTCATACATTAAAGTATTGGACAAAGTACAAATTTGAACTGATTTATTTAAAGCTAAGGAATTACCAAAGTTATTCTAACTCATCCTGGGGGAGACATTAATAATGTAGCTGAATCACATTTAATGATAATAAATCCAATATTTTGGCCATTTTACCCAAGACCACAATGGTCATTCATGGTCTCAAGAGGATTAATCCTCTGGAGACCATGAATGACCATACAAAATCTGATATTTATTGAGCCTGTGAATGTTCTTATTTGTCCAGTTCATTGTTATCCCTAAAGCAATTTCAGTCAAAAGCAACAGGACTTGGTTATTTGTCTATGAAGACGTTTCACCTCTCATCCAAGAGGCTTCATCAGTTCATGTACGCATCTGACCAGGCTGGGACTGGTCCAACTATCTGTTGTGGAGATCCATGTATTTAACCTTTCAAAAGGCCGATGATGTCATTGGAACCCTTTGTGCCCCACGTGTCAACGACCGCCGTTGGAGTGACAGTTGTTGGTGGGAAGTAGGTTTTGACTTTGTTTCTCTACTTTTGCATAGACTGCTGCTTTTACTCCTCTTTCAAACCATCTGTCCTCTCTGTCCAAGATTTGGACATTGTTGTCATCAAAGGAGCGGGCTTTCTCCTCCGCAGAGTCCAGGCCTGAGGAGTTAGCTATCATGTGTTGGGCCGTGCGTTTATGTAGTGGTTGTTTTGTTTCTCCAATGTAGAGATCTTTGCATTCCTCGTTACATTGGACAGCATACACCAAATTGCTTTTGTGGGTGTGGGGTGTTCTGTCCTTGGGATGTACTAGTCTCTGAGTGTGTTACAGGGTTTGAAATACACAGGGATGCAGTGTTTGTTGAAGATCCTCCTGAGTTTCTGATACCCCAGCTACATACGGGATGGCTATGTTGTTTCTCTTGTTTTCTTTTTCTTTTTTTCAACCACTTTGGTTTTCTTTCTGGAAGCAAAGAAGTTTTCACGAAGGTCCAGCTGGGGTAACCACAAGTTGTGAGGGCGCCTCTCAGGTGCTTGCATTCTTCCCCTTGGGCCTGTGAGCTGGTGGGTACGTTATCAGCTCTGTGTTGCAGGGTTCTGATAACTCCAAACTTGTGTTCCAGGGGGTGGTGAGAGTCAAACAGTAGATGTTGATCTGTGTGAGTGGGTTTTCTGTATACCCCAATGTGGAGGCTCCTGTCATTCTCCATATGGACATCACAGTCTAAGAAAGGCAAATTATTGTCCTTGACCTCTTCTCTGGTGAACTTGATGTTTCTGTCCACTGAGTTTATATGTTTGGTAAAAGTTTGCACCTCTTTGAATTTGATTTTAACCCATGTGTTGTCCACATATCTGAACCAATGTCGCGGTGTTATTCCTTCGAAGTAGTGAAAGCCTTGTCCTCTACCTCCTCCATGTATATATTTGCCACAATAGGGGATAGTGGTGAACCCATGGCACAGCCATGTTTTTGTCTGTAAAAAGTGCCATTTAATTGGGAATATATGGTGATATGTCTTGAGATATTGCCTGGAACAAAGTGGTAGACCAACCGACTGCCATCTATCAATGCTACTAGTCTGGCTAAAAACCTGATATGAGACCGTAATGGGTACTCTATTTACAGTGGTTACACTTTTATGCTCTATATGGAATCAAACTTTAGCGAGGCAGATTAACTAGTGAGAAATTGCCTTCAGTTGCCTGCAGCATTAACAAATTGAATAAAAGTGAGAACCACAGTGAAAACTGAGCAATTAACGGGGCTGAATCAAGGGAAAATGTGTCTCTTATGACTTGTGCTGAGACCAATACTTTTTTCGGATATTTTAAACAGCGGCTTAGGAAAAATGTCCCAAGGATGAAAAACTTCCCTCACCAGCCTATTTACTACAAGGAGCAAATTGGAGATGCAAAAACCTCTGAGGGAAGTTTTGGAGAAGAGACCAAACAAAGCGTGATCAGTGAGAATGTAACGTTGAGATGTTGAGCGGTAGTGCTTAGGGAGTCTGCTCTAAAACACTCACCTCAACCCTCTTCAGAGCACCTGCAGACTCCCCTGTGGTTTAGGAAATCTGCTGTTGTTCATTGTGCCTGAAGTGGCTCTTATATCAAATAGGAAGCAGCTTTCTTTTGATGAAGTTAAAGGGTGGGTCTGTCCTACATGCTCTAGTTTGTAGAAGAAACTTATTGCAGGTAACCACAAGGGTCCCATTGTTTAATACATCATGTGTTGATGCACAGTAAGGCTTATTGACACTATATGTACTGTAATTTGCATTGTCCGTATTGTAAAACTACTCTTGAAACTAGTGGTCACATTCATTTTGAAATGTTGCAAAAAAGAAATGTTTGTGCAGACTTTGCAAACTTGATTTAATTCAGGCACGGTTTGCATTGTACAGCTGCTTAAGCACTGCTGCATCCAGAGGGTTCGGGATATTTTGTAAAACTAGAAGTAAAAACTTTAGTTTGTATCATTCTGCTGATAATCAAATGAAACAGTCTGAGCTGTGAGCAGTTCCAACAAAGGCTATTGTTTCCTTATCGGACGTAGTTCTACCTGTGGGGAGAAGTGACAAGTAGACATTTATTTGCCTTTTTTTAAGAAATGGCAGAAAGGTTGGAAATAGCTGCCACAGTGAATTGCTTCCTCTTCCTGTCTGAACACAAGGGTTGGAGCTTGATTTGAAAATTTAAGGACCACTGTTACACAGCAGAAGCATTGCTATGGAGTTCTGAAATATCACAGTGGGCCCACTTTCTTCAATAAAACAACCCTACTGAATTTTTTATGAGCTGGCTCCAGGTGTGAACTGCCAAAATCATCACCACATTTCACCCCATCAACACCAACACTGAAAGAGAGCTATTATTTACTAAAACAGAAAAAAAGAAGCTTCCACACAGCCGTATTCCTCCCATCGTCGTCAGATTTCTTTCTGAAATTGAATGGGACTGAATCCAAGCGAATTCAATTTAGGAAGATTTACAAGCTATTTACTTTTTAGGTTAGTTTTTCCTTTTAATATCTTCACTATTAATCAATGCAGCATTGTGGTAATCTAGAGAGCCTCAAACACAACCTTGTAGCTGACAGAGGCCTCTCAGGGGATTCTGTGATAATGCAGAGTAATAAGTACTAAGAGCTCACTAATCACTTGGCCACATGATAAGACTATTAATCTTGCCGCCCATGCAGCTCAGCTCCAACGGATCGCTGCCTTTTGCCAGAGAAGAAAATACAAAAAAGCTTTAACGCGGCAACCGATCACAGAGGCCATAAAGCATCCTCGCAGGGATCCATAGATGTCAGGAACCCTGTCTATTTATTTCCAGAGGCCTGGACAACATCCTCCTAAATGATGACGGATATGATTCATGACACAATCTCCGCTAATTCGGTTGCATGCCGATAACTGAGACTGTGTTGCTGTCATGACAAATCATATTTTTATTCCCAGATGCTAATCAACATACATCACTTGACCACCTGAGCAGTTGACTCTGAGGGTTTGGGAGAGAGCAGAATGGGATGTACAGCCAGGAGATGGAAACAAGGCTGAATTATATACACACATCATGAGTCCATAGGTGTCAGGTACCTTGTGAACATCGACTGAGAGAAAGTTTTTCTGCATGACAACGGGCTACTACATTCTGCCTCCTATATAGCCATCAATAGCATTTTCATAAAGCATATTGTCCACTGTCCACTTATACCGGAAACCATGTTGATGTGACAATGAAAAAGTTATCAAGGACAAGTAAATGGTCTGCTAATAAACCACACTCTACAGCACCTTATCACATTTTGTTTTTAGAATAAACACCCTTGGAATGACCTTCTCTCAGAAACCAAGATGTATTACAGATATATTATACATTTGAAAGTTACTTGAATGGAGAGGGATAAAGGTTCACTCCCTTTTCTATTATTTTATTGAACTTCACCTGATTTATTTCATTACAAGCAACATCAGTTTCACTAGAGTGCTTTAATAAGCTCCTTACCTGACATGAATAATAAGGCTTAGGTGGGCTTAAGGGTGCTGAAGTTCACAGTTCACATTAATTATGATGAACACCATAATAACTGACTGTTAGGTGTGTCGTACTTACAAAAAATATTCAATATTAAAGAAAATATGGAGGAGTTCTCTCATCCGCCATCCACAAATGATGCTGCATCATTAGCTTTATTATAAAATTCCCTGTACAGAACATTTTCCCCAAAACTAGCATAAAGACATAAACACAATGAAATAAATGTTAATCGTAGATAATCACTGCAGTGACTGTGCTGATAGCTGTATTGGAGTTCCTTAGCCTTTAGGCAGCTGTGATTGTGAACAGTTAACTGTGTCATCGCTAACTCCGTTTAAAGGAATAGTTCATGGGACATCTGCCACTCTTATATGTGTGTGGTGAATATAAAGCTGTTTAATTCATACCAAAAAAAAGTGTAAATTGGTTGTGTGTCTGACTATTTCTATTACAGATTAAATGAAAAAGAAAGTGAGCCAGGCCAGGCAAGTTTCCAGTCTTTATCTTTAGAGAGCTTCACATTTACCGCACGGACACAAAAGTGCTATTGACCTCAGTCCAGAGTGTTTCCCAAAAATACTGAACTATTCCTTGATTAAACATGTCCCAGTAGCATGTTAGCTCACAAACAATGTGAGAAATCCAATGTTTGCAGTGGCTGGGGGCATCTTCACAACACCACAGAATTTTTGCTGACGCTCAAATCACAAATGAGCTGTTTGTTCATGTTAAATGAGCTGAGTCATACACTGCAGTACACTAAGTACTTTTAAGTACTGGCTGTAGCTGAGGACAAAATACTGTGACTTTGTGAGCAATACTAATCTTAATATGTTAACACATACATTTAATTACATTATGTATGTGGCCTTTATTTACACACAGCCAATATTTTAAAGGACAATGGAGACGGTTTGATGTGGTTGCTGGGAGATTTGTCATTCATACAATATGAGTGGTATTATAGCAGAACAAACGCTGTATGAAGTGTCTCGTCACCATGCTCTCAAGACTCACCTGTATATCTTGTATCTGGTGGAGAAGCCTTGTCGGTTCTTCTCCACAAAGTCAATGTACTCTGGGGAGTGGTGGAAAGGCCCTTTATCAGACAGGAGCCAGTCCAGAGGGCCCCCAGGCTTTTCATTGGGGAGGCTGGCCGTTGCTGCTGCTGCTGTTAACGCAGTCCGTAAACAAACCCAGCAGTGAAGGCTGAGACTGACGACGCCCCATAGAGCCATCAGAGATGGAAGGAGCGAGGGAGGGATGAGGTTGGTTGGGGGGAGGAGGCGTTCAACGGCCAAAGCCACTTGTGGTTAACTGGCTCCTCCACTGGGATGACCGGGGGACCTGCATCACCTCAACGGCCCCCGAACACCTACAGTAAAACACAAACATACATAAGTAAACAGAGGTGGTTTCATGCACGGACATGTGACATGGTCAGTCATCATTTTAGTTATTTATCAAGCAAACGTCCACTCGCTGCGGATTCTAAAATGTGAGGATGCTGCTTTTCTCAGTTTCTTTAAAGCTGCAGTCGGTAAGTCCAGCAGATCGAGGACACATTTTGAATGTTTACAACTCTCACACCCCTCCCCTGCTACCAACAAGCTCCTCTGCGCTCTCCAATCGAGGGCTCATCACTGCGCATGTATCAGATTCCTGTGTGTGCCTGTGTCTTCTCTCATCAATAAACAGCATGGAGTACATGCTACATGGAGGTATGCTGGCTAACCTATTCATATATAACAACTGCTAACGTCATTTAGCATATGCCTAGCTTGAGGCACGTGCCTGAGATATTGCGACATGCGTGAGCAGGGATGGGGGATCTGTAGCGTGTGCACGAACTGTGCCTTAGAGTCAGCTCTGTACTGAGTGGACAGGATCATACGGGCTCTGTGGATTTTTGCAGAACAAACAATAGGCTCTACGTGCACGTAGAGGTGCATTTTTTTGTAAAACTGGATGATTTATGTTGTCCTATCGAAGCATAGTGTCGGCTTCAGTGAATATGATCAAACAAATGTTGCCGACTGGGACTTTAACATATATTTTATTGAACACTGTACTTACATGTTGTTGTAGGAACCAAACACATCAATTGAGGGTGTCAACTTATTCTAAAAGAACAACCTTGACTCAACAACTTTAAACATTGAGGCAACAATTCACACTCTCTGAAATATGTCATCTTTGTTTTGGTGCATGCTAAATAATACAATGCTGTCTTAGCTCAAACCAACACAAAGCCCTCAAGAACAGCATCACACTTGTTTTGATCCACACCACTTCATGCGCTCAAATTCAGCAGGATGTCACAAATTGAATCTCACAATCTAACCACATTCACTGGCAATAACAAACTACTACTGGTGAAAGTGAATGCCATATGCAACATTAGAATTATTGCATAATATGATGTAGAACAGAATAACAAATCAATATCTTTCTCTGGTGCCAGTTAATGAATCCAGTTGAAGACCTGATCATGTGACTCCCTGAGGTTGAGGGTTTGGAAGGCAGCAGGATGTGAAGTAAAGACAGCAAATAGAGACAGTGCCTGCACTGACTACAGCATGATTCTGTCTTGACTTGTCTCGACCAGTTTTCTTGTGAACATAGACCGTGAGAAACCTTGTCTGCCTGAAAACACGGGACAACCAATGAAGTGTTGCTGATGAATAATCATCAATAGGGTTTTTATAAAACATGTTGTCCATTGTGTGCACAGATATCAGAAATGCAGTTGTATTGAATTTCTCCCTTGCATCATTTTGATGTTACAATAAAAAAAAGTCAGCAAGTAGATAATAAAACCCCTCTGCAGCTGTAAACCCTGCTTCAGATAACCTTAACATGTGTTTTTAGACTACAATGCCCTTGGAATTTCCTTGTCCTCAACTTTAATCTGTGCCTTTACCAACAAAATGTGTGAGTTAATTTAACCAAGACAAATGAAAGTTCACTCCCTTCAATCCTTGTCTACCATTTAATTCAAATTCACCTAACTTAACAGTACCATGTTTCATTGCAAGCAATATAATTTTCACAAGAGTGCATCCATAAGGATCAGGTAAGGACATACGTATACAAAATGTGGGTGGAGTTGAGGTGGCTGTAATTCACTAACTATGAAGAACTTTGTAGAAATACTGGCTGCAGAACAGAACAACTTCAGTCACAATGCAATAAATCCATGAGTTTGGTGCCCGGGTGCATGCTAGATGCTGCATAATTAATCTATATAAACTTACAATATGTGGTTGGTTACTTTTATCATACCTTTTAATGTTTGTCTTCCACTATCAACTTAATCCGACCCAAACAATAATTAACCTTCCTCAACTTTAAAATTAAACTTTTTCCACCAGAAAGAAAAACAGACTTTAGGTTTTAATTACAAAATGTAAATGTAATTAACTCTGGGGCAACTGTGATTGGTATCGTCAACTTTAGACATTTTTTTTTTAGACCTGAGGATTTATTGATGATCTATAAAGATGAATGAACGACTGGTCAATAATAAAAGTAACAGCCAAACTCTTTAAAACTAAAATTGGTTTTCTCAGGGGCTGGTGGATATAGAAGTCGTCAAATAAAAGAAAATCACCACACTTTAAAGTTAAATGCTTTGTGCTCTGCTATGAATCAATCTTCCTTTGGGGAGAGGAGAAATTTAGATCAAAAGTATTTCACTTTTGGTATGAGTCATCACTTCCTGTGAGTTGGGATCGTCCTTCACAAGACAATACTGTAAACTTTACTTGTTCAGTCACTTTATTATCCCAGATGGGAGATTGAGTTTGCAGTTAGGTGGACGAGATTTAAAAAAAACAACACACACTGTACACAAGTACAAAAGCAATAAAAAAGAAATACAAAAATGTTTCCTGTACATACAATGTACAGATTATGTTGAGTGCACAGGAAGCAAAAGAGGTTTTACCCCTATTGCACTGAATCTGCAGCCTTTCACACACTCAAGGTGAAGGGACAGATTTAAGGCATTTCTGATGCCTTAAATTACTGATCAATACTGCACAAATCTGCCTCACTTTACAATTTACATAGATAGTCTGATATAAAAGTATTGCCTTGCAACTCAAAATTGGTAGAAGTATAATATTCTCATTGTGAATTCATCCCTTTGAGTCAGCGTATAATTGCTGTGCTGCTATCATCAAAATTGTACTCATCATACTTCAATGTCCACTTTACTGCAACACTGCAACACTGCTACTATTAGGAGTTGTACTTTCATGCAAATCAAGGAATGCATACTTTCTCCCTCTATCTCACCCACTCACACACACACACACACACACACACACACACACACACACACACTGGGAGAAAGACTTTTCCTGCTAAAAAACAAGTCTTGGTTGCTGTGTTTAATCAGACTACCTGCTGTTCAGATTGCTGTCCAGGATTCACATTAGGTTCCATCACCATCCAGAGACCCGTCAATCATCTACCCCCACAGTGATACCCCTTTACTGTGTGCGTGTGTGTGTGTGTGTGTGTGTGTGTGTGTGTGTGTGTGTGTGTGTGTGTGTGTGTGTGTGTGTGTGTGTGTGTGTTGCACTGAGGGTTTGAGTGAGTCCCGTTACAGTATTCTGATGACAATCTGTCAAGTTAACTCAGCCATATGAGCGTGTGTGGGTGTGTGCACATGTGCGTGGGTTTCCAAAATCATTACTCTCAGACAACAGCAGACAGCATGGAGAGAGCGCACAACAGCTGGAGGTAGAAAGTGCAGAAACAGATTTAACATTTAATAAATAACACTACCATATCTTGCTCCTGCATGCTCAAACATTTAAAAAGTAACTCTTAACTGTTTTTTTTCTTCCCGTGGATGATTTTAATTTAGTAGTTTTAATCAGACTTGATGTTCGGGCAATTTGGAAATTAATTTCAGTCGGACATCGCTACATAGCTCCCCACACTTGGCCTGCCTGACCCCAGTGTGTGTGGAAGAGTGTGTCTGCATTTGTATGTGTGTGTGTGTGTGTGTGTGTGTGTGTGTGTGTGTGTGTATGTGTGTGTGTGTGCATACACTATAGTAATGTTTAAGTGTGCTATTATGATAATGAGGTTTCAATGCCAATATGTGTAATTTTTACTGTTTTGACAAACAGGGTTTCTGCCAGTGTATTGCAAGCCCTGCCTGGCTTAAGCGTTAGGAATTTTTAAAAAAGATGTTTTTCAACTAAAATGTGTTATACAGCGATTATGCGGTCGAGAGAAAGATGGAGAGAAAGAGAGATGGAGTGTGTGTGTGATGGTGAAAATGAAGTAAGCGATAACAGAGCTGTGAACGTGTGTGCAGTTAAGTTAAGTTATTTGTTAGTGAATAATTGCAGGATATTCTCATTCACTGTTGGTACATATAACAAAGAAAAGTAAAGCACTGTGATTTGTATATAATCCACATACGTATGACTGTAGAAATGACATCCGGAGCACAGAAGAAAATCAGGTGGCATGCTATCAAAGCCCTGGAGTCCACGTAGGGAGGATCAGGGTGGTGGATGGGTGCCAATACACAGCACTTTTCGCCTGGGGGACCGATTATGTCCCGGAAGTACTAAGCCAAACCACAACCTTTGCTCTATCCTAACCAAGTAGCACCTTCACCTTTTGTTGCCTAAACTTAAAGGTTGAATATGTAGAATCTTAATTAAAAGCCATAAATATATATTTGTTTTTAAATAATGCACCCACGGGGTGTTTAAGGGGTAGAGAATAAAAATATTGCTTTTCCATTAAAATATAAATATATTTAGTCTGAATTAATATTTTAAAACATTTTTTTATAGGTTTGACAATGACTTTTTGTCACGTTCTGTTTCCATTGTAGCAGCCAATAGCGTTGGGCGTTGCAAGTTGCCAGGGTTGTCTGTTGTAGCTACAGAAACAAAGAATAATTTTGAGTTGAGAGCTAGCTAATGGATCACACCACTCAAAGAAAGACTTCCAGTTGAAGACTGGTTAACGTGAAAATACTGTTTTCAATTTAATTGATTAGTCAAAATTAGTGGTTACCCTGTATGATTCATCACTGACATGGTGCAGCCTGATCACTTGACACACTCTGCAACCAACCTGGCAACTCAACTGCTGGAATTATTTTTTGTTGTTGCAACTACGATCTTGAGACACTGAATGATGGTGTTCTGCTCATTCTCCATATTCAACCTTTAACTGTCACAGTCTACTTGCTGTCCCCATTTTACAGCGCTAAATAGAACGTCATATTACGTAGATATCATACAAATCTATGTCTGTCATATTTTGTAAGATATACGAACCTATTGCATAGTGTTAAATAAAATGTAATATGTTGTAAGATATCATATGGATTTTTGTGCAGAAGTTATAATACAAATCTGTTGTTGAGAATGTGTTGAGAAACCAGCTATTTTCAGCTAGGTGAGAAAACTAGCATGTTCACCAGAACTATTTTTTGTAGCCTAGTTAAGTTTTAGGTCAGCATGCAGCTAATGTAGCCTCAAACCCTCTCCCCTTAAGCAGAGATGAAAAGTGTGCTGCAGACATCTCAAAGTTATAATTTGCCTCGGGTTACTTAAATGGATTCTTTTAGACTGCAGCTCCCTGCAGCCACAAACGGCTTTATACATTTTCTTTACATATAGTACTCCCCAAGATCTGTCAACAGACCAGTGGAGTTCCCTTTAGCGTGTCCCTTTTGAATGTCATTTTCAGATCTGTCACAGCATTTGCACAAATCATTTTCAAAGATCTGTGGTGCTTGGGGAGAGGAGACAGAGACTTAATCACACTTAATATGATTAAAATAAAAAAATAAAAATCTCAGAATATTTTATATCCCAACTGTCATCACCAGACTGTAATAGTCCATTATGCTCATGCTGCCATATGATAGTCGTACTATGATCGCAATGTATGTCCCTGCCTTAACTCTACTTTAGGTCAAAAGTCCCCAGATTCAAGTGTGCAGACATAAACCTGCACAGAACAGCTACTAACAGCATGTAATAGGAAGGGATAAAGTTACCCAACAATGAAACATAGCAAATTCTCCCCAAGTCTCTCTTAACCTCTATTGTTGCTGATACAGTTAAGCAGTGAATGCATCCTTTAGCAATTTCTCCTCTCATTTCAGTAGTGTTGAACAGTGTATTTGCACACAGACAGAGCTGTCTTCCTGGCTTTTGTTATCTTCTGCCATGCTCCATGTTGGAGCACAGACTGTGTTCAACAGCAGTGAAGGAAGAGTATGTTGCACATTCTGCGTAATTTGACAAAATATGACACTGTATTATTTGGTTTATTGTTATAGAGCATCAGGTTATCAAATTCCTGTGTCTACAATGCAATAAAATTGGCCTCAAAACAGCACCATTTGTGAGCTGGATCCAAAACTACCTATCGCCTCGACTTTGCCTTGCTTTACATGCTGCATTTTGTGACCTATGTGAGAGGGGAGTGTGTGGTGTGTTAATAGCAAAATAGATCACAGAGGTCATATTAAAACACCCTTTAATCCTATCATCCTACAGGCAGCTGTCCAAAAAGCTGATGCAGGAAAACACTCTTGGTTTACCCGTGGCTCACTTGCTCTCTTTTCCTCACTCTTCTAATCTTTTTCCTTTGTCTCTCATTCCCCAAACAACCCACTCTCTTCCTCCTCTGCATTCTCAAATACCTCTAAAACCCACTTTTGACTCATATCCTGTTTTTTCCACACACTCGCTATGACAGTTCTGTCTGTAAACATTCATTGTTTTCAGACAGGTCTGCGCCAGACTTGTAATCACATTATCGCCCAAACAAAGCCATCCACTAAGCCTTTGTTATCAGCTGCCTGGAAGATATCAGATACATGCCATTTTCACTTACAAGGGCATTATGTCACATTTCCAGCCTTATGCAAACACTGCTTGTCATCAAACAACGTTAGAAATGCTCCTCCTCGAGGCAGGAAATGTTCACATAATAATGTAGAAACAACAAATCAAATGTGTGATACAACAAGGAATTTTCAATTCAAGCGGTAGGCAAGCACCCAGGCTGCAGTGAATCCACTCAAATATGATTTCTCACAACGTGGGCCACCAATAACCTGGGGCTGTTTGGGACCTCTATAAAATGAAAGCTCTGTTTGTTCCTGTGAGGTCTTCTCAATGGTATTGTGAGCAGAGTGCAAATGATGTGGGAACAGATTTTCCCACACATGAATGTATTGGGGACTTTCAGTGCCTGAACACGCAAACGCCATGAATAATATCATTGAAAAACAAGATGTGGCATTATCCATGTAGATCTTAGCTATTAAAATGACAATGTTCTTTCCTAATGTTTTCTTAATCTCATTCAGATTATAAAAACATTGCCAGGCATACTCTCAGAGCACCAAAGTAATCATAGTTTTAAGTTCAATTTAAAAAATGATATGAGCTGCAAGAAGTATTTTTCCCTTCTTTCGAAAACATCCGTTATGGGACCCTCAAGGTTTAGAAATGGCTCGCCTGCCCCCATGCACAATTGCCTCAGCCTTGTCATGTGACGCACTATTTTTCTTTCATATGTTTAAAAAATGTCCAGCACACTTGCACACTAAATGTATAACCTTTCTTTGAGCAGAGACAAAGCACAGGGATCGCTATTTATCTTTTAAATGACACGTATGACAAGGTCCTGTTTATTCCTGCAGGGAAGAAATATCCATTTGGAAGTCTTTTATGTTCTGCCACTTCGATAGAGGAAGGAGGGTGTTAAACAAATGGCCATGCGAGTGAGGCACAGCCAACGGTGGATCAAACTCTACAACATTTTTACGCCCATTGCCCGTCAAAGTGGCAGGCTATATTCAGTAAGCGCCGCTGAATATCAAATACTTCAGCTGTAAATGTGCTTAACAAGTCGGCTGCGATGACACCTGTCCTCTGCAAAGGTTTAGTGTCTTGTCGTTACTTGACCAAAAGGCCCAGCAGATCAATGACAGAGCAAAAAGTGCTGTGTATCACTACTGTTTTTTTTTGTTTGTTTCTAATGACTTTTACTTTTTAATTAAAGCGTAAATTCGGAAAAATAATAAGCATAAATAAAGTTAAGACAATGGCCAAAAGAAAAAAGATATTGCCCCCTAAAATTGGAAATGTACGTTGTTATCGCCTACATATCCGTTTAATCACCGAGCCCAAGTCTGCAGACAATATGTCAGGGTCACAAGTGCAGCCAGCGAATATCCAGATAAAAGATAATAGATATCAAGGCCAAAGACTTACTCTTCTGGCTGCCGGTCATCGTTTACAGTCGAATTAGCAACTTGAGACGTGAGGATGGAGTTCAAGCTAAGAGACGACTAATCTTTAATCCCAGATATCTGTATATGAATGGAGAAATTTAAAATAATAAGCTTATGAAAAGCTAATTTGTCATCACATGATGACCGATGGGTTGCCAGATTGCCTTTGCCTAGTGTCGCATTGTCAGTCCATACTCCATCTTTTCATTCTGGGACAAACGCTCTGCTAATTTACATTTCTTTAAACCAACCACAGTTGTCTTGGGCAGTTCTAAGCCCTGGATGCATCAATGGCACCCTTGCAAAAAAGATAGCGGGAATAGTGGATGCCAGCAGTGTTCATCCGGAGAGCCAGGTTAGATTTGTCGATGCATTCCACTGTGTTTCTCCACATCAACTGTTTACCTGCACGCAATTGGTCAATTCTACTTAGATTACAAATGCATTATAAATGGACACCAGAATGCTTTTGACACCAAAATCAAGTGCTGTTGCCTACAGATTTTGCATTCATATGCAGATATCTTACATAAAGATTATTCTCTCATGATCCAGTAGGACTCGATAAACTCGATGTAAACCAAACAGATTTGGACAAGGTAAGTTTGATTCAGAGCAGTCCTTGGATCACAACTTCATATTTACAAGCAGGAGTCAATGCTGGAAGACCAACAGTCGAGCAAAAAGGAAAACATGCCTGTCATTTACAGATACTTCAAAATGTACCTGAGGCAGGATGTTAAAAATCAACAAAATGATGGGAATGTGAGTGAAAAGCATTTTTCATTACAAGCACTACTGTTGGTTACAATAAGGGACCGCGTACACAGTATGGGCCTGGCATGTCCTGCAGCTATATGGAACCTCAGTGTGAAATAACAACTGTCAAGAATATTGATCAGAAAGCATTCAAATGATAAAAAAACAACATTTGTTTATGTTGGGTCCTCAACTGCTGAGTTAAAATTAGCCGCCTCAGGAAAAGGATGTTATTCAGTGAAAGAGACCATTCCATAGGAGCTACATTTGATGATATTTTTGCCATTATTCAATAAATTGTCATTGATTCACAGACTCCTTGAGCTAAATTAACTAAATTACCAGTCTTGCCACTTTGAGTTAATATCTCAATTGATTTTGCTAAAGAGAACATGTGAAACAAGCCAATTTATTGGCCTTTTCATGCCAGTGTGTGGCATTTGTGATGAATGGATTTATCCGTCTTCACAAGATTTTGGAGCACGTCTTTCACGCTGTACTGCAGCACTTCCTGTAACTTTGTGTAACTGCCAGAATTACATGTTCCCTTCCAGTGTTATAGACCTGGCTGGCTACTGACTGCAGTGTTGGATCTTGACTCTCACTCTGTCATTTGGAGGATACCGTAAGCTTGATTAGATGTGGGAACTCCCAAGCCTAATCTTTCTTGAGAATTTCAGCAGCCGTTTTCATTGGAGACCGGGACAAAACAGAGCATTCACGCCCTAAACATCTGTTCGCCTATTGTGGGCTGCCAGACCTGTAACGGTCACCTACCTGAGCCTTTGTGTGTGTGTGTGTGTGTGTGTGTGTGTGTGTGTGTGTGTGTGTGTGTGTGTGTGTGTGTGTGTGTGTGTGTGTGTGTGTGTGTGTGTGTGTGTGTGCGTGCAGAGGTACTGTATGTGTGTTTTCTTGCTGTGTGTCCATATCCATGATTGGAACACCCACCACAACAGATCCTCTTTGTTGGCATTGCAAGTATGCAAATTGAAACAAGTCTCTTTTGGAGATATCTCACACTTTGAACATGTTTGAACAAGGAAACTCTTTACAGGGGGGAGGGGAGTGGGGTGATTAAAACATTTCATTAGAATTTCTTCAACAGGATCCACGTAGTAACTTGTCTGCGAGCCAACCCCAAAACCATCCTCAAAGTAGGGAAACAGGAACTGATAAACTTTACATCTTCCCCTCCGTGCTGACTAATGAGGTTTTTGGCCCTAATTAACCCAGTTATCTTCCCTCCTACAACTGTCAACAATACTGCTCATACCAGTGCCAGCGGTAAAACACCGCCTTTGTGAAATTATAATATATGACTGCCAGTTGCACTCATCCGGCTGTCTTACAAACAAATACAAAGGATGAGCTCCCATGGTGTCCTAGCAAGAAGACATCAAAGAAATAAAATGTCACTTTGTAAGTGCTTACATGCACAATCACGAACACACACGTGTACAGATCTACAAACATGCATAAATAAGCATCAGACATGAAGAATCAAAGCAGAAGTGCACAAACAACAGAACTAGGTTGCTGTGAGGGAGGTCAAATTAAAGTGCATGTACAGTGTTGGTGTGTTTCTTTTTCTCAAAACTGTTGTATGGGTGTTGTTCTGCTGTTCTGTTGGATACATCATTTAGCCTCCTTGAGATGTGGATCTAAGTGAAGGTTCTCAAAAACACAAAACTTTTCTTCACCCACCCAAGAGATTTTCCTTAATGCTCTTAATTTAGATTTTGTGGACGCTATAAATCATAATTTCACGCGCATTAACGTGTTTTTTTTTTATAATTCTTGCTTTTTAAGACTGTAAAGTCTGACTTAAGCTATGCCAATCTGTATTTCCGCTGCAACACTCCATCTCTTAATCCTCTTTGTATGTAAATGAGTTCTGAAACCGCACAACAAAGAAAGATATTTACATTTGTCATTTACATTTGCTGCAGCTATATTGACGAGAATGCTATATGGATGGTATATTTAAGCATATTTTATGTCTTTCCCTTTTCATTGTTTGAGGTACTTTAGACCACACTGCTGTACTGTATTTATTTCATAAATCAACAACATTTTCACCTTTAAATATAAGGTATGTTTTTCTTTTTTCTGACCTTTCTCCAAGAAGAACAAGAGCATCAGTGCCCCATAACAACATGTGTTTTTGTTCACATGAATGAAACCCTAAAGCAGCCATCAATATTGTTTTGTAACTGATTTGAAGCTGGTAGAGGTGGCTAATCAGAAAACACAGAAATTACCTTTAAGTTATTACAGTGAATAAAACAATTATTTCCCTCTGTTTGCCAAGTATGTTATCCTACATACTAACTTATATAATGTCTTATTGTTTAGGCTCAAACTCCATGCTAGAACTCTTACGAACAAATTGTTAGAAAAAAAAAAAACTCACATAAAAGGATCCAAGAAAACTAATTGGGGACTTTGGGGACTCTGGAGGGGTAGTGTTGCATAGAAAAGTACTGCCAACATCAATCACGGTTAGAGAGCATATGAAAATCCATTGTATCTAACCTTGTTTTACAGCTGGTGTCTCTGAGACTCCAAACAGAAGTAGGTCGCTGACATCTGAAACGTGTCATCAGTCATCCAGATCATGTTAATAAGCAGTCATCATTAAATTAGTAAAGCTGATAAAACTATGTTAAGTAATAGCAGGGCTGCCTGGTTTGCGTTGGACTGTTTGTAATTCTGTCTATTTTCTCCTTATGAAATGAAAGCGGCTGATCAACAGGGCAGCCAATTAACAGGAAATGTAAGTACCACAGATGCGTTGTGGGACTTTCAACCCAGTTGCCAGAATAAAATGTTGTTACTTTACTGCAAACCACAGAAAAGTTGCATCTAAATGTTTTTTAACAGCTGCAACCCGTTCTCGTTTCCTGTTTGACACAAACCATGTTTTGATGTTCCGCGGTCGCAGTACTAGATTAATGTTGTAAATGAATATATATATTAATAATTGTTAGGTTTTGGAATCAAAATAACATTGTTATGTTTAGAAAAATATCATTTGTTACTACCTTTGTTATGTAATCAAGAGCAAGAACTAACTATGGTCTCCTGGGCGAAGATCTGTTGCGTGTTTGACCAAACATACCACCACGGCCTCCACCTTAAGGGGAGTTTGAGGCTTGTTATACCACATCACCTGACTTCAAGAGCACTTGGTCTGTTTCTGTAATATTAACTTAATACTTTTACATTTGAGTCAAATGAAAGCCTTATGCATCACATATAGACGTGAAAGGGTGCCAAAGACAGTAATTGTGAACATTTCTGTGGTTTGCAGAAGTGCACATTGCTAACATTTTTTAGCAACCAGGCTGGAAACGTCTATATAAGAAGCATAACCATGTGTCACATCAGAAACTATGTTTTTGTAAAATCCCATTTTAATTGCCATACCAAAGACTTATCAAGGCGAAGATACTCTACATCTTACAGGACAGCATGTAAACAGACCATGCCAATGCATAATTCCTCTTGCAACAACAATTTGGCCAGAGGAAGCAATGAACTGACAAACACAGCAAACCCTGCTTTATTTTTTTTAAACACTGACAGATCGTTAAGGAAGATGGATAGTACAGCGATGAGCCCAGTCACCTGACACATCAAATATTTACATCATTATGTAAATATGCAAATGAAAACAGATTCCAAAAAGTTGCTTCTCGTCAGTTCAGGCTCCCCAAAAACCATTTTTAACACAGTGGTTGTCAGATTGTATGTGTGCGTATGTTCCTTTTGATGGTTATGGAAGCAATAACACATTTATTATTCAGGCCGATTCAATCAATTACTCAGCTGGGGGTCTGTGTGCGTGTGTACATGTGCAGCTTTTAACAAGTTCAAATTAAGTTTGCAATCTTTAATCTGCAAGTGCGTAGCAAATCACCCTCAGCTATTGTACGTAAAAACTCAAATTGAAAGGAAACAGGGGAAAAGTCACTTTAATTATTGCTACCCAGCCAGTAGACGTATCACTTGCACATTTTTTATATGGCAGCAAATCACCGAGTGGCCAAGAACATACAGAGAGTGAGGCTTCTATAAATCACAGTAAAACACAAATAGACCTCTTCTGCTGATGGCCTTGGACAAACACTGACAGAGGTTGCTCTTAAATTAAAGGGATGGTTTCCTCTCACCCTTCTCCTTTTCTTTATTGTGCTTGTATTCTACTGAACTGGCCTCATTTTGCTTATGTTCTACTGAACTGGCCTTTTGAAAACACACAGAGCAAAGTGTAAATATATATATAAATAAAAGAGGGAAGAAAGAAAAAGGAATGGGGATGAAAAGAAAAGTATTGACTGTGCAAGTGTTGGTATTAATTCAGGATGAAGTTTTGCCAGCAATCTACTCACTGTCCACAGCCCATTATTTTATGATAATGATCAAAATTACAAGTTTGACTCCAATCTAAACTAATGGAGAAGAGCAGTAAGAGGGAGATAATGGATACAAGAAGATGAGAATAATGCAAAGGAGGAGAAAATATCTCCCAAAACTGGGAAAAATGTCTCATTTAGGGATTTAAGACTGTATATTCTCTGTGGCTATACCATTGCTGTACTAGCATGTTGGCTTTTTTAATCAGCAAGGCTCTTCAACAAAAACCTTTATTTTGTGAAAAAAAAAAACAGTAACTGTAGTGGGTTTCTTAGCCATTACTATGTCGCCAAGGATTTTCCAGAGATTCTCTATGGGGTTTAGATCTTGACTCTCGGCTGGCCATTTCATTGTTTTAATATTCTTAACTTCACGGAACTGCTTAACCTGTTTTGCGGTGTGAAGGGGGCATTGTTTTGCATGAAAATTGCAGCTGATTGGAAAACAACTGCAGTGAAGGTATTGCGTGTTGTCGAAGGAAGTTCAGATAAACATTTACATTCACTCTGCCATGTATTGTAGCTGTAAAAGAGGCCCAACTCCTGCTGCAGAAAAAAAAGTGCTGAAGTCATTTAAAGCAAGGGCCTCTGAATTTTGTATTCGTTTATGAATCCTATAGCCCAAAGAAAGCATTGTTCAAATCTTCTCTTCTAACACAATGGTTACTGTCAAAAGATTGCCAAGTGCCTTGGTTATTTAAAAAAACATGCTAGTACAGCAGTGGTATAGCCACAGCGGATATCCCATCATATTCTGAACAATAAAAAGTAACAGCATTTCAGAATAAATCAAGTATTTATAATTTGTTCTCTAATTTTGATCTCCGATATATATGAATAAATAAATGTATTCTATTCTTTCTTCATTTTCTGTCACTATAGAAGATTGGCGATGTACAATGCAATGTTTCCGGACTGTAAGTTCTGTGTCATCTTGTTTAAGTTCAGCCATTCTTTGAAAGGGAAGAAGGAGTTTGAGTGTTTTCACAACACTGACCACATGATTGATTTCTCATGTCGAAAATACACAAGTTTCTCTTGAAGGCAGCTTTAAGTAGGATTTCTTGTGACAATAATAAGCTTATTTTTAGAGGAGTTATTTGACGCAAATTCACAATGTGAGTCATTATCTAAGCATTATCTATCTTTGGTTACGAATGGTTGGTTAGTTGAACGCCTGATTTTAGTGCAAAGAAGTCCACACTGTGTTAAAAAAAGGGAATGGACGTGTCTGTACGTATTCTTTTAAAGAGTATCTTCAGACTCAACATTGAATTAGACAGCAGAGAGAGATTTTGGTTTAGAGCCAGTCGCACTTAATCTGAGTTCTATTTTAATTCCCTTGTCAGTCTCAAATCCCTAAATGAGATCTTTTTTCCACTTTTGGGGGGGATGTCCTCGTCTTGTGCATTATTATCTCTCCCTGCTGCTGCTCCATCAGTTTAGATTGAAGTCAAACTCATCATTATGATAAAATAATGGGCTGTGGACAGCGAGCAGATGCTAGCAAAACTTCACTCCGAAATAATACCAACACTCACATAATCAATCATTTTCTTCTTCTCCTCCCCATTTCTTTTTCATTCCTCCCTCCTTTCTTTCTACCTCTTATCTCCATATTACAGACTGCACTTTTACCTGCCTCTTCCAACTCCTACTTCCCAGCAAAAAAAATCTGTTCTGATCAAATAAACTGCAGTGGTTTTTTCACACATTCATTAAGTCAAACACTTATTAGCTTTCTAACATCCCACCCGTCCTCTACCCAAAGCGAAGCAAGCGAGAACCATTTTGCATCAAACCAAAACTGAATTTTCTCCAGTCTTTTCATTCCCTCGTAGCGTGTTTACAGTAGCTGTGGGAGGGAGGTGGATGATTTCCTTTCGTTTCCTTCCTCTTCTCCATTCTCTCCCCAGCCATCACACCTACGAACGATGCCTCATCCAGTCCTATCAGGCACCCCACACTGAACTGTAAGAACAAGCAATCCTCTCAGGCATGTATTTCCTTTTTTGGCATTAGCCTAGAAGCCTACAGTTTATGGTTGTCTGCTCAGTCACATTTGCCTTTTTTTGTTTTCAAGCTCAATTGATCTCCTCCTTGTAAGCCCATCACAGGCCGCTGGTCCCATCATCATCACACGCACAAGCCTTAAAGTCGACACATGGACATCTAAACTGGCTGGACATCCTAACAGTGAGACAATGTAGAAATATGTTGAGCTGGTCACTTCACGCTTCTTGTGGGACTGGCGAGCGGTATTAGAAGAGAAATATATCTTTTCAAAGGAGGAGACCGTGTGCCTTTCAGGCCTGGTCACGGTCGGGTTCACCAGTCTCCCATGATAGATGAGGACACCGCTGAACAGTGGCCCTGTTGTGGCCCTATAAAAACTCTGAGACTTTGGCACTTGTGTCTAACACTGGTAAGTGGCAATGAGAATTACAGCAGTGATTCGGTTTGTCTCCACTGTAAAGCTCAGCCACGAAACTACCTTCCTGCCACCGGAATGGCCTATTCACTCATAGATACTGGTTTAAGGATGCATTTAAAATATGACAAATAACACCTATGCAAGCCTGCCCTTGGGCCAGTATAATTGCATTTTAAATGGTATTTGTTTTCTCTGAGGGCATTTGGCTCATTATCAGAGCCTCCGCTGCCATTCCCATGAGGCTGTCCTGACTCATGTGCCTTCTTTGAGGGTGATGCTTGAGGGTGAAATGTAGAATTATAAAATCAGAGGGACTTTCTATTTTTTTTCAAGGCTGAGAGCGAGCTGGGTTTTCTGTCTTGCTATTGTTTGGCAAACCCTGTTCCATGCACACAGTGGTGTTAGAGATCTGATCCTCTACAGGCGGGAATGCCAATACACCCGGAGGAATATAGATTAGAGATGTTTGTTGGAAAGGCATGATAAAAGGATGGCAGTGTTAGTAAAGGGGGAGGTGGGGAGTGAGAAAGGGAGGAGATGAGTCTGTTCATGTTAATACTGACAAGGCATGAAAAGCAATATTGTGTAAGCGTTCGGCAGCACAACGAGTGTGTGTGAGTTTGTTTTTGCATGTGTAATCTGAAAGCATCCCACACATGCCACAGCACAGCAGATTATAGAGCGCTGTCCAGGTCAAACACACCGCTGGTATGTTTTTTTATTTTCCCCAGGAGAAAATACCCACAGGTAGGTTGTTTAGATGTAGAAATCTACTTTATATTCACACATCCACATTTGACAAATAAATGCGTAATTTCAAGAACTCACCGCGGTTTGGAACAGCTGATAAAGTTCAACTCAGTATTTCCCATTATCTTGCTGAATCTCGGTGGCTCCCAGTTGCAGATACTGTAAACTCATTTCACAGTTTGTCAGGGTTCAATAGCAACTCCGCGGAGAAAAAGAAACGGCTCTCCAAAAAACACGAGTACAAAGTCAGGGATCCGAAAAGAGGTAAAAGTGGTCGGCGAAGGAAGGCTGCTCCGGACCAATCCGTCGCACGGTTCTACACCAGTGAGAAACTTTGACTTTCGCCGGTGGGGGGTGAAAAGTCGGCTTATCCCAGTGTAATTCAGTTCCTTGAAACGGAGGCTTTGACCTTTCTGGGGATAATGACTTTACAAAATGAAATCTTCCAGCAGGAGATGTAGTCAAGAGAAAAGACGAGCAGTGGAGAGAGGAGGAGGAGGAGAGTATCGAGGAGCGCAGACGGGCTGTCGATTAAGAAAAACTGAAAAAAGAAAAGACGCGTTTGCGCATTTGTTTCAGCCAGAAACCGACGGGGTCCAAAGTCGGGCAGATGCGACGTAATGCGGCTACCGGGACGCGGACAGCCGCCGCACGAAGATGGTTAAATATCCCGTTATGAATTCCACCCCAGTGCCGTTTTTTCCCCTACTTGACCCGCCTACTCCGCAGCGCTGTTTGGAGGAGCGGAGGATCCTGTAGAAACTGTAGGTAGGCGCCCAGCAGCAGATAACAGGCATGGGCGCCTGAGCTCTCCCCAGTCCCCCTCTCTCACTTAGTCACATGTTTAAGACACAAGTAACCCTCTGTAATAGCTGCCAAAGGAGTGTAGACCAAGGTAGGCGACGTGGCGAGAATGATAACAAGGGTTTTGTTAACAGTCTCCCTCTCCTCACTTTAAATGAAAAGCACTGAGCGGAATGCCACTCTTGTCATTAACTTTATGCCCTGATATAGTTCCTTTAATGTCGCACTTATTTATGAAGGGGGTAACGGGAGTAATTGAATATCCCTATAACCGCTCCAGTCCAAAAGGCGCCTCCAGTTAGGACGTCAACATTTAAGTCCTTATCTGTCTGAGCTGTCACATTAGTCAGAGGAGAGTGAAGGTGTTGAGCATAATCTCCTTTGGTTTTGTCTTGTGAAGCATGCCTATGCATGGACCATGAGTCATTAAGTGGCAATGCCAAGGCAGCTCTGCTAAAACCACCATGCAGGAGAGACTGAAGCCAGAGTGAATGAATATGAGCTGGCATTTTCATAATGACTATGACAGCTCACATTATACTAACAGGGATCAGCGCTGTTAAACTGTACGCCGAGGTACCTGATTTCATTTCAGAGTGCCCTGCTCAAAATCCGAGAATTTAGGATTTCAATGGTTCAGGTTGTCAGATTCTTTTGTGTGAATTACACATAATAAATCCCTGAGTGATGTGGACACTTCTGGTGAGTAGGTTTTAAGCCCATGATCTAAATAGTTGATATGAATATTGGATATCATAATGTGAAATAAAAAACCCTACATATGTTGCAACCAAGCCTCCACCACATCGACTTCCTGGTTGATCTATCTAGGAAGTGCCAAAAATGTCAGTTCTCCGAGTGTCCACTAGGAGCAGTTTGAACAATAGAGCAGTTTCTCATTCACCCCCATGTTAAACAGGCCGTCTTTATAGTAAAATTAAACCTGTTTAAGGCCTGGTACACAAAAACATTCTAGTGTGTATGCTTAGGTCATATCTCCATAACAACACTATATTTTTTTGTACCAGGCTAGTTTTTATTTTTTTGGAGGTTAAAGTTGAATAATTATGGGTGCGGCCTCTTGATTGACAGCTAGCTGCTGGCTCTCACTTCACCTCAGAAGTAAACGTCAGCAAAATGGACATATCTCCCTCTCCCCAACATCACATCAATGCCCTTTTCTGGTCAGAGGAAATCAAAGTCTGACAAGATGGCGACTCCCGTAGGTGAGGGCGATTGGATCAAGTTGAGAGAACGGACCCCTACGGGTATGCTACGTCCATTTTTTATACAGTCTATGGTTGCAATAAGTCTTTTCATGTGACAGAAGCATGTTATGAATAGAGAGGAAAACCGAGACATTTCTCTAATATAAAGTGCTAGGCTGCTGTTTCACATACAATATACAATGTTGGTGGTGTCCATAGGTCATTTGCTAACTCAGACTTCTGATGGGGCTACTGAAAAGAATATTAATCTACCCAGAAAAGGAAGAAATTAATCTGCGAAAGCAATCAGGTCTTGAAATTCTACAGGCACAGCGGCCTCAGTATGCTGCTAATTAACCCAGTTCCCTGTGTATTTCAGTGTCCGTTTAGTATGCTCTGCTGTGCTGTACTGTAGCTGTCCATGGTGCTGAAGTTGATTTATGCTGCGTCCCAGCAGAGATTTGTGCCAAATTCTGTGACTCTGTTCTATATATTTCCGTCAATTCTGATCAGGACGGTGCCACAAAAAGTGACAACTTATGAGAAATGTGTCATTAACATAACCATTTCGAAGCACGTTCATCCACGTTTCCATCCTAATTCATTTATCATTCATATCAAACCTTTCCAGCTCCATGGTTGGTGTTGTAGATGATGCGCCAGTGGATGGGGTACTGTCCATGGTGCTGAATAGCCCTGGGATCATTACAGTTAAACTTTTAAATAAGAAAATATCACTTAAACACTTGATTGGATGAGTGACTTAGAGTATGTGTATTAAAGCCTTACCAAAAGTGGCCTATTCACAGTACCGAAAACAAAAGATATTTACTAACCACTATGTGAGTGTGTTTTGTTTGACACTTCATCAGCAACTTTTCACCAGAAATAATTTTTTTCCCTCTCCAAAATGGCTCTTAGTTGGAAACGTTGTCCCTTTCTACCGGGCCATGGCCTGCTAAGTACTGTAATTCCATTAATGTCGCTATCAACCATTAATGACTTCCATTAGCATATTAATGAGTGATGTTCATGAAATGGATCTCCATCATGTCTGGTGGAACTGGAGCAACCCAGTGGATTTGCCGCTCCAGTGTCTGTGATGAGCAAGACTGTGTAACTAATTTACACCTTAAGCACAGTCTCATTAGGACCTGGGAGTGTCTGTAGAGCATCACATTCATTTTAGCTCTGTGACTGTCTGGACGGGTGCAGAGACGACTCCTCCAATAGGGAAAGAGGCCTGTCACGTGTAACCTGCCCTTTTTAACTGTCATTTTTCGTTTTCTAATGCCTGTTCAGAGAGGAGTTCACGTCCATGTCAAACATGAGTCATTCCTGAATCAGTGATATAACCTTTTTTGGTGTGTGTGTGTGTGTGTTGGGGGGTGGGGGGGAGGTATGTAGTTTGGCTTTCATGCTTGTTTGAGTTTTACATTTATTTACAAGCAAACTTTGTATTTTACCCCCATCCTGTGCTTATAGTAGTTCTTACTATAGCAGAATGCCTGACAGTCAGGCTCCTTCGAACTCTTGAGGCAATTCCTCCACAGTCACACAAAAGCTGAACGCCTCTATAATATGACCTTAGCCGTCTCCAATATCCCTCAGGCAGTCATGGAGGACAGTTGATTCACATAACTCCATTCCACTAGTCCTGTGAAATGAATTTAGGTCTGTTGGACTAAAGGCCCATGCATTTTGCCTCCATTTCACCATCTATCATTTCCCCAGAATACCATCAGACCAGCAGTTATCTATTCTATATTTAAAACAGCGAGGATTATTTGGTGCAGGGGATGGATATACCTCATACAGATTACCTTGAGCTATCTTGTGTTACCTTCTATCTATTGCTGCACTCCAGATTCAGTATTAGAATATAAGCCAGTGCCAGCAGTATCATACCTTGTTTATTATGGTGTATGCTTATCACTGCACACCCAGGACAAAAGGTTCATGAACAGAAGAAACTTTAAAACTGCTCAAAGGGAATATTCAACTTTTTGCATCATCACAAAGCAAACTCTACCCCTTCCCTTCTTAACTTTTTAAGATGTTCAGTAGCTATCGTCATTATTTACCCTTTGTTGAAAACTCAAGAACCACCCCACTGACACTCTTTGGTACTCAGGGTTAATGTTTAATCTACCGGAGCCTTTCATAATATCATAACCAATTCCCAAATGCACACTACTGTTGTACTTATTATACCATAAACAACAGTGTGTAATGGCCAATATGGGGCTTAATGATGACCCTGATGAGAAGAGAATTAGTTGATACCAGAGGCAATGTTAGAAAAGGTGAGATAACCTTGTTTTCAGCTGAAAGCAACAACAGTAATGTTGTGATAGTAATCAGTGTTTTCATTCAAGATATTTATCATGGTATGACAGCTTCAGCGCTTAACAGTGTGGCTGCTAATTCAGGGGGATCGTAGGATTGATAAAACTACTGTGGAGGGGAATGAGGAAGGTAAGCTGCTTTGTCTACCCTTGAGTAAACACGGATCACATTTGCAATCTCATACAGATAATATTCTATTCTTCATGCGCATGTGATACTGGATGCTTAGAGTGCTTTACTTGAGTTTGGAGTTAAAACTAATTATCATTCTGCGGTAAACTCACAACAACAAAAAAGTTGCACAAATCTCTTAAAAGGCTAAAAGAAATCAGCTAAAGTGAGACGGCCCTTAGGTCAGGAACTGAACTCACAACTAACCCCTGTTAAGCTGTTCGTTGGCCAACAACGGGGCGACTGTGGCTCAGTTGGTAGAGCGAGTCGGCCAATATCCGAAGGGTCGGTGTTTCGATCCCCACCCTGCCCTACTTGTGTCATGGTCATTGTGTCCTTGGGCAAGACACTTCACCCACCTTGCCTCGTGTGAATGTGTATGACTGCTGTATGTTTGAGTAGGCGGTGATTGGCTGCCACGCTTCGGTCAGTCTGCCCCAGGGCAGCTGTGACTACTACGTAGTTTACCACCACCATGTATGTCTGTGTGAGTGAATGGAACCTGGACTCTGTAAAGTGCCTTGAGTACTGAGAAATACGCTATATAAATCTAAGCCATAATAATAATAACAAAACTCAGCTGTAATAAACATTTGACAAATAACTCCCAATACAACCAACTCTCTTCTTGCTGCTTAAATTCATTATTTTTTAACATGCCTACTTTATAATGTTTAAAACATTAAAATACCAATAAAAAAATACTTGTGATCTGCAGCACAGCGGGTATCCGTCTTTGTAGTTTTGCACATTTCAACAGCGCAGGCATTATCAGTCAGTTCTCTTGTGGAAGTGGAATTGAGATGCTAGATATGGATAGACCAGTGTGCTTCATACCTACAGTATGCTGCCATGGATGAAGCCTATCACTGAAACCCAATGAACAGATAGCTTGGAGATTTATCAGAAATGATATAGTGCTGTGAATGAGAAGGCTACAGCTCCTCCATTACCCATCCATCACCGATGATGTATTGCAGATAAACTACTAGGCAGCAACAAGCTCTTGCTGAGAGTCTGACCTCCTTGATGAAAGTGAAAACTCCCCCATGGCCATCCCAGCACACACAGCCTTCCCTTTTCAATACAACAGCCAGAGTTCGTCTCTGTACAAGAGACCTCATATCAACACTATTACTTGTTGGGGGTGGTGTGTGTGCACTGACAGAAAAGAACAAACAAACAATTTGTCTCCAGACATGGGATGGAGAGTCCCCCCTCTTAAACATCAGTGCTCGAAGGGGAAGTCAGAAGGCTATTCTCACACTGAGCTGCTAATGTGTATCTTCACCAGTCTGTACCTCACATGTTCCCTTTATTCTACAATGAAATAAAAAAAGAAAAATAAAATAGACTTAGACATCATTATCATTAGTAAACTGAACCTACGTTAGTCTATAAACACAGTTTATCAAAGAGATGCCTCATCATCGAAAAGCAAGACCCTCACCAATAATATCGCAATACAAAATCCTGGTAATACCAGTCTGCTTTAGGTAATGATGTCCCTATTAAGTTTTTAGCCCACAGTCCTGATTTTGTATTAAATATTAAGTTGACTTCTATCAGCAGACACTCTTTATTACATGTCCTTCCATTTTGTGCATCGCATAATGCCTGCATTAAAGTTAATGAGCCTATTTGTATAAGTTTAAATATTTTGTTAATGTCCATACATTAAAGAAATACAGCAGGGGTCACAGGTTTTATTTAATGGTTTCCAATAAAATTTAATTAAGTATCCTATTTTGTATGGCAGGGAGAAGTTTCTGTATGTTTTGTTGCACGTTTGAACAGGAATGGACGAATAATGAAGATCAGCTTTTGATCATTTCTTAAAAAGATACAATTAAATATGTTTATACTTCTTCCCACTCCTTTTCGGATATGTAAACAGAATTTATATGTTTCTGTTTACTTTGTTATTGTACATTTATTTTTCTCTCATTTTTTTTCTTTATTAATGTATGATCATTTAGTTTTCACATATTAAAAATAAACTATTTAAACCAAAAACTATATATATATAGTATATACTATATAAATGTTGGGCTGGTGAACCGTTTCTCCTAAAAACCCAGGAAAGGATACTGAAAAATGTGTAAAATGTCTCAATATATCATATTTTATTTCTTACAATAGCCATGTGTATGTTTTTCCTGGGCCTGGTTTGATGCAGAAAAAGTCTATAGTTATTTCAAGCTCGATACAAGACATCTTATTTCTAAACCAAACCACAGTTGTTAAACCTTACCCTACGCGGTACCACATTTTGTACACCCAAACAAATAGAAAAGAATAGAATAACCTTCGTTGATCCACACAGGGGAAATTCTTAAATAGAAAAACTCCCTTTGCATGCAGTACATAAAAACTTGTGAATATTATCCAGGCAGAAATTCTGTTTACCCTCAAAACATGAGCAACAAATCAGTATTTTAGCATCACAATTGATGGAAGAAGGGTTCGGGTGTACATGGCTCTTTTCACTTGCTAGCAATGATCTTCACTCATTAGTAATGCATATATTCATTCAATCCCTGGAGATCGAACCATCCTTTGTGCAGTTAAATGCCCTGTCCAACCGTTAGGATTCATTTTGTAGCAAGATATCTCACAGGCTTCCCACGCTTGATGACTGACTGATTTTGTTGGAAGCCCTTACCAAGCTGATTGGAGCTGTTCTTTATCATTAGCTGCTCAGTCATTTATGCTTTTACTTGTGCAGAAATGGCTACTTTTATATTTATGTTTGTGTTGTAAGACATATGAGACATAGAGACGTGGCGCTGCACATTGTTCGGTAGCATATGTTTATATTTTTATACACACGGCATCCCTTTGGCTTTACCATTCATTGCTAATAATTTCCACAACTTGAAAAGACCTACCAGGAGCCCTCAATGGCAACTAAACCATTGGATGCTGAAGTCTCAGATCATAGGGGACATAGGGCAGTGGTCTGCATCACTTTGTTTATTGTCCACCCCTGTGCCATGTGTGGCATGCCTGTCAAAAAGTCAAATAGTTTGGCTGTTATGGTGATTTGACGTGATCTTACTTAAGCAATTATGGGCTACTCTTATTTATGGCACCACAATTACATAAAACAAAAAATATCGAGGGGGGCAGCTCAGCAAAAGAGCAAAAGGGCTTTTGATGGGATCACTTTAGCTCGGCCTTGTGCGCGTTCTGTTCCCCAACAAATCCTTGGGCCAACCTTAGAAATGATAAAACAATGAGCTCCCAAGTTCCTGTCTGTCAGTTCCTGAGGGTAGATGTGTTGCTCCCTGTGACCATTGCTGGCATCAAAATGTTATTTGGCAAGTCGAATAAACCTATGGCATCTATAATTGCAGCACCACGTTAGGATTAAGGCAGGTGAGGTGGGTATTTACATGTAAAGCTTTCTCACTGCAACCAAGGAGTGTTGTAAAAAGGAACGTTTTCTTGGCTTTTTTTCATGGTGTATTCTCCTTTTCCAACCTTTTGCTTCAGCTAGAACAGAGTAAACAAATGACACAAAGCTGAGTGGAAGCCGTACTGATAAATTCTCAACCTGCGGTTCACAAAGGATTGAGCATTGGAAGAAGAGACAAGTTAAGGCATGTGAAGTGACCCGGTCCACATTACCCCTGTCACTATCTGTATTTCCCAGCTTGGCCTGATAGATCCATGGGGCCTCTGCTGACAGAGATAATACAAGGCAGAGAGAAAGACTGTTTTGTGACAGCATTTGTAAAAGCAGCGAGGAATGGGGAAAGGCAAAAGGGGGGAAAGTGCATGACTCAGCGAAAGGTGTTGTGCCATTAAAATTAAATTTACAGCTGGTTTCAGACAAATCTGTAAGCAGTGGATGTAGGTAGAGGTGGTTGGGCATTTGGAGGACATTACAAATTGACACCCTACTTCTTGGGACTACTGAATCATTTATTACACCTACCTCTACTTAAGCTGTCCAAGCAGTGATGGGTTTGGCACTGTGTTGTCCACAGTTAATTTATCAGGGATGAGCTCGCCGGTGCTCTGTCTGCCCAGTTGGCCGTTGAATCTTCCTCTGTCATTAAAGATGTCACTATCTCCAGTTTTCATTTCATCAGGAAAAGAGAAGATGCCATAAATGTGATTGCTAAGGCATTTTTATGGGCACTCATTTAAATAATCAATATCATAATGTACCAATGCTGCTTAGATACTTATTGTTTCTGTGTAAAGTCGTAACAGCGTCAACAGTTATGGTTAAGGCGTGGTTTCAATTTGTCAAACAGTGACGTAGGCACCCCATTGCTCCCTGCGGGGGTTTCTCTGCTGGACATAAGGTGTCAGTATCAGTTGAATCACCCATGATTTATAGCTTTTTGTGATGAAGAGCATTTTTTTTTAAAGGGAATATTTAAGTATCCAAAAGCAGCAGGCCTATCTCAGAGTGTGCACCCAACCATGGAGTGAACTGATGATTTTCTTCTGTGGCCCTGATTAAACACACAAATTAAAAGCAGAACTAAAACCTGGCTTTCCCCATTGAAGTATTACTAAAACCAGCGCTTCCAACATTATGCAGAGAAATTGATTTCTTTTTTTAGACATTACCATAATACCCTTATATCTGTCTGCACAAATTAATTACTTCAATTACAGTGGAGCTTAGCAGAATGGATTTGCATTTTTTGGCCATAGAGCAAAAGCCACTCGCTCACTATTTTCATCAGTCACTCATGGATACTGAATGAGAATGCTTACCATGCTTAGGGCTTATTTTTAGTATTTTATCTAATAATAAATATATATACATTCAAAATGCATGCTACTGATGTGTGTATGTAAGACAAAATAAAGGACAACTTCTGCTACTATCTGACTTCACCCTAACTTCAGTGCACCTCAATGAAGACTAATGAAGTCCAAAAGATGTTTTTCAATTTTCACCTGCCTGTGGAAACACATAAACACAACCTGGCTTGTGTCTTTAGCGATTTAGTCTCTTAAGAGTTTCAAGTTGAGTTGATTATTGTTACAATAAATGTTAATCAAGGGAAATGAAGTGGTAACAACAGAATAGTCAGGTCAAACTCAGCTTTTGGTACGTTCCGTGCATGCTAGCACTCGACTCAAAGTCTATGAACACGACTGTACATGAAAACAAACAACTGGTTGCTTTTTACGAAAAATATGTATTTAAACTTAACAATTCTCTGTAGGTTGGTCACTGAATGCACCTCTTTAACATCACCATACTGTTTTAACATTTATGACATTAAATACATTCTTAAAAATATTGATTATAGCCCGGGTGATAAGTAATACAAGGGGCATCCGAACCTCTAACGGAAAATTACGGCATGTCTCAATAAATCAACAAACTGATTTTTAGGCACTATAACAGGTGCTGAAACATGTGATAATATTCAGGCGGTTGAAAACTGACTTTGAGTTGGGATCAGAAATGTGGAACCTAAAAAAAAAATACATGGCCATCAACCTGGACACAAGGAAGGGTGATCGCTAGAAGCTTTTTTTTGTACCAGTGAACATTTAGTCAAACTCAAAGTCAGTTTTAACCGCATGACTCAGGAATGGTAAATGGACTTGTACTTATATATAGCGCCTTTCTAGTCTTCTGACTATTTAAGGCGCTTTTATACTACTTGTCACATTCACCCATTTACACAGATATTCACACAGATGGCAGTGGACATCTACATACCATCTAATCTAACCACTCACACCACATCCACACACCCATGCAGCACGGGGAGCAATTCGGGGGTTCTGTGTCTTGCCCAAGGACACTTCGACATGTGGACAGGGGGAGCTGGGGATCAAACCGCCGATCTCTCAAATGGAGGACGACCCACTCTCCACTGATCCACAGCCGCCCCCACAAAGTTTCTATTTCACACATACAGGAGATATGTGCTTTTATTGGGACACTGAATGTGGTCATTTGGCTGGCTTACAAGACCAACCTTCAGTTATCAACATTCATTTAGAGTATGAATATTGGACATCTGTTTTCCAGCGTTTTGGTGAATATTTAGTGAGAAACAGAGCTGTTGCCAATCTCTGGTGTTGTTGTTTTATCCCCACTACAGACAGGGGGATTTGGGGGCCCTGTAGAAACAGTGATTGACAGCCATGTTAAATTACAGAGAGCTTCCAGAAGAGGCTTCTTCCCTCGTGATCTGACCGGCTGTAATTTTCCTTGAATCTGGTGCAAGCATTCCCCTGTTCCCGAGACCTAATTTAACAGCCCTAAAACACCCCTGTGCACTCGGTGCAGAACAAAAACCAAACGCTGCTACTGCCAAGGTAATTAATCGAACCCCAGCTGCCTGGGCCTCATAACCATACACAGTGCCAAGGAGGAAAGATTCTGCTGTGTACATGTCTATTGTGACAATAATGCTTTGGTGTCACTGGGACGTAGCCTTATTGGCCCTCTCATCTGCTTGTTAATTTTGTTTACACAGTCATTGCTCTCCAAAAAAAATTGTGATTAATTTCAGGCTCTCAGGGCTTCCACATGCTGTCAGATCAGACAAAAAGTTAGTGCTTCGTGCAAGTCGAGAGTTTTCACTCAACGCATAAAATCCAATTAGTCATTATTTTGACAGGCTATTTCAGTTTATGCTGTTATCTCCCCTTTGTCATATAATTTACTTTTTCAAATTATTACAATCTAATGCTCTCTCATTTTCTAAAGTTAGATGGTTTATTTTCAACGGCCTTTAACAACACGCAAACTACTTGAGGGCCACAATTTTCAGCTGCCGATTTGACCACATGCTGTATACTGCGCACCCACACACGTTTATTACCAACTACACCAGCTAAGTGTGGACAATTTAAAATGAAAGAACTGAAAAGAAGATTTTCTTTTAAAAAGGTCTTTAACCATAATAGTACTGCAAATGTGCTTTTTAATAGTTTTTATATAAAGTGCCAAGAGGGGACTTGGGTCCGTGAGCATTGTCTAACTGTCTGCACATTCGTTCACCTAACAAGGGCACTCCTGAATTTGTTTACTGAAGAGACTGTCTTTGTTTTCGCCATAAAAGGATACTTTACTTTAATGTTATCAATATTTAAACATGTGATGCAAATATTAGTAATATAATCATCGCCACTTCTGGCTGTGGCAACAAACCTAAGCCTAAATTATATCAAATTTTTCTCTGAGGGGAATTTATATTACTGTTGGTTATTTTATGACCTGTGTGAAACAGTGTGTGTGTGTGTGTGAGAATACTTACTTCACACACACACACACACACACACACACACACACACACACACACACACACACACACACACACACACACACACACACACACACACACACACACACACACACACACACACACACACACACACACACACACACACACACACACACACACACACACACACACACACACACACGCCATCATCTGGTCCGAATTTCAAATTGTCCAATATTTTGCTTGTAACTTGAAAAATTAATGACCTTCCCATTAGCCTCAGCTTTACTTTGTTTAGTGCTACTTAACAAAGGTTAATAATCAATAATCCCCCCTCATCAAGGGGCCGAGGTAATTGAAAGGATAGATAACAACATGTTCCCATTGAGTGCAAAGCTTTATCTAAAACAGTTTTGAGGGAAGATAATTAAAAAAGGCCAAGTATCTGACCAAGGCAGTGCCTCCCTTTGTGATGTTGCCCCCTCTGATAAAACTCCACGTCACCCGGTTATTTAATTGACTTTGCTTTAAATGTTGTATCTCAGAAATGGAGAGCGATATAAGAATATGGGAGGTAAGGTCATAAATCATCTAGCCTCCCTGTAAACACGATCACTTAAAAAGGGATTGTGGAGGGCTAGCAGACGCTGTTAACAAATCTCCTTTGACCCGTGAAACAGACCAGTGGCCCTCCTGCTTGGCCCTGATGCTTTTAGCAGACAGCGGGAGCTGCACCTTAGCATTCTGTATCTGATTCTTTGATTTTTCAATATCTAACCTACAGTACCTCCTGATATGAAGAGGCAGGTCAAATTGAGAAACATTGCTCCGAGTATGGTAACTGTGGTCAGTTAATGGCTCTGAAATATGTAGGCATTTTCTCCCCGTCGGGAGGCATGCATACTATTGATTCCTTTGGGGCTCCATCAATCATGGCGATAACTTCACCGTCACATAAGTTACTGAGAGCCATCGCTCAGGCCCGTGGCTGAGGGAGGACAGGACAGGAAGGGGACAGGAATCTATGAGCCCTTTATCTCTCCGGCTTGTTTTATTCCTGCACATGTGTTGTTGCCTCCAGTCAGTTTATGATGTCATTAGAGCAAATGAATCAGCTGGCATAAACACTTCCTCTCCAATTGTGTAAATTGAAGTGTCTCCTGTTTATCACCTCTAACCTAATCAGTTTTGTAGTATAATAACCTCACAGGTCTTTGGGTTCTAATGGATGATGTGCAGCACTGTGGAGTACATTTAAGTCTTCTATTAGTATCTCTTTGGAGAGAACAAATTATACATTACTGGTTAAATTGCAGCTTGAAGCTCCTCTTATCAATATTTTTTATATATTGCTGTTATCCTCCCTGTGCTTGCTTTGCTTATTAGAAGAGCAACCATACAGGTTTACATTGTTTCAGGGAAAATACAACAGATGCATGCAATAAGCCCATAAACCAAACTGAACTCAAACAGCATCATGTGTTACGTGGAAGGTGTTGCTCATACTGTATTGTTTTCTGACAAAGTATCATCAATTCATCAATTAATCTTTCAGCTTTTTTCTATTCTCACAAATAGTGAATAGTGTTGTTTTTGCTTGACTTGACCTACTTTGCTTAATAAATTAGCAGACTTGTGGGTTTATTTGTGTGTATCTGTGGAGCTACTAAATATATTTTTAAGCACAATTTAACTTACAAACTTATTTTATGCTTAAGTCCGTCTGCACTCTCATCAGCCTACAGTAGATTTAGACGCAGCATGGAGCATTTTTTCAAAAGAGCTCTGATAAATGCAGTCTTTGCTACCTGCCTGACAGACAAACTGGTGACTAGCTAGTAAAGGAAGCGGGACATGTAGCCAGACATTTTTCTTGGAGCGATGCAGAGCTGAGAGGAGAGTAAATCCGTCTTACTTTGATCAGGCTGTAAAATGAATCTATGAATCTAAATGAATGTATATGTTACTCTGAGTTGTTTGGCTCACACGGCCAAAAAAAAAATGTAATTAATCTTAATACCAGAGTACTGCATAAACTGTACATTGTTGCCAAAACACATTTATGCCTTGTGAGACAAATATACTTGCTTATATGTTGGTTGTTTAATACTAGTTTTAGAAAATCTTCCTGATAAAAAAAGGTGCGTTTCCATTAGGCTTGAATGTCCTGAATGAGGCGGCTCTCACGCCAAAACGCCCCTAATTGATTGATTGATTGATTGATTGAGTGATTGATTCGATATAAGTAGAGTAGACACTTTCATCATGTGGTGTAGCAGAGCGCAGCACAGACATTTATTTTTTATTCTGACCTGCGGCCCTTTGCTGCATGCTTCCTCTCCCCACCTCTCTCTCCCATTTTCACACTAACACACACATGCATCCATCACACTTTTTGAAAAATGTGGTTAGCGTCATGAATTGAAACAAAACTACTTGTTTAGGTCTAGGTAATAGAATTAATAGGTTTAGATAAAGCTTATGGTTTTGGTTAAAATCATGTTATTTACGTAATTTAAGTTGAGTATGTTACGTACCTGACACAGGTTAAATATCCTACGGAAACAAGTCAACATTGACTTTGGGTCTCACACAAGAAACAGGTCTTGTGTTTGTTGGACCCACCCATCCACCCTGACCTCTCTAGGCAGCCTTTGATTAGAAACGTGTGTGTGATATGTCCAAGACGAACATAATCCAGGAAAAATATGTTTCCTTCGATATATAACTGAAAAATGCATTTTTTTTGTATATTTTATACTTTTTTGAACGCTTCTTTAAACACGTCATCATGTGTCTTCCCCTTCCTCTGGTCCCTCCTGAAATGAATGAAAAGCGTCTCTGCGAATTTCATTGGAGAGTTTCAGTGGAAAGCTTTTATTAAGCTGTTCCACATATATTGATATCCATCTTTACCGGAGCACAAATCTTAGAAAACACTACATACTGTATACTTATTTTTTCCAACGCTGATATCCCAATATAATGAAAATCAGCACAAAACAACTGGTAATCAAAAAACCTCAGTCCTGAAATGTCCTCACTCATAACCACTGTATCAGTCATCCACATCCCTAAGTACGTATGGTTTGCTTTTAAAGGCCATGATGTTTGGGTTTGCCATGGATCAATGCAGTTTGTTTTCTGACAGTAACAGGAATGTATTTGAAAGTCAATTTACTATATTGCTGTGTGATTGACAACCTGTCGACTTTGTTGACATAGTCTTAATTGTGCTCGAGCTGTAAAGCCCTGCCATCGTGTACTTAGATTAAAACACTGGAGATTGATTTGCAAGTCTTTGACCCAGTCCTTACTTACAAGCCTGTGCAAATGTCACTCACTTCACGTTTGAGAGAAAAAGGCAAAGAGAGCCCGAAAGGCAGCAGAGTAAATATCTGTTTTAAAATGAATTTGAAGGGTATAAAGAAGGGTCTGTTCTTTCTCTTTTTACAGCCAGCTGCGAGTAAACAAGTGGCCATGGTCTGATTGCTTTGCTGATGTCAAAATCTTTCCCTTGGGACTGACATAAAATATTCATAAGTCATGTTTTGAAATGCATGTAAAAGTCATAGCAGTGAGTAAGTTGCTGAGGAGTTGCGCTGCCTCACTTCTGTGTCAGATCTTTTAATGTTGAGAACAGCAGCAGCATGTTTTAACCTCACTGCATGTCATGTTGAAAAAGCCCACAGGTGTTCTCTGTTCAGGCTGATTAGATCTCTGCTCAGGATCATGTTGGATATGAATAAAACATGGAACCAGATAAAATAAGAAGAAATAATGCAGAAAAAATTAAGATTACATTTAGGGAGTAATGAATTGAGGTGTTTTTCCCAATAATAAAGAAATATTCACACAGTACTTAGAAAATTGTGTAATTTGGCTTTTTTTGTTGTATTGGACACAATTGTTCTTGTTTCCTGAATATTTCAAAGAAAGGAACTGATAGTTAACTAAGAAAAGGTAGAAATCTACAAAAAATAGGACTATAAAACATGTTATTAAACATTAAGGGGAAATGGGTACTTCCACTTGGTACACTATGAATAATTACACTGGTTTGCTATCATAACCTGGAGTCTTTAGGCAAGAATACAATTAAATAAAATATGCTTTCCAATAATACAATAATAATTAACCAAATGCATGTACTTGGGTCAAAATTGGTCTTTAAAGAAAATAAATAAGTGCTTGTTGGTTAAGAACAATTAACATAAGATGGGATGGGGACATATTTTTTACTTAAATTTATCTGTGAGGCACAATTAGACAATTCTGAATCTTCACACCTCACTTGCTGCATTAACTTTGGTGTCCAACACCTAGGCTCCAACAACTAAATGTGCTTAAGTTCTTATTGTAAATGGACTGAATTTATCTAAAAACCTTCAAAATACAAAACATAAGTGATAAAAATCTAAATCTTGCCAAATAAACAAAAATATGATTTTCTATTGAAAAGGTAATGCGTTTGGTCACACAGCTGAGCAAAAACAATGAGCTCTTAGATCAAGGACAAGCCGGGCGTGTTGCGGTTAAGGAAGAACTGCAGAACCTTGCTATGAAACCTGCTGCTGCCTTGATATTGATCTTGTTATGCCAAAATGATGTTCCACCAATTCAGGGTGAAGTTGGACAGAAATGTAACCAGCATGCATTGTGTCTTGATCTCAGACAATTGATTAATGCACTGACCTGGAGCATTACAGTGCATAAGTGCTTTGTCTTTATTTAATATAAAACAAAAAGGTTATTTCCAGGTTACTTCTAAATCTCTAAAATTATTAGGAAAAATATAGTGAGTAGTAGTGTCACAATTAATGGATTGAATGTCTGCACTTGGAAACCTTTTTCAGTTTATATTGTATCCATTTATTCATTTTGTTTTGCATTTGAGCATTTATGCTTTTTTCTGTGGGGTCAGCAGTATCTATGCTGTGTGGGCATATGGGTGTGGGAGGAACTGGTGAACTGTTCCTCGGTTAATGTTATTTTTCTAATTTATATATTAAATGCTAGAAAAGATAAAACAAAAGGTTTGGATTGTCCCACCTGGAAAGGTACAACAAAAGGAACACAGCCCTGAGTATTTAAGGTATGAATCCAGCACAGTCTCACCTCTTATCAGCCAAAACAAGTGAAAACACCTGTGGGGGTGTGCCAAAGGTATGTAGAGACTTGAACAGATGCACATGCTGATGTCTGATTAGAGCCTCTGACACATGCTGACCTTTCTATCAGCCTAACCCCGAAAAACCACAAGATGTAGAAGTGCCGCGTACGGGCTTAGCAGCGGATCAGTTCCGTCCTCTGCCTGGCGGCAACACCCACCAGGGGTTTTTCAGAAGCGGAGTGATGGTGGAGCTCAGCCAGCGCAGCTTGGACTTTGCTAGACAATAACCCTTGTGAGACCAAGAGAGAAATGTGAGATCATGTGATAATCTGTACATTTATGGATGTATAAAGAGAACAGTAAACAAATAAAACATTATGTTTCCTGTGGACTTGCTGGTGATTTGATTGTATGCAGGATATTAAGTTGAATGTGTGTTTGTTGATGTAGTGAGTTGATATACGATCACCTGTCTGCACAGGGTGTTTTGTACTCCTTGCCTTTCCAATGTCTGACTTCCTGCGTGGCTTGAAATGCTCTGTGCAGCTTGACATGGCTTCCTCTGATAATAGACTTGGAGTAGTGTTGAGAGCTGCTTCTGGGACGCTTCTGAGACGTGCAGCAACGCACCTGGTCGAATCACAAAAGTGTCTAGAATGACGGCAATATTCTTGTGACTTGCTGCGGTGCCGGTGAAACTTGGCGCTTCCGCTTCTGGTGGAATTTTGGCTTTATGTGATCGTAAAGAATAAACATTAGGATTTTTTGGGGGGTTGGTTCATAGATTGTGTTACTATTTTCTTTTTAAAGTAGCAAAAGCATCTATGTTTGGATTTCAGGTGTTTTATTATACAACAGCTTAGTACTTTTTCCCTATGGCAAAAGATTGGTATCAGTATTGTTGGTGTCACAAGGAACATATCAATTCAATGAGCAAAATCTCAACTGGATTCTTGTAGTGGCCCTTCTAGACTGACTGCATATTGGTAACAACTGTCTTTCATTTGTACTGAAACGACAGCATGGTAGCAACAACTTTTTTAAACAGGAGGAGGGTTTATGAGAAACAGCACACAGGTGCTAGTGACTTATCTCTCGCTACAACTAAAGCCGCCAACCTTATGACTGATGTCTGCAACTGTCACACCCGATAAATAATATTGTGAAACTAAATAACCATTGATGCGTGAGCGCAATGGCAAGAAAAATAAAATTGAAAAACAGAGTTTGGTTGGATCTACTGGAACAACTAAAATGATGGTTTTATGGCTTTGAGCGAGGAAAAAAAGGACCATTGGCAGTGGTTATGGTTCAGCTCATTATCTAAACATAATTTATTACTATAGCTCAATATTTATCCAAAGTTTCTGGAATGACCATTTTTTAGTTTAGTATGTTATGGAAATGAATTTACACAGACCTGCATTGGAGTTGGATAGCCTACTGAGTATAAAGTGAAAAAGACCGTGCCTGTGTCAGATGTTTTTAAATTAACCAGTATTAGAAGTTTGAATTTATAAAATAGTTATATAATTCCACGAGGCTTCGGCTATCGGCTATCGAATGTCAATGCTCAATGTTGAGTCAAATTTGCTGTTTATTTCTTTCTGCACCCTGGTTCAGTCACGTCAGCCTGTTCTCGTTTGTCCCCTAAGTAACTGCAGTCACTATCACATGCAAACCATGTTCCCTGTGTTAAAACAGTGACCGTAGTAGATAGTAGTAGTCGGACCAGCAGGGCTACCCAGCATTGTTGACAAGTGACACCAAGGGGTCCTGACAAGGTGGCCATATGGGATTAGCTGGGATGAGAACAGGTTAGTTAGGTTTGTTGGATTTGGTGACAACAGTTAAGATAACTCCAATACCTGAAGAGGTTTGTGCTATCAAAACAAATGAATCCCAATTAGCCAGTATAGAGTTGCAAAATTGATTACAGCAATTATGGAAAACAACCCCAAACGGAGGAATTGACACATGACAGGTGAAAGGACCAAGACTCCAAGACACAGGGTTAGGGTTAGTGTAAGTAGAAATGATTAACTGAATAATTTGCAATGTTAGCACAAATAAACTGATCACTCTCAATGCATAAGCTATAGCTAATTAATACAACAAAGAGGCTGAAAATACTGGAACCAATGTTCTACAGCAAAAATAAAGCATACAGCAACAACATTCTGGTAGCAGCCCTCAACTCACATAAACAACAATGGGGATCCTCCGTTGGTGTGCTCTCGGCAGGAGATAAAATTGCATGCAGGTGTTTTACTTTTCCAATGGAAAACAATCAACCAGAAAGAGAGAAAGCAAGAGAAAACCACACACCTGGAACACAGCATTCATACTAAAAGGGAACTTAAAAAAATAAACAGAACATACACACATAGGGCTCACGGCAGTGGGATCGTGACAATCGGAGGCATGTTGCTCCTCTAATACTGCCGTCAGTTTTTTAGTTTGGCTGATGCTCACTTCTCAATTGTACATATGAAATCTGAAAGGTGTTATTGTCATTTTCTGTCAAATATACTCCTTCAGCTACTCTCAGTGGAGGTGTGATTGTACGATTATTAAGATGGAGCCCACATGAACAGTTATGAGGCTGGTTTTGCCCCAGCAGGGGCTGTCATTAACGCAGACGCCTGCTCGGAGCCTCAAGCCTTTAACTGTCCTTAAACTGCCGGTGCAAAAGTGGGAAATTAGCAAATGCCAATCATTTGCTGACACTACTATCAAGCAGGAGTCAGTTGGAGTCTGACAGGGCCTGAGGGGGTGGTGGTGATGGAGCGGGGTGACATTTCCTTTACATCCTCACACTATGACTATCCTCACTGTGCTGAATTTTCACCTGTGGTGCTTCACAGCAAGTTGTCTCCTTCTTTCACCTTGTTTGCTCAGAATGACAGCCAGTGGAAATTGCGTAGGCGTGTAAATGAGCAACAATTCCTGGCACATTATCCCGTAATCTTTAAACCATTCTACCTCATACTGTTGTTTACTGAATTTGCTCAGATGAAGATTTTAACAGTTTTGTGTGGTAAATTAAATGTACTTACCTGACTCGTCAGATGGTTTGTTACACAGAACCGTGTGAGAAGGCGCCATTGGAAACTGTTCAAAACATAGCTTGCAAGTAATTGGATGAACCATCTGTCTATTAAACTTTCACCGAAGTCGATCAGGAGTAGAGAGAAAACATATTTTCCATTCAGAAAAAGACAGTGTCATTCTTCTGTCAAAGAAGAAAAACTCTCCAGTTCTGATAAAACCATAGACTGTATAAAAATGATTGTTGCCTCTACGTCAAGGTCCGTTCTCTCAACTAAATTTTTCTTACCAAGAAAGGGCATTGATGTGGCGTTGGGGGGACTGTTATACAATAAAAACTAGCCCCCTGTTTAACATGGGGGTCAATGAGAAATTGCTCTTGTATGAAACCTGCCCTGAGGGGACAATCGGCGAATTACAATTTTTGGCACCATATTGGATAAACCAGGCAATCGCTGTTGTTGGGGCTTGGATAAATCTGATGCTATTGCAGCATCTACACTAACCTCCTTAGGACCCATCACTGTTGTTTTTGAACAAGCGACCACCTCTCCGTATCATCGTTATTTTTTACAACCAATACCAAATGGTTATAATTTTAGATCGCTTTTTTTTTCATTATTTAGTTTTTTAATATGATCTTACTTGCTTTATTACCATGGCTTTATTTGTAGTTTTGAGACTTTGTGCTTTTTGATAGGGAACATTATGTTTTGTGTCATTGGGGCTCGGTGGGACATGGTACAAAGCACAGACAGCAGTGCTCAGGGCTTGCATGCTGTTTTTTTTGTGTCCAAAAGCAATATATGGATCTGTGGCAGAGCTGGACATATGGACAGAAACAAAAATGCTTGGTAGCTTGATTTCTATGATAACCACATCATTCCATCTATTTATTTCCCTTTAAAAGCTGTGCTCAAAATTATTTTCCATATTGCACTACAACTCTTTGGCTACAAAAGCTTCTCCCAAATAGGATGTGATGTTCTTTTGCTGGAGGCGCAGAGTGTTATAGTTGTGATTTTCAATAAGAGAAAGCAGTGTGTTGGGTCACATAGAATGCATGCTAAAATAATACATTGGAAAAATTGGTTCTGTCAGCCCCACAAAAACCAGATGGAAATAGGGAAAATTGCCTTATATTCTTGGATTATGAGCTGTGATATTTTTTCTTGATGCCCAATGACTTTCATAATGCCTTACTACTGCAGTGCAGGTGATGTATCTGATACAAACCTGGATGCAAACACCAGGTAAATGTGACACGGTAACATGATATTTCCTGACTTCACTTCATTGACAAGGGCTTTCTGAATACACCATTAATCAATTGACTGTTGCATAATTGGTCGCAAAGGGTACAGCAGTTTGCATCCTCCCATTTCAAGGAAGGCTGCATTTATTTCTCTGCTTTTGGAGAAGCCTTTGGAAGAGGACAAGTCTGTCAACCTGTTGTGACATATTGGCTTTTGAGATACAGGCTATAAGAGGATGCAGCCTTTTGAATTGAGATGCAACACACTGCAGAACTGCCAAGCAGAAGTCCCTGAGTCTCCCATTGTGTGTTCCCCACATGCTGTCCTGTGCTCCCCTGTCTCAGGCGCTCAGCTGCTTCTAATTAAGGCTTGCCTTATTATCCCTAATGTATTCAGACTTTATCCTTAGACACTAGTTTGCTGGAGTCTCTTCTTCTGAGAACAATGATATGCCGGTGTAATTATGATTTAAAAAAAACAAAAAACAAAAGTAGTAGTTAAAGTAAATTTAAAGTGAAAGTAATTGTATGTGTTTTTTGGTGGGTAGTTCACTTTCTAGCTTTTTAAGACAGGGCTGTGGGTTACACAATCAAAGTTTTAGCTGAGTCAGTGCATTTTCAACACGTTTCAGAGTTCAACTTTGGTGAACTTTGACCAGCATGAAATATTGCCTTGGAAGGCGATAGTCTGTGCACAACAAACAATGGATAGTAAAAGCTTTTCTCCAGAATGGCAGAGGGCAGCAATAACAGCACATGCCTCAGAATTTTACTGCTTGTGGCCATTTGATGTTTAGTCCAGGTTTTGTTAGAATAAAATTAACTATTCACCATCCTGGAGCATTTGTCTGCTAGCCAGCCTTTTACATCTTCTGACCTCTTTTATTCTCAGAACCTACGCTTGGTCTCACTGTATTAGCTTCAGAGTTCCTTGGAGCCCAACAAATCTATGATGCATCCCTAAAGCTGTTTAACAAGCCCTTGTTGAGTTTTCCATGGGTTCCCTTCAGGTAATCCCTACTGAGTGTCTACCATTATTCTTTAAACTCAAGTGGAGTTTTATAAAGTCTCAACTGTTAAAGGGAGTGAACAAAGATGTATACACAATGGCCTCATTCTACAATGTATTCTGATATTTCTGTTATCTGCATACTGAAAATCATGATATACAGTAGCCTACAAGTGTACAACATATTTCATTTGTCCTGCGTAATGGCTATCATCATCTGTTACCATTGGATGATGCCAACTCACTGTGCATGTGACCACTCGCTTGACTTACGGCTCAACATACTACCACTTACCAAATACCGAAGGGAAGTGAAGTAGGGTGTTTTAAATGATTACTGTTGTTGTGCAGCTGCAGGTTGTGGTTGGTAGCACACCTATCCCTGATTTTCATCAATTGTATCAACTTGTGGAGAATCTGGCAAGACAACTTGTGTACATAATTATTCATGCTAGAAAACCACAGATGGCTTTCCTGAGAAATCAATTTCAATTTTGTGATTTTTTTAAAGGAAATGTTTTTGATTATCACTAGTTATAGAGAGCCTCAGTGGAAGAGATGATGGATCTTCAATGATGCATTCTGAATGTTGAGCAAGCTATGGCAACTGTCCAGGGGGGAAACTATCGTAATACATTAGAGGACAAAACAGAGAAATCTGATTGCTGCAGTGACCACTTGATTTCGTTTTAGTGACTTTCAATCAGTCAGTCAGATTAGTAAAATATATGCACAGCTCTAGACACTTAAAATTGCACTTTGGTGTATGATTACTACTGACACATCCCCTTAGCATGCCTTTCCTCTGACTTTGGCAAGTCATCTTCAGAGTGACTCAAGACCACCAAGCAAAAACTCCATCTCCCCTCTATACCCCCATCTATCATGAAAACTGAGCTCAGTGTCAGAAATGCTGTTAGATTGTGTATGTTATTACAGCAGAAGGTGTGGAGTTACGGAAAGTATTATTTGCACACCATTGCGCAATTTTACTAGCATAGCAGTAATTTTGACACGTCATGTGTAGGAAAAGCCCAGGTGTTACTAATAAACATTAACGGTGTCTCCAGAATACCTGAGGAAATATGCAATTGAGCTACCGTCAAAATGTCTTCTGTGAAGAGCCTAAGAAGAGCCTGACTCTCGCCAGATTAATTTCGTTCCACCTTGCATAACTCATACATCTGGGATCGCTCCATAGCACAGTGATTTCAGGAGGCTGGGCCTTATAGAAATCCTTGCATATGATTGGATAAACAACTTGACCGTCGTCTTATTGACGTGTTACTTCAGCCACCTAATTTCAAAACCAATCTGTTAGGCTGTTGAGACTGACGCAGGGAATAGCCAAACCCGGTCGGGAGAAGGGCGGAAACATGGTTTCCACCAACAAAAGCCTTCAGAGCCATTCTCTGGTGTTCTTTTAAAGAAGAAATATTTGCTAGATTGGACAACACGGATGAAATAACAGCATCAAAGTTCACGCCTGTTCCTAGATGCAAGCCACCATTGTTGTCTGAATCACAACAGTTGCTTCTCTGCTACGTCACACCTATAAACACCATATGATTGGCTGGACCTCCTGAAATCACTTTCCTATGGAGCGAACAAAATTCATCTGGCGACAGTCAGGCTAGAATCTGTAGGCAACAGGACAAGAACTGGGTAGAGGAAGCGGTCTGGTTTCTAATTGTAGTCCAAGTAGTATTTACCAATCTCATTTGAGCATGCTTTGATTGCTTGCAGGTAAAAGTCTGTGTGGAGAGCAAATGAAAAAAAAAATTCCTTTCTATGAAAACTTACAGTACTGTCAGTCCACTCAAGAGTGCTGATTGGTTTATCTTTTTCCCCCCAAACGGTGAGCATTAAAAAGCACCTAGCAGAAATCTTGGCAGGACACACTGTGTAAGGACTTTGCAGACAGCTATAATGCAAATCTTAAACAATGACAGATAGGCCTTGATTAAGCTTCTGTCTGAGAGGGGAGCTGGATTTGATAGCACAGGAGTGCGAGATCATTTGCATTGATTATGTCACACTCCTGTTATAGAGAGAGCCAATCCCTGAGAATTAGCTCGAGTTCCGGAGCTCTAATCATTTTTAACCATCCTGCTGAAATGAAGGCAAGAGTGATCGATATGACTTCGACTGATTCCATGTGAGGGTCGCTTCAATTCTTATCTCCTCCTCTAACAGCATTGACAGATGAATTTAACAAGAGGGGCACTATCTGCCTCGCCAAGAATAGAACGGCTAAACTATCTGCGGCCTTGCTTGCATGGTTTCAGCAGTATTGATAAATATATATCACAGTGTGGTCAGTCAGAAGGAACCAATCCTCTTCCTTCTTTTCTTTATTTTAAATCACTGATTGTGCATTCTCACAAGCTGATTTGTGTGCGGTTAAATGGAAATTCTCTCAATACCGAAATGCATTTATTCTGTCTGATTGGCTCGAGGTCATGAGTGCTGTTATAGCTGGCTAATCAAGTTGAATGCTGTGTGTGTGTGTGTGTGTGTGTGTGTGTGTGTGTGTTACATTATGTAAATGAATGTAGAAACTTTGCATGCAACATCTTTGTATTGAATGTGAACATGTTCTATGTGCTGCTTACATTGATTATATGTTTTACTGTGGACATTACAAAGAAAAGAAAAAAAGGTTTAAGCTTTGAGACTGTAGATTTGCGTCAGGAGTAGGCCTGTGAAGATAAATAATGCATTTCGGTGGAAGTGGGTTAAAGTATCTTCTCATTCTATTAAACAACACATTAGCTGACTTTGTCCAGTCTCACTCCAACTCACAACTGTTAATACAGTTCCAACAATCATATTTGAAATATAATTTGGAGCATCCACTACATAGCAAGTGGCAAATATGTAATGAAAAGATAAATAAACTGATGTAAATGTAACGGCTAGTCCTGCAAAAAAGCTATAATTTGTAGGTTAAGTGCAGGTTTTTATACCATATATAATGAATTATATTTAAATATAATTCATTTATATTTAATGTATTTAAATGTTTCAAAAGATTTAATTTAACCTCTTTGGATATTTATTTCAGGGCGTGTAGTTTCCATGTTCTCCCTGTGTCTGCACGTGTTAACTGGTGACTCTAAATTGCCCGTAGGTATGACTGTGAGTGTCTATGTGTCCTGCGATAGACTGGCGTCCTGTCTAGGGTGTACCCCGCCTCACGTCCAGTGTCAGCTGGGATCAGCTCCACGCGACCCTTTTAGGGACAAGCAGTCAAAGATGATGGATGGATGGATGGATGTGTATTTAAATATACTTACAATAAGAACACTTTGTTTATACGTTTATTTTAATCTGTATTTGAGTGTTTTAAAAAAACATACTTATCGTGGAAGGTTATAATTTGTGTACTCGACTTAATTATACTTGAAGGTGACAAAAATGCACAAAGTAAATTCCATACTAAAAGTGTACTTTGTATATTCTTTAATATTCTTGTTAAAGTACAAGGTTTTTTTCTATGTGCTGTGTGGTACAAACAGAAAAAGACACGAAGACAGCAGCCCGACTGTGCCAATGAAGTTTATACATAAAATGGTGCCACTTCGACAGTGTGGAAATATATTGGTTTTAAGACTAACAAAGATGGTAATATGTCAAATTCATTCAGCTCCCTCAAGAATAAACACCACTCAATACGAAATATTCCCCTGAAGGAGGAACAGGAACAAGGTCAGGGCAGGGCTGCAGCTGAAAAAGGTGCTAGCTTTAGCCGAAACCGTTTGATTGATTCGTTTGATGACTTTTAAACTAAGATATATTTAAGAAGTTATAAACTCCTTGAGGTGGCACGGTGATGTGTTGGTATTCCCCTGAAGGAGGAAGTTGGAACGATGAACACGATTGAGGCAGGGCTGTGCCTGAAGAAGGCGCTAGCCTGAGCTGAAACCGTTTGTGGAACATTGAGCTGTAGGCATGATGGCCCTAGTGTTGTTTTTGGCTGCCTGTTTTACTTTGAGTCTAGTCTAGCTTTAGTCGACTAAAAGTTTGGGACTTTAATATAATACATATCTGAAAAAAGGTTATTCTGCATAATAATAATAATAATAATAATAATAATAATAATAATACTTTTGGTAGTTAAAGTATATTTAATACTTTAAGATGTGAGTACTTCTATCACCACAGAGCCCTCAATAGTTTAGTGGATAGTATTAAAGTGAATTTCTCTCAGCCATCAATAACTGACTCATTCTTCCACTTTGAAATGAATTATACTGAATCTGAACATTGCCCATGTTGTGTTCACCTCCAGCAGGAACGTTCAAAGGAAGAACTCCCTCTGAGGCTTATGACTGTAGCCTCAAGTTTAAAAGTCTTACTCAAAGCCTGGCAAAACACAGCCTCCCCTTCCCACACCTGGTGGGCAGACTTTTTGCCTTTGGTTCAAGGTGAAACAGCTACAACTGAAATAAAACACCAAAACAAAATCAATCTGGATCCCACGGTCCTAGTTCCATTCTCTATTCTACATTTTATATTATTGATTTAAAGTGTCAATTTGAACATTTTATATTAGGGGTTGTAAAACTTGTTTTTATGGCCTGTTGCTCCCGAGTTGAACATAAATGAAGGTTTCCATGAATAACATATTACATTTGAACTCAGCTGAATAAGACAAACACTAGCTTCTTCAAAATTGTTCATGTTGATTTCTTTCGCACATTTTGCTAATGTTTTCAGAAAATTAATATATATATAATGCAGATGGTACACAGTCATCCCATGTGTTTGGGTACACTGGTTCCATTTGTTTTGTTTAATATGTATTAATTAGCCATGCAGGCTAAGTAAAAGCACCTGGATAGGAACACAGTTTGCTTTCCCCAGGATTTATTAAGTGTGGTGCATAGGTTAACAAGATCCCACTGCGGGAAATGATGAAGGACACATTATTTCTCTCAGCATGTGCTGGTCTGGGGAAAAGGAGGCCTCTTGTTTTTCCAAGCATTGTGCCATCCAACAGTATCGGTCTGGAGAGGTAGGGACAGCTTATTTACCACTTGTCCCCCACTTCTGTGACATTTTCATATCAAACCTAACACTTCCTCTCACTCTCTGTACGGAAAGTTTGGAAGAAAGAGCTTAGCTGCAATCTGTCTTTCATTGCATTCAAACTACAGCAGAGATGTGAATCTAGTGTGGTTGTGTTTCCCCCTTATTGCTGTTGTTGGTCTGAAGTTAAAATATTCTGGGACAGCATATTTTCCAACTGGACAAGTGTAACCAAAACCATTCGGTATTTCTCAATTGCACGGTGAGTATTTTCCAATAATTGTAAATATACCATTACGAGAGAGAGGTGGGTGACATCATTAATGCATGTACAGCACAGATACATTTTAGGCTGTTTGGTAAGGGGGTAACTGATGCCAGAATATCATAAAGTGTTGTCCCGTAACAGAGATGTGTCTGTGTGTTTTCCTTCCATTGTCCTGATGGTGTGAAAAACCATGCTCGTAAATCATGTTTTGATGGAAAGAGAATAGTATATAGGTTATATACTGTAAGTGTAACGTGGCCATTGTTTCTTTATTCACTTTAACCTTGATCGTTATTGTTCTTACAATCTGACAATATTTTAGCAAAAAAAGTGTTACAGAGCTGTGTTAATGGATTAGTTATAAACACAATCTTATAGATGCACAGCTAAAAAAAACGTTAATAGGAGTTAACCAAGACAATAAGCTAAACATGTCTATAAACAGTGTAGAACACCTAACACGGGTGATATTCACTTTAAACAAGCAACCTCAGCAACATTCATTCATTCATCTTCAACCTGTCGGGGTCGCCGAACCCAGCTGACATCGGGCGTGAGGTGGGGTCCACCCTGGACAGGACGCCAGTCTATCACAGGGCACATAGACAAACAGAGACAGACAACCATTCATATCTACGGGCAATTTAGAGTCATCAATGAACCAAACACCTGCACGTCTTTGGATTGTGGGAGGAAACCTGAGAACCCGGAGAAAACCCACGCAGACACGGGGAGAACATGCAAACTCCACACAGAAGGGCCGGGGCCGATCCGGGAAACTTCTCGCTGTGAGTCGAGGGCTAACCATTACTACTAATTTAAATGTTAATAACAGAAATATTGATTAATGGAGATAAAAATTGTATCCAGCTTCCTTGCAGAGCTGTTCATTAATCATCAAATAATATTCAGATCTTCCTGTCAGAACTTTTTGGATCAGAAGGGAATTTTTCCCTTCACCCAACTATTACAAAACAATTTTCTTCAGCATTTTTATCGTCTTCAGTATATCAAAATAGTCTTTGTTCTATTGTTAAGCGAAAATAGACGATATAAAGAGAAAGGATTTTTTCTCCTAACTAGGACACACACAAAAAAAGGAAAAAGCTAAACTCTATACTGCACACAGTGATGAGGCGGTGACATTTTAACTACAAGTTTCCTGCAGTAAAGATTAACTTTCAGTTTTGTTAATTGGCTCCCTAAATGACATTTTATGTCTTTATTTTCTTGAAGAGGTAATTAGAGTAATGAGGAACATTGCTGTTTAACAAGATCAGGCCAAACAACTGTGCTTGGACAACCGCTGCTGTACTGAAATGTGTTGATGGCTGAATTGTAAGCGCTGGACCAGCCAGCAAGCAGAGGGATTTTAAGAGAAGTAAAGACAGACTGAAAGCGAAGGAAAGAGGGTGGGGTGGGGGGTGTTGAGAGAAATAATCACTGGGAAAGGAATGTGCTATCCACAGGGGCTCCTGCTAATTGCCTCGCTCATGAGTTTGGGGGACATGTTCGTCGGCTACTGGATCTGGATCCAGCTCTGCCGCCTCAGGGGTGTTGGCATCTCAGCTCACCAGACGACAGCTCAGTTTGACATGGATTTTTTTCCTCCCTTCCTCCCAGCCATTGCAGTTTGCCTCCCCTAGAGGTTTCTCTCCCATCAGAAGTGGCCTAGCTGTGATGGATTGGCATCCTGTGAGTGTCAAACTGCTTTATAGCTCTTTAATGAGGCGATCAGGCAGAGGGAGCCTCCACTGCCACTGCCACTATTGGTGCTTAAATAGGAAATCAAAACAGGTGAAGTTTCATTATAGCTGCTGCTGTTAGCACTCGCCTTCAGTGGACACACTACTCCCACATAAAAGCAAACATACATTTTCAGTGAGAGTGAAATTGGAAGTATTTCCATATTTCAGTTTGCCTCAGGTCATATTTTCATATTTCTGTAATGTACTTGGAATGCAATTCTTCACTGATTTTAATGGTATTTCTGGAATCTAAATGATGTTAAAGTAATCACAAAAACTGCATTTTTCTTATGTCTCCATTTAGATAAAGGTCCATTTTGTATGTTTACATGTATTGTAGAGCTGCAGCTATTGAATATTTTTGTAATCGGGTATTCTACAGGTTATTAAATCGATCGAGTAATCAGAAAAAAAAAAAAAGAAAATAAAAATAATAAAAATTACAATTTTGCGTTATTACTGACCATTACTAACAAAGAATATTGTCATGAACGGTACGGGGATATAACACAAAGAGACTGGGCCCAAATGCAGACACGGACACGGGATAGAAGTACAAACAAACGTTTAATATAAACGACGGACAAAAACGTTAAACGCTACAGGGTAAGAGGAATACTAGGGACGAGACGGTCGAGGAAAACAGGAACGAGGAAACGACGGACGATCACGGAACAGGACGATGAAACAGGAACAAGGGAAGGATAACAACGGTCCGACACGACTGACACCTTTACTCAAACAAAACTATAAAGACTGATCAGGCAGGTAAATTTATTTTAAACATTTTAGAAAGACTAAACACAGAAACAGGAAGACAATGCGTAGCTGTCCTTTTGAATGACTAACATCTGCAGTCACTACGGCAACCGCAGATGCACTCGCCAGAAAACGGGTCACTCGTTAAACCGAAACAGCGGCGCTCGGTAAAGTGACGTTAACAATGGCTCAGATGCTGAATCATCAATGACATTGTTGACTTCTTTTTAAGTGTGAAATGATCCCAAACTTTGGACATTCTCTGCCTTTCTCCACCCTCTGTTGTCGCGCCAACTGGAATCCAAAAACAGTCCACCCTGCGCGGAGCAGGTCGCATAATGCGCGGGATAGGAATTAAACGAATCATCCAGACAGACTTTTGCCTCAAGGATTTTTTGTAATCGAGTAACTCGAGTGTTTCAGCCCTAATGTATTGCATAAATTAAGGAAAGGCGATGACATTCACAAGCTGAAAACAGATGTCTTCCTGGCTTCAGTACCACATTTTTTGGAATTACATCATTAGTGAAACACCATCGTGAGCCAGCAGCATTCATTAAATAATGATGTTACAGCTCACAACAATCTGTTGGTTTAGTGAATTCTGCATTGACAGGACACCGACACACACACACACACACACACACACACACACACACACACACACACACACACACACACACACACACACACACACACACACACACACACACACACACACACACACACACACACACACACACACACACACAGTAGCAACCCTTTTTTTTAAAAACAAAACAAAACATGATACATCTTAATGCACATCCATCCAAGCATCCATCCAGCCACACACACACACACACACACACACACAAACTTAAGGGGGCAAAGTGAACACTGTTGATAAAAAAAATACTCAAATTATGCATAAAAGAAGATACAGAAGCAAGCAATTATTCAAACTGTGCCAGCTGTCACAACAGTAATATGGCTGTGCATATGCTGCATTCCATCAATCAAGAAAGTGCCAAATGTTTGTCTCAGCATAGAGTTGTAGTCTTGTGTATGACGAAAATAATCCAACCGGAGAAAACTTGTCACAACTTGAAAGCAAAAAATAGGTCTGTGTATTGCAAACAACAAACCCCATTGGAATGTATTGCATTTTCAAAACTGTATTGTGAGGATTGTTCTTGCAGCCAACTTGGTGGCAATGAATAATCTAGCATCATATAAGAGGCATTTTAAACTTGAACTGAACTGAGCATGAACTCTCTAATGCGCATTATTGGTTTTGGACACATACTGTAAACATGGCATTCCCCCAGCAATAAAATAAGTAGCAATAAAGGGGTTAGCCGCATTTCTACTAGTATATGCTGAGCAGTAGCAGTTACAGTTAAAGATAGGCATTTCAATCCTTCTCAAGATTGAGTTGACTCAAATTTCAAATGTTTACAACTCTCACTCCCCTCCCCCTCTACCACCGAGCTCCTCCGCTCCCTCCCATCGAATTCTCGTCAGTGCGCATGTACCAGATTCTTGCGAACGTGCCTGTGTCTTCTCTCATCAATAAATGGCATAGAGTACATGCTACATGGAGGTAGGCAGGCTAACTTACTCATCGATAGCAACTGCTAAAATCACTTAGCGTATGCCTAGCTTGAAGCTAGGAGGGAGGATCTGTGGCGTGTGCACAAACAGTGTCTGAGAGTCAGCTCTGTGCTGAGTGGACAGGATGATACGGGTGCTCTGGATTTTTGAAAAACAAACAAAAGGCTCTATGTGCTCATAGAGCCTCTTCTAAAAACGGATGTATATATATCAGAGCTTTTCTCTGTTCCATGTCGGCTTCAGTGAATATTACCAAAAAAATGTTGCCAACTGCACGTTTAATACTCAAGTAATGATTAAGCATCTCCAATTTGTATTTTTTAGACAACCTCCTATAAACACATTGACATGTTAAAACACAATGTTTTTTCTTGAGGTCCGCATGTGTATTTTTTTTGTATTTTATAAAGTATCAAGTATCAATCCAGCAATGTTTGCGTTCTTCTTTTCCCTGACTTTTACTAGTGTATTTTGACCTTTCTTTGCACATCGCTGCCGACCTCTTCAGCTGGAAGGACAGTTTACAGTTTTACCAAATGGTTCATGATGGTTATGCAAGTATTGGACCTGACTTAGGATCTTTGATAAAGTGATAGTGAATACTGTGTGACTTGGAAGTTTGTGTGAATGTTACACTTTTTAAACAGCAATATGTGGTAACCTCTTCAATACCAATCAATGAGCAAATATATATGCTATAAATGTCCAGCAAACGATTATGCAGCAAGCTAAAGATGATATAATTAACAACAAGTTCATTACCACTATGAGGTCTAGCAGATATAAGATGTTGGAGGTTTATCTCATTTCTAGTCCACTTTATTTATCCAATAGGCTATGGAGCAATTAAAATGGTAGTTTGAGACTAGAGGGGAAACTACAGGGGAGCCAGGGGAAAAATATTAGCAATGGGATATATTTTGTTTTTGGCCATACTTTTCTATTTTTCTGTATTACCACCATGGTACAATTATTATAGCTATTATTCATGTATGATCCATGCACAAGGGTGAATCATGACTCATTCACTTTCATCAGATACTGCATGCTAATCCTGCCATCACCATCTAAGCATACTGCGTAATATCAAAAACCTTTAGTCAATGGTCAGAAAAAAAGGACTTTGTCTACTCAGTCTGTGCCCCAATTGGAAATATTCATGGCGTGTGGAGGTCTGATGTCATTAAATGATGATTATGCTGACATAAATAAAGTAGGCCTACATGATCTTGCATTATGAACAAAAGTGCAGAGCAGGCTTTCAAATTTGCCAGGGCAGTGACAAGCACGTCAGGCTGAGCTCATTTTTCCACTCTTCCACAGTCACGCTGGCTCTGAGTGAAAAAGCGTTTAGCCTTACCGGTACCATGTAGTGCTTAATGCCCCTCTTGGCTGTAGTTTTTTATAGACCGGAAGGACATGGAAGCCTCCATAGAGCTTACCTGTCCTATTTCAATACACATAAGAAATTATTCGCTCAGGAGGATGGTCAGATAGTCGGCATAGGTAATTGTACACCAATCATTTATGAATGAAGATGTTGATTTGAGGTAATACATTACTTAAAACAATACACAGTGTCACTTCTTCTAGAAAAATATAGTATGTGTCCTATACACTACATGGTATTGACATGAAACCTTTTGTGGATTCTTTTTACACAAACAGATCAAAATAGATCCAGCACCTCCCTCTGAGGCGTACCAATTTGATGGGTCTACCATCATGTTTGAATCCTATAATTGCCCCTGTGAGGATTATCTTTAACGGTACAATGCTTCACTGAAGTCAGTATAGGTATTTGTTCAGTGTATTAAATGGTACTTGGCAGGTGAAATATAAGGCTTTATTAAATCCTGACAACAAACTCTCTCTATCCTTACCAAGTGTTTCTAGTAATGACAGATTTTCAGCATTTGCAGACATATTTTTGTAATTGATTCCACTGTGTTCGAAGCATTATGTACATAGCATAATAAGGGGACATAGACAATAACACAAGTTAATAACAGCTGGGATGTGTTGCAAAGCAATATTTACAGTCAAAATACAAGGAGTCCAGACACGTCATGTAGGCGGGGCGCAGCACGGTTTATTACCTGCTTCGTAGTCCATCTTTGTAGCTTATTGAGTCCAAGGGATATCATTCAATGTGATATAATGGAGGAGATCTGATGGGGGCATTCTGCAGCAGCCATGTTGTGCCTCGCAGCATCCTCTCAAGATTTATTTTGGCCGTTTAGCCCTCTCACTGATCAGGATCAGAGCTGCTCCTGGTGCACCTCACACTAAATTAATTCAGTGTGATCACTGCTAGCCTTGTGTAAGACCCCTTGAATTGTGACCGGACAGCACAACATCAATTTGACAACACATACCCAGAAGCTTTGACCTGTCAGGACCCCTGTAGTTTTGCCTAAGATACCATATATCGAAAGTGAACATTTAGACTTGCTTTTATAAAAAGTAAACCAGAGTTTTGGGGAATCCATTATCAGCATTCTGCCTGGCAATAAGGCTGCATGATAATTTCCTCTGTGTACTGTCCCAGCACACAAGTGTCATTATTCACATTTAAAATAGTTTTCTGTAATCACTTCTCCTATTGAAACTGAGGTTTGGTTGGGGCCATTTTCAGTGGAACATTCTTGTCATGCAAAGCAAACCTATAACCTCATTGCTTTGCAGCCATAGAGACTCTGACATTTACTCTCACTCCACCGAATAGCCTCCCTAAAAAGGAATGCAAGGGGTGATTTGCAAGGTGTGGAGTTGATTTGAAATGGATCCTATCCCTCGGCCTGGTGATATGGAACAAATTCAATCTCCCCAAAAGTGCAAGCACTGCCTATCTTGCACAGCACCTATGCACTTAAACTCATTTTAAGCAATTTGATTGCTATTTGTCCATGCTTTAGATTCTAATCCCTCTGCATGGCCACCAGAGACTGACTGTTGGAGGCTGTGGGGAGCATTGAAAAGGTCTCCAGGACAATGATTTATATTAGCACAGTGCATTTGTAAAAGCCAGAACTGAATTAACAAAATTCTCAGTAGTGTCCTCAATAGGTCAAGAAACAGAGATGCACCATGTCTCCAACATTGTCTTTTTTTTACAATTTACTCCAAATCAAGCTTTAAAATGCAGTCGTTATCAGTTGCTATCATGTGACTTAAAGTAATAATTGGGAATGTTCAAGTGTGGTTGTATGAGGTACTTATCCATGGTAAGTTCCACTACAGTAGATAGCAGTTAGCATGTTGCCAGTTTGGAGAAGCAGCTAAGAGTAGAGATACGGAAACTAAGCAATGTACTGCTGTGGATGGGGGTAGCAGCTAAACGTACTTTATCTAACTTAAGGGTCCACCTTAAAAATATATATATTCCAGTTTAATCGTATGCTAGATTACTCAACCTTGCCCTCTGACAGCCCTTTCCAGAAGTTCTTCTTCTGTAAACTCTGGTTCATAAAGGTATCCTCTTGTCTCCAGACTAAATTGTGTTTCCTTGTCGCTGTTATAATCACTCATGTTTATTTTCTTGTAATTGTTTATTCCATAAACCGTGGAAAGTCCGATCCAAACAGCAGATTCGCGGCATTACACAGTGTACAGCCTATAGAATATGTAGTGCCAAGGTAAAGGGCTGTTTGATGGCAAGGTAAAGCTGTGAAAATAGTCTAAATATAGTGTAGGCTTAAACTGATATTGATTTCTTTATATGGGCCCTTTTTTATTGGCTAAAATAAATTAGGCTGCTGCCCCCACAGCAGCTTTTATTATTGCTATTTAAAAAGTCACTGTTTTTTTTTGTTTGTTTTGCTGATCAATTTGATGCATTCATTGTAAATTGAAACGTAGAACTAAATCATAGCTCCAAATCTGTTGTTGATCAATAGCTGGTAGAGGCTGTTCAGTTACTGATCGAGAAACCTGCTGCTTCGTCCATTTCATTATCAGTAGAAGAGATTTGTTACATATAAATGATCTCATCTGATAATAAAGAATGCTAATTTCTCTGGTGAATTTGGACTGAAATGGTTTGTTGTACACTTTTCATTTTGCCAATGAGCAGTTTGTCCTAATGATTCTGTTACATTATGTCCAATATGAAGCAATTATGGCTTCACTGCAATACTTTATACGAGTAAAACCCAAATGGACGGTGGTTCGGTAGCACTCTGTTATTACAGAGATGAGCCTTCCGACTTAATGTATTTCCATCCAAATGTCAACTTTGATAAATCACCTCCGTGAGAGCCCTCCACCATCTCATGCATGTGCCAAGACCCAGCACCACCAAACAACCGACTCTCAAACAGGGCCACCTCCACGGACACATTCAGGATTGAGAAATTACAGTATGGGCTACAGTACAGTGAGAGGATATTGGAAGGATGTCACCAAAGTTTCATCGAATGAAATAATTTCTGCAAAGATAGCAGAAGATCTGGAAGTCTAAATTGAATTAGTAAAACTATGGTATTTCCTCAGATTGATTGACATGTCCGTCATCTGTCATGTCTCAATAAATGTTTATCGTTTTTCAATCAAATTACAAATTGAAAATAACAAGTTATTTTTCTCACTGCTCTGGTAAAAGTGATTTGATTGAGGGCATCTTGGCAGTTGAATGAGTTTATTAAGCAGAATGAATTCTCTGCAATATTTCATACATCCATTATTAATAGAAATAAGGTGATAAACAATATAAGTGAGGCATGAAACTACTTAATCTGTCAAGATTGTCTTTCAAAAATGATGTGTTTCTAAATTACCTGCACTATTATGATTGCAGTTTATTACTGATGACTGATATGGAAACAATCAGTACACAGAACGGGTGCCAATTCATTGTATATTATCTAATTCTGACAAAGATAAAGTTATTAATAAACTTTATAGAAAGTTCAGTGGCAGAAGTTTACTACTCAACTTTAATGGTGCTTCAAAGTTGAACCACTAAGCTGGTCTGGTGGATGTTTTGTCTTCCAAATAAATTTTAACTATTTGATTTTTCGAGCTTTGTTTACAATCTGATTGTTTCATGTTGATGTCAGCAATTGGTTTTGTGAGCGAAATGTCTGGAACTTTAAGCATTAGAGGAACATCTAGCGTCTTTCTTAGTACTGGATACTGAATACGAGCTTACGTTTAGCGTACATGCTTACGTAACTATCATGTGCAGAGTACAGGTAAACAAACATGTCAGACTATTTCCATCAGTCAGACATTCAAGTTGCTCAACTTGGACCATGCTACAGATCCTTGATCGCTGCTTCTCTGCTGTTAGGGGGAGAAGTAGAGGGAAGTTTCTACGCAGAGCCCAAGCTCTGGGTGGTGTTGTGTGGGTGGTGTTGTGTGGCAGTGCTTCAACAGCACTACCTAGCCACCTGATTGAATTTCACACAAATTTGTGTCATTGTATGCATGCTGATTTCCCCCCAAAGATGCTTGTCTAAAAGCAGAATAAAAAGTGAAAAAGCAACGCCACTTTTGCGTTTCCTTTCTAGATCGTCTTTGTCTAAACAGGGCCACAGAGTTAAACAGCTTTGTGGACAAAATTTAGGAGAATATGCCTTTTGTGTACGTAGAATGATTTTAGCTCAACAAAACACTTGCGTTTATATGTTTGTTCAGGGGTTTTCTCCGGGTTCTCCAGTTTCCACCCACAATCCAAAAGACATGCACCTGTTACGTTAATTGATGACTCTAAAATTGCCCGTAGGTGTGGATGGTTGTCTGTCTCTGTTCGTCTCTATGTGCCCTGCGATAGACTGGCGTCCTGTCCAGGGTGGACCCCGCCTCACGCCCGATGTCAGCTGGGATCGGCTCCACCCCCCCGTGACCCCGACAGGGACAAGCGGTTGAAGATGAATGAATGAAATTAATGTATTTTTATTGGCATGTTAAAGAATAATTCGTAAACTTTTACTCCTTGAAAATGCAACTTCACCTTTTGTGCTGTCTTTTCTGCATTTGACTGCATCCTCCCATTGTCTGTGTATGGAAGTGTGAAGTATCTGAATTTTGTCTTGTTTCTGAACACTCCTTTAACACCCCTGCCTTTATCCCCATTTCAACTCTAAGCCTCAAATCAGAGCAACAGAAAAGTCACCAATGTTTATATTTGCAGTTATATTATTTCTGCAGCCTTTTAAGGCAAAGCGTGGCCTCAAGTGAGTATCTGCTATTACATATGGGCATGAGTGTCTGTAGACTTGCGGGGGTTATTCCAGGTAAATAAATAACTGTGCTCAACTGAAGGTTTGTAGGGAAATAAATTTATCATTTGAGTCTAAATGAGATTCCGTCAGGTTTGAAAGAAATGATGTACTCTCATCTCCAGAAAAATCTCTGTGGAGCCTCCTGCATTCACTTTGGTCATTCTCTACAGAAGTGTACTGATAACGTTAAATAATAATACATTTTTTTAAGAAGTGTAGTAAACATGCTGATGCAGAATGAAGAGGCTCGTATGCATTCACAGGTAATTGTAGAGGTAATTATTGTTGACTCTAACAGATGGTGCAATAGAGTAGAAGCTGATTAAGAAAATCCCCTGGTAAAGTACCTAGATTGTTTTTTTTTTTTTTGTTTTTTTTTTTTAAATTGCTGAATATCTCAGCCACCCAAGTTTTGTGGATGTTCATTTACAGCTTTGCAAGAATAACCAGTGAATGATAAAGCCATTGAAATGGCTCGAGTACACAAAATTGAAACACTAATGAAACTGTCTGGTTAACATCAGTACAGTGGAAACACAATCACTGAGCGTATAACTGCTTAAGGGCTGAACACTTCAGATTTACCTTAGTCTACAATGCAGTTCATGAAATGTGTATATATATTTATGTGTTAGAGTGTGTGTGTGTGTGTGTGTGTGTGTGTGTGTGTGTGTGTATCTATATAGCCAAGAGCCAAGAAGTAATCATCTGTCTTTTTCTGCATTAACAAAAAACAATTCTTCCTTTAGCTTTATCGCTTATGATGAAAGGCCATTGAACATACGGTCCCTTTGACTTGGTGGCTCATTTATTTCTCTGGTATATGGCCACCTTATATATAGCACTGAATATATATGGAAATATTTCACAGACACTTGGCCTGAGCATTTGTGTGTGTGTGTGTATGTGTGTGTGTGTGTGTGTGTGTGTGCAGACACAGAGACCACCGCAGTAACAATGAACAATAACAGAACATGTGAACTGAAACCACCAAGAATTATTTGTACATTTCTTGTTCTTTCATGAATGTCACAAGTATTATGTGAACACTTAATGAAGACGCTGCACACACTGTAAAGTCACTGTTATGCTATATTTAGCTGTTAAAGGGGGGGTATTCAGTGATATTTTTGTGGTTAATCTGTCCATTTCAAAATCACTTAAAACATTTCACATGTCTAACCAATAGAAATCATAGCATTACTCATTGAACACTGGAAGGTTAATTTATCAATCTTCTACCATTAATCACAGTTGGTTTCTTGAAACCGAAAAATATAGGTAGGTATAGGTTTGAGAACACTTACACTGTCATTTCTGAAGTAAACTTGATTGAAAATCCGGCCAAAATTAGAATTAAAAGAGATAGTTATTGTTAATAGAAATATGTTAAATATGGCATTTAAAATGGGCCTTCCCATGACACAACCCCTGAGGTTATGGTCTTTCAGAATGAAATAGCTCCTTAACATAAACCTTTTAAGTGGTGCATCTATTGAGTGCTGTGATGCCTTTTGGTTGACCCACTTCTCAATATTGCCTGAGCTACTTCAGAGGAGTCTTAATTAGAAGCTAATTGAGAAGTTTAACAACATCCTCAGATCATAAAGTGGGCAGTGCTGCAGATATTTAGGGTGTGTGGGCTTTAAACATTTACATGCTGCTCAGTTCAAACACAGTTAGAAAAGCAGGATTGGCTGGGGATGTGTCAAACATGTGGGTACTTTGGTGGGATTCATTGATATGGGCCTCTGACAGATTCTGATGTATTTTTGGGTCACACAGCTTCAACAGATGTTCTTTTAGTGCTTGAATCCCTCTATATGTAGCGAGTTGATGGAAGCAGCGCTCCTATTTTGAAGAGAGAGATGTCCCTCTTATCTGTTTACAACGCTGAGTAGGTTCTGAAAGGAAAACTTTAATATTCAAGAAAAGAGCATACATACTCAAAAACATCATGTAAGAGAGGATAATTCTGACAGTATTGTGTTTTTGTTATTTTACTAAGAATTATTATGTTGCAGCTAGCAGTGCAACTTTTGCCAGAAGAGACTAAACGTCTTTTGTTTCCACTAATGGATCATTTTAAAGCTCTGTACCGACACAGTCCATTAAGTCTTACAGGCAGTCTCAACATCAGAGAGGCCAAAGAAGTGATAAGCAAAAAGGAGGCATGGAGGTGTTTGTTTAACAGTAATTAAAAAGTAACTTCTAAAGCTCTTTGGAGCTGTTTGAGAGGTTTTATCACAGCATCTCCTGAGCAAGTGCTTATTAAAGAGGAAAGTTCTGTTGTGATACAGTATGGGTCTTACTTGTGCTATCATCCCCATGTGTCACGATAACACTTGACTCACCAGATTAATTGCAGAGATGTAGGGCTACAGTGAGACAGCTACACGGGGAATGCATGGGTTGCATGTGGATGGTATTTGAAACCAAAAGTGTTCTCGAAGTGGTTTTAATCGTGGTATTTCGAACACCCTTTAGAAAGTGACACTTTGTTTCTGCGTTTACATGTAGTTTAAAATCCTGATCTGGTTAAGGGCATACCCCGGTTTCTCAAACACCATGTAAACACCATGAGTCACATCCAGCTTCTCCTTCCCTGGAGGTTGTCAAATCCAAAGTGCTCCCAAACACTTGTCTTCAGTGATGGGCAGCCCGGCAGTGACTGACTAGACGGTAGCTTCCTGCAAAAGAGTTCTATAGAAGCCACAAAGTGCGCACTGTGAGACAAAAAAAAGTTTTTTGGAAGTTCGATTATGAATCTTAGAAGATAGGAATTGCAATTTTTACATGAATTGTTTTTTTCTTTTGTCCACCCCTATTAAATATAACACCCACCCTTACTTCATAGTACTTTTAAAAACAGCTATTCCAGTTTTCTTTAATACTAATCTAACATTATTGCCACTATAACGATAACAAGTATATTCTATCTTATCTGAAAAATACCTTTCTAGGGTAGTTTGTTTTACTGTGCAAACCCAGACATCATACACCTTCAACCAGCATGCCCTCAAATCTGAAGAACACACATGATACAGATCTCTTGTCTCTCATTCTGCGGGTTGCCATATTTTCTCTTGTGCATTTTGACAGTTGGAAGGAAAAAAAAGAGCAAAATTTGAATTTCCCCAGAGCAGCAGTGCGGCAAGAATCCACAGTTACAAGCAGTGTCTCCATGAGAAAAGTGGGATTTCTGTAATGGCTACATCTGTACTGTCATTCTTTGTATTGAGACTGAAGAAGCATCAATAATCATGTTTTCTATTTCCGTGGCGTGCGGTGAGGGGGCTCTTTTTTTGTTTGTGTTCACTCTCTCTAGAGCTGTGGGATCTGCTATTGCACATTTCAGATCATACAATGTGACAGGGCAAACAACGCGCTGCAGTATGCACACCGATATGCACAGCCTCAGATAACCATGTCTTAAGTGAAATGCCAAAATGTTACAGAAAGAGACACTGGAGGTCACGGTAAAGTGTCTATATAGTGTATATATGATATGTCTTCTGAATCTCATAAATCATCCTGAACAGCATTATTCTCCTTTGAGAACGGCAGTGGGTGATTCTCTTTCTAATACATACACCCACACACATACACCCACACACACACAACTGAAAACTAAATTGAAATGTGGTTGCTAATAACACTCAAGACATGGCGGTGGTCAAATGTCAAGTGGGATGGATAGATAGAAACACAATAACTGTATTAGCTGAAAGACATCATTGAATAGAGAATTATTTTTCAACATGGATTTATATCTTCATCATGTTGTTTTATATTTAGGATATTCAGATGTTTTCTGGTGTATAGCGAAACACAAACTCACAACACCTGTGCACAGGAGGCCTTTGTCGAAGACTTTCAACTTTGACCTACCATGGTTTTGCACCCACATGATTTTCATATCACTTCAGGCACAAAATGTCAACATGTCAAGAACTTATATATTAAAGGTTGTACTTGAGACATATTGAAAAATATTAACATTCTGTGTACTTCATACAAATCCATTAGAAACAATGTGGGTTGTCAAGCTGTTTCAACCCAGTAATATTTTACATATGTGGGTTTCCGTGACTTTTCTGATCACTGAAATCAGCTTTTTGTCTTCACTTTTACAGCATCTGGCTGAAAAACACACTCAATGTGGCGAATGACGTCCACCATCTTCCAATAATTTACTTCAACTTGTGGCAAATCACTTAGCTGCACAAGAGCACTGCACGGGGCGGGCAGTAAATCTAAAAATAAGTCCACTTTGATCCAGAGGTGGTGGAAAGATTTTGTGTCACAACCAATCGCTTTTGACATGCTTGTTTTGTTTTTTTAGCGCCGAATTATGTTCATTCCTGTTATCTTCTTTACTCTACTTTGTTGAGCAGAAACAACTGTTTTACAGCCCTGTCTAACACCCTAACATGACCCATTATCACAACATGAAAGGTATGCAAATAAAATAACAAGAAAGTAGCTAATTATATTGCTCCTATTAATGTTTATAAAAAATAGATTGTTTAAATCTTTAAAACAGCTTCTTTGCTCCAGAAATGGCCTATTTAAACATATATTACACAATTAGAAGCAACCCAAAACCAAGACTTTGATCTCTTCTTTAATTAACAACTTTACTGAAGATCGGAGCAGCTAATTAATGCATGAAATATAATTGTTAAAACGTGTGAATGTTCCCTCGCCGACCCATCTGACAATTTGGCTAAAGGAATCCACCACTCTGTGACATTCAGTGAAAAAGCCAGAGTAAAAAATAGTTAGTCCAGGGAGTCTTATATTTTCTTGCTTCAAGGATTTACATAAAAGACAAACTGTTCAAAATAACATTCACACACCATGCTTGTGAAATACTGAGTACAATCGGCTCATGAGAGTTGCACGGAAAGCCAAGAAAATTCCACAGAGCAGACTTCACTTAGTGCCACGTTTCTCTGAGCAAGTGGGCGACACAAGCACAAATAGCTAATCCTTGACACAATCCTTCGCTGCACTGCTTGTTACCCTGTACCTCACCTTTCCCCCTACTTATGTGCAACCAATTCCGCAGTAAGTATCAACTCTGTGCAGGTGGTAGAAACAAAAAAAAAAACATGACAAAAAGCCTTCTACCATGTGCCATTGGATTCTTCAAAGTCAGTTTAAATTGCAAATGACCATCAATTGATCTGTGTTTGTAAAATCTCATAAGTTTCATAACAAAATGAAGAATCATGTCTAAGTATGCCTCATGTCTAGTTATTTTAAATAGTATCATTACACTGTAGCAGAGGTTTATAATACATGGGGAACGTGAGGCATATGTAGGTGAGGTGCAGCAGAGTTTCTGCCAAATTCATTCATAATGCTGCTCCACCACCTTTGAAATAATTTGTCCATCTCTGCTCTGAACAAATGGGCAGAGCTACGAGAGCTACTAGATCCATCACAAGGGGAGATTGTAGCCTCCCAAATCGGAGTGCTGCATTTGCACAATCAGCCTTCTCCTCTAGAGCTACTAGGGCATGGACCACTCTCCCAAGCACTTTAAACATTGTTACAGATTTCTGTGTTTTCTCATGTGAGGTAAAAAAATGGATATTAAGAAATCAGTCTTGTCAGCACTAATTCAGCACTATCACCAATCTGTACTCAGTATTGCTGCTTATGGCCATACCTTCCATGATATTCATTGACTTTGTGTGTGTGTGTGTGTGTGTGTGTGTGTGTGCCCAGGGACTGCAGATGGAAATTAGCTTTTAGCTAGAATCTGGTAAATCATCTTGTTACACTATGCAACTATGCACTATGAATTTAGTACATGGTCCCTGAAACAAATAAACTAAATAAACTAAACTACACAGACTCTGTATTGAGTTTTAGGTGATAATGCAGTTGGTTATGTAGGATTTGGAAGCTCTGCTGTATCTTAAACTTTTTTAAACAGATTGTACATTTTCTTTGCAACAATTGATATACCTTACGAAATATGATGGAAAGATACAGTATTTGTTTGATATCTTACAAAATACGACTATTTTATGTTATGAAGGATGACCGGTATGTGACGGTTAACTTAAGATAACAAAAGGTGAAAGTTAATGTTTTGCACCAAAACAACTAAAAAGATTGGGGAAAAAAGTGGTGGTTTGACTTCCTGGACAGAAACATTGTCGGGACACAAACACCAGTCCCCTGAGTGAAAGTCCTGTGTTTTGGGATCCATCCACCACGTTGACCCCTTCGCCCTAGGTGAATTTTAGCGCTCTTATACTATGTGGATGTATATATTTGGATTAAGTACCACATTGGCACAGGTGGAAGAAACTAAAAAAACACAAAGCAATTCACCATGTCCCATTGTATTTTTTTTTTCAAATACAGTTAAAAATGGCAAATGAACATTTGATGTGTTGTAAAATGTCTCAGCTTGTCTAATTGTGCTTCATTGTCTAGTTATTTTAAATAATATCGACTGCTGAGCCAGATATGGTAGTTGTGCCAAATGTAGCTGTGATGTCCCCAAAAACATGAGCAAAACCACTATAAGCCAGCATGGGCCATCTGTGGCCTTGCAGCTCACCTAAAAGCAGGAAGCCCACAGACGAGCCTCACAGGGCCAGTGCTCTTGGCTCATAATGGAGAAAATAGCTGTAACCCCAGAGCGCACAATTCCAACTGTGGCATTTCCCCCCCTCTTTTTATTAATACTGTCACAAACCGGGCCGCACGGCCATGACAAAACAAGGAGATGCACACATGCAGACAATTAGCTAATTATTTAATTAAGAAAAAGTAACTTAAAATAATCATGGCGTGTGTAGTCAGTGGAATCAGTGGTGTAGGTGAATGCATGAGTGGAGAAGTGTGTGTGTAATGTTGTAAGAAGGATGAACAAAAACCCAAACGCCAAACAAAAGGTGAACAAGGCGTCTCTGGGAGGCGAGCCATACTGACTGAGCTATAGGGGAGAGTTAAGAGCACCCAGACTCTCACAGCCCAGGTGGTGCCAATGCTGCTGACGACCCTGCTGATGTCAGAGGGAGAGAGAGCAGGGAGGGTCGTCACACCACAGGTGGTGCCAATGCTGCTGACGACCCTGCTGATGTCAGAGGGAGAGAGAGCAGGGAGGGTCGTCACAATATTATTACTATACTAATACTAATATACTATTGCTTATGTGGCTATTTGTCTTTAATAAAGGCATCTAACAAGTTAAAAAATAAATACGAAATTGCAGGTAGACGCAAACAAGATAGACAAAAAAAGTTCAAACAGCCTAACGTGCGCAGTTGGTAGCACAGCAGCATAAAATGAATGAATGTGCCTGAACTGTGTGAACAGAAATGAGATTGAAAACAAATAATGCCATAAAACAATTAAATATCACTCATCTTTAAAGGGATATGGAACATGACCAGCATTTAAAAAAATAAATAATAATAATTTCCAGAGTTAGTTTATTTCCCTATCTTAGATGTCGTTGAGCTCAAGGAAAGCAATGGAAATGATCCGGTCATTGTTTCAAGCAGGAAAAATATCCTCCGAGCTGAGCAGAGAATAGGTCAGAGTCCTGAGAGAGAGATTAAATCCAATTTGCTCCAATCTTTGTGCTGGATAACAGCGGATGCCCCCCCACTGCTGTTTTGCTGCACGGCTCCACATCTACACAATCACAGGTGCAGTAATGAGAAGGTCACAGGTTCACGCTTCATTATTTAGTCTTTTAAAATGCTGCCCTTTGGCATGCCTTCTACCAGAACAGTCGCCCCCCCAAAACAGCAGCATGGCCCTCCACCGCCTTTTAATCAGTCCTGGGTGTTGTTGAGGTTAATCTGTATTGTTCATGGCGATGTGAGAAGAGGGCTTGCTGATAGCTGCTTTCCTAACAGGCAACAAACATCCCATGGCACATCTTGTTTACGTAGCCCTGCAGTGGGCCTCGGTTGTTGTGCTTGTGTCATGGACACAGAGATAACCTCACTCCAACAAGGAGTTTAATTGCTTGCCCCCTGTGTTGACAGGATCAGAAGAAAGGAGGAGGAAGAAAGAGCTGTGCAATCACTCCCATGGGACCCAGTCCATCTGAAAGTATCACGGATATGCAATAAACAGCTAAATATACACTGGAATTATTTGTGAGAGAAAGGAATATTGACTGATAGTAGTATAAACATGGTGATGTAGGTGTGATGTTTACGGTTGCTCATCTGAACCCTACTCACTTTCCTGCCAGTGCTGTTTGTAAAAAAAAAATTAAAAAAAACCTCTAATAGCTTTGAAAGAAGCTACAAATAATTTGTGTTTTTAAAAAAGTCACCCCCACAGCTCACACTAATGGAAGACAAGGAGCCGATCACCTTGTTTTACGTAATGGGTCATTTAGTAAATAACGTGGGTGGTGCTGATCTTTGACAAGTTTCATGGTTGGAAGCCCACTTCTTAAATAATTATTCTTACCATTTCGGAGTATGGTGTATATATGGTACCACAATAACATGAGGGGCAAAAAGATAACTGCAGGCAAGAGCTGAGGTGAACTTTGTGTAACTTTCTACAATTTACAGCATTAACTGTTGTGCTGCTGAATATCCAGTGTGACATTAATTTTAAATTTCAACGGTAATATCAATACTCATTACAGCAACCACAAAGTCAAACATTATTACTGTTATTAGTGATGGACCGATACATTATCACCTAATATTTGCAGTTTTTAGGTGTATTTGTATCGGCCGATGTGGGCTAATGCATCCACAGACAGCTCTGTGTCGCTGGAGATGCCTTTTTTAAGTTTAATATATGTTCCTGTTTTTTTTAATTGAGACTCGTAACATTTGTTATCATCATTGTGTAAATTTTATGATGTAAATTGAGGGAGCAAAAGTAGTATCGGCTCCAAAAAGACGTCAGTCAGCATCGGTGATCGGCTAAGGGCATCTGCCCTAAAAAATCCATATTGGTCGATCCCTAATTGTTATTATTATTTTCTTGTTGCTGCTACACAAGTTAAATGCCTCATTTATTGTGTGTTTGCATGATTTATACATGAACTGTATAGGATGAGTCCCCAGCCTGTTAACGTATAGCAGTGCAGAAAAGTTCAGCTCTGGAGAAAGGCAGGGATGTAGTTTAGTTAACTATTAAATGGAAATATAAAAAATTAATATCGCTGTAATTGCAATGCAACTCGAGTATACACACAGCATTCACATTTAATCAAACATAATGATGTTTTTTTAAAGAATAATCATCAAAAACAAAAATGTACTAACTTGGATTTGTAAAGCATGTTCGCCAATGCAAGTTTACTATGAGCTCATTTGTTCAATGTCATCAGCTCACTATGTTCACCTCCCCATGCAAATAGGGTGCATTAATCATAGGCTGTATTTTGCATAAAGGAACAGCCAAGTGCACGCTGTTGCCTGTAAAAGGCATCATAGAACACAGTGTGTTGGACGTGTCACTAAAACTCTTTAAGACATTTTTAAATGCTGATTTAATTGATAGCACGTCAGATATTCACAGAGGGCAAAAAGAACATCCCGTGGAAGTGTTTCCTGGAGATCAGAGCAACAAAGGTGCTGTATTCCAACAAATGTGTTCATCTTCCATTAGGTACTTTCTGCGTACCCATTAAAATAAAGCTTGATGAACCTGAGCGCATACCATTATTAACATCGTTATCTCATTGAAGATGGTAATTATATCTGTTTTAATATAGCCATTCCCATTATTATAGAATGACTAATTAAAGCCATTACTTCCACATGCATCCTATGGGGCTCTTCAAGGATAGATAGCAGGAGAGAGGATGTGTCTTCTAGCCTCTTTAGTTGCAATTAACACATTGCCTTTGATTGCATTACTACATTGGGTATTTTTGCTCCTCTGTTGCACGAACCTAGGCAGGGCACAGGTTTTTTTATTTTACCTGTTCTTTTTTACTTCTACTTTTACGTCAGTAGTGTGTGGCTGCTGCCAACTTAGCATGCTGAGTTTTGCTACGTGATAATGCAGTTGGTTAAGCAGGGTCCCCTCTGGTACAACAAGGTATGTATTTGAATCTTTTTCAAACATATTATACATGTTTTTTTGCAATATTTTGTATAATATCTTATGAAATATGATGGAAAATGTGTATGGTATTTTAAAAAATATGACTCTTTTTAATCGTGTGAAATGGTGACCAGTATTGAGAGTTAGGTTTAGGCAACAAAAGGTGACGGTTCATTTTTTGCAACAAAACTTTGCACTCAGTCAAGATTAGAAAAAAGGTGGTGGTTTGACTTAGTACCTGGGCTTTCACTTAGTTGGGGTTCTTTTGAACATGAAGGGTCGTATAAAGTCCCATCATTTCCACCTTTATGATGTTAAAATGTCAAAGTCTTAAGACTCTTCAGTGAAGGCTAAAGTCAAGGTGACCGTGATCTTAACTTATAATGAACCAATAGCTGCTAAGGCACTACCCTGCTGTGTAGATAGCTCCAGGATCTGAAGTTTAAAGTCATAAAAATGTTCATGAATCAAACGTAAGTTTTGATACCATTACGGACGGTATTTCTTTATGTGGAATAGATATAAAATGTATCTACGGTCAGTAATTACTTCTCTATATGGCAATTTTCATCTTTAGTTGCAGGGTCCGCTAGACTGGTTTTAAATGTCCTACCTATGCACAGGTGATTCACAGGTTGATATCAATGAAGTAAAACTACGCTTAACTTTGGTTTCTAAAACCATGCATGACACAACTTCAGAATTATTTCAAAAGCAAGAGTTGTCTGACTCACATTGTGTCCTTAGTGGCTTAAAGGTCTGTTAGACTGTCTCTTGACCCATTTCACTTACCTTGTACAGTAAAAAGGGGAATGAAACAGTGCAGGCTGTTTGATGTAAATGTACTTTACTAAAGTGGTGAGGTAAACACTCTTCCCCGAGGTTGTGAACGACTTAGCCAAACAGCCGACCAGGACTCAACGATGCGTGAAAGCATTCACCCATTAAAACTTTTTTTTTTCTATTTAGACCATTCCATCTGGGAAAATTACATGCTCAGAAGTGATTTAAACACCAGTATGTGGAAGAAGTGGCTTTCACAGAGTTACTGCTTAACACCTGAGTAGTCTCAAGGAGCTGTAGTAAATGAAAAAAGTATCATCTCCTAAACGCACAACAGGAACTCAATAAATCTTGTAAACATGCTAATCTGATTTGCAATCCCAGTGCTCCAGTGTGCAACATGGTGCTGTCCAATTGAAACTACCATCATGGCAGTCTCAAATAGAAAAGATTAGTTAGTAACCATTCACGGAGAACTTTGGCTGAATGCTCTCTCCATCCCCATTCAATTGAAAAAAAAAGAACTCTATTAAAAGTCCAAATAGTCATCGCTGTCATCTGGTTTGCCCAGATTCACAGAGATAATGATGCATCCAAAACAACTGTGTTTAACAGATAATCAGAAGTCCAATATTCCAGCACCTGCATAATTGCCATTGAAATCCTGTTATCCTTGATTTTGTTGTTTTGAACACTGACGGATAAAATCCTGTTCCTTTTATTTCAAAAGGCAAAGTTATTTAATGTGAGGTAGGTGTTTTTATACTGTTGTTACTGATGCTGTATTATGTGTACAGTGTTTATGACATGCATGTAAAACTCATCTTTGTGTTGTGCATGAATGCTTATGTTGAGTGGCGTGCACAGACTTTTTGAAGGGCAGGGGCGAAAAGGAAAAAAGAAGGCACTAAAGAGAGGGCACTAGCATGCATTTTGGCTCCAAGCGGGCTATTTAACACATGTTCTGGCTCCCAAGAGGGCAATTTAGCACACATATAGGCTCCTAGAGGGCACTTTAGCATGCATTTTGGCTGCCATGAGGGCACTTTAGCATGCGGTTTGGCTCTCAAGAGGGCACTTTAACACACGTTTTGGCTCCTAAAGGGCAATTTAGCACACATTTAGGCTCCTAGAGGGCACTTTAGCATGCATTTTGGCTCCTAGAGGGCACTTTGGCATGCGTTTTGGCTCCCAGGGGGCACTTTAGTGTGCATTTTTTCAACAACTGGGCACCCACTCCCCCTTCCCCCTGTGCACGCCACTGCTAAGGTCTGTCTGAAACGGTGTAACATGTTTGCAAAAACAATGAGGTCTTGCTCAGTTCTGTTGTGAAATATATTCCAGCATATATCTTCTTCCCATTGATCGTCTTCTCAGCACTGATGGGTAGACTTGTTGGTCTTGTTGTTTGGCATGCTTTGCTATTCCTAGCGCCCCTGTATATCAAATCTCTCCTCTTCTTTCTGTTTGACTTAGCAGACTCATCCTTAAGGATGTGGGGTATTGATCTGTTGTCTGATCTTTCATGGAGTGCACTCCATTCCAGACTGATAGACTCCTGTAGTATTCCCAGGGACCAAACCACCTAACTGAAAGGGAACAGGAGGTGTTTGAGAAAATTCTCTAAACTGCAAGGTTTGGTAAAAGATTGACTCCTTTCCATTTACTAGTATAGAACAATATGTTCCAGAAAGGTAACATGTAGAGGTTATCACAACTGTCACTACATGAAATTGATTCCACACAGTCGCAGTTAGTGTGTAGGCGTTTTGAATTGTCTAAATGGAGAATGTGAAGAGCCCTTGATTGCTTTGACACACTGATGTAATTAAGGATCCAGTGTAGTGATTATAACTCCGTCAGGAAATGCTTTATATGGATTTCTACTGCTAGAAGTGTCATTTTTTAGTGTTTGATGATTCATGTAATTTGTGTTAACTGCTGTACTGCCTCTTGCTCTATGCTCAGCCAGTTCTAAATAAGTTGAGGAGGCGTTACCCTTTTGAAATGGTAAGCACCCATCATCTGAGCACCACTCGCCTTTTAATTGCTGTTATTGCTCACAGTACAGTCTGTACTAAATTAAATATGTAATTATTAAAATATGCATACAAATCAAAGCCCAGTTCTTACTTATATAGAGATGTCAACATTAAAAAAAGAATCACAATTTAATGTTGTTTGCTTCTTGGCCAATACCTTCATACAGTTACATAATACAAAGCTTTTCACAATTCCCCTGGGCTTTCTGTTAGATTTAGCTTGCAGCCTTGCAAGGGAAACAATGGAAGGAATTTTGATCAATCAAAGTAAAAAAAATGACAGATACAAGGGAGAGTAACATGGTAAATGAAAATAACAAGCAACACAGAGTTTACAGCCACACGTGATTGTCAGGCTGTACTCATTCACATAATGAACACTAGCAGGTATCATTTTTATTATGGTCACCATTTTAGTTCAGTGTGTCAGCATGATTTCATTTGCTGAACTAAATACAAACTACACATCAACCTTTTTGCAAGTATGTTATAATATAGCTAAGTATCGGACGATTGGATGAAAATCGATGAAGAGTTAAGGGATCACCAAAGTCATGATAATTCATCTTCTGTGGTCAAAAACTGTTAGTACAACATTTGGTGCCAATCCATTTGGTTGATGTTGAGAAGTATCACTGGAAGATCACAGTCAGGGTATATAGTCCCATTGAACGTCAATACGGTACTCTTAAAAACTAACAGTTACAGACAAAAATATTGAATTGTTAATATGTGCTTTTTCTACCCTTTGTGCCAGTGGAGACAGGTTATACTTTAGGAATGAGGACTCTATTGATAAAGTTCAATGACTGTCACCCTATGGAGACCCTAATTAACTACTGTCCATTAGGCTAAGCATTAATTAAAGTCCTACATTATAGGCTATATTTGATGACATTTTAAAAGTACCATATATCTACTACTTTTTTCCGGCTGATAGTCGAAGGGCTAGCGTTCAGAAGGCGTCAAAGTGCTATGGCACTGGCACCTACAGGTCTAGAATAAGATTTAAATTCAATTTTCCACTGAAAACAACTAGCCACCCTCTTTGCAATGCCATTCTTGCACATTGAATGTAAATCTCGTTTTACAATTAGTCAAGGGAATCAATCATTGGGGAATATTTAGGTTCTTGTCAAGTCTCAACACGATGGAATGCATGGTTTGTCTGATAGGTTCATAATCCTTCTTAAAATGCTTTGCTTGTCCCTCTCGACTGGCTATGCAATTTTAAACGTTTATTAGCTCTATGCTATTCTTATTAATGTTGGCTATTTTCCCATCTGAGTAGACTTGGATCCATTGATGCTCAATAGTTCATATCATTGTTTATGCTTGCGTGTGTTCTTATAACTGGGTTCATAGCATTACTTTATCGTGAAGTATTATATCCTGAAATCCTGCCCCGTTGTTGTAAAACAGTGCTCCATTTCCCCATGTTTGCTTTATGCTGTATTCAATTTTGCCTCCGGGAGGATCATAAAGTTCTGTAAGTATCATGTATCACTTATTAGATGCTGGGCCAGTGAGTGAGTGTTGAAAGAAATGTTTATTCTTCACAGTAATGAGATGAGCATACAACTAAGCCCACCTGGAAGTGTGTTGGGCTTTGAGGCCAATTTTACATGGTGGTTGGACTGTGGAATTGCAACTACAGGGTCCATCACCTGATGCTTTCTGGCCCAAAAATATAATAATACAATTTTTGGAGCGTCACACCCCCTGCAAAATGACTTATTTCACGATCAGAACTTGTTTCATTTGGTCCGATAACATTTCAAAAGGCTAGAATAGCTGTGCATTCAAATGAATCAAGAAAGCAGTGTTAAACCAAAAGTAGCCAGTGCAAGTCTTTAGTGTGCCTGCTCTTTGTGCCACATGGCGTGGAAGCAGTGCCATCCGGGTACTTTTAGACACGACAGTTCAACTTTTTTTGTTTCATGCATCACTAAACAAGGACCCGCCTCAAATGCTGTTTACAGAGCTCTTTATACATCCATGGTACAGCTGCCTTAAAAGACCTCGCCAAGAAAACTGCAAGCAATGTCTCCTGCTATGACACCTGCTTTACATAATTAGCTGTGGGTACCTCATTAACGGGTGTAAAGAGAAGCTAGTGGCTTTACACCAAAATGCACGAGGCTCCTCCAATCACAAGGTCAGCTCAGAAATTAGTTTAATCTGTTACTGCCTGAGACATGACAGATACTAGGACGTCAGGTAATTGCTTCTTTGGAAAAATGGAAGAGTTCTGTGAAGTTAGTCATCCGAAAGGATGGATATCATAAATTGCAAAGAGGAACAAATTAACTGGGTTGATATATTATATCTTAGGAGGTGTGGGTTTCTTTCAGAGCACTGCGCTGTGTTTTTTGTATCAGATGTGAGTCTGACCACCAACAGCTTTGGTGATCACAGGTTGATAGTTCAGAACAAACAATGAGGATAGAGTGATGCAGTTCCAAAGTGAAAACAAAAACAATGAAATGACCATGAAATGAAAGACTATAAAAGGAAAAATGTATATAATTTTGCATTTGCAATAAAAAACAATACAAAACTACACTGTATTACAACAACGGCTGTTAGTCTGTGTAACAATTGTGATGATGAGATGAAAAAATGTGACAAAACATTGAATTCTTATTGTTTGTTTGTTGTTGTTTTTTGGTTTGTTTATTCTCTACCTCTTGTTCTTGTCTTTGTTATTGTTTTGCTGTGATTTGTTTTAACCGGACCGAAGTGCCAAGATCAATTTATTAACATTTGTGTTGAATAGAGAAACTGCCAGGGCTTGTTAGCTTTTGTTGAGGGAGCTCAGGGTGAGGAGAGATGGCTGACCTCTACCAATAAAAGAGGAATATGCATTTAAATAAGACCAAAGTTGTTGTTTTGATTTATTTTCAGATGCCTGCTTCTAGATATCCACTGGTACATTGATAATATAATGTAATGTAATTGAACAGATAAACAAGAAGCAACCTATATAAAAACCGACCATTTGTATATTCAATTTAACTAATGCACTGCTTGTAAAGTTTACATGCCGCTACTACTGCTGATCCTACTGAGAATCAATATCACATTTTCAGACACATGAGGTTTCAGCAGTTGTGAGTCATGATAAGGCCCATTTCTGCCCCTTATTTTGCAGTAACACACTCAGCCAGAGGGGATAAAAACAAGAAATATCTCTCTTCTGGGACAGCTATTTGTTATTCTGTGCTATTAGTTATTCTGTCCTTGCTAGCACGTCTGTTTCTTTCAAAGACTGTCTCTATGGGTTGATGCTGGGCCGCAGCACTTCCTGTCCTCTCTAAATGAACGTTGATGTTTATCGAATATCTTCTTGGCTCCAGCAGAAAAGTCATTATAAAAACTTCCAACATAACTCAGCTATATGTTGAGGTCTGGTAAGCATGGCCCAGATCGATAGAGTGAATCAATTCACGTCACTGTCTGCATTAGCTGACAGTAAATGTAAAGCCTCTTTTAAAACAGACGGCATAAACGCCTTCTGGGAGGACAAAACAACCTGTGTAGCAGGGGTGCTCTTCACTTCTAAGTTTGCTTAAACGACAATGAAGACATCTTCACATCTTGTTGTGCTGTCTGCCACAGACGAGCACAGGTTAAAGGTCTGGGCAAACTCAGAATTGTCGGAGCAGCAGCAGTGTACCACACGCAAGCAATGGATGCTTTTGTCTTCCCAACAACGTGAACTTGACCTGACTTCATGTTGACTAAAGTATTGGAAGTTGACTACAAAAGGATCATTTCCAGATCCATGCTCACTGTTTATTTTGTTGTGTCTGAGATTGAACAACAGAAATAGGTGGGTTTTACAATACCAATCATATTAGCTCAGCGTTTAAGATCCTAAAACATTTGGTTATGGTTGGGAAATAATCAGGATTTTGATTGAATACTAAAAACAAACTCAAACTTAAGCACTAGGTCTTTTACCAACAGTTTTTAGATTCCTAAACTATACTATAAATTAAACTGTGACTATAAAATATGTCAATTGTGGGAGACAGATAGGTATTGTGTGGAAACAAATGTAATATATTACTAGTGAATGTTTTGCAGATATGTTGTACATCAATATATTTGCATGGTTTGCACATTTATTAAATACAAAACATAGTTGATAGTATTTTGTCAAATGATTTGTTTATTCAGAATCGTTACCTTGACAACAACTACATGTAAACAACAGGGTCCAAGCAGACTCTTCTATTTTTGTCTTTATTCTCTTTCTTGGTAGGGAGCATATCACATTCTCACTGACATTTTTATGCAGTGGCATCCTATCTAAATGGGTCAACACAAATCCACTTCACGTTAATCCGTTCAACCAACGGTGAACAAGTGTTCACAGTGGGACCTTTGGGTAAACCGTTTGTAATGGAAAGTATTGTGATACAATATGATGTAAGGGATCATTTAGACTGAGCCATTATTGCAATTCACATCCACTTATTCCATGGCTATTTACTAAAGAAATGAATCATTTGACAAACATTACTGCTTTTGATGGAAAGATCACATTTTTTTGCTACAGACTTGCATGCTCCAGATCACTACAGTGTCCATGGCAACAGTCTGCAAAACATACAAAAAAAACCCAAAACAAAACATATCGCAGTGATTGACCAACCAGAATAGAGTATTCAACAAAGCTGTGGTATAACGGTTTTTAAAAATCATGTATTATTTATTAAAAACGTTTGTTAAAATGAAGTTAAACACAGGTTTTATGAGAAACATCTTATTCTTAACTTATGAAGGTGTTCAGTCTTGACTGTTTTTGAGTGTATATAATTTAAATACATTATTTTTTATTTTCTAACAAATCAGTTTTTAGTAGTAAATCTCTTGCAGTCAAAAGCAGGAGTAACTACTGCCTGTATTCAAAAAAACATTTCATCTAATAACTATATCTATGTATGAAAGGAGGCATACCTTAACTTTTTTTCCCTGTTTGACAGATAAAAGGGACAGTGAATAATTGGACTCTCTGATGCTACTTTTAATGAACGGTGAAGTCTGACCGTTGGGGGCAAATTAGCTTGATCCTCATTTTGCAGAACAGAATTAATGAAACCCCTATGGATTAAGCTGATGTGTGCCATGTATCCATGCTCATGTGCAGTAAGAATACCTTGCACTGGTAGCAACTATTCAAATATTTGCCTGAACTGTGGCTGAAAATGTTCAAAAGTTATCCCTTGTAACACACAATGAAACTACCATTTTAAACATCAGACCAGTTTGAACAGGGGAATTTTAGTTTCTTCATGTAATAAGCTTTGAATTAAAGAATTTGATCTATTTAGTTTATATTATTGCTCCTGTCATAACACCGTACAGAAAGTCATTGAACACAGATTTTCACATCTACTGAATTTTACTACTGTGTATAATTCATCTCTTTAACCTCTAAGCCTAAGAACTTCACCTTCAGAAGATCAGAGGGAGTGAGAGATTTATAAAACAAGTTTCAAGAACAGTGTGACTGTGGCCGTTAGTTGCTAAGAGAGAAGCACAGCGTGTCCCTTAGAGCAGTTCACTGCAGCAGCCCTGGTGTTTGTTTCACAGTTGACTTGAAGAACTCTGCTGGGTATCAAAATTTCACTGTCAACATATTATATCTGTTCTTCTTGCAAAAGCAGTGGCAACTAATGCATGTTTGAAGTTTTTTACAACTTGACACCGGCAACAGCTGCGGCTATAGGTACTATGTTTTTAGGTTTCCCTCCATCCATCCCATTAACGTGAATGCAGTATCTCAAGAACATCACAAGGGAATTTCTTAAAATTTGGCATGGACGTCAATTTGGACTCAATGATTAACTGATTACATTTTGGTGGTCAAAGGTCATTTTGGCCAAACTTTATCTGCCGAAGAGACTCAGGTCCTTTAGAGTCCAGGGGCGCTCCTGAGGACCTTCTATGGCTCTGTGGTGGCATCAGCCATCTTTTTCAGTTTGGTGTGGTTGAGCATGATGGCTGCTGACAGGAAGAGACTGAATAAACTGATTAAGAATGCCAGCTCTGTCCTGGGGTGCTCGCCAGACCAACTTGAGGTGGTAGGTGAGAGGAGGGTGATAGCAATGTTGGACAACCCGTCCCACCCCCTTCATGAGACACTTGCATCACTGAACAGCTCCTTCAGTGACAGGAGGAGAGGTACCGCAGTTTTTTCTTCCTGCAGCAGTCAGACTCTACAACTAGCACTGCTCTCAATGGACACAAACACACACACACACACACCAGTTTGTTTATTTATCACTTTTTGTGTTGCTTGTCACTTTACCTTTTTTTTTTTTTTTTACTGTTTTTAGCTATTTTTAACTGTTTACTTGTTTTATTCTGTGTATAAAGTCTATTATTGTGTTTTGTCATTTGCATCTATTATTGATGTTCCTGTCAATTTCCCCACTATGGGACTAATAACTAAAACTAAAACTCAAAAACAGAAGTGGAGATTGTGACCATATCTCACATTTAGTCAGATACTGAACTGGTGCCGCTATTCGGTGACCAGCTTGACACTGTGGTGATGGAATAGATATTTTGTGCTGCTGGGTTGAAGATGTTTGTGAATGAAACATCCATATTTGAAGCATTGTCTACTGTCATGGCTATGAATCCCATTATTCTGCTTTATAGACCAAGTGTATGAACACTATTGGAGGTGCACAAACTCCGTCAATCATATGTTAAAAAGGTACAAATGAGAATACAAAAAGGTAACAAATGACATTTCTGTCTGGGGCTCTGGAAAACAGCAGAGATACGGGTTACATCATCTGTTAAGTGTGGTTCAGTACAGCAAAATAGGGTCAGCTGGAAAGAAATTATGCACCCAAGGCCACAGCAATGGTGTCGTGTCTGGAAGATTTGTTTTGAAGAAAACTGAGAAGAAAATTGTTTTCCAACAAACACTCCTATAAAAAAAAAAATCATATGTTTTTTCCAACATTGAAACTTTGCAGTCGTGAACCACAGCAAAATTGTATTTTCTGAATTGTTAACTACTCAATATGTATTAACACATTGGCAGCATGTTGTTGCTGTATGAATAGAAATATTCCTTAGCCCACAAATCATTATGGAATAAACTGTGGGCTCCTCTTAACTGTCTTCTTTGTAGTAGCTATTGCTGTGTGGGTGGAGGTGTGGAAGAGGATCAGCCATGTTTTCCTCGGCTATGTAAGAGCATTCTAGATTTGACTCTTGAGTTTTGATCTATCTCTTCTTGTAGGCAAAGACAGTGCCTTCCAGTGACCATAACCCACCAACATTGAATTTAGGCTTGCACATTTAGGTAAACAGCATGAATGTGCTGCATCTCAGTTGGATGATTAGATGCTTCTCTTTTGCGTTGTTTTTTTGAGCCAGAAAAATCTATAAATTGCGTATATAATATTTCATAAACATTATACAACTGCATATTTAAATCAGGTAAGTCATTGGTCAAAAAACATTGAATAAGAATCACATCACAATGGAACATTTGGTTTATACATGAATTACCCTGCTTTCATGAACTCTCTGGGTACAGTGGTGCAAGTAGCTAGCAATCAAGTAGTACATTATGTCCCCCATATAGGATATAAAAGCAAAACTAAGTAGGTGGTAGTTGGAGTGTTGTGTCGGCAAAAGAAACAATGTTTTCATAGTTTGCAACAACAGCAGCAGTAGTAGTGGAGAGGCTACAGTAGATCAGTGTGGTCAGTAAAAGGTTTGTGCACAAGAAATTCTACTTTATAATCTTTATTTTCTGTTTTGTGTTAAGGTGGGATGATGGCCCATAGCGTTCAGGAAATTCCTTGTTGAACCTCTCCTGCTAGTCTCTCAATTATACCCTGCTGTGTACAGTGCCATAATTGCATGCTAGCCACCCGTCTCACAGCCTCAACTCCGTAACAGACTATTAGCCATTTTGACAGCACTAGCTGGCCACTTTGGGATGTCCATCGTTTGCAGTCTATAGGGAATACTAGTGAGCAGACCAACGGACCGCAGCCAGCAAACGCTTCCTGACTGAACTAATATGAATGTTTCATTTTGATGGTGTAAGTAAATCCTGAAGATGCCTTTACATTTAAAAAATGGTGTCCCTAGGTAGAGAACACTGGCTCTACCTATAAAGCTCTGGCACATTCACAGACTCCAACAGGGGGGTTGCGCTTTTATGTGTGCCTATAGACTTGCATCCTCCTGGCAGTAACCAGAACACATTTTATCTGTGGAGGTGTGCAACTTAATGTATCTGAGAGGGTATATGTATGTGCTTTTGTCAGAGTCTCCCCAGTATACGTTTTATAGCTTGGTGATGTTGAAAGAGGGGTGAGCTTAGTACTCTGTAGCTGCAGTACATAATAGCTGGGTGCAGCATGTGACATTGCAGAGGGAAAATTCGCACTGAGGGATGTCATATGGTGTGTGGATATGACGTCCATAAACCCAGAGGGTGTGCGAGTGATAAAACCCTGTTTTGTTGTATTGCAAGGGAGAATTCTCCCATTAACTTTGGTTTGATTGCATATAAACATGGCATGCAGGCGACAGAGTGCTTGTTTCCAGAAATCCCTGGCTGTGCGCTGCTGTATCTGCTGCCAAGTGAGGTAGGTTACATGGCTGGGAGCAGCATAGCCTCATGGATGGCAGCCTGAAAAGACCACTGTCTCGTGCCAGGGTTACGGGTGTATACGGAAGGCAAATGTGCCCATTACATTCAGACACCCTTCCTCACCAGCCGAGTGAGGTCTGCTGCTTGCACTCTCTATCTCTGTCTTTCCTCCATTTGGATCAGGCTCCTGTCCCAAACGCCTTTCAACCGCTTTCTCTTTATCACACTGATACACTCACTTACCACGAATATAAACTCACTGACTCACTTACACACATACACAGCCTCCAATCTATCCCATGCTGTCCAGACAAATCAACAGTTGGAGCCAGAGGCTTGCTGTCCATCTGGTCAGCCATTTCCAGCGTGTCCCAGCATGCAAAAAGGGAGAGAGAGTCTTCTAATCCCTATCCTGCCTTAGAATTAGGGGGTTCTGATAGTTTCCTCCGGTCAAAGTCAAGGACAGTGAGTACAATTCAAGCCACATATTTTTCTCTCTCTCTCTCTCTCTCTCTCTCTCTCTCTCTCTCTCTCTCTCTCTCTCTCTCTCTCTCTCTCTCTCTCTCTCTCTCTCTCTCTCTCTCTCTCTCTCTCTCTCTCTCTCTCTCTCTCTCTCTCTCTCTCTCTCTCTCTCTCTCTCTCTCTCTCTCTCTCTCTCTCTCCACATCATGTAGAGCTTTGATTGTGCCAGGGGAAAGGCCGACTCTGCAGACACAGCAACGGATGTACTGTTACAGTACTCCACAGTACTCGGTGATTAGTGTGAGAAAAAGAAACCTGGAAAGTGTGTACCCTCAAATGTTGGAGCAGATTGCAAAGTGCACTTTAGAGCCCTTTTTCACATGTGCTGGAGTTGATTTGGCTCAAATCAGAAGTTGTTACTGCTTCTGCACTTTTTCAGTGGCCTAGTTTGGACACCAGTAGAGAAATGAATCACAAACGTGTTGTCAAGATAGGGCTTTTAGTGCAGATTGTAATATTGTGTTAACCAAATTCTCTCTGCCTTCTGGCCTTTATGTACTTTAAAATATGTGGCTAAATAAAATTCTGTTATGGAAAAAAGTAAACATGAATGAATAATAGCGACAATGTCAGCAATTTTTAGAAATCAGCTTTATTGCATGTGATTTACTTATTTTAGTGTGGAGGTCCTTGGTCAAGAATTTTTAACCTTTATTTATTCAGGGAAGGTTGACTAAAGACGCACACTCATCTTCTACTACAGTACACAGCACTCACACCTCGGAGCAGAACACTATAGCCATTGTTTTCAGTAGCTAGCCAATGAGCAGCTCCACTGGACGCCAGATCGAGCAAGGAGATACAAACTCAAATGTCATGTTCTGTCCAAATGTACAGCGACCCAAAACAATACAGTTGTGGAATTTTATCATGACTTCTAGAAGGGTCAAATATGTGGCTAAAAAGGCTCTGCATCTTCATTAACACTCGACAATATGGCTAAAATCAATATTGCCATATATAAATGAAAGGTTGAATATGGAGAATGAGCAGAACACCGCCATCTAGTCGCAACAACAAAAAGTAATTCCAGCAGTCACTTTGCCAGGTTCATAATAATGTTGTGTTCTGCAGACCAACTGAATATCAAGTGTTCTGATGTGCAATTTGTTTATGTTGGACCTTTGCAAACTTGAAGTAATAGAAGCTGAATCTGTGCAAGTCCAATACTGTTGAAAGCAATTTCACTGTACACCTACATGTCTTGAATAACAATAGAAGGTGAAGACTGGATCAAACCGTTGTTTTGATGCAGCAATGAAATGTTAGCCATGCGATCATGAATATCCCCCCAGGACATAGCAGTCAGTCAAGTGAAGGGGTAATGCGTAGTGACGATTGCCGTTTGAACAAGCAGGGCCGACTGTATATCACTGGTCATGAAATGAAGAAGGTAGATATACAGTATGTACCTCCATATATAGCACTAACGGCGCGTGGAGAGCAATTTCGAACACTTTACTGAAACCTGCAACATTGAATAAGTAGGCATGAAGGACAAAAGACAAATACACTTTCAAAACACTGAGGGCAGCCTCACACTTCAATAACATTTCTGACCTCAGGACTTATGCTTGGCATTGCTTTTAAACGCCTACTCCATAGCCTTTGGCTCAGAAGCTGTTGCCTTTTCAGGTGACTGTTGGTTCCACATAGCTAAACCTACGGGTGCACTCCGGACCCTAGTCTGGCTTACTGTGGTGTGAAATTGCATAGACAACCTTGAAATGATTCCCACAATAGCAGATGGTCTTAGCAATGGAGAAAAATACATTTTGCCCGCCTGTCTGACGAAGAAAGGTGACAATAAATGAAAGTTTGATTAGAAAATGACACCCTGGGGGTATGACAGGTGACAGGAGAATAAGCCTCTCCAAACTCCTAACTGGAGGAAAATATGTTTAATCTTCGACTGGAAAGATGGAGCACACTCATGAGGGCTTTATTAATTCTGAAACCATAATCCTTTTCACACCTGGGCTTCAAAAGTGGCAAGAGACGCTACATGTTCACACCAGCAACAAAACAAATCAGAACAAAATTAGTAGAATATTAACAGAATAAGTATGGCTCACATAGCGTTTGTGATGGTAAGAAAGTAAGAGAATAACTAAGTAAATAATCAGGATACAACATACTACAAGTGGCGGCTGTGGCTTGGTGGCAGAGTGGGTCGTCCTCTGTTCGAGAGATTGGTGGTTCGATCCCCATCTCCCCCTGGTCCACATGTCGAAGTGTCCTTGGGCAAGACACTGAACCCCGAATTGCTCCCCGTGCTGCGCATGGGTGTGTAAATGTGGTGTGAATGGTTAGATCAGATTAGATGGTATGTAGATGTCCACTGCCATCAGTGTGAATGTCTGTGTGAATGGGTGAATGTGACAGACACTGTGTAGCGCCTTGAGTAGTCAGATGACTAGAAAGGCGCTATATAAGTACAAGTCCATTTACCATTTACAACTCCGATAATAAACACAACTTCAAGGGCTTAAATATTTTCCTGCTTCAAATCCAAAACTGAAAATCAAGAAATTGCAATAGAAGCTATTTTCTGACATCCTTTTTCCTTAAAGTGCACTTTAAATAATATGAGTATGGAATCAGCTTAGTACATATAAAAACATGCTTATTCATAATAATCAAAAAGTCTGAAGGGACTGGTCCTTTAAAATCACGTGTTTGATGACTGGCAATGATTTATGAGGCAAATTCAGATGGAACCATTTTCTCATTAGAGAGGAGAACATTGAACCAACCTCCTCTCTTACTGCTTAGTGAACTAAATGTCCAATGATTGATGCTTATGCTGATGTGCTTACTGCTTATTCAGGCTCCCAATTTAAATTGCAGATGTCAAAGCGCACGTGGCATTCATCGCTGCACTCTTTTATATTCAAACAACATGGTCAACAAATGAATTACTTTTAGGGGGTCAATATATCCACATCACTTATCGTTGTTGATTTAGTGTCATTTGCTGTTAAATCACTGCAAACATATAACGTAGATGGACTTTAAATGGACGAGCACCAACTGTTGCCTCGCATTACCCTCTCCTTCTCTTTGTTTTTTTCTCTGACATCCTTCTCCTGTCCTGCTTTGTATCATATACACATTGGGTAGGTTAACCATCTTTAATTTATGCTACCTGCAGACCACAGTCACGCCATCCGACGGGTTTATGAATATTAAGTAGCAATGGGGACCGCTGGTATAGATAACAGCCAAACGAGGTTGGAACATGCAGTCTCCTCCAAATATGATTTCATCAACCTTGTGTCTACATATCTACACTGTTGGACACAAGTAGGCGCCTATGCACAGTATCACACTTTGTATTGCGCACCAAGCACTTTCTTACCCTCAAAACAGCCTAATTAAGACTTAAAGTTTATCTCTTACTTACAAGATACTATCTCTACGTGGGAGATAAACATACTGTAGGTGTTGGCCAGCAATGCCCGAAAAAACCTTGCCCTTCAGGGTTTCTGTATATCCATCATTTTTATAAGGACCAGCCACTGCTTTGCAATTTAGGCACTGGATGAAGCCTTGTAGCAGATTTGTCTGTTTAAAATTCTATACCTGCAGACTTTTACTTAGACACAGCCACAGTTACAAGGTGGCAGCATAAAGCTCTGCATGTCTTGCTGACATCTCAGTATATATCTGCACATCACTTGAAGCTCAACCTCGACAAGACTGAGCTTACGTCTATTTATTACCACTGAGAACTGTGGTGTCCCCAGATTGGTCTGCTAGAAAGGTGGGTGTGACATTGGATGACCAGCTGTCCTTCAATGCCAACACTGCTGCTACAACAGGACAACATCAGGAGGATACAACCGTTTGACACCCAGGTTCTTGGTCTAAGCTGTTATCATCTTGCCCCTCCCTGCTGGCTGGTGAGCCTGCATGTGCCAACCGGCCTCTGCACCCTATGAATGCCCAGTTGGCCTTCAACCTGTCCAAGGTCTCCCATACTATCCCGCCCCTCTACAGCCAGTACTGGCCCCTGGTAGCGGATCCAATGTTATTCAGGATACTGGCACTTAGTGTGAATTGCTCAGGCCTATCCTTCATCAAGGACATGGTCAAACCTTATACCCTAGCTCATCCACTATGCTCTGCTACTGTCCATTGGCTTGCTACTCCTTCACCATAAAGGAGGCCTGGCTACCACTCAGCAAAATAACTACTGTTTGCAGTCCTGCAATGAACCTGACTCGTTGGATGGTTGTTATAAAGAAACATCTGAGAAGATGTCATTGGAAAGTGTTTGGTAAAGAGAAGCCACTTTCGAAACATAACTGGCGGGTGCCTGGATGAACCACCTGTCTATTAAAATGCTTGCCAAAGTCAGTCGAGAAAAGCCTTCATTGCCATTCTTTGCTCTTCTTTCAACTAAATGCTTTCCAGTTCTGATATAACTAATGCTACTGCAGCATCTACACTTATCACTTTAGGAGCCACCATTATGGTTTCAAGAGTTGCCTCTCCATTTCCTTATAACAGCCCCAGAGTCTGACAAGGTGGATTTGTATAACTTGACCCAGCGATTCATGTGTGATTGTATGATATCAAAATAATTCAGTTAAAGTGTTAGGTAACCACAATAGAGGAGCAAACTTCTCATTGACAGGACAGTAGAAACTCTACACATTTTCTATCATACACCGACAACTCAAATCAGCACCAGAAGAAGAACGGCATATCCAATGACGTTGATACATGGTTCCTCCATTTTTCTGGGGTTTATCCAAATGGTTGAATGCACTTATTGTAAGTCTCTTTTTGGATAAAAGCGTCATCTGTAATATACTGCCCACAACTGTGCAGAGTAAAATGGCACATACTGCAGTGGGAAATGCTGTCTTGTTATGGCACTTTTTTCCTTTTCTTTTTTTTCCACTTCTTCCATTTCCACATACCCTGTAATGCACCTTCCAGTGAGCTTGTGTAAAGTATGATTGGACAGGTCAGATCTAATGATCATTAGTGGAAGAAAAAAGGTAACGCTTGAGGAAAGAGCCTCCACAAAGCCCTATTTATAGCAGACCTGGTCTGCAGGCATGAAGCCTCCAGGGAGAAAAAACAAAGTCATAGATCAGCCTGAGGGGAAGTAATTAGGACAGATATTTAAACTGAATAATACAGGCTCGCTGAAATATTGAAACCACCTAAAGTTTATTAATTAAGCGCTAATCTGGTGAATAGGCTTGTTTCATGTCTCCCTTATTCTGTGCCAGCTGAATTATTCAGGGACATGAAGGCATACAGGACAGATAACACTCTGCCGTATATGTCATCAGTACTCTCGTTAGGAGATGATTAAAGGCACGCTCCACCGCTGTACTTGCGCGTCAGCAGTCTGCTATTACAGTTGATATGGTTCTGTAATACCCATCGTACAGAGTCAGTCACACTACAGCCGTCTAACAAGGTCACTTTGAAGTTGCTGCAGTGCACAGTCAGTGAAGATTTGTTAGGAGAGTTTTAAAAAGGAATTCAATTATATAGGATCAGCCAGGCATGTGTGCTTGAGCATACAATATGATACAGAGACATATGGTCACATAATACTGTACACAGGGGTCAAATAAACAGTTCTACTCGACTAATACTTAGCAAACAAATACCACACTTCATTTACTGTTTTGCTGCATGAGACAGCAGAGTCCAAGGTAACAGCTGAAACTTTGCCCTCTGCCTCTGAACTCTATTTTTCTACTTCTATTTTTTCTCTCATCTATCTTCTCTCTCGCTTGCACTCACTCCCACTTTCTCATTTCAGTCTCTCCGTCTTCTCCTCACCCCTTTCTATTTTCTTCTTTTGTTCATGCTGCTTGGGTTTCACAGATGGAGTGACTTGAGGCGATGGTGGTTATGCAAAACACAGTTCAAATGAATTCGGGGCTGCCACAATGAAAATGCCATAAAAGGCACGCACACAATAACACATCTAACTCTTTTGTGGCATGAAAATCTTGTGGTAGAGGCATTTAAGTATATTTAGGATTTCATTATTATAAAAGCAGGAACATAATTTGTCATGGCTAGAATGAATGCATTGTTCAACAAAAGACATTAAAAATACACAGACACAAATTTATAAAAGAACCATATGGAAGTAAATGTGCGTCATCGGATTTTGAAATTAAAAAGCCATTGTATTTCTAGCACTGAAGATTTATGCATTGGAATGTTTGACTCTGAATTTAACTCTTACATTTTCAACAACTCACTTCCACCTTTATTTTTTTAACATTAAAAATTTCAATATACCAAATTCAGATGCAAAATACAATGTAAACAATTCAACGTTAAAAATTCAACAGGCCAAATTCAACTGCGAAATTCAATGTATAAAATTCAGTGTTAACAACAATCGACTCTACAGTCTAGATCGTCCTGCGGGTGGCAACTTCACGTTAAAGTGCTTCCATGAGTACGTCTCATAAAAACATCACATTTCTAAGGAGTTTGTGGTTCAAATTAAAGTTTACAGCCCGAACCAGTCAGACTGAAACACTTCCTGCAGTAGGAGGTGTCTGTCAGCTCGCAACGGCGGTGGCTCCAGCCCCAGCTCCAGCCGCAGCTGCCCCAGGTACTGTCATAAGCGGGTGCCAGTGTGTTTTCCTATTGAATATGATGCAAGGTTCAGAGCCGACCTTTGCTGTGTAGTGTCAAACAACGTTATCATATTCGACAGCGAGACAAACGCTGATGAAGGCACCCAGGGCAGCTGTGAGCGTCTGTGGCTGCTCTCGGGTTTCGTTGATCCACTCATCAGCAGGACTGTAGAAGCAGATTTGCTCCGTCCGGAGTAGTAAGACACTAAGGCTACTGAAGTTTTAGCTGGCAATGTGTTTTCCTCCTCCGCTGGCGAGAAATCCCCCCCCCCCCCCCCCCCCCCGCAGTCTGCTGCTCAGGTTCAGTTTGACTGACTCTGGCTTTAAACTTCACTTTGAATCCCAAACTAACCAGTGTAGCACCAGCATGGTGGATCATAGATTAGTATGTTTATATATCATAGTATGTGGTGCAATTGGAAAAATAGCTAGCTAACTAGCTAGCCGCTCTCGTTACAGCTCTCCTTGCTCAACCACATACAGCTGATCTATTATCTATAATCTATTGCTTTTCCCTGGGTTCCTAGATGTTAACACTAAATTCTGCAGCTAAATTTGGCATGTTGAAGTTTTTTTAACATCAAACATTGAATTGTGTAACATTGAATGTATACATTTCATTTTGCACCTGAATTTGGTATATTGAAATTTTTAACGTTGCATTTTTTACAATGAATTATTTAACAATGAATTTGTGTACAGTGAAAAATAAAGGTGAAAATTTCAGTGAAATTCACATGCACAACATTCAGATACAGAATTTCAATGCATAAATATTCAGTGCTGGCAAATTAATGCATTTTTAATTTCAAAATCAGACAGATTTACTTCCATAGAACTTCAGTTTGGAGGCTATTGGTTCTGCACAGATTAAAGGGCAGTGATTAAATTATTATTTTATTATTATTAATTATTATTATTATTAATTAATTATTAAATTATTTCCCTTAAAAAAAGTCAGATCTCATGTAGACATTCATCACATAATTCCCATATTTTTCACAGTTTTCTTCACAAAGAGACTTTTTTGTTATAACATGACATACAGTACTGTTGAGACTTTCTTTTCTATGGTAACAAGGGATATAAAATAATTGCTCATCTCTTCCCATCACTTCAATCTTTTATTAATATCATATTTTTTGGTTTTGTATGTTTTGAACAAACTGGGCACTACTAATCTGCAACAGCACTTATAGAGAAAACATGCATCTGCCCAAATTGAGTTTTATCCACATATGAGAAAATATTTTCAATTAATGTATCGGCCAAGTTCACGAATTATCATAATGAACATATTTTCAAAATGTTGTTGTATCAAGTCTTTAATTTGTTTTCTAAAAATATGCACTCCCACATTACAAAATATGCCTGTAGCAACTCAAGCATGATTAACATTTTTGTGGTTATGTTTACGTGTTTACAGGATCTTGGGGTTTATAGGTCATCTCTCGAAAAAATCAACGCTTGAAGCACAAGACACAACATTTTTTATTAACATTTAACTGAAACCCCAATCTTTCCCTGACCTTAAACCTTTGATAGCTGATTTGCTTGGCATTTCTGCAGAAACAAGGTGTGACTACAAGACACTCACACAAACAGCTGCTTATTTAAACATCCAGCATTTACAGAGAAACATTATGTATTAAATGAACACATATATTCATTTAGAGGTGTGTTTGTGGCCACATGATGGATGCAAGTCCAATATTGACTCTCTTTTACCTCTGCTTGTGGTCTCTACCAACACCTGAGGGAAATATCTGGCTCTTTAGCTTCTAAATGCTCCACAATGTTCACCGACTACTCAGTCTGTCTGGTGTTTAGTGCAGAGGAAATAGTGTTTAGGGGTTTTTCGCTGAGAACACCTAAAGCCCATAACAAATATATGAGAGTGGTGAGAGTGAAACAATACAGTGATGTTGTGGGTCAGGCTATGAGCTGAAACTTGCTATAAAGTAGGGGTTGGCGATATGGAAAACATATCACATCACAATTTTTATGACAGTAGAATCACGATCACGGTTTTTTACTTTCATTTTTAACTAATTACCAAGTTACTTAACAGTGAAACCATAGTATTTCTCTATGAAAAAACATAGCCCTAAAAGAGAAAGCATATAACAAAGCATTTAGGCCAAAAAGGAAAAGTTCCAAGTGCAATGGACATTTAACAAAAAGCTACCTGAAGCTAGCTGTTGCCTCTGCTGGCTGCAGTGTGGCTGGACTCTTCGCTGTTTCACTCTCAGCACACTAACTGGTTTCTATTTTATTCCTGTCACGCGCCACGATGGACAGAGAACCGCTGATCATGAAGTTGTAATGGTGAATTATTTAAACAAGATCTCCCTATTTCTCTAAGAAACCTAAAAAAAAAGTTTTATTGAAGCTAAACAAACCGGATACAGGGTACAATCAGAAGAAGCTCAGAGGAAATGACTCTCACTGCAGTGTGTTTGGCAGCTTTAGGCAGAAAGGCGGCCTCGGTGAAGTCACGCTCGCTCCTTGTTAAACACATTACACATTAGTAGTCTGCGGTTGCACGGGACATTTACCTGTTTTTTTAGCCGCATATTTTACAGCTTGTTCCACACATTCTAAGTGTGGACAGACAGTGTCGATGCAACGTGAAAGTCTGACACTCGTGTGCTGTTAGAACACAGGAATTTCATTTTCATTTTAAGCAATGACTTCCTGCTACTCTTCGAATCAAACATGATGGGGAACCTGAAAGCCCCGTCACTGCCTGCAGTTCTCTATGATTGGTTGATCTTGAGGGCGGTGCATGAGGCGGCTTATCATGGGATTGGGCTGAGGAAAATAAAAAACCTGATGTGTCTGTGCAGAGCAACAAAACAGCAGTGGATAGAATGTGCCCTATAGACAATACTACAATCTCCCTGTTTTGGCTGATCGTCAGCACGTTCTAATCCTTCACAATCTAATATCGTCGTATCGCCCATCCCTACTATAAAGCTCTGTAAAGCCGCAAGGAGCTGCAGGTTCATGTTAAAATTCTTTGAGGGTATATTGTCATATTGTTTTCACATTTGATATGATTTGAAATGGCAATCTCCTGGCTTCTAAACAGTATTGCACAAACCAACGGCTGACTTCACGGTTGCTAGGTCCATTATGTATTACAATCAGTTGTTACACCCAGGAAGCATATGCCCTACCCTCATAAACCATTTAAAAAAAAATTGGTTGGATGTAAAGATAATTTCTTGGAGACAAGGTTGCACTGCGTCCAAAATCTCTCTCTCCAAGAACACTTTAGGTGTGTACAGAATACAAGTAGAGATGCACCGATCCAGTTTGTTCCGATCCAATCCGATACTGATACCTTGGTGGAGCGAATCGTCTGATACCCGATACCGATCCGATCCTACTGTCGAATGAATGAACCGCATACCTTGCCATATGAGTGAAGGCATCAGGCTTGACATAAACATTTAGCCTTGTTAAAAAAGGTAAAAAAATAAACACAGATATAAATGTACTTAATATTTTTTATTAACAAATAACAAAGTTAACATTAGCAGCAAAAATAAATAAATAACACTTCCATGTAAAGTGCACTGCAAACAGATATCTTAAAATGTAATATAAAACCCTAACCGGTGATGCAAACACATGCAACCAGAATGAAGTGACTAGATCGCTGTAACTGTATTGCTGTGTATGATATTAATAAAAAAGAAATGACTCACTCAGCCGATATCCGATCCAGGTATCGGATCAGTGCATCTCTAAATACAAGAATGAGTTCTTGTCACTTACACCTTAGTGTACCTAGACTGTCAACGGATTAAATCGGCGAATTTGTCAGATTGTCTGTTTTGGAAAGTTACAAAATTGTTGAACTCAACCACCCCAAATCCAGTGTCGGAGGGTGTGGGAGGAGATTGTCATAGTCACAATTCTACAAGCACTTCATTTGAGGCATAGTGAGGCCCTTAGGGCATCGAAGCTCCCTCATCCTTGGAGTGCAGTTTGCACACTCCAAATCCATCCTATAATGCACAAGTTAAAACTTACTAACTACACTACGCTATGAATACCACAAAGACTCCTGCATTAAGAGTGATCATATTATTTGAGAAATTTTTGTCAGCACTTTCCTGACATGAGAATCATTTTTAACAGCAGCTTAGGCATATGGGTCTGATTTAAATACTGCATAGTCAGGAATGCCGTCTCTTTATTGTCAAGATTTTATGTTGTGAGACTCGTTCTTGACGACTGTACATCGCTTAACATCATCCCTAAGGCACAGGGTCAATCAATACAGCAGGGCCTGTCCTTTAGGAAAATGCAGATATGTCGAGAATCAATACTCCTGTGTCATCACCTCTCATTTCAATCAAGGTGGCTGAGATATGACACTATGGCAGCTCTCCCGGGAATAACACTGGAGTGAATCTCAATGGGTTCGGGACCTCTTTGCCCGTACTCTTGTCTCCTCACCTGACTCAGCCTACTGTATGCTAGAGTTTTCAGGGCTTTCTTCTACTCTTCTGTTCTGCTTTCTTCTGAATTTCAAAATACAACTTTGAAATGCACTTCAAGTCTAATTTTTGTAAGATAAAATGTGTCTATTACCATAAATCTCCTTCTGGCTGCTTCCATTCACGTAATTGGTAACCCGGGCCTTGACCAAACCAGTACAGAAATGTTATTTTACCATCTGCATATATGAAATGACAGAGGTTTTACACCAAATGCTCTTTTTGATGCAACCCTGCCTATTTTAAGTGTCCAGTGGAAATTATATTTTGGTGGTGGAGAGCAAGGAGAACCTGCAAACTCCACACAGGACTTTTCTTGCTGTGTGGCGAGTGTGCCACTGTTTAGTATTGCCTATTTTAAGTGATGTTTATTATTTTTAGATTAAACCAAAAATAATTTAAATTTCAGGTGACCAAAAAACCTGAGCCTGAACCTCTTCTCTTTGTCAAAGCCTGAGCCTGTGTCTCTGAGCCTGAGCTGAACCAGACAAACCTTTGAGCTTAAACCTGTGTCTGTTTCTCAACCTCCCAGGCTAAAACTATCTCTATGTCTGAGCCTCTGTCTTAACCTGAAGCTGTTTCTCAGCTTGAGCTGTGCATGAATGTATTTCTGTGCCTGAGATTGAAGCTGTACAGAGAGTATATTACACTGTTTGATTAATTCATTCAATTAAGCACTCACAATCCTGGGACTCCTCAAGCTATTTGTTTCTAACAGTGCAACATATTCTCATCAACAGCTTTGTGTTATATTCTATGAAAAGTTATGCACTGACTGTATATTCGTTTGATATCTTATGAAATATGACATTTTATTTAATACTGTAAAACGACAACTGTTACATGACTGACCGTTAAGTTTAAGCACCAAAAAGAGAAGATTATGAAAAATGGTTGTGGTTTGGCTAAGTCCCTCCGAAACACGAAGACCGGTCCCTGAGGTGGAAGTCCTCTAGTCCCCTCTAGGGGCCATAGTGATAATCATGGGAGCAAACAAGGAAGTAAAATGACTTTACAGGAACCTCAAAAGTTGAAGTGGGGGATAAGAAAACCAAATACAGGATTTTCACCCAGGAGACCCAAGCTCATGTCCCATGGGAAAACAAAAGTCAACGGACATTTTTAAGGTAACCTTCTGTCCATGATGAAGTTCGGTATGTGATGTGGTTATCTGTGACCCTTTTTAAGCAAATCCATGATCTGTGTGGCTGTGTGACTAATCCCTGATCTAGTGTTTGTGTTGCCTTAACGTAAGTAGTTCAGTTTTGTAATGGTAATGACCATTTCACAATGTTAAATAGAATGGTAGTTGCGTACACATGATTAAAACTGCTATCATGGTTGCATGTTTAAAACAGCTGTTGCACAAAGTTAAATTGAAGGGTCCTGCATGCTATTTGTTTACTGGTAATCACCCTGATCTGTTGTTTAGGTATGAGTGTTGAAAAAACATCCACCCATTTAATGTTAATGGCTTCCTTAGTTTAAATCTGTCTCTCTGCCTGACGTGAGCAGAACTGTCACTTTGCTTTCCAGACTATTCTTACCTAGCCTAGCGAGACCAGCTCCATTGTATTTTACTCGCAGATCAGTCTGCTAACTTGCGTTAGCTAAGCGACTGTACCTATCAGCATTAGTTTTGAGGCGGCTGTGTGACGCAACAAGAAGCCACTGTTCAGTGTAAACAACAGTGGCTTCCTCGGATAAGATTAGCGCAGCTAGCGAGCAGCCACTCGCTAACAAGCAGCCACTCGCTACCGTTATCCCTCTCTTGGAATATGGACCTGGCACCTGAAATAGTGCCTTTTAATCCATAAATTCACGTTACACAAACGGCGAATATCTTTTACTGACATGTTGTTTACTTAGCCTCGACGCTCTGTTAGTACGTCATATGCTTCGGCGATCTTGATGATTTGACCTGTCTATAACCAACATAGGTGGTGATAGACAAAGGATTTATCGAATCAGCAACCAGTACTTCTTCTTCCCAAAAGATCTCCAAACGAGAGTTCCCAGATGGATATGCAGAGCAAATGCGAATTATGTGAATCAATCAATCTGGCGGAGTCAGGTTAATTCTTCCCAGCCTGAACCTTACTCTATCTCTAAAGGAGGAACTCTCAGCAGCATTTATAGGACGATCAATGAAATAATCATGAGTGCTTCTCTTTAATTTGGAGTTCTTGAACTTTAAAAGCCCCAGACTCCAGATGAGTAAACTGAGTGAGAATCATTGATTGCTCCTTTTATCACACCTAAAAAAATTAATTAACAAATAATACACTACAAATAGGACGGTTGCCTGAAGACTAGCCCTAATTTAAAATAAAGTCTGGTCTGTGTGCTGTCAGAGTCTTCAGCAGAGATAGAAAAGGGCATGCGGTGGGACTGTAATTCTCACATCCTCAAAAATGCCTCCTGCTTTTCCCCATAACTGTAATTTCAGACCACTGGAGTCAAAGCGAGTTGGCAGGTAGGGCCCAGTAGCTAAGATATCCCTCTACTGAACAGAAACAGAATGAGCCTCATTGTTGGACTGTGTGAGTTCCAGACTTTGTCTTTCAGGTTCACTCAGCGTTGAAACATGTTTTGCTTTGAGCTGACCAGCCGTTGTCAAGGGTCAGTACCTTTTTTAGTCTCAGTTATGGTTTCCAGCTCAACTCATATGACGCTTCAATGGACACATCTGTGAGCGACGGCAATGCAAGGCTTGACACTAGCATCTGCTGTGTGTGTGTGTGTGTTTGTCATTGTCTGAGATTTCAGAAGTACTTTGCAAAGAGTTTCATTTTTGAAAAGAACATAAGCCAATTGTCAGAATCACTCCTCATTTAAGGTCAATTAAAAAAAATACACAGAATTGCAAAACAACTTTAACACACACACACACACACACACACACATTTGCACAAACACAGCCTTCTTCACATCTGAGCGCACACAAATAACACCATGAACAATTAATTGCAACAATTAAACTCCTGCAAAATAGGACCTGACACTGATTTTAAGCAAATGCAAATTGAAGGTAGAGGTTAAGGTCCTTCTACAAAACAAGCCATAGGAAAATTGCAGTAATAGCCTGCTTGAAAACACGGACTGTTGTAAATGCGAACCTTAATTAGCTTGATTGTATTTGTTGTTGATAACATCATATTGCACTGGTAACCTGCAGCTGTTTACCTCTAACGCAGACAGCGTATTTTTAATCCCATCCCAATTTTTTTAATGTGTGTAATTAATTATTTCCTCAGCAGTGGCCTCCTTATGACAAGGTGCCAAGTGTTTGCAATAAGTTAGCTGACATAAAAAAAGCATACCTGTCAAAATGCTCTAGTTGAGTAAATCCCACAGCTAAAGGGTTATTTATTTTCAGTGTGTCCACCTTAGCAGCTGCTTGGCTTGGTATTATAAAATGTGAAGAAAGTAATAAAAGGTTTTCTGTTTCTAATGCAGTTATTGTTATGTTTAAGAAACCTGGGCGACAGCTCAGTCCCAACTGCCAATCACTGTTTCTCTGTGTCCCCTGTTGAGTGGCAATAAGGAACATGTCTGACAGATGATTGGACGAGATCAAACATCAAACATCTGAGTGGAATCCAACCAAATGATAGACAGCAGAGAGTGGGTGGACATCGAACGCAAGTGCGGTTCAGAGAATTTTTCCAATAAAATCATGTTCTGATGTTGACTTGAGGATGTTTCATGTGCCTCCTGATTGAGCTGAACCAAGCTTCAATACCGAACACCACTGGCACAAAGAAAGGACAAACATAAGATGATGCCATTTCATTTTCTCCAGTATTGAACTGCAAACACCATTAGTTCTGCAAACTGACCACAAAACAAGCAGACAACATCTATAACCCCAGGTCTATAATATGTTGTTTCCGCTCAAATAATACTATCATGAGCCTCTGGGAGCCTTGTAAAGGTGATTGTTATTTGGTATTTCACATACACGACAGTGGCCCCTCTTGGGGTCAGTGTATTGATTTCTTCTTTTTTTTCTGGTTCCGACATCGGGTGCCAGAGAAATTTCTTTTTTCTCTCTCATCTTTGTTGACACTTCCTCTCAATTTTGAAGATCCTGAAGCTGCAGTGATATTTTCCGAATCGATCTGTTTGATCAGAGGCAGTCTGATGGAAGTGGACGATTTGTCACAGGCTCTGTGGCTCTGTGAGCTGGGCTGTATATGTCATCAGTCTGATATGGCAAGTCATTTGGTGGGCATTACTGAATTACCCGATGCCAATTTTCCGTTGTTGATGACAGGCTTGATTCAAGCGTGGGGCATGATTTATTCCACTTTAAATTGAATTAGTTAACCTTTCTGTTACTTAATATAATTGTACTGTTCCCCATAATTCATATTTGTGTTCTCCATGTTTGACTGTGCAAGAAAGTGGTCCAAAAGTCATTTCATCTTTGGCCACTTGTGTTCTAATAAATGGGGAAATCATTCATCCTGATGGTGCTATTTTTCAATTTGGTTCATTATTTTGTTTGATTAGAGAAAGAAAATGAACAAATATTTAAATATTATATATCTTATATAAAGAGCGAGCAGATGACATTTTTGAGGCAACATTTTTTTGGTGAATAATTAGCAGTAAGTGTCTGTTGGGCACTGACATTAGGAAAGGAAATAGAAAACAGAATTATTCTGACTGTGGCTGTCCGGATGTCAGTTTGAGCACTTAAAACAATTAGCTACTAAGACACATCCCAGTTATTTTCACCTCAGAATGATTTTAATGGCTGCATAGTTATTTCTACATACATAATAATGCATATATGTATACTGACTATCAATCACATGCTAAATACTTATTTTCTGTGAGTGACAAAGCCAAGACAAAACCTGACAGTGTGCGTCATACTGTATTTTGGTATGCGGCTTAGCTTTATTCTCTCTTTCCCTTACGGCTTACCCAAAACAAACATGATCCAATAACAGCCTAATAGGATGAAGGCTGATGATGAAACTTTTACTGGCATCACACTCATTATCCAATAAAGACACTAAAACATGAGAGAATATGAGGGAGAGAGAGAGACAGAGAGAGAAAGAGGGAAGAAAAGCTGCAGACAGACACAGAGGGGAAGGCGTGATGAATTTGGAAGAGGAATAAAAAGAGTGCTTATTCAGTTGAGAAAGATTTATGACCTCATGCAGATGTGGTTGTGAACTCTTTAGTGCTTTGCCTCTCGAAAGATTTCCCCGTCGCGGTGCTCAGTAACTCTGCAATCCTGCAATCAACATCCTGTCTCCATGTAAATGTGCACAAATGGCTCCCTACACAGTGGAATTTATGGTCAAGACAACACACCTCGAGATTTAGGTACAAAATTGCACTAAAGTATTGATTAACACATCAACTTGGTCTGCAGGCATTACATCCTGGATATTTATGCCTCTTACTCAGTAGATATAAAAATAATTATGGAAAGTGAATCTGTGATATGTGGCTCCTGAAAGGAAGGCGCATGCTGTAATGCATTAATGATACATATTATGTTTAAGATTGATCATTTGAGATGATTCCTCAGGTGAGGGTAATATAAGTCAACATGTTTGTTTAAACACACTTTGATGCGGGGATGATTACTTCTGCAGTTCACATATGCTTATTTCAATGTGGCTGGTGATACATTCTACTACTGTCAGTCTAATCTACCCCTACCTGTGCCAATTGCTGCTTCTACAAATAATATTTGACTTTTTTTAGTCATACTATAACTGTTACCATTCATGTAGCAGTTCAATTCAACCTATATTTACACTGGGAACAGCTTGAGACTCATGCAGTGACTATGGCTAACACAGCTATGATGGTGCATATGATCTGCACTGGAAGTTTCTTGGCCGGTGTCGTGTTGAAGTCATTCCTACCATTGAATTGTGTTTCCCATATTAGACAGACAGCGACTGGTTTACTTTTTGTGATGGGGTACAATTGAATCTCAGATTTCAGAGAAGTGCACAAACATCTCCTTACTTCAACTGATTGTTGAGGTGTGTACATGTGAGTATTCAATCATTCATTCATCTTCAACCGCTTGTCCCTATCGGGGTCGCGGGGGGGCTGGAGCACATCCCAGCTGACATCGGGCATGAGGCGGGGTACACCCTGGACAGGACGCCAGTCTATCACAGGACACATAGAGACGCACGGAGACAGACAACCATTCACACCTACGGGCAATTTTAGAGACATCAATTAACCTAACACGTGCATGTCATGCAAATTGTAACTAGTCAGAAGCATGCATAAGACTCTTGAACTCATAAATCACATGTATTATGTTTTATGACTGTTGATTTAGTGCTGCAGAAAGCATTAAATGTGTTTACGAGTGTAGTCATAAAATTATAAATGTATTATAATTTACTGTGAATGTCCTTTTAATGCACTATAGGAGGTCATCATCAAAAGTGTAACCCACATTTTCCTTTGGGACTTTTAAAATAATTATTCACTCACCTGACCAGAGTGCAGAGGTCCGTCTGTGCCCAGCTGAGATATGGTATTTTGCCTCTGGCTGTGGAAACCGCACACTTCCACCCAATTCCAAAGGAAAATAGAAAGTGTCTCCTGTGTTATCTGGGAGAGGCTGAAAATAAAATGTCCGTTATATCACAACCTCAGACAATGACTGTCTTGATTTGTTTTCTGTCTGACGGATGTAGACTTCAGTACCTGTTTACAGTGTTTCAGCTTGCTCAGTTTGTGTTAGATGCCTACCCACAGCGTGGGAAGGTGCTTTATGTTTGATTTGTTAAAGACACAGTCTGTGCCTCAGATGTGCCCATGTTTTGTCTTATAGCTGTAAGGCCTGAGGAGAAGAATTGTGTTATATTTGCTCTGAAATTGTGTGGTTTTTCTTTAACGTGTATGGAGATGTAGGATATTTGTTCTTTCGCTCTCATCATAATTTTTTTTCTTTGCATCATGAATAACACTTAAAAAAATTACGAACATACTAAATTATACATTTTAAGATTATTTTTTGTATTTGCACCATCCCAAACACGATTGTAAGTTGCAGATGTCCTGTATGATGATGCTGATGATCAGGAGAGTGTTGCCATTGAAAATGTGCGTGTTTAGATGAAGACAACCATGAAATGATATGCTTATTTAATATTAAGTGTAATGAAGGCACTCGATATGAATTGTGTTATAATACTAAAGCCACGTAGTCTCACCACTAATTCATACACAACTAAGTCAGTTATTGATGCAAAACATTGTGACAGCTGCATGATCAGCACCATGGAGAGCACCATACATCAGACAAGAAAGACTGCCACAGCACGCAGACATTTTATTCTATTATCTCACATATCTTTTAGTTCATATTGTAAAAGCATCCACTGAAAAAAGAGCCAATACTTTTAACCACCTTAAAGCTTTAAGACAGAAAAAAAAAGGATTATATATTGCTGAGGTTTTAATTGAAATAACTGATGTGATGTCGCAGGCCTTTCTAGCTGATAACCTAGCTTTGTCTTAACATTTCTTATATTGATGGGTTTCATATTTTGTTTACTGATTAGAAGGGCACTTAACATACAGTGTGTCACTGTCCATTGACTATGTCACTGTCCATTGACTAGTGGTTCTGAATTAATGCTGCGGTGACATTTTGTAAAGGGAGGGAAGGGCCTCCAAAACAAGAAGAAATTGCATCTGTAACAGGGCTTGAACTATTTTGAATTTATTTTATGGAACCAAATCAGTGGGAAATGATTTAGACTACTAGACTGTAAGCCTGGCTTATTTAATAAACTTGCTTCGGGGAACAGGCACCAGGTCATCCATTAATTGCTATGGTCGGTCGGTTGTTTAAACCCCAGCTCCTCCTGTCATTGTGTCACAAGACACTGGGCTCTGAATTGCTCTGGATGATTACTCCTTACGCCTTACATAGTTGCTACACCGCCTTTGGCTGGTGAGTGTGTAAAGTATGTGCATGGTAAAAGGGAATCAAATTGTCAAGTGCTTTGAATAAAAGCGCTACATGAATGTAGTCCATTATTCATCCATTAACAAAGGGCCAACGAGGGCTGCTTATTATGTAGAAAGATGGGCAGCCGACAATTTGATAAAGGGTGCATTAGTGTGTTGCACTGCTATTACTATTACATGTACAACTAAAGCTATCCCCCTGAGTCCTGGACAGGAAAAAAAAGGTTTTAATATTTTATTTTGTTTTAACACTATTGAAGTCACTGAAATGTAAGAAACAAGAAGATTTTTATTTTATGTCCTCTGTAGTGGACTCCACTGTGGAAATGTGGAAATCAACCACTTTTACAACCCCTGAAATCATGTTACATTCCTGCTATAAATAACAGAATTGAGTTTCCAAGTGTTGGTAGGTAGAGTGCCAGAGCAAATCAACCTTTGATAACTACTGCTATCAGCACCGTAACGCATCACAGACCATACAGCATGAGTGCATAAGTGTTCTGTCATCCAATCCACACTGACTGCTTCTTCCCAGACAAGCCTCCATATGTGAGTTGGGAGAACACTTCGGTCTCTGCCGATCTGTCAGCAGCAGCAGCAGCTCCTGGTTAACCTGCCTTCACCAGGCTGACTGACAGCAGAAATTTACTGAACCAAAATAGTTTTTATATCGGCTTCTTGTGAATAAATAAACGGTGTTTGTCATTAATTCACTTGGCTTGTTCGAGATGAGCCAGGAGCAGCAGAATCGATCAACGGCGATCGCTGCACAATGAATACAATAACAATACAGATGAGGAACAGCACCTCCTATCATACCGCATAAAAAAATGGCTTTTAAGAAATAAAAGATGTGAACACTTTTAAGACTTTAATATGATAGTATTTATCTAATTGTAGTGTTATTGTTGTAGCTGTCCTGTCTAACCCATGGCCGTGGGTAAGAACGTTTGTTTGGCTATATGTATGCCTTAAGGAGTCTGTCAATTGATGACATACTCTTCTGTTTGCTGTTTTTGTTGTGTATGTTTTTTATTATCTTAGCCTTCTGTGGTCATTTTAACATCTTGCCAAAGGACTGCAGTTTAAGATTAGCCTGCTGGCTGACAGTGGCACATTTACAGAAATGATGATTAATGTGCACTGTCCTTTAGATAAATAAATGAAATTAAATGCCTGCTGGTTAGATTTGTGTCCAACTAGCTCTGACGTGGGCAACCCAGATTGGTTTAGAGGTTGACTCAACGAATCAACGTTTTATAGAAATGCCTCATGTTTGTTGAATCAGAGAGATTGTAATTCAATTTCTTATGTGAAATTGGTGGTGATGTTTAGTAGTTGAATAAACTAAATACATTCATATTAATAATAATCTCATATTACAAATAATCTCAACAACAGATCTCCTGTATAGCATTTATAGCGTCTTCTCAATCATCCTTGAAAAACATTGGAAACTGCATTCAAACTGATGCATTGGTCTGATAACATTGCATTTAATGGGAATCATATCGAACAGGATGTAAGTGTTTCTGTGACTCCCTGTATAAACTGAAGGCTGTTGAAAACAGCTGACAAATGTCCAACTTGACTGCTGAATTTTGTCACTACCCCTGTTCTTGTCCACTTCAAAGGCAGTTCATCTTGAAAGAGCCTACCAACTTTGTTTCCCCACCCACCACAGTGACAGTGTCTGTAGTGACACAGACACACTCACACTGAGAGATGATACGATTACTACGTTCAAAACACATACAGCGGGAATAAACGTTGGTGTGGGTCGGTACATTTGATAAAATGGAAATACAGTGTATCTGTTCTATGAGATGAGGGATTGGTCTTTCTTTAAGAAACACGACAAGGTAACCTATACTTTACGAACATTACTACTATAACGAATAAGTGTTTAAATTCTGACACTTTTACCTCTACAAGTAGTCCAACTCATAATAACATATGGTGTTATGTTGAAATGGTGATGTTTCCAGCCTGCATGTAGACGCATATTGTAAATTCAATATCTTAAATGGACAGAACTATAATATTGTATATATTGCATATTATTTGGCACTTTCTCTCAATTTTGAAGATCCTGAGACTGCAGTCAGAGGCAGTCTGATGGAGGAGCATAATTGGTCACTGGATCTGGGACTCTTCTGATATCGCAAGTAATCATCTCATCATTCATTTCCGTAATTATCTCATATAACTGTTGTGTGTGATATGCAGGAGAAGGACATTTGGTGGATCAGTCTGCTGTTTGTTTTGCCTCTTCAGAAATACCATATTTATATGTTTTTTCCGTTCACAGGGACACTGTGCACTCATACCATGTTTGTTTTTGGGTTCTTCAGTCTGACTTCCAGAGTTTGTTTTTCCAACCAAGTGGGACACTTTCTGGGACTCTCATATACTCCCTGCTGCTGTCAGTGAGCTGCAAGCGCCCTCGAGCTATGTGGCTGTGTGAAGTTGAACCATGATGGTGCACTGTACAGGAGGACTCTCCTATAGGTATAAGATTATATAAATGCTTTAAGGAGGTTGGGTCACTCACATTGCAGAAGGAAAAACTCAGGTGGTATAGCCATGTAGAGACTGTTGGTTCTATTTGCTCAAGTTTTGAGGTATCAGTTACTGTAACTACAGTCAATGGAGTTGAGCAGCAAGTGTGTCTTTACAAACAATGTCCCAGCAAAATGTGGTAATATACTTTTTTACTGTACATCCTCTTCAAAAGGCTACACTGTTTCAACAAAGTTAGATAATTGAAAGATGAAATTCCAATTACCTTCCATCGTTGACAAGTTTCAGAGGATTTTATCACAACCTCATCTCACATCACTTAATCTTCCTGGCTAGATGCTTCCAGACTAGAGTGTGGCTCGGACCACATATTTCTGTCCAAAGCCGATTCAAGCCTGAAGGCCCCTACACAAGATATGGAAGAGGCAGCTCTAAGTTCTGACAGGACTGAATCTGCTGCTGCTCAGCGATCATGCTGCTTTCACTTTAGGCAGTCAGTTTATACACCGTGTTAGATCAGACCGGTACCCAGAAAAAATGTTGGCATTGTACATTTCTGCAAACCACAAAACATTGTTGGCACCCTTTTATGTTTGTATGAGATGTACTGTGCTTTCAACTGACTCCAGTGAAACCCATTCACGTCAATATTACACATTCAGAGTAAGTGGTCCACAAGTAAGGTGACGAAGTATAAAAAGCCCCAAACTGTAAACATCACACACACACACACACACACACACTAACTCACGTGTTATACATTATGGGACTAGAAACTGTTGGAAGTAGCCAATCATTACATTACATTTCCAAACATTCTCGTATACTCAATTGTAAGAGTTAGAGTTCAGACCTGCAACTCAGTTTTCCAGTTGAATAGTTCAATCACGACTATAATTGATGAGGATGAGAGGGCAATGTCAGTTATCTCATTCATTTGGCCAATGCATAAATAAATCAACTGTTTGAAATATTGTCTCTTAAAGACATTTCTCATTGACATTGTCCTGTTGACCTTTAGCCCAGTCTGAGGTCCTGAGTGCTTTTAAGACATTTATCATGAAGGATATCTCTGTACTTTTTCCTGTTCAGCCTTTCCTCAACCCTGACCAGTCTGAACTTCTTCAGTTTAATAGTTTTAGAGGCGACTGGGCTCTTGTGGACTTTCAACGCAAAATCCTTTTATATATTTTGTCTCTAACCTCTGCAGATGGCTTGGTTTTTGCTCTGGTAGGCAGCTGTGAGACCTTATATAGACAGGTGTGTGCCTTTCCAAACCATGCCCAATCAATCAAATGTACCACAGGTGGACTCCAATAAAGGTGTAGACACAAATGATGATCAAGAGGAATGGCAGGCACCTGAGCTAAAAGGTGTCATAGTAAAGGGTCTGAATGCTTCTGTTTATTCTTTTTCATACATGTCCAAAAGTATCTCCTATTTTCGTTGAGTCATGATGGGGTATTAAGTGTCAATTAATAAAGAAAAAAAATACATAAATCAATGATTTTTGAATACTTTCTAAATTAGGGCTTAAACAATTAATCAAGTTACTCGATTACAAAAATTCATTGAGGCGAAATCTCTGCCTCGATGATTCATTTAATTCTTATCTCACATGTTATGTGGCCTACTCAGCGCAGGGATCATTGTTCCGCACGGACCGTTTTGCGGATGCATACCACTACATCTGGAGTATCGCTTTCGTATTTTGCACTTAGAAAAGAAGTGAAAATGGTACAATGTATCCACTGCAAACTAGAACTGTTATACCACAACAGTACACCATGGATGTTTCAGCGTCTGAGCCCAAAGCAGCCCAATGTTAACGCCACTTCACAGAGCGCCGCTGTTCCGGTTTAAGGAGGGCAGCTGCTGTAGTTATGGATAAACAGGAAGAGAACGTTAACTGTCCCCATGAATGTCTCTGTTTAGTTTTTCATGAATGTAAAACATAACATCCCCTACCCGATCAGTCTTTATAGTTTTGTTTGAGTAAATGTGTCAGTGGCGTTTTTGAAGAGAGCGACTCTTCCTGATAATATCTATTGTTAATACATTTTCTAAATTATCTATTAGTCTTTGATCTGTTTGAGAATTTTATGCACCACTTTGAATTGTTTATAGTAAATACATAAAAATAAATAATAAACGTATTAATGCGAGTGTATTGCCTTCAACACCCACATCTCGTCTCTCTCTCTCCCCCTCACGCACACATGCACACTTAAACGCAAACACACACAGGTTAGATTACCACACCACATAGGCCTACCCCAGACGTAATATATATTTCTTTCTTTGTATTTTCTTTTTTTAATTCAATCACTCGATTAATCAATGGAATAATTGGTAGAATCCTCGATTACAAAAATATTCGATGGCTGCAGCCCTATTCTAAATGCACTTGAACTGAATCTGTTATAAGAATAGGTAGATTCCAAGTTGAAGAAGTTACTTTTACACAGAAGGTTGACAGTATTGTACAGGACCTATTCTATCTTTTCAGGCGTCATGAGGCACAAAGATTTTCCGAAAACCAGAGCCAGCAGAGAGAGTTTTTTTGTCCTCTTTGACTCTCCTTAAGACAGCTGTACATAAACATGATTCAATAGAGGGTCGACGGCAGTGGCTTTTGCAGTGTGGATGGAGAATAGATGCACGGTGGGGGACTGCTACGGTGGCCATGACAGTGGGTTTATTAGTTTTAAAACGAAAAACAAGTCTATCAGACGGAGGATTCACTTGAGGGAGGTTGCAAATGAAATGGAAGCAAAGGAAACAGAATCACACATAAAACTGGGCTAGAAAAATATACCATGAAAATAATGAATACTCTGAGGTGTATGTCCCTATATTTGCACACTCAAAAACTACCCAGTGCAACTCAGCACCTGTTCATCTTCAGATTTTAAGAGCGACAGAAAGCATGAGTGGAGACAAAGAGTTGCTCTCAGCTCTCATGCCAGGTATATCGCCTGTCTTCCCCGCTGGCACACTTCGCAAGCATCCGCCTCCCATCATGTTTCTCTGGCACTCAAAGCAAGATTTCTGCAGGAAGACGTGCCAGGCTCAGCTTCTCATTGGCTGGCCTTTGGAAGTGCCAGCAAAGAAACCATGTTTAACTAACCTGCTCCAAAAATCTCCACAAGTTAACGTATAAATTAGAGGAATGAAAGAGTGAATTATTGCCTGTGATTAACTTTTTGTTTTAACTAAATGAATCATTTTTGATCTATGTTTATGTACTTTGGACAGTAAATTTAGCACATCAGAGCATGATATCAATTAATGTCTGACTTATCCTGTCGGTTGTGTTTTTGCTCGACACCTCTGAAAATCTGTTGAATATTGTCGCAGGTATCCACTTTTCATCCTTTTCAGTTGGCATTCAGAGTGAACCTTTTGTGGAGTATAATGTCAGGCTACTTTATAGGCTGGCCTTTGGAGGTTCCAGCAACTAAACTCATTTATTGGCACTCCGGCGTGGCTCTCTCATAACATGATGTGAATAAATCACACAAACTATTCAAATTAGATTTCACCTGTGCCAAAGAAAAGGTGATTATGATTATTAAATACGTTACCACTATTAATGTAGGAAGGGATGATTTGGAAATCACTTGGAAGATGGATGTTGTTTTGTCAAGAAAGAGCATCATAGAAATTGCTGCCAGGGCCAAACAAGAATAAAAATGCAATTAATTAATACATATCTAATCTTTGTAAACAAATGAATGGAGATACAGAACACAACAAACACAAATGTGAAGCTGCAACTGCATTTCCTGTTGCTTCTGTGTTCCTCCTCAGCTCAGCTGGCAGGTGGTTAAGGACATTTATTTATTTTATTCTTTGACAGGATGGTGATCATGTTATGCCACAAACAGGTTTCTTTACATTTTAATTACATCTACCAGCTGGTGCCAGAGAAGATGGCTCTAGATATGTAGCCCATGCGGACTCATTAGTTTTTACTCACAGATCTTAGCTGCTGCAGCACAGCCTCCCATGCTAATGAAAATGGAATATGGAATTTCCTTTAAGTGCTGCGCTCTTGCGTTTGCTTCTCTTACTCGTATTACTGCAACTACAACAGTAACACTGACGAACAAAAATAAATTACAACAATACAGAAGCTTTTACTCAATTATTGCTCTTAATGTTAACAAGTCCGATGTAAAATGAACACTATAGTTTGCAAACAAAAACAAAGTTGACATTTCAGTAGTCGTGATAAACTCCAGACGGAAAATTAAAATACTAAATTATGGACATGTGACAAGGGAATCCAACATCAGTGGTGGGCAGCTGGCATGGTGGGGGCTTTGCAAACACAGTGACTTTTCCTTGAACTTCTACTGCATTTAAAATGCAACAGTATCTGTAAATAATATCCTGATCAATCGTACTTTAGAGTGCCATTGGATTTTCTATTATATAACACTGCGGATGCAAATCAGATTTTCCGCCAGAGCAGCTTGAGCTACTTTTAAGTATCTTCAATTTATAAAACTCTTTTTCCTCTTGAGGGTAACTTGGCTGTGTTTCAGCTGCTGCCACTTAAGAAACTGAGCTGGGAAAAGACACGAGCAAACATCACTTTTATATACAATTAAGATGCAATTGAGAGAGGTTCCAGATCATTTCAGGCCTTATTTTTCAAACTCGTTTAAAAAGGAGAGCAATTTAATACTAAGCCTGCCAAAAAATCTGAGTACTAATTTTTCAAAAAGATTTTTTATTTGATCACTTATCTTATATCTGTGGTGCCAATCACACCCATTTACCTTATGTTGGGCTAATTAAGATACATTTCTAAAATATTTTGATTTGGTTATTTGTCTAATTGGGTTCAAATGACATATGACTTAACATAGTTGTTTAATTTTGTTTTGTATCTACCATATGGACATCCATGAGGGCGCTTTTGCTGTATTTTTGGGATTGTTACAAGGGTTAACAATCCTAGCCTGGGAGCCAGATGAATCTGCCAAGCACATGTTTCATTTGCTGTGGCACACGTCTCACTCGGCTCACTCACAAGAAGCTGCAGAAACTTAGTCTTCACCAATCTGCAGAGAAACAAAGTATATAGATTGATGCATGTTCACACCGCAACCTGTTCACACTGCGACAGATTCATTACCTCTGGATAACTCAGCTGGTAGAGAAAGAGGTTGTTTTGTTCAGGGTCTTTTTTTTTGCTTCTGTCAACCCTCAGAGGACCATTTAATAAAATGAGTCATTTATTGTAAAAACCCTGTCTTGAATAAGTTAAACAAACAGAACCAGGATCAGTGGGTCTCATAATCACAATCCACTTGATTCGGACTATGCCCAACAGACATCCCACCACTTCGGTCTAGACTGAAATATCTCAACAGCTATTTGATGGATCGCCATGAAATTTGGTACAGACAGTTATGCTTCAATCAGGGTATATTTGAGTCACTTTTTTAGCTGTGATGTACAGAACACACTGTGATGTGTTTTGTTCTCAAATGTTTACACATCTACAGCTTATCTCCTTGAATACGAGTCTGTTTAGGCATGCAGGGAAATTAATTATCGGTTTCTGAGCCTTATTAGGAGCAGTGGGCAGCCATTCTCCAATACCCAGGGAACAACTCATTTCTGAGGCTGGCACATTGGACAAGACCAATTATACCCACTGGGCATGCCTTTTTGCTTTGTTTTGTTTTTTGGAACAACTGAAAGAAACCCACGCAAACAGTACCACATGCAATTTCACACAGAAAGGTTTATGGCTCACATGTCAGGACCCTCTTGAGCCACCTCACTGTCAAAAGTATGAATACCGAAGCAGCCTGAAGAGAAATTCAAGACAATAAGCATAAGGGGTTTTAACATGGCTGACAAGTGAGTAAATGTGCACTCTCGCCCTTACCCAAGTTTTATTTCAGCAGAAATTGTCATTTTTTGGATGCATGTTGTGTACAGTATGAGGCATGAGGCATATGTTTTGTACAGCTGGTGGTACTCTAGGGGGTTAGTCTCGGCCTTATGCACAACATGCTCTCTGCCCAATACAAATGAGGCAGCTGCGGATCCACCTCCGTGCACAAGACCATAGTAGGCTAACTGCTCTCAGACATCATGGCTGCCTCATAAATTTTCCCTTTGTAGACATGTCAATGGTATAACCAGGTGTCAGTTGTTTTTGGATCGCCTAGGCCTGAGTGATAGATGGAGTATGAGCACTTATTAATATATATTGAGATGAGATTATCACGATTATCACGCCACATGAATGTGTACCTATTCTTGAGCTGAGCACGTCAGAGAGCTTTAAAGATTAGCCAATGCTGCCTCTGTCAATTTGAATACTTGCAAGAAAAACACTGATGATTCTAATGTGATCTGGATGTTTGAGGAGCTTCACATGTTCTTTTACCACCCACCCCAGCATGCACGCGGTGTGACATTTACCCTGGCTCTACCCAAATTATAATTTCACAAGACAGATTGCCTAATAGAAGATAATATAAACATTAGGAATTGGCAGCATTAGTCTTTGATTGAATGCCATTTTAAATCTCTGGGTGAGTGCTGTATCAGAGGGGTGGGACTTGGCAATCTGGTAAAAGAGAAATTCCCTTTGAGGACGAGTGTTTCATTTCTGCTTCTTTAGCACAGCACAGAGCAGCAGTGCTGCACAAGCACACTCAACTAGAAAAATGCACATAACCACACATGTGTGGACACAAACCCAGTGTTTAACTGCTTAGTGTAGCCAAAAACGTTTCACTCTCATTGCCAGCTACCTTGAATTGGCGTATCATTACAGAGTGTTGCTAAGGATCCAGGCTATATTCCTGCTTACAAACAATGTTTGACAGAATGCTAGTCGCTTATTCCCATGTGAGAGAGTTTCAAATGACATGTGTGCGCTTTTAGTTTGCCTCCTTTTTTATTTTGGTGCCAGACAAATATCAAATGCATTCATTCATTCATCTTCAAACGTTTCTCCCTGTCGGGGTCGTGGCGGAGCTGGAGCCGATCCCAACTGACATCGGGCGTGAGGCGGGGTACACCCTAGACAGGACGCCAGTCTATCACAGTGCACATAGAGACAAACAGAGACAGACAAGCATGCACACTCACATTCACACCTACGGGCAATTTAGAGTCATCAATTAACCTAAACACGTGCATGTCTTTGGAAGGAAGCTGGAGAACCTGGAGAAAACCCACGCCGACACGGGGAGAACATGCAAACTCCACACAGAAGGGCCCCAGCTGTGATTCAAACACTGCAAAAGAGCTTTTAATAGCCCCTATGCAAAAGAGCTTTAATAGATGAAACTATGCAGAGCATATCAAAGACAGATTAAAGGGAATAAAACAACAAACTATGCATTGCTATGTTTCAATGATAATTAGAAACACTAAGAAGTTTGGTTCCATGTTGCTCTAAATGGTGTTACACATTTTCTAATCTTACTCTCCACCTACCTGGTGTCATGGGTTAGCTCTATCAACAACATTCAAAATAAAAGGTAATTAGCACATTTGTCTTATGCTTGAGGTTTTCTCTCTCTGCTATGAATCAGGCCGGCTTCTAATCTCCCGAAAAGCTGCTTTGGATCTTGTGTATTGCTGCTGATGTTGAGCTGCTTTTTGTTTGTTTTCATAGAACAGCCAGAATGGCTTTGCTGCTTTATTTAAAGGCACATATACTTTATCCTGTGCTTTGTATTGTGAATTCCTCACTGACAGAAGCCTGGATATGGGCTTAGCTTAGTCAAACAGCTCATCTATAAACATGGGACAGAAGAAAATATGATTCCATTCGACATGGCAATGTTTCTTTAAAACACAAAAACAAGACATCTCTCTGCAAATTTACATGCAGTTCCTGTTGCAGAAATATGAGCCCAATTTTACAGGTTAACGTTTTAAGTATAATCTGAATGGATCTATAAAAGAAATGGTGTAACCATTTGGACGGAAATGACTGTTCTTTTCGTCTATATCTGTTCTCCCAGACAGTCTGACAAAGAACGTGACTTACAGTCAGTGCAGACACTCATTGCCTGTGGCAGTTTACACCCTCAACCACCTAAACTAACCAAACTGGTCCCTCAGTATTGTTTTGTGTAAAATGATTTTCTGGAAAGTTGAACTACATACAAACTTTGGGATTAGACGCTAAATACACTAATTTAATCCTCTCTCAATTTCACTGTTGCGGGGGCCAGTGGCGTTTCGAGACAAATTTCATTAGGGGGGCCGAGGAGGGGCCAGTGTTTAACCAGAGGGACACATAACAATGGCAACAAATTATATTTAAAGATTATGCTTTAAAATCTGTCGTAAACTCTTAAGTTGATGGAGCTCATGCCTTAAATCATCAAAATCACATAAAACATTTGTTTTGTACAAGAGTGGCTGCAAGTGCAAGAGAGGGTCATACATAATTAAAAATACAGTACAGGGTCCATATACAGTGTGTCCACAATGTGAAACTCTAGGGTACAACAAAGGGTGCAACAATGTGCCATTTATGACAGGATACTCAAGCCATGGATGAAGATTACACCAGTTTGGCCTGAAGCTCTGTCTTCCGTCCCCCATCAAAGTGTTTGGGAATGTTTTCAAGTTGGGCTGAACTGGTACATAATTCTTGGACTTCCTGATATCTGTAGAAAGATGTACAGTAAACATAAGGCACAACTACAACACGTATTTACATATGCATGTACGTATATCTGCATGTAGTTCAAAATGTAGGCCAAGTATGTGCTTAAAAACAAAGGTTAGCACCATGTTGGCACAAAAATCTCATTTACAGCAAAAAGCATTATTTGAAGGATACACAGTAGGCCTACACTAAAATTGTAATGGCATTGCTTTGCAAACAGAACAAACCTTCTTCATCATAAACATGATGGTGCAGTACTTGAACCGCATGGATCCACTTACTTACTTACTGTCCCTCTGGCTGTTCCTCTCTCTCTGTCTCTGTTTTCTTCCTCCACACACTCTTCATCATCCTCCTCACTCTCTGGAATCTCCCTCTCTGTGTCACTGCCCTTACTTTCATCACATGCCCTATCTTCAACCTCCTCCAACTCCTCAGGCTCTCTCTATTCCTGCTTCTCAGCTTTCTCAATACTTTGACTTGTTTCTTTCAGTGTTGTTTCTCTTACTGTTTTGTTTACTGAGGGGAAAAATAATGTCCCTTCCTCATTTCAGGTGAGCTGCTATTAGAAGTTTAAAAAAAAAGGTAGCGAATGCATTACATTTCGTTGCCTAACCATCCCTCCATACTTAACACAGGCAGATAGCCCACTGTTGATAACTTAACTGTGTAACTCAAATGTGTTATCCCAATACAAGTTACGTGGTTAACATCACAACATTGTGTAGCCTAGACCTAATAAGGATACTGACATTTGGATACGCTAAGTTTCCAAATATATCAAGACCAGACATTTACAAACTTGTTTTCATTATCAGTGTGTTGCTTACCTTTGGCTTCGACTCTTGGAACAGGATAAAACCTCCAAGAGCAGTTGCTGAGCGCTCATTCATTCACCGACCAGCAGTACCTAAGTGTTTGGGACACAACATTCTGACTTGTGTCAGCGTTGTCTCTCATCTGCTTGCGGCGCTCGCGTGTAAAATCATAATACATTTATAATTGTTTTATTTGGGGGGGGGGGGCATCAGGAGGTAGGGACATATCTACAGAGGCACGTGCCGTCATAGGCCTCTGTGTAAAACCGCCACTGGCGTGGGCTAAGCTGCCCTACACAGTTTGTTTATGTTTCCCTTGTTTTGGCCTGCCACATCATTTGCAGTATTTAACAGTATGGTGTTTTAAAGAGCAACCCGGGGTATGCCGTGCCCATCGTAAGCTGTAACTGGCTGATAAATGTGATCATTTTTAAAGAGCCGGACTTTGGGGAAACTAGCTGTGTTCCCCTTTGGATCAATAATGCACACCTCAAATTGAAACTCACTCATCCTGAACTGGAGAATGAGTTTGCAATCTAATGTCAGTCGGGTACAAGGCTGCATTCCATTGGCTCAAAAGCTATATGAAAGTGAAATTGAACATGACTTCTCTCTTGCTGCTGAGCTAATCCAACTCTTTGTATGCATAGAGGGGCTTCATGATGATTACACAGAGCAGTAACCACAGGAAATCAAATCGACACTTTATGTAGCATGGGCAGAAGTTTGGAGCCAATATCCTGATGTACACAGTAAAAAAAAGAATACTATCATCTTCACACTTTAACTCTAGGTGGTTTCCGTTTGTTGACTTCCAATACTACAAAAATGCTGAACTTAGATGAAGGACATCTGAATGTGCTTTACTCATTTATATTGAAGAAATGAATCAGCATAATAGAAATAAAAAAGGTACTGCATCCACAGAGATATCAGTGATAAATGTGGTTAGTCACAAAAATTACTTTGCACTAATGCTTTAAAATGGAGTGACTCAAATGTGCTCTGGTAAAAAAAAGAGATCTGCAGGTTAATGCAAAAGGCTAAATATCAATCTTTTTGCTTTTAGTTTTCATCACTCTGAAAATTCAAAGCATTATGGATACAAGAAAATGTAATGAAATAATTTGGTCAAACCTTTCCTTGCATGGCAGCTAGATTGTTGTGATATCACATGATCACACAGGATCACATATCACTCAAATATCCAACGTATCAGGCTTCAGGTAATGTGAACCAATGAGCGTCCGGTGAGGAGCGACTGGCAGCTGAGGGGGTCAACCGTTTGTTCAAAACAACAATGGCTTCTTCTAAAGAGGTTAGTGTTGCTGCAGCATAGGTTACAGAACTGGAGCGTATTTCTTTATTTAAAGAAAGCCACCGAAGTCTTTCTCACTGACTTCAGCAGAAGTTTGATAGACAGATGGTTTATCCAATCACCTGCCAGGTATTTTGTGTGCCACCACCTACCCTTTCCCAAGCACTTTACATTGATGGTAACAAGGGCTGCCCCCAAATAGTCGACCATGCACTGGTCAACCAAAAAGTAATACGTTCATTAGTCTATTGGTTGCAAAAAAAACAACATTTGGAGCCATGTCTTGTCAAATTTAAGTGAAAATCTATGTAATTGATAAATTAATAGCCAATCATGTTGTGATAGAGGTACAAACTCAAGCAGTAACAATGAAATAGGCAATCAATTGTTAATTACTGGCAAATATATTGAAAGGCAATTGTTGAAAAAATGTGCTTTGATGTATGGACTTTCAGGGTTTCAAGTTAAATATCTTTATCTGAATTAATAAATCAAATAATGATTCCTTTGGATTATTTCACGTAAAAGTGAAAGAAATAACAAGCTAAAGGATGACAGGAAAACAAACTTAAGTGGGATAGGTGAAGAGTGTGAATGTAATAACAAACTCTTACAAGTTACATTGAACGAAACGCACTGCAGGCCTTGGGGCTATTTTCAACTCCAGTTCAGACCCACTCAATGTATAACAGTGAAGCCTGTCATGAGTTCTCTGTGTTAGCCTGTGTGTCTCACTGAGGGGGCTTTGTTGCATATGTCATAGCCCCAGTACGGCAGTCTCGAAGAGAACTCTGAGCTCCAGGCTCACTCCATTCCTTCGCTGTTCTGAAGGCCTGACAGTCCTATTAGGACTGAATGAGGAGGAATTTGCCTTACCTTGGCAAAAGATCTCTCATAGCCCCTGACAGCTATGGCAGCTTGTCATGGCAGCTTGCTGATGAGAACTCTGCAACCCCCTCCTCCACCAGCTCTGCTACTCCCGCCACTGCCATCACCAGCCCTCTGCTCCTCCTCCTCAGTCCTTTATGTGGAGCATTTGAAATGGCAGAATCTTTTCTTTTGACCATAAGAAAAACAAAATGAAATATAAAATACAACTATCTTCTACTGCAAGAGGAACGAGAAAACTGGATCCACCAAGGCATTGTATGGAGTGGGTTGAGTGACAGGAAGATTTTGAAAAAGCATGCAATGCAATTTATAAATTTATATTCCATCTCCCCCCTTGTGGAAACCCAAACTAAACTCCTGGTATTTCTTTTTTTTTTCTGGGCTGATACGTCATGTAAAATTGATCAATACAAATGTTTCACCTCCAGCTGACAGGAGAGGAGAGATGGAACGACAGGTAACTCCATGCACAACAATCAGTAAAGCCTGCTGACACCTATTGTTTACTAGTTTTATTTTCAGATGTTGCACTTTACTAAATTTAAAAGCATAGTAAGAAGTATGTGTCTCAGCCTCATATGGTGCATGCAGGACACTTTTATGGCAGCATCCTGTCGACTATTGCACCCCCTAAAAAAATGTGTTTGCTGATGATGCCAATGAGCAGTGGAATCTGAGAAGTTACACTTTCACGATCACAGCTTCAAACATGAGGTGCAAGATCACAGTTGATGAATCACCAGGAAGTGAAACACAAGAATGGGCTTGCAGAGTATGAATCGGTGCTGGCCATCTGGCAGTGATGAGCAACTGCCCCCTCCTCAGCCTGCCGACTGGGACCAGTGGAGGCAGAAATCAGTCAGATGAAACTGATGCGGACATCAGGTGGAGGATCCACTTACAGCTCGTCTCGCCTGAGCTCCCTTTGACTGCTGGTGCACTCCGCTACGCTGCCCTGCCTCTGCAAGACAGTTCTATTTCTCCAACCTCCTAAAGGTGTTCAGCAATGACTAAACACTCCCAAATGACCTTATCAATTGTTTTATTATTTCAGCCATGGAGGGGGTGGTGGTAGACAAGGTGGCAGAAGCACATTTTCAGCCTAGAAATTTAGTGAGAATCCTACCTGCCCCGCAGGGGTTTGTGATTATGCAAAACCTTTAGACGCCTCTGACTCAAAAAGAGAGTGAACAAGGGCTGCTTTGATCATGCTGAGGTTACTGTGCCTTCAAGGTCATTCTTCATATCCATACTCTCCCTTTGTTCTTTATCATTCAAGGCTTGTAAGCACCACCTATGCTGAATGAATGATCACAGTGGGCTCACTGGGATGATAGAGACGTGTGGATTTATTTCTGTTAAGACACAGCTCCATCAGATTGGGATCCACGGATAGAGGCATTACGTTAGCAAGCCTTTTAACTAACAAGGGTGGGATTCCTTTAATTAGTGTCAATTGGCTTCAGATGCCAACATCATGATTGATTTTTGTCGCAGTCAAAACTCTTAAAAACAGAAAAAGAAAAAGATCTACAAATAAGGGAAACGGAAGACACTTCCAGAGAGGTAATTCAAATCAATTCTATGATATAAATCGATATTTTGTTTCCACAGAAAGTATCGATTTTTTAACCACAAGTATTGGTACATAAATTCCCGTTCAAATCCCCCTGGCATTCTGATCGCTGCCCATTTCCCCCCGTTCGCTTTGCAGGAAGAGCTATTGCTGCTGCTGCTACTGCTGCCCAGTCTTCTGCTGCAGTTACATTACCTTTTGTCATATTGTTTGGCTTAAATAACTTCAGGCACAGCTGCATTAACTATCAACATTAGCTTGTTACTTATTATAATATTAATAATTTGTGAGACATTCATTTTTAGATTGGTGTTCATTAAATTACATATTTTTGAAAAGTGTTTTCTTGCCGGTGCTGCATCTTGCTAAAGGCAAGTTTACGTTAGGGTTTATTGTTGACCACATGACGTTAATGTTCCTGCATTATTAGCTTTAACCATTACACTGCGTTTGAGTGCACTGAGACAGGCAGCAGCGCGACTGACAAAGTTTCTGACAAACATAATGAGCAGCCAATATGAAACACATGATTGTAATACAATTAAAATATATCAAATAACAAGTAAAAAAGCAAAAATAAAAACCAGTGTCTTCTCTCATCAATAAACGACATGAAGTACACACTACATGGAGGTAGGCTGACTAACTGACTCATAGATAGAAACTGCTAACCTCATAAAGCGTGGCGTGTGCTTGTGATATTGTAACATGCGCGAGTGGTGAGGGGGGATATGTGGCGTGTGCACGAACTGTGCCTGAGAGTCAGCTCTGGGCTGAGTGGACAGGATCATACGGCGCTGTGGATTTTCGCAAAACAAACAACAGGCTCTATGTGCACGTTGAGGCGCGTTCTTTTTGAGTGTCAGCTTCAGTGAATATGATCATCTAAATGTTGCCGACTGGGACTTTAACAGCGCAACATAGATTTTACAATAGCACAGGACAATACACACCCACTCAACCGCCACTTCACCATAAAAACTACAATTTCTCAACTATGTGTGTATATATAATATATTAACTAAATAAGTGCACACATGCTAATCAGAGGTGATCAACAAGTAGACCTTATATGATCAGGGCAGACAGTAATTCAGTCAGTTTTGACTTAATGAGATCTGTATGGACTGAGAAGTACAAAAGTAAGTACCAAAAAATGCTGAACACTCAGATTTCACTGCAGCATAATTTAAGTGCCAATGTTATTACACTGCAATAGTAGGGTACTGCCGCCTTTTTTTATTCCTAAAATTATAGTAGTTGCTGTGTCTGCACCTCATACTACACATACTACACATAACTGCAACTGTAATTTCTTCAAACATACTGCACAACACACTGTTAATCTCCAAACTGACTAATAAATCAGTAATCTAAACCAAAATGATGTTTTGAATATCTATTTCAAGAGATGAGATTTTATTTTCTGCCCTGAGTGGTCTCCTGTGTCTGCTGTTATGTACCCTTGATCAGAAGACAGTTGTCATACCAGGAGATGTAACCTGCAACCCAGTGACGTGCGGTCAGGGGAGGCAGGTGAGGCTGTGCCTCCCCTGTCATCATGAGAGGAAAAAGAAACGAAATAATAAAATAACACAAGTATTAATATGTGTCCTCTGGACTATGATTTTGGTGTGGTTCTTAATGTATTTTGACCGTTTTCATAGTAAAAATGGCAGAAAATTCTGTATTTCCTATTTAAATAAACGGAGTCTCTTCGGAGACGAGAGGTGAGGCACGGACAGCCGAGCCTCCCTCCAGATTGCGCAATCACTCACAAACTGTATTGAGCGCGTGCCCTCTGCGCGTGCTTGTTCCCATTTCTGTTTATGTTTCCAATATGATGGTTGAGGACACTTTTATGTAATAAAAGCATACGTCTTCTTTTCCATGGTGTTCAGTGATGTATTTTACTTATGTGTGTAATATTTACATCTTATTGATGTGACATAAATCCACAGGGGAAATGCCTGCCTTGAGGCAGGCAGTACCTCTGCCTCAAGGCAGGCGGCGATAGGGAGCAGCCTGATAGCCTGCAGCCAGATCACGGTGAACTCTGACCTGTGTGCAAAAAGTAAACACAAGAAGTGGGCTGTGCGACGCTGTAGAGCTTAGCGACAAGCTGCCATTTCTCGCCCTGAAAATGGAGGATTTGATTTCTAAACTAAGACATTTTTCAAAGCTGGACTTTCAGTCAGTAAAGGAAAGATATACTGCAATATACAGATGCACTGGTGTTTTAAAATGGTTTTCAGCATCCTATTCTCTCCTCCTATCCTATTGGCATCCTCCTAGTGCCTCCCCAACCCCAACCCTCACTGCACGTCACTGCTGCAACCATTTGACCAATGGGTGACCTGCAAACTCCCTTTTCTGCCAGATAAAACTGTCATCTGTGTCCTGTCTCTGTGACAGACAGCGCATGAAGATAACTCAATAAGACACCCATGTCCATTCCTTTCATCTGCAGTAATTGATGTTCACTGCAAATAAGAAATAAGTGAAAGGTTAAGGGAAGCCCACTGCTGCTAAAAAGTCTGCATTAAATATTAATGAAGAGGAATCTGAGATGATTCACTCTGTGTTTTATTAATGATGACATTGGTAGAGTCAAAGTGAGTGAAGGGCACCGTCTCTGGATGGAGCAGTTTAGAAGCCTCAAGCAAAATTACTGACATTTTATGAATTCATATATTCCTTTAATTTGGCATGGGACCATCCAATTAGTGTTTGCAAATATATTCTGACAATAGCCTATATAAAAAAGCAGATCATTAATCTGTGAGTTTTTGAAGATAAATATTAAGCCTGGAGATGCTCCACGAAACATGAATTCAAGGGAACAGGTGGCAGCGAGACAATTTGGGGGGATTGTCTGGTTCGTTTGTTTTTGAGAACTAATGCCACAAATATTAAACACAACTCATGTCATTTTTAAGACAATAAGCATCTCAGAAAGAACTGGTATTATCTGTTTTACATCTAATATCATAGATTACAGGAATATAAATGAAGCTTTAATGATTTATCATCGCAGACCATGTCACCCCCGGCTCTATTGAGACTTGTTGTTTGTTCAAACTTTTAAAACATTTTACTTTTCTAATGACTTGTGTTTACAGCAGTTGCCATCTCCAAATGTAAAAGGCAGAAGTTGGGTGATGTTCTTACTGTACAACCCCCAAACCAAGACTCTTTTAACCATTGCTATGGTTTTTCCCAAAGTCGGAAATGACTGGAGTGAAAAGTGAAAAAAAAAAATAATGCATGGGTGTAATGGGAAATGTGAAGTATGTGACAATGAAAAGATTGTGCATGTTCATATAGTAAATGAATGTTTATGTCTCTCTCTGAAAACTTGAATACATATATAGATATATACACAAACACATAGGTATACACATACAGTATACATACACACACACGGGACACAAAGACACAAATGTTGGCTAATATGTCCAATTGCATCTGCTCACCACTCTTGTAATTAATTTCACAATTCAGTGACAGAGATGTTGAAGTATGTCTGTTTTGAACCAATTCAATGATCCGTCTAATCTAACAAGATAGAGGAGAAATCAATTGCAGCGTATTACTCTGCAGCAAGCAGAGGAGGTATTTGGAATTCCTCACAGATCTGAGAAGACAAAACCAATTTATCTCGGTGTCAATTTTTCTTTTTTCAAAAGCTTAAACAAGCAAATGTCTCTGAAGACAGGCGATCCAGACAAATGTGTAAAATCTAAAAGTTCTCAGTCAGGTGTAACTTCATGTACAAATGTTTTTGTTAGCTTGTTTCCTATCATACACCACCTGCTTTCTTATCCCAAGTATGTGTGGTAAAACCTGTATGCTTATTAGACTTTGTATATTACACACCTGTCATCTCAGACCACACTAATCACTCTTTTGTAGAATAGTAATGAGCCTGTGAATGCTCTCATTTGTCCAGGTCATCGTTATTCTCAAAGCAATTTCAGTCAAAAGCAACTGGACTTGGTTATTTGTCTAGGAAGACGTTTCACCTCTCATCCAAGAGGTTTCATCAGTTCATGTACACATCTGACCAGGCTGGGACTGGTCCAACTAAGTAGGATAGTAATGTTTTTAGAAATTTGTTGTACAGTGGTCAGTTGGCAGATCAAGAATAACATTGATTTGTTTTGACCTGCCAATATAAGTGATTTGATTACTGCATTATACTTTATGCTTTTCAGACATGCTAGCAGTGATAGATTGACTGTCACTTTTGTTTTCATTTTTTTTGTACAGACAAAGATTGATACAAAATGGGCAGGAGAGAGGGTATGACATGCAGCAGAGAGCCGCAGGTCGGAGTTAAACCAGGGTGCGGTGGCAATGACTCACTCTCAGTATGTGGGGCACACGCTCTACCAGGTGAGCTACTGGCGGCCCCTGGTCCACCACTTTGGTCCAGACTGAAATATGTAAACAGCTGGATGGATTGCCATGACATTTTTTGCATAGATTGATGTCCTCCCCAGGATAAAGTCTAATGACTGATTTTTTCCCCCCTCGAGCACGACCAGCAGGTCAAAGAATCCCTCATCCTGTAAAATATCTCCACATGTACTGGATTGATTGGTAGAAAATGTGGCAAAGCGATTATGGTTGCAATACGATATACAGCCTATGCACTAATGTCTGTTGTGTCACCATAAAGTTGACATTTGTCTCTTTGAGGGAAATGTCCAGAAAACTATTAGATGGATTTCTATTAAATATTCATGTCCTTCTCAGGATGTATAATATCTCAATTTTTAACTGGTACCATCCATCCTACGATGGGTTAGACATCAGTTCTAACTGCACATTGTGTTTAGTGCTAATTACCAAATGTTTAGATGCTAATATGATACTATGATTGTAAACATGGTTAATGTAAGACAAAAATAAACACAGCGCGACAAGCATGATCAAATCTTATTATTTGATGGGTCTTCTTTGTTTCATCATGTCTTGAGTAAAAGCTACCTCAAAGATTACACTTCCATGTTGTATGTATTTATTGGAGCAGGCATGCTCTGCTTCTACTAACTCTAATGATATTTGCACTTCTATTCAGTCTGCCGGTCTGCCACAATTCGGCTGCCTTTCATTCATCAAAGAGCTGTCTGCACAGGCTGCACACACTGACCAGTGAGTCCTTATTGTGACCCAAATATTATAACAACAGGTAACCTTTCAACATTTTCTTTCACTACAACGGACTGCCAATGTTTCTTTGAGAAGATGTTATTATGAGGAGGTATTCCTGTGTTGCCAACAGAAGAGTGTATAGGCTCCTGAGAACACACCACTGGATTCTTGTAAAATTATCTCATCAAATGGCCTGTCTGTTCAGTTGTGTACTTGCTTTACATCAACAAAAGGCTGAACATGTAAATGGACAATATATTGATTTTCATCCTGTGCTTGCTAATGATGAGGATAAAATACATTATTAGTATGAAGTGATGTGGTGTTTAGGTAAAAGCAATTTGTCATCCCCTTTTGACCTCCATTCCTGATCAATGTTTTTCAATTTGTGCATCGATAAAAGCGAACAAGCTTAATGCGAGGGCTCAACAAAATCTTACAGGGGTCACATTAAAAATGCAAGGCGTGGTATATATCTCAAGTCCCCTGACTGGATGTTGTCCAAATATAATACCGTACCCCTGCAGCAATTATAGGGATCGCTGGGAGGGATGAGTGCGAGGAAATGAACTTGGGATCAATCTCAGCACTTATCAGGATATAAGTGAGTCGGCCGAAGTTCAAGGAGACTTTAGGAATCAGTTTGGCACCTGACGCAGAGAATCTCTGGCTGGGAGAGGGCGACCACCAATCTCACTTAACTTTTCTGCCCATTTAATTCTGCTGTGCCTTTCCCTATGTGTACCTGAAATGTTCTTCTTTTTTTTTTAATTTACAGCACTTCATCAGCAAACTTTCAGAGATTCTTCACTGATTTCCCTTTTCTATAAGAGGCAACTCATCCTCTTATGTAGCAGAGATAAGTATTCAGGTACTATGATACAATCTGTTTTCAAAGTCAACCGGTGATGAATATCTTCCATTTAATTCTGCTAGCAGTCTGAGCTGCTCATATTCCCAGCACAACATCTGCCTTGCATTATAAATGGCAGAGGTCCTGCTTTGATCAGTTGCATCAAAGAATAAATATTTAATTCTAAAAGATGCATGCAAAGATTGGCATCAATGCCACGATTTTCTGTCTACCGAGATCAACTTTTCACAGAATTTTTAATCAAAATACCTATTATAGACCTGAGGGCATCCACAGTTGTTAAGAATCTCTTAACACACCTCTCCATCTAAATCAATGCAGTACATTGTGATGTAAATTACCATTTAGGCTTTAGGTTTTCAGCTGGGTGATTGAGAGTTCAGACAGTCTGATTTATGTGACAGACCTTTATAATGGTAGCTCATAATTTCACAGATCAATGACCATTATCTATAGCAGTAAACGAAATAAAAGTTGAATTTGTAATGGGGCCAAACTCAATATTCCACTCCCATTGTTCAGCAAGGACACGGCCTTTTGAATCCCACTGTGCTGCCAAGTGCCACCTTTGAAATACAATTTACCTCAATGTGTTGTATCTTAAACCACTTGTCTAATATTCCATCTGAACTGACTTTTTGCTTTGCCTAATTTACGAGACACTCTGCAGCTCACTAAGGCTGAATTACCAACCGGACAAAGCAGGCAACTGCCAAATGACTTTTTGTGGAAGACACTTATTTGCTTTCTTGTGGAGATTTAGATTTGACATTGACTGCACTCTCATATCTGTCTGTTAAATAAGAAACAAAAGCCAGGAGACAATTAGCCTCGCTAAGCAAAATAACTTGAAGCAAGGAGAAACAGCTAGCCTAGCTCCGTCAACTTCTTAATGTGCTTAAAAGTCAATTATTAACAGTTTGTATCTTCTTTCACTCATTGCATGCAACCTCAAAGTGACCTGTATGTATTGCTAAGATCCTCATCTCTGTCCTTTAGCTTCATTTTTAACAAAAACATGTGGAACTGATATCTATTGACTCAAACTTATTCCCCAAATTCAAGCCACAACGCAAAAAAACATGGAGAACAGATTGTGATCAGACAGACAACTGAACTTAACCTATTTAACAGCTTACAGACTGGCCTACGTGCAACTTGTCATGGTTATCATAGTAATGCACAGTTTTCCTGTGCTTGTTTATCACCCGATCATCTAAGTATTGGACCACTTGTTTTTTCTCCTGGAAAAGTCACTGTGTTATCAGATTTCAGCAATTACTTTCCTGAGTGCAATATTATTACCATCAATAAAAACAGTGGTCAAAACAATGAAAATAAAGCTGAGGTTTTGAAACCCTGAACTAGCTTTTAACAGGAGCCTAGCGCCTCGAGGCTTACCTTGCATGGCAGCCGGATTCTTGCAATATCAAGAGATCACACAAAAGTCTATCTTCTGGCTTCAAGTAAGGCTCGCTAAGCATGCTTTGAGGAGCTACTGGCAGCGACAGGAGCGCTTTAAGTGTGCACAGAGAGGCAACTGTTGATTCAAAACAAGAGGTTCACATTGATGCTGCAATAGCATCAGGTATATCCTACCTGGAGAGTATTTGTTCATTTAAAGAAGAGCAAAGAACAGCACTGAGGACTTTTCTCGATGAAAAAGATGTTTTGCTCTTTTCTTGACTGACTTCTGCAAAAGTTTGATAGACAGATAGTTCTTCCAATCACCTGCCAAGTATTTTTTGAAAGTACCTGCCCTTTTCAAAACCGTTTTCAATAATGGCTTCCCAGATGGTCATGTGTACCAAACCTGTGGTGTGAGCTTAACTCTTTGGCCCCCTTTAGAGTTTTATCTGGCCATGCAACTTAAAAGACAGTCTTAGATACCAAATTGGTGATGAGTTATCTGATATCTATCTTCATGTTAGAACTCAGCAAGATGGATACGAGTTACCTCACACAATCTGTGAAATCAGCATAACAAAAAAACTAGCTTCAAAAATGGCAATATCCCATGGCAGAATAATAAATGACTCAAAGCATTCAAACACAGGTAATGGAAGCCCGACTGCATAATTATACTAGTCTCATGCAGAGGTGCCTTCACTCCTCTCTTTGCTTCGGGCCATTTCTGATCCAACACAAGCATCCAGAATAAGAAATAAGGGTGGGCTGTGGGAATGTGATTTGCAGCTGGTAAGTGCATCCTTAAATATTTGCCTAAAAGACTTGAAAGGTTAAGCTATTATGATCTGAACAGGGCAGATAAGTAATGTCCCACTGGGTAGAGGGAGAAAGAAAACAACTATCTTTTCAAATTATGTTGACTGGAATTGCAGGGCAAGCATGCATAATCAGGGTGTAATTCAATTAATATGTTGCCTCAAAATACCCTGAGCAACAACCAGCTATCCATTTGTACTAGATGAAGCAGCTCATTGAGCTGAAATCTCAAACAACATGTCTAAGATGAGGTGAAAACATTCATTGATTTGAGTCGGGGCTGGTAATTCAGATTTATAGACATACTAGGACTAATAGTGGGCCTTGAAAGAGCATCCATCACTAGTGGCATGTGGCATTGATGGCCTGAGAATGTGAGGCAGTTTTATGGATGCGTTATGAGCAGGCTGTCTGAGCTTTTTTAAAGCTGCATCACTCTGGGTGTCAAACGAAGCTGGTCTACGAGTATTCCTCTATATGACGCCTGACCATACCAGTAATAATCTGTGGTTCACACACAAACACACACATTAACCAATAACAACCAAGGCTCTGACCACTGATGTACAATCACCCTGTGAATACTCTGTTAAATACTATAAGCCTTTCTGTTATCTTTCCTTAACATTCGGCCTTCCCTCAAAACGTTCCTTGTTAGCTATAAGCCCCAAAGTTGTCAGTTCAGAGAGAGCAGACGCATCAGAGTGCCAAATTGCAACCCTGCGCTCACGCCTACGCATGCCTCAAACAACAGCTACAGTAATTGCAGAAGGGCTATTGTTTTTAGCAGCAGATATAATTGTGTTTACAAATGGTTGTTGGAAATTTGAGACTTGAGAAACAGATTGAAAATGACAACTGCAGAATTCTTAAGGGAGCCTTGCCTTTTAACACCAAACACAATGGTTGCTGCATTCAGCATTCATAAAACTCCAACTTTGCACTCTATAAAAACACTTGATTTAACAACGTGGGACATTATCACAGAGTTATCTGCGCCTCTAACCATTCAAACATAAACACCCTCTTCTGCTTATAAGGCTGACAAAGTCTGTTACAGAACAAATTTCAAAAACATCTGTTACTTTGTTTATTGCTCACAAACAAATTAGTGAGACGGGAAAGCAGGAGGCGAACATCTCTATTAAGTTAAAAAATCTACAAAAACACCATGGTATGTCGAACATATGGCAAAATGTTGACTCAAGGAAATGTTATCAACACAGCCTTGGAGGACAGGTCAAATGGGAACACTTCAATCCAAGAGTGCAAATTTTATGTTTCTGTAATTTAGTGCACAAGTAAGATAGTAAGAAGTTTTGCCTTACCACGATGAGCATGGAAATTAGGTCTCAAGAGCTTTTTAAATAAACTTTAAATATGAAGATTATACTTAGACTGAAAGACATGAATAGAAATATGCACACAAGCTTATGCACACCTTCTCTACACACACATCTGTTAAAGATATATGGGTTCCAATCTTACGACAGCTATAAAATTAAGTAATTAGAAGAGCATCCTGTTTGTCACCAAAATAATTTACGTCTGACCATAACTCTTACATAAGATTACTTTTAATGGCACAATACACATAACATAGTTTGACTTGGAGATGGTCAGGTGTATCTTGCCTTGTCAGACGCAGCACAACAGGTCTTTGTGATGCGTTTGGCAGCACAAGCTGCCGGGGAGATGGGGAGATATACTCATCCTTCATAATTTCAGGAGTTGGGCCCTGCCAGGTATTTAGAAAGCTTATTCCCTTCTGAGTTCCCCTGCAATTTAATCCAGAGGCCCTCAAGCAAGACAGATGAATCTTGTCATCTTTTGATAGGCAAGAGAGTTGACTGAAGTCTTGAGTTAATGTATTAGATAAAAAAAGAAAAGAAAAAAACTCAATTTACTTCCTTTTAGAGTGGATTGAGTCTAGAAGACATGTCTCTAGAGCGTCATCTGCACAAGTGCGCTTTCCAGAAGTCAGAACTTGTCAGCTGTCAGGCTCGTCTATAATGTTATTATCATTTCTAGGCATCATCAATTATCAGTTGGTGTTTAAGTACCCCATCTGTGAAACCTTGAATTCTGATACACCAGGGGTTTTCTCATGTGTACAATATTTGAAGTTGTTTTGTTCAGTGTAGACCCATGAGATTTGGTAGAAATGATTTTATGAAAAGAAAATAAGAGGACAGAAGCCAGCATGGCATCAAATTATGAATAGTCTATTGATAAACAATTAATTTTATTCTTTCTTTAATGTTTATATGTCTAGAGAGAAGTGTATAGACTGAACCAATGCCACAGACTACATCATTTATAGCGCATAGTTTGCAATGCCTGTCTCTGCATGGGCCTTTAAAATACACAAAACTAAAAAAAGAACATACAAAAGAACACAAGACAATAACAAGTATGCACTAAAATTATATTCTAAAACAACTAAATCAAAATGTAATGACACTCATACTGCTTTCAATCTCGTATGATATCTTACGAAATATGGCATTCTATTGTTGTAAAACTGCGACCAGTAGTAGTTACCTACAAGGGATGGAGTCCTCATCCCCAATGATTAAGTTTTCCATTGCATTCTGATGAGCACAAAAGTTGCAACATGAATCATACATTAGTGATAGCCTAATTTTATAAAAATATCCATAATGATGAAGATACAGGAATATAGAAATGCATGGACATAATTGTATATTGTATTAACATTTAGAGCCCCCCCCCCCAAAAAAAATAAATAAAGCCAAGCTCCCCCTGGCTCCATTGTAGTTCGCACCCTGCAATGGTCTACTATTCAGTAATGAGACATGGCAAACCTTCCCGAAGAGAGTGAAAGAATGTAAACACAATGACTCTCTGTGGGAAATATAATTAGTGTGATAGAGCCTGATTGTGTATAATACATTTATCTTGTGTTGCAGCAGATCTATCCAGTGGGGAAATCCAATGTGAATTATGTACAGCAGGAAGGTGCCACAACTACTGCTCAAATCAATGTTGCAATGTCTTACATTACTGTTCAACCATTAAATGATCTCCTTAAACAAGTTTTGGATGAATAATATAAGTTCAATCAGTTCTGTACTCTTTTATCCATCGCAGAGAATTTATTTTGTCTCAGAAAACAAGAGTTCAAACTTTAATATCCCAACATAGCCCTTTTTTCACCACTGAAGGACTTTTACTGCAGTTGTTCGAACCAAAGTGTTGAGTCTGCTGCTAGATGATCAGAGAAGCCTTGTTAAAGTAACCAGCTGATATTCATGTGGTGGGTTGCTTTGCTCTGGGGTATGTTAATGTGCTTTTAACAGCACTTTAACACTGCATACATTTAAACTGTTCTCTGAAGAAATGTCCTCAGAGGGAGCGGGAGCATGTGTAAGAGAGGCAGCGAGAGAGAGATTATTTCAAGAATGATCAAAGATTCATGAATTCATAAAAAAGAAACTCAACAATTAAACTGAGTTTCATAAGGGAAAGGTAACCTTGCACCTAAAACTTTTTCATCACATTTTGATATGTGAAAAGTCCTCTTTATTTGAACTAAAAGCAATGCTTTTATATAGATTTTTGGATACATTGACAAAACAAGGACAAAAAAACATTAAATGAATGTGAAGCTGCAAATTGTTTGTGTTATAAAATTGAATTAAGGCTTATTTAGTACAAACCATCACAAAAAGTCTTGACTCGACTGAATATAAATTTTTCAGCCAGCTTGTTTCTTTTCATGTATGACTGAAATTATCTGCAAAGGTCATGCTATAGGTTCAAGGCCTAGTCATGTTTGCTCTGAATGGTTGATGAAAGTACATAATGTGTGATCACCTTATTAAAGCTGTGTGTGACTAAGAGTCAGAGCATAAGCCAGTCCACCATTCAGTAAAAATGAAATGCCTAGGCTGTTGCTGGTCAAGTCAAGCACTGACAGCACACCTGGGGCAAAAACCTCTGAGCCAACAACGGCTATTTGTTCTCCAGGGGCAATTTTTACACAAAGTCAGTTCAACATCAAAGCTAAGGTTAGGCTAAGGTCCACAACTCCAATCAAAGCAGCCACCATGAAGAGTTATCTGTACCTACGTATAAAGGTGTCAACCTGCAAACAGCCCATCTTACTTCATAATATGTTAATATGACTAGTGTTTTTGTCCATTTTGATCTCAGAAAACTCACGAGTGAAGTGACAAGTTTAATTCATACACTGAACTCATAGGATGCACCATGCTTAATGATCAACGACCAGCCTAAAGAGTGACAAGATATACAGGTTTAACCCAGTATATAAAATGGATAAAGCCTCGATGTGGATGTCAACTATTTCAAGTTGACCAAATACTCCTCGTCTGTGGGCTTCGCCATGTTATCAGACTTTGACTCCGCCTCATTGCCTCTTACCAAAAAAGGACATTGATGTGACGTTGGGGGGAGGGAGATACGCCAGTCTAGCTGACATATACCGAATTAGCAACATTAGCACGACCACCAGGAGCTGGGTAATGTTGAGAATTTTTCCCGGGGTCGGAGGGAACGGAAGTCATTTTTGAGATTTTGGAAATGGGCGGATTTTATTTCCAGATGGAATGGAAGAGAAAACTCACTTCCATGTCAGTCTTTAGCGGAGAACACACCAGCTCTGGGAGTCAAGTGCAGGCAGCCAGCATTTATGATCTATGATTTAAACTGATATTCAACACAACAATCACCCCCCTCAGTGTCGTCATGGAGATATGACCTAAACATACGGTGTACAAAAAGATGTTTTGTTTCTTTTTATACCAGGCCTTAAGTAGGTTTAATCATGGTTTAACATGGGGACAATGAGAAATAGCTCTATTATGAAACATTTCCCTAGTGGTCACTTGGTGAACTGCATTTTTTGACACTTTGTTATAATTGAACCTAGAATTTGCTGTGGTTGGGGCCTGGTTTATGATGATTATTGTAGGGCACTTGAGCTCATACACAAATCAATGTAGCACATTAAATGTTAGTTCTAAAAGTTATTATGGACATTTTCTGAGTTTTTAATCTGCTCTTTACAGGACCATAAAGCTACCTTAAGTATCTAAAGCTGTCTGACCGTGGTAAGAGGAGAGAACGGTATTCTTTATAGTGGAGTGGACTTGACTGTGGGAAATTACTTAATTATAAATTATTAAGCACTGAATATAGTTATTTTACTTACAGGTATACCCATTTAACTTCATCTATCACATTTTTTTCATAACTAAAAGCAAGTAATATGAATCATTTCACATTGCCAGTCATGATGAAATGAAATGCATATAATTAAAAAGGGTATAGCCTCCTAATGCAGTCCAGCAATTTGTCCATTAATATCGAGACAAAGAATCTAGACGATATGCTCTGTGTTATTGGGAGAGTGTACTGACGTGTAAAAACAAAACCCTTTTAAAAGGGAATCATTTTCCAAGTCAGTGAATAGTGCTGCACATTGACCAGAAGAGGAAGACGAGGTTGATCGATTATTTCACTTAATCTGGACGCCACACCTCCACACTATAGCAATTGTCCTCCCTTCTCCTCCAGCCCAGTCCTTTACACTTTAGCATGGCTTTCATCGTTACTGTAAAGCACAGTGACACCTTCAATCCCTCTTCATGTCCATGGCAAACAATTTCCATCTCCACAGCTTTGTTCTCCCTAATAGGCAATAGAATTGCACTAAACTCCTCAAGCTTCTCCATCTCCATTCTGCTGTGAAGACTCCATCCATTAGCCTTACACCTCATTGCTCCCACCACCTGACCCAGAAACCAAGGGAAAAGCAGTGAGGGCCTCACAGCATCCACCGCTATTCATTCATTCAGTGCACACGGCTGTGGTGTGCTGGCACCAGTTTTTGGCTTTTAGGCAGTGTGCCTTCACTGCTTTGTGTTATTGATGAGATTTAAATGATACCCAAGGACAATATTTTAATGCTTTAGTGCAGAAGTCAGTTGGCTGTGAGCAACACAAAACCACTTTACAGAGGCCACACATCACATTATTCAACAAAAGTTCGAGTATTGAGCCTGACTAACTAAGTTTTGAGTCCCCATCCATTTTTTAAGCTAGTGGGTCAGGTAGCAGGACTACAATCACAAGTACTCAGCAAATACTCTCACTTACACAGTTCAGTAGAGATAGAAAGCTTAAGTAACTTTAAAGAGGCTGCAGGTTACACTACAATGATGCGTTTAGTTCACTTTCTATGCAACCACTCAGAAGAGATTAATGCAGTGTGGACAATAAAATCAAAACACTCATATAACAGCAGTGAAACAATGGCAACGCAAAAAAAACTACCAGAGGCCTAATGTTTGAGTGATGGATACTTGCACCATAGACACTGGTTTTTAATATTGGCTAAGAATAAATGGCAGTAAATGGCTCAAAAGATCAGGTCTGTTACTTATTTTTGGACGACTAAAATGGCTCTATTCATGTTATATCCCAGCTGCAGCTGAAAGGTTGCAGCCTCAGTACACAGACAGAAAGAGGGAAATAGAAGCCACTTTGACCACTAAATAGACCAAGGGGGAAAATCCCAGACATTGTTTTGTGTTGTCAAAATGTACTGTTCCTGTTCAATTATACAAGTATACTTGTGGTTTTTAGATCCACCATGTAATGACAGTGGATTGAAAGAAAAAAATATATATAACAGGGACTTTTAGTTCTGTGGGGTCATTGTATGTGTATTTTAGCTGTATATGTCCGTCACCTTTGGATGCTTATATCCAATCATTGTGTTCTTGAGATTAAAAAGGAAAGATTGTGATCTGGTATGCCTATAGTCCTGGTGCATAACATATGGGAAAAGCAATAACCTTAAATTATTGGTTATAGTTATAAGAGGGTAGCTCTTAAGGGGCTTACTATCTGTATTGTCAAATAGTAATAGGTAAGAAGGTGGAGAAATCCTCTTCTTCAGTGGGGCCTGCTCTTTGATAGTGAAGAACTGACATTAGAAATAGACCATGGCTCAGATCTTGGAGTTTAATCCAGACTTTCTTCAAAGGTCCCCGTTTCTGACCTTTCCTGATAAAGATGTTGGTAAGTCCACAACCATTTTCTGTCTATTCATACTATGTGATTGTTGAGCTCAGTGACGCTGACCATAAAAGTGCAGATCCAGCTTTGAAAGAGTCTACTTACCAATAATTATCATGTGCACTTTGATTTACATTTAATTTGTTGTTTGTCTCACAAACATTAAAAAGATAATTAATGAAGATGGAACATATGAAGGGACTGAGGATTAAGCCTTCGCACATACCCCTTTGGAGTGGAGTTTGGCTAGAACTCTATAATGCCTCACTTTATATAAAAGACGCTAAGCCCTCAGAGTGCTTTGATGCTGACTTTCTCTCCCTGTTTTATGTAGCCTTTGTTTTTAAATCTGAAAAACATTCTTTAGAAGGTCTGGAGCCTAACTTTATACCAGACATTAACAGATATCATTGTTGAGGACATTTGTCAGGGAAAAAATGGTCTACTCTACATATCATTAAAGTGAAATTCCAGTGTGCAAATCAGCCAAGGGTCTTTTTGGACAAATTCGGTCATCAGTCACAGCCCACGTACTGTTCCAATTCTGTAGCCCTCATCTCGCCAGGTATAGGCGCCAGGTACTTATAGTATCATAAGTTGGGTGACTCAAATATAGGTGTGCTACAATTTGTTTTTATCGTGATATTATACAATTAAAACAAATTGTTCCACCATCTATTAATCCTATGCAGTAGCCTATAAAGTATTTGACAGTAATAGATGGTGGTTAACAAAATTCACATCAGTCTCTACTGCGGCCATGTGAGGTGGATTGACTTGTTTACGAGACTGGGTACAAGAAACTATTTCAGTTCTCTGCTCAAGATGGAGACTTCGCATTTTCCAGTGCCCCGGTGGGTATGACACTTTATTCTCCAGAGGTTAACAACACTGAAGGAGAGCTGTATTGGATGCCAGCTTAACAGAAGTGTAATCTGGTTGGTATTTAAAAGATAATCGTCAGGCAGAAACCAATTAGCTTTGTGCTCCGTGGCTATCCAATGCTCACAGCTACTGTCAGTGCAATTTCTGGGTCACTCCTGCTGCCAGGTACAAGCCTATATCTTGACATCAGCCATTTTCCTCAAAACTAATCATGGAGATGATTATTGCTAAGGAGTGGATGACGTTTATCTTAAAAGCAAGTTTGTGTTTTGATTTTACTTTTATTTCTCACAGTTATAAAGTAATATTATCTCACCAACAACTTGCTGAACAAAATCTAAATTGAAACAGGATCCAATGTTTTATATTAAAACAAATTGGGATAACATTTTAGAGCGGAGATCCTCCTTAAAACAGAAGACATGATACATTTCAAAATTAAGCTGAGGGTCTGATGTGGCATGTGAACCTTTAAAATACATGCAACCGAAGCATATGAAACTGAATATATTATTGCTGAACATCTAAACATCCCTCTCACCGTGGCTTCCTAATTCATGGAAGTGGGGTTAAAGTCTGACATCTGGCACATGTCAGGCCCCTTTTACCCTCTCCACCATCATTATTCATAAGCGTCACTATTTATACTTCTAAATAAGGACTCTGGTGTAGGATTTGTGCATCTTGAATATGTTCAATGCAGATTCCTTTTGATTAATGTATCCACACTGACTCTCAGACATGTGTGAGACAGGCGACACATTTTGTTATGCTACAAGTCTATTTTTCTTTATTTCTTGAATGCTTAGTGAGGCATGATTAGAACTATTAATATGTTCTGAAGTCATTAGTTGTATCTGTAATGATTGATCAACTCACAGCTTTCTGGCTTTCTAGTTCTGTTATGAATGGGTGAATACATTCAATGCTGTTTTATTTCTGTATAATCCTCATGCAGTCTCCAGTACATTTTGGATATCAGTCCACACGTTAAAGATGGTTTAGCCTGCCGCTCTCCTTTCAGCAACTCAAGAGCTGCTGCTGACAGACAGACAGCTAGGCCTGTGAATGTTCTCATTTGTCCAGGTCATCGAGATCCCCAAAGCAATTTCAGTCAAAAGCAACTGGATTTGGTTATTTGTCTAGGAAGACGTTTCCCCTCTCATCCAGGAGGCTTCCCCTACGCAAGTTGCGTCCATGAACTGATGAAGCCTCTTGGATGAGAGGTGAAACGCCTTCCTCAGTTCATGTACCCAACAGACAGCTAGCTCTGATGAGAGACAGTAAGATGGAGGTGTTTCACTTTTTTTTTTTTAACATATGTTTATTGATTTTCTATAAAAGAAGATAAAAAAAGGTGAAAAAAAAGTAAAGAACACAGCACATCAAGAATTACAGCAATACATCATGGTCATACAATTGGCATAAACAAAGGACAGAATGTAAGAAAACAATAGTTAAATACTGTAGGTCGGTAGACTTACACAAAAATCTGTTCGTGTTAGCACCGTGAGGCCTTGTACAATAGCCAGGGTCTATGAGCTCACATTTAAAGGTAGTTCAGTACTGGGTCCCATGTTTTATCAAACATATCTTCATTGTAGAATATCAGTCACTCCAGATGTAGAGTGTTTGATAATTCTCCCAACCATAAGTTATAGATAGGCACAGAGTCCATTTTCCACACACGTAAAATCTGCTTTTTAGTGATCACCATCCCAAACTGAACTGCTCTTCTTTCAAATTTCTTGACCAGATGTTTCACTTTTAATGTGGATTTGTTAGTTAGTTAGTCACAGTCAGAAAGCTAAAGAGCTGATGGAAGAGTTTCTAGATGCTATACGTTGGAAATTGCATAAAAAAACAACACGTAAAAATTTACTTTGAAACAGCACAAAATGTGTTGTGGTGATTTACAATGACTGACTGACTATTTTTAATAACACAATCATGGTTAGAGTGACTTCAAAGAAAAGGCGGATTGAAAGACCACACTTAACACCTAATGCATCCGTTCAGCTTCAATTGGATTCAGGTGTGTTTCCATGGCCACCAAGTGGTGTTTAAGACTGACAAGCACTAAGATAGAAGAAAGGCTGGCAAAGCTGCTTCCAATAATGACAGACAGAACACAAAGTGAACTTCCTACGGTACGGCATTGTGCCGAACAGTCCATCTTTAACCACCAGACAGCTTAATTAAATTAATCAGAGTTAGATCTGTCAAATTTTAACTGCATTCTTTAACGGTGTGATTATAAGAGGATCTAAGGTTATTACCAGGTCATTAGCTGTTAGCTGAGTGATGGCTTAGCTCGCATATTTTGCCACAGCTTTATTCTGTCTCATTCTGCATTGAATAAAAAAAGATTTGTTTTTATAATTTTTAACAATCTCACAGAAATAAGTAGCTAAATGGGTTTCAATTGTGTCTTTCCTCTTACATTTTTACAGGTAATTCTCTTTCCACTGTGCTGTTATTTTTGTTGTTACAGCTCATCCACCTCACACACACATGCACATAAATATACTCATATACTGGTATACAAACAGGATTTATTATTGCCATTTTTCTTTTAATAGACACTGAAACATGATGTATACTGCAATTTGCATTATACCCTGTTACCTGCTCATTGACTGCTTTCATTCTCTGTCATCTTCACACAAACACACATAGCAAAACACCTTTGCTTTGAGTCAAACTAAAAGCCTTTGCGTTATATTCAGTGTAGTTTTTACATATTTTTCCACATTTTACATGTATTTCACAGTGCTCATCCTGCAGATGTACACACACCTACACAGGCCAGGACCAGCTGGCCATTAACAGAAGCAGAACGGTCTATAATGATTTCACCTGTCAAGTGTGTTCCTGCTGCGAGAAGCTGCATACAGCAGAGTGCAATGGCCACCGGGAGTTTCGAGTCAGCTCTGACAAATGGCCAAGGCTGGCAGTGGATCAGCAGACTTGGAGGCTGTCTGACTTATCACTCCACCAGCAGACACTTTTACAGCCACTGGGATTGTCTGCAGGGTCCTGTTCTCTCTCAGTCTTCTCACTGGCTCATGCTGTATTCTTACTGTCAGCCTGTTTCTCTTTCCCCTTATCACTTGTAATTCTAAACTGAAGTCAAAGATGCTTCATTGGCACAACTCTTTAAAAATGAACAGTACTGCAAAAATATGTCAACTTTTAATAAATGCTCCTCGGGTAGGATGACTGAACATGCTTGCTTTTCTCCCTCCTGTGACACCCCGCTTCACATTCATAGTTAGTTGCACACATTTACATTTGCAGCTGCTCAAGTATAACCGGAGTTGTTTTTCTGCAACTGATCCTGACAAGACCAAATCCCTTGATTTGGTTTTATTTTCTCATAAAGACTGCAGTCTTGGGTCAAACTCAGCACATTTTTGACTGATTGAATTTTATGGCTATGCACTGTAAGTCATTTCATTTTCGGGAGGGATGTTTTATGTTTGACAGTATGCTATGTACATAGTTGTATTAGCAGTCGTGGCTGCAGGCTGTTTTCACTTTAAAATAAGTTCTGTGAAATCATTCAGCTTTATGTGTGCACTTCTGTACTGATCACATTGTGAGGACAAAAATCTGTTTACCCAGTCACATCATGGGGACCCTCTTGTCCTTCGGGGACGACCTTCTAGGTTTAAAACTTGATTTTTGGTAAAATAAATAGTCTGATATTTTGAAAACTACACAAACTTGGGTTATTTAATTAGATCAAGAGATCAATATCACTCTCATGTCTGTGCAGTAAATATGAAGCCATACCGCCAGCAGCTGTTTAGTTTTGTTGGACGCAGTCCCCCTGAAACTAACCGCCCATTTTTTCCCAGCAGACCTTGAAATTTAATTAAATCTCATTTATCACTGGAGTTTTTCTTTTGCAAGAGTTAATTGGTTGACTAGTTTTGATTTGCATCGATATAGATATTATGTTGTAGCTCAGAATAGCTTCTGTGCTCATTGTGCTTCAGGTAATGTTACATACTGAGCGGCTAGGCCAGCATGGTTTTCCTCTGCTGTTGAATATTGAATGTTTTTAGACATAGTCTGCCCAAGAGTCGAAGCGGCAGAGGTCTAAATGTGCATATGCACTTTACGAAAACTCAGAATGGAAAAGTCTCAGGAGTTATTACCATGTCGATTTAGGTGGCAGAGCAAGCCTCTGCATTTTTCCGTAGTGCACTTGTTGGATTGTTCATGTAGTAGTAAACAAATAAAAGCTTCAAGTCAAATTTTAAATAATAAAAATCAAAGGGCCACTAATGCACCATAGGGTGTGGTGAGCGCGGAAATGAAAAAACATAAGGTCCAAACAAATATCCAGTTTCAACAAAAAACGTGGTTTATTTAACCAAAAAGCAAGCAAATAAAGAATAAAGAAAAATTCATGTGCCTCTCCTGTGTCAGTGAAAAACCTTTTGCCCACCCAGGTGCATGCTGGTCCCATACCCACAGCCTACCTACATAATTTCAGGTGCCCCCTAATGTGCCTGAATGAAACCAAAAACACAAATAATAAAGAAGAAACACCTAAACTAAACAAATAATAAACTAGAATACGAATAGAAATCTAATCCTAATGAAATCATATAATGACTTAGAATAATCAAAACTAACAACACACTAAACAGAATTCTTAACTAAAGTGCACTGACTACTAACAATAAATAAATAGCTCCAACAGTTCATTACAATAACAAAGGTACACAACATCATTTGAATTCCTGCTCATAGGGAGCTGCTTTATCATTTCGCTTTTTTGAACAAACTAAAAACAAACTGGCTAAAATGAGATATTCAACAAACAATGCGTCAGAAACAAGTCCATTTGGTGCCAATAGCTGCCAAGAGAAAATGCAACATGTGCTCAATCTCACATATTGTTAAAAAAGCTTTTTGTCTGATCTGCGAAATATGTCTGCACCTCTGTGCCTCTGCCTTTTCTTAGACTCTTTCGCTGTCCTTCTCTTGCTCTTTTTCTCTCTCAGGCGCCTTCTTTGTAATTCTCGCTCTGTATCACTCTGTTGCTGATGTGAATTTTTCATCACAATACTTGTCTGGCTGTTCTTATGTTCACACAGCAAAAAAGATTCCAGGCCCCTTTGCGTGATGGCTATTCAGGGAATGCCAGATGTCTTTTCATTGTTTTGCATACCAGGTTGTGTAAAAGATGTTGTCAGTGAAATAATGAAACAAATCTGTCAGTGGGGAGGAGAGATTGAAAAACATATTGTATCTATATTACATTGGAAGAAGAATACGGTTGTAAATATGCTCCATAATCTGAACTTTACTCTAGTAAAGTGACTTGGTGCAAAATAGAGCCATAAAATGCATTTCTAACAGGCATCGTGCATTTCAGCAGCTTTTATTTATGAATTGTAGGGCAGATGTGAACACCGTCTCTTTAAAATTAAATAAACACTTTTGCCAAGTGTGTTTTAGAGAAACATGATTGCTGCATAGATCATGTTTGCTGACAAGATGTTTTCAGTCCAGGAAGTGCTTCTTTCTTAAGTCCAGAGCGAAGGACTTGGACCTGCATCCTGTGTCCGACATTCGTATCTAGGTTTGGGCAACAACAGACCTTTTGTTGAAGTTGGGAAAAGATTGCGATGAAACAATATAAAAGTAAACATCCTTTTTTTTTAAATGTTAAACTAAGACCGACTGAATTAAATGTAATTCATACATCAGGTCCTCATCGTCAGATTATTGGAGATTTATTTTGCAACTTTAAGATACTAAAATATATTTAAGATGTAAACTGTAGCATTAGCATATAGCAAGTCTATGTTCATTAAAGATCCATAAAAAGTTTGAGAGTTAAATTGAGAAGCGGCAATTTTTGTGTTTCTCAAATGAGAAAATAAATTGAGAATAAATCCCTGAATATTACAAACATTTGTTCTTAAGCTTGACTTTAAACATTGAAGATGTTGTGTGGCAACTTCTTACTTTTGTTGTTGGGTTAATTATTTAATACCTGCAGGTGAACATTGCCCTCTGTTTCATGCACCATTACCATCAACATGGAATCAATTAATCCTTTCTCCGAAGTCAGTTCTTCCTTAACAGGGTCATGCAGAGGAGAGGGCTTGGGTCTGCCACAGCGTGCATTTGGCGAATGACAATATAAACACATGGATTAACATATTCATCACATTCATCCCTATGAGCCATTTAGAGTGACCTGACCTGCATGTGGCAGGAAACACGTCAGCACAGGGGAAACATGAACTCTACACAAAAAGGCCTCAGTCAAGTTAGAAACCCATCACCCTCTTAACTATGGAGCCACCATGCCCATCAATAAGTCATACCCTCATTAATTTTGAGAGATTTTAATAATTACGATCAACAAATGAGTCCATTGCCAAGAGGATTAGAAGTTTCACCCGCCTTCTACATTTTGCATTGTGTGCTACCAGGTCAGAACTGGCAGAGAGTCTTTTGGCTAGCTGAATGCACACTGATTGCTTTGGGGTAGGAAAAAAAAAATCCAACACAAATTGAGCTACATCTTTCCAAGATTCTGGCAAGAAAGGTGGATAGGAATTCATCTCATCCATCTGTATCGTTTCTGTTAAACTACAGAATAAGCAATGGTGTGGTTAGTCATTGTCACGTCATTGTCAAGTGTAGCCAGGCAGTAGTGTTTTTGTTTGTTTATTTTTTATTGTGTATGCAGTCTAGCATGTGGCGTTTTCTTCAGGTTTTGGGTTTACTCTGCTTGCCAGGCATAGACACAGATGACATCCTTCAAACGGACCTGAGACGCATGTCCTTATCAGGAGAGAGACGTGGGATTGGCGCCAAAAAACACGTTAAGCGCATCTCCTAATCAGCGAGGGGACATGGATGTCGGACTGCTATGTGTTCTGGTGGGGAGACAACAGCAGTGGCAGACGTGGTGAGGACATGAGCTGTGCGTGTGGCGAGACGGTGGTGGAGAGCCTCAGTGGGATGACTTGGGTGTGCAGGACAGTACACTGTGGGGAAGAAGTGGACAGTGGAGCTGGACCTCAGACAAAAGGGACAGGCTGTCGGGAAGAACCAGGAAGAGTCGATTTCTACATATGGGTTAGGGGTGGGCGATATGACGATATTAGATCGTGAAGGAACCCCTAACCCTAACCCAATGAACCTTTTCAACCACCTACAGAGAAAGCATCCTTAACAGTCTGCTGAGAGTGAAACGATGAGGAGACCGGCCAGACTGCAGCCAGCAGAGGCAACAGGTAGCATTAGGTAGCTCTTTGATAAATGCTATAGTACTTAGCACCAACTGATTAAAAAATATTCAGAACAGTTCTTTGGCCTAAATGCTTTTTTACACATTTTCTCTTTTAGGACTATATTTTAACATGGGGGATCATTTGGTTGCACTCAGTAACTTCCAAAATAATTAAAAATCAATTTAAAAAAACTGTGATAAAATGAAATGTGATTTAACTGTAAATAAATCATGATGTATTTTTGCCCACCCCTAATATGGGTGTTTTTAAAAAGAAGTATATCAGAGTGCAGACTGTTTTAAATCCCCTTGACTGTTTTAACTGCCTGTTTAACAAATGTACAAGTTGAACAAGTTGCTGTTCAGAAATTAAGATAAAGACAATTAAAAAATCCAACCAAACGTGTTTTAAGCCTGGGGATACAAACTCCCTGATTGTCCACTTTGTGACATAATGCCCAGCAGGGGAAGAGGAACACTAGGCAACATGAGATGAGTTGAGAAAAGTGTTACTGTAAGGGAGTGTGACTGCAATTTTTGATACCAAAATACTACTGGAATGAAATCAAGGCTACTGACGTTAATTTCTTTTTTTCTTCTAATTAGGTGGATTATCATGGTCCACAGAAGAACAGACTTCATCTAGCAGGTCAAAGTTTTCACTGTGAAAGATCTCAACACTGAGTGTCGGAGGGAAAACCAATTTCAGTATAATATGCTATTCGCTAGATTGGTATAAATATTCAATAACAGGAAATAGCAAACACAATCAATAGAAATCGCACAGAACTTTTTTCTTCTTTCTTCTCTTTCTTGCTGAAGATCCTTAAGGTTAATGAAACGTGTTTGTACATTTAGACAAAAGAATGACATTAAGTTTACTTATTATTAAAAGGAGTCATTATTTATTCCCCCAATACAAGTCGATATTTGGTCAAGTCACCCTTGACAGCAATTACAGCCATGCTTCTGTGTGGATCAGTCTGTATCAGCTTTGCACATCTGGACATTTTTTTTTTCCCCCATTCTTCTCTTGTCCTCTGTAAAAATGGATTCACTTCAGAGAAAGTCTGGGGCTGTCTGCTGTCGATAGCGAATCTAAAAGCCTCTATAAGGACACAGGAAGATTAAAACCAAACGGCTGTGACCATTGTGGTCTCCGTGAGTGAGACAACAGTGTCCAAGGTCAAAGAAGAACAGATGAGAAACCAGTCTGGGCCAGATCAGCTCTGATACAAGTCGCACCTGTAGAGTTGAAGGCTGTCAGGATTAAAGTAGCACAGAGCAAGACGCATCAGGCCAGTGCACAAAAGTGTGATGAGAATCACACACACAAAAAAACTCAAGCTTAAACAAACCTTTGGGGTAAAATAACCATAAAGCCTGCGTGAGCCAGTTATTTTAATGTGATGCAGTGTTTAGTGATACAGTCAGCGAAAAAGAGCTAATGGTAAAATGATCCCACCTGATTTAGAGGTAAGCCGGGTATACATGAGAATAATTAAAAAGGAATACTGAAAATTTAGAGCCACAATAAATTTATAGCTGGGCCTACTGATCTACAGCTAGACCTGTTGTTGTGTGAATGATTTATGTGATGCTGTTAAGTGCTTAAGTGTGAAATGAATGACCCAGTCTCCTCATAGAACCTTGATTACTTTAGATTAGGACCCTGTTCGTCAGACTGAGCAGCCTCTCTGCCTGGAGGATGGTGTGGGCGACGTGGGGTGAACATCAAGCACGAAACATTGCACCCTGTGCCAAACACCACACACAGAGCTCTTGAATTCAATTCTTGTTTTAGGCTTTTCAACAACGACTTTAACAGACGCTTTCTTTACATAAAGATTCCACTAAGGTTCAACACAGCACTACCCCATATGGTAACCGTGATGTGCAAACCTCTTAAATTTAGCCAGAGTCTGGAACAGCGGTGATTATTTTCTCCTTTCTCCCTCATCTGTTTCATCTCTCAACACCTCGTCCTTCCTGCTTTGTGTTGAGCCCTTTGTTTCCAACTGAGCCGGAAAAAACAATGTTTGCTTCACGCAGCCGTGCTAGCTTTCTAAAAACAGCAACAACAACAATGTATCACATACTTTAGATTGACACCTGTCCAAAAATAGTAACCGCATGTCGTTCTTTGCACACATTGCTTGGAATCTGAAATGAAATATCACATTAAACTAAATCCTGTGTATGTAACAGCCTCGTTTAAAAAGTTGAATGTAATGGTGATGATTGTCTCTTTTGTATTTTGATACAAGAGCTTTTACGTGTTTGAGCTCAGCCTCATTTTCAGCATCACTTCATCATTATAAAAACAAATTATAAACATCGCAAAATTGGCACAGGACATCAAAAGGGCGCTCCTCTTTGATCCCTTTCTATGCTCTGTGATATTTTGTTTGTTTCCCATAATTTTGAATAACTCCATCAAACAAATGCATTATTGATGTGCTTGCGAACACAAACAGTGAAATTACATTACATACGACGTTGGTGACCCAGTGTTAACTGTAGTGTGCAAAAGTACATGCAAAAAAACACCGTGCAACTGCTATCACCACGGCAACATTTTAAACCAATGTGATCCATTTCCCAAGGTTATTTAAAGGTATAATGTGGAGTTTCCACAGTTAATAAACATGACTTTGTTTACTTTTCTCACTTTTAATCCTTTGTGTGTCCTTGTAGATATTTGCAGTGGGTGTTCCTGCGTTGTTTACATCACCTTGTCTTCTATTCCTTTCTGATCATTGCATATGACATTAAAACACATCGCAGTCAAAGACTTATTGTTGGCAGATTTGTGCATCATATCAGGACATATCACTACAGTGTGCCTAGGGGTAAGAAAACAATGGGCAGGTTACCTTTAACTCTGACTTGTTGTGTATATACTTGACGCAGCACATGGTTCATTTCAGTGACTCATCTGAGAAGCCGTCATTACAAACTGTTTGGAGCTAGTGTTGCACAGTAAAACGACACTAGAAAGGTGCCACGGTACCGGACAATACTATTTCACAATTCATTTATATTGGTACTTTAGGAACTTAGTGTGACAGCGCAGCAGCGTGTCTGTGTGCAGCTTCTCTCTGTTTCATCACTGCCTGCAGCCAGAGTGGGCGTGGTTTCATGGTGACAGACAGACATGAGTGCTCCTGCCAACCGTCCTAGGCTAGGCCATGGGAGCCAACACATCCAACTAGCAGAAACATCGAGCTGACAGACGTGTTCAAAGAGTTCAGAGAGCTGCAGGTTAGAGATAGATAACGGAAATATCCCCCTGATGTAACGTGAAGTCAAGCGAGTGTTTATTTACTGACAAGTGAACTTTTTTCACCGTCGGAGTTGCACGAGGCAGTCAGGGGTGAAGCTTACTGTTTAACTGTCCGACGTGGTTCAACACATCTCTGTATGCAAACAGTTCACACTGGAGACATTAACTTTACCAGAACATCTGCTGTTGATCACAACTATGCTGATCAACAACACCAGTTAGAAATGATCTCTTTAAGTCAATCAGTACTGGTATTTTAGTCACAGCATGGACAGTTTTGTCACTGATATATAATAAATATATATTGTAATTTATATTAGCAGAAAAAGGTCAGATTAGAGCACATACCTCCACCAGGTCTGGGTCATTTCTGTTGTACTTTATAACATGTAAAGTAGCTATAAATCTCAGCAGCTTTTACAACAATATACTTTTATTTTGACTTTTTAAGTTTAAGGGTTTTAATTAATACAAATAGATAAATCATTTTAAGTTCCACATGCTGTCATCTAATATTTTATTCCATTACTTTGATGATGTTGTATTGTCTCCATGGTATCATTCATGTATCGAGATATTTTAGTCATAATTTTGGTACTGTGACAACACTATTTGGAAATGGGTCAAGCACTTTCAAGAAATATCTGGGAGGTGGTTGGATGAAGCACCAGTCTTAAAATTCTTACCAACTTGAGAGAAAAGAGAAAAATCTTTTCCATCAAGGAAAGCGTTCAGTGCCGTTTTCTCTTCATTCAATGAAAAGATATTTCAGATATAACTGATGCTACAGCAGCATCTACGCTCAACTCCTCAGGAGTTGAGAAAGGATGCTGATGCCATTAAAAGAAAGAAACAGTCACATTTGGTCATGATTGATCCTGGTCCGGTTTCCATATGTTTCCTTTAGGTCACATTATAAAATAGTTAGTTAGCAGTTTTGAGGCTCTACATTTAAGCATCAATTACCTTGAATTTGTAGATAATTGATGCCTAATTTGTCTTACTGTGCGGTGTGGCTGGTTCATTTGCAGTCATATTTTTATGTTCGATAGAAGCAGCTAATGGTTTAAAACTGGGGAGGATGAGCAGAGACGAAAAGCACATCCTCTGAGACTTTGTAGACATCTTAAGCCAAATTCTCGGCATTAACTAAAAACAGAAATTAAAAACTGGGGAAAAGCATGTTCTATGTTCTTGGCACTGTGCTCATTCACTGATAGTTAAACCCTCTCAGCAGCCATCAGACTGCACAAGACTTCTGTCAGATGTGTGATGTGGTCTTCATGTCTGCCACTTAAGCTTTTTTTTAAATTTAACTATATATCACACGTACAAATGTGCCCTTAAAACATCACATATACACATTTACAAATCGTTCTTTAAATATTTGTTGTTTACTGACTTTTCTGGTCATTGAATGGATGTAGTTACTGTAGTTACTGAAACTGGATTGGCACATTTACTTGACTTACTTACTTACTTACAGAAGTGAACTTACTTTTAAAGCCCAAGTTTTAAAAAGTAATTTCCAGTTAAAGTTTCCCTCTTTTATCTCAAACACTAGAGGATGCTCCCTCCCTGTTGGTCTCTGAGGGTCCGCGTCCTCCAGTTGAAATGTAATGAGATGAGTTGCATTTGATGTATGTGCTTGTTAGATCTCCTAAATGATTTCAATGAAACCCCCAAATTTAGAAATGCTCTAGAGACACTATAAATATCGGAGGCATTTTCACGTTTCAAAGTGCTTGTGATCGACTTGAATCTGCAAACTCCACCCAAACTGGTAGTGTACAGAACAATGCATCAAAGACAGATAATTAATTATTTGGCATATGTCTTAGCTCTGTTGGCTCAGAATGAATCTTAAACCCATCGAAACCCATCTCCCCTTATTGCTATATATTCAGACTGTATTGAAACGGTATCGTTTCAGTATCGGTATCAAGATATTTTAGTCATAATTTTGGTATTGTGACGACACTTTGCCCTTCCCACGTTGTATAAAACTGTCTTTGAACCACACCTTAATTACTGTAATGTGATGTGGTGCAACACCTTCCCCAGCCATCTTAAAAAACGTATATCCCTAAAAAGAAAGAAAGAAAGTCACGCGGGCTCTGTCCTGGTCAGAGATACATAGCCCCACCCAGCCGCTGTTCCACCGCTTTGAGTTACTAAGACTGGCTGAGCTAAACGAATATCATAATGCCTCATGTTTCAAGTTGTCAACAAGCTGAATTCTAGACTGTGTAGTCTTGTTCCCATCTCCAGCCCCGAGCGCACACACACCAAATGAGAATCAAACCACTTATATCAGGAAAATGTCGTTGACGTGTACACACCAGCATGAGTATTGTCTGTAGGGGGCCGCAGATATGGAACAGGATTGATGATGGCCTTAAGGTATTGCCCTTTATCTCCAACTTCAAAAGACAACTAGAAAATCACCACCTATCAAGCTATATATAATATAGAACGGTTTCCTCATGGACAACTGGGATGTATGTGTATGATTGTATGTGCATGTCATGTCATGTATTAATTATGTATGTTCTGTTGCGCTTTTGAGAACATTTACTCATTATTTTTGCATACAGGTGGTTACTGTGTATATTTTTGACTGTACCACTACCTTTTCATGAACCATGGGGTCCCCGCCTATAAGCTTTTCCTAGCTTCCTTTGGGAGACCCATTCACTCTACCCAATTAACTTTGTAATACCAACTGTATCATATTATATTATGGTTGAAGTGTTATTTGTGAGTAAACTAAACTAAACTATTAAATCAGCTTCACAGTAAGGTGCGTTTTCGTGTCCTCTTTATAAATCATTCATGTTTGGTTTGCCTTAAATTAGTATGAAAATGTGTCTTACGCTTTGGTAACTTTTGTATTCATGAAAGAAAATGCATTACATTGGCCTCAAGGTAAATGTTTTGACAGTTTGATATAGGAGGACATTTTGCTTTGTCATGTTCTATACAATGCTCGTCAAATTTCACTTGGAGGGGGGGGGGCAAAAAGATATTGTATCGTTTCCAAAATGTTTTCTGATCTCGTTATTTTTTCTTGAATTGAAAGGTTTGTCTGTGCTCCTTAAATTGCCAATCACTTGGTTGTATATGGGTATTGTAACAACATCGACTTTCCTTTCTTCTTCACTGGTGGTAATTTACAGTATGCGTCCACCTCTGTATCAACACAATCCTTTTGAATAAGAATTCAGTTGTAATATCAGATATTCATGAGTGTATTGTATCTTGGGAGAAAGTATGCAAATAACTTAAAAAGATGTCCAAACATAACATTAATTGCATAACATCTTTTATTTGTCTGATGAGATGCATTTTGTCTTTTCAGATGAAAACTGCTGCACTACTTTGTCAGCACAAATATGCACTTTGTTGAGACTAAGCACCATTGAGCATGCTCCTCTGGGGCTTTTCTGTTCACCAGCACAAAGTGATTTATTCTCATATTTAGGGTCAGTCCATATGTTCAACCTGCATCAGGAGTTTACAGTTTTCAAAACTTTTAACGTGTGCAAGTGATCACTAGTGGTGCATCTGCTGAACACAGAAGCCCACATTCAGTAGAGGTGTCCGAGGAGTATAATAAACACCCAAACAGAGAATGCAATATTCACAGCAGTCAACATGAATTTATGGTTACAGACAAACGGAAAATAGCTATAATAGTGTTTATAGCGGGTGCTAATTTGCAAATCCAAGTCCCTAGAAGGGCTTTTACATATTAAAATGTTTGGGCATTAATTGTTTGGTTAACAATGCAGACAGTTACTGAATGCAGTAATGTAATCCATTGGATTAGAGGGCATGAAATCTAAATCTAGATAGTCTTGGATTTCTTAAAAACATTGAGCCTTATACATAAAAAAAATAGATGCAGCCACAAAACTTTGAGTAAAACAAATATTATTTTTTCTGTCTGAAAAAAATTCCTCACATTTTGAATGCAAATAAAATGCATTTGGATAATCTGCATTTAACTTTGGTTAAATGGAAATAACCTTACTGTATCCATAACTCATAATTAAAAAGGAACAAAAACAAATACAGTTAGCACAGATATAACTGGTGACCTGAAGGGATTGTTTCCCCCTATATTATTCCAGTTTCTATTGTTTACATTACATCTGTGTTATTTTCCCGCACCGTTCATGACAGCCAGAACAGTGGTCTAATCATGTCAATAGCTAAAGGGTAAAAACCATTGAAATACCATCGTTTGTTGCTTCTGTCCACTGATCCAAACTGTCTAAAGAAACCGCTGCAGCCTCAGACTTCAGACCAGTTCTTACTGTAAGAGTAAGTAACATCACCATTACTCTCAATTTGTCCATCCCAAATCCGTCATCTGATCGCCTTGACTGACTTATACGTTGGGATCACAAGGTGGGCACATTCATTTCATATGATGTGATTTAATTTTTAACTGATTGCTGATTTAGTATAAACACAAAATACTGGAACAACTTGTCACGGATAGTTTGTAGAAAACATTAATTGCTATCCGTCTACATTTGTCCAATGCAGTTTCTTTGTCTGCCTCTAAGCCTGTTGAATTTCCAATTCACTCTCCCTGCCTGGGCCTATTTTTCATCTTCGTTTCACAGCTGTGGCATCAAAGGTACTTTTTCTGTGTCCATTAAGCTTTTAATGCCGAGGAAACAATCCATTCTCTCGCAGCTACGTCGCCTTCACTGTGCATTACCGCTGACCCTTCTTCGCTGTACAGCTTTCCCGCTGTGATTTTCAGAGTTGAAAGGTGCAGACTTAACAGGCTCTTGGTGGAGAAAAAAAAAAAAAAAAGGGGGTCGCTGGATTTGACATCTTTGCCATGATAAAAGAGAACTACTTCCCTCGCCTTTGTGCAGGATTTGATCTACAAAAAAGTATAGCCCTGTAGTGGTCCTTTTTTTTGCCTTTAAGAGCAGCCAGAGAGACGTGTTTGTGTTAGAAAGAAAGGAAAGAAGTTCGGGAAAAGCAATTATCTTTAACCCGAAGATTTTCGTTGAATCTCAATGATTCTCCAACACAGTGATAGTTCTGCGTGTGATGTAAAATGCTCAACACTAATCAGTAATCAGCAAACATTGTTGCTGACATTAAAAATACAACGTATTTAATTTGCCTTGTTAGCAGAGGGAAAAAAACATTGAAAGAGGGGTGCTTTTTTTAACAGCTAAGTGTGTGATAATGTGAGGCTTTCACTGAAGAATTGCTGTGTGCTTTTATTCACAAAGAGGTGACAAATCCATTTTCCAAAAATGCAACTGAAAACACAATGTTGCAGTGGGGCGAACACACGGATCCTTAAGTGAAAGCGTAATTATGCCAAATAATGTGCAATCATGCAAGCTCCTTTCTCCCTCCGTCTCTCCCCCTTAAAACCATCCCAAATCAGTTTTGTATGAATGTGTAATTATTTTTGCTGCACAAAGAAAAAAAAGAAAAACAATTGGCATCCTGCAATTTGCTTCCTCTTTTGGAGGAAATGTACATCTGAAAGCGGGTTTTTTTTTTTGTAGGCATCCAACGTTGTTGCCAAACATTCAGAATATGCTGGCACTTTGTTGTGTTTCCTTTCTCCATGCTGACATCTGCGGGTCTCCAGTGCTTCACTTAACAAAGACTGTTTGGGGAGAATGTGAGTGAAAGATAACAAAAGGGGCTGTTTTGCTTCGTATAAGGTGACTGTGTGTTCTGCTATGCAGCAAACCAATTTGATATAATTACAATCTTTATTGAGTTGAGGTGGTGTTTGTGGGTATTTGAAATTTTGTTTCTTGGTTGGAGCAGCGATTTAACTTCAGTAGAGCCTGAAGTGCGCTTCACTTTATGAGACAGTAAATGTGCATTTTACCCGAGGAATAGCTCAAGTCTGTCTTTTACCATACTAGCTTCGAGGACTCCAACACGCATCATCCTACATCAGTTCATGGCAATTTTCGATAAAAGTGCACATCAAAGGATCACTGATGAGATACAGGCACGTCAGGAAAAAAACCTCTAACAGCAGCGGCTTATCCAGACACAATCTGTCAGGGCCTCCTGAAAAGATGTGACAGGGTAAAACGGAGCGCAGAACCAGTTTCATCAAATATAATCAAATGAAATCCTGTCACCAAAAGACTATATTCTCATCAATCTCATAATGTAGACAATATACTTAAGTCTGTGATAACCAAACACTTCTGTGGGATCCGTCCTGCCCTGTGTGGAGGATAAAAAAAGACATGTTCAAATAGGACATTGCTTTTGATTTGATCTTTTCAGTCCCGTTCTCATCGCCAGGGCATCAAATACTTTAGTCTGGCTCACAAGGCATCTTTGACTGCCTGTATGCAACGCAACCGTAACCCATTCGCTGTACCATTACACGCTCAGAGCAAGTGCTCCAGATGTTAAAGTCCGCAGAGGGAGGAGGTCGGTAACCCGACTCGTCAGATGGATGTTTTTCACAGGGCCATCTGAAATGCCATCATTAGAAACTGTTTGGAAAAGAGCAAGGACTTTCAAAACACACCTGGCAGGTGATTGGAGGAACCATCGTTGGGAGAAGAGTGAAAACACATTTTCCATTGAGAAAACCCTTAAGTGACATACGCTTCTCTTAATTAAGAAAAACTCTCCAGTTCTGATAAAACTGAAGATATTGCAGCATCTACACTGATCTCTTTAGGAGCCACCATTGTTGTTTTGAACAAGCGTTCGTCTCGCAGTGTTGCCGTTAAGGTTATGTTTTTAAAAAAACAATATTTTTCTGCAGTGTGGTAGACCTTTCTCTATTTGTTCTATTTGAGGTTCAACTCTAGCATTCTTTTTTTTATAGCAGAACATTTTAATTACACACTTTTCACCTTTTAATAAAAGTACAGATATGTACATGGCGCGATTTCTATGCCGCATAATAATTGGACACATTACTATACTAATCTTTGTAGTATATTGTTTTTACAGTTAGTAGAAAACTTTTTTTCATATACTAACAGGAACAAAACATCCATCAGAGGTCAATCAAACCGCACCTTTGGAAGCAATTTAATCAAACCAAAAGTTTTCCAAACAAATATTACTTTTTGTTTGTTTTCTGAGGTGTTCCTGGAGCTGTCATAGTTGTTTTCATGCTTTAAGCAGTTTCTCTATTTCCTTCGTGATTTGCATTGTGGGACAATAGTGTCCATCAACAGCATAATCAAAATTAAGGGTTTTTACTAGTATGCATGAAGCCCCGCCCACCACAGCAACTTCCTGGTTTATCCGATAAGGAAGTGCCCAAAACTGCAGTTCTCAGTTCATAAATCATTTCAACTTGTCTATCATATTATTATGAAGGAAGGATATAAGAGGACACTAAAAAACAATGTCGGTGGTGTAGTGGTTAGCACTGTCGCCTCACAGCAAGAAGGTTCCAGGTCCGGGCCCTTCTGTGTAGAGTTTGCATGTTCTCCCCGTGTCTGCGTGGGTTTTCTCCGGGTTCTCCGGTTTCCTCCCACAATCCAAAGACATGCATGTGTTAGGTTAATTGATGACTCTAAAATTGCCCATAGGTGTGAATGGTTGTCTGTCTCTGTTCGTCTCTATGTGCCCTGTGATAGACTGGCGTCCTGTCCAGGGTGGACCCCGCCTCACGCCCAATGTCAGCTGGGATCGGCTCCAGCACCCCCCACGACCCCGACCCCGGGATAAGCGGCTGAAGATGAAAATGAATGAATGAATGAATGAATAAAAAACTAATATTTAATAAAGTTAAGTAAGTTGTAAGTTGTTATTGTTGTCCATTGTTAATTGGGTTAGTTGTGTTGTCTGCTGTGTGTTGCCCGTCTTTAAGTGCCGAATTATCTGCCCAAAGAATCTTGACCCTGACGAGAAAGCCACACTGATGTTATCATTTTATTTTTTTCCATTTTCCCACAAATAAACAAGCGTGCAGCACTGACTATTGAGAAACCAGACGGATTCAGGTAATGTATTATACAAGAAACTAAGAAATCTCTGTGATGACATTATTTGCTCCTCAGCCCACAAACAGACATTTCTGCACAAAAATAAGTTTTATCAGAAAAAAAACAGCTTTAATTAAAAAATTAGCTTTTCTTAAAAAAAAAAAACCATGATCTTAGATGTAACTTTAAATGCCCCCAAGCATTTTTAATGAATATGTCCCTTAATGATATTGTTTATGTATATTTATTATTAATATCTGCATGTAAGCGAGGCGGTGTACACACACACATACACTAATGCCACATACTCACATACACATGGACAGGCCATCTGGCAATTCTGGCAAATGTCAAAAGGTTTGCTCTGGGCCATGGATTCCATCAAATCTCTTGGCAAAAAACTGTGAAAGAATATGAAAGTTGTATGACACGACAATTTCACTGGCTACGACATAATCAAACGCTCAGTTCAATGCCAATACCAATTTATCTTGTCGAGGGAGAACCCACTGGTTTAGCGATGGCTATTAAGTACACAGGTAGAAAATGGCTCCAGTGACCCTCATCAAAGTGGCGCAGTCCTTAGTGACATCGACAGTTTGCAGGTGGCAGCACATCACACACACATTTGTTTAAAAGGACCACAGAGGAAAAAAGGTAAAGAGATGAGGTGCAGCTCCGTTTAGTGGTCCTGTGGATTATCCTCCATGCATTAATCATTGGCTGATAAAGCAATCCTGTTATAAACCTTAGTACATTTAATTTTCTCATCATGTTTCAGCTATTAAATGAGCTTTTCTAACCAGAATTAATTCCTTTGTTTTGATTCTTTTTTTTTTGCTCTACTGCACCTTTCATTCATTTCACGCTTATTTATTTGTTTATGTATTGCACTGAAACTCTCTGCTTTATCTACTATTCATTTGTCAGTTTTTACTCTTTTATTTTATTGGAATTTATTTCCCTTTCTGTTAAAGGCTTTGTCCTTTTATGCCTTGTGCCTTAAATGCTTTGAATTGAATCGACTTGCCCAGAACTTGACAACCCTTTTTTGGATCTCGTGACATGACTTTAGAGCATATGCTCGAAAAAATATAATCAGTTTTTATTGTGAGCTTCAGCGGCTCTTCAATTTGACAATAGAAAACCATATAACAGTGGAAGCGGCTGTTTGGGTTGTCATGCTTCCCACTGGGAAGATCCCAGGGATTCCTGACGGCTAAATTTATTTATTTACTTACACTAATGTGTGACAGGTGATACGAAGAATCCTGTTTCAGGCTTAACTCAACAAAAATACACACACACACAAACACACACACGCACACATACACTTACACACACAGGCAAATAAATAAAAACATGCACTCTGCTCAACATGTATGTTGGTTGATGGAGTCACTGAAGCTGAAATGTTTATGAATTCCCCAGGTTTATGCATTTCCATTGTTATAGTATGAAAACCATAGTAAAGTACATCAAACATAACCTGCACCAGTTGTGTACAACAGTGTACATGACTATGTGTAACACTGAAAGTGGTACCGATATGAAACTAGGAAAGCCATGGGGGCTCCATAAAAACCAGACTGATCCTTTTTGCATTAACAAGCTACAGAATTTTTTCACATTAATATTGAAAAAAGATGCAGGGAGGCACTCCGACATCTTAATGTCCATGTTCTCTCCAGGAGGTCCGAGTGAAGTCTCTATTTTTGTGCATTATTATGTTTACTTGAATATCTACACAGACAAACACATGTTGTGATGACAGTATCATTTCCTGCCATGTACAGTGGTACAGGGATACACTAATGAAGTAAAATATTTACACAGATACCATTTAAATATATATTTACTTAAATAATGGATATGATTAGGATCCTTGGGGCCAGTCAGAGAAATAGGAGAAATTAAAAAACAGCAATCTCCCCGCTTTAGTTTTTACAATTATAATTATTGTAGTTTTCCCAAAAATGTGCTTTCATAATACAAACAGTCACAAAAGCTGTCACTTGAAGACTTGTAAGCTCTATTCTTGTCATCAATATCGTGATAAAACATATTGGAGTTTTCACCACTGATTTGACACCAACAGTGTGGAAATATCAGTGGACGTAGAGCGGAGAAGTGTCGTTTGATATTGTTAAACAAGCACAGACGGGCCTTCATGATGAGGACTCATCAGAAGAAAGTTATTATTTTCTCTTCATGTTCAGTTTTGTGGAATGAGGAAGCCAAAGTGATAAGTTGCCAAACGCTCCCTCCTGAGGGATCCTGCTGAGACGTTATGACAATTTGCAGCAGTGTTGACATGGCTGAAAATTGATTAGGAATTAATATTTTCAAACATTCAGCAAATGTCGAAGTAGGAGCTTCTTTTATTTCACGTTTGAAGTGTAGAAATAGAGAAAAACAGAGAAAAAGAGAGACCAAGAAACACAGACTATCTCTTCTGCCCTCCCCAGTGTGCACGACAAATTGATTGTATTATTCCTGGCTGTTGGCAGTCACTATAATATAATATAATATAATATAATGCTATAAAACAAAACACAGCCAAAGGAGCAGCAGGGAGTTTATGCATAGGAAGATAGTTGATGGTTATCATTTTGAGGAGACCATATACAAAAGTTACCATTCAGTCCACACTAGCCCCCCCACCACCACAGAAATGACTGCAGAGGTTTTGTAATAAGTCTAAGTAACACAGCGTTGCTTTCTGTTCATACAGTAGTGGCCTAATGGAAACAAAAACCAGTAGCATTCAGTGGACTATTCCCAAAACAGAATATCTTCTATGAGAAAGGCAAGACCATAAAAGGAAGGGGCCTTAAGTTTTTTAAAGGCATTAAAATGAAAACTTTGAATTTGTGTAGGTCTAGTTACAACATAGAAATAACTCAGTAACAGAGTATATAAGCACTTAGCTTTAATGAATAAAAAGTTACCGGTCAACCTATTATTGGAAAAATAATCACTCATCATTGGAGATTTTTGAAATGGTAATTCAGATTTAGAGAGAAGGGTCTAGCACCTTGGGTCCCCAGCTTGGAGAAAACAGTGGCACCAGAATTTGTTTACATCAAGAGGACACCATAGCATGACCCTGTGTGGACCATGAATGGAGCGTGGACTGTTGGCTGGAGAGATGCCAGTTAATCTCCTGGGCACTGCTGAGGTGCTGTTGAGCAAGGCACCGAACCCCCAACTGCTTGGGTGCCGGTTACTGGCAGCCCCATCGCTCTAACATCTCTCCATTAATTGCATGTATATAGGTTCTGTTTGTGTGTGTATTTGGGGCCTGTGTGTGTGTAACATGAATAACAATAGGGTGAAAAAATTGAATTTCCCACACTCATGAATGAACATAAGACTGTTTTGACCACAGATACTAGAATTCGGCACATAATGTATCAACAGAGAGGAACTAGATCGATAGATAGATTGTTATAACTAGACTAATGGTAGGCTACCGTTAAGCAAGTTAGCTAGCTAGCACCCATCCTTCCTTCCTTCAGTCGACTTTTGCTGGGATGGGAGGCGAAAGCAGGACTGAAGATGGACAGCTAGCTGGTTAGCTTGCCTTTTCCGAGTTTCCAAGTGTCCCCACCCTCTGGAACTCTCTCTGTAGAAATATGCTATGCCACATACATGGGCACAAAAAAAAACCTCCTCTTATACACCCGTTCACTACAGCTTAAACCCTGTTATTCCCAGCAAACATTGCCACCACTGTTCCATTTATTTACGTTTTGTTTTGTTTGTTCTGTGGCTGTTAGTTACTTGTTTTGGCTTCATGTAAAGCATACTTGAGTCAATTGAAAGGTTCTTTAACACTCCAAGCTATTATTATTAGTATTGTTTTCATCAATTATAAAACTGTGTGAAAGTGGAGATGATGTAATAATCAAGTGGTATTCCTTTTAAAGCAGCACTTTGTTTAATCAGCAAACTGAAGAGTGCTAAACCTGCAATAACTGTAAGAGCAGTTACTACAAAACAATCTCCTTAAATATACCTCAAGCTTAATAGATGTTAACACTAAATACCAGTGTACAGAGATTGATCAACAGGATGATTACAGTGTGCTTTGTCTTTAAGGTGACAACCAGGCAACATCTTGCCTGGATACACAGAAACAGCTTTAAGGCAAATCAGAAATGTATAAGCAATGTATAAAACTAAATGTTCCAGTTCTCCAGAAAAATATAAGAGCAGATTCGATTGACAGAGGAAATAGTGCGATACATAAAATGTACAGTAACAACAGTTGAGTGTGATTATTATAAATGTATTGTTGTTATGGTATTAACGTAACAGAATTTATCAAAACATATTCTCATAATGAGCTCGACTGACTGATTTATTTTGTGGATTTGGGGAAACATTTCATTTGTGATATGTAGGCTAATACCTAGAGCTACTCCATTGGAAAAATGAAACAGGCAGAAATGTTTGGAGGGGTAATCATTAACCTGGCTCTCCTCCCGCCAGAACCCACTTTTGCAGTCATACAGTGACTATATCACACCCTATTAACCAGAATGACCCAGAACCCAGGTGGTGGAGTACTTATTCATCTCGCTGCTCCTTATGCAGCGTGGTGTAAACTCGGCAAAAAAATGTTATTAAAACACTTCCTCGGAACATAATTTACCATAGGCTGGTGAGCATGTATAAAAGGCCAACATGTTTAGAATCCATTTGGCTGCTCGGAGGCCCCTGTAAAAAAATAACTGTAGCGCCGTGGTAATTGCTACAACAACCTATGAACCTCTGCATTTTCCTAGATCCTGAAGGGATCAAATGATTACTCCAAGTATAGCGTCAACGCTGAGATTTTATGTGTGTGGGTGTTTCTGTGTTCTTGAGATGGCCAACCTGTGTTGTCCCTGGCTCTTGATGAGGGCTGCTGCTGCGAAACAAGGGCCCCCGGGAGCAAGCCGGACTCAGGCAGAATGCGGGAGGTGTCGCGGATGAAATATGATTAGAATGTTCACGCTGAAATGGGAAATATCACATTAGAGGTTTACAGTATATGTCTCCATGCCCTAAAGATACAGGGGTTCATTATGCACCATCTTTGATGTATCCGAGAGAATTTCAGTGTTTATCGTTGTGGTCTCTCCCGTCACCGTGACGTGTGCATTAATATCCCACAGCCTCGCTGTTGTTTTTCCCTCTGAACTTGGCATGCAGTATTGTTAACTGTGGCCTCATTTGTCTGCCTTGGCTGCTTTCCGGGTCAACTGCGACACAGCGAGCAAATTGTGTCAGTGTGTTAGGTGGGATTTCATCCAAATTGAAAGACAGGGAAATCAATGTTCCTTTTTTTTTTTTCTCAGAGCTTTGACAATAGACCTGTGGCTAAGTGAGTAGTGTCATTAAAGGTGGTGAAGATCAGTATTATGGGTATCACCTCATGTATTTTGCAGTGCGTGATAGGTCCAATCACTGCAGCTTAAGGGGGCTTATGCTCTCAACGCACCATCGGCACTCCATCAGTGATGAGAAGACGAGCGCCAAGATGACACAATAGCCTTTTAAAATGCTTTAAAAGCAGATCTCACCAGCATACTGATCAACTCCAGAACAAAAGGCAGTATTCATGTATTTGGACACATCCTTAGTCATGAAATATGCTGCCATTCTTCTCTTTCATCCAATTAAAAATATATCTGACTTCTTGGCTGCCGGACACCTTGCCCCTTTAAAAAACATAGTAAGATCTGATTCTAGCACCTTTTGCCAGCAAGTTTAAAAAGCAGGTTTCTTCGATGCATTATTATCAAGAGAGGATTTGCTGTTGCCAGAACGGAAGGTCCTGGCTGGCTGTGCCATCAATTTGCTTTGGTCAGCATTATCATTACGAAGCCATTCATCATTTTCCATAATGGGTTTACATTATTTTTTTCTCCTGTAGCTTGTTAGGAGATTTGCCGCACAGAAAATGAATGCCTGCGTATACACAAATGACTGTAGGAACATGTTTTTGAACGTGTGGGATATTTTCATTAATGAAGACGGCGGGTGAGCGTTAGTAAGCTTATAGCCGGGGAGTTCGGCAATCACTCTCCTATCGGGGGGTGATCTAGCCACTGTGACCAGATTATATGGGGGGAACCCAAGAGGCTGTCTTTATAATTACTTTGCTGATTGGAAAAATAAGAACCTCTAACAAGCTCTGTCAATCAAGTATGCACTGTTTTCTACAATGATTATGTAGAGAGAAAAAAATTGGAGCCTTTTCATTGTAAATATACAGCCTGCAGACCTCGTGGAATATCTGAAGGTTGGCCAATTTACCAGTTTCACCAACTAAACAATGGAAATGCATAAACCTGGTGAATTCATAAACATTTCCGCTTCAGTGACTCCATCCACCAACATACATGTTGAGCAGAGTGCATGTAATTGTATTTGCCTGGATGGATGTGTGTGTGTCTAAAATAGTGCACATATGGGTATTTGCATTTGTTTTTGTGTCCAACAGAAGTGTTTGTTGATTTGTGTCCCCCCCACCACCACCCCATTATGGTTTGCTCTCACACTAATCCCTATCTGAGGACCTATTCTGGTCTGTTGTTTGGGGTGAGACTCCAACTTGATAGCAAAGCTTGGCAGGAAGGAAGCAAGCCTCTCGCTCTCCTGCTGGAATGTCATTGATGCATGCCATTAGGCGCCATGTGTCATATTCACATGCTGCTTTTTTAGAAAAGGCACCAAACAACGCAGTGCAAATAAGGGCCAACCTGCAGCATGGCATTCTGGGAAGATAATAAGGACAACCAGGCGCTCAACATGTGAGCAACTGAGCTGTATCTGCAATTCACAGAGGATAAAGTTTGCTGGACAACTTAAACAAGTTGTTCTATACAGCATCCACCCAGCCATCAATTTACTGTCAGCAGGAAACAGCTAATTTGTCAAACTAAGAATGATACCAGTATTTACCATAAAGCTGGATGACTCACTGCATGCTATGTTTAACCAGACCGGGTATTATGTGTATTTACCATTTAAATGACTGGCTTTTTTAAATTCCTCCTTCTGCATTAAATGACACATTTATACAAATACCAAATCAGCCCCAAGCATGTATGTACACACAAGCATGTAACAAGCATGTATGTACACACTCACTTCTCCCTCTGGTTTGAACACTGGCTAAAAATAGTAGGCCCTTGTAAAAGAAGGTCTTTGGCAACACAAGCGATAAAAAGAATAGAAGCTGCCATCCTAAAATGTTTTGGGTAAGCAATGGAAGCAACCTGGGCCCCTATGCAAAATTCATATTGTTTTGCGTAAGACCATAGCACCCTGGCAAATAAACAAGTCAAAAGGAGACAAAACAAGTAAACAAGTGGCTGTGATGAAATTGGGCTGCAATGACACATCATTTAGCCCCAGTGGAGCACAGAGATGTGCGAGGGAGTGCTCACCCCTACGTTTTCATCCTCTGAGACAGCTGCTGCTACTGCAGTGCTTACTCTGGGCAGTGTGGGGAGAAAGAAAAGAAAAAGAAATAGCTGCACAAGAGAAAGCGAGAAGCATGCCCCTGACTTATTCATGGGTAGCCCTCAATTATTGCAGCCATTCAACGTATACAAATACAGATTCCCTTTTGAATATTCAAGGCAAACTAATCATCACTGTCTGGTTACCCGAGTAGGCATCTGTTAATTTTAACTGGACTTTGCATTTCACGTCTGAGACAGTCCCCCTAAAGGAAAATTATTTTTTCAGGATTTGGTTGAAAAAAAGTCCTAAAGGGTTACTGGCGCTCACACACTGCTGCTGGCTTCCAGTGTGAATGTACTTTAGGGAATAAAAAAGTTTGAAAGACTGGAAAGCTAATAAGGTACACCACTAAAGCCTCGGTGAAGCTGCAGAGAGGATATTGCTCCCTGTTGAAACAGGACACTGAGGCAGGATATATTGAGAGATGGTGTAAAGGAAGGGGTTATTAAAAAGCGCTAAACATAAATAAACGAGTTCATATGAAAAAAGTTGCATTTTATGCAGGAGCAGAATCGTTAAAACATAAAAGATGGATGCATTTATTGGAATCTTCAGGATGTAACAATTTGAGGAACAACTTAAAAGTTATTTTACATTATTAACTTCTCAGTTTATGGAAATGAGGAAATATGAGAGACCGTCCTGCATATTAGGTTATGTTTTTGGCTCGGTTTGTCTGTTTGTTGGATTGTTTGTCAGCAGGATTATGGAAAAACTGCTAGGCCCAATTTTCAAGAAAACTATATGGATTGTGTGGCATGGGCCAAGAAAGAACCCATTAACATTTGGAGTGGAATCACAGGGCGGATACAAAAGTTATTTTTCACTTTTGTTAACATTGCGAGATAGTGCATTTGTGCTGCATTCATGTAGTGTCAGAATAATTTGAAAATTAGTTCTGCATTCGTGTGGTGTCGGAATAATCTGAAAATTGAGCTCCCAACTGGGAAAATGCACACTGCATTTACATTGTGGGATAGGCCATGCCTTGGCAGAGGTCTCCGCTCTCGCAGTGCCCTTCTAGTTTATCATATAATGTGAGTTATTGAGAAATGGACACCATAAGATAAGTTTACAGAAGATCATTCACTGTGCTAGAGTGTGATATAGATAAAATATTCACATCCCACTTTGAAAATGTAAAATTACCGGATGGGAAAGTTTGCTTTGGCTATCCTGGTCAATTAAATGCCGGAAAAATCAAAGCACTTCCATGCAAAACACTATAAATCTGGTATTTCAATACTGTGATTTTCCCTGCAATAGTCAAATGCAAATGTATTAAAGCAATTCTTACCTTTCTGTCATGTTGCACGGCACTTAATTAAAAATGTGAACATGATCTCTCCCTCCTTTCAAAGTCCCACCCTCTTCCCCCTGCCTGACCTCTGATGCTCCCCCCTCCCCTGACGCGTGCGGTGAGAAAGTGAGCAGTGAAAGTGTAAAAGGTCAAGCATAGATGGATAGGTCTTATTTACACAGATGTCAGCTAGCCAGTATTATCTATTAGACAGAGAATCCCTCCAGTAATGTGCTGATCTAGCTCTGGTGACTGTACGACCAACAAAGTAAAACGCAACCCCAAACTTTTAGAGCGGGGTTAATGACAACTTCACAGTAATCGCTGGTGCGACACGCCTGGTTTCTTTACACTATTGTTGACATTAGCACTGACAATAACCCTAATGCTAATCGGTCTTGCACACATAACATAGAATTACAGAACTATAGTAACTGATAACTGCATTATCACATGTAATGTTGCAGTCTAGGATTAGGCAAACTAAAAGTAAAAGTACCTACCAGCAAAAACTCCGCAACCCTCTCATCTCTTTTTAGCTCCAGATGAAGCTGCATTAGCCTCCGCTATTGCTGTAAAGCAGATATTTATCCTAAATGCAGAGGAATACAATCATACATTGCCCGCCACCTGAATCACTGATCCTTGAGTTCAGTTGAATAAATTCAGTCATTTTATTTTATTTATAGGCTGGAGGGCTTTTAATTTGAAGGGCCAGATAAAGGAAGTCATGACACTCACTCACTGTCAGTGTTTTTTAAAGACAGCAGGTCCCTACGACATCGTGGTTAGACAGTAAACAATAAATGATGGGAAAGACGAATATGAGATCACTTTAAAAAGAACAAAGATGACCCCACGAAGGTCACATGCAAACTTTGCAAGAAAAATGTTGCCTATCACTGGTCCACGAACAGTCCCTACCACCTAAACATGTATGTAATGTTAGCCTAGCTACCTGTTCCGATAGGCTCCTTGCGGATTCTGACACATTCAGAATTAGAATCAGAATTAATCGGCAGCAGACTTAAAGCGATTGGCTAAGCAGACTTGTAAGATAATGGTTATTAATTAAGTTGACTTATGTTATTCGGTCACTATACTGGGGGGGGGGGGGGGTGTAAATGCGTCGATTAGTCCACTTATAACTCTTAAGAAAGTTCTTGGTCGGGGGCAGCCACAGTAGTTTCTCTATACTGTTGTGAAATATCAGTTTAGTTTTAAAGCACATACACATGTAACACAGAACATGCAATATTTGAAAGTATTAGTTCTGTTTAAAGTGTGTGAGATGTTATGTCCTCACACATACAGCCAATGTGTCTTGTATTGTTAACTGCTGCAAGAAGACAGTCAACACTTAACCAGGTCCTCCTACTCACAGCAGGCTTCTGGTAATTAATAGTGAAGAAAATAATGGGGGAAATGTATAGATATGTACACATGTACCACAACATTGAGGCTTGCATTTTAACCGGATGCAAATTGACCGAGCTACTGAGCATAATGAGACAACAATTCACAATAGGATCTATCTATTGGATACAATTTTCCCTGTAAATAGAAGCATTAAACTTCCAATTAAACTGTACAAAACATTTCACAATATGTGGACGTATATTTCTGATGAGCCAGTCTGGAATTTTAATCTAGTTATTAGTTCTGAGCTCTTCGTTCTTCTGGATGACCTCCATTAGGAGTGAGGACTTAACTGTATTACAATGAACACATATGGAAATTTGTTCCTTTCTTTTTTATAAATGCTTGATTTATTTTAGTATCAGGAGGCATGGATTTAGTTTTTTTCAATTGTGGGCCAATGGTGCAAAAAAAAAACGTTTTTAATCATTAATTAATGCCTACGGGTTCTTAATACCTTAGTTATACATTGTTTTATTGACAGATGTTTTGTATAAGACAAAAAGTGTATGGAAAGTTGTATTGTACTCTCTGGTTAATTTTCATTGCGCTGTTACAGCAATCTATCTTTGTAATTGCCTGCTTTAAACTCTATTGTGAACTTAAGGAACAAATGAGAGATGATATTACCTTAAAGCAACTTGTGTTCCCAGGAGATGTATGCCACAATCAGAAAATAAACTCTAGTGGTAAATTATCCGACTGTCTTAACCCCAAAATAATATCATTAGAGTATTATGATATGATTGTGTAAGGAGTTTGTTAGGCAGTGCCCTCTAGTGGCCCTAGTATTTATCCAGGAGCAAACGAGGAAGAATAATTATTAGAGATCCACTGATCCCGTACCTGGATCGGATATCGGCTCCCATATTGACTAATTAGCTGGATCGGATATCAGATGAATGAGGCTAATCAAGCGCTCTGATCCAGTCATTTATTTTTTATTAATCCCATACACAGCAAGTTAATTAAGCCATTGTTTGTTGGGTTTACATTTTGAAATATCTGTTTGTAGTGCACTTTACATGGAAGTGTTATTTCTTTTTGCTGCTAGTGTGTTATTTGTAATAAATAAAAGTACATCTGTGTTAATTTGTTACCTTTTTTTAACAAGGCTAAATGTTTATGTCAAGCCTGATGTCTTCACTCACATGGCAAGGGATATGGTTCATTCATTCATTCAACAGTAGGATGGGATCGGTATCGGGTATCGGATGGGATCGGAAAAAACTGGATCGGTGCATCTCTAATAATTATAAGAGCCCAAAACTCTGCATAAGAATGAAGGTTGGGGTCAAGGATAGGTCAAAGGCAGGGCTTGGACACTGGACATTGGTAGCAGTGTAACGATACACGTATTCGTACCAAATCGTCACAGTGCAGGCACTTATGGACAGGTACAGTGGTGGGCCGCGGTCCGTAGATATGAAATACATAGTGTTAACATGGCCACTATACACTCTAGTTTGGTGGTGCGCCCTGGACCGTTTAGCCTCCAGCTCGGCTCGCATGTGCGCAGTAGCAGCCAGCGACCCCTTAATTTCTATGTGCAGCTGCAGGCAGGCAGAGCCGTAGCCGTTTAGGTATGATGAGATGTTTCTTATTATGTTTGCACCACCACAAATCAGTCTTTTATGTATTCTAGCTGTACATTCATGTTGGGCTGCAGCCTTCAGAATAATAGCCCTTCTGTGTCTCTTCTCCCTGTTCAGTTGTTACAGAACTAATTTTCTATTCTTACACTAAAGTCTTATCAGGGGAAAGATGTAGGATCGTAGGGTGCTACAAAAGTTTTAATGATGAAAGCGCCAGCAGCAAATTGTGACATGATTCACTGGAGTCTGCAAGAGGCTTTTTGACAGATGAGACAACCATCAGAAGAAGCAGCAGGAAAAAGGAATAGACCAATTCAAGCCAGGCAACAGATTTGTTCTCAAAGGAGGAAGGAAATACATTATTTTGGCAACTTATTACTGAATTCTGAGACAACTTAATGTGTCCTTTAATGATTCGAAATGGGGCCTTTGAAAATGCAAAACCTTAATTTTTTAAATGTACAAAACATCCGAAAGGGTTAAGCTGCTGTATTATTCCTGCCTGATAATTGAATTAGTTTCCTTAATGCAGTCGGGCTTTTTCTCTCTTAGACATCCATCAAACCCATGCAGATGATGAAAATGACAAATGGACATGCTTACATTAACTGTACATACACCTTCCACTAATATTTACATGTGGTGCCATTAGATAACAGTTGCATAATTGCACGATTCCACAGCTCATAAAGACTCTCTGTATCCATTAAAGTGAGATAATTAGTTGTAATTTGCATCATTAAAGACAAAACAATGCATAATTGTTTATGAATACTCATTCAGAGGATAATTACCGAGTCTTGATCTGCATCCTCGGACTGGAGGGATGCAAAAATTGCAGAAGAATGTGGGGAGTCTTTGTTGTTTGACTGGAAAACAGCTCCTTTTGCTCCCCTGCTCCCCCCACAAACACACTTCTTCAGCTTTAACAAACCCTGAAATTTGGCTATGTAATTGCTGCTGGCCCATTTTTCCTTTTCCCTTCTTTTTTGTGGGGAAAAAAAGGAAAGCATACAACAAAGTCGATGCTTTTGTCTTGTGTTGTAGCCTGTAAAAGTTTGTCTGCAGAGTGGCATTCCTTTTTGTTGGGTATAGAAAGTGAAGATCATTAGTTGCTGAGGAGACAATGATGGGAGCAGTGGAGAGGAATATTGTATTCTGTGTACAGTGTGCGGTGTGTGAACACTCAGTGACTGAATGTTTTGAGTATTGATGCATTTGAAAATGTTGCTGCCTATAACCGAGTTGTGGTTTTGTTTCTTTTATTTCAATGTGTGTGTATACATTAGAAAACAGAGCTTATATCGGCACACAGCAATTTAATGACTCTTGCATGTCAGCCTTTTTACTAATATTGGGGAGTACTATTTAGTCTGAGAACAGTTCAAGGTCTTCTGTGTTTCTGGGGAACTTTGGTAAGGAAGCAAAGAAAGACCATAAGGATTTGAATCTGATAAGGAACAAAATATATAATTAAACATTTAAATCACACCATTAAATGTCTTGAAAATGTATGTGAATTAATTAGACCGTCCATATACGTAGTTTGTCTGTGCAAGCATCTTTTTATGACTTATATGTGTTTATTGTTAAAGCGGTGACCTCTAGTGGGCGTAGTGATAAAAATAGGAGCAAAGGCTGGAGTCAGGTGACATTACAGTACATGGTTGTATTAACGAGGGACAGTCCGCATAGGGAGAAGGTTGGGTCATCAAACAAACACAGGACTTTTGATCCAGCAGGATGTTGTTAATGTAATGTGTGAAACCAAAAGTCAACATTCAACAATTTAAGGTATCTAACAAATATACTTATTTCAACTCAAACCATGATCTTAGGCTAAAGTAGTTCCGTTTCACAACATTTGCATGTTTAAAACTGCAACCATTTCACAACGTTAAATACAACGGTCATATATAGTTTCAGGAGTCATCAGCAAACAACCGAATACATTCTTTAGTTTAGGTGTAAAGATGTGTTGAAATTTATGTGGTTTGAATTCCAAGATTCCAAGAATGCATGTGTGTCAATGCATGAACGGGACAAACAAACTAGCACTACTCTAGGTTTAGGAAAATCAAAAAACCCACAGGTTCCCTTTAATACTGTATGAATAATTGTAATAGGTTGTTTATAAAATTCTATAAAATACTTCTTCTTCAATAGTTTTGAGAACAAATCCTAAAATGATGACTCTGAGGTATCTCATCTAACAGAAAACCTGTATTACTGAGGGGCGTCTGAAAGATGCAGCTGTTCTCAAGGTGAGCAACTAGTAAGGTGGTTTTTCTACAGCAAGTTAGGGCGCGCTCACACTATCCTCCCGGACCGAGACCCGGACTTTAGGGTACTTGTCCCCCCTCCCTCTCCCCCCCGCGCCCCAGCCCCGTTTGTACTCACACTACCAGGGCCTCGGCCAATGCTTCTTGCTGTCCATACGCCTTCAAGCCGTAACACGTCACACGCATTGATCGCGTGTGTGTGGCTTTGTTTACAAATCTTTCTATAGACCTCGGAGTTTTTGTGCGTCTTGTCGACTGTTTTTGAATATTTTCATCCGACCAAATCTGCAGTAAACACTCCACCTCCGCATCACACCAACATGAACCTTTCACCGCCATTGTTGTTGTTGTTAAATGTCCGCGCATGGTCCGTCCTTCTATTTACATGTCCGAACAGGCGGACATAACGCTACTGCCGTAGGGCTCGTGCTCGTGCGCGTACATGTGCGCACGCTCGTGCTCGTACATGTGCAAACGGCTCCGCTAAAGCCCACCTCTTTCAAGCGGGCCGTGGAGGGCCAGCTGGCCCCAGTTGAGCGCGGAGCGGGTGCGCTCACACTACTTAAAGGTACTAGACTTTAGCTGAAAAACCGGTTTTGGCCGCGGCCAAAAGGATAGTGTGAGCACGCTCTTAGAGGCTCAAAACTTGTGATTCCCAAATTGAGTAGAGGTTCAATGCAAAATCACTTGAGAACTCTTTCAATTATCAAGCTCAGATGCTTCTTTGTCTTGACCAAACAAACCAGTTCTGTGAGTTTTGCTAGACATCTGCTGGAAAAAATCTAAGCCTCTTTCTTGTCTCTGAAATCTCAGTGTTGTCCTTTCCTTGTAATCAATTTAATCTACACGAGATCTTAATGACACATATTCTAAGTTTGTCACTTTTGAAACTGCATGTGAACTACTTTTTACAAGTACTTTTTAAAAAGGTTTACTTTAAATAGTATATATATATAGGGATATTTGTTGTTTTATACAGAATTAAGTTGAGTTTATTTGACATTATAAGAAAGAGGTTATTAAATCACAACTAAAAAATTGTCATAGATAAAACAAAGTCCCATTCTTATTTTAATTTACATGGCGAAAGGTGAGTCTGAAAATTAGATTATATAATTACAGGCCATTATAAGCTTAAATTCGATCATTCAAATTCTTAAACTAGATGAAAACACTCGATACCCATAAGGTTGCATGCTGTGCAGCTGCTAATTTGGAGTAACAGCACCTTTTTCATCCCAATTCAAGCGTTGCCCACATTGTAGAAGATCATTGCATATGCATGAAGATAAACACACACACACACACACACACACACACACACACACACACACACACACACACACACACACACACACACACACACACACACACACACACACACACACACACACACACACACACACACACACACACACACACACACACACACACACACACAATCCTACAGTTCAGACTAGCTTTGATAGCAGTTTTACCACTCTGCATGATGAATGTCAATTAAAGAAATAACAAATGCACGCACACGGACAGACACACAAATAGACCTACATACACAAACCCGTCTGCCCACAGTTTACACTCCATCACTCACATCACACACACCTCCTCTCCACACACGCACACACACACCTAACCCAGATGGACGGTCCAAGCTACAGATCTGTGAAATACTGAGACCACAGTGAATCACTCAGAGGAACTCTTACTTCACAGCTGAGTTTTTAACATGCGCAACAACAGCCCACAGCAACTGCATATGATAATATGTGCCAGAGAGAAACAGACAACGAGAAAGACAGACAGGCAGAAAGAAAGAAAGGAAGCGAAAGAGAGAGAGAGAGCAGACACAGAGACACAGCTCCCCACAGTGGATTGACTGTATTGTACAGTCTTCAAAACACCATAGGAAACATTAAAAAAAGAGATGTAAAAGCTTCAACACATTCTACACTCTATTTATGTCACCCACAATTCAGGTTTTCACTCCTGCTCCTCACGGCAGCAGCTATAGTTCAGTTAGAATCCTCTTTAATGCTCCACATAGGTATTGTTTATTGCATAACAACAGAATGGCTTTACAGCTCAAAGGAAAAAAAAGCTTTGTGGGACGTGTGATTTCAGCGCCTGTGGCATCAAGATTTTCACACCACAAGTATATTATTAAATTAGATTTTGTGTGTATGTGTGTGTGTGTGTGTGTGTGTGTATGTGTGTGTGTGGCTTTCTGTTATTGTCTCGACTTTGTTTGGGGGTGGTACATTTGCAATTCTGCTGTGAATAGGCCATGCCCTGCTAGCTTTTTGTCAAACATAATGTAATTAGAGAATAGGGTCGACAAAGCCAAACAAAGGGTGAGACGAGCTAATAAACAATCTGAGTCACTCTCGAACTGTAATCAGAGGAAGAGCGCAAGAGAGAGACAGGGAGATTCAATTGATTAAAAATTGAAATCCCAGACCAAACATGTTCTAAGAGAAGTTAATTACACTTCAATTGATAATTTAATAATGGTGCATTCATTTCCCCAGTCTCTGCATCCATTCTCTCTCTGACCTCCACTATCAGCGAACTTCAACAAAAGTATATAATGGGCAAATATCATAGACTATATGGCAAAAAGTGTGTGGACAGCCTAAAATGTTGGCATCATATACTGTATGATAAAGATGGACGTAACTACTGGGTCTGAAGGTAAAGCCAATGCAGAAATTAAGCCTGCTTTCTCTCTCATTTCCTGCAGGGGATGACTGTAAAAAGTTGGATTGTATAGAAGTCAATGAGAAAATGACTTCTCACTTGATTTAATACCTCAATAAACATTTTACTAATGAATGTATGGTCTCAAGTCTTCTCCAATACATCATGATGGTCATTAAGTTAATTATGGTCACATTTAGAGTAAAATAGATGGTAAAGCAGGGTATGCTTTGAGGCCTGTCTACCTTGTGATTGACAGGTCGCCATGCTAGCAACAGGATAGAGGCAAAATTATACATATTCATGGCATTGTGTACATTAAAATAGCCATGAACTTGTTTTGGGTGCGTTCAGTGTTAAAGTCTCTGGACGTGTGTTTTTCACTTCATCAAGGCTAATTGTAATGATGTGGTTGCCTAAAAATGCCTTGTTCAGTGTTAGGTAGGACAAAGTGTTAGCTAGTAACTTAAGGGTCGGTGCGATGTCACTGCAGTGGAACAGCACCAGCGACCGAAAAATACCTGTTCATCTGCCAGTTGGAGGCACATTATTTTCTAAATTATCATGTTCTCTCACATTGAAAGTTTCCACTGTCCAAATATGTATGGTCGTATTTTTTAAAGCAATGAGGTATTTTGCCTTTTCACACTTGAGTTACATGCATGTCAGTAACATATTGAATATTGATATCCATAACATTATTAGTTTTTTTTTCAGATCCAAAAAGTAGTCACCTGCATCATGTTTTCATTGTTCCTAGATTGGCATGCAAAACAATAGTCACTGTAATTTTTGATTATTAGAATGATAGCAAACATAGCCATGAATATAATTCCAGTTGTGCTTATGAATCTTTGAGCATCGTTATAGTGTCATCTACCAGACTACAGTCTTTTATATGTCTCATTATGTTCATCATGATCAGTCATGCATTTCCCCAAAGACATTACCATGAATCTTTATGGATCCCACCGGCATCAGACTGCTCAGCTGTTCCAAAGATTAAATAAACAACCATTACTGTTGCTATGATGAACACATGGAGTGAGCACAAGCTCGGGTGCAGTTGACATGGGCCTACTATTCTCTATAATCCAGTAGCAAACCGTGTGATCTGGCACTGGGCCTTCAACATGTAAAAGTCTGGATATTTTTGATATTTTATTGTAAGACATGTTGCACAACACCTTGACAGCTCAAATGCACGCCCCTTGACACACCGCGGTGAGATGTGTCCTGTCTTGGGTTTTTTGTCTTTTGAAATTCATGTTTTATTTTGAAAGATTTATCTTCCACTCGTTTCAGGTCACTTGCCCTTCCTCCTGTGTCACCGGTCTGCTGTGTTCCCTGATTACCTGACTGTGTCCCTCTGTGTCATCCTTCTTCATGTGTATATGGTCCCCGTCTTCCCCTGTCTTGTTGCCAGAGTATATCGTCTCGTCGTGTACCTCCAGCCATTTCCACAGCCTTGTCTCGTCTTTAAGTATTGGCTCGTCTATATTTCCGTTTCCTTGAGCACTGCAGAAGAAGAGTGAATTTTTGTTTTGGTCAACTTGATTAGCTAGTTAAATTTCATAGTGCCTTTGCTTTTCCTCCTCTTGGAGTGTTTTGATTTGTAGTTTTGTTAGCTCTGTACAGCATGGGTTCTGTTTGTAGCCTTTTGTTCTTCTCGTGAGTGCTTTTCTTTTGTGTAACTTCTTAGATATTCAGATCAGTGTAGTTGTAGCCTGTTGCATTTTCCACCCTCTGGGGCGATTTTCAGTTCACTTGTTTGGTGATTCTTGCCACGTCTACTTTGTTTGTTAATTCCCTCGTCCGAACTGACGAGTATAGAGTTTTTTAGCCTGTTTATTTATCGCTCTGTCCTGAGAGTTTACCCAGAGTGTCAGAAATAAAGCCTGCATTAATTGTTGCAATGCGTCCTTGTTTTACCAAGTCCTCACACCCCTATAGACCTTTTCAAAGTAAAAACACAAACATTACAAAACAGTGCAATTTATTACAACTACTTTATTTCCTGTTGCAGTGCATGTGAATGAAGGACCAAGGCTGTTGCCTAGCAATGGGATTCCGTTGAAAGGTCTATATACGTGTGTGTGTGTATATATAAAAATATATATATATATAAATAAATTAGGCGTCCAAGATGGACAAGCGAGTCATAAGTTTTGTGTTTTGTAATATGTCCACTCTTCATGCTCTTTTACGAAACTATGTATAGATTCCAGTGTTGGCTTAATCAGGCAAGCAATAGCATCATAGCGGCACAAGCTATACACAGTGATTTGAAATACTTGTCTTTGGAGAGACTGTGGTGGGTGTCTGTACGTGTTTTAAAAAGATTGAAGAAGTTTTAAAAGAAGTTTTAAGATGGTGTTTTTTATCTTGTATGTGTCTTTGTGTTTTTTATTTATAATGGACCTGAGTCCGTAATAAAGACTATCTATATAACCCACAACAAAATCATGTGCAAAATACGACTGCGGTCAAGTGAGCCGCCGTTCGTCTTTTCGTGGTCAAACCAGCCGCACCAACATTTCAAGTGCACCCGTATTACAGAATGTATGCTAAATGCACGGATTATTCTAAAGGCAGTAAAAACAGACATGCCAGTGAACTAAAATGCTATAAGTTGAGGCTTTCATACCAATTTCTTACGAATGCCATTTTGCACCTAAAGACTACATTTACTGCTAAACAACTCACTATCAAGCATATTTACTGTATAGTTTGAGAAATTCTGCCTCAAAGCTCCTTATTTTGCATTGATAAATGGCATTTTGTGCAATATTTACTCTACTGTAAAATCCCTTTCATCCAGAATTTCTGACAAAGAATGATAGTTGACCTCAGGGCCATCCTTTGTATTCACTCCCTCAGTATCAAGAATATCTACTGTACAGTTTGAGAAATTCTGCCTCAAGGTTCTTTCTTTTGCAATAACACACTATGTGCAATATTTACTCTACTGTAAAATCCATTTCATCCTGAATTTCTGACAAAGAATGATACAGTTGACCTCAGGACCATCCTCACTATTCACTCCCTCAGAATCAAGAATATCTACTGTACAGTTTGAGAAATTGCCTCAAAGTTAGTTAAATTACTAAAAGGCATTGTGTGCAATATTTATATTTTTCTTTCACACTTTTGCTTAGTAACGTGAGCTTTTCTTCTTTTTTTTTCTCCGGGTTCTCCAGCTTCCTCCCACAGTCCAAAGACATGTACGTGTTAGGTTAACTGATGACTCTAAATTGCCCATAGGTCTTGTCTGTCTCTGTGTCCTGTGATAGACTGGCGTCCTTTCCAGGGTGTGCCCCACCTCACGCCAGATGTCAGCTGTGATTGGCTCCAGTACAATAAATAAACAATTTCAACAATAATCCATCTATCCATCCATCTTCAACCGCTTGTCACTATCGGGGTCGTGGAGGCTGGAGCCGATGAAATTGTTTATTTTTTGTTCGCAAATGAAACTCCAGTCACCCATTTTTTGCATGCTGAAGTGTTGCTGGGTCCATGTTAATGCACTCAACATGGAACCACCTGCAACAGGTGTCACACAATCTGTAAAAGGGCAAAGCAAGCAGATGCAAGAATAAACTGTAATATCTAGCCATGATGGACACCAGATAACCATGACCCACAAAGTATTTTGATATATTTGATATTTGCTTCTTTAAAGACTTAAGATAGTTTTTTTTTCACATTTGTAGATCTTCCTCGATATGGTGATGGCTTCAGTGGGATTTGTTGTTTGAAGTGGTCCAAATTAAGATATTTCACTTAGTAATTGCATACTGTTGTACAACCTTTTGATGACCATCTTCATTTGATTATTCTCCAGATCAAAATGTTGACATTGTTGAAATCCCAATCTAATGTACACTTTCTTGATGGACTTCTTGATAGGAAAACATGCATATCGCTCTGTCTCAGAAGTGAACTTCAGGTTGTCCTTGCACGGATGATTGTCGTCATTTCTCATTCTTTTCTGCTCTTGCTTGCTGTCATCCACTTCAAAACATTTATACAAAGTGTGCCAAGAAAACATTTTACACCACCTACCAGTTTGTAATGGCAGGCCCTTTAAAGGGTGGTTTGACAGCTGAGCCCATTGCACAGTTGGTCTCTGTGTTAAACACTAACAGAAAGTTGAAATTATGAGATTTACCAGTACTACCACCACTAACAATTGCACTTATACATATAAAAAAAAATGACAAGTTACTCGTTTTAGCATATAGAGCATATGTTTACAAAGTGTTTTCTGTAATACCGTGTCACTGTACACTTAAGTTGTTACACACCTGAGGCTTCCAGGAGCTCAAGAGCCAAGTTCCTCGGCCATCATTGTTGGAGCTGTCCGCGGAAAAACCGTCATGACTGCCTTTGCCATCTAAACAGTTAAAAAAGAAAGTATCTGTTTGAATAAGTTTCCTAGTCAGCAAAAAGAAAGAAGTGGGATTGCAATAAAATAGAAATTGATCCAAATTCTTAATGGATGTAGATCATTTTGATAAAGCTGGTTTTCAAGAAACATTCTTATTACTTTGATGACAATTACACCGCAGCTACCGCCGTCTCTTTGAAATGGGTGTTCGAGAACACCGCCTTTCCACTTGATATCGACCCAGTCACCTTTTCCATGATGGGTCTTCCTCATGTTGAAATACTCACTGTGAGAGGACATTTTTCTAAAGTGGTTGATGTAAGGAATGTCTACACATTATTCACCCAAGGAAACAATGCATGTCATCGTAAAGAAAAAGGTGGTTGAAAAAAGAGACAGTTAATATTTTGGGGTCAGAATTACAAATAATGTAATAGTTGCTCGGCTAATGTTGACAAGTTTGACCGGAAAATTAAAAAATGTTGGTAATGATGTTTAAGTAGTCACAAGTCTCTTCTAACTTTGTTCAAGCCTGATTTACAACAATGCATCCAAAGTTTGATATTTTCATTTAAACAAAAAAAAAAAAAATACCCCACACATCTTGAAAACAAAAAATATTAAAATTTTGAAATTGCTTCAGTCATGCTGTACGGAGAGATCTGCTTAATTATCGCAATCTTTGTGCTGCATTGTCTGACTCTGCCTGCGGGATAAAGCACATACACAGTACTATCTGCAGCACTGATGTACCGTAACCAAAAAAGAAAATATGAAATATCATTTAGAAGTTAGGAATGACACAGAATTGAAGGCAGTTGTGATGTATTAAGTAACGACGTACCAGAAACTTCCAGTGTATATTAGCAATGTTAAACACAATGGCCTTAAAGTTATCAAAGTTGGTCTGTAACAAAATCCAAAATGAGTTATTGCTAGTTAATTTTAATCACATACACACTTTGTTTTCGTACCTGACAAATTACCTTTGACATACTCTCTCTCCTGACTTCTTCACTCTTACCAAACAGGATCACCGCAGCCACATAATGGCTCAGAATTTAAATGGAGCTTCCCAAATTTAGTGTCCTGGCAGTGTGGTGTAGTATGCTCATAACACAGTCTTGTGAAGTCATACATTTATTTGAAAATTCCTGTTCATCTTCTCTTATGTATAACAAAGTCAACAAAAAGCATTTAAATCACATACTTATATCAATAGTGGTTAATGGAGCTCTTTTTCAATGACATTTGACTCCATCACACATGTTCAAACTGCTCTTACTGTAATAGTCTTTCCGATCATCGCTGACTGCATCTCTCCTAGTTATTATGTCTTTGTTATAAGTGGTTGTTCTTTTAATGAAACTACTTACCTCGCCTACAAGCCACTGGTGAGGTCTTAGGGAATGAGTCCTTACCCCAAGTGAAGGAGTTCAAGAACCTCGGGATCATGTTCACGAGTGAGGGGACGATGGAGCGTGAGTTTGGCCGGAGAATCTGAGCAGCGGGGGCGGTGTTGCAGTCGCTCTACCGCACCGTGAGCTGAGCCAGAAGGCAAGGGAAGCTCCAGGACTAGGTGGAGAGATTGTATCTCAACACTGGCCTGGAAACGCCTCAGGATCCCCCAGTTAGAGCTGGTTAATGTAGCCCGAGAAAGGGAAGTTTGGGGTCCCCTGCTAGAGCTGCTGCCCCACGACCCGACCCCGAAAAGCGGTTGAAGATGAGACTTTGTTATGCTTGCCATGGGTAATTTCTTGAGGCATAATCTGCTACATGTGATGGAGAATGATCTTCGGATGCTTTTTCTAATCTTACAGTACATTATTCTCTATTTACAAAATTCCAATGAAATTCTCAAATACTTGCCTTCTTCTGTTGAAAAACAAAAAGGCATCAGTCGTGACAGACCCCACTTTTTCTGTTTTCTGCTCTTCCATCGTTTCACGTCCACCCGTTATGTCTAAAATAAAAACAAAATATTGTCAATATCAAATTAATTTATAAGTATACTTGAAGCACAATATTGCATTGTTCCATGCTACATTATAATATTTAACTATCATAAAATGTAACTTATTCTTCATGTGACTTTGATACTTTGATTATAAACTGGGATAGCAAATGCTGGTCCACAACCACATAATATTAATTGAAGTATTTTTGATCAGCACACGAACTTCTTATCTTCTTTTTCTCCTCTTGGAGTCGTCATACTCCCTCAATAGGGCTTTGCGTGTGACTTTGTGGGTGTCTACAAAGTTATCGAGTCTGCTCATCTTCCTGCGTTGATGTGTTTGAGGTCCCATTGGCTTTTTCCCATTATTCCCTGTGTTTTGTTGTCCAGAGTGAAATTCTAGTCTTCAACATAAACTTTACATCAAATCGACATGTCTACATTAATTTGGTTTATTTTATCATGTGTAATATCCAGCATGGAAACGTGCAAGTAATACTCCGTTTAATTAAAAGATGTTCAGCTTCATTGTACCTGTGTGATTTACAGGCTGCTCTACTGTACTCATTCATCAGACTGTTATATACTGGGCCTGATCCATGACACCCTGGATCACCTGGCAGAAGATGGAACATTTATTTTATTTTTTTGAAATTTCATTAAAGATATTAAAATAATTATATAGATGAATAATTAAACAGGACTAACCCTGACCATAGGGCAGCCTGAGGTAGAAAGTACTTCATCAATGTCCGGATGAAGGTTGGTAAGAAGTAGATGTTCAAATTCTTCCCTGTCAATGACTTCTTCTAAGTGCTGCATGAGTGGCGTTGGTCCCACATCAGCCGAGAAATAAAATTAACAAATCTGTAAGACTGTTTTAGAAAACGAGGGTGCAGGGCAGTTGACCCCATACAGTGGCTGAAAACATAAAACTATAACCCTGTAAACATCACACACACAAAATATCTTTAAAGGGATATTTCCATTTTAAGTGTGGTCGTGTGAGGCCCCAATGACCCCCTAAGTATAATAACTGTAGTGGACAGCTCTCTCCTCTCCACAAGTCAGATATAACGCTGGGTCCACACACTGCAAGAGTCTGACCCAATCAGCTGATGAATGGAGTGTCTTAGTGGAGTCATGGCAAGTAGGTATCCAAAGCAGGAATGTAGCAGTTGCTTTTAAGTAAAATATACCTCAGTCTTGCTCTCTGATAGATGTGTCCTCAGCACATGTTCCTGCTTTAGTCAGATGCCTTCGTAGATTTTCAAAATATTTCTCAACATTTGGACCACTGTGAGAACTGGAGAAGACCATGTTGGCACTGAGGACAACTTCATCCAGTTCCTTCAGGGTTGATGCTCGGGTCTGAGTCCAAACACGTGCAATGTTAAATGATAATGTTTTGAGGCACTACAAAGGATAATTAAAAATACATTATCAGAGATTTCATAATGCTGTGTTGTCTGCAGAAAACAGTGCGTGCTGTCGGTATATAAATATGCTTGTTATTTCAAAGATCCTTAGCATTTTTCATGACGTGGCTCAAGCATCAGTGGAGTATAGTTAGACCTATGGCATCATCTGTCGCTTGTCCAGTCACAATTGCGTAATAGCCGTAGAGCCGTTTCCTGCAGACTCAATCCACAGAAATTGTAAGCAAGTGACTGCAGCAGAACCACTGAACCATCACAAATTAACATAACTGGCCTTGATCTGGCTTGTCGACCATGCTGTTTTACCAAATCTGTGACCACTGACCCTGAAGAAATGTGAGGCTGATGCTGTGGTGTGGTCACTGGTGATGCATTTTGCCACAGGGAGAGGGGAAGATCCTTTTGTGTCTGACGACCAACTCAGATGTAGAAGGGTGACATTTGTCCTTTTCCCTTCCGTACAATGCTGCCTGTTGCAGTGAAGACCGATTTTCTGGATCACCCTTCCTTCTGCCTCTGCCTCCTCTTCAGCCACCATCTTCTGGAGGAAGGCACTCACTCTGTAAAGTGTCTTGAGATAACTTTAGTTATGATTTGTCACTAGAAATAAAATTTGAATTGAAACAGTCAATCATGAAAACAGCTAGTACAGTCAGGAGTTGGCAAAATACTCCAATTTCTACTGAACTTTGAATATATAATAATGTAAGATAATTAGGTATTTTTCATGCATCACAACACCCGTCTACATATTTCTGCCTTTACTAGTTAAATATTTCATTCTTGTGTTACCTCCACAGGTCTGTTTCAGGACATTTGGCTCTGCTGTGGGCAGGGTCACACAAGGACACATTTTTCCTGGAGAGAGATGAATCAGTCAGTGAGAACATTTAACATGAACCTAGAAAACAGCTAGTACAGTCAAAGGCCATAGGATTTTTACAGGCAGATTTAATTTGTGGTACCAAATATTAGGGTCTCTGGAAACACACATGCAACATTGGCTGTAGCCATGTAAATTAGGCGTTCATGTATATAATGTCAAATATTTAAAATGACTGGAAATCCATTGAATATATCCAAATTTGACAAGTCATATTGTGCTTAGCATTCAACACACAGAATTTGCAATTAATTACAAAAAGGTCATAAATAAGTAATGTTACTTGCTGAGTGGGAGGTAAAGAAAATTGTTTTGTTGGAACATCAATCTATGTGTTATTGCTATTCTCACTCTGCCTACAGAGTCTGAACCATCCAACACAGCTGTTCATTAACTTAGTTTTTCATTTTTAAACAATTTTTTGCACTAAGAAATTTATGGACAAATGTAAAAAATATATAAAATGTCAGCACTATACTAGCTATGAATTTTTACAATTTTAAGGTTCATGTCCACAGGCTTTTAGAAATGTCAAAGAGAGAATGTGAAACAATTACCTTTTCATGTCGGAGATAGCCATGTTTGGGCCTTTTCCTGTTAATCCTGGAATTTGTAATACCAAGGTCATGGCAGATTTCATCCCAAAAAGTCTTGGCTTGATGCACAACGCTTGTCAATGACAGCTACAATATCAGCAATGTTTTTTCAACTTTTCTGGACCGTAAACCAAAAGAAAATATGTCGCTTCAAATATCCATGTAGTCAGGTTGAACATTTTGGAACCAGTACTGGCGTTATTGCTGTTATGGTTGCATTAAGGGCACTCTCACACTGTCCATCCGTACCGTGCCCCGTGCCACCTCACCACCTGCAGACCAGACACGTTTGTACTCACACTACCTGGGCCTCGGCGGAATGCGTGTGCAAACTTGCTTTACAAAAGCCCACCTCTTCCAAACGGGCCGTGACCGGCAAGCTTACCGCATCTAGGCGCGGTACGGTTTCACTCACACTGGTCAAACGAACGCCCTAATTATTTATCTCCTCTCCCTGCATGTTGCATTTAACTTGGAAATGAGACCTACGCTTGCCTGGGTGAGTGTGACTCTTCTTTTCATCTGAGAGGGGTTGTGCTGTGTTAAGGACGCTCCCAGCCACTCCTGGTCTGTGCTGACACAGCCTTCTCGCTCCAGTTACTCTCACGGGGTCTGCCAGCCCCCTCGAGTGAAGTTGTTCAAGTTTTAAAAGGTGTATATACAAAATGGTTGTGGTGTGTAGGAAAGACAGAAACAGTCTCAGTCTTCTGTCCTCTTTCCTCAGTCTGAATCCTTCCAGTGTTCTTCAGGGTGTTTTTTCCCCAGGTGTTGCTGCAGCTTGCTGGGGGTAATTGATTACAACCACCTGTAGCCTGTTGGGCTTGATTGAGTCAAACACCACATCCCTCATATGTGAATGAGAAATAGAATAAAAATATTTTAGGAGCATTAAAAATCATTGTCAAAGTGGCAGTATTTGATATGGAACCAGTTCTTGCAAACCTGACTGATTTTCAAGTATATAGACAGAGCACACGGGAATTAGAAAATTATTTCTATTTGCACTTAACGCCTTTTTCATTGCAAAATAAGGAACCTTGAGGGCAGAATTTCTCAAACACTATACAGTAAATATGCTTGACACTGAATGAGTGAATAGTCAGGATCGTCCTGGGGTCATATGTATCATTCTTTGTCAGAAATTATGGATGAAAGGGATTTTACAGTAGAGTAAATATTGAACATAACTCCTTTTTCACTGCAAAAGAAGGAACTTCGAGGCAGAATTTCTAAAACACTATACAGTAAATATGCTTTATACTGAGTGAGTGAATTGTCCCGATGGTCTTGAGATAAACTGTATCAGTCTGTGTGAATGTGACAAACAAACTACTCAAGCGCCTTGAGAAGTCAGGAGACTAGAAAGGCGCTATATAAGTACCAGTCTATTTACCATTTACCAAGAATTAGACTTGACCAGGGTGAGTATGCAGTGAGCTCACCTGTCTCAGGGAGTCTCAGTTGCCTGGTCAAATATTTGTAAATGGCTCTTTTGTAATCCTTTGGTTATACACTACACCTTCTATGCTTGACTTGAGAGAATGTGGGTTTTATCACATACGATGGCTTGTACCAAACAGTCTAAAAATTGCATTTCGCTTTCTTCATTAGAATCCTTACAATTGTGAACAGACATTTATAAAAAAGAAAATACATTCAAAAGTACTGTGCTGTGTTCTGTGCTTGAATGAATAATAAAGTCAAACCTGTATTTACTTTTAAAAGCTTTTTGTAAACCAAGGTTGTCATTGTGCTTTGTACTGTGTGGCCCTCCCATGGCCTTCACCAACCAAATTATTGGCGTCTTACAATAATGGTTTATGGAAATGAACATTTGCATGCAAAGTGTAATTATCAAGGTCTCTCAAGCAAAGGTAGGTTATTAAGGACCTTGATGCATATATAAACTTATAAACAGATGTTCTCCCCATCCACAGAATATTCCCATTACAGTGTGTGTCTAATAAACAGGGGGAGAGGAAGTGTCCTTCAGCAGCTCAAGAAAGCACACACTCGAAACACACACTTGAACTCTTTGGGAATGAGCGCCTGACCACTTTAAATATCTACATAACAAGAACACATTTAAAATCCTTGGCTGTATCTGAAATGTACCATTAATTTACTACATTTTAATGCAGCTGAAATTGTTGTGAAAACATTTCCCCATTCATTAATTTGAACCCAAGGTCAGGGGCTTTAGCTTGATTTAAGCATATAATATAATATATACTTCATTAGTTGCTCTGGAGTGTTGACTGTCATGACATTTGCATTAATGACTAGACATTAAAGCTGCATGGATTCATTATTTGGCCACTTGGGGACAGCATAACGAGCTGTTAATCCAACACTGACGTATTATCTGCTTATTATGATGAGCCAATTATTTTCTATTTACACATCCAACAGACACGGACTAGGATTAGCATTCATTTGGAGTCATGTTTCAAGCAATCTGGTAAATAAATGAAAAACATCGTCTTAGTTTTGTCTTCATAAACTCATGGGGGAAGTTTGTTATTACTTTGGGTGCATTATTGGACTTCTAAAATAGCTGCTTAAGACATGCTTATCAAGAAGTTGTATTCAGAATTGACTTTGATCTAAAATAGTGGACAAACTTCAACCATGTTTAAGGTGTCCTTATTTGATTTTATCGGACACCGACAGCATTAGTTATAAGTTATACTAGTGCAGTGCCTCATAAAAACGGGCCTGTTTGGAAGCAGCCTTGCTTGGGCTCTAGCTTTCTCGAGAACCGCTCATCCAAACAACTCCACACAACACTGAACACTTCAACTATGCTTCTTTGGGTACTGAACGACACACTTGCCATTACATAGTTGCATTCCCTAGCCATGCTAGAGTATATATATGCTAGCTATTTGGAACCAGGCCAGAAACAGGAACAAAACTTTCATTCTATAAGTGATATTGCTGCTGCTTGAAATGTTAGAGTTTGTTTGCTACACTATAGCATTTCAGGTCTCACTTTCTTAATCTGTTCTTGAATGTACTGGAGCGAGTCACAGAGAGCGAGCTAAACCCAGTCCACTGTTCAGTAGTGCAACAATAAATAGGGGGCCCCCTCTCAATAAAATCAGTGTCTGCATAACACACTTGTAATTAATATGTACCATAGGTCTCAAGAGCTCACACTTGACAATGCGCTTCCTCAGGTCCTCAGCAATATACCCAGCAAGTGTGAAATAGAACAGATGGACTGTTTTACAGATACAAACAATATCTTCTATTTTTGTTAGATATCAACTTTTTTCAATACTAAAATGAACAAATGTTGACAGTGAACATAATGCAGTTAACAGTTAATCTGATATGTAAATGTGTTTACCAAATCAAAATAAGTATGATCATTAATTTGACCAATTTACTGGAGCAGAAGGTTACCCCTCTAATGGGACCCACAAATGGGAACATCATAACAATATTACATAAGAAAAGCTCAAAAACATAACAGATGGGATGATCATGGACAAGAATACAAACAATTTTGGGACCATACTGACCCAGACTGGGCCTGAAATGTCACTATACTAGAGATAACACAAAGCCTGTCTGTGTTTGCCTAATCAGACAATAGTATCTCTTACATGTCACAATTGCTCTTCATCTCACCGTTACCTTGGTTTTCATTGACAGTCACTCTTGAGCTGAATCTGTGATCTCCACACACACACTGAAGGACTTGCTCAGTACCCGGCAGATGTCTGGTCATAAATATGAAACATGAATGAGAGTGTGAGGACTTAGATTTGCAAGTCTCAGAGTCTGGGAGTGATTTCTTATTCATTAAAAAGATTCTAAACCCCTCACGTTTAGCTGTCGTGAATTTTTTCCAGCCACACGTAACCAGTGTCTCAACCCTGTGTGTGACATAAAATTATGTGTCAAAATAATTAAACGTGTGAGTCTGATTCCGCAACAAATTAACAAAACATTGAGGAAATTGAGGAAAATGCTAAGACAAACATTTGTGTTGAGAAGACAAAAAAACTGTTTTCCATCATCATTAAGTGATAGCGCGGCAGATAGGTTGCAGCTGAGTTGGTGATGAATACTCCAAGTGCGTGTCTGACAGGTTTTTGTTGCGAACATCATACTCTCAGCATTTCCAGTGGGGTCATTACAGATGCAAATCCCAGTCGCAGCGGTGTTTTATGACACCTGTTCTTGTTTTCCATCCCTGCCCTGGGAAGCATCCCGTGGAGGACTTGCAAATCAAGACAGAAAATGAGAGATAGGCGGACAGGTAGTCCCGCTCAGCTGTCAACTTTGTCCCTCGTCTCTTTTCATTTCCCCCCTCTTCCCTTTCTTCACGATCACAGCTCTGCCATTTTCGTTCCCATCAGTCATTTTCATGGCCCCATCCCTCTTCTTTCTCTTTCTCTCTCGATGTTAGATGAGGACATTGCACCCCACCTCTGCCTGATACGTGAGCACCTGCTTCTCACTGTCACCAGTTGTGTCCGGAGAGTTTGATGCTCATGGGGGTTCTCCTTATTCCTGCACAGATGTCTGGGTTCATGTAAAGGAAACACATCCCGATAACATGTTAGGAATTAGAGACCATCCTGATCACACCAGCCAGGACACCAAGGCCCTGATTACACAACGCTCGCTGGTGAAAACGACAAACGATTTTATCAGATGTGCCTTTTGATACGACGACGACTGCGTTTTGGGGCTTAAAAACGCAAAAAAATTAGACCGCCCTTCAGAGTAGAAATCTCAAAAATGCTCCTCTGTTTTGTTTCCGTGGTTGTGCCCTTGCAAAACAGATAGCAGAGTGGATGCCAGACTTTATTCCGCCACTGTACATCCAGTGAGCCAGACCAATGTTTGTGAGATTAAAAACTTTGTTGTACTTCCTATGGGTGGATGTTGCATATAGAAATTTAACAGTGACCTTGCCACCACATTGTCAAATGTACACACTTCTCTGAGAACTGCATATGTCCAAAAGGGTAACTGCATGAATATCTTTAAGAATCCAAAATCAAGCCAAACAAATGCTGAGGCCTACAGCAGTATTATCAGGCCAGGGTTAGTCACAGCTGTGCCTTCCTGTCTCCCTCTAAGTCTAGTTTCCTTTTTAAACTTTCACAAGGTTTATGTTATCTCTGGCTTCAGAAAGTCTTCCAACCACGGAAGGCAACAAATTATGCTTTTTACAGCAAAAATGCTGAGAGATTAAACAAATTTCCAGTGGAGGGAGTTTACAGTTAAAACGTAAAGAATGAAAGCTGACATTTCTGGAAACCCTGAGCCAGCCTGTGTAGCAACTCGACATGCATGGGCTTGTACTTGTAGGGTTTGTCAAGTAGGGGAAAAGAAGCCGGAGCAGCATCAGAGGCTGTTGCGTGCATATTCAACAACTTGCGAACAAATACTTCAGTCTTTTGGGAACAGAAAACACATGTTGTAAGTATGAGATCCAATTTGGCTTTAATCTTTGAGGCTTGTCTGTTTCGCACTCAGCATTTTGAGACTGTTGGACATTTTGAATGCTTTGCTTCCCTTCCAGTCTGCCTTGTTCTCCGGTAATGACAGACTTTCACTGATCTTGGCCAGGCAAAACGCGTGTTGCTAAACTAAAACAGGGATGTGTTTTGTGGATGGTTCTCTTGTCTGTGAGCAAGTGTTTCTGATGGGGCTCCTGTGATCTCTGCAGTTTTTATTGGAAGTTTCTCCCTCTGTGTTTCTCCGTCTGCCTCTAGCACTCTTTCCCTTCCTTCTTTTCCTCCATAAGAAAACATGAAAAAGGTCCAAAGATGAGTGAGAATTATTTGAGCTGGATGTGCTATGTGCTCTATATGATGCAATCCAAAAAAATATGTGGCTGCATTAGGATATAGCCTTTCCTCTGATGCCTTGTCCCTTACATCTGAGGGACTTTTTGATAACACATCTCTTAAAAGTACAGCTCAAAGCTGTACTGTTAAGCTGTCCGAACTTTGTTCAACTTTGTCGGATGAGCTACTTTCAAGCAATTTGATTTTTTCTTATCAAGAGGGGCATCAAAACTTTTTTTTTTTTAGGAATTCAGTGATTAAGGAAGACAGCATTTGGGCAAGTGGACTAAATGTGTTTAAAGCCAAGGCCAATCTGAAACATGCGGGCCGATATTTATCTAGCTTTCATGTAAACGTGTCTGAGATCTGTTTCAACAGGAAAAACCAAACCAACCAAATTACATTAACATTAACCACGTGGACTAGTGTTAAATCCAAGGAATACACATCCAAGCAGGGCTGAACTTTCTCTTTTTTTTTGTCTCAACGGCCTTTGGCTTGGTCTTTAAATAGTGTGGTTCATATACATTAGCAAGCACGTCATTTCATTACAACTCACTCACGTATACACACCACAGGATAATCAATGTTTGTGGATAATCAATATTTCTATCATATCTTTATCTTTCAAAGACATTTCAATCTACATTTCTGCACACAAATCCACACTAAATGAGCAACTGAAATGGACAAAACGTCAAAGGGACAGTGTTCACTAGAATCTGTATCTTTGTAAACTCATTCACTCTAGTTACTTCTTCTTAGTCAGATGGACAGCAGACAGAAGAAAGAAACTGTGTCACACTCAGTCAGCTGTGTTCATTTAATGAAGCAGGCTGCTGGACTGTGGTTCCTGGAGCGGTTATGTCCCAGGTGCTGTTGCCGATGAATAGCCGGCAAGGTCAACACCTTTCTGCTGACTCAGTAACATACCAGAAAGAAAGAAATCTAATGACAATATCAGGAAGTATTCAGTGACAGTCAAGTATAATTTCTGCGTAAAATTATCCCAGGGTCTTTTTAGGTAAATACAGTCATCAGATAAGCCATAGAGGCACATTTTTTTTGTGTATAAAGTATTAACGGCGATATCTCGGGGAGTCGCTAATAGCAGGAACGTGGCTAACATTGATTAGCTCGGGGCATCTGGGTAAACGCATTAAATCGGCTTTTTTAACCACTTATATTGCTCAAGATAACCCCAAACCTCTGCAGTAGCGTGAGAAGAGTCCCTACACATGCATCAAGCATCAATGGGCACCTTCCTTTTGGATAGCATTTGGTAATCGACTTGAATGGACTTTACTATGAGAGGAGCTGGTACAGGGGCCAGTTGGTAAGTCTTTCAAAACACTCTGTATAAACTCTGGGTTTACTAACTACATTGGTGTTGGTTCAGTAAATGTGTAAGGACTCTTATCATGCTACTGCGGAGGTTTGGTTTGTTTCAATGCCTGCACTGTGCTGCCCCGAGCTAGCCGCATTTGGCTGTTAGCGACTAACACGAAAAAATGTCTGGATTGCTTATTTTAATGATTGTATTTGCAGAAGAAGACCTTGGGATGATTTTACGCCGAAATTTCACTTTAACGATTGGTCAATGTGTTTACCTGTCTGATTGGGTAGCAGCGTGATATCCGAGATAAATAAAGGTTATGATTGCATTCTTAAATATGAGCCACAACAGTATCATCACTTCTTTGTTGTCTCTCATGGCTGGGTTTGGCTTGGCAGTATAAGAGAAATGCTGTAATCTTAGTGTAGTAGCGTTCATGTGAATATCATTACACCATGTATTTGTCAATACATAGGACAAAAAATAAGCATTCCTTAAAAAGATTCACCGGTGTGATTGGCATAAGATTCATTCATATAAAAAACGTTGGAGTATCCACAAATTTTAGATAAAAATCACATACCTGTCTCCACACAGAAGCTGCTGTATCCGCCTGCTTACAATTCATGTTAATACATGTCAGGCATATCCTGTACAGTATTGTTATCCCATCCACTAATCAGATTATATGAATAGCTCTTGCACAGCCACTCCAGCCTGCAAGTCTGTCAGTGCAGATGTTAGCATCTACTTTATTTATTTGCTCCACTTTTCAGCATGTTCGCTTGCTGTAATTCCTTATATTACATTCACTGCTCTGACTTATTCTTATCTGCTTCTGTTGCAAAGACCCAGTTTCCCCACAGGGATCATTAAATTTTCATCTAAGTTAGGATTTCCGAGCAACTTCTCAAGGGGATGCTGATAGTTTTGCTGTTAGCTGCCATGTTGACAAAAATCTAACTCATTGCAAAAAGGCTATAATTAAACTTACAGAAAAAGGATTTTCAGCAAAGGGCTAATGAAGTCCCAACTGTGGTTTCAGTGTTTCCCACAGAATATAATATTAATAATAAGAATTATTAATATTTTTTCTTTAAACCATCAAGTAAGACAATGAAACATTTTAATTCTACCCTTGTGTGTAATTCTGGAAAGTAACCATTTACTCATAAGGTAATTATTAGGTATTTAATTTTTTATGCAACATCCTATTTCTACCTCAGTACATTTCAAAGGAATTTGGGGCAGTGTTTTTGCCACTACATTCATTTTAGAGCTATAAAAACTAAGGCAATTTTGTAGGTTGGGTAGGTATTAGGTTTGAAAATTTGGGATTACTGTAGAAAAAATAATAGCTAAAAAGGAATGCCTTCAATTGCAGTGCAGTGTTTTCTCTCCCACTACCTAATTTATGCATCATCTTTCATTTCAGCTCAGTGTGAGTCCCCACTGTGTTTGCTATTATTTAGTTTGTAATGTAGTTTCTGTCCTCCTGAATGTTTATGTTTTACCACACACACGCACGCACACACACACACAGTGCGGAGTGGAGCAAAAGGTGCAGCGATGACTCAGCGGTCCACTAACTTGTTGCTCACGCTGCCAATATTAGTTGCTTTGTTTCAACAATGTTAGACTGAAAAAAAGTGCATGCAGGCTGAAATTCCACTGTGGTGTTAGAGACACTGTACCCATTTGAATCCAGGTCTGTATTATGGCAATATGAGCACTGTGTTCACACGAACACTGTGTTCACACGAGCACTGTGTTCACACGAACAATAATGGCTGTGGTGTAACTTTTAATTTTTTTATGATCTATTTTCATGCAACTGTGGTCAGGAGGGAACCCACTTCCAGTGGACAACACTGACTGTCTGAGGCCTGGTACTCAATTAAGTGCCAATATGTGAGTTGACGAGATGGCCATCCATGTTTTAAATTAATTCACAATATGATTGATGTCTGTTAATAAAATATATATATCCAACTAAAAAAAAAATGGAAGGACTGTGTCTTTCACTTTTGACAACTGTTCATCTCATTAACTTCACACATGTATTGCTGAAAACACAAGGAAGTGCAGTGTCCAGTACATTAAGAACAGGTTGTTGTTTGTTTTTTAAAAAGACAGACAATGTAACATTTCAACAAACATTTCAAGCACCAGCAATGTAACTTTTGGAATGAATGCTTTTGATCTACCATGGTCTCAAAAAGCTACCTGTTAACAAATTATGTGTATAGCATTGCCATGTCATGGCAGGTGTATCGCACAGGACTCAAAGAAGCGCAGTGTTGAGTGTGAAGTTGTTTGGATGAGCGGTTCTTGAGAAAGCTGCAAGCAGCAATACTGGAGGCCTATTCCAAACAGGCAGGTTGTGAACAGGCACTGCACTAGTTGAACTAAAACTGATTAGAATAAATGAATTATACTGTAAGTAAAGGACTCACTCATTACTGATAAGGATGCACCTCTGTCCTTTACACAATCTGTACGTCACCTGTTGAAAGGTTTTGTAAATTTTAACATTTCTCTGCAGGGCTCCTGTTGACGATGTTGTGGCATGGGGAGAGTCACTCGACCATCTTCTGGAGTGTAAAAGTAAGCTCACCTGTCAATCTATTCCTCTCACTCTTGTCGAAATGACGCTCTCTCAGTCCTCCGCGCTCTCTTTTCACCCTTCCAATTCTCTGCTGCTCGGCCCTCCATATCATCTTGAATTGCCTCCGGGCTTCTTTAGGAGGATTGAGAATATATTCTTCCTTCAAGTTCATCAAATCCATTCAGAGACATATTTAAGAGGTATGACACTGGCAGAGATAAGATGCCTAATCTGAGCTGCCAGGGAAGATGGGGTGATTCCAGCCAGCTCTTATTCATTTATAGAACCAGCACTCGCTGATGGCTTTCATCTGAACATATTTCCGGCAGATGGGCTCTTTCTCTCTCTTTCTGCTGTCTCTTTCCTCCTATTACTTTACTGAAATTAATTCAGCGGATCTGTAATATTTCAGCCCGTTGTCTCCTGCGTTAAGATTAAATGTCCTCCAGAGGATACATTTTGTCTTCCCTCCGAGTTGCTCCATTTCCCTTTGAAGGAACGCAGTGACATGTGTGACAAATCGGTGAAACAGTAGCAAAAAAGAAATAGTTGTGCATGTGGCAGTTGCCCCTTGGTGTCATTCGTGTACCCTTACATCTCGTAAAAGTTTGTAAAAGGGCGACTCTTGTGACTGAAAGCTGAGATATGGGCCGAGAGTGATTTATAGATGGAAACAAGCGGCCCCCGGACATATTTTGTTTCTTGTCAATTACTGTGAGAGCACCAGCTGTGATTCATGAGCAGCAATTTGTGTGAATAACACCTGTGCTACCAGTTCGTTGTTTGTTTGTGCTCCCAGAAGACGTGCTAAGTATTTTACACCTGCGTTAGAATCACAGCTCCGTGAATACTCCCGTAACAAAGGTAATGTGTGCGGGGAGAAGATAACAAGAAATATGTGCAGTTTTATGATGATGAGGCAGCGCACACTGGGCTGCAGATCTTGGTTTTGAAGTGAAAAGCGCCTCCAGACATCCACAACAACACCTGCGTCTGCACCGTCCTCTTTGTTCACTGACTTCTATGAGACTATGTTGACAAAAAAAGAATTGCTTAACCTTTGGCCACGGCTCATTGCTCTTATGATTTTCTCCTAAAATACCCAGAATTTTTTGCATTTTTTTACATGATTTTACATCCCATTTGCCCGGACCACTGCAGTAAGCAAAGTACTCCTGTAGCAAGCACAAGTCTTCAGCATGGGATTGAAACTCTTGAGCTGAGCATGTCTGACAAGGAGCTTTCAGCCACATCTCATGCTCTAATAAGGGTGTCACATGAGGACACCTGAGTCAGTCAGTTCTCTGATACACACTAAAAAGTCAATGCGGTGAACTTGAAAGGTCAGGAAAAAAATTGTACCTCGATTAAGATTTTGTTTGTTTTTGGATCAAACTGTTATCCATCTGTTTGTATTGTTATTATTGTAAATGTTGATGTAAATCTCATCCCTCCACAAAGCCTCAAATGTCCTGATGGTCCTTTAATACTGTACAAAGTTGCCTTCAGCAATGTTCCAACAGATAGTTTCCTCACAAAACAAAAGTGGAAACTATCTGTTCCAGCCATGACAGGCTGACTGCAAAATGAATAATTCTGTTCACTCGATCCTCGTCGTCATCATGATCTTTTAGATTTCAGCATTTTATTGACACATCTCAGTGCAGCAACCAGTACAGGTCAGTAGTTACAAGACTCTCTGACAGCTGCCTTAGGCTCTTAATGCAGGTTTCTGTCCAGTATCATCCTCTGTTGTACAGTGTATCATTATAATACAGACTATAATATTATCTGGACTGCTGTCTGTATGGCTGTCACGTCTCCTTTGACATCTAACTTTATGTCAAACCATTCCCTCTGTATGTCTGTGACTGTCGAAGTACAGCACTGCTCTACTCTAAAGCACCACTGGACGAAAACCCACCGACATCTGACTTTTGTCCTAAAGTTGCGCTCCGTAAGATTTTAATCTATTTAATTGTCTTTTGAGTTACTACCTATCAAAGAGTGAGTTAAAACAATGGTGATTAATCATATGACCCACTGATGAAAGCACTTCTACTTCCCTTTCTCCCGAGTATTCCTGTGGTGACATTTGCGGGCTAGATGTAAATACGCCGCCATGTTAGTGACGCTGCTGACAGCAGTTGGTCTGTCGGCTGAGATCGTCACTCACAGTTATGCTGCGTTCACTTGTAATCAAAAATCTAGGACCTAAACTTCTGAGTCAGGCTTGTAGTAAGGTGAATTTTTTGTACCAGGCTAGTTCTTATTTTTTTGGAGGTTGAAGTTTATGAATAATTAGGGGTGCAGCCTCTTGAGTGACAGCTAGCCACTGGCCCTCACTTCTCCTCGGAGGTATATGTCAGCTAGATGGACGTACACTATCTCCCTCCCTACAACGTCACATACATGCCCTTTTTGGTAAGAGGAAATGAGGCGGAGTCAAAGTATGACAAGATGGCGACTCCCGTAGGCGAGTACGATCGGATCTAGTTGAGAGAATGGACCACGACAGAGAGGCTACATCCATGTTTTTTAATACAGTCTTTGCATTAAACGTGTCATACCAGTAAAAAAAACTAAATAAATAAAAACAGAAACAAAAAGGCATACTCATCTACTGGCAATGGGAATGAAGTCTATCACCTAGTTAAGGAGGTTTTCACACATTTAAAAAGCTCCATATACACGGTAATTTTGGTGGAATAAATCTCCCAAACACCTTCTCATGAACAGCTGCCGCTCATCAGGCTGAAACGAGCAATTCACGGCATGTTTATGCCTTATTAGAGTTTCCTGAATCTAGCTTGGAGCTCTCAAACAAAGAAATGCTTACAGAAAAGAGGTTAAGGGTGAGATTTAAAAAACTATAGTTTTTGGGACTTCAGGGGTTCCTTGTCTTATGTGTTTACGCTAAATAAAAATATTAAGTATGGTTATGATCCATTGCCATTATTGTACAGACCTTGGGGTGGTTTTACATTAATACATACTTATATTAGTATTGTGGCTTTAGTTACACCTTGCTATAGTGCCAGAAAAAAAACTTTCCAGTCTATCCTCCCCTGTAGTATTTTACCCTTTAATTACTGTTCTCAGGTTAAGACACCCTGTAATTAAGTTTTTTTTTTAACGATGCCATTGGCAGACTAGTCAGGTTCTTAAAAACCTTGTAATTTAACTTCAATTGAGTGCTTGAAATGAAGGTGTCCTGGTTTCAAAGTGTTTCTGCTCCCTCTGTGCAGCCGGACAGCTGGTGTTGGAGGACTTCTTGAGGACAGAATACAGTGAGGAGAACCTTTTATTTTGGCGCGCCTGTGAGGACTACAAGAAAACTACCGGTGTGACAGAAATGACGGTTGTTGCCAAAAGGATCTACACAGAGTTTGTCGAAGTTGATGCTCCTCATCAGGTATGGCTTCTATAAAGAGACATGAATAAAGTCAGACATGTGTAACTCCAAGTCAGCCTCAGGTGCCAGCTTGATCGTTGTCACTGTTGTGTGCCTCCACAGTTTGATTCCCTTTTACTGTCAAATACAATAATAGACACTTTCTTTGCTGCTGTTACAGTTTCTTTTACGTTTTGCTTTCTGAAGAGAATAATAATGTACAAATATCTCCAAACAGAAAGAACTCATGAGTGAATGAAAGTTGCTGTTTTCTGAACACAGATAAACATTGACTGTGTGACGAGAGAAGAAATCAGTGAAAATCTCTCTCAGCCGGAGCCAAATTGCTTCGACAGGGCGCAGAGACTGATATACGGTCTGATGGAAAACGACTGTTACCCACGATTTCTGAAATCAGACATGTACCAAGCTCTACTGGAACAGGCTGAACAGCAATGAAAGCAACGTGAGGACAAAAAAAAAAAACGACTCTGAATGATTGATTCTGCACTTCTGCCGACTCTCCTTAGAATCTCAGTTAAAACAAAAAAGGCTCGTCTGTCAAAGGAAGCAGAAGTGAAAGGAGATACAGAGCTGCTGATATTAGGACTGACAGGATCAAAAAGCCAAACCTGATGTAAATAATGTATTGAGCAGCGTTTCTAGACAATTTTTGTTTAGGTTGGGTTTTTTTTAATTGTACAAAAAGACTTGTAATTCAAATAAAATGCTGACAAATGCTGAAAGGTTGATATTTATTTGGAAAGGCTCAAGTCTCGAGGGAAAGATGTTTATTTTGTGTACACAAATGAATAAATTGGACATGTTGGGGCATTCTTTTAACATGCAGGGTATGGTTAGGCTTTGGCAACAAAACTACATGGCTAGGTTTAGGAAAGGATTGTCGTTTAGCTTAAAATAAGTAGGTTCGTTACGTAGCTTACACATATGAAGTAGCCTAACTTAACGTATGTCAGCGAGTTAAAATAACAAAAGGAAATATTGTGTTTGAATTAAAACTCAGTTGTTTTTGTTGGACACGTCATGCAGCTGTTGTGACTGATTACAATGATTACAGCAGACCTCAGAAACCTCTACAGGTGCTGGATCAGAAAGCAAACTAAATACAGAAAAACAGACAGCTCTGCACACTGCACCTATCAACACTTCAATCTCACAAAGGTCTCTATCAGACACTGTCAAACCACCGACACAAAGAAGAAGAAGCAATATATTGTCAAGACACAAACTCACTCTTCGCTCAGGTGGCTGTAATCTGCATGATTGAGAGTCCATCCAACTGGACCAATCAGAGGAGAGCTGGACAACGCTGATACTATGATACTCCCACATGAGGAACAAAGCATGCGTACATAGGTAGAATGGGCAAATACAGATAAGGACATCAAGATAAATATTATAAAAAGGCCCATAAATCATCCATATGAAACAAGAATCATAGACATAGACACACTTTTGTATTTTTTGGATGTATTTGGACAGAATTCGTATTGGTACCTACAACATGAAAACCAGATTTTGTTGATTATGTTGACTGACAAATGGCTGTATGTATGTTTACTGTGTGTGTTGTGTGATTAGCTGTGTCATTAGGTTCCCCAGTTACCCTGGTTTCACTAATCACATTAACGATGGCTCCAATCTGTATGCACATGTCCTAGTAAGTCATGACAATACCTGTGGGGTGTACTATGAAGCTCGATTACTAGGTTAGCGAGGTATGTTGCGCTCAAAGCCTTGGTCAGCTGTGACACAAGAATCACTCTCTTTTAGTGTCAATGTATCACCATAGTAACTTGTACTTTCAACCAAACCTGGTCTGGGGGAGGTTTTAAGCTAAGACTTGGGCACAAGATCTAGACTTTCGTGTTAGATCGGCTACTTAAAGCTCAGCGCAGCTTCCTAGACTTCCTTTATGAGAGAGACAGGTTCTCATCAGAGGGTATTCACTATTTGATTGCCCTTGTTAGACCTTAAGTTGGCAATGCTACACAAAGAAGCCGTGCACTTAGTGTTGAGCAGTGTGTCTGTTTCACTGCTATTATTTGTCCCGGGTACATATTTGCGTGCATGCAGTTAGAAAAAATACTGCGTGCCATGCTATCCACAGGGTGGCAGCTGCCCTCTATTAATTGCGCAGTAAGTTTGTGAAGTTTCAGAGCTTTTGTCCACTCAAACTGTCCAGGAAGGATTTTATACTGTTTCGAATAAAAGAAAACTTTCGTCTCCCGTGTGATGTGCGTTAATGTGTGTTTTTAAAAAATCCAATTCATATGTTACATGGCAAACTTATTTACTTAAAGGTTATGGAATTAGTCTTACACCTTTGCATTCCCTGGAATATAAAATAAAGCAAGCCGAACGTTGCGCTTGCATTTTTAAATCATTATTACCGTACTCTATTGGGATTGATGGCGATCAAATCTGCATTTGCCATAGTCATTTTTAATATGCAGAATCTTTTCACCTACAGATTTACATGATTGCTATTTTTTTGCCAGCCCGCCTCCCTAGCCTTATTATGTGCAAATGTGTTGCCCCTTGCTGTTATTATAATCTTGAACAGCTCACATGAGTTCATCATAATGATCTGCTCCTCTTTAATGAAACATGCGGCCCTTGATCTATCCAAAGGCTGAGTCAAACGCGATACACGCCCTTTTTATGAGAATGCCCATTGAAACTAAAGCGGCAAATTAATTCTAAAGTGAGCTTTGTCCTTTATGGTTTAACTCTGATTACGTTTCTTAGTTGTCGATCCAGGTTATCCAAAGAAACCCTGGGTATGTCCAGCACGCTTCGTAGTACACCCCTCTGGTGTCACAAATCACAATTAACGATGGCTCCATTCTGTATGCACATGTCCTGGTAAGTCATGACCAGAGGTGGATTAATGCACAGGCTGACCTAGGCTGCAGCCTAGGGGCCCCAGGTGTGAGGGGGCCCTGGATTGGCGGGACTATTAAAACATTTTTTTTACACACTAGGGGGAAAATAATGCCTCCTATTAGGGCCCTTAGAAACATTTAATGTAGCCGGGTTCATTAGGTCAGTTTTGTTGTAAAATGATACCTCCCTTGCTGTTACTAGACAGTATAGCGGCGTAATGTCAGAGAGGAAATGTGATAGCAGAGCATGAAAAAGAGAAGCACAACGACTGAAAGAGCAGCGAAAATTCCTAAATTGACAGGATTTTTCAAGGCTGCGGATTTCTCTTCTGTCCTAGCGGGGTTTTCTTCTGATAAAGCATGATTAATAATGTGGGGGGCCCACAAAAACAGTTGCCTAGGGGCCCATGACCACCTTAATCCGCCCCCGGTCATGACAATACCAGGACCCTGAAACTAAAGCAGCTTAAAGGAAATCAGCCTTCATTGATTTTTTTTCTTTCTATCTACACCTGTGTTTCCTACTGTCACAATACAAAATGTCTGCTGTGAAAAAAAGCTTTATGGAGTGTTTATTTTCCTACCACTTTGCCTTTTCTGACCGCCTTAATGAAGCTTTCTGTTATCACTAACGTATTAAAATCAAGTGAGTGAATGATATGATTTGACATACAACATATGTAGTTAACTCTGTAGTTTTGTTTGAATGTTTATTTGTTAATAAAGCTGTGTCAATCCTAACATGCTTTGTTTTGGTTTTGTTTAACTAACGTATTCAACTTTACTTTTACTCTATACTTGCTTTGCCAGACAGTTAGTCTTTGGACTCCACACATTACTTAGTCCAGTCTTTACACTTTTAACCTCTGCTTGAACATAGCTGCCACTGTTCAAGTGAGTAGATAACATTGACAAGAAGAAGAAGAAGAAGAAGAAGAAGAAGAAGAATTACTTTATTAATCCCACAAGGGGAAATTCCATTTTTTCACTCTGTTATTATTCATGTTACACACACAGGGCCGAAATACACACATGCACAACCAGCATCTATATACATGCAATTAATGGAGAGATGTCAGAGCGAGGGGGCTGCCAATGGAACGGCGCCCCGAGCAGTTGGGGGTTCAGTGCCTTGCTCAACAGCACCTCGGCAGTGCCCAGGAGATGAACTGGCACCTCTCCAGCCACGAGTCCACGCTCCATTCATGGTCCACACAGGGACTTGAAGGGGCAAACCTCCAGTTCTCCGCCAAGTCACCTGTGGACTGAGCTACTGCCGGCCCAAGAGAGAGAAGGAGAATGTCAAAAACTGTAATCGACCCACAATATTATTAAAGACTTAAAGAGACAGTTTTGAACTTGCTCTGTGTCACTGCAGTGTGGGTAATTCATGCTGATGAACGAGGTTTGGCTTGACCCTGTTTCCAGCGCCTGGATCCACCAGCTCGGCTGCCTATAAAAGTCTGCTGGATGATGTGTTTTACATTGTCGGCAACCATTTTGTGTCATCCATGCAATATTGGGATAGGATTGAGAATGTAAGTAAGTAAAAGCATTTATGTTAATGTGCTCTTTAATGTTACTGGCTTAGTTGTTAAACCTAATCCAAGCACCACAGCCTGCTATGAAAAGAAATAATATTTTAAGTTATCTCCAACAAAATAGAGGATATGACTCCAGGGGCTTTGATCATAAACAATGTAAAATACTTGGCCTAAAAATATCATAGAGGGGGGTCCAATCTTTTAAATGAACTAGGTTTAGTTGCATGGACAAGTAAAATATGATATTTCTTAAGATTTTGTGTGAGGAGATATAAAAATAGCTCAAGGCTTTTATTAATCAGCATGATTTCTCCTCCACAGTATACTGCCAAACCTATGGGGGTCTTATAACAACAGGGGGTTGCTGAAAATGTCGACATCCCTTTAGTCAACAGCGTTGGAAAGTCAATGTTTGTTGGCTCACAAAGCCCACACATCCGGTGGGAATGAGGTAAACTGAGGTTATCAAGCAGCATCTATGGCATAATCCTGAGACTGAGCTCAACCACAAACATCATCCCTACGTTCTCTAAACCTAGCATTTACCCACTTCCTGTTCTTCAGCATTTGAACAATAATCTTTCTGTGTCTATCTTGGAGCCATTTTCAAGTCTGATAATCATATTTGCATGTGAAGTAGCCAGTGGCAGGAAGCTTAGCTTTGCATAAAGACTTGGAACAGGGAAACAGCTAGCCTGTTTCTGACAAAAGTAACAAAGGCCATGTACCAGCACCTCTAAAGTTCACTAATTAAGATTTTCATTTTTCCGTTTTTTGTCAGAAACCAAAGTGTAAGACTCCAGGATGATTATTAGTGAGTTTGTTGTCTTCTAACAGGGCAAGGCTAGATGCTTCCAGTCTTTATGCTAAGCTAAGCTAACTGTCTGCTGGCTCGCTTCATATCAAATGGATAAATATAGAAGTGGCATCGTCTTTGCATTTAACTCTTGTCGATGTCCTTTCATCACTGTATTGATCTACATTCAGTTTGAATTATCATCCTGTGCTCATCCATACGCCATCCATGGAAGGATAACATTTCATGCAACATTTAATATGAGTGTGTGGATGTGGTTTGAATTATTAAACTAGATAAGATGATGGGCAGGTAGCCTCAGCCATCAGTGTAAAAGTGCCTTGAGTTGACAGAAGGCTAGAAAGGCGCAATATAAGTACAAGTCCATTCACCATTTAACCAAAGTGACAGTAGTCGAAATATGTGAACATATTATAACAAAATAGCTAGTTTGATACCCACAGGTGAAATCTCCCTGAGAGCTGGGGTTGAGGCTAGGCTTGTTATGTATTCTGTGCCGGTACATTTGGGGAAAAGAAATCTAACAATGTTAACACGTTTCCACCCACCAACAATTGACACTTTGTACAGCCATCTTTTTTCCCTCTGGCAACACATCTCACTGTGCACCTTGAACATTTGTGATGTTAATAGCAAAAAAATAAATAAACTTGTGGGTTTTTTTTCCCCGGGGGGGTTAGACATGTGAGATAAATGCATTTCTTTGCAGCATTTCTTTTTTGTGCATTCCCTTGTGTTATGCTGTTGACCTTGTGTGTGCTTTTGAGTATTTTTCTTGCTTGGATGCATGAAGCCTTTATTTACAAAGAGTGTGTGTGTGTGTGTGTGTGTGTGTGTGTGTGTGTGTGTGTGTGTGTGTGTGTGTGTGTGTGTGTGTGTGTGTGTGTGTGTGTTTCTGTCTGTCTGTCTGTCTGTCTGTCTGTCTGTCTGTCTGCAGAGTGTAGTGAGTGATTCCACAGAGAACTAACTTCTGGCAGACTGAATGGAGGTCCAGCATTATCTGATTTGTGGCCCTGCTGGAACTCAGCATGGGCTTAATACTGATAGGACAGGATGGGGTAGGGTAGGAAGGGTATGGTGAAGGAAGGTCAAAAAGCAGGAAGAGCAGAGGGCAAAAAGTTAGGAAGGAATCTGTAATTCAAAAAACGAGTGCAGAGGCTGTATGGGGAGAGAAAGAGAGTGAAGGGACACATAAGCAAGGGAGGTAAGAGTATTAGAAGTAAGGAGAAAAAGGAAAGGATGGAGTCAGTAATGAGAAAAAGAAGGATTTGTAGAGAGGGGCAATGAGAAAGAACACAATGAGGGGTGAGGGAGGTTAGGGTATTAGAAGAGGCAGGAGGAAGGAGCGAAGGAGTAAACTAAGTCAGAGCGCAAACATTGGAGAAAAGGTCGGAAAGGACATGGTGGGAAAGAGACACAGGGGGTGATAGAAGGAAGAAGCATGGCAGGATGGGGGGGAAAGGATGGATAGACCTGGGGAGGAAAGGAGGGGTGGGGGGGCTCGGAGGCAGTGAAGCCCCAGCAGGTCAACGTAATGTGAGCAGCAGAGGATGAGATAATACCCCAGGATTTTGGGCTCGGGGAGACGCGAGTGGTAGAGTTCACAGTGGGTGGTAGATAAGGCAACCGAGTCTCTGCTGACTGCCACAAACTGTTCCTTCTCCCTGGGGCGGAGTGAACTCTACACTGTCTCAACACAGAAACTACCAAAAGATTAACTCCTCCTGTGGCAGACTTCAAGTGATCTCACACTGGGCTTCGATGGTATAGGAGGAGTAATGAAAGAGTGTTTCCCCCTCCAATATCTTTTTATCTAAAGGGCCCAACAGTGTTTCTTGTCCAGCGTCCTCCCAGCCAGTACGCTGCGAGTGTGTTTCTGTGAGAAACAAAGTGAGAGATGCTGCCTTAGAATAGCGTTGTGTTATAAATATTTTACAGGGTTTTAATCATGTAGGGCAAAGCTTGAAACAGGGAAAATTTGTTAGGATTCACACCGATTATCACATAGAACTGCAACTTATCTTTCTCGCAGCAGGGCCAAATTAAAGTACTGAATACCTTATCATAGCTTCCGCTGAAATAATCAGTTAATTTAAGGTACTCTATGTAATGTTTTACCACTGGTAGTGCTAAGGAGATTTGGGTCTCTTATCTTTTCCATGCGTGAAGACAAATTGCACGCGATATGACACATTTTTCACATTTTTGCCGTTATTCTTCTGATCAACAGTGAGTGGTGCTAGAGTATTCAATTTCCTTTCCATAAGGGGAAGTCTAAGTGCAAAGAAGCGACACAATGGGTTAAAGGAAAGGAGCAGTACAAGCTAGCAAGCAAGGAACGTTAACAATGCAGGATTTAAAATATTTATCTTAAAATGTCATTGAAAATGTTTTATTTTGTGTTTGTTTTGTTTGGTCTCTGATAGATACAGTTAGACAGGAATGCCTGGGCTGCTGCGATAAGGACGCTCTACCAGGTGAGCTACGAGGAGGCAATTGCAAATGTTTTATGAGGAAGGAAATACATTGTCCATGACCAGTAGATACACAAAGTATATTTTGGTGAAAAAAGAAAGTTATGTGAATTAAGGGAACTGGAATACAATCAGCAACTTAATAAGAACCAGCAAACTGGGATTATAAATAAATCAGGAGGGGACTTGACGTCGTGAAACATGACTTAATGTTGGACAGGAGTCTATTCCAGAGCCTAGGAGCAACAACAACAAAAGCTTGCTGACCTTTGGTTTGGTTTTGTTATGGTCATGTCCATAACAGGGCCTTGAGAGTAGTTCTACATTTCAGGGCTCTTATAATGTTCATTCAATCGTATTACCATACACCAGGTGACATAGGGAAAAAAATGATGCCTTTTGGGCCTCTGGTGAGCTCTGACAACTTCAGTAACTCAGGCTTGCCTCACAATGACACTCACTCATTCTTTACAGACGTGCATCAGCTTTATCATAAATCAGTGTGTACACGTGTCCACTAGATGGAGACAAATGGCTGATTTATCAAATGTACAGTAACAGCCTCATTTTAAAAGCAGCATAACTACAGGTTTACATATGTACATGTGTAATGTACTCACTGGCCACTTTATAAGGTGCACCTGTCCAACTGCTCGTTAAAGCAATTTTCTAATCAGCCAATCACATGGCATTTAGGCAAATCCGCTGCAGTTCAAAGCGAGCATCAGAATGGGGAAGAAAGGTGATTGAAGTGACTTTGAACGTGGCATGGTGGTTGGTGCCGGACGGGCTGCTCTGAGTATTTCAGAAACTGCTGGTCTACTGGGATTTTCACGCACAACCATCTCTAGGGTTTACAAAGAAGGGTCCAAAATGGAGAAAATATCCAGTGAGCCTTGTTGATGCCAGAGGTCAGAGAAGAACGGCCAGACTGGTTGGATCTGATAAAAAGGCAACATTGACTCAAATATCCACTTGTTACAACACAGGATTACAAGAGAGCATCTGCGAACACACAAACACGACCTACTTTCTAGCAGACAGGGAACAGCAGCAGACGACCACACCGACACTTTATTATGAACCAGGTGTGCCTAATAAAGTGTCTGTTGAGTGTAAAACTTACATCGTAAGCCATTTTTGAGATGTTTAACTTTTCTTTTTCTTTTTTTTTTTGGCGACTTTGAACCTACATCTTACTACAACTCATATTTGCATGCAATTATAGCACATTGAGTCAGACAATTATATATGCTGAATTGCAATTAGCCATTCAAAAGGCTATGATTGGCTGACGTGTTATTACACTAGAGTATAAAAACAGGAAAATGAGGTCAGCGCAGTGTTAAGGATTCTTGCTGACCAACTACAGACCAGTCAAGCAGACCAGGAATTGAAGCGTGACGCTTGCAGCAGGGACTTCCATCTGGGGACAGTGGACGGCATAATAGGAACCTGTCAGTCTGACTTCCCCCCGAATCTGCCCCGGCCTCATGTCCGTCAGCTACCGAAAGCTGTTTCACTTCCACACAGTCTTCTGTTGAAACACTTGCAACACTGATTCCTCCCCCTGCCAGACTGTTGACAGCGATGGTTCTCTGATTCACGAAAATGTGTTCTGAAGCACGGATCGTTACATTCACATTGTTTTTTAAAGACGCTGCTGTGTCAGAGCCAACAGCTTATACATGCAGCAGCTGATTATGTCCGTAAAGTTCAATAGGTTCATTTTCTAAACATTTCTGCTGACATGTTGCTTTTCGGGTCACAGTTCCTACATGTTTGAGATGCACTTTTTGTTTTTAGTTAAGCATGGGCTGCAGAATTAAGTCAATACCATAACTTGAGTGAACGTAAAAGCTACAATATTGAGAAACTGAAGCAACACAATACATTAACAAGTTGGTGCTCACCGGGGTAAAAGTAAGACAAGTAACAATAGTAATGAAAAGAAATACATTCATGAACAAATTCATATGATATCTTACAAAGTATGACATTGTATTCAACACGTCACCTGATTTCCTTCTTTGCTCTGGACCTACTGTAATGCATGTACGTTGATTATTGATGTTAGATTATAGTGCATTACTTTCCGTAGATAAAGCAAAGTCAAATCAGTGAATGAGGACAGCCTGTACACCGTTGCTTCGTGCTTTGTTCAAAAATACCCTTCTGTGCAGCTGAACTGCAACCTAGAGAGAAAACACTGTTCACAATGAATGACCCTTCAGAGTGTATTTATGAGCATTTACCTAACACTTCAAGGGGTCCAATGGACCTTAACCATGACAACAAAACACTCCATGTTGTAACATAGCCATCCTTCATCAGACGTCTCATCTGTGAGAAACAAACACAAGGTCTTCCTTTGGCATGTGATTCATCTGACTGACATTTCCCTAACAGACACTTGTCTACTGCACACACTTACATTTTTATTTTTTGTGTAAGAGGGGTTTGAGCAACTATACTACGATAAAAAAAACTACAACACAATTGCTTTCTTTTCATTTTAGTAGAATTATGATACCTTGACTTAGAAAAGGGTTGCGGGAGCCCTCGCTTCCTACCCTTCAGCTGTTCACCCACTTGTCAGTCATACAGATGAGTTGTAACTTTGCCCAGCGTGATGGAAAAGCTCATTTCAGGGACGAGAGTGGTTCAGGCATGACCACACAGGGTCAGACTGACACTGACTAATTATTGTAGCTATTATTCCTGGTAAAAAACTTCAGCAAGATCAACAGAATTTGCTCTTGCTGCAATTGCAGCTCTTTCATGTGTGACCCTGAGCATGATGGGATGTCAAGGGCTTAATTATTCCAGGGATCAAATTTGTTTTAGGTTATCAACATTCATCTAGTTTGAAGAAACAATTTCCACAAGTAAACAGACTTTGGAAAAAGAGTGTATGTGTCCTTAAACCACCTCTTCAGAGAGAATACCCACATTAGAGCTGTATCATGTGGCTTTCTAACATGTCTCTTCCTGATAATAAACTTGTGTGTGTGTGTGTGTGTGTGATGACTCAGATAGCAGAAAGTCTTGTCTTGATTCACCTGACTCATGCACACATTTGTCGGCGCCAATTTTAGTTTTGCCTGCATTTCAGATATTCAACTACATTGTCCAGACAAGCACGGCAGACACACACATACAGGATGCAACTTGTAACGTGGTAGGTGCTTGTTTTCTTATTTGATATCCATTTCCATGGTTGACCTAAGCAGTACATTGGTCACAAATCAACCAAAAGTTAAAGTGCCACACTTATCCATGGTCTTCAGTTGCCTTGCAGTATATTGTTGCTGCGGTAAGCATTCATATCTCACAAAGCACACTTCCTGCCAATAAGCCGACCTAGTCTGATGAAATATGTCATGAATTTCCATTATTTTGAAATGCTAATGTCACAACAGAGCCGCTTGGATATGTACAGTAGCCGGATGAAAGTGGCGTATTACTGACAACCAGGGGAAATTCTTGTGTTGTGAACACACTGCAAAATAATCAGGGAATATAAAATAGGTGGTTGGAGAGTTTGGTATGAGTGTTTGTTCTCATGGCAAAGTAAGATTTGTCTTCCGGTTGAAGGAAGAGTCACTGGCAGGTCACTTTGACAAAAACTGTTGACCAAACCTAAATTGCACTAAACCGCTTGACAGGAGCTTTCAACCATATCGCACAGTCTTCATCAGGAGTGGAAGCCAGCATGGATAAGGAGTTGTAAAAGTGATGATGAGAAGGTTTTAATGTTTATAGACAACTTTCCAAACTTTATATGCAAATAAAGACGGTATGACACAGCCAAAAGCTCCGGAACAACTTCACACGTGGTATTGGCCTAAGATGTGATTTTACTGGGACAAAAAAACATTAAACTGCAAACTTTAGCAGATGTAAGGATGCTAAAGGCTATTTCTGTGCTAACTTTCATCAGAGTCATCTATCGGGAAATTAGCTCTTGTGCTGAAGCTAACATCACTGAACTTAACCAAATGCTCCCTGAACAACCAGTGGTATACAGAACTACAGAACGTGTGCAAGAAAACTCACCAACTTAAAAGAAGAATGATTTTCTGGGCTGTATGAAAAACCAATTACTTGTAAAATCACAGAAGTATGAATTCTATTAACAATCACTGCTTCAGACACCGCTTAAGACTACAATCAACGAATGATAGTACGTTATTACTGGAACTGATCACGACAAACACTGAAAAATATTAAATCTAGTACACCTGAAATGAAATGCAATGTGAAACAATCAAAATGTCATCCAGAGGATCATAGAAGAGGACGTGGAGTTCAATAACACCATCTGATTGGTTTCTTTAATGATTCTTTTGGTTTTGTCTTCTTCATTCATGTGACCACAGAACACAGTCTGGTGTTCATACTGTAACTATAACTTTTATGACTCGTATTAGACCGAGACAAAGCTGGTAAAAGTGGTCAGTACACTTCTTCCATATCATCCGAAATAAACTGGACATGGAATGGATAATTAACTTTTTAATAATAGAAACATTTTGATGCTAAAGGACAATTAGACTGCCTCAAAATGTGCAGAAATGCAGATCTGAGTTTTCCTCTAATTCATATGATACATTCATATGATACAGAGGCACTGTACGGAGTGAAGGAAAACCAAACTAAATGAAAAATGCAACAATGTGGCAACTTCACCCCTGAATCGCACCATGTCCACTTAACTAAAGGTGTGAAAGCAACCGTAATGAAACAATCTGAGAAGAGAGCTTCGCTGTTTGATTGAACTGTTCACAGCTGAGAGAAGTTATGCAACCTGTGTGAAAGGGTGACAAGTAGGCATGGCTTGTTTAGACTGGTAATCCGACCACTAAAGGAAATTGCTGATATCATTTGTACAATCTTAAATGAAGCAAATAACATCCTGAGTACACTTTATATAACACAGTGCGACTCAATAGATGTGGATCATTGAGGTAAGCTGGATGATTGTTGCATATTGCTTTTGTCCACTCTCCTTTCCTGTCTCTGTCTATCTATTATAACCGCATTCAAGAATGAACACTGTGAATACATAAATTGTCCAAAAAACACTTTTTTTGTAATATTATGTAATACAATACTTTCACAAGTGTAATTGACGGCAGGTGATTTGAGTAATTTTGCATTCTCTGAACTTTCTCACGTCCCTGATGAAAGTACTATTCAACCAAGCATGCAATATTAAGGGCGTTGTCCTCTGAAAAATCAACTCCCTAGCCTCGCATGTGCATATACTGCATCCCCTGTAGTTCTTGTGGGGAAAGTTTTAAATAAACTCACTTCAGTATTCTATTAACCACAAACATACCACTATATACACACCCACATTATCCCCCACCCAAACACACACATAAACACTAGAGGAACCATCTATCTGATTTGCATGCCTAAGGTTGAGAGAAAGTGGGTCGAGTATATTGTTGTTCATGAGTTGTTGTGTCAACTTGGTAACTCTGAAGATGTTTTCCAGCACTTGAGCTGTCTCTTTGGAGCTGGGTGGCAATTTCCACAACTAAACCAATCCAAAGTATTTTTATTTGGCCCCTATTGCTCTAGGAAGTCTGCCCCCAATCTGAGGGTTACTTAAAACCTATACACTCACCAGCCACTTTATTGGGCACACCTGGTGCTTAATAAAGTGTCAGTGTGGTCTTATGCTGGTGTTACCTATCTACTAGAAAGTAGGTTGTGTTGTGTGATGCTCTCTCGCATTCCTATGATGTAACAAGTGGATATTTGAGTTAATGTTGCCTTTCTATCAGCTCCAACCAGTCTGGCCATTCGCTTCTGACCTCTGGCATCAACAAGGCTCACTGGATATTTTCTCCATTTTGGACCCTTCTCTGTAAACCCTAGAGATGGTTGTGCGTGAAAATACCAGTAGATCAGCAGTTTCTGAAATACTCAGACCAGCCCGTCTGGCACCAACAACCACACCACGTTCAAAGTCACTTAAATCACCTTTCTTCCCTGTTCTGATGCTCCATTTGAACTGCAGCACATCGTCTTGATCATGTCTACACGCCTAAATACATGGAGTTGCTGCCATGTGATTGGCTGATTAGAAATTTGCTACAATCATGCTTTCTTCAAATCTTCAAAAAAAAATAATCCAAACGCTTTCTGTCCTTGAGATAACAGTCCATGTGTTTATTTCCTTTCACTACAGCAATTGTCTTTAATCTGGTCTAAGCCATAAATCAATTGCTGGTCTCCAGTTCATCTGAAATGTGGCCGCTAAGCTTTTAACAAACTCTAGGACATTAGATCACATCACTCCCAGATTAAGCATCTTTTCAACGATAAGTCTGACCATGGTCTATGTTTTTGTTATTGTCAAGGAATTTCCATAAAAAGACTCAAACCAACAGCACTAGCAGGGCCAGTCCATTTGTTTCCACAAACATCTTTGAAAACAGATTTATCAAGAAATATGAAGAGCTCTTTTCCAAAACGAGATAGAAGCCACATTTTAAAAAAAATGAGTTTGAGCCACTTTGATGAAGCAGTGAAAAGGTTCTGTATACAGCAATGTTTCATGCCAAATCGCTATATTTCCTTGTTTAAAATGGTCCTCAAGATGCAGTTCCTCTCCAAACCGCCTATCCAGCGCCGAACCTATTTTTAGCCTAAATGCGATACGTCCTTTCGACCAATCAGAATTCAGTGAGCGTTCTATGCGATCCAACATGGCGGCGCTCTGAAGTGGGAGAGTTTTTTGTGTCGTCCGTCCGTTCAACATGTTCAGACTGAGCCATAAAAACCATTTTGACAAGATACATTGAATATTAACCAAATGTGTGGGTCTAGGTAAAAAATGTAATTTTCCTGAAAACTATTAAAATGGATTTATAGCGTTTTGGAAAAGAGCTCCTCATATGCACTTTTATTTTAGAAAAAAAGGCAAAATAATTCATCTTACTTTCCAGTACCTGTAGCTTTTTAAAAACTCAGGTTATTATTTAATATAAATATGCCAAAATCAAAGTGGTACATCTGGGAGTATTCTTATTTATCATCTATAAAAAAGGAGAGGAAAACAGTCTGTTCTCAAAGCAGTAAAGGAAGACAGCCCAAGGCCGATGTTCAGCTGCACCGCAGATTGTTTGCCTCCTCAGTCCGTTGACAGCTTTGAATGTCACCCGATGAGTCTGAGTCATCACCATTACTGGCAGCACACTTCGGCCTTAAAGGGGTAGTTTGGCTACTTTGAAGTAGGGTTGTATGAGGTCCTTATCGATAGTCACTGACAGTTTGGGAAAAAAACAGGACTCCTCTCATTTTTCTTGTAATTGTTTACACCATAAACGGTGGAAAGTTTGACTCAAACAGCTGTTCTGCAGCGTAATAACAGAACACTGTACAGTTGCGCTTATGCATAGGAATACGTTGAGAAAATAAAAGCGGATAAAGAAGAACATTTTAATTAGAAAATATTATAAATATACTGTGCACTAAAACTGATATTGATTTTTTTTTTAGGTGTGTCTTTTTTAAGGTGACAAAAATACATTTTGCTGCAGCTGCTGCAAACATCCACAGGAGTACATTTGCTTAGCTTGCTTCTGTGTCATGACTCCTACCTGATTCCACAAACTGGTGGTGTGCTTACTGTCACCCACTGTAGGTGACACACTGAATATCAATGAGTACCTCTTACAACCCCACTTCACAATAGCCAGCCTATCCCTTTAAGGAAGCCCGACTGCCTTCATCACCACAGAGTCACCATGTGCTCTCAGATACACCTGCCTTCAATCAGAACCTTAATCACAGACATTAGCTCACAGCAGTCCCTCTACCCCACACCCACACACACACACAAAACTACTCCTCAATCATTTGTATGAAGGTGATGATATCTGGTCTAACCATGTAACTAGATGAATGTATGTTACTGAGTGAATTAAATACCTGAAAAATGAAGATACCTCTTCAATTTGAGGCTACCTCAGTAGCAATGGTATAGTTTAGAGTGTTCCTTTTCATTCAGTGTCTCTACACAAAGCCTGTCCTGCTGGAATTTTACAGCTGTGAGTCAGCGGCAACAATAATTGAGTCTTAAGCAGCAGCCGGCTGTATGCTTATCCAAATGGCATTTAGATACCTGTACCAGCAGGCCCTTAGCGTCATAGGTACAGCACTCTCACTGCCAGGTAAAGGCGAGTATACTGGAGGTACTGTTTAGAGACACGGCAAAAGAAACTCTTTACAGGACATTACCCGGGATGTAAAAATGCCCAAACTTTTGTTTTCAAAAGTTCGCTTCTATGAAATTAAGGATATGATGCAAAATGTGAAGCGGCCCAGAAGGTAAGCCAGACAGACTTATGATATTGAGTAAAGGTTTAGGTAAAGTGGATAGGCTTACTTTTGTTTTGCTTGTTTGACATTGTTTCAATGTGAAACTCTACATTAACTTATAAAGTTAACTTCATTTGTTTTTCAGAATTGATATTGTTCTTAATCGAAAGAGGTATACAAAGGACATCCAGTGCATCACGGTGAAAAAATTAAATATAGAGACATGTCCTTCAAAACTCAGGTAATGTGCATTTACTATTACAGATGTCCCTGTGTTCATGTGTTCATCACAGAGAAATTAATAACTGATGTCTCTCTTTATTACAGTTGTCAGACTGATCATAAACTCCAGCCAACTATGGAAAAAATGCTACAGGATAAAAGTAAGAGACGGGACTTTTTCTTTCAAAGGGGATGTGTATTTTCAGATAATCAAATACCACGAATTAAATGATAAACAATCATATCTGTTGTGAACCAAATTTAAAATTTGAGCACAGCATTTATCCTCATGATCTTTCTAATAAGCTTCAGACAGTGAATCATTTAAATCTTCCCCTCTTTACAGAATATTTAGCAGCGTTTCGCCGCTTCTTGCAGTCTGAGTTCAGTGAAGAAAACCTTGAGTTCTGGCTCGCATGTGAAGATTTTAGGTGGACCACTTTACCGGAGGACCTTCACTGGAGGGCAGAGGGGATCTACCAAGAGTTCATCCAGCCTACGGCCTTCAGAGAGGTCAGTCTGGGTGTCAGTGATACCAGGGTTGATGGTTCATGGTGGAAAGAGACAGCTAAATAGCCAGCAGACAGTTAAAAAAAACACTGTTATACTTTGCCCTTAATCATACTAGAGTATGATAAACGTAACACAAGATTACCCAAAAGTATATCATGGAAAAGGGAAAAGTATTATCGCATCAGCACAAAAAATGGTACCGCATATCAGGAAGAAGATTGGGTATAAGATACACAAAGTGGATGAGGCAATATGGATGACTACTAAATGTCACAAATTCCACTGCTGGAAACCAGACACACCAGTACCAAATTTCAATTTTCTCTGCCGCCGCCTTGGTGCACGCACCGTTAGCTCCTTAACTTTGTCGGAAAATCATAACTCGCCAATCAAAACACACTATATGTTATGGGTGGGAGTAACTGATGACGACAGCGATGCGCTGTCAAAGTCGTTATAGTAAACAATAAAGATGGCCGCGGATGATTGGTCATAGTGCTATCCAATTGCGTGCAGTGGTATTTTTGAAACGCATGCAACTTTCCCTTGCGTTAGAAAGGTCTATTGCTCGTTGCCAGAACCTGCATCTGTATAGTTGTGGGCCTGGATTTCCAGGTTACTGCTTTATGGTGTATATTGCACTGAGGTGATGAGTCGAGGGTGGGATTTAGTAGCATTTAATCGAAGAATCTTCTTATTAAATATGAACCCCTGGAATCTAGCAAATATGTTTACACTTCAATTTCTTTGAGCAATTATGGTCATAAGTAACTGAATAAAGCTTAAAGCTGGCGTAGGCATAAAAATAACCGTCCTAACAATCTCCCTTCATACAGTAACCTTTTATGAGTACTAGTTATTCATCCCGATGACTGGGATTATGAGAATTATCGTCCTTTATCGTTGCTTTTGCAAACGTGTGGGCCTTTGAAGATGGCACGTGATTTAAGGCTCTAACTTGCTACATAAACATGAACTTGATAGCTACAGTCATGAGCCTTTGGCGACAGTTACCAGAAGGTTCAACTATGAGCACAATTATCTCTCCATTAAATGCTTTCCTTTTTTTTAGGTTGCTTTGCAGTGCAGGTAGTTGTTGCCAGTGTCGGAGTAGCAGCTTCTTTTGCAGGATTTTTCACCATTGAAACACACCAATAAAAAGGCAGAATAAATAAATACACATTTACATTTTGCAACATAGGTGGAGCATAGTGTGCATGTGTTAGCGTAAACTCAAAGAATTGCATTTACAAAGTCTTACCACTTCAATACTTACTGGCTTTCATGAGGTCAGAGGTAATGGAAAAATCAATTGTAGTTGTTGTTCTTGTTTCACACCGCCGCACGGTAACTCACCACCTCCAGTTATTTCAATTCGGACAGGCAGCAGAGCGGAAGCAGTTTCGACCAAGGCGGCAGGGGTATGGAGTGGTTGCCACACACGTGAACACACACAGATTTTGCTTTTCCGGCCAGAGTTAACCATGCTGAAGCTTTTTTCTTTGCTTTTGGGGGAAATGCACTTGAAGTAACACACAGTCAGGGAGCAAAGTGAAAGTTAAAGTTAAGAAAGTTTGAGAAAATAAATAGTTTATTCTTTTCACTGTTCTCCTTCTCTTGCGTTTAAAAGGTCTTGTTTTCTAGTTGTTTGAATCACATTCTTGGAGATATAGTATATGCCGTAAATGCCACTGTATTCACCACAATTTACAGTGTTCTCTCTTTGTTTTATCCTCAGATCAATGTTGATCACCACATTAGAGAGAAGATCAAGAAGGCTTTGGACAAGCCAAGCCTCTCCTGCTTTGATGAGGCCCAGAAACATGTTTACCTGCTGATGGAAAGAGACTCTTGCCCCAGATTCCTGCAATCAGATGCTTACCTGAGTCTCAAACACAAATCCAGAACTCTTTGGTACATTTAGCTCAAAACACTAGATCAAAACCTCATTTTGTGTCTTCTTTTCCAATTTGGCTGAATTGAAAAGTTATTTCACAGTAAATGAGATGTGACGCTCAGATCAAAACAGTTCTTTTAAGGGCAGACAGAGCATATCTCTATTGCTCGAAAGCCAAATGATGATGTATTGATGAAATGTGGAAAATAATAAAGCTGGAAAAAAGAAAAGTAATGTGAGTGGACGAAAAGTTTATGTACGTAGGGGAGAAAGAATGTTTTGTCAGTACTAAAGAGGATTGTGCAGAGTTTGAAGTTGTTTGAAATACTGAACGTGTTGGTTGAAAGTCTTTGTAAGTTAAGGTGCAGAGTACAGTACGATAAAAGATGAATAAATGGTTTCTGGCATGTTGAATTAAATGACATTTTCATTAAAGGTGTTCAATAAAAGTTTTATAAAATTATGACTTATCTTCAGATTTCAGTTCTTGCCCATCCTCTCTAACTATTCTTAATATTCTGACTAAAGATTTATATTTATCTGACTGACAGTTCTTTTTTTTTTCTTGACTCATGCCCATACCCACACGTCCAGTTAGACTGTTTCCACAGCTCACCCGGCAAGGAGTTTCTGTCTTTGGTCACATGTCTGATATATCCTCTAATTAGGTGCAGAGATGACTCCACACACCAGCAATAGGGTTTACCAAAGTGGAAAAAAGTAACCCCGCGGTAACCCTTGATCTCACTCGGCTCTGTAAATGGCCTTATTCCTGAAAATTGTGCCTTAAAAAGGAGTACTGAGGTTGCTAATAATAACTTGGGCTTGAACGACAACACTGGAGTCATCAGACAACCTGATGCGTAACAGATCAGGCTGAATGTGCTGCCTTGTTAAGGGAATAATCTCATCACCCACAGACAATGATAGCAGAGATATACAAGTGCTTTTCTTAGAGAAATAGCCTGAAAGAAGTGTAATTTTGGAAAAAAAAAAAGTCATATCGTTGAAATAAAAATGAAGAATCTTTAATAATTCACTTGAATGAAGATTAATGTTTCATGGGAGGAACCTTGGAAGCATGTTTTGTTTCCTTCAAGCAATCTATCCAGGCGTAATAAATGGCATGGTGCCATGTTTCAAAAGAAATCATGAAATATGAAGTGAGCAAAAATAGACGCCATTCTCATTTTGTGCCCATAAAACCCTGGCTGCATCTCTCCACAGTCCGTAAGCACTGTATGCTCACGTTGCATGACATATGTGGTGGAGGGACAAATGGCAATGGATGGGGAAGACGTGGCAATCCTTGTTAAAGTTACGTTTTATGTATAAAACTGTTACTGCTCTTCGTAAAGTTTATGCATCCACGCGAGCGACAGCCATGGCCAGAGGAAGTATGGACTTTAAGCAGCGACGGTTGAAGGGACGGCTACGGCGTACCATGCCATAGACAGTACGGCAAACCAGTCGTTCTGCCGTAGTAGAAAGTTGGGCTTCAATTGGAGTCCCTATTATGTTTTCAGGTTGTTCGTCCGTCTGTCTTTCCATTTGTTCGTCGCATTCTTATAAATGCAATATCTCAACAACCCTTCGAGGAATTTTCTTCACAGATCCACTTGGAATAAATGATGAACTGATTAGATTTTGGAGGTCAAAGATCACTGTCACCTTATAAAATGCATTTTTGTCCATAATTTAACAATTGCTACGCTGGTTATGACAACATTTCACACAGATACCTAATAATAAAATGATGGCATTTTATATCCACAAGGTCAAAGGTCAACTTCACTGTGACATCAAACGGTTTCTGTCCATTATTTAACGCCATATTGCAGGAGCAGAAGGGGAAACATTTGGTCGGATACTGAATTGTTAGCTGTGTAAATATCTGATGTTAGTAAAAGAAAATATACATAAATTATGCACATCGAACTTTTCATCCATCAACATGACATCACTCGGAAGACAGGAAGTGTATAGCATTTCATCTCATTGGTGCTGCCTGAAATGTGGTTTAATGGTCTCTTTTCTATAAAGAAAATTTGTTGCTACGCAAACTTTTCTCCCTAAAAATTGTTTGTATGATAATACCAATCTTAAACTGTTTTGCAAGTTTTTAGAGGTACTTTATGGACTGGTGTTGCGTCCTTAATCTCGCGTTTACGTATCTGAAGGACTTTAAAGTTAAGGAAAGATCGTGGTTTCAGTAGCATATAACTTTTGAACAGCCTGTCGACAGCCTCACTGACGTTTTTTAGCAGCTGAAGTGGACTGAAAACGTTGGTATCATCTAAAACTAGACAATCTAAAGGATTCTTTGGTCCCCACCATAACAGCTAGCTTGTCAGGAAGGTGTGTAAATAACCACTCGCCACCTATCAACCACTGTTACCATATTACCAAGATGTATTTGCTGTTGTATTTTAGTCGTATATAAAAGTAACTTTTTGGCTGCAGGCCAAATAAACAGCTTATGGACTTTTTTCAATGTCAAACGTCAGTAATTCATGTGAGGGGCTGTTCCTGACAAATGACAAAGGTCTCACATCTCCTACATCACATGGCACAAACACACACACACTGTTCTTCACACACAATCTGTCCCTGTTTCTCAAAGCCCAGCATAGTTACCATGGTAGCGAAAAGGAAGTGAGTACTGTCGATGGCACTGTGTTAGTCAAGACAGTCACAGTTGGGGAAATTCACTACCAGGTCTGGATGCTACAGGCCAATGATGCATTGCTTAGTACCTTCTATACTGCTGTGTTCATCCATATAGACGCACAATAAAATATAAAAGGAACAGCTTTCTGTTCACAGTGTTTGGTGATTCTTCGTAACGCCTCAGTACTCAGAACCGTGTTTGGGCAAAAGAGGGAGAGCAGCATCAGTGGAGCCAAGCCAAAGGGCGATTGTAATAGAATAGCCTGGGGCATCAGAGGAGAGACGGGCAACAGGCTGAAAAAATAGATACTTTCAGTCAGGTTTCTGATATCACACAACTCCTGTGAGGTGTTTTTAATTTCCTTCCGAATCCTCTTTCTTCTATTTTCCTTTCAGAATCTGCTCCCTCGGGGAAATTAAACATAACAGAACTGAGGCTGGAAGCACTGGATTACATTCACTCATCTTGGTTTGTTAAGCAGCTCTTTGTTATGACTCTATTTCACAAAAGATAAAATGAAATAACTATTTGATATACTCAAAGTAATTTATCTTACAACAAATTGAATCAGATTTACTAAAAACTAGACCTTCTGAATCTCTGTGAGCATTGACCTGCAAACTGAAAGTGAATTACACGGGCATTGGACCGGCACACCTCTGATTGTAAATGTTCAAATGCATTCAGGACCTCAACTGTTGCCCATGGAAGCCAAACAGTACTGAGCAAACAGTAATCCCATAGTCAATTTAAAGCTACCTTTATTGACTGACAGTTATTTGGTGGAAATGAAGATAAATAGATTTTTTAAGTGGCCAAGGATGAGTAGATTAATCCTCTCAAAGTAATATGAGGAGAAACCCCTCTGACTAATGTGGAGTCAGAGGCAGATGGGTTGACTGTGCTGTCACACCTTTAGCTAAAGCTTGGAAACACAAGGAGACGTATTCATGTTTGCAAGTATTTCCTTCTAAACTTATCGATGCAGTTTTAAAAGTGATTTTCATGCCATGTGACAGTACCTTCAATGGAGAGGTACATAATGTTATGATGTTCCTGATTAGCAGGAAAGTGTGCAACTTTGGATTCTTAGGCCTCTAGTTGTTCAGGCTAGCATTTGAACTGAAAATGGCTTATATGGTGGCTACTGTTTTGACTCAGTAGGAGCTATATTACTACAACTGTTAGGATCTTTGCTGTCTATACTGTATTTTCAACTTAACCTTGATTCTCAATATGATACCATGTCTACATTGCAAAATAACAGCTTAAGGAGTCAGTATCTGAAGGACTGCTTCAGATAATTTCTTAAACTTTCTGAAACTGATCATTTAACAACACCACAGTGAGCCAATAACTGCATCAGTGGGTGTTACTTAATGCAGCGGAAGCTGGCAGGGTTTGAACTTCTCTCTACTTCCGTCACTTTTCAAGTGCAAAACCAAGTGCAACATCATGAATACTTTGAGGAGGACTGTCAGAGAGTGTGTGGCGCTGATCATGTCCCACCCGGTTCTATGACAGCAGTGCGAGAGTGGCCATTCGGAGGCCAACAGCGATATACAACTTTTTTAATGGGATTCCATTGCTAGGCAACAGCCTTGGTCCTTGTTAACTTCCTGTCAGCTGATGTCATTCACGTTCACTGCAACACTCTAACTTGGACACATTTAGAGTGTTTATGTTTACAATTTTGAAAAGGGCTAGATTTCTACAAATAGTTTGGTCCAATACGTACGTTCAGGATCAGATGTTGAAAGTTTTACATTCCCACAGTTCGTTCTTCCGATCCAATGATCTGCAGCAGCTTCTCCTGTACTTCCAACAGTAGACAAAATATGTCATAGAGCAGCAGTGATTTGAAGGAAACATAAAATGTTAAGGGTCAGTGCTACTAACGCTAATTCCAGCTAACGCCAGTTGCTCGCCAAGAAACTGTCCAGTACACTACAAGTTCTCACACCAGAACTCGATTTCTGGCCAAGGCTGGTTATTTCATTTCACCCCTGTCTGTTCCCAGTCCCTTGAACAACTGACAGGCTCAGATGTAAAAGGCTGCGGCCGTTCAAATGTGTATGAGTCAGTGTTGACATTGGCATTCGGATCCATGTTCATTATTGGAGTAGTTGACCTTGTTGATCATCGCTCTCTCTCTCTCTCTCAGTTGCACACACTTTCTTCTTCAGTTCAGAAGGTTACAGAAATGCATCATTTAAATTTCAACATGCGTAGGTATTTTCAGGAACTTCCTCACTTACGCTAAAGCCCTATTCGGCCAGGATAAGTTTAATGTGGGGACGTGGGGTAAAATAGTCTTACCTCAGGACGTCTGTAATATAAATGGCCAATTTCCATGGGATTTTATACTTGTGAGGCCTTTCTATACTTGTGAGGATATATAGAATAAAAATATAACACACAGGCTTGCATGTTCTGCCCTCTATATATAGATTTCAGTCAAACGGTTGCTTGTAGGAAGGTTTTGACAGTAAAGTAGTAACTTCATGGCTGAAACAAGAAAGTGGTAATGAAATGACGTACTGAGAAATTTACGGGCTTCCTGTCGCCTTGCAGAGTTTCTCTGTTGCAATCAATTTGCCATTTCCTCTTTCTCACATATGGCTGTGGTCTCCTGTTGCATTAATTTACGCCATTTATTTTTTTTAATTTCCCGTTGTTGATGACAGAAATCCAAAGGTGTACGAGACAGAAAGGCAATCCTCTATTTGTCTTTAACAGACTTCAGAGCGACAAAAACACACTGTGTGAAGGTCGCAATTTGCCTATCACAGCACACTGTTACTGTCATTTGCATCTGTGCTGCCAGACTAAAAATAATGTGAACACAGCATGTGTCTGTTTGGCTCATCCAGTCAGGAGGAGGAAAAGATCTGCAACAGTGCAGTACAATGTGAGTATGTGTTGTTTTTAATAGTGAGGTAGGAGGAGAGGAGGAACAGGAGAAGGAGGAGGAAGGGGTGCTTCCTCTTCAGTCTGGGCTGAGCTGCTGATGTATCCCAGCAGCCCCGGTCCGTAGCAACAGGAAACCTTGGTATAAAAAGCCAAGTCGCAGGGGAAACCCTCCTAAGTGTCTCTCAGCCGCAGCATGACCAGGACGGAGAGCCTGAGAGTGTGGACTTAATAAGACAATGCCCAGCCTAATCGTCGAACCACTCAACACACAGCATTTCATCATGGACAGAGATGACAGGAAGAGAAACAAGAACATGTAAGTGAAGCTTTTACTTTAAACGCTGAGCCTGGGTTTCCAATAAATATGCGGCATGATAAAATAAATCAAATAGCGGATGTATCTGTTTCTGTATTTTCTTTCTGGTTCTTTCAATAAGCCTTTCAGACACAAGAGTACACTTAGGAACAGTATGGATGCTTCATGGTATCTCCTGAAAATAGCTTCAGATAATAATGTCATCTAACTTTACTACACCACATGGTCTCTTTTCTAATTACTAACATGCCTGACATGCTTTTACAGATCCCCTGGAAAGTAATTTAACGGCATTAAATCCAATAGGGATATATTCATGTATTTCTTATCTCAACACAGCGGAAAGAACTTCATGTGCCGACTCCAGTGCATGTTCTCACACTCATCAAGCTCTGAGAGGTAAGGAGACTTATGGAGTGTTTTGCATACATTTCAGTTTTAAAATAGCCAGCCTGCTCCTATCATTTCCATCTATGGCATCATGAAATGATTCAAATGAACTAGAGACACCATGTTTGCTTTGGCACAGCATGCATGCACGCCAACATATCCCATGGTCTGACATTCTTGTATGAATTTGATAAGCACATCTGCTATGCTTTCTTCATTAGACTGCTTCTGTGTCCTTCCAGCCCTTGCACTTCAGCCAGGCTTTATTTTACCCAAATTTGATTCTGGTTGAGTTATCTAACTTGCATTCTCTCCCAGCAGGCTAAGTTTAGAAGATACCCAACAATGGTCACAGTCACTGGAAAGGCTTCTCGAGTCTAAATGTAGGTTGGTTTTCCCCCTAAGGATGAGAATACTGCGAGAACAGTAAATCATATTTGTGAGATAAGAGTTTACAGAGAATATTTGTTTTGTAAGCTTCATGCAATGCTGTGTTTTCTGCACTTCCTCAGATGGACTGGCCACTTTTCGCAACTTTCTCAAGTCTGAATACAGCGATGAGAACATTGAATTCTGGCTCACCTGTGAGGACTACAAGAAGATCAAGTCCTCATTCAGAATGTCATCAAGAGCCAAGAAGATTTATGAGCAGTTCATCAAAGCAGAATCTCCTAAAGAGGTAAATCCAACTTAGAAACATTCATACATTGAAACACAGACACTCTTACATTTACTTACAACATACTCACTTTACTTAAAACTACTGTTGAGCACAAAAGTGCCTGCACACATATTGAGTCTTAAATCTTGGCTCAATTCCCCTCATTCCTATCCATCTGCCTCATTCCAGATCAACATCGACTATCACACCCGAGAGCAGATCAAAAGGAACGTCAAGACTCCCACCATGCACTGCTTTGACGATGCTCAGAAGATTGTTTACGGGCTGATGGAAAGGGACTCGTACCCGCGGTTCCTCCGCTCGGACATTTATAGAACTCTCCTTGAAAACCTTGCCACCGATGCCATGAAGGGATGAAAACTCAGTCGGGGGGAGAGAAAGAACGGACATAAAACCCATAACTGGAATGTTTGAGCTCTTTTAGAAGGAAGGGCCGACAACAAAGAAGGAAGGAGGGTCGATCTGCGTGCCAGGCAGACACACACAGAGGCCTCACTTGGGCATCGTCACTAGATCCTGAAGCAAACTGTGCCTTAGTCCCGTCATGGGAGGATCCCAATACTGACCACGTTACACCTAAGGACTAAGTGACAAGAAGAAGAATAAACATGACCAGCCTTAATGATAGTGACCTTGTAGTGTGTGTTTGCGCTGGATGATAAGTCCGTGTACGCAGGCGGGCTGATCATGTTTGACGATGAATGAATCAGCGAGGCGACTGACGCCCGCTCTGACTGCGGAGCTGTGTAAGCAAACCATGCAGCGGACCTCCATTGGCCTTCTTTGCAGAGGTGTTTCCTGTGCAGATTGAGATAGAGGATGTAAGATGTAACGGTCACACTTGATTAATTGTATGTGTGTATGTGTGTCTGAGTGAGTGAAAGTGAGTATTTAGTTGTGGAGTTGAACTGCCGCTGACACAGGATAAGCTGTCACAAAAACAGTTGGACATTTTTCCTAACGACAGCTCTAACAACACATCCGTGCGGACAGAGGACTCCAAAGTGATATGTCATCCTTAGTAAAGGGTTGCAGAAGGCCACTTAGTTCTGCAAGAGGCATTCTGGGACACTTTAAAAGGAGATTTCTTCCTTTTGGAGGGTTTTAAAAAAGTGATACTGATATTTCTTTAGATTTAAGCTACCTAAGGGTGATATTTTGTGCCAATATTCAATCATTTTTAAATTAAAAATAGTAGCTGGTATTTTTATTTCCATAAAATCCACAGTAATTATCGTTTTTATGATAATCAAACATAATCGTGCACATTTTTTGTGTGAAATCTGAACCAAATTCCGCACTCCAGGAACTTCCCTTTTCACGGCCTGCGGCGTCTAATTTAATTCCTCAACACGCTACCATTGGCCGTACTTAATCTAAACCAAATTCTTACAGCACTGAAGTGACAGGAGTTCTGATTTTATGTCATAAACTATTTGAGTGGAATTATTATAGAGGATGTTTCACCTTGCATGATAGGATGTTAAAACTGCTCGTATACCCTGAGAATATGCCTTATTATTGCTTTCCAAAGCATGTTGTTTGAATGTATTCTTAGGGGTTAATAGTTAAGTTAACTTAAAAAGGTAAACGATGTGTTATTTATTGTTATTTGTCACCATTTGAGTACAAAGCTTGTTGCAGTGTTGAAGTGATTGTTAAAAATGTTAGTGATTTGAACGACATTAAATTATTTAAATTGCCTTCTTTGAACAAAGTGAAATTCTTTAGAAACACACACACACACACATACACACACTCTTGTGCTCTGTCATTTTTCACATTACATCTTTCAGTGCTTTAAGCTTTGAAATTTCGTCCTGTGATCTGTTTAAAGAAGACAGCGACACGCTTCCAGTGAAATAGATCTTAAAACATTAGAAAATTAATGGGATGTTTGCATAATGATCGTCTGTTATATGTTTAAAGCAATACTCCCCTGCATAAGCATGGAAACATAAAGGCTGTGCCAAGTTCTGGTGGACCGAAAACTTACTTTCACTACAGTGCAGTTGTTGGCAAGACTAAACACTCCATCCTACCAAGTGACAGAGATATATACAGTACATATTTGTATACATAATGCTCCTGGTCTCTCATATTCAAACATTTTTAGCATTTTTATTTAGAAGAAGGTGGAAGGAGAAACAGATAAACAGCAAATAAGAAAATAACACTGAAAACATTTTAAAGAAAACAAAGCACCAACTGTCTTTTTTTCAAACGTCATGGGAAAGTACATCAATGCAAAACTGATCCTCGATATCCAACAAAGGATATTGGGTGCTTGCCGTTTCCTGTTATGCATTTTTAATCACTGAAAGACATCTGTTGACTTGACCATTGTGCATGTGTCATATGTGTTGTTTTAGAAACAGGAAAGCCTGGACTTCCAGTTTCTTATAAAATCAGTCATTGTGAGAAATGGAACCTCTGAAACTTAGCCATACCTACATACCACAAAACATACATAATGAATCATTACTGTTCAATAGAAGTAAAGGTAAGGTTTGCTTTTGCTATTTGTTTTATTAGTGAAAAAAGTAATGTTATTGATTCTGTCTTTGGGTTGGAAAACACTCGAACTATGACTCGAAAGCTTTAGGATTGGCACAGAATAGAAAACCCAAAAGTTGTCCCCATTCCCATGATCCATCTTTTCCCGTTGATTTTGAGCATACAACACATTGGAGTGGTTTCATGCCAATGGAGTATGGACAGACTTCTGAAACACTCGTACAAGATAGTGATGAATGGTTGAGCAGGACTTGTTAATTACTGTTTGGTCTCAGTCTGTGTGAGTGTAACTCTTGAAACACACACTCAGACATTTGAGTGAAACAGCCTGAGCATGTGCTCTGTTCCTCACTGGAATGCTGTCCAGCTGAACAGGCTTCATTTGAACAGATAAACACAACTCTCACAGCGTGTTGGTGTCCAAATGTTACTGAATGCACTGTGGTCTGAAGGGGGCTCAATACGGCGAGTAAGGTAGAATATATATTGTGTTCTTCCTACCCTTCTCAGGACCCAGTGGCTTGGTAGCCCTGCCCGTCCAACTATTACACTCCACTACAGTTTTAAACACAGAGGACTTGGTTATGTGGTTTATGAAACAAAACCCCTTGGTTAGGGTAAGGAAAAGATCATGGGTGGGGTTAAAACAAGTGTGTTTGTAACGTAAATAAAGTGAGGCCAAATCTGTAGTTTCCTGGTTGAAAGCATTTGTTTGACTGCCGATGAGTTTACAGTTCGCATAATGGTGTCTTTTGTGTTTTACCAATCCACACCACGAAGCAGAAAATGATTCAGCTAATGTGAAGTCACCAATTAAGCTAGCAGCAGTTAGCAGTGCTTTTGTTGTACGTTTGCTCAGGACATGTGACACAGATGAAGTACACACATTTAATAAACAAGAGACATTTATTAAAACTAAGGGTTAACACAAATGAACAATGGTGTGTGTAGAATAGCCATGTCAGCAATGACTGCAGGGCATGGATGTGTCATTAATGTGCTATGGAGGTGTTGAAGCTGGTGTAAACCAAAGACTATAAAAAATGGAGGTAGCATACCCTTTGGGGTCCGTTCTCTCAACTTGATCCAATCGTACTCACCTACAGGAGCCGCCATCTTTTCATACTTTGATAGCGGCTATCTGTCATTTAAGAGGCTGCTCCCATAATTATTTATAAACTTTAACCTCCAATTAAATAAAAACTAGCCTGGTAAAAAAAAATATTCACCCCCTCAGTGTTGTCATGGAGATATGACCTAAACATACAGACTAGAATGTTTTTTGTACCAGGCCTTAAATAGGTTGAAATATGCTGTGAAAACGGCCTGTTTAACATGGGGGTCAAGGAGACCTATAATGAAAACACTCAGAGAACAGCAGTTTTTGGCACTTCCTTATTGGATCAACCAGGAAGTCGCTGTGGTGGGGGGCTTGGTGTAAACCAAAACAACGTACAGCAGGGTGGATTGAAGGGTGTGAATCCTGTCAGTCCATTATTTGCGGAAGTTAAATACAGACAACAATGTATTGGTGAACTGATAGGCTTCCATGACATCAGCTCAAGTGGTTAATAGCTGCACACATAATTGGATGCCTACATGTCCTGAAAACTTGATGCAAACTTGATGCAAATTCCCAAACGATATTTTTAGAATATGCATCTAACCTTCACCTTTCAAATGTGCAAAGATGGTCACTAGATAGGTATGAGTGCTCATTGCACTGTGGGTAGATCAGGGCATTCCCAACAAAAACAGAGCTAGGCCATTCTTTTGTAGAACATTATTTATTATATAAATATATATTATATATTATTATATTTGCACTTGCAATGTGCCACTCATACATTGCAAATAATCCATTAAGTATTACTGATGTTGCATTGTTTGTGAGAATCTTCAACAGCAGGTAGGGGTTTCTCTGCACCTTAACAACAAGAGTAACTGCTTTTTTTCTCTCGTTTTAAGCGTATCTGTATGCAAAAATACAGCAGAGTTTACATGGCTATGGGACAGGCAGGCAACACTGCTGCAGCTTACTTATAGTACTGTGGCAAAGATACAATCCTTGATTGATTAAACATTGGGGACTCTTTAATGTCATCGATTGTTAAAAGGGGGGTTCCTCAGTGATGTGTGTGGGTACTCTCTGCTGACTTTCACCTTCAGTACAGACACACACCTTTGCAGGGTTGGAATTAATTATCATGTAATTTTGGCCCCAACATGCATTTCATACCAACATGTTAAATGTTGGCTGCAGTTCTCCATACAAACACATAATCACAGTTTTATTGGCATCAGGACAAAGACTTTTACAAGTAAGAGGACTGATGTTTTAATAGTGAGTGACAACATAATGTTTTCATTTGATAATCTGCAGATTGGTACATTTGAAAAATGGATCGCCCTTGACCAGACAGAGCTGAAGCATCCATGTGTTTGTATCTTAACAGTGATTCTGAGCTCTTTACAGTATCACTTTGCACACCACCTCAACATGGGAAATCATTAATAATGACCGTTCACTCTGGCGACTAGGTTGGGTCAATTTTAGGACCCATCGGCTAACTGTCTGACCGTAGATGGCTATTGGCTGTCTGTTTCTCTATTAGGTTTCATGATTCCCTGGAAATCCCCACAGCTTGGTTGGCAAATGCAGAGTGTTCATTTTGGCCATATTGTTGGCTGTTTGATTGATTTAATTTCCTCTCTCAATCAATCAATCAATCATGTTTCCCTCGCCCTCAAATGGACTAGAAAGGCATGAATAATGCAGCCTATTTTCAAAATGTCCATCCAATTAATGGAACTGTAACAGCTGATTTTGTATGTGAAGAGGTTTGCTAATTGCTGATTCAGCTGGCTGGAGGGAAGCCTAAGACAAGGCCACAAAATGACTTGGTAGCTCTGAGTGTTTTCAGCTGAACAAGCAACTGTCGTCAGCACCTGATCAATGCCTTGTGGCGAGAAATGAAAAAATGAAATTTGCTTAAGTGTAACCCATATAATGACTCACAGCCTTGTCCATCATTTATGATATTGACAAAAACATAATTTTGAAATGTCTACATTAAGGCAGAAGTAATTTGAAGAGTCTAAGTCAATAATGAATCAGAGACCAACTTGTAAAAAAAATGAATCGTTAAAAGTATGTGAGTTGTGAGTCCTGGCCCTGCTGTCTTTCTGATACATTGCCTTCATACACTGCTCTATTGTCTAGACAAAAGGCTAAATGCTGACAAGAAGGATGAGAGAGAGAGAGGGAGCTGAAGTTTCTTCCATAATATAATTAGTCTACTTAAAATGATGAGCTTCTAAGGCAGGATCAGAGAAAACAGAAGGTGCGGAACAAAAGATGAGGATGAGATATGTAGCAAAAATATTGGCAGGTCTTGAAATCACACCTGGTGGCACAAAGCCCAGAGGATAATAATGATGATAACAGCAGGGAGGGTGGTGGCAAGACAAGAAACAGCAGGGAGTCATTAGTCAGTCGGCATTAAAAGGCCTTTGTAACCTACTGTACTGTTCATCTATTTTACAGTTATGTGACCTGCCGTGGGTTGATATTAATAGTCATTTATTGAATTTGGCATAAGAAACATGCACATATGCGGTCATTATTAAAAGTATTCACGATGAGATTGTATTCCCTCTGATCTTGAAGAAATGAAGAAATCCAGTTTTACCCAGTCTGAAATCATACGATCAAGAGCATTTTTATCGCTGTCTGGTAAGTAGGTTATGAAGCTATGAGTCATGAGATGGTTATCTTAGCTTAGCTTATCTTAGCTGACCTTAGTTTAGCGTGAAGACCATAAGCACAGGAAAACAGAGCTTTGGAGAGAGTTTGGCTCTGTCCAAAGTTAAAAAAAAAACACCTACCATTTTGGTTATTTCTGTATATTGTTGGTTTTGTTCATGCTCTTCTTACTGGTTTGAGTTTTTCAGTGTTAAACTATAATAATATGAATCTATTAAATGTGTTTTCCCCACACTGGAGTTTAACGTTTAACTACATTTTCATTCTTTTCCGGGTAAAATTATTGTTTTTGTCAATAAAGTCTGGTGGCTTTGAAGAGAGCAATATAGCAATATAATATAACTCTTAGCTTTTTTTTGTTTTCTTTGGTGGTACTTTCTTGAGTTACATTTTACTGCTGCCTCTCTCAACAGCAGTACATATGACTCTTTTCGCAGCCACCAGACTCCTTTGGTAAGAACAGTAATTTTGCCTCAGACAACATGAGGGTGCTTGGCTACCACTGCCTTGATAAGTTGATTTGTGTTATTTAGTAACTTTTGGATCCGAACTAATGTCGTACACTGTAGTTCATTGCTTGACTCCTATCTGCGTCTCCAAACTAGGAGGGTGCTGACGCTACCTAAGTTACTGTACTAATGGATAAGGATATGAAGCAACGTCATCATGCAGAAACACAGGCGCTAGGTCGATGCAGTTAATCTACAGTATGTATTCTACTGTCATCTAAGCTTACATACTCAGCTTCATATGAAAAACACATGGAAAGATATAGTAAATAAGGTTTGGAGCTGCTTTTGTCCTGCTGATGCAGCCAACCTCATCTGTTATATTTGGATGGGTCTCGTTTTTGTATTTAGGAGTAGTTGTGTATTTTTTTTATTTTTTTATTTCTGGACTGGCTATGTACTGGCTTGTGTTGTATTGACTTAAGGAATGTTTCTGGTTTTTATTGGTGTTATATCTTGCTGGTGTCACAGTGAAGTTTTACGGCTTTGGCTGGCCCCAGAGCCATATAATATCCTCTTGTATTTCCTTTTCTGTGCGTTTTTATGTGTGTAATCTGTCCTTTATGTGTTGTTGACTGACCAAAGTTCCCCCTGCGGATCAATGAAGTTTATGTTTTATCACTGTCAGGCGCAGTATGAGTTTTATCATTGTAAGAAGATGAAATATGATTTATTGTTTGAATCAATAAATAAAAAAAAATAATAATGTGTACAGTGTGTATGTGCCGTGTCCACAGGATGGATCACTTTCCAGAGAAAAGGCTTACAGGTTGTACTTTCCTGCAGTTCAACCTTCGTGTAAGTGTGACATGACCTGCTGTAACACCAAAACAACCCAACATAACAGAATACGTATCAGTCGCCATGGAGATGGGTTGCTTTCCCAGGACCTAGCATTGCCTAGGGCAGGAAGATATAGCTGCTGCTCATGTCTTAACCTGCCCAACACTGTAAAATACAGGAAAGGTAGGTCAAGTCCCAACACACAACCTTTTCACCACTGCTGCTCTCAGTATATATGTACACAGGAGGAGGCCAGAAGGAAACAGGACATCAAGGTATCCACCTTCACAACACCACTACAAAGACTGAGCCTCACGGACTGGTCAGTAGGTGACACACTCCACTGATCTTGCTAATGAGGAGGGCCGTAGTTTCTGGCAGAATGCTCTAATGATCTTTCAATACAATTAGCACTTTCTTTAGTGTGCGTAGCTGAAGGATGATAGGATATAGTTGCAAACATTTGCCACACAAAAACACTGCTGACTCCATTTTAGTTTGAAAATCGTTGGAGTTGCATTTAAAGGTTGAATATGGAGGAAAAGCCGAACACCGCTATCTAGTGACTCAAGACTGTAGTGGCAACAACAAAAAATAATACCAGCAGTCGGGTCGCCAGGTTCATCAGACCCAGCCCAGTAGCCAACAAGAGACCTGAGTCTGTTTGAGCCATCCCCCTCCGGAAAATCACACCATAAAAACAAGTATTGCAGAGGAGTATGACTGATAGTTACCGTTAGCCGTAACAGCTAAGTAAACAAAGAAAGTTAGCTTACTGATCAAGGAGAAATGTAGCTATTTGGGCGTGTGTTTTAACGCCTATGAACTCCTTTATCGCAGTTCATCGAGTGAATGCTTGGCCTATATTGACTCCGGTCACTCAGCTGCTGGGACAGATAAAGCCCATTTTCACTGAGGCTCCAAAGCAGCTGCAGGATTGAAAAACTCCATTTCACCCAGTGCCAGCCTACAGTAGCTGCGCCGAACAACAGACAACCCTGGCAGCCTGCAATGCTGGCCTCTATTGGCTGGTACAATGGATACAGAACGTGACAGAAAGTCATTGTCAAACCTGTCAAAAAAGACTAAATATATATGTTTAATGGAAAAGCAATACTTTTATTCTTTACCCCTTAAAACGCTCAGTGGGTGTATTATTTAAAAAAAACATATAGTTTTTAATAAACACTCTACATATTCAACTTTTAAGTCAAACCATGATCTTTTCCTGAACTTAACCATATCATTTTGATTCCTAAACCTAAGTAACCTTAATAGTTTTTGTTTGAATTCACAACCTTCATCAAGTCTTTATAACTTCAAAAGTGTCATTCATTCATGTGACGGGACAGAAACATACAATGCCAAGTCTTTATTCAGGAAACTGGGTTGTGTTCTTCATTCAATATCTTTTATCTCTCAAGTAAAAAAAAACATGTTTGTTAAAAGAATACATTGTATCCATTCATTATAAATAATCCAAAACATTACTGGTGAAAAATATTTCATAAAATCCAGTTCAAAAAACCTTCAGTCAATCCTTATAAATAAGTGAGGTTTAACAAGGTGTTTCAGAGCAACCCACCCAGTGCAGAGATCAGTCGCAGCCCTCCTGTTGTAGTTTTATCACACGTTCATTAGCGTAACTGTAGTCATGAGTTACAAACTTTGCAGCCAAAATGGGAAGTCAATTTCAGAGTACTTACCATGCTACTTACTTAATTACCAAAGCAGCCTTTTATCATCCTAAAAACAGAGCCAGAGTCAAGGGTTTGGTGTCCCGAAACAACCAAGAGAAGCACATCCATGCTTTTTATTTCCAGTGGTGAATTTTATGACCAGTGGTGGATTAGTTTAATGGTCTCTTGACTGATCTTCCCAAAGGAACCATCAAACAGATGCAGCTCGTTCAGAACGCTGCTGCTGCTAGAGTTTTAACCAGGACCCAGAGAGCAGAGCACATTACTCCAGTTCTGAAATCTCTACCCTGGCTTCCAGTTGCTTACAGAATAGATTTGTAAGTGCTGCTACTCATTTATAAATCACTGAATGGGTTAGGCTCATAATACATTTCTGGTATGTTTAAAGAATATAAACCAGAAATGGACACGGGTCAGCTAGTACAGCCTAGAGTCCAAACTAAACATGGTGAAGCAGCATTTATCTCTTATGCTGTGTGCAACTGGAACAAACTGCCAGAAGATCTTGATGTGTGCAACAAATGTAGCAATTTGTTAGCCTCCATTAAACTTACTTACTTACTCGCAGATCAGTCTGGTAACGTGCGGCGGAGAAAATTTGGAGAAGTTTGACCAGCTACCGAACCAATCAGCGTTGGTTTTGAGGCGGATTTAAGTGTGACGAAATGAGTAGCGACTGTTCAGTGCAAAAAACATGGAGACCTCCGTGGACGAGATGAGCGCAGCTTTGGAGCAAGCTGCTCGCTAACACTTTTTTCTTTTGGATCCTTCTGTTGGAATATGGACCAGGCATCTGAAATTGTGCCTTGTATCTGTTACACAAACGGAAAATACCATTTACCGACATGATGTATACTTTCTGAGCTTTGCCTCGGCGCTTTTAACACGTCATATGCTTTGTTGATCTGATTGGTTGATTGGCCCGTATGTTGGTGATAGACAGATGATTTATCCAATTAGAAACCAGTATTTTCGCCCCTTCCCAAAAGATCTCCAATCGAGAATTCCCAGATCGATATGCTGAGCAAATGAGAATCAATCAATCTGGAGGAGTCAGGTTAGCAAATTTTGAATCTGGGTTAAAAACATTTCCCTTTTTATGTGTTCATCTGTGATTGAGCTCTAGAAATTGCACTTAATTCCCCTGTAATTTACACTGTTTTTATTCTATTTTATGTTCTTTACATTTTTATATTATTCACTATTACTATATGCATTTGTTCTTTCTTTTAAAATATAATTTTTTACTGGATGTTCTTTTTCTTTATGTTAAGCGCTGTGAATTGCCTGTGCACAAAATGTACTGGTGAAATAAACTTGCTATTGCTATGCATTGCTTTTCCTTTAATTTCTCCTCATCTCCTAATTGTTTTGGGCCGACTGCATGTGCAGAAGCCAGAGTGGTTCATATGGGTATTTTCCACAATCTGTATATACACACACTGCAGTTGTGCACAATCTTTTTTTAGAACTTGAAGCTTCGTTATTTAGGTAAAAATAGCTGCTAGGCAAAAAAACAAAACAAAGCAAAAGCCCCTACACAGGTTAAAAGTGCAGGCTTTCGGAAAACCACAACTTCCAAAACACAAAGAGAACAAACTCTGCGAGCCAGTGCTGGGAATCACCATCTGCGTAAGGCCCTCTGGACAAACCTCGTGCCTTAGTGGAAAATTGGCTCTGCTGTTCATCCACTTCTAAACAGACAGCTGCTTACACACAGTCTGCACATCATAATAAACACGCGAGGCGAACACCATCTTTTCACCCAGCAGTGCTCCAAACCAGTGATAATCACAACACAGCAGGTGACGCAGAAGCATTATGGCACAGAACAAAATGCGATTTTTATTTACATATGTTTGTCCTGTTCCTCAGAGAAATGCCCTTTTAGTGTTTCTGGTATATGATGTTAATGTCAAACTACTTTGTTACTGGAATAAGGAGTTCACAGTACTTAAATGGTAAGTTGCCCCGAGCAGATTGATAGGAAATGACTTTCAAAACAGTTTACAGTTTACAGTTTTTAAATGACGTGCCGATTACTGAACTAACCAGAGCATGCATTCAGCATGTGTTGCAATTATTATTTTTATTTGTGCACTTCTGTTGCTAAATTCTTGCTAAATTTCACATCATAACATAGACTGTGGCTTTATTATTCATTGGTAGTATTTGGGATTTGTTTTCCACTGGAGCGTCACACAGACAGATTGTATCTGTAGCAGAATGAAAAACAGTTTCATAAACGCAGCTTTGCATGCGAATAATGACAGAATGGAAACATGGCAGGGATGGTTTAAAGTAAAGATGGTGAGCGTTACTCATCTACTGGGCACACATACTGGATCTACTGGTCTTAACGTAACAACAATTAGGCATTTGATTCATCTGACACCCAGCTTGATGTGTAACAAATGGAAAGCAACAGCCTGCTTGTTTACTGTGTATACAAGGATATGCAGGTCTACGCGGCATATGGCAAGTTGACCTAATTAAACAACGTGAACTGGTCAATGATTACATAGATTAGGGTGAAGCATTTATATTAGAAATAGATCTTATGTAAAAAAAAAACCTGCAGAGAATCACCCAGTTCTGCAGCTCTTTGAAACTTTTTAGCATCTTTTTTTTTTATTTCTCGCCTGCATATTGACTTCTCATCGATTCCATTTCCAGCAGCATTAGGATGCTGTTTTTAGCAACAAAAACAAGCTCAGGTAAAGCAAGCAAACTCCAGCAATACATGAATCAGCAGAAAAAGTCAGTGACTAACTGGTGAAAAAGGTTAAACAGCTAGTGTCTTTAGAGACCAAAGCAGCCACAAGAAGAGGGAATATCATACTGATATTGATATTTGCACCAAGTTTCACTTGGACAAAGTAACTAGCTGGAATGTATGTATGTATTTTCAGCTTGTTATTTAAGTTTTTCAGCCCCCAAGCTGTCCAAAACATGCTGATAAGCCAAAATTGAGTTTCATTTTTTAAATGTCTCAGTTGCTTAACATAACAGCCTGTCAGCAACTGGCAGATTTAAGGCAGAGCATCAGTATCAGCTGTTTCATTCATACTTTACAATCTCAAATTTATACATGTGTACAGCATTTTGATAACCTGACACTCCCATTATAGACCTTTTGACACATGCACGGCACTCCCTGGGACAAAGACACTTTAATTTCTGAGTGTGCCCATGTGTAAATAGAGCTGTTCATTGCCCGGTATATTCACTGTGACCGAGAAGGCGTGTTGACAACATTTCTCCGACCAACACCGGAAGAAAACCTACCTCTGATTGGTCAAGAAGAAAGGTGATTTACACAGAGAGAGACACGAGATTCAGTCAACTCCTGTCAGTAAGGGCCGACGCCAAAATTATCAGCCAAATTTAGGAAACAGCAAGAGACTTGGTTATTTATGATTGAATTACGCTGTCTGACACGAAAAATCTATGAAATGTTACGGTTTCGGTTCCATGGCTGTCTCATCGTTTGAGAGTTACTTATCTGGCAGAACTCAACGTGTTTTTTAAATGGTACGCTATCGAACAGCAAAGGTGTAAGCTGTGGTGTGCCACACGGCAGTTGTTTGGGACCACTTATATTTTCTATTTTTACAAATGATCTGCCTCTTGTGACTCAAAACTCCAGTTTGGTACTGTATGCTGATGACACCACAATATATTACTCTGTATGTACAATAGGAGAACTTCACTCTTTCCTCTGAAAGGACATATATGCTGTTTCTGAGTGGGTTATAAGTAATAGACTAGTTTTAAATATCTTAAAAATTAAAAGTATTGTCTTTGGTTCACAACATAGTTTAGCAAAAAATATTACACTTAACTTACAGACTTCAGAACAATTAATCAAACAAGATGATAAAGTAAGACTTTTGGGCGTTACCCTTAGTAATACATGTTCATGGTCTGAACATATCAATCAAATTGTCGCCAAGATGGGTAGAAGTATTGCAAAGTAGGAAATGTACATCCTATTTAACACCTGTAAGAACATGTAAAGTCACTTTTCAGACTTACGAGTTAGTCCTTTCTTTACCATTGAGAACATTCTTTTTCTTTCCTTTTTTAAACTTTATTTTTATTGTAACTGGATCTGCGTATGGTTTTGTAACTGGATCTGTGTATTGTTGTTTTATTTTGAACTTTTTGAAATGGACCCCAGGAAGACTAGCCTGGCGTTTGTGCGTCAGCTAATAGGGATCCTCAATAAACAGTAAACAGACAATCTCTGGTTGTGTGCTACATCTGTGAAAGAGAAACTCTGGATCATGTCAGGACGAGATTCTCCTGGCATTGTGCGGGTTCAGATGGGTGGAAACAGCTTATGACTGCTGATGCCCTCATGCCGACGCAGCTCTCTCTAACCTCCTCCTTTGGTGCTGAAGATTCCTGTACTGTTGACTTTAATAAGATCTCATGGTCATGCGTGTGTTTGTTGATGGGGGATCAGTTCTCCTAGCAGCAACGGATTCTTTGAGCTCTCTCAAACATAAAAGCTTTTTCCACAAAATCTTACTCTATAACATGTGGCTATAAATGGTCAATCCCTTGAGTGAAGCGTTCTCCACTGACTGGACTACATTTCAAGGTTTCAGGTTTTAGCTACACCTGGCCTAGATTTAACTATCAATGACGGACAAACCGAAGTTAATATGAGAGGAATGCAAAACTATGCATTCAACAGTGGCACCATTTCTTTTTTCAAACATCCATAGAGGCAAGAGGATATTGCATAACCGTCTTTGTACCAACCTGTCATATTTCAACATACCATCGTAACAGAAGAAATGTTCCGCTGATCCCACACCCTCTGTGAGTAATTCATTGCAAAGTCACAATGAATCGGTTGTTCATCAGAGATAGTGATACGTCAGGGACAGCAGCCCATGGAAAGAGGAAATGTGGTGTATGTGGTTGGACGCTGAGTTTTTGCACGTATTTCATTTAAGACTATAATTTATTTTGAGGAGGTAAAATAGGTAGAGTATAAAATAGAGTATAAAAATAGATAAAGTATCAAGGCCTGGGATGCTTTATTAATCAGAGCTGCTGCAATTTTGCAAAAAATGTTCTCATAATGCAAAAGAAGAAAGAAAAGCACAGCAGAAAGGAGAGAAAAGTTCCATTACTCCCTGACATAACTTTGTGTTAGGAATAAGGGCATTGGGTCGGCCATGTACGTCACATCGTGAATTTTAAAAATGGAAGCCCGCAGGATTCTCAGGGAGGGAATGCTTCTGCAGGGACAGCCTATCATAGCCTCAGGCCCTGAGTGTCACACAGAGGCAAGTCAGTGTTTACACAGCAAGAGCCAATCACGTTAGAACCCACGTCAGGTCCGCCTCCCCCCCTGTTACACTCAGGATCTCGGCTGCACAGAGAAACTATAAAGCTCCCTGTCAAGTCTAGAGGGAGAAGAAAGAGAGATTGAACCATGAGAGAGAACCTCACTATTGTGTCATCCCAAAATATGGCGTCCACTGACTGTATGAAACCCACAGACCTGTCTGCAGAGAAGAAGGGGATAATGTAAGTTAATACGGTGTTTAATAAGAATGATGCTGGTTATGATGGCCTTGTGAAATATATTACTCAGAATTAAACTGCTATAAACCCCTAATGAGGGAATTTAATTTCTTTTTCATTTGTTTCCAGGAGGGAAAACTGGAGAAACAGAATAAGATTGTTCTTGAAGAAAAACTCTTCCCAGTCACTATTGCATCTAATGAAAAACAAACCTAACAGGTGAGACCTTTTATTTTGAAGATTGTCATGATCATGCATAACATATTGATTTGGCTTCATGCTAGTTATAATTTTATTTCTATTCAACTTTATTTGTTATCTTTGCATACCCAGTATGCACACTTGTGTAAATAATTTATTTAGCATAATAGTTTTTGCATTTTTGCACATTTTATGACAAAAAACAGATACGTTTGATTTTATGTCTCAAATCAATTACTCTAAATGAAATTCTCATAGCAGCATGTGCATACTGTATCATAAATTAAATAAGTAAATTAATAGATATGTATAAATGATGTAATTAATTCAACGGAATAATTGACGATTTTAGGAGTGTTTACAATATAGTGTTGTTTTATCGATTCATAGATTTTTCAGTGTTGCCTTTTAAGTTGAAAGTAGTCGTCAACTCTTCTGTGATTATCTAATATAATCTGTGTCCTCCACCCTCAGGCCGACTGCTGATGACGTGCACCAATGGGCGCAGTCACTTGACAAACTACTCAGTCATAAATGTAAGTACCATTCACCCCCACTATTGGTGCACGATTACATAAAAGAGTCTCAAAGGTCACACGGTAACTGTGTGCTGAATGGAGGCACTTTATTGGCCTCCATAAGATAAAGGCTGTAATGGCTTTTTCACTTGTACTTTACCTTACAATAATGGGCAAACAGCGAGTGGATGTGTCCCTGGGCTTATGTCACCAGCCTTGTCTTTAATATTTCTTCTCCTCTTTCCGCCTGCCCACAGATGGAAAAGCTGCCTTTTTCATCTTTCTGAAGTCTGAGTTCTGCGAAGAGAACATTGAGTTTTGGACAGCCTGTGAGGATTTCAGGACCCTAACATCGAACAAAGAGTTGGCGTCCGAAGCCAGCCGTATGTACAAGGACTTCATTCAAAGTGAAGCTCCCAAAGAGGTAACAGTTCAGCATTTCCCTGTTAATCCAAAGACATTTCATTAGTTTCATCAAATGTATTTTAATCAGAATGTAAGTCAATCAAACTTTATAAATGTACAAAAGCTCATAACGCCTGTTTCTTTGGTCACAGATAAACCTGGATTACCACACAAAAAATGCCATCGTCCAGAGCCTCCATGAGCCCACTGTGACCAGCTTCCAGGCAGCTCAGAGGAAAGTCTACAGCTTGATGGAGAACAACTCCTACCCCAGATTTATCTCTTCCAACCTCTACAAGGAACTCAGTGCAGCTGCCAGGGGAGAGGGCAAGCGCATTAAGTCCTAGTCAATCCAGTCTCCCGTCATTTGTTTACCGCTGTGACTGTGTGAAAAGACAGTGGATGATGTTCATTCCATGCACTGCCTCGGGATAACGGATCCCAAATGCAAATCCGGAGCATAAACAATAACTGTAAGGAGTTCGGAAAATGCAAAAAAGTGAAGCCATTTTTAGTCCGTCCTGCTGAGACGGAAAACAGTGAAGTTGGGATGATGAGGCCGGATGCTGCACGCTGCTGCAGGCAGTGCTCAGAGCATTTCTACCGGATGGGATTAAGGTTACATTTTCCTCCCTGGGCCATTACCTGCACTTTATTTATACAATGCTATTAGAATTTGGTATTTTGATGCGTTTGAGAAAATGCTCTTGGCTGAGATGACTGTCACTCTTACCGACGGTCCACTTGAAGACTTTGCACAGCTGTTATGGGACTTTCTATGCGAGCCTGGTTTTCACTGCTCTGCTGGATTTGTTTGGATCTGTTTACGCAAAACATGCAACTTATATAACAATATTCACAATTTACTCCAAAGATTTGCACCTAAAGTTACTGTGACGATGTTATGTATTGTAAATATTACGTGTTGAATGTGAATTTAAGTTTGCAGGCAGCTGGACTGCCGCAGAAATAAAACGTGTTCTTAAATTGTGAAATGTCTTTGATGCATTTATTTTTGAATTCAATGCGAAAATGTCAGACTTCTTCAAGCTGGGTTCAAGTTCACTGTTGACATTTTGGATTTCATGTCTCATTTATCTTGTGGTTATGGCTGATACTGCGGCATGATCAAGCCCACACCACAGCGACTTCCTGGTTGATCCAATCCGGAAATACCAAAAACTGCAGTTCTCCGAGTGTATGCAGGTTTCATAATAGAGCAGTTTCTCATTGACCCCCATGTTAAACAGGCCGTTTTCACAGCATAATTAAACCTGTTTAAGGCCTGGGACAAAAAAACATTCTAGTCTGTATGTTTAGGTCGTATCTCCATGACAACACTGATGGGGGTGAATTTTTTGTACCAGACTAGTTTTTATTTTAGTGGAGGTTAAAGTTTATGAATAATTAGGGGTGTGGCCTCTTGAGTGACAGCTAGCCTCTGGCACTCATTTCTCCTCTGAGGTGATCGTGAGCCAGATGGACGTATCTCCCTAATTTCCAACGTCACAAACGTGCCCTCTGTTGGTAAGAGGAAATGAGGCGGAGTTAAAGTCTTACAAGATGGCGACTCCCGTAGGCGAGTGGGATTGGATCAAGTTGAGAGAACGGACCCCGGCAGGTATGCTACGTCCATTTTTTATACAGTCTATGGGCAGTATCAGCAAAGGGAAAAGAACGGAAATGACTGAAGAACAAAAAAAAAAGAGACTGATGGAGAGCACAGAATCCATATAAATAGCATGATGCCACTTTTAAGGACTTTTGCGAGTCATGCATTTTAAGCTTTACGCGTCATTTTCACATACGGACGCATGGTCAGGACCCCTTAGCGTCACTTTTTAATGCACCGGGTAGCCCTGCGCATCAAACAATGATAATCCACTACGGTCGCAGTTTCAAACTGCATGAATTGAAACACAAATAGGTTTAGCCATTCATCAATTGGGTTGAAATAATTATGTTTCTTACATAAGTACATACATGCAGTGTAATCAGCATAAAAAAGTCTGTGTTGGTTTTATGTTTCACACGGGACACAAGCAGCAGCCTCCTGGGTTAGAGTCATTTCATTCATTTGACCCATCCATCCACCCTGTCCTCCTCCATGCATGGACATTCTAGTTATTACATTGATACCAAGTTGATCAGAAATATGGCTGCTAAATGATCCGGTGTGTTCACCAGCTAGTTGCTATCATGTGGTGCATTGCTAAGCAGAGGGTTTTTCAGAGCATTTTTGCTGAAAATTGCTGCCTGCTGCATCAAAGTCATAAAGTTGGAGGCTAAAAACCCAAAACAATGACTTAAAAGACATAAAAAGCTCAGACAAAATGAGGGGCACTTCAGAGTCAAGGGTAATTTGTTTGCAGCCTTCCCCAGATCTGTGCCTCATCACCATTGTTGTTGTTGTTGTTGTTGTGGTTGTTTGTGTTGGTTATTGTCTCTATGGCCTGGTCATTTGACAGCATGGCTTGCTATTTGCTCTGAAATGCACTGCCAGTCGTGACTTATATAGACAGGTGTGTGCCTTTCCAAACCATGTCCAATTAATTAGATTGACCACAGGTGGACTCCAATCAAGGTGTAGAAACACCTCAGAGGTGATCAAGAGAAATTGGATGCACCTGAGCTGCATTTCATGTTTTATAGGAAAGGCTCTTCATACGTATGTCAGTGTGTTTGTTCATTTTGGGGCATTTAGTGGAGATTGATGAGGGAATGTTGCAAAGTGAAGGTCTTAACACTTTCTAAATGCACTGTCAATACTTATTAAAAATATTGATTAAAGCAGCTTTAAATAGAATCGCCTAAAGGCCTGTTGAAGGACTAATATGTGCCTCAGACAGTCCTAAGATATCTTATTTATCGTTAAAGCAAAGTGAAACAATATTTTGCAGTTAAAATGTATTTTCCACCAACTGTCGATTACTTTTTATCTTGATTATCAAAACTCAAAATGGGTTAATGTCATGTACTTTGGGTGTTTGGTTTAACAAAGGTCAGGCACATGCACATACCGTACACTGACACATTTTCAGAGACAATGCGCTGGCTGTTCAGTTGCACAACAAAAACAACATTCCTCATCTTTTCGGGACGTCTCATTCCTCTCTGTGCTGCTCATGTGGGCCGCGTCATCGCAGCTCAGTTCCTGTACTGTAACAGTGTGTAAAGAACACCTTGACTGGCAGCAGAGCCATCCCCTGCCTGCCGTCTGCTCCCTGATACAGAGGCTATGTGTGCAGCCATGAACTCATAGTAAAGGCTGACAGTGACCAGACAGCCGGACGTTGCTCCTGACAGGCTGACAGGCTTCCTGCTCTCTCCTCAGACCCGTGGCCTCCTGTTGTGGTGTAATGAGGTCATCTTTGACACCAGCAGCTCTGCAGAACTGTACGCTGTGCTGACCTTCAGGTTAAAAGGAGTAGATTTGTGAACTGAAACCCAGCTGGCTGGAAAAAGAATGTGTGTAACGGCTTCGAGAAAAAGGGGTATTTTCGTTGGTATTGCAATGATATTAATCCCACTTTAAGTCTCAGGATGGCACTGTCAGTCAGTTCACTTCTTCGCTTCAGACTGAAATAAATGGACTTCCGTGGAATTTTGTACACCCAAGATAAGTCATGATCCCCAAAGGATTAAGACGACTGACCTTTGTGATAACCTTGTTTCTAGCATCACTGTGAGGTTGACATTTGTGGTTTTAAGTTAAAGGTTTTGACAGCTAGTGAATAGATTGACAGTAAATTTGGTAGAATTCAGACATCCACACTGTCCTCATGATAAACTGTGGTAACTCGGGTGACCCCTTAACATTTCATATAGTGCTATCGCATCAATTTGCCCAATAGCCTACTTTGTTAGGCCTGTGAATGTTCTCATTTGTTCAGGTCATCCTTACCCGCAAAGAAATCTAAGTCAAACGCAACTGGACTTGGTTGTTTGTCTAGGAAGACGTTTCACCTCTCATCCAAGAGGCTTCAGCGGTTCATGTGCGCACCTGACCAGGGTGGGACTGGTCCAAATGTCTGGTGTGGAGATCCAGGTACTACCCTGTTAGCCTACTGCTTTATTACCAAATACGTGCAAATTTCACGACATTGCCATTGGCCTCAGCTGTTATATGCTGTTATATGCTTACTAGCAAATGTTAGCATGTGAAAAGAAAGAAAAACAATGATGGTGTGGGTTTAAATATGTTTTTTTTTACATGGGTAAGTATGTTACATTAACAAGTCAAGGGTACCTTTTGATTTCACACAAAATAAGAACAGCAGTCTCCTGAGTGAATTGTTTGTTTGACCCATCCATCCACCTATGCTGGCTTTTGTGGACTTTAAATGTATTTGTGATGCATCAAAGACAAACAAAATCTGGGACAAAAGAAATTTCCCTCGACACTTAAAATGAAGGATGCAGCTCTATCGTATGGGAACATACTTTTTATAAGACGGAGCTGATTGTGAGCGTGTTGGCATTAGCATTTAGCTCAAAGCACCACTACAAAGCCACTTCTGGCAGTCATGAATGGTAATCATGAAAAAAAGGCAAACAGCTGGCTTCACCTTCTCAACTTTGCTGCTTTTCTGTTTTATATCATTATAAAATTGAATACTTTTGGGTTTTGGACGGTTGGTCAAACAAAGAACAAGCAATTCCGTCTTGGGTCAGAGACAAGACTAAATGATTTATCACAAAACAGCAAAGAAAATAAACATTTCCATCAGTTGCAGCTTTGTTATTTTTCAAGGACTTTTTCCTTGTGTGGTATGGGACGGCTGCTTTGGAGCCTCTAATGCCCTTTGAGACACTATGTGATAATGAGCTGTCCAAATGCACTTCTCTTGACCTTCAAAGTCGGCCTAGGCTGCACACATTCCATTATGCATAAGTCTTTGTCTATTTTTAAAACTTCATTATTTTTGTGGCGTTTGCATCTATGTGTGTCTGCCACAGTCTGTGTTGCGCGACAACGCAACAGCGATGAAAAGATAGTGTGAGAATTGCTATGTTGGATGACATGGCATGCACAGCGAGGTAGTGAAGGAATTCATGAACACCCTGCGGAATGGAACACTGTCCCCATGAATACTTTTTGTTTGCTCATGTACGTGTCCTGACCTCAGACAGGCCAATAAAACCGAGTTCTCTCTCTCTCTCTCTCTCTCTGAGCTGGTAGTAAAACCTGTGGGTTTCCATTTGTTGCCCTGAAGGATCTTGGCAACAGACTACTTGGATCCGAGCCAAGGAGTACTCAAGGTGTGTATGTAAACACTGGCACAAAAATAGAAAAGCGCCACGAGCTACTTTGGTCATCGGACTGAAGATACGTCATACTACGCAGGCCCTCAGACGTACGCTCTGTTCAGGCTCGACAAGCAAGTCAGCTAAGTATAGTTTTTTTTTGAGTGGTGCAGACCAGAAGTTGATTTACAGGAATAATCCGGGGCAACAACAGACTCCCATGTTCAAAGCAGCAACATTCTGCTACGGGACCCTTTCCAAAAAACACACAAGTCACTTAACTTGTACCAGACGTTTGTTAAGGATGCACTTATAAGGACTTGGCAGCTTGTGCGTGTGTTCTCATCAGGTCCAACGGTTGAACACAGATTTGAATGCAAGATTGTTTTTAAAAGGTTTGATACTCATCTTAAATACACACGTTCATTAATTAACACTGGGCAAAAAGCAGCTTTTTGCAATGCATGTAGCCTACTGTAAATACAATCCTTGTTTTCCTCTCCTTTACCAGCAGGTGGAGGCAAAGATCTACCAATAAGTCTGAATGGATTCATATGTGAGGAGCATTTGGATAAAAAAATATCTGCAGACGAGATAACTGACTGTATGATGAACAAAAATGATTTATTATTACAGTTATAATCAGTTTTAGAGATGTGTCCATAAAAAAAAAAAGACCAATTCCCAAACATCTAGACATTTTATTATGAAAATAAGACAGAACATAATTCGAGCACATCGTTCCTTCTATCATGCACTAGAGCTGATGGACACACATGGAGAGAGCCTTTTGCCGGACAGTCTCTCTGCTACACCTGCAGTTCGGTTCTTAATGTCTGGAGGGTTCGCAGGATGCCACAGCGAGGAAGAGCTGCAGACCATCCATGGTCATGAATATGAATATGACAGATGATGAAGTATCTGTGTGTGGCTCAGTGATTAAAGGGTGACTGTAGGATTCTGGATGTGTGTGTGTGTGTGTGTGTCATTAGAGGCTTCTCTGTTCTTCACTTGGCCTCCTGAGCTTTTTTGGCGCTCTGTTTCTCCTTCGCCTGGTGAGAAAAAAAACAAAAACATTTTAGTGTGCAGAGTTTACACAGGACTTAGTAAAGAATCCTGTTTTTACGACTAATAACCACATCGAGGCACACACACTTTAAGAGACATTTCATTTTAATGACTGTAGTTGATTAAAACAGTGAAGCGTTATAAAACAAAATTAACTTCAAAGTCTCAGCCATGAAGCAGACATGGCAGGCTTAGGATTTCCACGCTGTAAGAAATCACTATCAGGATATTTCCAGGACTTATTCTTGAAAATACACGACAGCAATGAAGAGATATTAACATCTCAATCAATGCAATATTAACTTAACATGAAACCATGTGTGTGCTCACACTTCCAGGTGGGGCTGGGCCATAATTTGACATGACAGTGCATCATCTTTCAATGAAACCGTATTGTGATTAAATCATATTAGAGATATCATGATACACAACTATGCCGTCATCTTTATTCATATACCAAGCACATACATGTCAAACTCTTTAGGAACTTATGTGAAATATTTTTAACTTATATTTTGTATTAAAGTTATTCATAAAATGAGAACAATTTAATTTCTACGCATGAAATGTGTGTATTCAAGTACACAAAAATACGCTTTACCATGTGGTTATTTCATATAGACTATTTATAGCACTATATTGATGAGCAGGGACAGCTTAATGTATACTTAGCCCATCACTTTCAAGTATAATTTCATATTAATTTATTAAAATGTATTAGTTTAAGCTGTTTTCAGTGTTTCTGTTAATTTTGGCTGAGCATCTTATTTTATACATTATTTTCTGCTTCGGTGAGCAGGAACCGCTAATTGCATCAGTTTACTTAAAAAAGTATATATTATATTAGTATATATTTTTTTAATACTTGCAGTTGTAGTTCTACCACTTGTACATGCAGTATAGCAATAATGCATTTACACTTGGCTTTTCTGAAAACTCTGCTGGCAGCTCCAGAAAATATAGAGTTGACCCCAAAAGACCACTGCAAGTCTGTTCTGCTCTGCAGACTCATCGGGGCGTACTATGCAGCTTACAGTACCAACAAGTCCAGCTTCAGACAAAATGCAGATCTACATTTAAGCAGGCGATCTAAGTGAGAGGCTAAAAAAACTATTTCCAGGGCAACATGTATTAATTCTAGGATACTTGGACATTTTAGTCAATTCCCGGGTGTTTCATCGACTGGAAAACTAGTCACTAAATGTCCAAGGTTTCCAGGACATGTAGGCACCCTGCACACGTTTGCCCTCCAGTGGACGGAATAAGTAATGAGGAGGAATACCCAACAATATTTAAAAATATCTTATATGGGCATTATTTTCTGCTTTGATGAGCAGGAAAGCAAGTAGCGTTGAAGGAAGCCACAGAAACAAAATACCTTCTCCACCAAAGGTATTAGCTGTTGGTACTCTGCCAGCGTCTTCAGGAGCTCCATGATAAAAGGAAGGTAGTTGTGCTTTCGCCGAATGTTTTCAATCTGTCAGATAAAACATAAATCCAAAGAGTTAGGGAAAACCAGGCATGACGGATTTGTAAAAAGGAAATTAAAAAGACCTCTTTTGCAGAAAGCACACCCTCTACATGTAACTATGCTTATGGATATATTCAAAAAGGTTTCCCGATACCATTTCCCAGAATTGATATCAGTGAATGTCACATGAAATGCAGCAAGTAATAGTAGGGAATCTGGTGTTGAGCAGAAACCTACCTTATATCTTTTAAGTTTCTGATTTTCCTCTTCAATAAGGAGCTGGTACTTGGCAATCTCTGACTGGATGGAGCTAAGAAACGTGCTGCTCTGGTCTGTGTCCATTGGTTCGTCCTGGGAACAGAAGGGGAAAAAAGTTTCTACGTGCAAGTCTGGATGGAAAAATCAGCACTGATGATGGTGACAGGTGGTGATGAGAGTTTTTATGATGATGAGACTATAGCAACTCACATAATTCCAAAAAAGATCATGCAAGATTTGCTTAAGGCCATTGTAGGGACTTGTTCATGGTGCGGTGGCATGTAGTTTATACAGTATGTAGTTTCATTAGTAGTAACTAAATAAGGCAATAGTGAATATAATGTAGCCGAAACACCCACTCCTGTCATACATTTGCATAAGGGCATGCACTGTCAAAGTTAAACCTTGTGTTTGGTGACCTCCAGTGGTTGAATGCTTCACCTTGCTGCAGTAATATGGATGTGTAATCAGGGTGTGATCAGTGCACCGTGGCATCACTGTTGTGTGTGTTTGTTTACAGCTGCAACAGAGAACATTTCCAACAACGCCCGATAATGAAGCTGGTGAAACCAGGTGAAGCAGACTACGCCTTTCAACCGAAAAGTCAGCGCAACAGGGAACATTAGCTTAAGGCGAAGTTTCTCTTTCACCTCTTTTTAAATGGATGAACAGTTGTGACGTCCGAAACATTGTTCTTTGTCATGTCTGCCCTGGATGCGGCTCTTTGGCTGCCACTCACCTCAGTAAGCTGTGTCTGGAGCTCTGCGATTTTTCTCTCGTATATCATCTTTCTGTCTGACACAATGGCCATTAGGTTGAATCGGATCTCTCCTTCACTGTACCTGAAGAGGTAGACAATACAGTTTCAGTATATACACGTAAAGAATAGTCGAGAAAATCTAGGTAGTACAGTATTTGACAGAAGAAGTCTGTATTATACATAATATATTTGCTTTGTATGATTATAAAACTATGAAAAATGGAAATAAATCAAATTTGATGGATGAAAGATGTGATTATCCTGCACATTGCTTTCCATTATTCTCCCACTACTCGCTATCTTAAAAGAAAGATTCATTAAAAGCACCATATCAACTGTGATAGAAAGCATTTGGTTAACCTAAGACTCATGTAAAATGAATGTACAAATATATTCACTTCTGTATTCTTTTCTCGATCACTGGGCGGACTGCACTTATCCAGTCATCCTGGTTGCATGCACCTGGTAAAAAAAAAAAAACAGACAGGAACAAATAATACTGCAGGTGTCTGTATATCCAGTAAATCCACTGTACATCATCATAAAACAGGCAGTTTTGAGGGAAATGGGCCGTGGCCAACAAGACGAAATTCAGCTGCGTACAGCAGGACCTCGCATCGAGGGACCTCATCATTAAAGTGCCGATTTTGGCACTGAAACCATAAAGCAATAAAAGAAAAATACCAAATGACTATTTTCTGCTTACCCAAGTCAATTGGTCCCTCTCGAAGTCCATCCAGCTCATATAGCCGGCCATTTACAGGAACATAGCTCACAAAGTGAAAGGCATCCTCATCCTTTGCTGTTGACTTTGCATCAAATTCAAACATTTGCTGCCTGCAAATACAATAAATACACAATTTTAACAATAAAATCAGTATGAAAGATAATTACCATGCACCACCCATATATATGTAGATGGGCAAGTAATTGATTCCTTGAGTAGTTGTAGTTTCAAATGAACTCGATTGGTAAACAACGGCACTGAAGTTTGTTTGCTTCTGCGCTTGACCCAAGACACGGACACCTTTGATTTGGAACCGGCTCTTCACCTCCCCCTCTGTTATGTCGGTCACACAACTTCGCTCAAAGTTACTGTGCGAGGCCCAGACGATATGGAGGGGAAAGCAGTGATGTTTGGGGCCGCAACGTCGAGGCACTGGACACCCTATTCGGAGAGGACTAGTTCGTAAATACGGATGTAAACAAGCTAGAAGCTTGTTTCAGTGAGCCATGCATTCGTCCTCAGCAGGACCCACTGGAGTGGTGGGAGTCAGACAAAAAAACGAAGCGTCCTGGCAAAGTAGCACCTGCTGATACCTGCGACCTCTGTGCCGGCGGAGTGCATGATCATTGACAGAATGCGAATTTAATTATGTTTTTGTAAGAAAACAATGTTTTGCTTGCATCCCTAGTAGATGTGATTGCTTTAGCACTTAAACAAGTGTGGATGTAGGAATGCTCCGAGAAAATCATACCTCAAATCTTTGTCAATAAATAAATGTGATTCAAAGACTTTTAACAGATTTGTCAACTAAAAATGTCTCAAACGTTAAAAATGTGAGGATCGGCCTCAAATTTACCTTTTTCACAGAAGAGAAAAGGAAAGGTGCAACAAATGAACCAATAACTTCTCACAGAGCTAGAAAGAGGAGCTAAAAATAACATGAAGCCAATCAAACAGACTCCCCTCAGCTGGATGTGATATGAGCAGGGGCTTACCTGGCAAAGCTGTTGTGAACTTGTCGGATCACTTCGGAGTTGCTGAGAGCCAAACCTTTCATCTGAGGAGAGCGGGAGGTGCAGGATTATAATGCTGACTCTTTAACCCTTTGCCTTAAAGATGCAGCAGCATTATGAAAGGCTTTCTAGTAAAAACGCATGCATCCAAGTTATATTAAAAAGCTACTAATTAAAATGAATAACTAATTTGTTGCTTCTATTAGACGCCTATATATATATATATATATATATTTATACACATACACATTCTTTAATGCAGTGATTCCAGCCCTGTTTGTTTTCCCTAATTATTTATTGCTGCGATTTATAAACCGGTTCAGATTAAAATAAAAATTTAATTTAACACAAAATGTCTTTGTCTAGGGAGAAAAGGCATACAAGGAAAACTGTTTTTTCCTTTTGTTGAATGCATGAATACATAACGCATTACTTTTTATTTGAGTTACAAACGAAATGTTGTGTCTCTTAAGTTAAAAAGGAATGGTGTGTGTTTTTCAACAAATACACCAACAGAAAACTTAGTTGTAAATGGGTACACGAGTCATGTTGTTCTTCAAATGCATGCGATTCAAAATAGAGATTAAAAAGAACAACGACATTTGGATTCAAGAGAAAATACCATGAACGTACAGCAGCGTCAAAACTCTGCGAGAACTCTCTGAACTCTGTGAGCGTGTCTCCGAGCAACATGTCAGAATGGGAGCAGTTGAGCAGAACGCTGACTATCGCCTGGGTGGCACAGGCGTTGTTTATGACCTGAAAACACACCAGAAAAAAAGAAAATCACCATTAATTGAACAGATAAACGATCCCCTTGCATAATTATTTAACAGTGCACACATTACACCCAATGTATTTGTGATCATTAAACCTTAGATGCAATGCAAATTGTTGGACGGAAAATAAAGTTTCAAACATGGGAATGGTGTGTTAATACTCATGTCCATACAGCGAGAGCTTCTGATGCGTATGAATATAAGGTTTAAGAGGAGCATTCTCACTCTGATGTGGGCTGTGTACTTGTGCTTCTTAATTGCATGGGCCTATGTCATATCAATTTATTATCATATTAATTTTCCTGAACACCTCAGTGACATAATAATGTCTTACTTTTATTCAACCTTTATTTTACCAATCAAGTTATTAAGAGCAAATTCTTACAATTACACTTGTGTCTCTCTTTTGTACTGGTCAGTGCAGGGCCAGTGTAGAGACTTAAAAAATATTTTAGAGACCTTTGCCCCAATAGTCTGACAAATGAAAAAGAAAAATTGGGGCATTTACACAATTTTGGGGGCACAAATATAAATCAGTGCATCAGTCTAGATTAAAATGAAGACAGTAATTACCAACTTCTGTCAACGTGAGTAAATAAAAAGCATATTGTTGTTGTGCATTTATATGTAAAAGTGTTGTTTGTATGAGAGTTATGGTGATTTTTGCTCCTCAATCAGGTTTTTAGGGGCCTTTTTGCCCCCCTTAATCTCTGACACTGGTGCAGTAACAACCAGATGCACCCTAGGTTGGCGGAATATTGAGAATGCTTTTCTATTCTTTATAATGGTCCTTCTTTTGGGGCTGAACTTAAGTAGTTAGATAATGAGTCAAATGCACCTGGAAGGACAAATGCATAAACTGAGACGGATCCCAGGTTAAGTTTTAGAGGCAGATAGAGGCTGTCTCCTCTCGGCTAGACTTCTATAATGTCATTTATACTACTGCTACAAAATAACTATGTCTTCATCTCATCTCATCTTCCACCGCATATCTGAGGTCGAGTCGCGGGGGCAGCAGCTCTGGCAGGGGACCCCAAACTTCCCGTTCCCGGGCCACATTAACCAGCTCTAACTGGGGGATCCTGAGGCATTCCCAGGCCAGTGTGGAGATCTAATCTCTCCACCTGGGCCTGGGTTTTCCCCGAGGCCTCCTCCCAGCTGTACGTGCCTGGAACACCTCCTGCTACAGTTAAATTACTCAGTATGTACGATGTTTACATGACGAAGCTAAATATACCTGCTTTGCAAAGAAGATTTGGTCGAGCCTTGAATCCTGAACGATTGACCCTGCTGGCTCCTCGCCTGGCTGCCACTTGAACAGGAAAATCAACCCATGAACTGGTCTGGAACAGAACATATGCATTATAAAAAAGGCCCGTCTTTACATGGAGGGAGCATGCACCATAATGAAGCTGCAGGTATATGGACATACTTCAAGTTGTCAAAGTTCTCTGGCTCCATACTCCAGATCTCTTCAACCTGGGAGCCTTTGCAGCCTGACAAGGAGAAATAATAGAATAGAATAGAATAACTTAAATGATCCCAGACTGGGAAATGATTTTGTAACAGCAGTAGAAGAAGGTCAGCAAATAAACACATTGTACATAATTTAAAAAAAGAATCTCTCCTTAATTGCATGTATAGGTCCGGTCTGTGCATGTGTGTGTGTTTCGGGCCTGTGTGTGTGTGTGTGTAACATGATTAATAATAAGAGTGAAAAAATGTGATTTCCCCGTTGCGGGATAAATAAAGTAATTCTTCGTCTTCTTCTTCTAGAATCCATTATATACATAGAGTATATATACACTGCACAGTGTGCTATAAACAATAATAATATATACAACAAAATATGCAAAATATTCTATAACAATAACAACAATAATGACATATACAACAAAACAATAGAGAGCAGAGTTCAGTCAGGCAGAGGGTGAGAGAGTTATTATATGCAGTGATGGATTGTGGCAGGAAAGATTTCCTATATCTGTTATAATTCAATTCAATTCAATTTTATTTATAGTGCCAAATCATAACAAAAGTTATCTCAGGACACTTTACAAACAAGGTAAAGACCACACTCTATGACTTATTTATGATTTACATAGACCCAACAATTCCCCCGTAGACCTTAAAGCATCAAGTATTCATTCAGACCCGTAGTGAGTGTTAGATTAATGTCTTTACTCTCGCGTTAACAAGCTAAGTGAGCAGTTTTCCCTTCCTGTGCCGGACTGACAGCAGAGCAAGGCACAACAAAGTCATTCATGAGTGAGCATCTGTTGTCACGCGCCGTTGTTTTGAACGCTGAGTAATGCTAGCTAGTTAGCTCGCCTGACAACGGAGTTAGCATAACGCTGCACATTACATGCGACTTTTTAAAAAATGCACCGCCCGGGTGTCTTTTAAAAATACACAGCCTCTAGCGTATGTATGTCCCATCCTCACTGTATTGTTTCTGCACAGGAAACCAAACAGTAGCTCGTTAAGATTTGACTGTTAGCTTTGAAGGAGCTAACGTTGCATAGCCGCGTTACAGTGAATGAGCAGCTAACGTTTAGCAGCTCACCGAATCCCTTTATCAGCTCCGTGAACACGCCGGGGTCACTCTCCATCAGACACCACTCTCCTGCGCTTCCAGCCATCCTTCACGGTGTTGTTTATTCAACCAACTGTGCACATATACGAGATGCTAACACGCTAGCTTAGCAGTACGCCCCGCTTCTGAAAGCTAATTTCACTGTGACCTCACTGTGATGCGGTGCAATGTGGCCACGCTCGGGTGCGCGCGTTCTACGTTACAGCTTGTGCCGCCGGGGCGTTACACAAATTTGACATAAAATGATATTAAAAGCTTCGGACATGCATATTTTCAGGACTTTACATGTATTCACATATGCAAAGACGAGAGTATAAACGTTTGACACATTAAAATAAACTGCCCTCTTGTGAACTACAACCAACCCCCGCCCGCCTCGGACGACAAGGGGAACAAATGAAGCCCTATTCGGTAAGAACTCAACACCAGACACAGTAGGCTGATCCATTCATATTTATTTATATTCATATTCATAAATACACATTCTAGGCATTAAGAAAACATTTGAGTGTGGTTGCTATACATACGCCCATTTATCTTTAATCTCACTGGCACAACACCGACCAGCATCATGATTCATTAGGTTATTCGTACACATGGGTAAACCAACCATTTACCTAGTTTAAAGAAATTCAGACAAACACAGCTTCGGCTACAATGTCAGATACATTCATATAGAAAATATTTCAACAATCAAGTAAAAAATCAGCCTATGCAAATAACAAATGTCTCGATTATATGTAATGTTTAATTGAACGTGCTAAAATCATACAAAAGGCTGTCGTTTTTACTCCTCCAACACATGAAGGATGACCTGAAAGTCTGAGATAAGTATTGAATCAAACTGTCAATACGTTTGAATTGATGATGCTTGATGCCGAGAGAGATCACGGTTTTTATGACTGTAATATTGTACGATAACACAACCATGCAGATGAGAAGTACTTCCACTATTCACAGGTTTTGTTTACAAGTTGGCAGCTTTAATAATATGTATAATACTGTACATCCCTGGATGAAAATGTATGCAGCTGGACATCAAGTATCAAATGCACTTCGACGAATAAATAACATAGTCGTGCTCAAGCAATGTTCAACCTGTAGCAAAATATCGAGCCAACATTGAATAAATACAGGATTGAAAAAGACCACAAGAACGGCTAGTCATTTAGCGGACTCGAACTGTCCACTGCCCGAGCCGTCGGAGCTGGTTGCCGCACAGCAGGGAGCACACTGTTCAATCAGGGGCAGCAACTTCCCCTGCTGATGGAGTTGTTTGGTGTCAGAGCCACCCCCGATGCAGTTTCCATTAATGAAAACTCTCGGCACCTGAACACACAAATCATGATTTGACATTAGTTCTCTAGGTTCCACTACATCCAGCCATAACACTATATCCTGTTTTGAGGTTCAGCATTTAAAACCTTCTTTTAAGGTTGAGTGTTCTTGGGAAACAAATCATTTAGTTATTTGACAATGCCTTTACCAATATTTGTTCTAATTGTTGTGACAACCATTAACTTTCATCAATACATTTCAAAAGAGGTGTTCCGAGCTGATCCTAAAGATCGGTATCAGGGCAGTTTTGGGCATATTGTAATAGATCAGTATCCATCCACTTTTGTACAGTGGGAGGAAGTGGAGCCCCATTGAGCATCTTAGGACGCACTCACACTGTCCATCGGTACCCTGCCCAAGCGCGTTTCCCGGCTAATGTCTAGTTCGTTTGACCAGTATGAGCGCAACTGTACCGCGCCTAGGCGGGGTACGGTTGCCGGCCATGGCCTGTTTGGGAGAGGTGGGCTTTTGTTAAGCACTTTTGCACATGTACGAGCATGAGGCCTACGGCAGTTCCGAGGTCATTTCCTGTGCGCCTGTTGGGACATAGAAAAAAGAAGGAGGGACCATGCGCGGACATTTAAAACAATGGCGGCGAAAGGTTCGCGTTGGAGTGATGTGGAGGTGCAGTGTTTACTGCAGATTTGGTCGGATGAAAATATTCAAAAACAGTCGTCAAGACGCACAAAACTCTGAGGTCTATGGAAAGATTTGTAAACAAAGCCATGCAACGCGATGACGCCAATCATTGTGTGTGATGTGTTACAGCGTTATGACATATGGACAGGCAAGAAGCCTTCACCGAGGCCCAGGTAGTGTGAGTACAAACGGGCCTGGCCTGCGGGGGGAGAGGGAGGGGGCCAATTACCCTAAAGCACATGGCACGGTACGGACAGTGTGAGTGTGCCCTTAAGATAGTCTATAGTGTATATGGGTCTTGCAAGTGCCAATCATAGACTATATGAAAAAAAAAATGGACGTAGCCTCTCCGTCGAGGGCTGTTTTCTCAACTTGATCCAATTGTCCTCGCCTATAGGAGTCGCCATCTTGTCACAATTTGACTTCGCCTCATTTCCTTTACCAAAAAAGGGCCTGTATGTGACGTTGGGGGGGAGGGGCGTACGTCCATCTAGCTGACGTTTACCTCTGAGGAGAAGTGAGGGCCAGCGGCTAGCTGTCACTCAAGAGGCCACGCCCCTAATTATTCATAAACTTTAACGTCCAATAAAATAAAACTAGTCTGGTACAAAAAAATTCAACCACCTCAGTGTTGTCATGGAGATATGACCTAAACATACAGACTACAGTGTTTTTTTGTACCAGGCCTTAAACAGGTTAAATGATGCTGTGAAAACAGCCTGTTTAACATGGGGGTCAATGAGAAATTGCTCTGTTATGCAAATTACTCCTAGTGGACACTCGGAGATCTGCAGTTTTTGGCACTTCCTTATTGGGTCAACCAGGAAGTCACCGTGTCAGAGACTTGGTGCAGATACAAGATAAAGTCCAGGTTTTTAAAATAACACTTTGATCTAAAAACTATTTGCATACTGTAACTTTTAAACCCTGTTAAGATTCCTCAGTCTATATCATACTTGTATTGCATTATTATAGTCTGGCTGCACTAGTCAACATTCTGGTATGGTCATTACTTTGAAAATGTTATTTCCATTGAATGCATACTTTCCATTATTAAGGTCTGACAAAGATGCAGCTTGATCTGGTCTTTATCTTGACTCAGATTCAAGCTATTTTTAGTCAAGATAAAAAGGAGTATTGGCCAAAGCCCAAACAAAACATGAGTCAAGTCAACATAAATTTAAGCAAAGCTGCCAGAACAAATAAGCTGTCAAACATGCATGTTTTGATTCTTTTTAAAATAAATGCTAAAATAACAGGCTGCAAAGTTACTTCAAATTCCGATCCCCCAAATACAACACGAGGTACTTACCGTTCTGGCACCTGTCATCTGAGTTAAGGCCTCTTGCAGTTTCCTTCCGTCATTGTGCTCATCCAACTCAATCACTTTATAAGTCGTGCCAATTTCATTGAACACATTCTTGGCCATCTTGCAATAGGGACAGGTGGTCTTGGAAAATATCACAACACAGTTCTGGGCCACCATCTCCTGAAAGGTCAGACAAAAATAAGACACTTAATGAAATATCAGCAGAACTCAGAAATAGACTGTGTGCACCAGTTCACAAGTGAGTTACCGGGTAGAGGTCAAAGGAACATTAACTCTGCATTTTTATTATTAAAGTATGCAACAAGTCATGTTTAGTTAGTCAGTGAACTGTGGGTCCACTTACCCACAAGCATAACAGGTTTTTGACTCAAAATATACTAGAACGGACAAGAGAAGCCAAGAAGAACAGTTGACTATGGAGCTAAGGAAAACTGGAAGGCCGTAGGACACATAAGTAAATAACAGAGATCCACATCCCACTACTGTTTTACTGGTTTAACAAACTGACTTGAGATCTGAAAGCATCGACTAACCTGAACATACTGTACGCAGGATGTGCTCGCCAGGGATGTGGATGAGGTGAAATTCCCCATTCTGCAAAAAGACAAATAACAACATTGGAACACATAGACTAGTGTTTTCAAGGCATTTGGTCTAATGTCAACTGGAATCTACTGACACACACACACACACACACTACTAGGTCTGATACGACAGAATATGTCCGTGCAATAACCTCAGAAACGTGAAGGAATCGCAGGAAGAGATGAACTGAAGACTTAAAATTAACATCAACATATTATGTAACTGATGGATCACTGCTGCTCTGAAAACACCTATATGTACACGGTTACAACCGTAGCGTAGTACTGATTGTACTCCTTATAACGCCTGGGTTACTAATGCAGCGAGGTTCGTGTGGTAGGTAATCCAGGATTAGGAGTACACATGCTCTTAACTGGCATCAGTGATTAGCTCAGATGTCATGTGGGCACACGACACGCCAGACTCCAGTCAAACTCGGGCAATATCTGCGTGGCAAGCAAGTGTGAAGGCGAACAACACTTCCTAAAAGGTTGCTGTGAACGTTTTCTGTAATGTGACCATCTAATTGTAAATTCGGCTTGCACTTGAATCGCTTCACAGTGCGTTTTCCCCGTTAAATTCAAAGGTTTGAGAACACCTCACCACAGCCCAGCGCAGATAACTGAGGTAGCATATGGCAAAGTTTGACCTTTTTTAAAACTAAATAATTGATTGTTGATAGATCACGTGCATGCCGAATATAACGGTTGAGTCTATTGAATCGTAAAAGTGGCAAGTTATTTGAGTTTGGCACTTTTAAACAAGGTTAAATTTAGAAAAATGTTGAGTTATTATGAAACATTTGTGTAAGGCTTGGTTGACGTAAATGCGCACGAGCATGCGGCAGTGGATTTCAACCTCTTAAACCCTCTAAAAAAAAAACAAAGTCATGCCCTGCCATGTTGCACTCTTCTAAGGTGCATGTTATTGTGTCTGTTGTTGCTTTATTAAACTATCTAGCAATGCATTTCACTCAAGCTCGCGAGAATGACCTTCTGCAGCCGGTCCATGCCGCCCTGGAGAGACATCCTGCTCGTGCAAACATGGAGAAAAAGGAAAATACGGCCCAGAAGTGCTCGCGCTGGTGGCCTGGATGAAACATGCGGTAAGTGTTTAAACAGGTCCTAAGTCCCACACACACACACACACACACCAAACTACCCCGGCTGTTACTGAACGGCTGCTTTCGCCCCTTATTTACACCATGCACGTAATATTTACACTGTGTATGCCTGAAGCCTACCTTACGTGACCGGCGGAAGTAGTTTCTGACGCCATCCGCTGTTTGAGCGTAACGCCCTTACGTCACCAACACAAACGAGGAGGAGTTTCATGTTGGTAGGCTAAAGGTAAAGGTTGAATATGTAGAATCTTTATTAAAAGATACATTTAAATATTAATTATAATAATAATACACCCACGGGGCGTTTTAGGTGTGAAAAATAAAAAATATTATTAGTATAATATAGTATAATAGTCTGAACGCCTCGGGATCCCCCAGTTAGAGCTGGTTAATGTGGCCCGGGAAAGGGAAGTTTGGGGTCCCCTGCTAAAGCTGCTGCCCCCACGACCCGACCCCGGATAAGAGGTTGAAGATGAGATGAGATGAGATGAATTAATATTTAAGTTTTTTGGACAGGTTTGACAATGATTTTCATTCACGTTCTGTTTACATTATACCAGCCAATAGGGTCGGGCGTTGCTGGTTGCCAGGGTTGTCTGTTGTTCGCCGCAGCAACTGTAGGCTGGCACTGGGTGAAATTGTTATTTGTCCCAGCAGCTGAGTGACCGGAGACGGGCAAGGACTGGAATAAAGGAGTTCAACGGCACTAAAATGCCCACCGAAATATCCATTTCTCCTTTAATGTTAAGCTAACTTTCATGTTTACTTAGCTGTAACGGTAACTGTCAAACTCATCTGCAATACTTGTTTTTATGGTGCGATTTACTGGAGGGGATGGGTTCAAACAGGCTCAAACAGACTCCGGTCTCCCGTATGGGTCTGACCAATCTGTTAACCTGACTCCTCAAATTATTTTTGGTTTTTGCGACTATGATCTAGAGACACTAGATGGCGGTGTTCTGCTCATTCTCCATATTCAACCTTTAAAGCATTTGTCTGATGGGTGTAATCATGTAGAGTCTATGGGTGTAATTCATAGGGTGCAACTTAAAACTTTCAAATTAAATATCATTTAACCATAAACAGAGAGATTTTATAATTGCATTGGCTAAATATCGAATACACAGTTATGGGATTTTGAATATTCAACAATAATTTATTACAAAATGCGTGATAAGAGAGATGAGAGGAGCCTTTGGCAATTAGACCCCACTGAGTCAAAGTATATTTAGGGGGGTAGTGATGCCATGATTAGAACAGGATATCCCCCAAGGGTTTAGACACTTGTGGTGAAGAGAGGGACCCAAGATCTGGATGATGCGATGTTGAGCAGGAGGACTGCACTATCCTTGAGAGACCATCCTGGTCTTGCAAGCTCCATTGTGTTTTACTAGCAGATCAGTCTGGTAATGTGCGGCAGAGACAATTTGGAGTAGTTTGCCAAGCGACAGAACCAATCAGCGTTGATTTTGAGGTGGGTGTAAATGCGACAAAACGAGAAGAGACTGTTCAGTGTAAACAACATGGTGGCTTCCGCGGATGAGATGAGCGCAGCTATGGAGCAAGCTGCTCACTAACTCTTTTTTCTCATGGATCCCTCTGTTGGAATATGGATCGGGCTCCTGAAATTAGGCCTTTGATCCGTAAATTCACGTTATACAAGCGGCAAATATCCTTTACCTACATGTTGTTTACTTTCTGAGCCTTGCCTCGATGCTGATGGTACATCATACGCTTTGTTGATCTGATTGGGTGATTTGGCCTGTATGTCGGTGATAGACAGATGGTTTATCCAATCAGCAACCAGTATTTTCGGCCCTTCCCAAAAGATCTCCAAACGAGAGTTCCCAGATGGATCTCCTGAGCAAATGCGAATAACGCAAATCAATCCATCTGATGGAGTCAGGTAAGGACTCCACTGAATGTGATTAAAACGGGAGGTGAAGGGCTACATCAATTTGTAGGCTACTGCAATGACAACTGACAACAGCGGAGAGAACAAATATTTCAAAGTTGGACAGCATGACAGGATTTGCTTAGAGAGATTGCGGCAAAATCAGATTGGACCACTTAGAGTGAACGTCCATCAGCTGATAGAGTAGGGGCCAGAAGGAGAGAGAGGCAGGAAGATTAGTGAATGAAGGAGGATAAAAAGAGTCTTTCTGATGTTTGTTGCCTCATTGTTTGTTGACTATTGGGCTATATGTGCTGCCTTTTTGCCTGCAGTTTTCATTTCCCCTCTGTCTGTGTTGGACAAAGCGTTTGTGGCAATAAGACTCACTGATTCATTCTAAAAAAAAAAAAAATGCATTTCCTTTTTTGTTCAACAAGCAAATTAAATGTGTAGAAAACAGCCACAAATCACCTAATGGAGGCACAGAGGCAGGCTTTCTGATTGATTTTGTTTGTTTGTTTTTCAATTTACCGTAATCTCTTTTAGGAACCTCTTCCTCATCCTAATGGCAGTAGAGACTGGCTTCTGTGTTTGGGTGGGCCGAGGAAAAGAGTGCACCAAACACACTTGTGTCTTCTAAAAGAATTGAGTTTTAATATGTTATAGTAATGTTATTATTAATAGCATTGATAGGTGAAATTCAAATGCCAGGTCGACCTCAAGTAAACAAGCCTGTGCTGAGTGTGCTGAGGTCAAAGAGACCAGTCGAATTCGAGCAGAGAGTGGAGATAACATTTATTCATTCATTTTCTTTATCTGCGTCATCAAAGCTGGTACAAATGCATATTATTTCTTCCTTTATCATCAAAGATTTTTCATTTCCCTCCCTCTTCAAATGCTGGAGATACTGTAGCAGTTCAGAATTAACCACATTTACCACGAATAGCCTCGCAGACTGGAGTCAATCACAAATCTAAAAGATATCTGATGAGTGCTACACTTCAAATACCTTTATATTTCTTTTTCAAAGCCAAGCAAGAAGTGCATGATTTTGAAATAGATTCACTGCGCCATCAAAGAGATCTGCTGTTTGGCCCTGGAGTGGGTAATACCTGAAACAAATCCTGAAATGTTATGAAAGGCGGCGGAGACGAGTGTTAGGGTTCAAATACCTGCTCACAGAAACAATTCCTGTGGTAAAAGACAGGGAGGATTGGTCCAACTGATCTCTAACACCTTGGTTATTATGGTCAGGCTGGATGGAGCTTCAAGTCTTCACCTCCCTGACTGGATTTTAAAACCCTTCCCTTCACAAAAAGGGAGAAGGGTTCATCCATCATCATCATACAGGCGTTGGTGTTTAGATTACACTTCTTCCCATCTCGGCTCTGCTAAATAGATAAAAACCAACATAACCTGTATTGGGGTGATCTTCACCAAAGGTTGGTCAAGGGGCAAGGTAAAAGCTGATTCCCATTGCTGGCCAAATGGTTGCCGTGGCAATGGACATCACCCCTCACTGACAGGCATGTAACCTCTTGATGCTGTTCCCGAAATAGAGACAAATCCTCCATTACTGGCCATTGTGGAGGCGCTTGTAGCTCATTCTGGTTTAACTGCCCTGTTGTAGTTTTCTCTACAGCAGTAGGAAGACAAACCTCGGCGCAATTACCGAATAATCTTGACTCGCCAGATAATATGATAATGAGCTATAACTCTTAGAAAAAGTGACATGAGCATGTTTCATGTACCATTTCAGACACAGTCAGGGAAATGTGTGTGTGCTCTCTCTTATGTTGAACAGGTTGGTAATGAGGCAGGGAAAAAACATTTTAAGCTGCAATGAAATTCTGACATGTGGAACTGAAATGTTGACAAATCATATAAGTATTCACACTGTGCCACAGAGCCATCTAATGTGTGACGCCACTATCGCATCGCTACAGTCTCCTGTTAGGCCAATAGACACATAGAGAATGGCTGAAGCACATTTAATATGCAGTGCAAAATATTCTGATGTTGTATTAGACAATAGACTGCCATAGCAGACAGTCAGTCATTAACAATAGATAAGAAGATCAAGTCAGGACTATATCGACAACAGTAGTCAGAAAGTGGACTCTGCTGTGGATAATTTGTCTTTGGAAAAGACAGAGCAGCCATTAATGTGATCTATATAGCACATCCCATTGGTATCAGGCCTCTGATGCTTCACTTTGACAAATTGAGAGCCAGCATGGGCTGAGCTGTTGACATTGCTTCTTCTGGTTTAACATTTGTTCGCGATGCAAATCCTAATGTGTTCATAGTCTGTCAATCACAGTCACTCACTCATCACTCATCTTCAATCGCTTGTCCCTATCGTGTCGCGGGGGGGCTGGAACTGATCCCAGCGGGCGTGAGGCGGGGTCCACCCTGGACAGGACGCCAGTCTATCACAGGGCACATAGAGACAAACAGAGACAGACAACCATTCACACCTACGGGCGATTTAGAGTCATCAATTAACCTAAGACGTGCTTGTCTTTGGACTGTGGGAGGAAACCGGAGAACCCGGAGAAAACCCACTCAATCACAGTGATAGTAAAAAATAGACTGTCACATTCATCCTTTTAGCAATTCAACGCCCCCTGATACGTGTCTTTAGATCTGTGGAGGAAACGCACACAGCCACACAAACACCAGGTCGATCCTGTCTCCTATTAACCTCCTTAGACCCGGGCTTTTGTTTGCTATGCATTTTTAATTTCATCAAGCTATTTTGGTTTAGTAGGATTTGAAAAATACAAAAACTAAGTATTGTCTTTAAACAGGAACAAAAGTCAGTGGTTTTAGTGTTTCATTCAGTGTGTAACAACAAATAAAACTGTTAATTTCAACCAACTTCCTAATTAGCTGTGTTGTACAGTAGCTTCTTACTATTGCAAAAATATGACAGATGTATATGCAATATCAAACTACAAGCATTATTAAGCATACATTTTTAAAAAATCCATTTCATAAGGTTTTGTTCTTTGCCCATCTTTGTTTCCAGATAGGCTGTAGAGTAACTTGGCTGAGATGCCCACCATCTGGTTTTTCCACTGATGAGTGTATGGTGCCTTTGCTACCACTGGATGGCACCAAACAGTCTCTGTGTACAAGGACAACATGTTTAATGTCAGTAGAATTAAGTAGAAGTTTCAGCAAATCCAAAATGTACTGTCCCCATGCAGTGTCTCAGGAAGATGTGAATTACGTTCCCATACAACTAAACTGCATTCTCAATTGCATTTTGAGGGAGACTTGATTTTGTGACACGTCCTCGTACCAGCGACCGGCGCAGGTTGTGAAACAGTGTTTAAACACAGGGTTAATGCTGTGAATCCAAACACAGTGACTTGGTTAGTCTTAGGAAAAGATCACGGTTTTAGGTCAAAATGAATATGGTAAATGGACTTGTACTTATATAGCTTCTGACTACTCAAGGCGCTTTCACAGTATTTGTCACATTCACCCATTCACACAGACATTCACACTGATGGAAGTGGACATCTACAGACCATCAAATCTAATCATTCACATCACATTTACACACACAATTCCCATGCACAGCACAAGGAGCAATTCGGGGTTCAGTGTCTTGCCCTAGGACACTTCGACATGTGGACCGGGGGAGGTGGCCCATTCGATCTCTCGAATGGAGGACGACCCACTCTTCCACTGAGCCACAGTCGCCCTAATATATTTCTTACTTAACCAGTTGACATGCGTGTGTAAGCTAACTTAATATAAGGCAATGTTGAATGTTCACACTGGATATGAACAGCAGTCTCCTGCGTGAAAGTCAGTGTTTGTTTGACCTATCTGTCCATTTACCCACCCTGACCCCTCTCTATGTAAACTTAACGCAGACTACTATTAGAAACTTTTTTGTCATAGGTCAACAGCAAATGTAATTCGTCAGAAAATATAGATCCCTTGAAACATAATTAAGAATGCAGTTTAGTTCTACGGGTATGTGATTTTAAGCAGACAGGTAAACTCCAAACAGAGAGATAAGATCGGGTCATGCTCGATCTGAGCTTGTGTTGTTAGACCACATCGGAAATAACAAGTGTTCATAGTTGGTCTGAACGGTCACACTGGAAGGAGAGAAGAGCCAGCCACCATAGAGAAGAAGAAGGACACAATATTTCTCATACTCATACGGTTGCGGCGGGTTGCCCACATGAAAAGTGACAGAAATACAGTAGAAAGATGGCGAGACCCTGGCGTTCTCACCTCCTCGCAGCTGGCTCATCACGACGGGAAGTGGGTGTGAATGCAGTTCTGGTCGGACACAGCTCCCCCTAATCTGACGTCAGAAAGGTGTGTGTGTGTGTGTGTGTGTGTGTGTGGGCTTTAAGAAATTTGCGAGTGCCTTTTTATGTGTTAAAAGTGAGACTGATGAGTCAGCCACACACTGTCTGACACAGCCTGCTCTTCCTCTTTAGTCCTGTGAAGAAAAAAAAATGGTGATAAGGTGATAATTCACAGTGCACATTACCAAAACCAAATCTTAATCAAATGTTTGCTTCTGGAGGGTCTTATAGCCAAGCATTTATATATCATAGATTTTAATTTATTAATTATTTTAATTATTGACTTGCTTCAGTATTGTTCTGATCTATTTAGAAATTAACTGTACGGTGCTGTGCTGTATATACTGTATAAATGTCTTATATTTTCAGTTTTTTGTTCATTCTTTTGAATGTTTGTTCAAAATAAAAATATAAAATGATAAATAAAATGAGATTAGCCTCTTTGACGGATTCATTTACTGTTTATTCTTCAGTGTGGCTGTTATGTAATATCAGTAGGCATTTTCAAAATGAATGTAAGATATGAAGCATTCTGGTTTATGACTGAACGGGCAGTAATGAAAGAAACGTTTTTGATTCATTTTTGCATGCTTTGACACATTTGGTGAAATTAAATACCCCTCAGTTATACTTTTAACACACGAATCGATTCATCTCTCTCAACTTTGAGATGAAAATGGCAAGTGTTAAATTGTTTGCGTTCACAGTTTCTTTTTTGTACAGTAAGCAGTTTCTTGAGTTCAAGCATCCTGATGCTAAAGAAAAATCTCAGTTGTAGTCTCCATTGATCAAAGCATGTAGCTCTTGGCCATAGCTTGATTGAGTGCTGTGGAGTTTCTGCTTAACAGGCAATTGGCAAAGTGCATAATAACTCATTTTTAGTCAGTTCATCAATAAGCTAACACTAAAATCTATAGCACTTATCATGCGGATAAGTAAAGTGTGTGTCACTGTGATTTTTCACTCCGTGTGAGTTTCTGTTAGGAACGGAGCCGAGCTACAGTCTTGACATCTTTTATGTGTTGAGAAAACTATCATTCATGGCCAAGAAGGCCTGAGTGTAAGGTCCAAAGGGGGCAATACTGAGCCAACGTCATGGCCAGAGAAAACCAGGACCTACTGTATTTAAGGCCAAGTTCGGCAATAAAACCGTAATGTAGGGTTTGCCCTACACAAGCGCACATTTTCCAGCAGGACTGTGATTTGAAAATTGGGAGAAATTAACAACATTGTCAACCAAGATGTAGCTTTCCCTGACGTTAGCATGTAGCTAGCAACATGTAGCAGTGTATGTAAAATGTAAAGACTGCAGTAACGTCTGTCATTTTTATCACATTCCTGCCTGAACATGTTCGATTGTGAGGCTTTTGTTTTATATTATATTTATTGTTATTTTCTCATACTGAAAATTGTCGCTACGCTTCATAACTGCCTGTTGAAGCTGTTGGATGGCGCCTGCACAGTACAGTATCGTAGCACTGATGACGTCAATATGTCTAGGTATTTATTAGCATTTTAAAGATACAAGGGGCTCTCAAGAGGTGAAAATGAAAACCCTTTAAGAATACCATCATTTTAAAAACCCTTATAATTGTAAGAAGTATATAACTTCACCCTTCATTTATACATCAATTCCCTACTGCTAGTGACTGAATGTCATTAAGTGCATTTACTTAAGTACTGTAGTGTTTAGGGGACAACACTGCAAGCAAAGACCAGGTTAAGAAAAACATATTTGACTCGACTTTGAGCAATAATTCAGACTGTGGCCAATTACGGTTGGATAAACACAAGTGTGTGATGAGTGAAATATGTTAGAAAATGGACTGGTGACCAGACTCAAGTACAAAAGCCCTCCAGTCAGCTAAAAATACAGACGCCTTTGTTCCAGCGGAGGGGGTCACGGGGTCAGCCAGATAAAATGGGATAATGCTGCCAGATCTCTAGCTGATTCGTTTGATCTCTGGAAGCTAAATTTCACATCAAAAGGTCTTAAATAAAATCTGCGCATTGCAAGTGACAGTCCGTTTTGATGGATTAAGCCTGTAGCACTGCCGCAGGGATGAGTGCATTTTGTTTCCGGATCTGGCCTCTGTTGTTGACTGCGTATCCAACCATTGCTCTCAAAGGCAGAGTGGCCTTCCGCTACAAAACAACAGATACTATGGCAGCAATATATTTCTCAGACAGAACAATTTATGGGACCATCACTATTAATCATCGGCCTGAAAAGGAAGATTGTCTAACTCATCGGCGCCCCCATAGAAATGTAATTCTCCCACCGCCTAAAGTGCTTATAGGGGTGAGCTGCAGATGCATTTTGCCCATGCTTGGGCTCCGTCCTCCACTGGCATGGCAATAAGCTGTGCTGATTTAATATCCGGTTGCCACATGCATTTTCTTGGACGTGTAATCAGTCCGCAAGGTTCCTCGGGAGGCTGTCATGAATCTCGTTGGCTGTACTGTTACACCCCTCCTCCTCCAGCGGACAATCACCAGCAGGACATGGCAGATCCAGCAGCCGTTCCTGATTACACTCATGACTCAGGGTGCCGATTGGCTGTCAGGGTGCAATCATGCATACGTGTTTGTTTGTATTTTCTTTCTTTTCTTTGCGTTTCATGGTTTTCTTTGTTGTGGCATTGACTTTAGAAATTGTGTCATAACTGATGAAGAGTAATGTTTTTGAAATGCAAATACATGTTCAATGCACAAAAAGTGAATTCTGTATTACCCCCCGAGTAGAAACGTATTGAGAATGAGGAGAAAACCATTGGAAAGGAAGTAGTTTTATAATTTAAATGATAATGATGTTGTGGTGGTAAAGCCTCTCACAAGCCTGCCAACTTGCGTGTTTGTGCTGAGTATGTAAATTACATAGTCGGCTCCGAGTTTCTTTCTCACGTTTGCACTACTGGTACATAACGAAGGACTTAATTTCCCAAGTGAGGCGTTTCCAATGCGTCATTTTTCTTATTGAAGTCCAGGTAACTTGATGAAGTTAGTGTAAAGAAATGGGAGTATGTTTACCAGCATGAAAAGCCCTTTCTTCATTTTGGTTGAAGTTCTTTTACACTGTTCGGATGGAATATTATTTATGGCTATCGTTGCTCCTGCGTATAGAGTCGTACCTTTCTTAACTTCCCCACTAGGCCCTTGAGTCTCTGAGTCGTGGTTGTCATGTTTTTCAAGGTTCAACTCACAATGAGGCATCGTGGCATCTCCAGTATTTGAGTCTGACTGTGAATGCGACTTCAAACTCAACAACCTGCAGAAGTGCAGACTCAGAGAAACTGCAGTATTTTGTAAAAAGCCAGGCATGCAGGGTTCTAGAGCTGAAATGGTCATCAATTGGGAGCTATTTGGATGATCAATTAATGGTTCGAGTCAATTTTCATCTTCTAGGTATCACCCAGAGCTCTGGGACACAAGAGTTTTGCAAGGAAGACGTATCTTTGTAGGCCCGCCTGGAAGTTAATATCGCCCTGGGTTCCCTCGTCAAAAAAGCCAATTGGATTTTTCCATTTGGTTTTGAGAAAGCAAAAATATAACATTAGGGTATAAATGAAATACACCACCCACTAGCTTCCAACTGATTTCCGCCTGTATGGCGTTTGTAACATATTCAGCTACTTGTTAAAAACTGCCTTTTTAAAGAAACGGACAAGCTTTAAAATTCACCAGAGGGGTATTAACTGACGTATTTTATCTCAAAAACAAAATGTTATCTCTTAAGTACAACTTCAAGTACAGACCTTATTTAATGCATCTAACTAAAAACCCATTCAACAAACCTACTGACCAAAGGGAGTCAGGAGTGCAAAAATGCTAACTCACTTCTGGGTTTTAGGACTCATTCCTGCAGCACTTTTTTGTGGTTTCAAGTTTTATTATAAAAAAAACGTTTACCTAATAAAGAAAAATGTTATGAATGGTGAAAATAATGTTTATTGTGGCCCTAAATAAGCTATAAATAAAACATTTAAAAAAAAAACTTAGAACAGAAAGACTAACTTCAAGCACTGAAATATTGGCATCAAAACTCAAAGTTTGACTTCCTTAGATTCTCTGACATTGTCTCAGGCAGAGTATCTCAAGACAAAGTTGTCTGTCATGATAGCTTATGATGAACAGTGATGAATAGCATGAAGCTTATCATTTTATCTGTTAATACCTGGTTACCTGTATGTGGGAATACCTGCATGAATGTACGGGACCAGGACTATAGATAGCATCTGTGATAACCTTAACCCATGTTAAAAAAAAGGCCCTGCACACCCACACAGGTGTTGTCAATCAGTCTGTCTAAGTTGACCTATGCTCAGAGAATTGGGAAATTACAGGAGAATGGGGGAGGTGTCAACCAAGCACAGTCTGTGCACACAACTACAATGTCCTGCCATTTTAAATCAAATCTGCCAGGAAGTCTTCTCTTATCAGATTAACCTCTTCCAGTCCTTCCATATTTTCCATCGACCAATTTTTGTCTTTTAGGGGGAACGGGGGCTGTTCAGGGAGAAACAGCAGATCAACAGTAGATGCCACATCAAAATGGTGTGCGTCATCTGAAATGTGGGAACCTCAAGATTAATTTGAGATCTGTTACTCTGTGTATCAAGATTTGCTAGTTGTAAATCTGACATTAAAAATGTTTGGGTTGATTCATCATTCATCTGTCGGGGTCGCGGGGGGGCTGGAGCAGATCCCAGCTGACATCGGGCGTGAGGCGGGGTACACCCTGGACAGGACGCCAGTCTATCACAGGACACATAGAGACAAACAGAGACAGACAACCATTCACACCTACGGGCAATTTAGAGTCACCAATGAACCGAACACCTGCACGTCTTTGGACTGTCGGAGGACACTGGAGAACCTGGAGAAAACCCACGCAGACACGGAGAGAACATGCAAACTCCACACAGAAGGGCCCCAGCCGGGATTCGAGGCAGGAACCCTCTTGCTGTGAGGCGACAGTGCTGACCACAATACCATCGTGTCGCTTTTGGGTTGATGCCATTTGTTAATCCGATTTGGTGCACAATTTAACAATTTTTTACCACTCGAGAATTGATCAAATGGTCAAAAATCACTCCAAAATACCACATTTAGACCTTGAGGAACACCATAGACAAACCCATGCTGTGATTTTGGGATAAAAAACGTTTGACATTTTGAAGTTTCTGCAAGTATTGCATTTTTGGACGATTGGATGAAGAACACTTCTGCAGTAGAAACTGCTCAGAAACCCCTGTTTTATCAATATATATAGGAAATCCATCCATCCTCTGAATGCCTTAGGCCCCTAGTTTGTGATATAAAGTCGCATAAGGCTGTGATTATCCCAGAGCTCCACAACAGCTCATTTTATACAGTAAGGTCAAGTTTCAAAAAAGGCTCTCACACAGGGAAATGACTACTGTGGGGTCTAACATCATCACACATGAATACAACTGGGCTCACTGAGAGTCTCAGCTTTCCAGTTAGACCCAATGTATGCAATTCAAGACTGTTTATGGACCTCAGTACTCAGAAATATACAAATACACCATTTTAGAATAGGCGAAAATAACACCTTTGGACTGCATGAGAAGGACTGCATGATTTTTTTACTACAAACTGCATGAGATTATCATAAAGAGGGCATGTCTGTAAATGGGGGACTCATGGGTACCCATAGCACCCATTTTCATTTAGATATCCTGAGGTCAGAGGTCAGGGGACCGTTTTATAAATAGTCATGCTAGTTTTTCCCTCGCTAAAATTTAGACTTTGGAGCATTCCTTGCAAGCTAGCATGACATGGTTGGTGTCAATGGATTCATTAGATCTTCTAATTTCACATTAAACTCCTATACCTATACTTATGCATACAGTAGCACTCAATAATGTCAAAACTAGGTGATTTACTCCATACAGGTGCATCATCCTAGTGCTTCTTTATGTAAATGTGTGTATTGTTGGGATGGAGTGTGTTTGTGCCTTTTGGGAGGCAGTGGGCTCTCAGTGACCTTGAGTGACCTTTGCGTTGCTTGAATATGAAATGACAACAGGGTTTTGAGGCATTTTGTGGTAGAATGTTTTTCTTTATTTATGAGAAACCTCTTTCTGGAGCTGGAGACTGGCTGTTTATTTTTTTTCAATTATACATTATCAGGAAGCCTAAAGCCTCCCCTGTTTTACAGACCAAAATGTCAGCGTGTGACGAAGAAAATATGTGGAAAACTCGTCCCAAGATAACAGCGCAAAGTTCAATGAAAGCCCAAAAAAAGAAATCCACCAAGTTGTCATCTAGATGAAGGATTACATAGACGGGAATGAGAAACATGCATCCCCAATTCCATTTGCAGGCTTTAAATGAATTCTGTGTTCTCTCGCGCTCATGTGTCATCTTTGGTTTTTTAAATGTCTCTGTTGAAAGATTGGACATGACTCGTGCCAGCTGAGATGGGCGGCGCTATTGACGGTGACATTTGTTTTAGGGAAGGTTACGACAATGTGTCAAGTAAGTATTCTCCTGACTGCTGTCAACACCAATTGCGGTTTTTGTTGTCGTCGTCGAGGGGACAGGTGGAGGGCCCGCTGTTGACACAGATTGGATTGGTGGCATGTCAGGTTAGTGTTTAGAAGTCTAAAAAGGACAGGTTCCAATTCTTTTGGCAGTGAGTGTGAGAGAGAGGGAGGATGCGTGTGCGCGGGGGGGTTCTCTCCTTGTTATTCAGGATGGACGCTGGCCAGTGTGTGTTTCTGTGATAGTAGAGGCGAACACCAGTTGTTTCAGTTGCTCGAGGTGTCGGAAGAGATTTCACAGCTCCTTGAGCACAGTAATCCTGGAGCTCTTGATACAAGATGGCAAATAAAACGGCCCCCTGGATGATGCTGAAACACTTACTTCCACTGATCTGTATCGCTCCGCAACGTGAAGTGCTCTTGTCCCCAACAAATAAGGTCAACAGTGCTTTGCCATATATAGAGTTTTTTTCTCGAGAATTGATTAAATGCATTAAAAGCATTTTAATGTAAACATTTAAAAATAGGAGAAGACCTAGCTTTCATTTCATTTTTTTCCACCTGTTCTTCAAACAAAGTGTGTTTTTGTTTTTGTGTAATTCTGCCGTTATACTGAGGAGGGCAGAGTGGCTTTGTTGTATTGCTCAGCAGCAGTGACAAAGCCACACACTGAATATGTAAGAAAAGATCTAATCAGTTGAGCTTTCTTGTTTACCTCGCATCGACTGACACCTTTGACATTGTCGTGTTATTATTCTGTTCATTCTTGCAGTCAACAACACTTTGCTTTAGTAATCTTACTTGCCATGTGCATTTTTCAAACGTAACGTCCTAATTTTTATGTGCAAAGTGGGCATGAACAGGAAATAAGTAATATGGCTCTGTAGTCCACCGTCGTACCACACACCAGGGGGAAAATGTAGCATTTATCTTCAATAATCCTCGACCCCCCTGGCTTGAAAGGCCAAGGTAGATAAGTAAACGTTCTGTCGCTGCCACTGTTCCTGTGTGGGTGGCCTGCAGCAATCACAGATGACTTCCTGTTGGCTATGGAAGCCAACGATCCATCTTCACCCAACTCTCCCTTCTCCCTTTTTCCTTCTCTCTCTTATCTTTTTTAAGAATCCTTCCCCCCGCGCAGTATTATCAGCTGGCTTCAGAGCCCCAAAGCAGAATGCCAGGTCTCTATGTTTTGCTTTATCTGGAGCTGGAATTACGTTGACCTTGCGGCAACTTAAACACTTTATCAGAAGCACAATAATCTCGGCTGGAAAGCGAATCAGCAGAAAAAGAATAAAGGAGTTGCGGGCCTGCGGGTTCCCCACTTGGTGCTGTGGGGTTACAGTGCTGCTGGCCTGAAGTCAGAGATGGCGAGGTTTCAGCATGCTGAGCATCGTTGTCCTCAAAGAAAGAACAAAACATGCTCTCTATAGCATAAATTTTCCATAATAACTTATAGATGAAGAAACAATCATGAATGTGTTTCATATGCAAAAGTGTCATTATTATGCATATTATTTATTCCTTTTGAAAAGCAAGTGTGACTGACAGTGAATCCTTTTTAATGTTGCCACACCTGGTTATTTTTACACATGGTGTTAAGACAGGCTGATTCTCTTCAACAGAATCACAAGTGTTTGATGAGAATGAATGGTCTGATGTGTCTGATGATTGGCGTTTTTTTCTTAGCTACAGTTTTCTACAAACGATTTTGCATTTGTTGCACTCCTCTCTGATAATAAGCCGTCCCCTGATGAATCTCGGTGACAATTGCTCTCACAGGAATCCACTTATCACCATCTCTTCTGATTCTTCTCTTATCTGCAGGCTCTGTTTCTTGTTGTTCTGTCTTGTTGGCTGCATTCACACACTGCGTCAAAAGTGTGACAACTCTGTTTTTACCTTCAGAGGTGGCGCAGAAGCAATGCATCTGGATAAGCCAGCATTTACCTGAGAGATATGGAAAGACAAACACTGCAGACTACTGCTAAAACAATTGGTCCCTTCATTTATTAGCAGCGAAATAATCAATACTTAAAATGAAAAACATAAAATGTGCCAGCATCTTTCTCTTTTTTAACTTGACTTGTCTTTTACCCATCAAGAGCATCTGTGGGTGTGGGTGACACCAAGAGCGCTGCTGTTATCATTATTTGCATTCTTATTCCCTTAGAAAATGAATAACTCCCAAGTGCCAACTCATTGTTAACAATGAAACATGGGCACTACAGTGAATGTGTTTTTGGAGTCTGCATAATCTCCGTTTCCTCCCACAGTTTAAAGACTGCCGGTTCTGGGTTTACATGTTCTCCGTTGACAGTTTTCTCCCAGTTCCTCCCACAAAAGTTAATTGGTGACCAAAGGGGTGAAGCATTACATGTTAGGCATGTGAAAGGCTGGCATGCTTAGCGTGTAACCTGTCTATAGCTCAATTGGAGGTGGTCTCCAGCCCCTGTGACTCTGTCAGATTATTCAGTTTAGTCTCTGGGAACGGGCAGTCTTCATTAGTGTTTAACCACGTAGATGATTGCTGGATTAACTAATCAATAGTGGGGGGAAAACTGTCAGTTGTAAACAGAATCGGGCTGCAAAATGTGGTGGAAACGAGAAAGAAAATAGAAAAGAAAAGACAAACGTTGAACAAAAATGCATGTGTTATGTCAAGTATACAGTGTGTGGGACTGCTTGATCAAATTAAGGTTTCAGACTTGATAACATTGTTATGATTCCCACTCGAAAAAATGAATCAAATTCAGTGAAACAGAGAGTAAGACATTAGCCAAGCCCTCAAAATATCAGCTCCTAAACCTCCCATGATGCAACTGGATAGCATCTCTTCAGATACCTATGACTTTCTACCCTAAATTAATTACTTGGCACTTTAGACATAATCACATATTGCAGATTCTTTGTTTTTTTTTTTTGCAATGCACATATCATCTGTAAAAACAGCTTTTTCTTTCTTTTGTGTGTCTGCCGTGATTTGAAGAGCAGTTTGTAGGATTGGACTTAAATGCAGATGACAGATGAGGAGGCAGCGGTACAAATTTAATGATTTATTTCAAAAGAGGCACAGGCTTACGTCCCAAAGGCAAGCAGGTAATAGCAAACAAGGAAAACAGGCAGCAAAACACCAAAGAAAACAAGACAAACTGATGAAGGAACAAAGGAAGAGGACTGATATAAATAGTGAGTGACTGATGGGGAAGTGGGAACAGCTGAGCAGGAGGTTTAGTGATTGCAGGGACAGGTGAAACTAATCAGGGCGGAGCATCGAATCAAAATTGCAGGAAAAAGCCCTAAGACTAGTAAAAAGAAGTCACCAGAGTCAACAGAAAAAACAAATTTGAGCTTTGGAGTACGAGACATGGGCAGTAAAATCTGGTGCACTATCATAGAATATGGGGGTGATTGATTAATTTCACTGAATTTGCCGCAGTCGGCATGTTTTAGGTTTCTCTCTGCTCTAACACACCTGATTCTAATGATTTGCTCGTTATCAAGCAGCTGATGCTCGTCACAGTTTGATTATTGTTAGACTCAGGTGTGTTAGGGAAGGGAGAAACCTAAAACATGCAGGACAGTGGCTCTCCAGGACAGAAATTCCCTACCCCTGGACTAAACCAAAGAGCACCTGAGTCGAAACCGCCACTTTATACCTTGCGCCATCTGCTGTAACCCTCCAACAGCAATCTAGTTCCACTGCGCCATGTGTCATACCCCAAAGCTCAGACGTTATTTCTTTGATGGCTCAGTCTCTTTACAATGGCCTTGCCTGCCGCTCAGCCTTGCAGCCATTTTTTTTCCAGTGGACACTCTTGGTAATGCAACCAAAATCCCTCTGTAGCCCAAAAAGTGTTTCTCCATACGCCACCATTGTAAAAGACAGATCTATAAATCTGTTAACAGGACACATTAAACTAAACAAGGTCAATTATAACTCTTTCCAATATGAATTTTTAGCCAGTGGCCATTTTATATTTGTAAAACTTTCCTCGAGCCCAGAAAAGTGCTTTAAATACCTGTGATGTCTGTGAGCTGAGAAGGAACTGGTTGGCAGGTCTAGCAGGAGAAACCTTACTGCGCATGTTCAGTGGGTCAATTCTCAGTGAATTGAGTAGATGCCATTTTAGTTCTAATAACACATCCATGGAGGAGAGGTGACTAACAAAATAAACGAGTTTCACTACGAATAAATGAATCAAACAAAGGCAAAAATATAACCTAGGAGCAGGGCAGATTATGAGAGTGTCGGAATTCTCTGGCCCTTCCCTGACCGTAACATAACTGTATCCCAGTTTGCGCTGCTCGCACGTAACTGCTGGTAGCGCTAGCAAACCTTCAAAAGCTATGTCGAGAGACAAAGTCGAAGAGTGGAGGTTACTATTTACCTGTGAATATAGATCAGGCATTGTGCACACAAGCCTGCCCGTCACGCATGTTGGAAAGGTATCAATAAGGAGGCGCAAGTGCTCGGGAAGTGATCCGCAAGTATGAACCAGGCACTGCAGATCTAGACCAGGCAATGAAATTCGTTCACAACTGTTCAAAGAATCCGGCTGTTAAGTCGTGACGTAACAACCTTTTAAAATATGTTTTCCAGGTCCAAGCCGGTCCGAGCCTCGTATTTCTGCAACGCAGCAGTGCCGTGTTCCCTGTTGTTTGAACAGATTTTTTTAAAAGTTTTTAAAAAAAAACGTCGTTGTCATTTTACCTCTTTCTTATGGATGAAAAAGATGTCTAACTGACATCAGAGGTGATCGTAATTGTTCACATTTTCGGCTGCTGTGTCTGTTTTGTTTCAACGGAGTGCTTGGAAATCGTATTTTGAAAGGGTGATACGTCCGACTAAACAGCCGGATAGCTCTCATATATGACTTGGTTCCCCTTTGTTTATTCCAAGGAGCTGGGAACAGACAGAAACGTGAAGGGGGTTTGGTGGGGTTGCAGGAAATGCCAAAGCCATCAGAAAAAAAAAGCATGTGGGAGGAGAGAGATAAGTGAAGGTGTGAAATCTGTGGGGGAGACAGAGAGAGAGCAAATCGAGGGACGGGATGAAATAGACGGAAAGGATGACGGGAAAATGTTGAGAATCAAATCTCTCCTAAACGGCATCAGAAAAAAAGATTATTCTCCGATCAAAACAATCTGGCCACACAGGAGTTGTGTGATTATCAGCTCTCTACCTCTGGGAGAGAGAGAGACGTATAACCTCCAAGCGGCTTTTTTTAGTGCTCAACCTAAACGCAACATCCTGAAAGAAGCGCTATCACTAAAAAGCCTTGACAGAAAGAGTGCCTTTAAATAGAAAGAAACAAAACAAGCCTGACAGTGCTGTGTATTTTTTTTTTCAAAAGAACCAGATCGTTCAAAAGAACCGGATCGTTCACGGACGTCATACCACTCGAAGCATTGTACTGCATGGCTGAGCAGTAGGCTATGAGTAAACTGGTTTTGATCTTCAATGTCAAATCTGTGGAGTGTCCCTTTTACAACAAAACAAGATGAAATAGATTGAAGATATGGATTTTTTCTTTTCAAACCAATAGTTTATATAGCAGCGACCAACAGTCACACAATCAGCAGCGAGCAGCAGTTTGAAATGGAGCATTAGAGCCTGCAGTGTGACAGTGTTGCCTCGCAGACATGGCCAAACACAAATCTTTCTACATGCTGTGTTCTTTGATCCTTTCCTCGGTGTATTAGTGTGAGCCTCTGTGTGCATATTAGCTGTTTTCTCACCCGCTACGCCATCACTTTCCATCCTCCGTTGCAGCTTCTTCTCTGTCATTAATATTCTCTCTCACTGCATAACTCGGGGGATCAATCATCGGTTGCCATGGCAATGAAACCACCCATGCAGGTGTATGCGTTTGTGTGAGTCTTCCGGCGCGTGTGTTTGCTCTACGTTGACTGTACCTGCTCCTCACCAGTGCCGAGCGGTGAGGCCTCCGCTGGTGATGCTGCTCTCCTGCACTGCCCTTGCATCTAGAGTGGCTTTGACAGCTGTCTAGTCGAGATGCTCTCACCTGCCACACTTGGCTTCCTCTCAGCTCTGTGCAGAATAATGACCAAAATTTAAAGGGAAGAAAATACACAGCACTGTCAGGCTTGTTTTGTTTCTTTCTATTTAAAGGCACTCTGTCTGTGAAGGCTTTTTATTGATAGCGCTTCTTTCAGGATGTTGCGTTTAGGTTGAGCACTAAAAAAAGCCGCTTGGAGGTTATACGTCTCTCTCTCTCCCAGAGGTAGAGAGCTGATAATCACACAACTCCTGTGTGGCCAGGTTGTTTTGATCGGAGAATAATCTTTTTTTCTGATGCCGTTTAGGAGAGATTTGATTCTCAACGTTTTCTCGTCATCCTTTCCGTCTATTTCATCCCGTCCCTCGATTCGCTCTCTCTCTGTCTCCCCCACAGATTTCACACCTTCACTTATCTCTCTCCTCCCACATGCTTTTTTTTTTTTTGCTGGCTTTGTCACTTCCTGCAACCCCACCGAACCCCCTTCACATCTCTGTCTGTACCCAGTTCCTTGATTTTTCTTATTTTTCGCTTCCGTTTCAACTTCTCCAGCGACGCCTGATCCTGTGTATTTATAGGAAGACAGAGCGGATAATTAGAATAAACCAAGAATGATGGGGCTCCTCTTTGCAGGCAGTTGACATTATTATCTCTCCAGAGTGGGAGCGGTGAACTGTAGTTACCGTTGCACAACACATACAAAAGTTGACCTTGTGAAGGAAAGGTAGCTGTGCATGGTAATGAGAATGAGTGTACAATGAGAGAGAACTGGGGCTGGCAGAGACAGACTGCATCATATTCATCAGGCCTCGGGATGCACACAAACCGGGTTCTGAGCAAATTAATCATGTTTTATAATTGCAGGGAGCGCCGGAGGAAGGTGGTCACCGAGCGGTCAGAGGGATGTCAGAGGAGGAAGAAGAAGAGTGTAAGAAATGTGTGCTGAACACAAAGTAACACAAACATAAACTTTATTATAAAGGTGGACGTATAGCTTCCAGGTTTGAAAAGTGAAGCCACTGTGGAAGTGTTTTAAACCTGCATTGCTTATCATCTCAAGCAGGTGATTCCACCAGAAGTTTGTTTGTATAGAAGTCAATGGTAAAATTGGCCAAGAGCTTAGTGAACTTTTTTTTCTCATGTGCTTATGGTTTCAATTGCTTGTTTCCAGCCTTCTTCATTACAGCACATTTGTTTCGTAAATTAAATTCCTATTTAGAGAAAAATAGACCATAAAGCAGGGTATGCTTTAGGGCGTGGCTGCCTTGTGATTGACAGGTCGCCGTTATGTGACAGGATAGAGGCTTAGCAAAACACATCCACGTCAGCTATGAGCCTGTTTTTTTGTATTTGTTAAATTCTAAGGACTTAGATCCTCTTTCAGTGTGTTTTCACTTCATCAAACATTGTAACATTGTGGTCTCCTTAAAATGTCTTTATCAGTGTTCAGTTACACATGGCTAACAAAGCTAATTTCAGGTAGCTAGCATTACCTGGTAACCTAAGGCGATTTTTAACCAGTTCTATGTCACTGCAGCAAACAGTGCCAGCGACTAGAGCTCCTCACTCACTCACCGGCGACAGGCATGATGACTTGCATCAGCCGGTGGAAAAAACCTTAGTTTACCTCTTTAGCACTCGTCCCCAGCTCTGCCCCTTTTCCAATATGACCACGTCCGATTTCAAAAAACACAAATGGTGACGGCAAAAATGCCACTCTCCTGGCTTCAAAACTGTAGTCCACAAACCAATCGACTTATATACATACAGTCAATGAAAAACACTAAGAACTGAAGTGAGTGAAATGAAATGGCAACATTGACAGCATGACCCGGACTTTGGGTCAATTGACTTAATTTGGTTAGAAGAAGCATGTGAAGCACGGATACATCAGAGATTAAAATCACATTAATTCTCTTCTTGATGCCTGTGGCTCTGCAATCATTTATTCATCATGTGCTGCATTTTTTAGAATTTGGGTCCAACAGAGGACTGAAAGAAGGAGAAAAGAACATCCGACGACTAACATGACAAACACAAATGCACACATGGAGCCTTCCTTCAAAAGGGGCTGGTCTGATTTGATTTCCCAATTTGTCTGAGGATATTTTCTGTTTTGCTTTTGATGTTTTTTGATGTGATCTGGACCTTAGGAGAGCCCTACTGTGTTTTTAATGAAAGTCAGGAGGAGGAGATGTGGACAAAGGGAGGGGAAAGTAAATTAATAAAAACAGAAAAACTCCCTATAGCTTCAGACACGTGCTTTTGTTCCTCTAGACAAGTGCGATTGATGCCCCCGTCCTCTAGAGGGTAATATCGCAGAGACCAGGAACCAGCCAACCCTTGAATTCCTGCATCGCTTCCGAAAGTTGTGCCTTTGGTGTGGCAGCATCTGCAGTTGCACTTCACAAAGTGTTACAGTGGTTGAACAGCCAGCGAAGGATGTACTGAATAAAGAGTCTTTAGAGGTTTAACAGGCTGTTGTTCTGCTTCACATCCAGATCTCTCAAAACTCTCAACCAATGAACACAAAGTGCTGAAGTCTGTCAAATGCTAATCTTTTATTCCAACAAATCTCAACATGGCAAAGCTTTTCGACACATCTAATGGTGACAGTACACGTTAGAAAACCAACCCCGTCACCACTGCTCTCTCACAAGACAAATCAGGGTTTTGAATTTGTGCAAAGTTATATCACATAGTGAAAAACATGTCAGTGAACTGAGATAGTTTTTCTCTTCTAATGCTCAGACAGTACAACTGAGAGAAGAGCCTGCACATATAGTTGTGCTCATACATTTGCATACCCCTGGCAGAATTTGTGAAATATTGGCCATTTGGCGGAAAACCTTTCTTTTATTTAGAGGATAGGGATCAGATGAAGCCATTCATTATCACAATAGTGTGTGCCTTTTTAAAATCATAATGATAAATAAAATCAATGGGTCAAGATCAAGTGTTTACATACTCTTGAGTGTTGGCCTGATAACATACACACAAGTTGACACACACAAGTTCAAATGTCTATCAAGGGCATATTTCCACACATGTGACTTATTTGATTTCAATTATTGTCTCTATAAACAGTCAATGAGGTTATTAGACCCCTGTACATTTCATTAAGGGCTAGACTGACTTTGCTGCATACTGGGTCATGAGGAAACAAAAGCACTGTAAAAGGAATTGTGTGGAAATGTATTTTAACTTTATATCTTAGGAAAAGATCACAAGAAGGTATCCAAAGATTTTAAAGTGCCCATCAGTAATGTTCAAAGTGGCAAATTAGGGGTCCTGTTGCCTAGAAACAGTCAGGAAGACCAACAAAGATTTCAGCTAACTGCCAAAAAACCCACAAGCAACTTCAGCTGACACACAGGCACCTCTGCTAAAAAAGTGGTGCGGCCGTTTCAAGATGCACACTGATGCAGCATTTGAACAAAAAGGGGCTGCGCGGTGAGGTTGCCAGAACAAAAAAGCAGTTACTGGGCCAACTCCACAAAAACACTCTGCTTACAATATGCAAAACAGCACCTAGATAAGCCTCAAAACTTCTGCAACAAAGTTATTTAGAGTGATGACACTAAAACTGAACGTTTTGGTCACAACCGTAAGCGCTATGTTTGAAGAGTCAACAAGGTTAATGACACAAAGGCTGCTCTCGTGCATTATTCGTATATGTATAAAAACTTAGTGTAATACACAGTAATTTGTGTTTTTCACATATTTATTACCTGTGTATTTCACATATCTTTTAGTGAAGAAATACACTGTAAGTGTCGGTATTCCACATATGAAAGGAGGGGACTTAGTATAAGATGGCGACCCCCCACGTAAGAAGGCTGGTTGGACTGGTGGATGGATCCCAAAACACTGGACTTTCACCCTGGCAAGTGGAGTTCGTTTCCTATTGCGTTCATGTCCCATACATCTTAGGCCAAACCCCAACCTTTTTTGAATCCTAACCAAGTCGTTTTGTCATGTCAGGGTTGCAGTTTCTATGGAGACATCATGTGAAAACAGCTAGAACTGATTTGCCTTTTTCACCTGCCTCACCATCTTATGCCAAAAGGCTGGGTTCAACATCAACCCTCTGTGGCCACCAAATATTCACAGTTTTCAGATCTCTTTGGAGAATGAGACTGAAGGACGTAGCATCCTGTTAGCTAAATGGCGGACTGTTGTCACCATGTTTATGTGAAAATGATGATGTTGCATGAAGTTCATCCATTTTGTTCACCAGAGACCCTACATACGCAAGGACAATGCTGGGAAGTGATAGCCGATAAGGCATTAGCTTTAGCCGTCAGCCGTTAGCTATCCTCTCTTCCCCTGTCTTTGTTTACGGTCTCGGTCTCAACCTGGCGTGTGAGCACTTCCGTCGGGCAGAGTTGAGTAAGTAGCCCCCGTCAGTGTGGCGCTATTCAGCCGTGGCTCAGAATCTACTGCATTTCGACTCAATGTCCTCGACAAAGAGGACTCAGATATAACAAGACCACAACTGCCAGGATATCATTAAATTGCCTTTGCATATTTAATGTCAGCTCTGACAGAAACACTGCATGCCATGTGACCGCTTCCCCACTTGGGTGAGAGAGGTAAAAGATGATTGTTTCAGTATTTTTCAGTGTTGACAAAAAAAACACACTCGACAGAAAACTGAAGTTAGGGAGAGAGAGCATGTACGAGGCATATATTTTCATTCATCTCTGTTCATTGATTGAAGTGACACATTTGGGGAACTTCGGTTTATCGTACTGTCTAGCCTCCATTTTGTTTTCAAAATGGACACAAGATGAATAAGGGGAATTGGTCAGCTTCTCTTCTACTACAAGATTCTGATGCCAGTGGAGATAATCAAGAGAACATTGTGAATAAATTCATATTTTCCTCTTCAGTAACACACAGCTACCAAAGGCATGTACAGAGTGGTGTAACTGCTGTTCTATAATGATGACGGTAGCGCTATGTCAGTGAATAACAGAATGTAAACACTGTTACTGTGGGAATATAATGAAAGCATTACTGCCGTGATCCCATCAGTGGATAAAATCTGAACAGAAAATCTAAACTTCTATTGATTTATTCATTCATTAATCATCTATAAACCAAGCTTAACTTGAGAAAGAGGGGTAGTTTGTATAGTTTGGTGAATCAAAAGGTTATAGTCAAACCAGAAAATTTGCAATGCAAAATAGCATCAAGAGGAAGCTTAAATTTTCATCCTCATTACCTAGAAATGATGTCAGGTGATGTCAGTAGACTGCATGCTGCACACTGATAATTACCACCACAGCTGGTCTGTGATGCTTGGTAAAGAAGGATAACATAAGCCTTATGGAAGGATCCAATGTTGTGACTCTTCGAGTGGAGCGGTCTGTCATCACTGTTGTTTTTTCATTCTGTCATTTCCTGTCAGAGGAGGCATGTTCCTGCCACGAATGTATGCTCAGAGGCTGCTATGTACATTGGCTAGTCAACATGGAGCACTTCTATCAAGTGCAGTCTCACTTTGTTCATATCATGGAAAACAGGGAGTATTTTCGCAGGCCTGCCAGGAGTAGGAAGATCACTCGACCATTGGGGGTTGCAGGTGGATAGGGTGATTGCCAGTGACGCCTAAAGTGAGATTTGAGAGCGTTTTATTTAGCGCTGTAACGGCCACACAGCGGCTGTTTGAAACGCATTACGTGATCGTAACATGTGGCTCAATTTAATGCACCATGAGTTTTGACAGAAGGAAGAGGACTGATGTGTAAGGCTCAGCTCAATACAAGGTTACACACACTGTATATGAGCACTATAGATTTTGAATTAGATATTGTTGAAGCCAAAAGTAGGAACTTACTCAAAGAAATACAATGACACCAACAAGTACAAGTCGACATCCTCAGAGGAGGGATATGAGGATTAAAAATGTATATTCAATTCAATTATATTTATGGTGCCAAATCATAATAAACGTTATCTCAGGATACTTTACAGAGTATGTAAAGACCGCACTCTATAAATATATATATGAAAAGGGCGGGTTATGAACTTTGTCTGAACTTTCACCTCACACCTGGGGCCTCATTTATAGACAGGCAGAAATGTGCGGTGAAATGTGCGGTGGCTAACCTTGGTATTTATAGAAAAATAATTTTAGGGAGAAGCCTTCTTATTCCTACGCCAACTATCACCCTTGAGTAGAGTCCCAGTCGGGAATTAGCAACACTCAATGGAATCACCATGAAATACAGCTGAGTCAGCAGAAAAAACACATAAAATAATTGGCAGCAAATATATTTCACACTGTATAAAGTCTAGCTGTAGTTGTGGATAGGCTATAATAACATGGGACTATACTGTTGGCACGCAGTTAAGATGCAGTTTGAATTAATTATCAAGTCTACATGTTTTCTGTATACGGCGGCAGGTGAGTCCATTTGGCTGAAGTTGTAAAAAAGTTATGGCCTACAATTATGAATTGAAAAGGTACATTTCATGTAAATTTAGGAAATGATTGCATTCATCTGTTTTCAGTCAAATATGTCACAAGTAATGCTCTCGAATATCATCCTTTATTTCTTTTCTTACTTCAGAGGCTGCATACAAACACATTAAGGTCTGACATTTTATTTAAACAGCCAGTTTTATAAATCTCGTTTTTTTTTGTGAAGCAAAAAAATTATGGTTTTGCCAAGAACAGAATAAGTCGGTCATAGGGAAAGTACTGGTTGAAAAACTGGATGTTATAAAGCAGAAGATGCCAGGGCTCTGCTCATGCAAGTAGGGTTGTGTCCAAAGGCCGTGTGCATGTATTTGGTTGAATCTGTTAGATGAGATTAGAAAAATTATGGGATGTGTGGGATTAGATGCATGCAATGTGTATAAATACAGCTGGGACTTTTTTTTTTTTTATCAAAGATCCACTGAGATAAGCAAAGTATGAGACGTCTGTCAATCCGATCAGCTATTCAGTGAATTTGACTACACAAAGATTGCTCTCATTGCTCAAACAATGAATGCACACATATGGAAAACACTTATGCAGCAATGTTCATGTGTCTGTTTCAGTGAATCAGCATGAATGAGGCTGTTGTATGTGCATTAGCATCAGTCTCCATGGAAAACGGGCAGAAGCCTCCTGCTGTCCTGCCTAGGGCAATCAGTCCTTGACAACGTCCATGAGAGTATTATTTACGATCAACAGATTTTCAGAGGACATCTTCTCTTGTGCATCCTCATGTATTTTTGATCTTCCTTCTTTTGGTCTCTTGTGTTTTCATTGATTTGAACACTGATGAATGTTCTAATACGATTGTTGTGGAATCAATAAACATTTTGGTCATTTTCTCAACAAGAGTAACTTTTATTGTCACAGATGCCTTTTAAAATAGAGAAATATAGCTACAAATCAGATGTCGATTTAAGCTTTAATGGAGGACTGAGACAGTTAAGAACTAATAATGTCTGCCATTAATCTCATTGAATCTTTTATAGCGGCCATTAGAGCAGGTTCTAATTATCTGAATTCTAAAACATAAACCAACACTGCCCTTTGGTTTAAGTTTACTGCAACAGTATTGAAGAATCAGACCATCCTCACCAGAAAAATTGCTGCAAAGATTGATTGTGCAAGCACCTTATAATGAACCATATTTCTATTTATTGTTAGGCAGCGAGAGCTAGAGTAGCCATACCCGTTATTGCAGGAACAAACAAGGAAGTGAGGTATTGTGTAAGAGCTCTAAAGTCCATGTAGCAAGGAGGGAGATCGAGGTAATGGATGGGTCAGACACAAGACTTTTGGTGCATTAGCTTCCAAAGTCGGAACTGGGAGTGATGTCGCAACCAAGCTGACCACGTAGTAGTTACTAAATTAGAAAACCATTATATCTAATGTTATAGTCAGGTTAGCCTGCTAGCAATACTGTAACAAGTTTGTTTGTAGCAACATGTCCACAGATGAAAGTTAGGCTACTTTGTGTATGATTATGAGATTATTCTGAAACATAAATAAGACAGAGAGAAAGTGTGAGGGTTGTATTTATTTTTATTTTGATCTCTTTTAGCTCATTGGCAACTTAACTTTAACTACTACTGATGCTTGTCACCGCCATGTTGGATTGCGAGGTTGGGGCTTTGTGAGATCTCAGACTGAAGAGTCTCAGAGTTCATGTCCCATATGAAACCGAAAGTCATCTGTGACTTTTTAAGTTAGTAACAGTCCATGATGTAGTCATGTCCAGGATTAATTTTAAGCCAACCACATATTTTTCTTGCCCAAACTTAAGTAGTTTCATATCCCAAAATAAAATAGAATGGCCATGTGTTACAACCACATGTTTAAAACTCCAACATGCAGCTGGAACAGGCTTATATGTTGTTTTAGAGTCACTGGCAGTCGACCAAGTCTGTCGTTTAGGTATGAAGAATTGTCAGCACTCATCTCCTCATGTGTGATCACCTTCTCTTTGTATTGAACAAGTCTCACATTTGAACTTGTACTGTAGACATTTTCACATGAGCGAGACTGATCCCTGTGGCTGTGTTCCTTTTACAGATCAGTTCACCTCCCTTTCTTAACCACCCATGGGTCAAACAGAGAAATAAATGTTCCTTAAGAGCACCCATACAATGTGTAAGTGGGTCTGTTTTTGGGATAAAAGGGACATAATAAGCCTGAGTCAAGTTCAGAGAGTCAGGAGCTCAGCAGGCTGAGCAACACGACAGCAACGGGAGCTTTTCCTCACATTGCGCCTTTCATGTATAAATTTGAAGGATTTTGTGGAAAGAAAGCCCGGCCTCAGTCTCAGTGCCATGAAAAATGAGGATGTTTTTCCTTTTATTATCATCATTTGTGACAATAGGGAGAGAGACCTATTTAGACATTCAGAAAAGGCAAAAACAGCAATCAAATAATGAAAAGTATGCATCTTATGATCATAGACTAAGGCCTCGTCCACACGAACATGGGTATTTTTTAAACCAAACCTTTATGGGCCCCAGTGAAAAGAAATTCCCATCCACACCACCGTTGTGATAAAAAATATCCCCATCCACATGAAATCGCAAAATCCACTTCTGTCAGCTGGCCACGTCTAGAGCGCTCCACAAATCTCCATGGATACAACTTACTGTTTACCGTCGCACGGTGTGACGTCAAACAATGTTGACTGGACATTCTGTTTTTTCCTCAGTTTTTCTGTCCACACATGACTGATGAAAGGAGCCTACAACTGCAGTTATGTATGGATGAAAGGCCGAACCGTGCAGAGAAACACACAGTTTCAAAAATACCCACGGTTGTATGGAAGGCCCCTAAATGTTAAACAGGAGCAGGGGCGTCAAACTTTGCTCCTGGAGAGCTACTGCCCTGCGTGTCTTAGGTTTCTCCCTGCTCTAAAATACCTGATTCGATTTTCAAACCTGTGACAAGCTTCAGCTGCTTGATAACAAGCACAACATAAGAATCAGGTGTGTTTGAGCAAGGAGAAACCTAAAACATGCAGGACAGCAGCTCTCTGGGAGAAGGGTTGGGCACCCGTGGCCTAGAGTTTGATGGCAACCAATGGCTACCTTTCACAAAAGTAACAATGCTGAGAATTAATGTGTTTATTGCCTTCTTCACATTTATCAACCAGTTTCAGCCAGTATTTTATTTAGCTCTTTGTGGTGCAATCATCATGTATTTCAACAAAAGTACCACTTCCTCCTTTTCCCATACAGGTCCCATGAGATAGACCAATCTAACAACTTCTTCAAATATGTGTTTATTTTCTGAATGCACAATGGACCAGTGGATTAGCCAGGTTTCACATTAATTTACATGCTGCAATCCCCAGACATTTAAAAAATGTTTGTTTGTGTGGTTTTTGACCTCAATCTGTCCTAGCTTGGGCCTAATCAAGCTTGATTATCTCCTGAGAATTTCTCCTCACTGTTGTTAAGACTCACGCAGATGAGAATAGACCTTTCTCACTGCAGACATTTTGATTTAGGTGCAGCGTATAGCACTGATAATGGTGCTGTTCCACTTTGTACGCCTTATCTGTAGCCAAGTTTCCATCCAAATGCACCTTCCAAATGTAACTCGCAGGGAATCTGCAAAAGAAAATACAAATGAATATGTCTTTCCACCCACTGTTGTTAGGAGTTGGGCACATGGAGATAAGCAGTTGGTGGTGTTAATTCTCCAGCTCGGTGCCAAAAACAATTGCAGCAGAAGAGGGTGCATCAAGAAGCAGTCGCCCGAAGAAAAGGGTGAATTTGTCAGAGTGACAGCATTTTGCAGCTTACCAGATCTTTAGATCCATCTTTGCCTACTATATGGAACCCTTTGGTTTTCGGTTCTGTACTTTTTAGATAACTTTTGGTCTTAAATGTATGATAGTCCTTAGTTCTATGTAATATAGCATTCTGCCAATCAACTGACTAGTAGCCATAGTCACAATAGTGAATATTTGATATGCCTTACAGCTGTGCTTTGAGCTAAATGCTAACATTCGAAACGGACCATGCTAGTGTCAGGTGTTCAGGTGATTCTTATGGAAAATGTTATTTCTTTTGCAGGCTTTTGACCTGAGGGTAATGCTCAACAAGTCAAACAGGTTTGATATCTAATGCACAAGCGATGTATGATATCATATGAAATATGTCATTCTACAGTATTTTGATTGAGTGCTGGGACACTGGTCCCCCGGGTGAAAGTCCTGTGTCTAAGGACCTATCCTCCACCCCTACCTGCCCTACCTTCCTACGCAGAGTTGTACTACTAATAAATAAGTAAAATACACACAAATTACTTTGCGTAGTTATATGCACGAACAGTGGATCAAGACAGCCTGTTATTCATCCTGAGGGGGACATTATTCCATGAACTAAATTTTATGGCAGTCCATCAAATAATTGTTGATGTATTTCTTGAAGGACCACAGAAACCTTTGGCTGTAATTAAATCAGACCTCTCTGTGTGTTGCAGGGAGAGGGACATGTGGCAGGAGGTATCACTGGAAGAAGCATGCATTCAGATCACCTCCTCTCCTCAAATTATGCTTTTATTCTGCAGATTCACAAACAAAGTTCATTAGTTAACATTATATCCTTCATAGATTTTTTATTAATAAATGAGTTACCCATAGCTACTTCAGGACTAGCTTTTTTTTGCAGTCCACACAGACAATGTATTCTTTGATGCTCACAGTGTGAATACTCCACACAATGTTCATACTGTGGCTCAAAATTTACCCACAGTGACATAAAATATACATTTCCTTTCCTGAAATGGTAGAATATCAAGCATACATGAACATGCTATATGTAATTTTATTAATGAAACACTTGAAATTGTCGTAGAATCTTTGTATTGTTGAAATACTCTATGTGAAGTGTCTTGAGATAACTTTTTTTATGATTTGGCACTATAAATATAAAATTGAAAATATCTAATTGATCATTTCGCAACCTCCTCAGATTCATCTCGCAACACGTGACTCCCACTGGTCTATGTACACAACAGCGTTGGTGGTTATATGTTGGAAGGTGTGATATGATTGGGACTGTTGACTATACAATCAGCACTGCTCCCAATAGACTATTGACCTCATCCTGTACCCTGTACTGTGCAATATGCCTGTACTAAGGTCACTTCTGTTTTTGCACTAATTGGTCATATTTACTCATATTTATTCACTCCATATTATATTATTACAAAACAAACAAAACAAGAACAGCTGAACTATATCATGTGAATATGTACATATGTCTATTTCTATTTCTTCCCTTTTTGAATTAAATTTTATTGCTTATTTTTCCAATTTTTTATCTTATTTCGTAATATTCTGTTGGTGCTGTGACAAAATAATTTCCCCGTCTGCGGGACATTAAAGGTTTTCTGATTCTGATTCGGATTCTGATAAGTGTAGTTTTTCCATTTGTCAGCACCAACAATCACCTGCACTTTATTTTGCTTGTCATGGCTGAATCCAATACAAATGATCATGGCTGTGACCCTTACTCTGTACCAAACTAATTAAAAACAAAGTGAGAAAAGCCTTCAATTTATCGTTTGTCTCAAAGTTGTCCTTTTTAGGAATTAAGTGAGAACTGGGACTTATATCTGCTCCAATTTCAAGGCTGCCACTTTTATTTAGGCCCCCTGTGCCGTTATCTTGATTTCCTGCATTTTGTTTTAATGAAACTCTGGATGTTAGAAGTTAGTGCACAGCATCAATCACCTCAATTAGGCAAGAGGGAGCTCCAGTTATAGTCTGTGCATCCTTTACTCCTCTGTTTGTGTGTCTGTGTGTGTGCGCTTGTGGGCTGCAAAGAGATTCCTTTAACATAAAGTGAACTTTAAAATGCTCTAAATCTTCATGTCCTATATTTTGTTCTTTTAGATATATATTTGTCACTATATAGTTAATACACTGTTGAAGTTGCTAAATGTCTCTGTCATTTTGCTTTCCTTCTTAATTTTTCTCTCCACTCCGAACATCTTATCTCGCCTTTCTCTTTTGTTAACCAAGGCCGTTCGGCAGATAGGAGGGACAAGCACAATGTGAGATTGTCAGACCTGTCTGCCATCTGCAAAGAGCCTTGTCACAATCTCTTTTCTCTGCCATATATCTGACTCTCCTGCAGATGGCTGCGTGCTCTTCTGTGTTACATTCCACCGCCGGTATCCACTAACAAGGTCTCCTGAAGGTCTTGTGAAGGGGCCAGCAACAGCTCCATAGTAGGGTTTATTGGTAAAAAGTGTGAGAGAAATGGAGGCTTAAAGAGTGTGTGTGTGTGTGTGTGTGTGTGTGTGTGTGTGTGTGTGTGTGTGTGTGTGTGTGTGTGTGTGTGTGTGTGTGTGTGTGTGTGTGTGTGTACACACTTGTACAGCTGACTTTTTGAAACCGAATTTAGAATTTTCCAAACGGAGTAAGGACATTCTGGCCAGTCCTCAGTCCTCAGAGGTCTGTTTGTAGCAAGACCATCACAGCGACTTCCTGGTTGAACCAACACAGATGTTCAGACAACTGCAGTTCTCTGAGTGGCCACTAGGAGTAGTTTGCACAATAGAGCAATTTCTCATTGACACCCATGTTAATAGGCCTTTTTCACAGCATAGTTAAACCTATTTAAGGCATGGTGAAAAAAAAACCTTCTAGTCTGTATGTTTGGGTCATATCTCCATGACAACACTGAGGGGGGTGATTTTTTTTGTAGCAGGCTAGTTTTTATTTTATTGGAGGTTAAAGTCTTGAGTGACAGCTAGCCGCTGGCCCTCACTTCTCCTCGGAGGTATACGTCAGGTAGATGGACGTATTTCCAATGTCACATCAATGCCCTTTTTTGGTAAGAGGAAATGAGGCTGAGTCAAAGTCTGACAAGATGGCGACTCCCGCAGGCGACTTGAGAGAACAGACCCCGACGGGTATGCTACGTCTATTTTTTACACAGTCTATGGATTGGAGGTTAAGACTTGGCTTTAAGGTTAAGGTCTGCATTAGCTTAGGTCAGGGGTAGGGTAAGGCATTTAGTTGTGATGGTTAGGATAAAGGGCTGTGGAATGCATTACGCCAATGAGTGTCCTCACAAAAATAGATGATCAAAAATGTGTGTGTGTGTGTGTGTGTGTGTGTGTGTGTGTTGAAAGAGATGAGGGGGCTGCTGCCAAGCTGATGTCAGCATTATAGTGCTTAATGTAGCAGCTACTGTATTGGCCTAGAACACTTCAGATCACTGGATCATTTGACACCAATAAGGTGCACCATGTCATAAATTTTACAGGTGACGCATTTTTGATTCATGCCATATTAAATACATGTTTGAACAATATTTAAAGTCATAGTTATGTCTGGGTGACGTTTACAGAATTAGCCACATTAGCTAACATTAGCTCCACCCCTGGGGAGCTAGGCTAACAGAACACGTCATTAGATAAACAGCATTCACAGAGTATTTCTACATTTACTTATCTTAGGGCGTAGTCACACTGTCCATCCGTACCGTGCCCAAGCCCGTTTCACGGCTAAAGTCTAGTTCGTTTGACCAGTGTAAGTGCAACCGTACCTCGTCTAGGAGCAGTACGCTTGCCGGCCACAGACCGTTTGGGAGAGGTGGGCTTTTGTAAAGCACGTTTGCACATGTACGAGCACGAGTGCGAGCACGTGTATGAGCATGAGGCCTACGGCAGTTCTGACGTCATTTTTTGTGCGCCTGTTCGGACATAGAAAAAAAGAAAGACGGACCATGTGCAGACATCTAAAACAATGGCGGCGAAAGGTTCACGTTGGTGTGATGTGGAGGTGGAGTGTTTACTGCAGATTTGGTCGATGAAAATATTCAAAAACAGTCGACAAGACGCACAAAAACTCAGAGGTCTACGGAAAGATTTGTAAACAAAGCGATGCATCGCAATGACGTCATCAATGCGTGTGACGTGTTACGGCGTGATGACGTATGGACAGCAAGAAGCATTTGCGCGAGGCCCAGGTAGTGTGAGTACAAACGGGCCTGGAGGGGGGGGACAAGTACCCTAAAGCACGGGGCACGGTACAGACGGACAGTGTGAGTGCGCCCTTAAACATGTATAGGGTTAGTACATGTAGTTTGATGTCTATAAAAAAGAGATTGTACATTTTGGGGACATCACTTGCGGCATAGATTTGATCCCTTTGGAGAGGTTTGTGTCAGTTGATGAAAATATTACACACTAAAACAAATAAATTACAAGAACAGAGAGTTAATCTGACTGTCAGGTCATTGCAAATGATGAATCGATCCACTACAGCCCTGATACGTTTTTTTGATACTGGATCCCCTGGTGATACGCCAGCTGTGTCCTAGTTTCATCCCATAAAGTATGCACTATGTACAGTATTAATCTGCATATGTTCAGGCAGTTAAAGCCTCTACAAGAAATGAGTGCAGTTTACCATACTAAATTATATCAGATGTGTATCACTGGATATTTGATCACCATATTTATTTGTGTTTGTTTTCTGAAATGTTCCTGGATGTTACCCAATCCTTGTGCAATCACATAAATTTGGTTGCATAGCATTGCGGGACGATTGTGCCCCTCAAAGGAAATAAACAGTCAAATTGAAGAAGCATACAAACATACTTGAGTTTTTATTCCAACCAGAGTTTGAAAATGGAATTGGGAACCGGCTCAGAGTTGTGGTCCCACACTGAAAAGGTTTAGGGAGCCACTCTGCTATATTAAAATGGATACCACAACACCGGTCCCAAATGTGTATCACCAGACGTTTGCCTGGAGCACTAAGAAGGATTGTTACATAGCAGGAGCTCTGTTTTCTACTTTGCCGCATGACACCTCTGAGATTCTTCAGGAAAAAGCATTTTGTCAGGCTTATATTTTACCGCCACATAACCCAATAACCCTACTAATGCACTCTTGGCCTGTGATTTGTTCTCGTTTGTCATCGCAGAAAGTGCAAGGGTAAACACCGGGCCGAAACACGAGCCCGACAGAGGTGGATGAGCTGTATCGGCTGCTGCCCTCCACAACCTCCCATCAGGGAGGTGAGGGGAGATCATTGCTACCCCTCTTATTGATTTGTGTGGATTAATGTACTTTTTAAAACAGTCGTGATTCTATTTTTTACTTGCTGGTAACGGCACACAGTTTCAAGTTGTTCAAGGATAAATGTCTGGCCTCAAATGGTAAAAGATATACTTTCCAATGACCAACAAACAGGATTTTCTGCACTGATAAAAAACTGCACATTGAGATTAAAAAGTAATCTGAAAAAATGAGTGACAGATTCGTAAATGGAAGTGTCTGCATAGTCGTACCATGGTAATAAGTACTTGAGCTCCTTTTTTTTACTGTTGTCACCATCTGTGGTCGCTCATTACTGTGGGGTTTCTGCACTACTCCTGCAGTCAGAGATCACCTGTCAATCACTGAGGGTGCTTCTGTGAAGTCTCCTTCCTTGGATTTTCTCTGTTTAGGAAGTCTTCCTCTATGCAGCTGCTGCTCTTTTCTTGCTACACTGTTAAATCTGACCAAATGGGAAACATAAAACTGCTCTGCAGGTACACCGCAGAACAATGGGACTAGTTTTCTACAGGATGGGTCGTGCCTGTATGATACTGTTAGAAGAACAATGCAATTTTGAATGTGATGGCTCCAATCCAGCATATTAGATTTTAAATGAAACGATGACTATGTGGTTACTGTGGTTTTAATTTGAGTGTTTTAAAGTAGGTTAACCCCCATCTCCCCCTTCCTCCAACAGACTTGGCGACATTGAGATTAATGGCTCCCTCTCTTTTAATGGCTCCTTCTGTGTCCAACACAAAATGCACATTTGTTTTGACTCACGAACGCATCACCCCGCTACATGTGTGGGAAAAAAATTTCTGACTCGCTCGCTGCTAGTACATCAGCAGTAGCAGTTCTAATGTCAAGATGACGGTGAAGCTAATCAAAACGGGGTTTATTCATCTCGTATCTCGTTCATTCATCATGACAAGCCAAAATGTGTCCTGCAACAGACTCAGTCAGTGCGTTTACATGCACAGTAACCCGAAAATGGTCTTTCTCCAGTAAGGGAATCATCGGATTATAGAAGTTCCCCACATATACATGAGAGGGGGTTGAATTGGAAAATGACGAAACAACTCAGGTATAGTAGGTGGTGCTCCGCCAACATACAGCCTGACGGAATACGGCTTTATTTTCCTGTTCACCTTTGTCAAAATTACAAGCGAGGGGGAAATGGCCAACTTTTGGACAGAATTACAACAGAAAAGGGTCTTCTTGGTGGTCCTCCCTCGGTTGAAAGGCGCCATTGCTTTCTGGTTTATTCTTTTTCTAGGTCAAAAGCCACCACCGCAGAGTGGGGAGGGGGAGTTATAACCCTCGGAGAATGCACAGACGCAAAACCCGATAATACTCCAGTTTAGCTGTTTACATGCATGAATAATCAGGGTACTGAAGGAATTAGCTAGATCTGTAAACCTGGGTATGAGAACTCTGATTTTACCCCGGGTACGGTGTTTACATAGTGTTTGAGAAACCGGAATATGCCCTTAACCTGCATGTAAACGCACTGAGTACGTGATTGTCTGAAGTCTACAACCCACAGATATCAGCAGACACAATATCTTCCTTGGTGATCCTTTAGTGCAGCTATCTTTACTTTTAACCTGCTTGTTTCTGGGCATTTTTTCCTTCAATTTGATCTACACAAGTGCAGTTGGGTCAGGTGAATAACGTTGAAATAAGTCATAAAAAACACTCTTTCGTAGCCTTTTACATATGTACATGGTCGTCTGCTGCAGTGTCCTGAAAAGCGTCTACAGGTCCTTAAAGCCTGAGTGTCAGCACTTCAACCACATATTCATTGTGCCGGAGTACAGAGTCAAAACCAGAGGAAAATGTGTCACTGCCCTGAATCTCTACTGCACTGTAAGTCAGTGATAGTTGCAAATGGATGCGTTTGTGTGAAACAATGCAGTTTATTGTCTTAATAATAAACCTAAATTTAAATGTCTCTCTTTGTCTTTGTCCACACAACACTGGAGAAATGACCTTATATTACGTGGCATTAACTACACTGCTTCTACTGACCCTTGCCGCCTGTGTACAGGTCTGTGATATAATAATGGATAGCTTTCATTGGAGCTGCTCTGTTTGGCTAATGGCCAGAGTGCCACACAATCAGAACCACACGTCTTCAGAGAGCTCTTCAAAGTGCTAACAGGGTTGGATTTGTTTATGTGGGCCCTGGCAGGTTGGATGTTCAGCACTTCTCCTGCAGTGTGGAGTGTCACTGTCAATTATATTTTTAAATAGATTTTGGCTCAATGCTGGCACCACCCCATCATTGAGACCTGGAGTCCTGGCTGGAATCTGCCATCTGTCTGAAAGCGGTATGGAGTTCCTCCTCGACTGATAGGACTCAGCGGATTCTTCTTCCTGTAGAAATTACTGTAAGAGATGAGGTTGAGGTTTTTTTGCCCTACGAAATAAGACAGGGGAGTTGAGTTTTAGGCTTGACAAGCAATCTGTTTTACGTGATAGCCCATAGATTTTGTATGGTTTAACTCCAAAATATACAATGTACACATAATACCTGAGAATGCAGAACAGAATGCTTCAGGAATGAGTCTTAAAACCTGGAAGTCAGTTAGCAGTTCTGCGCTTACGGTTCCCTCGTCTCAAAGTCAATGGGATTAGATCAGTGGTTCTCAACCCCACTGACCTTACCTTGATCCACTGGCGTTTTGGAAATTGCAAACCTTCTGTTTTCTTCTTTTACGGTGTAGAAATCCCACACTAGAAGACACGCTGACCGTGACCATAGACCTGGATTGACACTGCAGGTGTCAACTCATGTTTGGCCAGTTAAAAGCTTTTATTTCCGCGTGGATAGCTGATGTAGTGTGTGTCTGTCGTGTGCAGGACCGTACTGCGCTGTATGACCACTGTTACACTGAGCATAGATAGACAGTAAATGTTGCAGAGACAGTAGAGGGGTTAGAAACCCATGAATGAAAATAGGCTATTTATTTCAGGTAGCCTATTTTTTCAAAAATATTTGAAAACTATTAGTTTAAAGTTAATAATGTAAAAAACAAACACACAAAAAACACTCACGTTCCCAGCGCCCACCTAGGTTGTACTGTACGTTCGGTACTGCCCCACTCAAGAATATTGAAGCTTGCACGTGTCTTTAAAAAGGCAAACATCATCACAACGTACCAGCAAAATGAGTTACACGGTAGTTGTTGGTGTAGTTTTTTACTTCTGGCGTCTGAATTTACTCTTCAAAAATCGTAAAAGTGGTCTTCATTTGTGTAGATTATCTCGCTGAACAAAACTTCTAAGTATGATAAACTTTTGTCAGTCACAGACTTATTTTCTGCATTTATTCAAAATCCAATGGAAATATCCCACTGTCTTTTTGTTGAGGCAACCTGGGTGATGCTGACTTCTGAGTCAGCCTGTAAAAATGTCATTCCTGCAGCGCTATATCTGCACCTGGCTTTGGGATAATCGTCAGTGGGGATAAATAAAGTAATCAAAATATGTTACTTCAGCTTTTTTGCCTATGCTAGATAAAAAATAATCTTTATTTTTGTGAGCTCTGGATCAATATGTTTACATGTATTTAAGTATATCAATATCTAATAGCCTACTGAAATCACTATTATTAATCTACGAGTTAATATTAGAGGTACCCTACACAAATCATTTAAGATATTGAAGCTGTTTAGCTTATTTGATGATGTTTATGTAGCCTACTCAAATCATTTTTGCAATCTTTGGGCATTATCTTCATGCTTGAATGCACTCAATTGTAGGTCGCTTTGAATAAAAAACGTTAGCTAAATTAAACCAAACCTTGTGGGCGTCAAATAGGAAATCAAGGCCATCCAAAGCCCCTGTCACTCCAAAGAGGGGGACCAGATGAGGGGGAAATTCGGGACTGGGGAGTTGGGGGTGGGTGTGGCCTCCGGTACATTACATTCAGTGTCATAGAAAAACGTGTGATGAACTCATACGTTTTTCACTAAACACTAAAATGTATTATTTTTGTTCAAACACATGAAGTCAACTGTCTGATGTCGACTGTGGCTCAGTGAGAGAGTGGATCATCCTCCATTCGAGAGATCGATGGTTTGATCCCCACCTCCCCCGGTCCACATGTCGAAGTGTCCTTGGGCAAGACACTGAACCCCGAATTGCTCCCTGTGCTGCACATGGGTGTGTAAATGTGGTGTGAATGGTTAGATGAGATGGTATGTAGATGTCCACTGCCATCAGTGTGAATGTCTGTGTGAATGGGTGAATGTTACAAGTAGTGTCAAAGCGCCTTGAGTAGTCAGAAGACTAGAAAGGCGCTAAATAAGTACAAGTCCATTTGATGTCTGAACCTCCTCTGTGCCAAATGCCTAATTCTTTCCTGCAGACACAATGCTTTGTTTGGATCTCGTAAGGCAGCAATGATCCCTGGGCATTTCCCTCTCTACTCCTCTCAGTACCTGCAGCAACACTCTTGCTTTTTGGCCCCGGGCTCGATGTCAATTTTCCTCCATAAAGGTTGTAATTTAACGCCATAAGCATTGCCTCCGCGCGTAGTTGTTTATCAATTTGAGGCACTATTGTAGACAGTTAAAAAACTACAGTTATGTCGGCTACAAACATAACAGTACATGTACACTGTGGCAACTCTCAAATAATATTTCACATATATGTATCATTATTTAAAATTTTATTTGACTATAATTAATCAGATCTAAGGTTTGGTCTGAATTTCGGGACAAACAGAACAAGATTCAGGTTTCAGGACATCTGCTTATAATTCAGGACTGTCTGTTCACCCTAAATCCAGCACAGTGCAATTCACGGAAAATCCCCAACTGGTCCCAGATATTCATCACTTTCCATTAGTTATGATTAAAGTCATGACTCAAAGCAGGAGCATATTTGTAACAAGGTTTGGTATCATTCATGCATGTCCTATGCAATCAGAGCGCCAGATTACCTGCATCCGGCCGCACTCAGCCCTTCCACAAATGATGAAAATGAAACAGGGTGGTGGGGGAGGAAACACAGAGGGAGAGCTGAAAGAGGTGAGAGGAAAAACTGAGGCAGAGATAGATAGACTAGTCTGCCACTGGAGAAGTACAAGTAAAAGAGAAAAGGATGAGGAGGAAAGAGAAAAATAGCAGGAAGGAGGGAGTGATGAATGAAGGGGAAAGGAGCAGTGACTGATCAGTATTGAAAACCTGTGCTGCTGTAAACGTGGTATAAAAGGCTAACAGTGGAAACGGATTGAGATGTCTGCCATGATGGAGTGGAGGCCGTGGCCCGGCTTTAACATCACAGTTCACTGTTCCTCAGAAACCAGAGAGAAAATACACTTGAGGAAGAGACAAATCTCCTGACCTTTCCATAACAGCCAGGCCTGGAACCCGACTAATACCTCTCCGTGGACATGACTGATGAATCCTAATGGAAGTTTTAGGTGAGGAATAACTGAATTTGACAAAGAAAATGATAAATGTCACCTGCTGCGAAAAGCCATTGTATCATTTCAGCCACAAGGGGAATAAACATTTTAAAGCACAGAAAATTATGATAATTAATGTCGCCTAACTAAAGCCAAAATGCAGCAACTCCATATTTTGACTCAAAGTCAGGACCAGAATCTGATTTTTTCCAACTTTTTCTAAGCATATATTAAAAATATCATCTGATAAAAATGCCATAAACTAGCTTTTATGTTAGGAATAAACATGATTTGTGAAAACTACCTCTAAAACATGTTTAAATAGGCTTTATTAAATAATACTGTTATAATTCAATATAAATATCATCAAATAGTGCAGAGACTGTAAGTTGATACATGTGTAATCGGTAAAGCCATGAAGAATGTTTATCTTATTTTGAAAGGAACCTCATCTGGTGTCCTGAAAACCTGTATAAGGGAGGCCCCAGGTAATGTGTTGTCATGTTGCACAAAAGGAACCCATCTGAAAAAATAACATGCAACATGAAGGGGCTCTCCAGGAGATAGACGATTTACAGATGTGGGCCCTTAACATATATACTCACCGGCCACTTTATTAGGCACACCTGGTGCCTAATCTTCTGTCTTCTGCAGCTGTTACCTATCTGCTAGAATGTACGTCGTGTTGTGCGTTCACAGATGCTCTCCTGCATTCATCTGTTGGAACCAGTGGATATTTGATTTACTGTTGCCTTTCTATCAGCTCCATCAAGTCTGGCCATTCTCCTCTGACCTCTGGCATCAACAAGGCATCTGCGCCCACAGAACTGCCGCTCACTGGATATTTTCTCTTTTCCGGACCATTCTCTGTAAACCCTAGAGATGGTTGTGCGTGAAACTGCCAGTCGATCAGCAGTTTCTGAAATACTCAGACCAGCCCGTCTGGCACCAACAACCATGCCACGTTCAAAGTCACTTAAATCACCTTTCTTCCCCGTTCTGATGCCCGCTTTGAACTGCAGCACATCATCTTCACCATGTCTACATGCTCTACAAGTTAGTGTATAGTGACGTGTGATGTCATGCTCAGGCAGAACTGCTCTGAGAGAATGCCTCGGTGCATCTCCATTTAGCACTGAGTTGAACCCCAGCTCAATTAAAGAAGTAAACTTTTTTTCTATTAAATTTCCGAACAGGCGCATATAAAATGACGTCAGAGCCGCCGTAGGCCTCGTGCTCGTGCTTGTGCTTGTACACGTGCGCACGCTCGTGCTCGTACATGTGCAAATGTGCTTTACAAAAGCCCACCTCTCCCAAACGGGCGTACCAATATTTCTGGTATATTTTTTATTTTTTTGAATTCACAACTGATTTAAACCAGCACAGGAAACCCCTCATAAACTGTAACCTTTCAATTGGTACCACAGTCACGTAAGTAAAGCAGCGAGAGGTACAGGTGTAATAGCTTGTAGTGCTGTGGTGAGGCTCCACCACCGCTGTGTCCAAAACAAAGGCTGATCTCTCCGCTTTTGTGGGAGGCTGTGGTTGAGAGTCGGGGGAGCTGAGTGGATTCTTTCCACCATCATGAATTAGTTATATCTTGGACACAATAAATCTCATATTAAAGCCCATTTACTTGATTGAGTCAGCTTTATTTTACTGCTCTGTCCAAGGTCATCTTTCTCTTTTTATGTGCAAGGTTGTTTTCATGCTTCTTAATCATTTTGTCATTGACAGTCTCGGCGTGTTTTTTCTAATTAGTAACACCAAAGTTGTAATTGCGTTTTCAAAAAGTTCTTTTGTCACAAAATTACAAAATACTGAGCCAGGTTTAGAGTTTCTGCTAAAATAAAAGACAGTAGGCTTTACATTTTGCATGGTAATACATCCACACAACATAACTGGCATAAAACAATTTAAGTGAAATTTGAACAAACAGGATGAAATAGAAAAGGTGGTTTTAATATAGCAGACTATATTTATCAGGACCACCTACGGGGAATTCAGAGGAAAGAATCTTTTATGATTTAAAGGTAATGGCAAAAACTGGACTTCATGCATTTTGTTTACTAACTGATATATTTCTATTTGATAATAATTAAATCGTTATTCACCCAGTAATTGCAACTTTAGCCATATAGCATTGTTGGATTTCATGGCACGTATTCCCAAAACAGCCTAAACCTAAGAAGCGTCTACCTTTCTGACTTAGGAGCAACTCTTACGTCAGTACTTACATTTTTGGTTTAACAGTATTTCAGGAAGCGTTTTAGCGTTAAAACCAGCTCCTAAGTCTTTGAACGGTTAGAATTAGTCAAGAGGAAGTCACTCAGAGCAAATCCTAAATACATACAAACACAAACAATCCTAAAATGGCGACTGCCTGTAATTCACCTTGTTATCACATCAACATTTTCGAAACCTTAAATGATTGTGGGAAAGCCCCCGTTTATTTCCAGGGATGCATTTTCCCACACTTCTTTCTTATCTTTTGTAATTATCCTGACTCTGAATTTTTCTTTAATGTCCTTCCTTTCATGCACAAGTTGGACAATAAGTACAAACTGCTCTTGTGTCCATTTTGGTTTACGTTCCCTATCAATTAGACAATTAGCTGCACACTTAACTTGTCAGGAGCCTGTAATACTCTTTGTTTGATGTTACATCAGTGACTACGTTTGATTTTAAAATCTGTATTTGGATATGGCAGCATACCCTCTTCAGTATTTCTATAAGAATTTACTGACAGACCCAAAACAGCCCAAAGGTTCAAGGGAACACTCTCGTAGGAACTCTTCATGCTGTTTAGGAGACATCCTAGTGGTAAGGTGAAATGTTTTGTGAATCCAGGCCCGGTGGTTTACTCACAGGTAGAGAGCAGTTGTAATTTCTGTGTCCCACTGAGGGGACAAAGAGTCTGTCTATGGTAGGACAGCATGCCCAGGTTGTTTAAACAATACTCTGTGTCCTGAAACAGGTGGTGTGGCATGAACTATTTCCTATATGGAGGAAATGAAGGTGCTCTAAACGTAGCATACTCTGCTACCTGTTTAACATGAATAGCCTCTTTTTTTTAACTGAACATACTTTTAAACAAACATTGACATACATGAGCATTACCAAGTCAACAGCAGCCAGTTAAATTAATGAAGTAACTCAACAATATCAAACCAGACTTCATATATTCAGGGCAATTCACTAGATAAGCTTGTTATAAAATTAAAAAATTAAAAAAGGCCAGGCTTGTTAGTTGCTGTGAACAATCTACAGTACATTTTAGTAACTGACCACTTTAGTAACTATAGTAACACTGCTTTTTTACCTTTTTTGTCTTTGTAAGTAGCGTTGGAGTCTTCAGAGCAGGAAAAGATATGCACTAAATACTAAAGGGATGACTTTAAGGAGATCTTGATGTGATGTTTCCCTAAAAACCTTCCTAAACTGTAGATATCTGTTAAACTGAGGTTGGTATGCAGGAATAAACTGTCATGACTGCACACAACGACACAAATAAAGCTGTTGTTTCTTTGCCTGTGGCTCCAGCATCAAATAATTCTTTGCACCGTGCAGTTTATCTGAGATGAACATCTTGATATTCTGTCTTTACCTCTCAGCCTCCTCCTCCCCGGAGACCCTTCTGCTTAGTGATTAGCGGCTTAAAATATACTATTGTGTGAACTTTACGCATTTTACCGCTCCCTCAACGGAATCACTCAAACATATAGGCGATTAAAACGAGACTGACAGATGTGCGGCGGATAAAAAAAATAAAGGAGTCCCTGCTCTCCACTCCTTCATTTAGATGCCTCAAACTGATATAAGTTATTTTAAGTCATCACCCAATTATATATGCCTTTGTTGTTGTTGGTCCTGAGCTCTGGAGTGTGTATTCAGTTATTGTCTAACACGCACACACACACACACACACACACACACCTACACACACACGCGCGCAGTTCCATCTGGATTATCACAGGCAGCCTTTCAAAATCATATGCATTCATTTTTAATTAAAATCTAAACTTAGTGTTTTGCGGCTGAATATTTTATGTTCCCCGGGGGACACTGAAGAGAGTTTATGTTTAATTCATTTCTCATCACTCAGCCTGATTGTCTTCACATTGTTTCTAACTGACCTGAACTTACCTGAATGTTTAACTTTTCTATTAGGAAGTTAATGCATTTCTTCAAGGTCCACTGCATACGACGCCGCCTCGTATTAACGATCGGTGGTTATGTTTGCAGAAAGTACACATTATTTGCCTGGTTCGTTCAGAAATGATGTTTTTAGATGGCATGATTGTTCAGTAAACATGCAACCACTGTTAGTCATAAAAGGGGAAACAATGGCGAAAATAAGTGAGGAGAGAATTCTGGGCACTCGTAATAAGAAGAGGTGATGAGAAGGATGCGTTCTTTGGGTTACATCTTCTCCAGTGGCAAGTTCCTGGACTGAGCTGCGTCACCTAATCCATCACAGAGTTTGTCTGAGGCTCAGAACTAATGATTCACTGAATAACTTAAAACAGAGTCTTAGGTAGTAGTGGAAAAGTATTTATCTCATCTCATCTTTATCCGCTTATCCGGGGTCGGGGCGCGGGTGCAGCAGCTCTAGCAGGGGACCCCAAACTTCCCTTTCCCGGGCCACATTAACCAGCTCTAACTGGGGGATCCTGAGGCATTCCCAGGCCAGTGTGGGGATATAATCTCTCGACCTAGACCTGGGTCTTCCCCGAGGCCTCCTCCCAGCTCGGATCGGTGTACACGTCTAGATGCCTGGAACACCGATCCAGGCACGTCTAGATGCCCGAACCACCTCAACTGGCTCCTTTCAGCGCAAAGGAGCAGCGACTCTACTCCGAGTTCCTCACGGATGCTGAACTATTCCCCCTCTCTCTAAGGGAGACTCCAGCCCCCCTCCTGAGGAAACCCATTTCGGCCGCTTGTACCCGCGACCTCGTTCTTTCAGTCATGACCAAAAGTATTTAGCGCCATCAAAATGAAATCAAGTACAGTATGTGAACAGAAAGTAGCATCACAAGCTGTCACATGACTGCCTCAACAACTGAGTGAGGCCCCGTATTCAATTTAACTGCCCGTCTTTTGTAAATGGTATCAGTTCTTTGTTTTAGTTATATGTGCTTACACAGAGATATTTTTATTTCAGAGTTCACTTTAAAGTAAGTGTGAAATATTCAATTATACTAACCTAAAGCAAACTGTTTTGCAGTTTGAGTCGTTTTCTTGAGATATATTTTAAATCTTCGGTTGTTATTAAACACAGGGTCTGAAACATCGAATTCAAGTACTTTCCAGGCACACCTCCTTCATATCCAAGGACCTAACACGGCAACGTCTGACACTCGGATCAGGCTTAATTACTGTTATAACACAACATAACGAGAGCAGACCGTTGAATTGAATGTGTGAACACTTTTCATTGTGCTGTGTTATAGGGATGGTAAATGATGTCGTCTCCCACCTTCTCCAACGCAGCACAGTGAAACAACATAATGTGTGATGTTAGTAAAAAAGTAAAAAAAAACTCAGAAAAACAGTTTCTCCATGGCTCAACTTGCATTAAATATTTAAAGCACTTTCATTGACCCATATCTGTTTAATTCCAAAAACTTTCAATGATTTCAAGGATCTGTGGGAACCATGGCAAATGTCAGATCAGATATGTTGATTATTTTCCACATTGTTTTATATGATCTAATCACAAGGAAATATTGGCAAGGTAATACTGTTGATTGTCAAATTTAGTCTCTGGGGGGCAATGGCTCATTAGGAGCGTGTGCACCGACCGCCCCCCACAGCATGTTGCAATTAACCAATTTCCAATTTCTGGTGAACAATAAAGTCTTTCTATTTCGGGCTCCGGTGTAGCCAGTGGATATCTGGGCCAAGACCTCCTATTCCAATCGGCGGCCAGTGTTTATATTTTGCTGTCCATGACAATAGACAATGCAGTTATACTAAAGGTGCTTGAACGTATGAGTCCCTGATAAAGCACACACAACTACAGACAGAATGAGTTCAGTACATTTAATTGTTAATTAATTCATTGCACATTTGCTCAAGTGCAGAGTCATACTCAATGTAAAGCTTTAAAAAATACAATCTCAGTCATCTCTGACGTGACATGAGTGCTTTCATGTAGATTTTTTTAAAATGAAATACAGTATATGACAGATAAAACTCTCGTGAGAGTCGTGTTCTTTGATCAATCTGTAAAGTAAACAGTAAACAACTGAGAAACAGGGCAGCATAACTGGTCAACGTCAAAGATACTTTCATTCATATTTAGGTAGTGTAACTTTCGACAAAATACATGTGCATTTCCCTTTGTGTAAACACAATTGTGTCTCTTTTTTTACTTGTAGAGTGCGACATACTGTACTACTCTTTCGAGGAAAGCCGTCACATGAACTGTAGCATGATTTACCACCTTCTGTTGGCACCTGAATTATCATAAAGACCACTCTTGAGCAGCAGCAATTCTGTGCATGCTTCACATCACAGACACCTTCCTTTTAGAAATAGCTCAACAGGTTCACGATACTTAACATTTTTTTCTCAAATTAAAAAAATAGTTTGAATCATCGACTGTACACAATACCAAAAACAATGTGCTTTTCCCTCATATAGTGAATAGTGCTGAGTTCAATATGCCCTCCGCCGGCTGTAGTTACAGTGCGCCCATCTCCCTTTTTTGAGGCGGGTGGTAGTCACAGGACGCATCACGGAGGCCTCTCTCCATGAAACTTTCGGTGTCTGTACCTGCCGTTCTTTTCCTTGGCCATGTTGATGCAGGCATTGTGCTTGTTGCTCTGCAAGTGGTTCCAGAACTTGATGAGTTCATTGGGGTGGAACTGATGGGATGTGATTAGGTGGCTGTACTTACAACTGGAGTAAGACACTCGCCAATGGTTAAAGAGGAACTCATTGGGAGGGGGCGCCGGGTCGATGCGCAGCTTCGCCAGGCAGATCCCCACATAAACGTCCTCCAGGTGCAGCCTGCGTATGCTGAGAGAGGCCTGGTAGATCAACTCGGCCATGTCCCCTGAGAACACGTAGCCCGTGCCTGAGCAGAATATCGGGTAGCGCTCACTTGGGTACAGCTCCGGCGGCATGTACCACTTGCTGTCCTTGTTACGGTTTGGTGCGTAGCCCCTCATCAGGTAGCCAGTGAAGTACCTCTGCTTGGGAGGCAGCTCGGGCTTCAACAGCTTTTGAATGAGATACTCAGTATTGACAAACATGTCGCTGTCTGTCTTCATCACATAGGAGGCCTGTGGGCAATAGGTTGCCACCCACTTCATGCCCATGAGGGTTTTGATAGTCAGGTTGTAGTAAGTGTCCTGATAGTCCTGTTGGATGATGTCGTGGTGAACGCGGCTCTCTTCCTCTATACTGCTCTGGAGGTAGGTGTCTGAAGTCTTTCCTGTGCCGAGCAGGAAAAGACGGACAAACCCCAAGCCCATTGCTATGCTCTCATTTCCCCATGTCTGGCGGATGGCGTTACGGGCATCAGCCTGGCCGGGTTCTGCAGCGATGAGAAGGACGAGAAAGGGCGTGCTGTCCCTGCACTTGAAGGGCTCGTTCAAGATGTAGCGGTAGGGCTGAGCGCTGAGCCTCCCTCCCACACCCATCTCCTTCTGTAAACTGTTATTAGTGCTCATAGAGTCCCCAAGCCCCATCACGCCCATCCTGGCTCCTCCTCCCCCTACTGCTGCCTCGCCCGCTGCCCCGTCGGCTTGCTGAGAGCTGAGGTTGAGCAGAGGCTTTGGTGCTACATACCCAGTCTCCCTCCACAGGCTCCTCAGGGAGCTGCTCTGGTTAGCTTCTCCTTTTGGGCTGCGGAAGCCCCTGACAGTATATGCCAGCGGGTTTTCCCGGGGCCCACTGCGTCCTGGCAGCCAGTCCTGGTGGCTGAAAAATAAGAAGAGGGTTAAGAGCAGAGCTAGTGAGAGGAGGCCGGCCACATGGGTCCTGAAGAGCGAACGCTTGACGGTCCAGGTCATCTTGATGGGACAGCAGTGCCGCCGTCTCCACTGCATGGTGCAGATCGGGGTTGCAGGAAGCTGCTGCTGCTCGAGAATGGGCGGCGGCGGCAGTCACACACAGTCACCTCAAACATGTGGTTGCCAACAGTCAGAGGGTTATCTGAGCTGGCAGATGAGTCGGAGTGAGCCTCCTGGTGGAGTCAGGGGAACGTTTGAGCCCCTCAGTGCAGCTTGCAGCAGGGTTAAAAAGGCTCCTGGTGGAGCTAGGAAGGCGATGATTCTCTGGCCATGGAGGCTTCTCCCTGGCTCTTCTTTGGCACTGTAGACAAACACAATGTCATGCTCTATGCCTTGTCTCCTTCAGGATATGATCAGGGTCACCTCTGTGTTTGTTCTCTGTTATCTGAAAAGAGAGAAAAAAACAGAGAAAACAGTGTTGGCAGCAGTCTGAAAAGCACCCCCTGTTCACTGGCACGGAGCCACATGCCAATTGTCTGAATTGCAGATGTGTTTTTATTCTACTTGTGGGGAGAGCCTAGCATATTTCTTAATCATTTTATTCATGGATTGTTTTGACACACTCAGACAATTCTGCAAAAGTCCCAATTAGAGCTTTCTGCGGATGCAGTGCCCACTATGGTAAAAGGCACTTTTGGTAAGATGAGTTAACATTTTGGAAGGGAGAAGCTGAATCAATACGACAGCTTTGTAGCATCTTTGATTGGACAGAGATATAGAACACAACAGGCTCTGGGGATGTGGCTTTCTGATGAAAGTGAAGAAGATTGTTGCTGTAAATATAAGTGTGCATATGTATGGTTGAAAGAAAGGTGCATCCAAATGTGTGCCTCTTTGATGAAATACAGCATAACACACGATCAATCCCACCGTAAACAAAACTGACTAAATGAGCACATACTTCTATTACTTCACATAATGACAGAAAATAAGAACTTTTCCAAGATCATCACGAACACATCTCACAGTTATAAATAACAAAGAACATAAAATGCTCTAATTCTTCATGTAAACTATAAGCTGACTGTCTGGAGCTGGGCATTTTGAGATGTCGGTTGCCTCTTGCATGTCATTATTCAGCATAATGCCTGGGGCAGAAGTATAGATTGCAGGTTTGCTCAACGTGATGCCGGCTAACGCTACACAGAGCTGCTTGGGTGAGCGAGTGTCATCAACCCCCCACTGCACGTCGACAGCTAGGGAGGAGATGCATCTGTCAAAATGAGTTTTCAGGGTCCAGCAGTCAGTGGTGCTGAAGCCTGAGCCAGCCTCTGGCGATAACAGCCTTCACCCGCCATTCACCTTGCACCTTCAGCTTATCGATGCCGCCTAATGTCGAGTGGAGTTGGGACCACCCAGGCTGCTCGATCTTGTAACACATATATAAATACAGGACATACAAGGAAACATGCGCAGATATGTACACATGCATACACACAAACTCAAAATGTGACACAAATGATTGCATCTGTTGCCCACGGGGAGTTGTGCGCCAAGGGAAGCATAAAGGCGATCATGTAGGCGCACACTGATTCTGTAACCATCAAGGCAAACAATCAGTTTGCACAAGCAAAAACTTTACTGTGCATTGCACATAATCATATGCACACTGAAAACAGCACACGTAATCATTTCTTGGTGTTCACAGACTCACTATCACAACATGTGATGCAGATCAGAATGATGTACACCGCAAACAATGCACACAGTGACTCACAGTGTCTATAGACCCAAACTAAAGATGCATGCGCACATCAAACATAATTGTATCCACACTTGAAACATACATCATTATCTCTCTCTCTCTCTCACACACACACACACGCACACACACACACACAGACCGCCAGGGAAAACAGTATATGCCAGCAGAAACCTGCAGGTTGTACAAGACTCTAGTGAATATTAATGTAGCAGCAGTGCAAGTCTTGAATTCAACCTCCCTCTACTTCGTGTGATAATTTACCGACTTCCTCCGTTGCCTTTTTGTTTATTTGTTTGCTTGCTTTTTAATATTTCGCAGCTACCGAACAGAGCATTTTTTTCTGCGAATGCTACATGCCGGCTCGGTGTGAGGCAGAATTTCTAAACTTCCAATTTTCATTTCCTGCTACGTTTGCTCATTCATCATGACAACTGGCAAGGAACACGATAACCTTTTCAGGCGAGTGTGCTTACCCAGCGCGAGCAATTACAGGAGAATGAGAGGGGCCAGGGCCGGCTTTGTTTTAAAGGTTAACATACTTTACATCGAAGCATATCCAACGCTTGAGAGATTTCTCCTGTCAACTAAATGAACATCTAGTTACGTGAGCTCTGATGAAGTGTGCACACACACATACACATATAAATACACATTTACACAGAGGTTCACATGTAATCGATGCCCACACACACACGCACCCACCCACCCACGCACTCACATGTAGACGGCCATGAATGGTTGAGTGCATGAGTGTTTCGTGTTTTCGACGTAAATGTCAATTTCGCTGGGCGTCCATTTTTACTTATTAGCAGTTCTATTTAATCCGCCAATGTCTCTCCTCATTAATGCATTTCCTTGCCTCCCATCAATGTCACTTTTATGCAAGCCAATTAGTTACACTAGCACTAATTAAAGCCCCAGCGATTCTGCAGCGGTCAATAATCAGAACGAAGGCTGGAGGAGTGACATGTTAGGCGTTACATTATAATGTTGTCTCTGTCACAACATCAGCTTCAAAGAGTAAAAGGAGGAAAAACAGTGAGGTAAGTATGCCATTAACCACAGTTTGCGTTCTTTGCTTCCACGCCTTTCTAAACAGCCTAGACCATTTTTGCCTCCGCATTGTGTGTGATGCATGCAAAACAAGCTCTGCTGATGTCAATGGGGATATGACCTTCGTTCACTCAAGCAGTGCACTTTGTGATAGTGACACATTTTCCTCAAGACAAATACAGCTCTGCACTTTGAGCCATTGAGAGTGGCTGTTCCCTGAACTTAGAGGTTAAATTCTGCTTTATTGAAACAGGCCTAATTAGGTGGCAGACTGAGGTTCACTGCCTTGAAGCAACAATCCCCATTCAATCACTACATTTATGATTTGTTCTAATGTTACACGACATTCATCAGGGTAAAGAAAAGTCTGAATGCTTAAGAAAAGTCCCAGATGAAGAACAAGACACAAGGCTGCCTTCACAAAGAAGTATGGAGGATGATTGTTGTGGCTGTTAGAGGACGATTGCTCCTAGGGTTGAAAGCAATGATTATTGTCTCGAGTCATGGACTGTTTGTTTGTTATGTGTCAAAACGGCCATTATGATTGCCCAGAGCCCATAATAACTTTAATATATTCAGTTAACGATCATGTCAATTCAAATTACTGAAGATGCTCAAAAATGCTGTTTGCAATCAACTTATTAATTAATTTAATTAAATATTTGTTTCAGCTTGAGTCAGAGTTGCTTAAGGCAGCATTATATATTCAGTATATATATATATATATATATATATATATATATATATATATATATATATATACTTGAACATTACACCACTTCATTTAATTCACTTCTTAGTTACATTAATACATTTTTAATTAAAGCTTAAAAGTGCTATAACATATACTCACCAACAGTAAATAAAGTAGTTCCACCTTGACTAACAACAATGGTTATGTGCTGCTTTTACATTAACACATCAGTGATGATAAAGCCTACAGTAATATTACACTCATGCTGGACATTTTACATGATGAGTTCTTTTAATAACTTTAGTACATTTTACTGATGACACTGATGAACTTTTACTCAAGTGCAAATTTGAATACAAGACTGAATTTACTATATATTATCAATATCTATATTTAATGTACATTATTTCTACTCTTACTTAAGTAGAGGATACAAACACTTCCCCTTCTTTCTGTAATTACCCCCTGGGGATAAATACAGTTTTCTTGAATCCTGCTTTTTCTTTTACAACTGGAGAACTCTGATGACTTTTGTATTCTCAGCTCGAGTGACGCATTTTCCTGATTTTTACAAAATGATGATCTTGAGCAACTATCAACTCATCTAATTTGAGCGTCCTCCCTTTGCTTACCAAGGTTTTTCGATTTTGGGAGGAAAGAATTGTCAATTTCAAATTGACATTCAAATGATTGGGAGGAAATGCAAAAACAATCCTCTTCTATTTCGCTCTAATTCTGTTGCAAACCCTGAAGTGCTGCACTAACCAACTTTAAATTGGTGGTAAAAATTGTCCATTTGACGCTTCATCGTAGCCTGGTGAGAATACAGTTGCTATGCCTGATAATTATGAGGAGAATGCCCACTGTTTTGTGTCTGTCTAATGAGACTCTGCCCTGGCTCCCGTTAGCATTTAAAGGTTGGGAGCTAAAAAACAAAACCCAAGTCTCAAAGACGGTCTTCGTCGAGGGAAACAACCTCTTCAATCACTCACGCTCTCTTTGAGACTTCTTCTTCCATTGTTTAATTGCTGATGTTTGCAAGAAACGTAGCTCGCATAGCTCCATAGTTTCACTTCCATTGTGGTTTGGCCAGCACGGCATTGAGTTAAGAGTGTCACATCTGCTTTTGTTCGATGAGGTCACGCTGGGCCCATCCTAAAAAGAAACCTTCCAGCAAATTCAGACCGGGGCTTTATTCAGAGCAGTCACTTGAAAGTAAATAGACTGCTATTGAGTCGGCACCTCTCCTCCGAGTGCTGCTGTGGTCTCATCTTAATCCCTCCTCATCCCGGTCATTTCCCTCTCCTGTTCAGATGCCCTTTCCCCTCAACAATCTGTCATTTTCTAACTGCTGTTTACCATCTGATTGCAGAGAGGAGTTCACTGCCGAGAAAACAAGTGAGATAGAGGCGAGGGCGGTGTTGTTGTTCTTCCTCTTGCTAACTTTCTGGGTGTTATGAGACAAGCTGGAAGTCCCACTTGTCCTTTACCAAAGTGAGGTATGGGGTTTTCATAATATCGAGCAAACTTCAATGTTTCATTTCAATGGCTGCTAATTGCTTTTTCCCCCTCTTCAGATATTCCTTCACAGGTCCATCAGATGGACTCAAGCTGCCTATCCATTTACACCACCCGACATGTTCCAAACACTTATTTACTATATCGAAGTGGGTATTATTCCAATAATTTTATTCAGTTGAACTGTTAATGTTTAGGTTGGTTTGGTGTATTAGCCTATTATTAATTAGGCTACTTTTAGCTAACTATTTCAACTATTCATTAATCATACTTGTAGCTAACTATTCCAGCTGTTTATCCATTCATTTTGGGCTATTTCGACCATTTCTATATTAATGTTAGCTAATATTCAATTAATCCTCTATAACTATTTAATTACTTGCAATTTGCTTGCTAACCAGTTTTTAATCAGTCTCAATCGGTGTCCAGCTGTTACTCAGCGTAGCTTACTTACTTTCCACGCAGTTCCTGGAAACTACAGTGGTGCAAGCTGGCCCGGGTGTAAAATATTGGTATGAGTGAGATTGGATAAACTTTAAAAATTTGGCTCTGTTCACGCAGTGAGCATTTGCCAATGTTACTTATTTATTATCTCATTTCTGAACAATTATGTGTTTTTTATTGCGTTGCGTTTGTCCAATTTTTAATTTAACCACTGGGCAAGGTGACGCTGTCCATTCATCTGAAGCCCTTTTCCTGTTTCTGTGCTCCGTACACCCAGAGGTGTGTCGACCCTCCGCCACTCTGGCATTACACACTGTGTACTGTGTAATGCCACCTGTATTAGGGCATAGGGCACTGCGCAAGAGCCTGACAATCACGCCATATGTTTAATAAGCCAATTTTCAGTGCTGAATCTACTTCTGGGGGAATTTTCCATGTGTTCAAATCATTCAAATGACATGTGATAGATCTTTCCAAAAAACAGTGCCCCTGTTCCTCTGAATAATCAGACTTTCCTGTATATAGAAAACAAACACCTTCTCCAAGAAATAGAAGAATAAATGTGTGAGTAAGTGAACCGACCCTTTAAGAGCGCAGGTTTGGTGTATCTGACTCAAATAGAATAGACCCGCTGAAGAAAAGGAGGGTCGCGTTCTCACTTAGTGTTGCAGAGCAGATGAGTGACACTGGATGGCCAGCTGTTGTTGTTTTTTTATCCTTCATGGCTGGTCAGATCTGGGCCAGGCCACTGGAGCCCTTTATCACAAAACATGTCCATAATTACTCCTTAAAGGGTCAGTTCACCCAAATGACAAACATATTTTCTCTTTTATGCAGACAGGTTTATTTGCCCCTGTCCTGCATCCTCCTCAGTACGATAGAGGGACTGTTTCGATAGAAACAACAGTAGTTTCCAAGGAAAAGTGTTCCCTGTGACATCTGTGTATTTGGAGCGTGAAGCGATGAGTCCACTTGTCAACTAATCGCTCCCCAGATTATAAATCTGCAACTACTTTGATAAGAATTTAGATCATTCAGAAAAACTGCAAAAACATCCCCCAGTGTCATGCTTTTCTTTGTAATATGACAGAAATCTGAATACATAGACAAAAAAAAGCTATTCGAAGATGTCATCTTGGGTTTTTTCTGAAAACTCTCATTGTCATCTTCTATTGTTTTATTGCATTTCTTTTAGAGTTGAGTACATAAATAAGGCCATTTTGTGGCTTTTCTACTCAAACCGCAGACGGCATCTCAAAACTTTACCCTAAAAGAAACATAATGAGAAAACGTTGCTCTCTCTTTGTGTGAACTGATCCTTTAACGCACGACTCAGAGCCATAAAAGTGTTGACGTACAAGGTAACATTTAGAGTCATCCGTGCTTTAAAAATGGCTGTAACCAAAGAGCGGGCGGCCTATTAAAACTGGACTCAAAAATACAAGAGCCCTCTGGGAAATAAAGCTTGGCAGCTCTGGGCTACTGTAGCCGTAGTAAATATTATATGACAGTGATTTTCTTCCACTCAGCGAGAGTGATACCCAGCCCTTCTCACTGTGCTAATGCCAACTTCAATCAGGGAATGGAAGTCTAACAGTATTTCTGTTTTACTCTGTTAATAAAGCCTGGCTGTGTCCTCCTCCCTCAGACTCTTTTTCGGGGGATGCAGGTCCAGACGCCACGGCTATAAATTATGAGGTGGTTTGAAAATTAGACCCTATTAAAGTTTCATAGTCTAGTGGGCAGAGTGAATACCCAGATGGTGAGCTTAGCTGATGGTTTTTTTTTTCTTAATGTCTACCTCAGCAGTTAGCATGCACAAGCTTTCAGTGCCAAACAGCTCAGGCAGCTGGATGTGATGAAGTGGATAAAAAAGCCCTGTTAATTGAACTGGATCAATGGGAACTCCCTGGTCTTGCCTCTTGGCAGGAGTTTCCTAAACTTGAAGCTAAAGAATACGGCTCCGGTATGGACCGCTGACCCGTTTGATGTCAGTGATTAGACCTTCAGGAATCTGTGATCTGCTTCGGGCAAGGATGAATGCCAGATCGGCCGGCTGTCATTCACATTCATCCTTAGGGGGCGAAGTTAAAATCAAATCAAAGTAAACTCTTCTAAATTTTCCAGTGGCGTACCTGCCTTGAACACCTGCTGGAGGAGTGTCACTGCAACATTTAAGGAAGCCACTGGGGGGGTGTCCAAAAAGTGCCTGATGGAGAGGAGATGCAGGTTGCTGGGACATGGAGGAAGGGCATAAAAGGATGAATGTATTGATGGATGGAGAGTCGAGGAGGCTGGGAAGGGTGGATGGCTGGATGTAATGGAGGGGAGAGGAGGGCGGGGAAGGCTAAATGAATAATGAGGATGTGGAGGACTGATGAGACGTGCAGTGCTGCGTACCTCCTCCTCCTCATGCTGCTGCGGATGCTGACACGGCTGCAGCCGGCTGCCGGAGTGTGCGAACCCCGGTGCCTTTACCCGCCATCACCGCCTCCTTGGATTGGGTACAACCTGCGCTTTTATTGCCTCTCCCCGTCCGGCTCCCCTCTCCTCTAATCACACTAACACCTTGGATGTGTTAGGTCCCTCCTCGTCTTCATCCCCACAGTCTGAACAAACCTGCAGTTTTTTTTGGTTCTCCTCCTGCTGCGACTCCTCCTCTCCTGCTCCTTGTGTCCTACACAACAGCCTCCTTCTACCACACTATACGTAATAAATGATTGTTTTGGTTCATTGTTGTTTCCCCGTTCCTATCCCAGTTCATCCCCCTCTCCGCGGATGCTATTTGACGTAAACACGAAGAGAAAACAAACCACAGCATCCGCACGCGTTTATCCGGAGCCCGGTCGAGAAGAGGGAGAGCAGCGGCAGCAGAGCAGCAGGAGAGCGGGCTGCTCCTTCGCGATGCTCGGCGGGCTGCTGCTTGCGTTACAGCATCAGCGCAATGAAAGCCATGGCCAAAACAGAATAAAAAAATAATATCCTCTTCCACCTCTGAGTCCAATCACTGCCAAAACATGCTCCTCGAGTCCTGAAGGGGAAAACAACTTCTGCTTTCACCTCCCTTTCCGGTGTGTCAGTCCGCTGGTTTTTGTTCGACTCCTGCAGAATCTGTCCTCCGCTCCGTCTTGGACCGACCCTTTGTCGGATTTCCAAGCCGGGCAACAAAGCTGCTGGCCCGGGCAGGCAGGCTGTCAGACACCGCTCTACTGACGGAACTCTACCACGTCACTGCATTATTAGGGGAGCATCTCACGTGACCCTCATGCTGCGTTCAAGGGGCGTGAGTTACATATTTTCACAGTACATAAAAAATAAAAAAAATGTCTCAAATCCAAAACTTACCTTCGTGAAGCCGACTTGAGAGGGTTTACATTTCCATATTTTTAAGATAAAAAGCCACAATTCAATTAATCTGAGGAAATGTGTTTCTCCCAGTGAATCATGCTATTCTAAACAGTTTTTAGACAAAAACAAAAACGAAACAAGGAGAATGTCATGGATACACATTGACCTTACAAGTCACTTTGGAATTACATTATTCCAATCACAACAAATTGACGTTTGAGTCGAAAACTGAGCTGTGTTTCACCCGCGTCAAGTAGCCCTTTTGGTTTGGGCCTGTTTTTCGTGGTTTGGGCTTGATGAAGGTAAACTACAGCAGTGAAGCCCGATAACAGACAGAATTCTCAACTATGCTAACTTGAATGGCAACAGTAGCGACCATACTGTACACTCTCTGGTACACTGTCATGTATTGGTTGGATAGATCACATGGGGTAGGGAAGAACAGGAAGAACAGGAACGGATGTAGCAAGGAGGGGGAGGTTGTAATGGTAAAATAGTGGTATTTTAGTGAAAAGCAGAAGCTTGATGTCATGATTCAACTCATGATCTAATTAAGTATGCCGCCTCATCGCGAAATGGTTCCTGGTACGAATCCCTGGGGCCCTTCTGTGTGGAGTTTGCATGTTCTCCCCGTGTCCGTGTGGGTTTTCTCCGGGTTCTCCGGTTTCCTCCCACAGTCCAAAGACGTGCAGGTGTTCGGTTCATTGATGACTCTAAAAAATGAATGGTTGTCTCTCTCTGTTCGTCTCTATGTGTCCTGTGATAGACTGGCGTCCTGTCCAGGGTGTACCCCGCCTCACGCCAGATGTCAGCTGGGATCGGCTCCAGCCCCCCGGTTACCCCGACAGGGACAAGCGGTTGAAGATGAATGAATGAACACAACAACAAGAACTACGCAGGTAAGCTAGCTTGAGTTTCATTTGATATGGAAAAGTCACATGCAAATCAGATAACGGACCTCAGTTCAAATCTGACTTATTCAGGGAATACTGTGAAATGGAATAATGGAATCAAACAGATACAGACGACACCAAAATGGGCTCAGGCTGATGGAGAAGTTGAGTGCCAAAACGCATCACTGAAGAAGAGAATAAAGATCGCTCAAGCTGAGGGGATTAGACTGGAAATGTGAGCTGAGAAAATATGTGACTGTGGACAGGAGCATTGGACATCCCACCACAGGGAAGAAGCCCTGCGGGATTTCTCTTCAATCGAAAAATAAGGGGAAAGTTACCAGACATCGATGAAGCAAGCACACCAGCGCCGGAGGTACGAGATAGAGACGGAGAGCCAAAAGGAAAGGCAAAATGATATGATGAAGAACGAAGAGGAGCTCAATACTCAGACATCAGAGACACAGTTCTCATACAACAGGACAAAGTGGCCAAATTTACCACACCATTCAAAGCAACACCACACAAAGTTGTGAGTAAAACAGGAAATCCAGCAGGAACACGCTATCGGAGGAACACCACACATGTGAAAAGATACGAGACGAACAGGCCTGAGGAAATACACAGTACACAAGTGGACTAGTATTGAAGTGAATTGTGGGGATGTATTGTGAAATAGTGATATATTGTTGAAAAGACAGATTGTTGGGTCGTAAGGCGACTATTAAGTTCAAGTTCAGGAAAACTGGTGTTATGAAAAGCTAAATAATAGCACAATAGCCACAGTTGTACAATACGGAGTAGAGTACAGGGTTCTAAGTGGATGTTAAGTTCCAAGAAAAGGAGGGATGTCATGTATTGGATCAGAGAGATCACATGGGTAGGGAAAAACAGGAAGAACAGAAATGGATATAGCGAGGAGGGGAGAGTTGTACTGGTTCGTTGTTAGACAATTAAGTCAGTAAAAAGCAGAAGCTTGATGTCATGATTCAATTCAGGATGCACTTTTTAATTAAGTATTAAGAAAGGCACGCAATAAACGCAAACGTATCTGCCGCAGCAAATGAACCATGAGCTTGGCAGGTTCATCTGGCTCCCAGGCTAGTAGATGGGTTCATCATCCCAAACATCTGACCACAGTTTGGGTGATACTGTCAGATTTCAGTGGAATAGAGGAGCCGTCAGGGTCTATTTGACAAAAAAAAATCAATGCAAGCAATGTCTTCAACTCGGAAGCTAAAGGTACTCTCTAGTTGGTATTTCCAAAAAGGTATTTCCGAATAGAAAATGATGGGAAAGCCACTTTTCCCATAGTCATTTGAATGCAGCATCCTTTCCTCCTCGCCCTTCTCTCCCCCTCCTCCCAAGCCAACAACCCTGCTCCCCCCCTGTGGGTGGAAAAAGGGGATTTAACTCTGTGAGAGCATGGTGGCCAGCAGTTGTCTGGTAACAGCTGGATTTGCCACCATTGTGCTCTTTGTTTAACCCTGCCTGCAATTTACCCTCACTGGACAGAATCCCATTTCTGCTTTGTTTGTTACATTAGTAATGCATCATTATACACACATGATTGCTAACTATATTTAGCATGCTTTCACATTTTCGACTGATGAGGGGTAAACACACACACACACACACACACACACACACATACACACACACGCACACACGCACAAGGACCTTGACAGCACCAACTCTCTCCCTCCACCACAGCATGATGAAACCCTACCTGTCTCGTTAATGACTTAAACACAATGCGAGCCCTTCATCAGCCCTCAGTCATGCAACTCCCGAGACTGCCGTGTTTCTTGATAGCGATGAAAGCGGCTTGTCTTTTTCCCTCTCTCAGAAGAAGTGGAGCAGATGGAATTATGGCTCATCATGCAAAAGCAGATCGCCACTTCAGGGAAAGTAAGCCGGTGGGAGAGCAGCCCCTTGCAACACTGTAAATATTGTAAGGAAGCACCGCAGCATGTGAACATAGAAACATAGATGACTGAATAATTAATAGGAGCCGTGTCTTTGACAGATCTACTTTGGAAGCCATTAGCTGTGCTACCTGGCCGGTGAAAGCATATTTGTCAAAAGGGAGTAATGCTCGGGTGGTGATTGATTTCTCTAGGCTGCCAGGTTAGAGGCAGCGCGCCTCTGTACATTAATATCATGTGGCATCTATTAGATAGGTGACTTCCTCAACTTGTCTGGCCCGGCTGCTTCAGCAAAAGACCACCGTGTCAAAATTTAAATTGTCATCATTAAATGTGAGTGCTTGGGGAGTATTAGGAACCCCGTGTCTGCCTCTCTTTTGCTGCAACTCAGAGAAATACACATGCACACAGACACGTATAGGCTTTACACTGTGTCATGTACAATACACAAATGCACATGCACACAAACCAATACTTTATTACTTTCCTTAAATGTCTGAGTGATGCCTCTGAAGTTTATATGAAGCAGATTGCAGCCACTGTAATGTGATCTCCTTTTATCTCACAGAATTCAGACACCCATGCCTTGAAGTGGAAAGTCAATAAAAGCATGTGTGCGCTTTGGCAGGAGGTGAGGTGCTATTCACAAGATGTGACTACTGTGGAAAAGGTAAATAAAGACAGAGAGCACATTTCTTTCCTAGATTTCTTTTTGTTTTGGTTCAAACACACCTCCTAAAAGTGAATAAGTTCACATACGAATGGTCCAACATTTGCATAGCAACCAGGAAACCCTTCCACATTTGAATAATTTCTAATTTCTATGCTTTCAGTCACGGTCAATTCGTCATATTGGCAAGTTCTGAAAAGAAATGCTAACTGACATGGCAAATAATGCAGTTATATCTACCTATTCACACTGTGACTTTACCCATTTTTTGAGTCAATTTTTTTTTTTCCTAAAGCACATTTTCCTGACATTATGCTATATTTTACTTTTGCTTCTTCTCTCAGACACTGCGGGAGGAAGGAAGGGCTGGTTATCTCTACGCTACGCCTTTTAAGAAATGCAGTCTCAGATGACATGCGAGCTGTTATTGCTTCTCTTAAAGAGTGCAGTCGTAATATCCTGTGGCAGAGCCTCAAGTGCAGCAGAGATGTCTCTGTGAATATCTTCGCCTTCACTCAGATGCTGGCCTCCGTTCAATGAACATAAATCGAGGGTCAGTGATTGTTATAGCCCAGGACATCTTATAAAGCTCATCATTAATTCACATAATTTTGTATTCTCTCGGGAACAACCTTTACACCCGCGATCAACACATTTTTAGTGTACACGTTTTGATGGTATTCACGCATTCTGCATGGTACAGAATGATTTTTTAAAACGACTGCAATGACTGTCTGGAGATATGCATTCGACCACATTAATGACAAAGTGAAAATGTTATGTGCTGTCAGCTCCATATTGAAATATATTTTCCTGAGCAGATCTAATCAGGAAATGCATGCAATTCAAACAGTTGGCAGGCAGTTTGGGTCGTAGCATGCCTGTCTAAACTGATTGTCTGGATTCTCCCAGACAGGCAACAAGCAGCCCTGCGTTTACTGTCAATATATAAAGGGAATAATGAGAGCCAGCACACATGCATGGTTGTCTGCGCTTCTTCACTAGATAATCTGTATACAGGCGACACATTTAAATTCCATGTGTTAATCTCAACCATAACCACACACGTCTGGATACAAGATACTTTTTAAAGCTTGGGCTTAGGAAAGCCAGCGCTGTACGGTCGGCAGTGACAGATATAGATGTGGTCAGACAGTCTGACTTCCAGCCACAATGTACAAAGAGCAATGCACTTTAAACAAGATGAGCTGGAGATGAAAGCAGGAATTCACGTGGACAGGGATGCATTACATTACTTTAAGGGCAAGAGAATACCGTTAAGGTCTGTGAAGTGATCTAATAATCAATCAAATATGAACAACCATATTGACATGACAAAAAGCCATCGATTTGCATGGGAAGTATTTAAATAAAATAAAACAAAACAGAGGCTATTCGTGCAAATAAAAAAACAAATAAATATATGTTCTAGCTCCTTCAACAAATGTGGTTCGTACACGATGCACATACAAGAGAAATAGGGAGAGGCAAAGCAGGTAAACTATAATACAGAGATTCTTTTGCCATTGTCAGCAACATAATCTCATAAGTGCAACCTTGAGAATCCGCTTTAGAAAGCTGGTCCAAACCACATATAGACTGTATGCAATATTGACGCAGGCTCCATGATGTCACCCATAGGTTTCTGTCATCATCTTGGCAGTGCATACCTTGCCTAACTTGCGGCTAATTGAAAAGTGGGCAAAGAGAGCATGGATTGAGCTGAAGTGGGCAAAATGAAGCCTACAATTTCGGTCAGACACCTGTGACGAAATCCACCTACTTAAAGCATTTATATAAATAAGGTTTTTTTTGTACCAGACTATTAATAACAAAGCATTTTAACATGGGGACTCACTCACTTTTGGAGGACGTCTTCACCTCCTCCGAATCAAATCCAGACATTTTGTCATATGCAATATAAAACTATATGTATCTGTATCATACAAGAGAAAAATCATGTTTCAGACGAGACTTCAGCTCTAGTTCAACATTTGAGTCTGAATATGACACAAGAGCACATCTAACACCTGTTTTACTACATAAAATATATATACTTAACTGGCTCTTAGCAGCTAATGATCCAATCCATTATATAATAAATGCTTCAGACGATATGTGCTATAGCGTTTTCCAATTAGTTGTATATTAATGTGCTATAAAGAGATGTAGTGTGTAGGAGGAAGGCAGAAGGTGGAGTAGCTAAAGAGGCTGTTTGCATCAACCATACAACTCAGCCTGAAGGCTCTGTGTGGGCCACCGGACACCTGGATGAAATGTCTACAGCCAAGAGACTGAGTGCACCGGCTGCTGTAAGATGATCTCCGACCTCCGACCTCCCTGTGAAAGAGCCGATAATAAATAGAGATATTTAATGTATTGTTGCTTAAGGGGAATAGGTTTTGCCTTGTGTCCAACACATAAATGACAAAATGAGCAGCATTATAACACATTGATTTAGCCTGCCTTTTTAATAATAAGTATCAGTTTGTGTAAATACATAAAACAGTGAGTGCTGAAATCAGATATAGCTGTTTTCAGCTAAAACACTCGAAAAACCAACTGTGCACACTATGTGCACCAAAAAAACACCAACTTGCACAAGCAATTAGAAAGGGGTTTTCAGTTTCAGTGACGCAAAAGTACTCTTACAAATGAGGTCCAACTGTGGTATTCTTGTGATGTAACTAGTACCTTTTAAAAGTAACATTACCCAGTCCGGGCAAAGTGCACTGGGATGCCTGTAAAATTGAGAGACAGGCAGTGAGATCGACCTACCTCAAATTCACTAGTAGGAGGTTTCACTTTTATGTGCGTGAATAACACTCAGTAACAGTTTAACTGGCTTAAGTGTATTTGAGACCTGTTCATACTTTTATACAGCCTGTAAGTAAAACATGAGCAGTCTGAGGTGTTAACACACAACGACTTTCAACACTATAACGTTACTTATTAATTTAATAGCTCAGGTGTGTTTATTCCCAGCATGGAATAATGGAGTCCAGCAAAGTTCAGTTAACACGGCATAAATTTGTGGGATTTGAGGAGTTTGTCCAGTGAGTACATTGAGTGGTTATTATTGTGTGATTATTAAGTGATAGTGGTTAATTTGGATGATTAGAGTGTGCTTAACTGTGTTTATTTGTGATCATTCCCCACTGTGATTCAGAGGTTGTTGTGTTTGTCTCTGGCAGTGCGGTGAGTGTGTCTTTACTGTATTTGCTTGTTTGTGTGTGTGTGTTTGTATGTGTGTGTGTGAACAGGTGAAAGTCAGTACTTTAGCAGACCTGTAGACAGCAGTAGGTCAGTGTGTTAATATAGATGTGTAAAATTGGCCCTATGTGTTTAGACATAGCAGCGTTTTGCCAGTAATGAGCAGCTGATGTCGGGAGTTAATGTAGGCGTTATATTAAGTTGCGCAGCGCTTCACATTTTAGATGCATTCAGCTTTTATTATGGTGAAGTGTTTACTAATGTCACAAGAATAGCAGTGTAATGTGGTCTCATGGCATGGCATGGTTTAATGTTACTTTCGAAGGCAGTGGTACAGACCGTGGTAGGGAGGACACACACTCACCAAACAATGGATGATATTTACATAATGAAGACGTATAATATTTCCATGTGTTGTGGTGAGAGCACAATAAATGTCCCAGCACATGTTTGTATCCTAAAGTTTCAGAAGTCACAGACAAATGGATGAGATAGAGAGGGGAAGTGTTTATTTCCTGGTTTGTTGACATTGACACACCTATGCATCTGTCTCACTGTGACTAGTTAATTCAAAAAGCAGCTGATCCGACGCACTTGTGGGCAACAGGTCCAGTGGATCGCATTATGTTGGACACAGTCCCATTCATAAAATCTTTTAGTTTTCACGTGTTGTTGACAACAGCACATGTTGAACGACTAGGAGCCATTACTACTATACTTCTCAGTTGTTTTCTCTCGTTTGCACTGCAGGCTTCATAGGGTTAAACCAGAACTGCGGTACCGTGAACAGGAAGTGTCGTGTGCCACGGCGATGCCTACTAAGATTCCATTAGTAGATGTTCCATTCGGAAAACGGTGGATAAGTGCTGTTATCTGAACTGCAGTGAGAAACAATGAGGCATTCATGGTTAGACATACAGTATTTTTTTAGGTATACTTAAGTATATTACATGAATTGGAGCCCATGGGGTCCTTTCAGGTCCAGGACCAGTGAGTGAGCCAATATTGTGCCATGATTCAGCTGAATTTATGACCTGCAGCACCAGACACCAGACAGATAAGAGATCAATCAGTGGATTTTCTAGTGGGGTCAATCTGCAATATTGCAATCTGCATACAGTAAATGTTTGTATTACCAAATGGTGTTCAGCTGACAGAGCAAGGCTGGTTTGGAGAGATAGCCTCTAAAGATCTCCAGGGATGGAGATGGAGGCATCCAGCGAGATACCGTGCACCTGTATATTTCTGATAGTGTTAGATTATGTGGCTCAAACACCGCTAGCCTTTTCCATTCCAAAATGTATTTCCTTTAACGGTCATATTTCCTAAACATATTTCTATATTGCTAGTAACAATAGTTGAAACTGCAGTTCTTTAAGGGTTCCTGGTGAAGGAACTTTTCAAGCTGTGTCTATTGCCGTATCTCATTCTGGTGAAAACAATCACGCTTAAAGTGTCAGTTCAACCAATTCAAACACAAAAGGTAACGCTAGTGGTATCTAGTCATGCAGATATATTTTTTGTGTGTGTGCTGAGAGATCCCTCCAATGCTCAGACCAACCACAGGCTTTAACAGTTTCCATGGACTATTCTTTTTAAGGGGAAAGATTTCCAATCAAACCTGTTTCCAGGGGTCTGTGGATAATCCAGAGGAGCTGTGATATCGGAAAGACACTGCTGTTGTTTTTGCTGTGTTGTGTTTGTCTTTTACAAAACGTCTCAATTGTAGAGCAGCAGTAGAAACCTTAGATAAGACTATCTCAAATTCTTGGCTTATAAAACCAAACCTATGACATGGAATTAAGTTGTTTGTTTTTTGGTAACTTGGCTAAACTGACCCTTTAAAGTCAGTGATTGATGTAGATGCTAAGATCAAAGTTGTATTATGAGAGGCTCATTTTCCAGGATAAAAAAATGTTTAAATACAAGAAAGAGAGTGTGACTGCATTTGTATATAGATTCTTCCTCATTTAAATTCATCAGTGGTACAGTAGGAGGAGGCCTTCTCCGATGTCTGATGCCTTCCTTTGGAAGAAAAGGGTAACAAGTCAAATCCAAGGAGTCGTGCGATGATTAATGTGGTGGGGAAAAGATGGATAACAGAGTTCTGCAGCATGAATTTGTATTCACCTTTAGAGGGGAAATGTCTCTTTGCTGGAATTTCTAACAACTCATTGACTTCTGCCAAAAAAGCCAAAAAAAAAAAAAGGGAAACCACTTGTTTAATCTTAATCAATGCACATGTTGTTAGGACTTTTCAGTGGTGCACAGGTCTCGCAGAAGGCCATTTAGGCAAATGAGTACAACAACACACTCGTCAACAACTGACATTGTGTGTATGTACGACGTAGTGTGTAAATTGTGCTTTAAAATGTGTTTTTGTGGCTGTAGCCGCTGTAGAGATCATACATCTGTGTGTTCCTTGCTTTTACTTTGTTGCTGATTCTGTGCCAGTTGTTTTGTTTTTATGTGTGTGGCTTAATAATGCTTGTGGTAGCCGCTGTGGTGTCCAAAGCCCTTTTTATTTACAGTTGGTCATTTGTGTTGAATTGCCTCAGTTGTGTCTCTTTTCTGGTTATTGTGAGGATACACCGAGGACGGCATTTCTATATTTAGAATTCATAACTGAATTGATCGGTTGAGTGCTTTCTATAGAAAGGGTATTTTTTTGTTGGTTTTGACACAGTGGCTCAGCTTGTCGATGTTATTCAACAATTTACACAATGCAACTATTTTGTACAGTAAGGACATTGTGTAATGTAACAGAATCATCTCCATCATACTCCCCCCCTTCCATTTGAGTACATTTTAACTTATCTACTTTTTAGTTTTATTTAAGTACATTTTTACTCAAGTACCATTTCTTCCGTTGATCAGCCGACTACCAACAACTTAAACTGATAAATGTGTAGTTGTATTTGACAACATCCCTGCATTTTCCTACTGGTTTTCCCACAGCTACGTATGTGTGAAATAACACAGTGGCTCTGTGTGGCTGATTTGCCCCATAATGTTTCCAGTAGAGCTTAAATAGAAGCTGGATGGATTTAGTTTAGGAATGGGGAACAGGCAAAGCATCTCACAACTCTGTAAGGTGGTCGACTGTATGTGGATTTGATGTCCAAGAACAAAGCAGGGATCTCGTCATTTCAATTAAAGTGTGTCTCCTGGTGGAAAAATTACCCATTTGATTGTTTCGCAGACGATGTGTTTGTGTTCTTGTTCAACGTGGTGTTGAAGTGGTTAGCTCTGTAAATTAAACAGCTTGTTCAAAGCATGAACAGACTGTTCATATCTCATCCAGGAATATGAGTACTCATATTCATAGCATGCGGCCACCAACGCATGTATGATTGATTCCTGTCATCATCCCGGGTTCTTTGTTTGGGATATTTTGCCTGGAAATTTATCTCTCCTTCTCTTCTTTATTGGAAAGATGAGACAGCCTTGATTGAGTTAAGGCTTCATAATCAAGCAGCATGAGGAAACTGTATACTTTGGTGAGCCCAGTTGGCCGCATGAGATAGCAGTTTAAATGGTAATTATTTGAGAGTTAATTTAACTTCGTCACCCACACATTTTATTGAAAGTAAACTTCACATAATAAATAGATAAACACTATTACACTAGGGATGAAATTTGTCTTGTTGACTGCCATGGGTTTATCGGTAGCCTAAATATGATGACATTTACTGATGGGAGTGACTGGTGTATATCTGTTGTGTCACACCAGCAAAATGTTGTTTTGGTTATATGGACTCAGACGACCGTAGCTAGCATACCCAGCTGGTGAGTCGGAGAAGAAGCCACTTACTTGAAATGACTTTGGCATGACATGACAAGAGTGAAGCGGCTGCTTTCTGTGATCTACGTTATAATATCACAGTGCATTTTGTATGAGCTTCCTTCCTTCAATTCCCTTCTTTTTACCACCTGATGCTTGCTCCAGGAAATACAGTATTGCAGTCGAATAATGAGATTTGAGCCTTAAGCCAGTTTTTCTCATTGTAGCTTAGGCTTACTCATGAGGTGATCCAGTGGAAAATGTGTCTTTTATATATGTGGGCTGCTTCTTTCTGCAGACAGGCACAGACGTGTGTGCTATCCCATGTCCGTTTTGTGTGTGTGCTACTGTGCAGGAGCATACTTAAACAGATACTGTGTCTGTTTTCGTGTGGGTCTCTCTGTCAATGTGTCCTTTTTAGGTTTTTTTGTGCACAGGCGGGTGTGGGTGTGACAGTTAGTTTACCCGTGTTTGCCCTCCTGTGTGTAAGTGAGCATGTGTGCTTGAAAAACGGCGGCCACTGTGGGTGTGTTGGAGGTGTGATGGGTAAAACGCAGAGGTCAGCTATCACTTTGAAACATGCTGGTCCTTATCTCTGTCATGAGGCCTAATAGAGTAATGAATCAACATAAAGCCTGGGACTCTCCTGAATGGACCGCTGCCTCCACCAACACTCGCGCTTTACTTCGACTACACTTACTGCCTCTGTAAGCATCTTTTGCCTTCCGCTGTTGTTTATGGGCAGTTTTCAAAAGTGTCTGAATTGTGACTACTGTCAGGGGTGTATTCACACATGAGCAGCCTGGCTCTGCCTTATCGTACACTCAGCCACTTTGAAATAACCCCGGCCACGGACAAATAAGATGGAGGGTCTATTTGAAGGGAAGGCAATAGGGCAAAAAATGGAGAGCCGCATCTTGTTTCAGGACTAGTGCCAAATCATTGACTGCATTCATTTTGAGGTTTGTGAGTTATCATAGAGAAAGAGAGTGGAGTAACAGAAGAAAAAGTATTTTCAAAAAATGAGCAGCCGAGTGTTTGATCGACAAAGGTTGTTTGATGCTGGTCAAGACAGAAAAAGAAATGGGTGTTCAAGGCTTCCAATATCTGCTATTTAGCATGTAGTGCAAAGAAAAATATATTTTTCTTTCATTGGCAGTTCTAGTGAATGCATGGCTCACAATATCAGTCATAAGCCCATGTATTGTATTATTGACTCAATGTACGACACCATTTCAATCAATTTTCCTCCATTATTGAGAGTCAAGCCCTGAATATTCACAAAGCATGTAAAGCTTCATAAACAGAGCTCTGCAAGCTGATTGTGTAACACCACCACTGTTCACTTTCAAAAACAGCTTATATAATAATATTACATTAAAAAAAGAAATTCTCTCCGAAGATGAAGAGACTTCTTTTTTTTTCCACTTTAAAGTTGCGGTGCTGGCACATCAAAGTCTGCAGTCCTGACATTCCTGAGTCGCAAATTTGAGTTCACGGGGAGAAATTTCTCACTGGGAATTTGGATATCCCGATTTCCCAGTTCAACTGGAACACACCAAAAGCCCAGCAGGCTAAGCTTTGGATTTCACCACATGTCAAATATGCTACAATGCCCAAAATGTCTCTGGCTGCGGCGCTTGAGCTCTTTTCTCTCACTTACCAGCCAATCAAAAAAAAAAATACCAGGGCTGCTGAGTGAAACCATGAACATAGAAATAAAAAAATGATTGAATGAGTGTAAACACCCCCATTCCTGACTGTTCCTGACTCAATGCATTTACATGCAGTTTAAAAAACGATTATATTTGGGTTAAAGGCATACCCCAGTCTTAAACCCCATGTAAACACCATACCCTGGGTAAAACAAGAGTTATCATACCTTGGTTAACAGACTTAGAGAACCCCTTCAATTCCCAGATTATTCGCACGTCAACAGCGTTCTTGGATTATTATCGGGTTCCTTGTCTCTGCATGCTCTGTTGGTCATTTTTGGGTTTCTGATGTGCATGTATATGCACTGCCTGACGCTAACGCCCCCTCCGGAAGCGATGGCCAATAGTAGCCTTGCTAATTAGCTTGTGATTCACCAGGCCTGAAAAAGCTTCATAATTTGAATTGAAAACAACGTTATTAAGCAAACACATTTGCAAAAAATAATGTCCATAACAGGTTTGAATATTAAGGGCTGCCTAATATTCGTTTGAATATCTAAATCGAAGTTCGGAGTCAAAGCCCTGCTTTAAGGTATCTTTTTTTTAGCCTTTCTTAAATTTGTTTTTACAGTATATTATTCTGCTCTATGGCTAACATGGTTAATACAGTAGTGTTAATTAAGCTTTACATGCATAAAGCAGCAGTAACTAAAGGTGGAGGGTTTTAGAAAACTGCATATCACATATTCTCTCTCTCTCTGAATTTATCCTAAATTCTTATTTCTTCTTTTATTTTGATCAAAACATGTGCAAGGCCGTGTCCTGCAAATGCCCCCAAGCTTTTGCCTCAGACAAGCCACTCCTAACCTTACCAGTCATCTCTCCCATTCAACCTGGGACATTTGATTCATGAGATACACAATCTAAATAATTGCACAATGATAAACAGAGATAGCTATTCAAGATTTGAATCAGTTATTGCAGAATCAGCCAGTTCCAAAACCAAGCAAGCAATTTAATAAATACTGTATATCTGTACTATGCAACAATATTAATAGAGAAAGCGAAACCTAATCATCAGCGCCAAGGTTGAACTTCAAACCTTGAATTCCAAACCTCTATTTCAATGTGGCCGCATGTTAATAAATTGTGCCAACACCAGAGATCGTTCATTACACATTCCCATGGCCATGAGGTAGAATGATAGCACCACCTTGATCTCAGTGTGTTGGTGTTTCTTTGATGCATTCCTGAGATCATACGACAGTGCTGGAATATAGACAAAACAGGCAAATGCACCAGAGTTTGCTTAAACTGCAAGTCAAATGTAATATGTGTTATTTAATCCTTAAGTCCTACCTCCATATACAGTATATCTCACAGCAGATCACGTATATTAACCCATATGGGTTCACCAGATCTAATTCATACCAGAAACATGCACCATCTGCTTTTCTCAAGTCATGATTATCACTCCATTACTTTACCTACACTAGCGTGCTTTTAATAAGGATATTTTTAGCTCATATAAGGCATATGCACATATGCTTCATGCTTGCCCTCCAGTCATATTAGATATAGTCACGGGCTCAGTAAGTCGTTGCTCACTCAGCCTGCATGATGATGCTTTCATGATACTTGGCTTGTAACAGAAAGTAAACCGCAGCACAAATTGGCCATCCTTCAAAGAGAATACATTAATCAATTTCCATCGGCTTTGAAATGCAGGTTTTCCGTTTGAAATCTGCGTGTGTTCATAGACTGGATTTCTTTCACCCTCAAAGAGAACATGTACTCTAATCCCTCTCTCTTTGTTCATTTTCTTTCATTCTCAGCCCCTTTCTCTTTCTTAGACTTCAGTGCAGTTGAACAGCAGTCAGCATTTCTATTCAGTTTCGTATTGTACAGAATATAGTGTTGGTTATGTTCATAATATTTAATCTAAAGCTACGGTTGGCTTATTGCATGGCAGCAATCATACAAATGTTTGCATTTGGAGATCTGAGATAATTTGCACAAAATGGTCACAGAACATCTGGGGATTAGTTCAATTTAATACCAATACAACACAAACCAACATTGCCTGGTCTTTAAAGCTGCTCTTATCAATATTTTTACATTAATAATGGATCAAACGGCAATGTGAAGAGTGTCGTTCGAGTGAAGAACCCCCAGAGAATTATAATCATATTCCGCACTTCTTTTTAAGTCTATAAAGTGTTTTAAGTTTTTGTTTTTATGACTTTAAAGTTCTGGTTCCCTCTCAGCGTTTTCCTTATCAAATAAACAAAACAAAACAAAACAATGAATGTAGGTTTAAAATTAAAGTGAGGCTTTAGAAAGAAGAAATTACACAAAATTCCTCTTATAGATCAGGGGTTTGCAGCAGCAGCCTTATGCTAATTACTGTAAGTAATCTTTTTTGCCTGCATTGCTACTATCATTTGCTGGCCTTTCAAAATTCTGTCCTTTTGTTCATTCTTGAAGTTTTGAAGACGTTTCACCTCTCATCCAAAAGGCTTTTTCAGTTCTAACTGACTACTGGGGAGTTTCAGGTATTTAACTCCTTGAGAGGTTTAGGCCCTGGCCACACGAGAACATGTTTTCCTATAAATGCACATTTTTAATACCGGTTAGGGCGACCATTCACACACAGCCGCCGTTATCGGAGCCTGAAAAAGGTATTTTCTTTAACCAGGTCCCACAGTGGTAATATTTAAGAACACCCCCCGTGGCGTTGTCGCCTGGACGGCGAAAGCGCATACTTTGTTAACGATGCCGTCATCTCCACACCTCGAACCTCTAACCCCTGCGACGTCACATAACAACAGCGCTGCTGCGTGGAGCAGTGTACCGCGCCCCAGCAAGCGTGCCGTGCCTGAGTGCGATACAGTTGTACTCACACTGGTCGCACGAACTAGACTTTAGCCGCGAGGTGTGCTTGGGCACGGTAAAAATGGACAGTGAGTGCGCCCTTAGCCCTCCTCCCCTGAGGGAAGGTCGTTCCAAGATATCAAGATGGCTTCCTTTACTCCTCTCTCAAACCATCAGTCCTCCCTGGCAAAAATACATACATTGTTGTCTTCAAAGGAGTGTCCCTTGTCTTTAAGATGCAGGTGAACTGCTGAGTCCTGACCTGAGGAACTAGCTCTCCTGTGTTGCGCCATGTGCTTTGAAGCAGTTGTTTTGTTTCCCCAATGTACAGGTCTGTGTATTCCTCGCCACACTGGGCTGTGTACACTCCATCATCAAGCTTGTCTTCAAAACTTCAAGCAAGTCCAGTTGCCTCGGATAAACCCTTTCTGCGATTACCATAACCTGAATGACTGAGAATCTTCACAAACACGTCCTCTTGTTCAGTATTTTGCTCGGCTTGGATCTCTGCTCTTGCCCACTATTGCATTGACAAGAAAGAGCGAATACACTCCATCAGTAGTCTTTCAAAAATAAAATAATTGTGCCATGAGCATAGTTCATAGTTCAGCACCCTAACATGCATCACAGACATGCAGTGGACGTATTACGATGTGCATAATTCCCCTTGTTCTATTACATTTGGGTTGATGGTACAGCACGATGCTTAGATTTGTCCTTACTTCTCAGCTGTGATGTCACTTAGCAGAATTACGGAGATTCCTTAATGTTAGGTAGATGCTTACTGCAGCCCCGCTTACTGTGTCAAACCCAGAAATGTCTTTTGAGAGGAGAATTTAATGCTTCTCGTTTGATTGTTTCGTTTCGCCTTTCTGTCTAACTCAGAAGAGGCATGCAGCTTGGCATGCACATGCGTTGGCTTCTCTCAGTGGAGCAGACACATATAAATCCTTTCACACACCATCCTGCCAAACTACCCTGTAGGCAGGCTTTGCATTTGAAATGTACAATTAGTTATCCCTGTTTGGTTTGAAAGCAACATTTCTGAAACATCAAGCCTGTGGGCAGCACACAGAGAATGTAAGCGGCGACCCCATACATTGTACCTCGTTGTTTATTCTCTTGGTCCCTGTCTCACTCTTTCATTCATATTTTATCTCCCCTTTTCTCTCTTTCTTGTTTATCCTGAGATGAACTTGAATGTAGGAGTGTCACCTGGAGGCGGGGATGAGGTATGCCTGCCGTTGTGTCTGTATCCACATCGGTATGTGTTTTGGTAGATGGGATAAACTGATAAACTGACTAATTAGCAGGGCCACTAGCGTGTTGAAAAACCAGCTGTTGGCCAGTAACGGGAGGGGGCAAAACTCTGCTTGTTCTACCTGACTCTAGCACTGACCCCTAGCGTGCACCCTCGTTGTGTCTAATCTACAAAAACATTAATACAGGGGAGAGCTGACTCTCAACAAGGCTGTTCGGCAGGCTTTTTAATCTCGCTAAGTGTTCCGCTGGCAAATGGAGTTTGCTGTGTGAACTCCACATGAAGGATTAAAGTGTAGTTTCACATGCTAAATGCTTGTGTTAAAGGAATGCATTTTTTAGCCCCATATTTTTTTTTTTCCAGTTTCCATTTTCTTTATCCTCCTACAAGGCTTGGAGATTTTGGAACTGTTTAATAGCAGGAAATGCTTCTTCGAAATCCCCCAGTGAATAATGTTTGATAACATATTTTGTGCCAATAGCCAGTCTTTTATATCAAGGCCAGAAGAGGCTTGGTGAGGTCAGGCGGAACCACCTACACATCCCTGACAAGCACAGATTTGAAAACGCTTGTTTTTATGAGATGCCACAGTTTAGCGGATGAATTAAGGGGAAATCATGTGAATGGACCTGAGCTTTCTTTTGTCACTCTACTCTGAAATAACCCAGAGCTTTAAAATAATGCCGCACTTCCTTCCAGGCAAACATCAGATTCTATCAAATATCTGTTGTAGGAGCAATGTCACGCAAAGCTATTATCTGTTTATGTATCAAAAATGTCTGCAATCAGATTTTTACCAGATGTATACAGGGCTTATACCAGGCGTTAGATACCTATGCTGCTTCATTTCCTGTGTTTTACTCCACATACTTACACAGTATGCTATGTTTCACCTGTTTCAGTTTCAATCGACCTCATCCTCCCAAGGTGGCTACCTTACAGTTGCTTCTGTTGTGGCTATAAAACAGTGGACACATAGTTTTGAACATCACAACCCTTTACACAAAGGCTTGTTTCTCTCTCAGAGTTTGATCATTTGGTCCAAAAGTTTTGAAGAGCTCACATTAGCTCTTAAAATGGGCCCCCAGATGTTTGAAGCCACCTCTGCATTTAAACTATTCTGCCCACAAAATATACAAAATAGCATTTTCTTACATACTATTTTAACCATAAATTAATCAAAACATGATTTGTATTTTCAACCCGAATTTGACAAATACAAATGAAGTCACTTGGAGTCTAAATAAAAGCTGTGTAACAGTTAAGGTGGAAGTGGATTATGGAAAAAAACAATGGAAGGCTTTAACTATGGAGAAAATACAAGTCAGACTAGCACTGGACGTTTTTACATGATCTTTCTTTAAATCAGGAGTTTGTGTATAAAATGAGTGAGTGTAGAATATGTACTGTGTACCTGAGCTGTCAACACTCACACACCATGGGGTAAAAATAACAGCTGTGCATCATCTGCAGTGTTAGTGAATGAATATTACTGTGTACCCTTCATGTCAGAGTAATGTATTTTTCTTCTATATGTCTAAACGACACAAACTAATCATTATTGTGCAATTTTGTCATGATTGTCCATCCTAGATATGTCTGACACTAAGTGCTCCCTCATCTTAAGAGCTTGTGATGACTGAACCTCGAGTAGGTATAAAGTTGTATTTCCCTTTTTCTTCTCAGCTCGCTGATGAGAACTATACCGCCATTGTTTGGTGCCTCATTTTCGACACCACTCACACACAGCTAAGTAGCGAAAGTAACCACTCATGCTTAACTGGATCGACTCCATGCTTTCTGCTCACATTTCCTCAAGGATACTTAGCGTATTCATGGCCTCTTATCCCCACGGAAAAACACATCAGGGGGGAAATGAAGCCGGGAAATAAGAGGAGTATTTCCTTTCGCCTTATCAACAGGCGACAATGGGCAGAGTCGATGAACAAATCCTAAAACTGCCCCAATATGAGCAGCAGTGCTCTTCAGCTCGGATTCTAGTGTGTCTGACTGACTGAGCAGCAGATATTAAACATTATTGAATCTTTCCAAAGTCCTGGACTGCAGGGTTTTGAAATTTGATACAGCTGATGAAAGCTGTGCTGAAAATTGGGTGGGGGCGGCGGGAAGGCTGCTGGGGTGCTTCAAATGTTTTAAATCTCTGGGCTGAAATGAATCTGGTTTTTATCAGGTCACCGAAGCATTTCCATGGCAATCATAGAAAACTGCCTTGAACTGAAATCAAAGCATCAAAGAGGATCACAGAGCCTCACCAAGAGCAGGACTTCGAAATACGTTTCATGAAGCTGGTATCTGGTTCTAAAATAATCCTCCTCGACAAAGTAGAATTTAAATTCAACCTATAGCATGATTATTGGAGGACAAGTCCACCGCTATTATACATACGGGTTGAAAATGTAAGAAAAAAAAGGTGCTATTGAGAGAAATCCTGTATATTGTTCTGAGGTTGAAAGGAAGCCAGTCAGTCCAGAAGTGAGCGCATACATCGCTTTAATGAATCAGACGTGATGAAAGGAAGGCATGCATTTTCAAAGACATACATATTTTAATTGGAGTTTTCAAAAGCAGCTTTCATCTCCTACTCTTCGTGTTCTTTTATTAGGGTGGCATAAACAAATCCCACAAGGTGTTTTGACAGTAATGTTATATTAAACCTATATGATAGCTCATATGATAAAAAATAGTTTTTCACTATTATTTATTGTGTGTATCCAGCAGAAGTGCCGGAAGTATGGCTGAACTTGTCCTTTGAACATCAGATGTAGTCCATATGTCCAAAGAAGCAGTGCCTCACATGCAATTTGTGTCAAAAAATAGTTCTCTGAAAAATATAATTGGGCTTCAACTATTGTCCTGTTGAGCAGCCTTTCAATATATAGTAGCTGACATTTCGACATTCATTCAAATGCCGCAGTTGATCACAGGTGCACAGTCATGCTAAAATCTTCACTGATCTGTGTGTTGCTGTAAAATGTGCTCCAATTCTACTACGAGAAATTAGTTTGCAATTACTGCAGCTTGTTACAGTAGGAGAGGTAGAAAATTAAACAATTTTCAAAAGATTTTTAGGCCGATAGAAAAATGTGTTTTCTTTTTAAATGCTGTGTGTGCAATCATACACATGTACTGTATGTAGACATGATATAGCTACAAACCCAATCCCAGCGCATCACACACTGCCATTTTATCAGGGCCGTCCACGTGTCACTTGTCTATGCTCTCAGTAACCCTGGGCATCTAACATATGAAGCTCCAACACATTACTGTTTTAAACACAGGGAAGACGTGATTATGGTTATGATACTAACGCAGTTATTTTAACCCCATTTCCTAACTGCAGTGATAAACAGGACATGAATTATAAAGTAAAATTGACCCGAACCAATCAGTGTTAGCTATGTCTGGCTGTTGGCGACTCTACTGGATTTCTCCGTTAAGAAGAAGAAGAATTCCTTTATTAGTCCCACAACGGGGAAATTTGACTCTATTATTATTATTATTCAGGTTACACACACACAGGCCCAAAATACAGACACATGCACAAACAGGACCTATATACATGTAATTTAATGGAGAGATGTTAGAGCGAGGGGACTGCCAGTGACCAGCGCCCCGAGCAGTTGTGGGTTCGGTGCCTTGCTCAAGAGCCACCATTCCACGCTCCATTCATGGTCCACAAAGGGACTCAAACTGGCGACCCTCTGGTTCCTATCCAAGTCACCTATGGACTGAGCTACTGCCGCCCCATTAATAGTTCATACACGAAATAAAAACTGTCTTGATGGCTTATTTGATGTACGATGTGTAAGTGCCGAAAAAGACCATGGGATGATTTTGCACCGGAATTACACTTTAATCCTGGAACACTTGCTCTGAGTGCCAAATATCACCACGGACGGATTTACAGTTGAAAGTCGCAGAAAGACGCACAAGGGTGACAACATGGTGGGACTTGATGTTGTGGGAATTAATGTGCACTTAAATAGGGACACAGACACACACACTCATTCACACACGACCAAACACATGCTGATCTCTACTACAACTAATAGCATAAATTGTTGACACAGCTTCAACCAGTTTCAACAGACATTGCTTATCATACTATCATTTCATGCATTCTGTGTGCATAAAAAATTATGTGAAACATACTAAACCACTGTTGTCCTATCATCTATCTATCATGGTGTAGCAATGTTTTTATGAACAAGTCTTTGTAATATATGGTGCTGTAGAGCATCAGAGTACAAGCACTACGCCATTTTACTGACTACAGATGGCAGCATGCATATTCATTCGTTGGTGGAAGTAGGCCATAAGATGTGTAATGTGCCACTAAATGAGAAGAAAAACATTGCATCCTTATGTGAATATATCAAGGAATTCTGCAGCAAATGCTTCATGTGATTAGAAATGCATGCAACACATTTGTGGTTATTGGTTTACAACAAAAACACCGCGCATAGTAGGTGCTGAAAAGTGTGCACTATACAGTGAGATTTTTTTTTTTTTTTAACGCACTAGGAAGCCAACAGTAGCTGTTTGGTTCCCTGCATCCATCCAGCAGTGAGGGAGATGAGCTTAATTTGGTACAAGTAATTCAGTAAATAACATTTCAATAAGAGGTTCATGAATTATAATCATTGGACATTGTAAAGTTGTGCATACTGTACCCATAACAGCCCAGAAATTGTTCCAGAAAAACAGCTTGTCTCTTATGCAAGATAACATGTTTATTAGTGTATTTAATTGTTGGTTGGCAAATTTTTTTTTAAATGTAGGGAGCTAGCTAATTAGCTGTTTCTCCCCAACTTCGAGTATGTATGCAAAGCTAGGTGGAATAAATTCAATGCCAATCATCTTCAACCGCTTGTCCGTGTCGGGGCTGCAGGGGGGCTGGAGCCGATCCCAGCTGACATCGGGCGTGAGGCGCGGTACACCCTGGACAGGACGTCTATCGCAGGGTACATAGAGACGAACAGAGACAGACAACCATTCACACCTACGGGCAATTTAGGGTAATCAGTTAACCTAACACATACATGTCTTCAATGGCAATCATGAAAATGTAAATCTTCTGAAAAATATATTTCTAATCTACTCTCCGCAAAAAATGTAATAAGCGTATTTCCTTAAAGGTTGAAGTATTCCTTTAAAAAAATCAACATGTAGCTGAAGAATTATGGAAATGATGCTTTCTCCTGAGTAAGATTCACAATAGCATACAGTGTTTCCAATTCAAGAAACTTTATTTGTCCCCAAGGGGCACGTCAAGTATATTATTTGAAATGAGATATCTTCAGTGTCTTCAGACGAGAAAACATGAATCAGTACAAAAATATCTCGGCAGATAGCTGAGTAAATAAAGACATGTCAGAGTGTTAGGTATTCCACTGCTCCGTCTGTACAGTGATGACACTGTGGTTGTCTTGCTAGTGCTGCACGCCCCCCCCACACACACACACACCTCACCCCATTTATTTCTGACAGATTGACACAGGGGTGTGTATGTGTGTCAAGCTTTGCCAGGGGGCTGAGGCGGAGGTGTTGATCAGTGAACTGAAGCTCGATGACTCATCTCTGACTACGACTAGCTTCACTGAACAGCTTACAGTGACTGTGCCCTAACATCCAGAGATGGATATCATCAGGGGTGAGTCTAATCCCCAACACTGCTAGGTTAATAGTGGTGATGGTTGTTTGCATAAACATGACTCTCCATGCTATATACTGTAGTTTCCCATATACACGGTCCTATTAATGGCTAATCCTATTATCCTATTAATCCTTAACCACAAACCTCTTGCCAATCTTAAAATTTGATATATGCATTTGTCGTCCACAGACCTATGTATCAATCCCTTGACATTTGATTGACGCATTTTGCATCTAAAATTGCATACCCTCTTGTCGGTGTCATAACTCAATCAAACCAGAACACAGATGACGAGAACAGAATAAGCACTGTCTGGTCCTACCCCCGAGACGGTGCCTTCTCCTGTTGTTGTAAAAGAAAATGTGTTGTCCTGTCAATATGCTTCTTTGCATAGGTGTCAATTAGAATCTGTTTTTAAAACACACTGCAACCATTGGGCCAATTGGTCACAATTAATGTGCTTTTAATAAAAGAAATTGCACACTTATGCAGCTTCATCAGTTATCAGCAACATCTGTTCATCTCTGGCTTGTCTGGTCGAGCTTCCACTACGGAGCCCGTGCAGCTGCACATTATTCCAGCTGAGAGGTGGCCATCAGACTTTACATCTGTCCTGTTTTAAAGTATCCCAGAACATGTATAGTGCCGCTCACATGACAAATAATGGCAGTTGTAAGTAGCCTAACTTAACATAAAATTAACAACACCAAGCATGCCTATTATATGCACAAAAGCAGACCATCCTCACCCAAAAAAACAACTTTACAGATCGATTGTGCAAGCAGCTTATAAAAACCCATATTTACCTTTTTACCAAGAAGTAAGGTGACGTAGTTATAAGCCATGGTATGAGCCACAAACTGTGTAAGGACAAAGATTTGGGTGGTGGATAGGTGCAATTTTGAGGTTATTGTACTTTACTTGAGTTTTTCCCTTTTCTACTACTTTAAAGTTTATACCCTTCAGAGGCCAATATTGTACTTATTACTCCACTACATATATACAGTAGTGGATATATTTAGTTTTCAAAGCAAAAATTATGATGTATAATTATAAATTAAGATTTTTTTTTTATCCCCAGGGGAAACTCACATTTGCATTAATAATTAATAATTATAATACTACAATATAATAGATCATTTCCTGAAATGGGCAATTGCTGCATAATGAATGCTTTTTGAGTATATTTTGATGGAAATACTTTTTTTTTCTTTTACTTGAGTAAATAAGTAAACATTTGAATGCATACTTTTACTTCTAATAAGAGTATTTATGCACAGTCTCATCTCATCTTCAACCGCTTATCTGGGGTCGGGTCGCGGGGGCAGCAGCTTTAGCAGGGGACCCCAAACTTCCCTTTCCCGGGCCACATTAACCAGCTCTAACTGGGGATCCTGAGGCATTCCCAGGCCAGTGTGGAGATCTAATCTCTCCACCTGGTCCTGGGTCTTCCCCGAGGCCTCCTCCCAGCTGGACGTGCCTGGAACACCTCCCTAGGGAGGTGCCCAGAGTTCATCCTTACTAGATGATCCTGAACCTCCTCAACTGGCTCCTTTCAACGCAAAGGAGCAGCGGCTCTACTCCAAGTTCCTCACGGATGGCCTCGTTCTATGGTCATGACCCAGCTTTCATGACCATAGGTGAGGGTAGGAACAAAGATTGACCGGTAGATCGAGAGCTTCTTCCGGCTCAGCTCTCTTTTGGTCACAATGGTGCGGTAGAGCTACTGCAACACCTCCGCGCTGCTCCAATTCTCCGGCAAAACCTCACCTGGAACATGATCCCGAGGTACTTGAACTCCTTCACTGTGGTATTGCTAATTACACGATTATAATACTTCTTGGAACACTGCCTGTGTGAAACCAAAAGTCAACAGTAAGATGTTTTAAGTTCCGCTTCACAACGATGAATACACCGTCAAGTGTCTTATGTTGTTTTTGGAGTAATTGGCACTCAATTTCCCCATTATCAATCAGGATGGAGGTCAATCATATTGTGAGCAGGTGTGTTCATTTAAAGCTCATCTTAGAGGCAGGATCTTCACCACAGAACAGCCTACCCACCACTATGAACCCAGTGTTTTATTTAGAAATGCAGCAGGTGAGTAATGATCTGTCATTTATCATTAGGAAACATAAATTTGTGTAAAGCTCCATGTGTTCTATTCACACTGCAAGATAATGACACAAAACCCGACTGTTATAATGAAGGTTTGATTTTTAATGGACAATTAATGCTATAGCTCCATGCTGAGGTAAGAGAAAATTAATTCTTTACAACTCTTTTAGTCAGTGTGAGACTAAGCCTCCTGCCAGGCGCGCTGCATTGTTAAAGTCAGTTTTGACACTTCTTTGACTGACTTTGCCGTGGTGGCTCCCTAGAGTCAGGACGTGTGGATCCTTGGATGTGATTTCAAAGTGAATTAGAAGTCATTGATTATTTCCATGAACATTTTACACAATTGCAGCTCTTTAGTGAATGATTATAGCATTTTTTTAAAACTCACTGAATTCAACATATGATAAATGATTCAGCTATTAGGTACGACATTTCCAACTAGCTTTATTTCTGTTAACTACACCCATAGATGCAGTTTTATTACATTGCTTTAAAATGTTTCTGTAATTGAATTAACTTTTATTGTCCAGCGGAGGCAGGAAATTGTCTTTTATTCTCGCCGAAAACGTCACATTAACAGAACAAAGATCTCTTAGAGTCCCGATGAAAAATAAAAATACAGTGTGTATGTGTTGTTTGATCATTCATCTCTTGATATATACCAAATAGATGTAGTGTGTGTGTGCTCTGTAGTTTTTTTGTTTTTGTTTTTGTTTTTTTTAATCGGGCCAATCCCTCTCATAACTGTTCACCACTAAAATATTGTCTCACTGGGCAATACAGTCATAAAGTCATAGACTGTATAAAAAATGAATGTAGCATCGCTGTTGAGGTCCGTTCTCTCAACTTGATCCAATCATACTCACCTATGGGAGTCACCGTCTTGTAAGACTCTGCCTCATTTCCTCTTACCAAAAAGGGCTTTGATGGGACGTTGGAGGGAAATGGCGATACGTCCATCTCGCTCAAGAGGCGGCGCCCCTAATTATTTAAAAAAAAATTCACCCCCCTCAGTGTTGTCATGGATGTATGACCTTGACATGCTGACTAGAATGTTTTTTTGCACAAGGCCTAATAGGTTTAATTATGCTGCTATGAAAATGGCTTATTTAACCTGGGGGTCAATGAGAAATTGCTCTATTTTTGGCACTTCCTTATTGGATCAACCAGGAAGTCGCTGTGGTGAGGGCTTTGTCACAGTGCAGAGGCAAAAGACACTTCAACTTCAGTTTCACTTTCATTGCACAACAGTCATTGCATTCATACCTATGATCAACAGGCTACATGCTCATATTTAAGTTAACCACACAAATTGCATTTGGAATAAAAGAACCCTTGTCTTTTTCTTTGTCAGGGCTATTCAATAGTCAGCCTCATTCAGCGGCTAACATGCATTTTCTGCTTTATAATCACACAACAAACTGAGTGTGACTTATAAACGATATAATTGAGAGGAGTAGTGGAGGAGTTTCAGGAGCTGATTAGGCTGTAAGCCTTGGCATTGCTCGTTCTTGTGGTGTAGTGTGGCTCGGGGTTGCCTTCTTGCTTGGATTCCCACTCCTACCTTGTTTACTGTCATCATCTGCTGAGCTGGATAATGAGCTTCAGTGTCCACACACAGACCCTCTCCACTATCTTATCAGCTGGTAAAGCCTCAGCTCTTTGGCCCCTGCCACCACTACTGCAATACAAGACAGACTTAGCCATGGTGCTGTATACACAGTGTCAAGCTGACATGGTTAAAATTATCATTATTTATCCATTTCACCTTTATTATTCTTAGAAGAAAAAAGGTGCAAAAGTCTCAGGCTATTGGTCTTCATCAGCATCGTTATCAGTACTAATGCAGGACTTCCTGCAAAGAAAACAATTAAGGAAGTTTCCATAACTGACTCGTCAGATGGTTTCTTACACAACCATCTGAGATTGTTGTCATTGGAAACTATTTGGAAAAGGACAGGCGCTTTCATAGAACACCTGGCAGGAGATTGGACGAATCAACTGTCTATATGCCAAAAACAGCAGGGAGACGAGTGAAACCGTCTTTTCCATCGATTGATTGAAAAAGTGCTGCTCCTCTTTCAATGAAAGAAATACTCTCAAGCTCTGATAAAATGGATGCCATTGCAGCATCTACGCTAACCTCTTTAGGAGCCCCCATTGTTGTTTTTAACAAACAGTTGCCTCTCCGTAACACCCCCCCCCCCCTCCCTCCAGCTTATCCCTCAACTGCCAATAGGACGCCAGATGACCGTGGCTCTGAATGCTGGAATGATGAATTCTTTGCCAATACAACACAGACCGTAGTTCTTCTTCCCTGCCATTCTTTTTGTTCACATATCTAAAGACTGGTGGAGCAGAAAGATATGAAACTGACAAGCAAACAAAGGTCATTATTGGTCCAATTACCGCCAACTTTTTGAGTGGAGGCTTGTGCATGTTAACCTGACTCCACAAGATGGATTTATTTGTATTTGCTCAGCATGTCCATCTGGGAAGTCTCATTTGGAGATTTTTTGGGAAAGGGGCGGATACACTGGTTGTTGATTGGATGAACCGTCTGTCTATCACCAACATACGGGCCAAATCAACCAATCAGATCAACGAAACATATGACACACTAACAGCGTCGAGGCAAAGCTCAATATGTCGATAAAGGATATTTTCCATTTGTGTAACGCAAAATCATGGGTAAAAAGCACAATATCAGGTGCCCGGTCCGTATTCCAACAGAAGGATCCAAGAGAAAAAAGTGTTAGCACATGGCTTGCTTGATAGCTGCACTCATCTTATCCACGGAAGCTGCCATGTTGTTTACACTGAACAGTCGTTTCTCGTTGCGTCACCATTAAACCCGCCTCAAAACCAACGCTGATTGTCTAGTTCGCCTCAAAAATGTCCCAAAATCTTCTCCATCGCATGTTACCAGACTCATCTGCACGTAAAATACAATGGGGCTTACAAGATCAGGATGGTCTCATGAGGCTATGTGCATGTGTGCCCAGATTTACATTTATACAACAGAACCATGCATACACACTGCTTTATAAATATGGAGGAAAGACTGCATGTGCATATTTCTTTATTCATGCAGGTGAGTTTTAAGCTCCCAAATGAGTTTTATGCATCGTAAAAATTATTCTGCAGAGATTTGTCATTGCACGTGGTTGGTGCACATTTTTAGGTGTCTCTTTAGTATGTGCCCAGCATAGAGACCAGCTGGATAACCAGATAGTGTAACGTCTTACCACTGACATGACCTAAAGGCATGATAGTCCCAGGGATTTCCTCTAACCTTCTGCCCTCACAAACCTAAGAGGCGGATTGACTGTTTTGACAGGCGGTACTTTTTCACAGGATTTTGTCTTGTGGCGAGCTGGAGACTGATAATCGTGTGAAATATTCTCACTCTGGTCTGTACTGAAGCTGTCAGTCTTCCTTTTAAGAAATAAAGACCATGCGTGGCCACTTCAAATAGGCTGAAGAGCCTGCTGACAGATGAGATCAAGCAGGAACCAACACTTTGTACTCTCTGAGAATCTACATGTTGACTTTGTCTCTTTCAGATCCAGCCGGCTGCAGCGTTTAAAAGGACAATGTCACACATGCAGACTAAGTGTGGCACTCAATTTTCTTCAGAGAGATTCATTGAGGGACATCCATTTAAGTGACATCCCACATCGCTGGGACAATAGGACGATTTAGTACTTTATTTCCATGTTAGACAGTGAACCATGGGCAACAGCTGCCTCAGGGAGCCACGTTTAGTGCCAGACAACAGGTCATAAGTCTTTTATGTACAGGTTTTTAGACACACGCAGTGTATTTAAATGAGAGTTGCCTGAATCACGTATTGTACGTTTTCCTGCTGCAGTGAGCATGCTCAATACCGCACTGAAGCAAGCAAGAGCCATGTTTGAGTTTACTGAACCTACCACATTTTAACCAGAGTTTCCCAAACCTCAACCATAACATGTGTGTTCAGATAATGTAGAAAACAAGAATTTTATAAACATTGGCATTGGACGCAACCCTGGGTTCCACAGGATTTTCTAAATGTCAATGTTGTTATCTAGTGAAAATGTTAAAGAGACCTGGTTTCGTGTAATGTGGGTCTTAGTTTTAATGCTGAGATCTGAAAATTAGTAGCATTGCTAAGGCAAATTTTGAAGGTGCAAGAAACATGCAAATTTAATTTCCTTGTTTGACACAAGGATATTAAATGAAGGCAGGGACACAGTCTCTTACCTCATGGGTGCTTAGGTGTATGATGCGTGCAGTGTAGCTGGAGGTGCCATGGTGGTGGGTTACAGCAGACGGCACTAGACATAGTGCTCTTTGGGTGTAGTTTGGCCTACTGGACATACAGAGTGGGTATAACCCTGACATCTGTTGTGGCGCCGGATGTTATCCGCTATCTATTTTCCAACGGCATGATTGCTGCATTTTGGGCTTCGTGCCATCCAGGATGGCTGGTTTAAAGAAATACAAACAGCTCAGAGCGTTTTTTCCCCTATACCCGATTGTAAACTCATGCACCCAGACCATCTCCAGCTCCGGAGTAAGTACGGCAATGCAAGATTACTTTGGGTGCCCTCGGCCTGACTGTAATTTTTAGGTACGCTTGATTAATGGCTGCTGATAAACATTGCTTTATTTTTCATTAAATATTTGTTACAATCCAAAGACTGCTGATGCCTCAGTGAAATTCATCAATCATCCTCATGTTGTTTGATAATACGCCAGCTATTGAGCCTTTTGGCAAGTGCAGACTGGATTTTATGCTGCATTCAGATGAACTCGGAAGTTGGAATTACTGAGTTCCTCAGTTAAAAATCTAGTCCTGACCTTGCAATCCTGCATGGATTAGCCCAGCATCGACAGAAGTGAAAGAGAAAGGATTACACTGCTTATCCTATTTTCTGTCTTATTTGTGTCTCATAAAATAATCATCCACACAGTACTGTCCACCTGTCCTATGTGGACAGTTGTTGCTGTGTTTGTAAGGATAGAATACATCATAATGCATTGTTATCAGCGGGTACTGTATTGCTAACAATGGCTAACCTGTTAAATATAATGGTTTTCTGGACGCGCTCAACCCGGGTGTGACATCATTCCAGGTTCCTGGTTCCAACTTCCGAAGTAAATTGAATGCACCACGAGTGATGCCTCTTTGGTTCGACTTTGTCCTGGCGTCCTTACTGTAGATGTGTGCACACAATTCCCCTGTGCAATGAAGGATTACCAACATTTCACCTTCTGCTTTTCGAACAAAAAAAGTGGTTTAGTTACTCTGATTAAACTGTAGGCCCCTTAGGGGTTCCCTGGTGGGGAGACCTGAACATCACTGATCATGAGCAACTTTCTCACTCTTTTCACTGGCTGACAACATTTATTGCATGCCATCTCATGTTTTCCTCCCTTCATTTGCTTCCACCTCTTCTATCAACTTTCTACTGTAAAATGTTCAGAATATACTTCTATTTTTTTTGCCTTGTCTACAACCTGCGCTAGGCATGACATTTTTATAATTTATTGTTCTAGGCTTACTGGGTTTATATGTTTCTCACCTGGAAGCCAAATATTTCAATGCTAACCTAGAAAATTTCCATCTCTGATTTCTGAAGCTTACACTGTCCCTGTCAGATTTGTAAACCGGATCCACTCCGTCTGCGAACATTTTTTCCGTTTTTGGCCAGCTCATTTAGCTGTGTGAGCCATACAGGCTTCACAGACGCATCTGTCTCCATCTAGTCCACCATATGTGACTCCCTTCCTCAAGTGAGGGGTGTTTTACACTTTGAGGAAGGTAGCTGAAGAAAGGGCTGTTTTAGGCAGTGGTGAGAAATGTCTTCAATTATCAGCTTGGTGCTGGTGGAGCTACTGTGTGTCCATAATATTACCGGTGCTTCAGTCCAATGATGTCTAAATAAGGGACAGTTTAAGTGATGCACTTTTCTGATTTCCTCATTCTGGGACTATATAGTATACCAAATACCCATAACACATTTTTAACAATATTATCAGATAATGGGGGACCAAAGTTAGGGTTGAAATAAAACTCTTCTAAAAGAATATTAAGCTGGTAAGTGCCTCATATCTTTTGGAGGCAACCAGAAGCTATATCACCTCGAGTAAGAACCAAACAGGGTGAGGCTGCTTTCGGCTATTATCCACACACAGATGGAGCCAACTTCCTGATTATCTTGCATGCACCTCTTGCATGCAAAAGTCTATTCTCCTGTGCCCTTGATTTATCCCTCTACTGCACTTTCATTGGATTTGGGACATCTGATTACTTTTTATCCTTTTTATTGTTATTGTATTGTATTGTTGTATAAATGTTGTTCTAATGCATTTCTTTCCTTTTTTGTGTGAGGAAAAATACAATTATGTCAAAGTGCAGAAACCTAGTTCAAAATTGATGTGAGGAAAAAGTACAGTGTGACACTTTTTCAGAGTATGCTCTTATTGTACCACTCAGCCAATTCGATAATAAAGACTAGAATGTAATGGAAATTCATGCCCAAAGGAAACATGAGTTGAAGCAGAGTAACATTTCTAATGATTTAAAAAATGTTCCACATTTTACTTATAACTGTTCAAAGCAGATCTGTTCAGAGCCTTTCTTCAACTGGGAAAATTAGAGTTCACTTAGTCACGGAGAGGTGAATCTTGGGGCAGCACGAGTGTTTTCCACCCGGAGACGAGATTAAACTCCCTTCTGTCAATATTAAAGGCTCATCGGAGGATTTCGGAGCAATTGGCACATCCGTCTGCAGGATTTCATCATGGCAGTCTGGAGGAAATAAGGTTACAGCCTCCCTATTGTCTTCTCTCAGCTGTGGATCTCTTATTGCGTCTTTAGCTGACATATCAGGTTTCAATCTGCTGAACGCTCAGGTGTGTCAGGACTCTTAATCCAAGGAGAAATTGCTTGTTATTCACTACTTTTAATCTTGAAGTTTACGTAAAGTATAGGGTGGATGATACAACCTAAAATTTACGGTTTATCACGGTATTTTTTTTGTTTTCTCTGCACTTAGTTCATGTGTGCAGCAGAGGAGGGTTAAAAATAAAATAGAATAACAAAAAAAAAGTTAAATAATACATACGGCAATATATTAGAAAAACAGGTCAGGTTCTTTGCCAGGAACACAGCCTGTCAACCTTTTCTGGCTTCAGTTTTGCCCCGGTGCACGTGACGATATTGCCAACTGTGCTGAATGCACGCTTGGAGGGTGAGCTTGTGGCCGAGATGCTAGTATTTTCTGCCAAGCGGCTTATCCACGGAATGAGTGTACAGTACAGACGGCACCATTCCAGTGGATTTCACTCACTGTCAGCTTTCACTATCAGGAGGTAGCTGTCCAGCTTTGACTCAATTCCTTGCTTTGGTGATGCACTGGTACTGCCACACTTTTAGAAAAAACTCCCCCGGCTGTACTTGGGCTTCTTGCAGCAGCTTCACTCTCTGTTTGGCTCTATGTAGAAGAGGCAACATAGACTGGCTGTCCTCTCATCCAAGGCCTTGATCTCAGTTGCTGCTCTTCTCTTCACTTCCTCCTTCTCATTGGTTAAATGTTGCCATGGTCAAATGCAGGTTCGCTGTTTTTTTAAACTTAAGTAATCCAAAATCCTCTTCTTAATGTCCCCACTCAGCCCCGTGTTGTCCTCCTCTGGCTTCAAGATATCTGAATTTATTAGATGGAAGGCTGGCTTCACATCAGGAGACTGACATATTCCTCACCTGATAGGGCGTCTGTGAAATCTCAGAGCAGCTTTAGTGCTTCATTGATTGCTTCGAATACCTAGATGTCTTGGAACGGCTAGTGTGATGGCTTTCTCGTGCTCTCACACCCTTTCCATCATCTTAACACAAGACCCCCACCTTGTGCCAGATTGTATGACCAGCTGGCGGACGGGCAGGTTCAGCTCACTCTGGGCCTTTAGCTTTTTCCAGCTGTAGGAGAATATGGTGAAAATGTTGTCTTGCACGCACACCTGTAGCCTGTGCAATGTGAGCATTGTTTTGGACACTCCTCTATGGAAAGTAAAAAAAAGGAATACAAGCACTGTGGTAGTTGGAATAGAAGTGGACTACTATTGGCAGCACTATTGCAAATTTAATACATATTGTGTATAAAAGAGCATGTTGAAATTACAATTTTATGGCCATTTGGCATTAAGGCCTAAACTTTTAGAATAGGCCTTTTTAAATGTAGTGGTACATTTAGTACACTTATTCAAGTACAATTTTAAGGAAAATCTTTACAGCTTTTTTTGAATTGACAACTAAAGAAATGACAATGACAAAATTGGCAATCCATCCAGCAGTTGTCAAGACATGGGACTCAGGGAAGTCACGGCATCACTGCAATCAGCATTCTTCATCCTCTGGGGATTATGAATGCCCGTACAAAATGTAACTACTATCCATCCAACAGTTGCTGAGATATTCCAGTCTGAAGCAAAGTGGTGCAGAGACAGACCAACATAGAGCTACGCTGCTAAAGGAAACTATCATTGAAATCCATAAACTTTGACCTAGTTTTAGAAAAAAAAAGATGTACATTATGCTTCACAAAGGGTTGATTCATTACCAGCTCGATTTTAGGGGAATTTTTTCACATTTTCTCCCAGTGAATGAACCGTGTGTGCAAGGTTTTTTTTTGTGTGGAGGAACGGGAAACACAGATGTATGATTCTGAGCAGAGCTCCTGTTACAGCAGTGGAGGGTCACGTGTTTGGCAGGATGACCGCTATGAAAGGCTCTGGTCATCTGAGAGCAGAAAGCCCCGAGCAAGAACATTCCCCAGGAGATGAGGCTGGCAAGTAGTGGAAAGAATCAAGTTGATGTGTCCTGATTGCTGAGTTGTATTACCTGAGTGTCACCTGCAACACCTGTTGTTGGGGGATTTTGATGCAGGTCCGTAGCTCCACTTTACTGTATTTACATGGCCTCGTCTTGGATCAAATGAGTAATTCTTTTTACAGCCATTTGATTGGTCATTGCGGCCATTTTTCTGCAGTTTCTTTGTGGAAATAGGTTGACATTTAACACTTTTGGTTCATGATAGTGATTAGGTTTGTTATCAGTAAAATTAGTCTCATATCCAAAGTGAATCAATCTTCAATTGCTATATTTTAGAGACAAGAGAGAAAGATTTGTTTTGTTTGTTTGATTTTTGTTTCATGGGCCAAGATGCAGCCTGAACAGGTGAGTTTTCAGTCTGGGAGAGAAGATTTGTAGGGTTTCTGCTGCCCCAATGTCAGTAGGAAGTTTGCGTCCCCATTGTGGAACCAGGCTGGCAAACAGTCAGAATTTTGTTCAGAGGTTGCTAGAGCCCCCTCTTACTGTAGTGAGGGAGTAGCAAGCTGTTTGGCAGTAGCAGGGCATAGTGGACGGACTGGGGGTGTAAGGTTTGACCATGTCCTGGATGTAGGTTTGACCTGAGCCATTCGTGCATGGTAGGCAAATCCCTGTGACTTGAATCGTATTTGAGCCCCACACTGGTGGACAGTGCAGAGTGTGGAGGAGCGGGGTAGGGTAGGAGAACTTGGGTAGGATAAAGACCAGCTAAATTGTGTTGCATTGTGGATGAGCTGCAGAAGTCAGATTGCACATGCAGGCAGATCAGCCAGGAAGTGCAGTAGATGAGAGATGATGAGAGCCTGGACAAAAACCTGCATTGCCTTCTGGGTGAGGAATGGATGTATATAAATTATAAATGTAAAAATATCAAAAAATGAATTGATTTTATATGCAGGATTTTCCTTCTGACTGAAATGTGGACAATATGTGGTTTTTAATCAAAGTATGCTTAGCATTTGATAGACCATGAGTGATCATAATGCTGTGATGGGCTTTGGGTCATTGCTTCCTGATTAACCTGGCATAGTCATTATTTTTTTAATAACTGCAACTTTTCCTGTTTAGCTCTGTCATTTAATTTATGGTGATGGAGACATGGAGCAGACCACAGGACACACAGTTACACTCTTGTTTCATTGGTTTCGCCTCATGTGTTTGCCAAACAAAATACCTGAGGTATGTAAAAGGAAAGAACTGTGGTGTATATCTGATCTGGTAAGCACTTGGAAAAAGGCTCGAAGTTGTGGGGTTATTAATCACAGGATTGTATTCTACGAGTGAGCAATCTTGTGTGGTGTAGCGGGGTGCACTGTACATTTCATCCCTTTGGAAAGCAATTTATTGGACCAGCTTCATTCTGCAGAAGAATGCTGGGGAGGAGGATGGCACGCTCTGAACAACCACCGTTTCTAGATTTACTCAGTCACTGCAAGTATTTATGTACTGTATGTGAAGATTTGCTGAGAGAATTGAACGCAGGCACATACTGTACAGTATATGAAATATGTCTACATGATTGCTTTAATGTGAATGACATTTATCAGAATGCATTTAGCTTACAGGAAGTTTGCATCGCTGAAAGGGGAAAAGAGACTTTATCCATCCCAAACCTTCCCATTCCTAATCTACTAATTCACCTCAGGGATTGAGTCGTACCATTGAGATGTCAGAGGAGTATTCTCCTTTCCCGCGGCGTGGAAAGAAGGGACACTCTCCAAATTGATTTTTCCCTGCTGCTGAAACACAGGGCATTTAAGGACGACGGTATGGGAAGCACAGTTTCTCTTTATCAGTGGATATAAACAGAGATACACTGAAGTGAGAGTTGTACTGTGTCTCTGTATGCTGGTGTAATTATACAAAGCTGGGTCACAAAAGCTTTGAAAGTGCTAGTGAGTTGATTTTTATGTTTTGATTATATTGTAAATGGATGGTCATGAATTTGATTTTAACACACTAAGTTTAAGGTTTTTACGAGGCATCTATGTATTTTGTTGGCTAACCCCATGTGTTGCCTTAAAAAAAGTCTAATTTGATGTCCTTGTAGACTAGTGCCGTTGCTGCATAAGCCATGTGTGGGAGAAATGATTTATATTTACCTAAAATGTCTTCTCCCAACAAACATGCATCAGTCTTGTTAAGTTAATATGAATCAACTCTGAACCATCAACCTTGAAACAGGATACACACAGTAGACACACACACCTACACAGAAGAGAACCAATCCTTTGTTAGACAATCCCACAAAGCCAACAAATTAAAACAATAGTTCCAAAATTCATACATTTTCCAAAACATGGTAATGACAGAGATGGACACTTTTAACAGTACACTTGCAATGTATTATTATTATTTGACATTAATGTTTATTGTTGGAATTATTTGCTTTCTTGCTGAGAGTTAGATGATTAGATACCCCTCTCATATCTTTATGCTAAATGTGGCTACAGCCCGTTGAGAGTTAACTTTAATGAATCATATATAAGAGATGGACAGCTACCATGACATAGCCATTGGTTTGGGGACTACAGTTTTGAAGCCAAGAGTTTGGCATTTTGGCTGTATGTCTATCTTGTTTGTTTTTTTGTAACTGGACGTGACATTATTTGGACATGGGATGACCATATTTTGGACAAAGGAACACAAATGAGCTTCAGGCTGTTTATATCTTTCATTTATATGGTACCTAGCTAAACGCTAAAGAGCGAAACTGACAGTTTTCATCTGGCTGAGTCATTCAGTGGACTATTGCAGGTGGGTGAGATGGGATCTCTGGTCTCTGGCACCGCACTGACACAGAGTCGACTGAGAATTGGCAGTTCCCGTAAATACCAACTAACACTAGAGCTGGCTATCTATTGTTAGGTTTGTTAACAAGGTGCAACCCTAATGCTGATCAAGACATTTTTAGGCAACTACAATTAAAGTTGATGAAGTGAAGACAAATGAGAGAGTTAGAGTCCTCAAGGCAGCCACGCCTAAAGCATCCCCTGCTTTATGGTCTCTTTGAGTCTAAAGGACCATATTTACAGAATGGACACCGTGTGGAATGGAAGAAAGTAGCTATTGAGAACATAAACTCATAAGGAAAATATTTACTGAGGTAATAAATCAAGTGAGAAGTTGGATCCTTTTCCCACTGACTTCTTTACAAACAACAAACAACAATGAATACGTAAAAACTAATTTCAGTAATTCGTAGCTGTTGAGGTATTTCCGATATGGAGTGTGTTTGAGATCAACCACTTGTTGCATTGATAGCACGGTGATCTCCCATCTCCCTGACCATACACTTATCTATCCGCCAATGATAGAGATGTGAGTAATGAATATCTGAGATTAAAGTGCCTAGAGGTTGTGTCATCATGCTGCTACACAGCGCTTATCATTGTGGTTTGTTTTCTCTGAGTAAACAATCTATTTCTGCAAACAGCTGAAGCTTAAAATACAATGAAAACACAAACTGAGAAAATGCCAAACCGTGGCACGGACTAATGGCAAGTGTTTTCAGAAATACAGTGTTTTTATAAGAATGTGCTTTAATGAGTGAAATAGGCATGATTGAGTGAAACTCGATGCAAACAACAAAGGCCGGTGCTGCATCAAGTAATAAAGTCTGTTACGGTGAATGCACAGCTTCAACATCATCTCAGCACTCTGTACTGTGACAGCATCTTTGTTTTCTTTAAAGCATCATAACAATACTTTTTTTTCCTCACTCCATTGAAGACAGACAACCAGGTAGTGATTTACCTCTGGGCATCAAAACAGACTCCAGAGACTTCATCTTTCATCTTCTAAATGAAGCATCACTTGGACAAAGATGTTGTCACTTTTTCTGCTAAATACTTGCAGCAAAGATGACTGATGGTTTAGAAATTAAAACACTGGGAAATTATTTTTGCCCAAACACCCCATGGGATCATGTGTTGGGAATCACAGCTGTTACACTGTCTTTTTTCCTCACGACGCAATTACTAGCTACAGTACAGCAATTCCTTTGCCTGCATCCACGCTTGTGTGAGGAAAACAGGTGGACAGAGGGAAGACAGGAAGAAACAAAAGTAAAGTCCTCTTTTTTAACACTTACAGTATATTTATCCAAAGCTTCTTTTCAGGCCAGGCATTTGCCAGAGATATTAGGAAAACTCCAAATAATGAATTTAAAAATTATATAAAAAAGGGGAAAATTAGCAAATCGCCCCAGCTGTCACCACTCTTACTGTGTCTTGCATTTGGCAGTGCAGCTACCTGAAGGGGCTGAGCTGTCCTCCTTCTCCATCTATATAATGTCCGTGTGCTGTCCTCATCCTCCATTTCACCCCCCCCCCCCCTAATTATCACCCACAAACATTGCTATCTGACCCATTGATAGTAGGCAATAATCTACAGTTTATGAAATGATACTTTAAATTCTGCACTTTTTTTGTCATGTAGTGCTTTTTGCTGGGAGACGAAGTGAATCAATTTTAATTCATCAAAAGGGTTTGGATGATATAAGTGCGGTGGATCTGAGTGGTCAAACAGCTGTTAACAGATCCGAAAAATGCAGAGAATAGAACCTACAAAAACTTTACCTAAGTTACCATGGATATTTCTTTAGTACTTTTAGCCTGGTCCAGACTAGGCTAATTACTCATGATAGGCGTATATTTTGCACGTTCAGTCGGTCCGTTACCCGTCACCCCTTTTCTCGTTGTTTAATAATAGCGACCGGATTTCCCTTTTTTTTTTTAAACTAATGACATGCCTCACTTCCTCATAAGTTTCCATCAGTTCTTGCTGTTCTGACACAGAGAAGACAGCTGCATGCGTCTTTTCCATGTCTGCATAAGTTAATCAGTGGTCGCAGTTTTCCTTTTAAATCCGTGAACGCGCATCCATCTGAATTACCTTCTCATCCTTGCTTGGCGTACATGCAACCGATTAAGCCAGGGTGATCAGACCAGACTAGTTTAAGGCTGGCTTCATTTATCCCGGATGTCTTAATCCAGCCTCCGTGCAACTGCCCCCGGTTGTGTAAAGGCCTTAAAACTGTGGGTGCGCAGGATGCATTCAGGTGCAATACTGAGTGGAGCTTGAATAACGCCAACTGCATTTTGGCAGCACTCAGACCCAAAACACAATCACTGTGAGCTTTGTTTACAACACATACAAACATATCAGAATAAATACATCAGCTATAACAAAGACTTATATAAGTTATTTATGTTCCTTAACAGATTGAAGTTGGACTGAGACATGGTTCCGTTACTGCAAAAGTTGAAATATCTAGTGAAGACACTTAAGAATTGAAAAATAAATGTCCACAGTAAACTATGTTATCTCTCTGCTGACATAGAAACCGGTCGATGAAATTTAACGCGGATCACTGACTCTGTGTTTGCTCGACTGGGCTTTCCGTCTGGAGTAGGACTTTAGCCAGAGAGATGCTTCCAGGTGGAAGTGGATCAGAGGGCAGCCCAGTGTATCTGGAGCACTGCCACCAAGAGTTCCACCTCAATCGACCCGCACTCATACCGCACACCATCCCACATCCCAAAGAAGACGATTCCACAGGCCCCTCTGACCACCCCGCTACTAGAGCTGCTGGATCGATAATTAACTCCAAATGTGAAGGGTGAAGATTTATGCATTGTGAACGATCTGATTTGTTCTCATGTGTCAGGAAAGATAAATTGATGCCAGAAAAGTAACTGTATTGCTTTTGAATAGTAATTGCTACACTGGGCTGTTTATTCACTAGCATCTCTGCCTCTGGCATACAGCCAAGGGCTCTGCATCAACAGCTCCATGGGAATCTCCTTTTGCTGCATCTGAAGCTTTCAAATATGACACCCAATGATGATAATTACTTGCATCTTTTAAAAGGGATTTAAAGTTAAATTTATGATTTTCATCCAATTTGGAGCAACTTAATCTGCAAACAGCTTTGGCATAACTTCTCCTTAGAAAGTGGATATTGTTAATGTGTTAGCAAACTTTTGTCCGTTTACACATCCAGCAAACACAGAGCAACATTAGTATTTATTTGGAGTGATAATTATGGCCACCTGACAAACGTAAGCATACAATTGACTGTGCTTTTAGCTCTGGTTTGGTCTCCACTATAACCTGTATAAAACATGGATGTAGTCCCCGGGACATCACCCATACTGTAGGTTTCTGAAGAGCCATTGTGAACTCCAGTGTGAGTGGCTCCAGCCGTTGCCACCTCAGTGCAGGACGTCACCTCATGCTGTGTTCCAGTTAAACTGCAGATTTCAACTGGAACGCCCCTGAGATCTCTCCGAGCTATGACCAACATGGCAGCGCCCCGCATTTATAGTAGTTAAAGCTGTAGGTATACACCATTTACTCTCACTTGTGTTGTGTGTCTCATTAAATAATCTTATGCTATGCTAAGTACTGCTCATCTTTAATCTGTGGACAAAATACAGCTGCTAACAAGGGTTAACCCATTAAATATAATAGGTTTCAAACTTTGTAACTAGAACGCGGTCAACCTGGGCGGTCAACTTCCAATCTTCGGGGCAAAGGCGTGCCAAATTAAGCCTACAGTCCCCACTGACAGCACCCACCTGTCACTCAAGACAGCATTCCCTTAATCATACAGAACTTTAAGCATTAAATATAATAATACATGAATAATTTAATATATTTAAACAGGTATTTCTGTTACATGGGGATGTATGGAAATTTGCTTGCTTTTGGAGCCAACCTCAAGTGATCATTGAAGGAACGGCTGTTTTTGGCACTTCAGCGTTGGCTTCATTTTTCAGCCCCAGAGGTTTCTTTACCAACTCCTGAGGGAAATATCTAGCTCTTTAGCTGCTAAATGCTCCACTGTGTTCACCAGCTAGTTACTAACTTTATCGGCAAGTAGCATACAGTGAGTTTATCAGAGCTGCCTGCTGGGGCTGACAACCTTGTGGTAAGAGCAGTGAGAGCGAACCAGAACAGTAAAGCTGCAGGCTGTGAAACAAAAACAGGGAGCTCCAGATACTAAGATGCTCCATAGAGCTGCAGGGAGCTGCAGAGTTGGGCGAAACACCATCCACATGTAGTGCTATTGTGAATGTAATAATTGTGATTAACGCAGCTTTAAAATGCAAAATATGTGATTAAAAATATGTTCATGTACATTTAAGCCTGGAGAATAAAAGAAAATCCTCTGGTCTGTAAAAGAGCTGAACAGTAAAAGTCAAAGTCTCACAGCGGGGAGGATTAAGCTAGGTAATTACTGCAGCTGGCTAATTAACTAACTTTGTAAAATACTGGAATATAGCGTTTTCATTTGCTTAATTATCTTGAGAGGAAAATTGTGTCAGCGTCAGCCTTTATTATCGAGCTCTTGAAAATTGTTTACTATTTCAATTGCTGCCTTCCATTGTGATCCCTGATGGGAGACAAATGATAATATGGCAAACAATACCAAATGCAATCAAATGATATGGTCACTGAGGAAACAATCTAAATGCTTTATATTTGTCTTCTAAATCATTCCAAGTGGAGATTAACAAAGTTATCACGCTGCTACTAGAGTGTGAAAAGTGAAATGTCTTCACTGTAATGACGATTCAAACTGCCATCGTGGCTGTTGATGTCAGTTGTAATTTATATTCTGTCGTTTCCCGTTACGTGATCTCTCTTCTTGTCCGTCTGCAGCTCTGACTGACAGGGACAAGATCAGAGCCCGTTGAGCCTCTGTTTTCCCACAGTGACGGACATTAATACCCTGTTATTAACACCCCTCCTCCCGACCATCGCTTCCCCACAACCTGTGATTCATCTGCTAAATAAGCACTTGGGGGAAGATCACTGTCCTGTGCTCAAATTTTAAAGTAACAGCCTCGGGACGGACAGATGGACAGATGGTTTTTGAAATGCATTAAAAGTGACTGCCGCTGTGGTGCATTCATGCTGTTGTTTTGCAGACTGACACTTTATCCTGGCTTATTCTATCCCTTTCCTCGCTACACTGAGGTCCAGCCCGCACCCTCCGCACCTCTATGCAGGCTCCTTCACCTTTGCCTCAAACACGAATAAACAGTTGCACTCAAATCCCACTTAGCATTCTGAGCCCAGGCCGCCACTTATTTCACAGAGGACTGGATCAAATAAGGCCAAGGGCTGCTCGCAGGGAAGGGGCACCTCTGTTTCAATGCACGGCCTTGAAAACACAACAATATACTACATACTGTGCATGCTAGTATAAGCTCTCCTGACACATGTCCTGGAAAAGAAGATGTGAACCGACTACCAAAGAGCTATTTCTGCGCCTGAATTCCAGGTTAACTGCACAAATTGTATGATGAAAAAAAAAAAACTTCCGCGGCTTCTCATTCAGCCTCTTGAGTTGCTATTTAATTCAATCTTATGCCACTAAAAAGTATAATAATTGTTCACAGTTCAAGGTAATTAGATGGGGAAATACGCATGTAAGCTGTCTTATTCCTAATGGTTACTTACCGACTCTTTAATCAAACTCAGACTCTAATTCACATTTGATGAGTTCTTATGAGTCTAATGCCAAAGCAAATTAAACATGTTCATTGTTCACTTCTATTCCACCTAATGTAATTATTCTTATTAAGATTGGTGATACGTCATTAGCTTCATACAGTATGATGGGCATCAGTTAAATGTGCGTTTGTAGTTTGACACTTTTGATGCAAACAGAGTTTTGTCTTAGTGCTCTGAAAGACTCATATTATGTAAATGGTTCTAATTTGTTTCAGTGTTGCATGAAAAGCAGCTCGATGATCCGACTTCGTTTGAGCGTGGCTTCCTTGATGAGGTTCAGTGAAAAGCAGAAGCAGATTCAATGCGGCTTTAATAGATGACATTGTGACATCCAAGAGAATGCTAAAATTAAGAAATAAATGTCATTGTTTCAAATGGGATGTGACTGGATGTGTGTCTCTGATGTGTGCTCAGACACAAACTATAGACGCGGCAGTTGGAAAGATGTGAATTGAAGTGGCGCTATTGAAAATTGTTCAAATCGAGCATGACAATTGCAGAACCTGAGGCTTTATGAATCGGCTCAGGTCATCACTTAGAGTCTCTGGTGAGTTCTGAGTTCAGTTTTTTAGGGCCAAATGAACAAATCATACCCTGAGAACAGAAATTAGATCATACCATTTGAAATATTACATTTGGCAACTGTAAACAAGCACCGCGGTTTCGTGCACGAGCTCTGCAGTGACACAAAATGAATTGCATTGAACCATTACGTCAGACGTCACCACCTTGGCAGTGGCCGACTGCATAACTCCCGGCTAATCCAAAAATGGGCAATGAGGTGGAGCGTTGGGGGACCTGAGGTGGACTGAATGAAGCCTTCAGTCTATGGTACCCACCTGTGACGGTACCCACCTGTGACGGTACCCACCTGTGACGGCACCCACCTGTGAAAGCACCCACAGGTCACTCACAGCGACCATGACCTTTATTATGCATAACTTTACAGGTGAGTTAGCCTCCTCACAAATTCACCACCCTCTCCATACAGCTGCCATGAACGTTGACATTAGCTATAGAGACCAAAACCTTTTTTGTGTCATTTTAGCATGGGGCAGCCTCAAGTGACCATAAGAAAACTGCTGTTTTTGACAGTTCCATTTTGGCTTATTAAAAAGGTAAACTGATGTGACACAAACATGGTAAACCTTTTTTTTAAGCCAGACTAGCAGCTAAAAAAGTTGACTCTAGTAATGGCATTGTTGGTATGTGCACTCCTTTAGTCCAGACTGAGATATCTTATCAATCTTCAAATCATTATTCAATATACATATAACATTGTCATTATGAGTAGAACCCAATGATATCAGATCTTGAAATGGTTTACATCAATTGCATTGAGAGATGTCTACTTTCAATTAGACGACAGATTCAATAAGATATAAATAATTAAATGAAATGAATTAAATTCAACAATCAGCACAGTTTTATAGTCATTTGTGCCCTAAAGTTTTCATCTTTCATCTGACTTTTTAACTATCTAACTTTTACCTTCTTGCAGGATACAATAGTTGATTGTGATATTGTCATAGTATGTAACGGACCTCTTGCTGAACTCGGCCACGAAAGGCAAAGAGATAAGGAGTAGAGAGGAACATTAACACAAGCTCTCATCGGACATCATTGCTCAGTTTTCATGTGTGCATTAGCAGAGCATAAGCTCACTTTTTATCTTTTTTTTGTACCGGGTCAGTGCGAACACACATCAGCACCGCCGGTTGATTCACCCACCCTATTGCCCTCTTCTTCAATTGGCCTCACAGGAAATCTATAGCTGCACAGTATTAAGTAAAACCTCATGCTGCTGGAGTGCTTCTGCTGACTCCTAAAAATAATACAGAGGCGTTGCTGACATCAGCTGAATATAATTCTATTAGAGCACCCATTTGTTGTTGGATTTCACTGCAGCTTCATTCAGTTGTCTAAATGACCCTTCATTTATTTTAGTGCCCTGTTAGGAAAGAGGGGCGGCGCCCAAAGCACTCGGGGGATGATACTCCGGAAGCCGAGCGATCAGAGCTCAACTGACGGATCGAGCTGATGCCTTCTCTCCTCCTCTTCTCCTGCTTTTCCCTCCACTCTGCCGCTAATGCATGAGGCGTTCTCTTGTTCTCTGGCTGCAAATGGAGCTCTTAGCTGCTCCCTTTAAAATGGATTTGGTGAGTTTTTCTTTCTGAGTTTCTCCTGTCCATACAAACACTAAAGCATGTGTCACATATGGAACTTCAACTCAACTGTGTGTTCAAATACATCTATCTATAATTCATGGCATTTCAGTCTTTTTTTTTTTCAGTTGGAAAAAGAACAGCATTCTGCCCATAAAACTGTTTACATCATTTGCACTCAGTTAGACGGTAGCACCCGCATGTTTTCACATGAAAGTGTGCAATCGTATGCCTATTTAAGCTTTTGACACTGCACCATTTACAGCCTATTTAAACTTTGTTGTTGGCTTTTACAGTATGCACTTCTCCAAGCTCTTCGACATCTCTCTCTCTCTCTCTCTCTCTCTCCCTCTCTCTCCATCTATTTCCCCTGTGTCTGAGTCGTGAGCAAGAACAGGTGGCCCCTGACAGGAAGTGAGTTGGCTCGTGCTTCAAGTAACCCTTCATTCTTCTGGCTCTCCCAGGGCTAAATACTCCCCACCGCGATGTGGCATGTCTGAGGGGCCCAATGGTTGTTGCTTTTCTCAAAGCAATCAAGTCAGCAAAAGTACAGCTGTTCACCTTCAATTTCAGCCATTCTTCATTTTCTCTCTCGCAGACTCTAATTCTCCACTAATGAAAAACGAGAGAAAATAAATGTGGCTTTCTGTCCATTCTGGGCAATATGTACTCAAGGGAGGCTGAGACCAAAATCCATTGCCCTCTAAAAGTTTTGCTGTGCTCCAATTGCTTTTGGGCTTTTGTTTTTATTCAATTATCACTATTATAATTCATGCATAGCTCAGATTTGTGGTCCTCTTTATGGAGTGTATGACCGCAGAGGACAGGCTCTTCTCAAAATGTGAAATTTAGGCACAGTTTAACATTTTTTTTTATTCCCTGAAGGCAGGTTTGTGCAGTTTTCAAAGCAAGGACATTTGTTTTCAGATACACACGGTTATTGTTTTCCCCAGCTGGGAACAGCAGGACCTCAAGGATATTAAAACTGTGGATACTTTCATAAGCAGACCCAGAGGAACACACAGCCTCGATGCTGTAGATAGTTGTAATAAAAGAAAATTGTCAATTGGTGATAACACCTTTCTTTGTCTCTTTATCTCTCTTGGCCATACTTGATCTATGCAATATACAGTCATTCAAACAATAACCAATTACAATGTGAAATAGCTGTCGTCTTAATTTGAACTCCTGAGATCAGATTTCATATGTTTTAACGAGAATCTCAGGCGGATATAAAACCTGCTATCTTCGTAGATACAGGCTTTTTCCTTTGTTATTTTTATTTTCAAGAAATCAGTTTCCTCTCATAAACTGTCAGACTTTGAGGCCAGTTTGACATACTGACCAAAATGGTGGAATTGCAATTACGGGGTCGGTCAGTTGATGCCCTCTGGCGCAAAAGTACTTTTCCCCAATTACTTACATGCCAAAAAAGACGTCACAATCCCAACAGTATGACTTGTGCTAATATCAGAGTTGGATTCATTTGGTCTGATAGACATTTAGAAAATCTCGAAGAGCCACAAGATCTATATAATTGAATTCCCATTCAAGTTAGCCGGAGTGCTAAAGCAGAAGAAACCAGCTTGGTAGGCAGAAGTTTATAGTGTGATGGCTCTATGGGCCACACACTGTTCACCTCCACACATTGTCATGATACTGAGTCGGTGTAACATCAGCAAAATATCTATGAACATTAGCCAAGGTGGCGTGAAACTGATACAGAACTGCAAAACCACAAAGCACAATATTGTCACCGGGAACCATTTCTTCACAACACGACTGACATTTTCCTAACTTTAACCATGACCCAGTCTTAACCAATCCTATAAAAAGATCAAATAATCTCTCCTTAAACAAAAGAAATAATTAGAAAGCCAAAACAAACTCAGACAAAACTACATGTAGTATAGCAAGCATGAAACTGAGACTGAAAAAAGGTATTAATGTACAAATATATGATTGGCTGGCTGAGTGGTTAGAGCAGTTCCCCTTTTTAAAGAAGCTAAAAGGTCTTTGAGGCAGCGGCCCCGGGTTCGACTCCGACCTGTGGCCATTTGCTGCATGTCTCCCCCTCTCTCTCCCACCCCATTTCCTGTCTGTCCTGGCTTGGAAAACTGCCAAAAAAATAATCTTAAAAAAACAAAAATAAAATATCTAATGTAAATATCAAACTTGTCTTTGTCATAGCTCTCTCAGCTGTGGGTTATTTACTGATATACTTCATTTAAACTAAGTTTTCTTTTATCACAGTTAATAAAGGATGTAATGTACACAAAAGCCCCAGTTTGATTCATACGCCAGTTTAGCAGTCACAGTTCGGTGTGGTTCAGTTCAGTTCGGTTTGTTTTGAGCAGACGGTAGTATCAAAGACAAACACAATCCTCTTGCTGGGGACTGAGGTAGCATTTTTGCCCATTGGTAACTTAGCTAAACTATTTTCATCATAAAATTAAGGAACATTTCTCTTATCTACACTTCTGTATTTACCGTTTTCCCAAAAGGCAACAGCTCACAATATTATAACATTGAATTGAATCTCTTATGCTATGAAATTAAAAATATCAAAAAAACTCAATATCAAAATACTTAGAAGAATATTAATACAAAATAAAACTATGTATTAGGAGGAGTGTTTTAATTAGTTACACCGTAGCCACTGTCTATCTAAATATCCAAAGAGCCCAAACTTGATCTGGGTGATACCGTTTCAGCAGTTTGCCATAGTATGACTCGCACGCCAATCTCCTTCTTGTGCGTATGGCTAACAGCGTATGGCTAAAAGCATCTGGCGTGAACTTTTGCTTGGCAACAATCTAAACACCATATATTGTATGTATCAGCTGCATGTACAGAACCATGACCCCATATCGGGACTGACTAACGGCACACATAACAGTTCTAATGTTTTTTACGGAGGCGTGAGTTTCCTTTTGTTTACCGAACCAGGCGCAGACGGACAAAATGCCAGCCCTCCTTTCTCCCTCACTGCGTTCCACATGAAAGTGGTGGTTGGAAAGGTCATACACAGTGTTCTTTTCACCGGGCTTCCCTTGCATCAGTAAGCCTCAACAGTGCAGTCAATAAATGGGAATGACAGCCCGGATCATCTGTTTCCGTCTGTGGGTTCCTACCTCTGTCATTTCATCCCTTGAGTCTTTCTGCCATGCCATGTCTTCATCTGGACACTCAAATATTGACTCCAGCCTTCGTTAGCTCAGCCGAGAACACTGATGTAACCCAGATAGCTTTTGACATTGATGAAACAGGATGGTCGACCACATTTTTGCAAGATGATACCACGACATCACAGCAATGCAGCCTTAGAAAACAAATTTATACCAGGGAGATTTTAAGTTTTTGATTCATTAAAAAAAGGAACGTTATCAATTTACATTTCCCTCTCTTGTCGATGTTATGTGTGTATTAACTTAACCTCTCGTTCCCTCACACCCATGTCTTTGGAGATATAAATAACATGTTAAGCTTCACTAAAGCAATGAAGCATGCAGGCAAGAAAAGGTTTCTTCTCTTTTCAGCCATCCCTTTTGGGTTTGCTGACATATCGATCCGAGAGCATTCAAACCGGGGTAAAGCCAAAGACGTCTGTGTCCGTTCAACTCGCCATGTACCCTGGTTCCCATGGCAACCTGAGGCGGTGCGTGCTTCTCTCTCCCAGCAGCCTGCAGGTTTCCATCAGTGCCTGAGGTGTGGTAATGTGGTTTGGTTTATCTTCATCCATCCATCTTTCTCATTCTCTCTCTGTCGTCGACAAAAAAAAAAAGAGTGGGGAGTGGGGACTCTACCTAGAAAAACTGCAGTCTCTTTTGATTGTTAGCTGCCACACTTTCTACCTTAGGTGAACAAATACACACTGCGGTGGGGGAGGATTTTGCCAAGGTGACACTACTGACTGTACATTATTTCAGCATTTGGGCCATGCTTCTTTCCACCGCATTGCAATTTTGTCCGTGCTCATAACATTTTTCGTTTTTTTCTGCTGGTCAAGCACAAAACACTGACAATATTAGTTTCCTCGAGGAGCCGCTCCAAGAATGAATTGCTTGCTGGTACTCAACATTGGTTCTGTCAGAAAAAGCTGAATTCACATTTGACTGGAGCACCTCCATTTCTCCACTACAAACAGATGATAAACGACATCGAGTTAATGCGATGTGACTGAACAACTTTGGTTTCTGTTATTGGTTGGTGTAATTAACTCATCTCACCTGGGGGTGCAGGCCCGGAGAATTAATCACAAGAAATTGTGGTGCCGTGAAGTCAGGGCAGGGCAGAATTGCAGCAAGCAAACAACAATTCACTGGTTCATTGTTTATTATACAGTCCCTCTGCTTGGAAACATAGCTGAAAAAGGTTCAGGTTGGTCCTTTCAGAAATCTAGAATGCACTCACCAATATTTGCCCAGCTATGAAATCGATACCCGCCCCAAAACACATGGCCCCAAAGGTTCACTACACACTTTCCTCGTAAAAGATTTTCAGTGCATTGGTGAGTGCAGTACAAAAGAAAATGGATTGGACCACAGTCTGGGTCAGCTTTGTCCAACCACAAAAACACAACCAGCTGCTTTTAAGAAAGGGCAACAATTTCATGTGGATACAATAAAACTTCTGTCATCTTTGGAAATGTTGTAAAAATGCACAAAAAAGGGTGGTGCGTGCTACGACGGACCAGTATGAAATACAAATAAAAAGTGACAACCTGTATCATTTCGTTGAAGCTTAAGTCAGCAGCTGGGATATGATAGCACATCACGTGTGAATTCATAATTGTTTCTCAAAGTTTTCCAAACTTAATTCTCCATACGTTCATTTTATGCAAATGTCATGTGATGCTTATGAGACACGACAACATATACAGTCAATGACACAAATGAAGCAAGGAGAAATAACTAAACTATATTAAACTAAAAAGTTAAATATAGAAACACAATACTGGAATGAAGGCTGACATCGACTCGAGGATGCTGTCTTTTGAGAAAGTACATCAGGAACTGATGTTTATTTTTTTAGACTTTTGTGATGTGTCTTTATTTCGTTCTGGCGCTGCAAGCATACAGTAATAGAGATATGATACTTCATGTTTTATACTGTCAAGGGGATAAGAGAGAGGCAAGAGAGGTGATGATGGTTAGTCCAGCTTTGTCTGGACAGTCTGATCCCTCACTGCTGTCTACAAGAACGTTTACTTTGAAGTTTTCATTCAGCACTCCCTGTGACTGAGATGTTCTTTCTGGCTCCACATCCATCAACAGAATTTCACGAATCTACATTTTAAGGGCTGGATGCTTCTATCTGTTGCACCCCATTGTGACTGTGGCTCAAGGGAAGTAACACAAAGGCAGAAATGAAGTTGAATTAACCAAACTGTGGGTCTATTGAATGAACAAAAAGCAAACAATGCCATGAGTAGATCCCAGGAGCAGAGGTGGTTTGTAAGAGTGACTGAGAGAAAGTGCTGCTGAGTGAAGAAGGAGCTTTTAAACCCAGGTAATCAGGGCAGGTGCCACACATCAGCAATCAGGGTTGGCAGGCTTGCTTTATTTTTCAATATAATGGCCTTAATATATATTACCTTGAGCTTATAAATGCAACACTTCGTCTTTCCTCCAGTTTTTCATAATTTTAAATAAATGATCTAATGCTGCGATCACACCACACGTGTAACATCGCAAGAAATGCGAACAACGCGCTGCATGGTCACATTTGGATCACCGCCCCATTCACACGTTTGGAGCGTCAAGGCGGTTAGGTAGCAGTCGGCGGCTAGCTGTCTGCAGCTATACTCTGCTGTTGTGCTAAATGGGAAATGGGGTCATTCCTATGGTCCCACAGCCCTCTGTTCCCACATTTCTAACATTTGTTTCCTGAAAATTAGGCCATGTGATACCACAGCCCTATGTTCCCACATTATAAGACTTATTTTCAAAATTAGGCCCTATGTGTTAGGGTTAGAGTTAAAAAGCATTCCCAATCCGTCACGCTGTTTGATAGATTTCAAACGTGGGAATGTGTGATAGGACTTTGGGAACATAGTCAAAATATATATACAACATATTTTTGAAATGACCATACCAAGGGAACTATCTGAAAATCTAAAGCCCTTTTGAGGATTAGTGCCTGAATTAACTGTGTCCGCTCCACCTTTGAAATCAAAATTACACCCCTGCCAAGACCCTTGTCTAGCATTGCCAGACCATAGCGCTGCTGTATGGTTCTGTTAAATTGTCAGGGTATTTTTTTGAAGTTTATCTGTATTGGTGTCAGGAAAGCAACACCCTCCTCCTGCCTGGTTTTACAGTGGTTTTAACTTAATGATCAGCCACTCCAGTACTGCAGTGTGGTCTGACTGCACTAGTTAACATTCTGGTATATGATAAAAACGCTCTGGGCTGTTTGTATTCCTCTTAACCGATCAGTCATCTTGGGCAACATATTGAAGCTCAGACTGTGAAAATACTACATAAATTGGTGGCCTATGCAATAAATGCCAAGCTCCATATTCAGCGACAGAAAACAGTGGTGAAATGTTAAGTTCCAACCTTTACTTCAGCTTACTGTGTTATAAACAACATCAGTTGTCAGCCATAATCTCTCCGACCATGAAGAATATACACTTAATAATGTGTCTGCTGAAGAGTTCCCAGTTCTGTTTTGTTTGTCTGCTTTTTTATTCTTTTTTAAATTTTTTAAAGAGGCATGGATTATCGTTAGAATCCAATGTTTCTGTATTCATATGCAGCATCTATTCACTGTAAGATAATGACATATTCAATTATCCCTGCAGATTAATCTACTGAGATGGAATTTGATGCCTTTTGCTGGTCTTGATTTCGTTAGATATCTAAAACTTGCATGGGGACAAATGTCAATATCACATGACTAATGCGCACCTTGTTAATATCCCCTTGACTAAACCAAATTAATGAGAAATGACAGCTTCAAGACAGAAACTGACCGTAACATTAATATTTCAATTATGAAGCTATTCATGCTGGAAATCTGAAATATTAACAATGGCTCATGGTTTATAAATTAGCTTAAGAGCAAAGTGAATGCAGAAGCTATGTCAGACTCTGCATGCACCCACCGTTGAAATAAGTACTTTCAATCAGAGGGTGGGCCATCTGCCATGTTTTGGACTCCGGCTGCTTGGGACCCAAGATCCCCCTATACTTACTCTTTCAATGGCTGACTTTGAGCTCCCACCATGAGCTATCCTGGAAGACAACATAAAGACAGCAAAAAGTAAACATTGCTCTAGCTAGTCAATCAGCCTTTTCTCCCCCGTCCAATCAATTGAGTGCTCGCCTTCAGATGCCTGAAAATAGATTGAGGTTTGCTTTGTGTGGCACAACAGATGAGAGTGCACTTAACTACAGGGAGAAAATGGGTAGCATTTCCATCCTCATCTCTGCAAATGCACATCAAGTGGGGTATATTCAGTTTTGGTAACATTTGGCCAGCGTATTATGCTTTTAGAGTCCATTCTCCTGCCAGTTCTCTGTCTCTTAACGTCACAGCTTAAATGTTTCCACATATCTGAATCATAGGTTGCAATCAAAGAGACGGACATTAAGAAAGCACTCCAGAATTTGAATACACCCCAGCGTGCATATTAAAGTGATACTTGCTATCAAATATTAGCCTGCTGGATTGAACTGTGAAAGTTGGTAGTGTTCTCCTTCGTATAGAGCGATTTCTAATGTGACCTATGTGTACATTTCCCTGACATTCAACCTCATGCTGTCCAATATCTGTTCTCTCTCAGAGTCAAAGACGGAACTATTGTGACACTGTCTGTGTGGATGGTTGAGTTACGAAGTGTGCAACTTCAACACTGCAGGTGCTATACACATTTTAAATTAAATAAACTGAAAACTACCCCCAAGCAGAGTCTTACACTTATTTTGGATATTCTAAAGCTTTATCTAATTTATGACTCCTGAAAGTCTTTTTTTATTCCTTGTTATGTACTTTTGGTGATTGTGTTCTTGTGAATGGCCCTTGTCTGCAAGTCTCTATTGGAGAAAATATTTTAATCTCAATGAGACTGCCTTATTAAATAAAGATTCAATAAAAATAAAAATAATAACAAATTGGTGGGACACATCTACAACTAATGTTCAAGTAGGCTAATTGTCAGTGTCAGTAAGTGCACAGGTGTATTTCTAAGAGAAAACAACAACAACAAAAACAAGAAAACTACTTTCCCTTTCAAGGCACTTAATATCATTGTCCATCTTGTCATTTTCCTGTCCATTTACAAATTATTTCATGTTTGTTTTACGGCTATAGTTGTTTGTCACTGGGCTGAAATTGATTTCCGTGTCCTGATTGCACGTTTTCTTACACTGGAGTTTGAAAAATGTCACACTGCTTCCTAGTAGATAAGTATGTTATACCCTGAATGCTTTAAAAGAAATGTTTGCTCGCATGCAGCCTGGAGAACCAGAATTCCTGCTTAATTTAGTTTAACTTGCCTTAACCTAACAATCTAATAACTTTAGATATGGCAGATCTGAAAACACTCATGTTAATCCAATTAGAGCAGTCAAGAGAGCTAAATTTTACCGGCTAATTATATATTTTGTACATTATGTATGATGACTCATAGGAAGAAAGTAACCGAACATGCAAAAAAACGTCTGAGACGTCAACATGTCGCCTCCATTGTACATTAATTTCCTCTGTTTGTTCCACACACTATCTACAAGTGGAAGCATTTAGCCAGGCATATTTCTGCAAGGATTGTGTTTGAAACACACTCAACACATTAATTAATCACTGCTGCCGCTTTGGTTTGTAAAATCAAACAGATGTTTGGGCCATTGTAACAGATGTTAATTAAGGATGACCACAGTGCCTCTTTTCTTTGAAATAACCTTTATTTTACCACCTTTCCCACCTTCAGAGGTCTAACATGTTTTAGTTAGAGAAGCACTTTAAAGTACTAGTGTATCGTTATTCCATTCGGGAATGATATTAAAATTTCCAACTGATTTGCTTTTGCTCCAGCATTAGAAAGATAGAACCAGGTGAAAAGAAGTTTTCTATGAATTCTGAGTAGTATTAGTGTAATAGTACACAATAACAGCTTGACATTCTTTGGGTTCACTGATGGCTGTCCTGAAGATTAGCTACATCAGTGAACCTTAATGCCAAACAGGTACCTAACACCATGAAATGGGATTGTAGTAGATAAAAACTGCAAACACAACAGTTGCTTCCTCAACTAGAGCATACATGCTTTTGAAATACTCAATTCACTTTACTGTCAGTGTAATCAAATGTTAAATGTAACTTCACCTTCATTACATACTTTGGTGATTATAAATCAAAGTCAGCCATTATCACTGAGATGTATCTTTCACTTGATAGGATGTAAAATGGTAAAAAAAAAAGAAAGTTTGGAAATCTTGGCGATTATTATCTGTGATCTCGTTTTACTTTACAAATGTCATTACAATGAGTCAGGGTACAACAAGATTGGTAGTTAATATCTTTGTTTTATAGCTCCGCTATCTGTTCACCACCTTAGTCTAATATTTTGTCTGTGATAAGGCCTCTGTTTGTTCCAAACTAAGTGCTTTTTGGATTGTTGAACAGCAGCTGAAACCCTCTCCTCCCACACCTTTACTGTAGAGATCAGGCAATTTGCATCCAACAACAATCAAGCAACGGCAGGCAAAGTGCGCGGAGGTGAGAAAGTATTCAGGGTTTAAACGGCTCTCTCAGGGTCGGTTCTTTCCTTTTTGACTTACGTCACTCTTTGTGTGTTCAACTGATTGCAACAGCATCAAAGACACTACAAGCTAGTCAGTTTTCAGCATGCCCAAGTCTTTACAATACCACAAAACAATGTCTCAGTCATTTTTACCATCACGTATGAATAAGACTCTGAACTACATGGGGTAGTTGTCTCCCACTGCTGTTGCGGTCCACCTTTTCTGAGAATATATTTTCCAGAAAGCATTATTTGAGTCGAAGACAACTGTCAGCGTCTCAAGTAACTACCAACATGCCAGGCTCAGCTGTAAAATTGTCATGGTCATGGTCCACAACAAAAAGGACAACATCATCCGCAAATAGTAGAAATAATCCGAATGTCACTAACTCTCCAGATGTCAACTGCACATTGAAGGAATATTTAACCAAAAAAAACAATATCAGTTATGTCTAGTACTTACCTCTCCAGGCTATCTACGGTCCCAGAAAAGTTTAAAATCGTTCTATAGAATTGTGTTAAGGAGATCATTATCAAATAATCTGTGCACGTGTGCAAAACAAATTTCTTCACCGGAAATACTTTGTTAAGCAATAGTTTAGCAAGATAAGTGCTTGTGAGTTTTTCTGGACTTTTGAGTGAACTGTTTTTAATGGTTCTTTTCTCCCCTAGAAAACTAATAAATAGTTGAGCTGAGGACAGGAGGTGTTTTAAAAAAATAAACTTCCCTATATATCATGAACAATCAACAACAGATTGGAGGAATCAGGACTCCTACTAGTAATACGTACATGAAGTCTGAAACGATATGAAAGACATATTTTCTGAATAATTACAATTCTTGCCCACGGGTATGATCTGAAATGTGTATGCAATGTTTCTAATTAAATAGGTACAATTTAGTGTAAGTACTGTTTGCCATCTGCTTTGTGAATATTCTGAAATACAGGCCATCACGTACGAAAAACATCAAGGACAATGGGTTAGAAAAAGATAAGACCCAATCTTGTACAGTTGATTGATATTATCTCCATTGCACCAAGTCATGCTCTCCTCAATTCAATTATAAAAGCCATCCGAGTCACCTTCATGACAAATTTACACACTTTACACAATGCTGTGAATCAATAGGGAGGGAAAATGGATAAAAAAGAGCCACATCCAGTAACTCCAGAGTTTCTGTCTTCTTGTCCCCTGGTTTGTAAATGGGAGACTTTGCTAATTAAAATAGAGTTCCGAGGCAGTCAATGACGGCCGTTGCTTCTGTGGTTCTCCCCTTCAGATGTTCAATGAAGAGGAAGGGGTATTAGAGCCATAAGGAATGACACAAAGCTGGCTATTCACACATAATTGCTCACCCAGGGAGGATGCAGTAAGGCTGGTGGCCTGACGAATGCCCGAGGTGTCAGTTCCTGTCAAGATGATGAAGCTCTCCAATGCCCCAGGCCCTGCTCCGAGACCCCAGCGCGGTCCAAATGAGGCGTCAATTTTAACTTTATAAATCCAAAATTGATGAAATATGAGGTGACTGTAACTTCAGACTAAGCCTTAGTTAGGTTTCCTGTGCAGAGGCCCTTAACTGGGGCTTGCTCTACTGAGCTGTGGATTTATTTATGGGTCTAATAAATCTGTGTGTCTCTGAAAAAGGAAGGTTTTGTTTGAAACCATCACCCGATGTTTAGAAGCATCTTTTAGAGCTTCACGATTCAGCTCTGTCCGTAAAGTGCCATGTAAATCATGCCTTTGGCCATGTAGCTGTGCACATTGGAGGTCTGTTATATTTGGTTGCCAGAGACCCCCTGAAACAATTCCCAGTATTACTACATGTAAATGCCTTAGCAGATTCTCAATGAATGACTGTTGATAGAGGGATAGCTGGCTGCTTAGGAGGCTACAACTCGTTTTATTACCCTCCAATTATTTAGCAGTTAATGGCATGGAAATACAATAATCTGTTAATTTATGCTATTGTCTGCCTTTAAAGTCATAATCTGTAAGATTTTAAATACCTTTTTTCCAGCGGCCTGCAGGCATGTAACGCAGGCATGCCCTCCATCTTGTCACGTTCACTGTGTGTTGATTCTTTTTTTATTTTCTATAAAATAAACATATAATTATGTTCCTATTACACTTCCCTTATTACAAGCCGGACTCAGAAGTTGGAAGTTCCCAATTTCCGATTACAAATGAAGGCAGCATAATCGGCAGTGACAAGCTATGCTGGCAGACTTACCGCTGTCAGCAGTGTCACTAACATGGCGCCGTGTTTGTATTTATAGAGGGAAAGACTCCACAGACACACAGTGTCAACAAGTGCTTTCATTAGTGGGTCATATGATCCGTCACCATTGTTTTAACTCACTATTTGGTTATGAAAATGTTACGGATCATATCTTTAATTCAACTCAAACAAACAAATTAACTAGCTCTGCAAGCAGATATTCCAGAGTCCACAAATCCGACATTGGGAAGCGAAGGCCTACTGAATCAAAATGTAATCAAATGAATATTAAACAAACACAAATAATTCATACTAAGGTTGGGTAAGATAATTTGTCCGTTTATCCCATGTAGTGTGTTAACGATTAAAAGGATCATGTTCTGCGACTCTTAGGGTATTTCAGTAAATAGAAAAACTAATAACAGTGTGCCCTTGTCTTAATAATTATTTTTGTTTGACTCCACTTATTCTAAACTGTACATCTGATGCTCCTTGTTTGTCCATCATCACTCACTGTTCATGGCTGAGCGGTTACTCATCCCTCTTGGGGGCAATTGAGTACTTGGACGATGTCCAAAATATTTTATCAATACTTGGGGGGGATTATTTAATCTTCCGTATTTAAGGGGAAGAGGGGAAGACTGGAAGGAAAGAAACTGCCTTGTCATGTAATGATAAACAAAATTGGACTTTGCCGCTACCCGCCAACTCCCTCCCTTGACGACTCCCAAACACCACCTAAGCCTGTCAATGCATCTGTCTAATAATTTGGTCTACAGTGCAGTGTAATGGCTATTATTTGACTTCCTTTGGCTGCAATTGCCACCATCTCTTTAAATAAACTGGGTAATGATTACAGTTCTAGTGCATGCTCCTTGTTCAGAGCTCATACACATACATGTCATTAGAAGCTCCCCAGGTTCCCACAGGGATGCATTTGAATTAGAAAACCGACAGGAAGATGGAGTAGCCAAGCCAAGACATAACCTCAGAAGACATGGACATTCACATCGGGCACAGAGGAAGTCGGCCACATTTCCTCTGGAAGGGGGAAAAAGAGAGCGGATTAGAGTTTGAGTGATGTAAGAGCTGTAAGATAAATCAAATCTGACCGGAGGAGTCACTTGAATAAGGTGACAAATGACCCCCCGTGACTGACAGGGCAGTATTTTAATCTCCTTTAGTTAATTTCTCCAGGACCCGAGCACAACCCCGTTATTATTGTCCCTGCACCAGTCCTTCCTGGCGACAGTGAAAAGATTGGAGAAAACGGTTAATAACCAGCGCTGAAGTCATACAAGGGAAATAATGAACAGATGTAACAGTGTAATTGTGCACCAGGGTCCCTGATCAGGTCATTTAATAGATGAGTTTTGGCCTGTGTAAGCCTCGCCTGTGTCCATGTTAGGAGATGCCAGTGGCTCAGTTTGTCCTGACATGATTAAAGAATAGACCTCACGGAGAAACATCTGTTTGGCCGGCAGACATGTTGTCACCCAGATGAGGTCGAAGGAAGAATTCACAGGAGATTAGCATCTGGGTTTTTAATTTAGAGAATCTCCTCCTCTCTACTTCTATCAGTTCAACTATTTCTCTCTTTTAAATCCTCTCTCCCTCATTTCCCCTCTAATATGACACTGGTCAAGCCATTCTTTTCCATTAAAGCAGCACTTATTACAGTGTGTTTAACCAATTTTGAATGTTATAGCCGATGATTTAAACATAAATGATGATGACAACACAGACAGTGGTGATTATCACTGTGTTTGCAGAACCATTAAAAGGGTATTTAGAGACGAGAACAGGCAAAATATAATCTGTGTTTTACTCAAAGGGGAAAACCTAATGAGAAAAAGGAGCTTATAGCTGGGGGAGTGAGGTGGTAATTACATTAAAACAGATAGCAACTCTTTATGCATCAAGTTCCTACTGCAGAACAATATGACAGTAATACTGGGAGATTAATCCTTAGGATGATATGAGACGCCACGTGATTGATGGGGTCATTATCTCAGCTTTCATACTAGAGCACAGATGCAGATAGTCTGACTTTAGCATGAGAAATAATAAATATGTAAGTTATGAGTCCTGCACAGGGTCAAAGAGCTTATTATTATTAATAGATAAACCAAGTGATCTGGATGTGAATAAACAGCTATATAAAGCTTTTAGACAAGAACGACTGGCTGTGTTTCAAATGAAATTAAACTCTAATAAAGTCTACGTGCATTAGTATCCAGAATTGCTGCACTAAAAGCTTTTGAACAGTGTATTTGCAATGAGAAGCCTCCTATCTTTGTGTCTCTATTTCCAGGATACCACCTGTATTTGACAGTGCTGAGACCTTGTCATACCACCAGCCGCATTCCTTTGTCAAAGTCCATAATTGCAGAGTGATAACTTGACAAAAAGTGTAATTACTTGTTAACAAGGTTGGAGGAGGCGACTATATCTGAATATCTGACAAACGCGTTCATTTTTATCCTGCGAGGTGAGGGTCAGAAAATGACCTCTGTTCTAATCGGCTGCTGTGTCAACTCGTGTAATCTCTATAATCTCATCAATCAATGAGCAGTGCGGTAGAATGTTTTGTTGGATTTGCTGTCAATGTAGTCTGAGTCACTCGTTTTTAATTGTCTTATGTATTACTGCTCATGCTAAAAGCACAAGATAATAGAACAGGACATGTTTGAAATGGAAAAAAATACCATATTGGCCTCAATATGTGATGAGCCTATTTCTAAAACATCCTCCACCCACACAAAAACACCAGGGCTGTTGTCTTCTGTGCGATTCATTTGTACTTCAATGTGCTTTTACGAACTGTTGTTTTTGTCACGTGTACAAAAACGTGGCTGTTTTTTTGGGATCTAGGTCCGTTTTTATGAGCGTTCGCACCAGAAATAAAGTCATAGACACACACAATACGTAGCACAACGTAGCACTTACGAGAGCTGCAGGAATTAGCATTTTTCAATGGGAGTCAATGAGATTTTTGAATTATTTTTTTGATTAGATGCCTCAAATAAGGTCAGCTGTAAACACACTTAAGATATTTTAATTGGTTTGTTCTAAGATATATAAATATGTCAGTGAACACGCAACTCGTTTTCACTGTTTTCACTCTGGCTTTTTTTTATGTTCAAAATAAAAATGTGCATGAAAAAATGTGGATGGGAATATAACTTGGGTACTATGTATCTAAAACCTGCATCAATTGGTTGTTTTTTGAGGGGCAGATCTACAAGCTACCTGAATTTCATATCATCAATTTATTAAGTTCATGTGGTGGACCTTTTACGCATCCAGAAGTCACATTCACTGGACAACATTCTGTTTGAAAATGACACTAGATTATCTATTATTTATTTTAAAGTCAAACCAGAGTTATTTTTTTCCGAGCAGATTGGGGGCTGCTGTGCCAGGTTCAGTTCCTAGCTTTAGACACGGCAAATATTCAGGATTAGGATCAGCACTCATGTGCCCGTTAAGAATGATTGCGTTCAGGAAAGGCGCTTTGGTTTATTGAACACAGGGATTTATCTGATCCTCTCAGGCAGCTCAGATCGTTTAATGCTGCCTGGCTTTCCCCCAAATGAATTCCTGTGATTAGACGTGGCACAGCCCAGCCCATCAACTCCAATGAAAGGGAGCGGCAGTCAGGGAGGTTTACATAAGTCCAAATTGTTATTGTGTCATATTTTATCATTGGGAGTGAACAGGATGAGCTGGAGTGCGGCGTGGCAGGAGATAGTTCCAGTATTCTCAGGTGATATTTACCAAACCATTGGGTGAAGAGAGATTCTTTAACATGGTCCTCTTCTGTTTAGAAACAAAAGAGGTATTACATGATTTTAAACAGGATTATCACATCATATACGCTCATATTTGGCCATTACATGATCTTAAGATATGAAAGTTACGATTCATGCATTCTTATTGTGCATTCCCAGTTCAACATAATCAAAACATTAAAACATCTCTCTTTGAACACGCAGATGACTCACCCTCTGCTTCCAAAACATCTCAGAGTGCAAACTGTTTCCCTGCGACAGCCAAAGCTCATTGATCTAGAAAACAAATCTGCCTCCTGAAGCCCAGAAAATTACATTATTAGTACAGATTTTCTTTTTTTATAAAACATCCTTCTAATAAGGATTAAAACAGCTCTTTCCCCCTTTGATCCAGTTCTTAAGGCCTCCATTAGTCTTATATCATATTCTCCCTCTGTTTTAAAAGAACTAGAAGATGCAGAAACCTTTACTTTGTTCATGAAAACATTATTAATGTTTCCTTTTTGTTTAGATTATGTCTTACTTCCATGATCAAAAGTGTAAAGGTCCTTATGTATCGTGTCTCAATCAGCTCCAGACTATGGAAAAAAAACATTGTGTCAAGCTGGAGCAGTTTAAGGTATTTCTGTACTCGTGCTTTTTTCTTTGTGCTCTTTTATCAAAAGTATTGGTTTGCATACATTCCCAGGGAGATGTTGATTACAACGGATCAAACCACACCAACACAGTACTGACGCAGCAGATAAGCTTCATTTTTCAATAACTTTACAGTTCAATATTTGTGAAATATTTATTTTCTGGTGGAGGGCTAGATGAGAATATTGATACTACGCTCAGTTTGTGAACTACAGCCAACAGCCTCTTAGCTTAGCACAGATATGGGAAACAGCTATCTTTACTGTGTCCTAAAGTTATAAAATCGAGAGCTAAGTAATAATTTGGTGCATAATCTCCTGTAAATCAGCAATTTCTTGTTAAAACACTTTGTTTTGTATCTAATAATCAAGACATAGCATGTTATTTAGGTGCTTGTGGGTGGATTTCGTTACTGTTGGACAGAGCTAGGCTAGTTGTTTCCACCTGTTCCCAGGCCCTATGCTAAGCTAAGCTAACTGGGTACTGGCTGTAGCCTTATATGAACGATACAGCATCTAGCTCTCTTCAAGTGTTTTCCCAAAATGCTGAATTATTTCTTTCATAACAAAACAAAATCTTAGAATGTTTTGTTTTATTTTCATACTTTAACTTTGATCATTATGCAGTCATGAATATTCAGTGTAATGGTAACACATGTTTTCATGGGCATATTAGTAAAAGAGCAGAACACAGCACCATGTAGGCTTCTTTAAATCCCATTAGACACTAAGGGCAGATGGGAGGTGGCTGCCAATCTGGATTTAAAGGGAGAAGCATGATGCCTGCTAATCTAAAGCATTTACGTTGCATCCAGCAACATCTGCGATGACAAAAATGGTTTCTGGTGTTAAAATGGGTGAAAATAACTTTCTTCACATCTACTGCTTTGGAAACAATCTCTATGAAATCAAGCCAAAGTCAGAACATGTGGGAGATCAATTACAGCATGCCGATTATGTGATGTTTACACTGAGCACTTCCATAGTGGCATTCAGTCATAGCTTAGCAATAGCATTGCATGGGGATAATGTTTGGATTAATCTAGGATTCAAAGCTGCTGCTGCAAATCAATGCACCAACACCACCTCATGAAAAAAGCTTTCCATTAATTGGCATGTAGCATGAAAAGGTAAAAGAGAAGGAATCAAAAAAGTCTCACTGATGTTGTACTGTGTATCAGCACTCCTGGAATGACTATTGTCCAATCAAATTACTTGGTCGGAACTAACAGTTGTATAAAACAAGACATTTGAGGACATTACGTTGGACTTTGAGAAACTGGAACGGACAATTTTAACATCTTTTTGATATTTTATAGACCAAATGATTAATCCATACTGAAATAAGTCAGTTACAGACCTATTGATAAATATTAAAATTGATATTTCATGCAGAACAAGATTATTCTCCCTCAGATTTATCCTAGCGGTGTTAGGCATCAAACTGATCATGAAATGTCATTGGACAATTGCCATGGAGATTAACGGGCTGCATCGAGTTTTACCAAATGTTCATGCTTAAATACAAGGTCAGTATTGTCTAGCACAGAGACTACCTTTTGAAAATCATTTCATATCTGTGGTCCAGAGATTTCCTCTATGGGATAATAAAAAAATAGAGCTGTGACCTCAAAAATGCTCTAAATTACCAATTTCAGTGGGTACAATTGTGTGAAAGAGGAGCAAAATGAAATTCAAAGCAATATCTGGTTTTTCTATCTCCCCTAATAAGATACATTGTCTCTATGGTTATGAGACAGATTTAAAAGGTGAATGTTTTGTGTGCGAGGCATCCATGATACGCCTGAGAGCAATCTCATTGTCTTGCTTGGCTAGCGTGAATGCTGAGCTAACACCAGGGCTGTAATCTATCACCACAGAGATTGCACTTGTTCCAGCATTGTTTTACAAGCTGCTGAGGACTAGGGCTGATAAGCTTTATCCTGCCCTCACTTTCTGTGCGAGCCTTTGAAATCCATCCGTCAATAAGATAGAAACAGTGTAGAATGGCACTGCATGCATTGGTGCAACGGCTGATGTTGCTTATGGGTTTGGTGGGTTTAAGTGAACAGTTGCTTTTTGTACCTTGAAGATCAAACCTTGAAGACAAAAAAAATGTATCAATGGAGATTAATGTCTTCGTCAAAACATACAGCATTATGGTTATATTATTCAATTGTATTGATTTTTAGGAAGATTTTGAAATATTCTAACTTTACATTGAAACGTTTTTTTCTGAAAAATATTCCAACTTTACCCTAAAAAATCTCAAGCGCTACCTGATGTTAATGTATGTTGATGTAACCTGCTGTTTTATAGACATTTTTGGATGTCTTTCTTTGATTCATTCCTTCCGTCAATGTGCACAAAAACATTACTTTTAATATCTAATATCTGATTTCCCAGTGAACTTAGTTGACAGCAAAACACCTTGGACAAAAAAGACCCAAAGTAGGGCATCTCATATAGAGGAACATTTGCTTTTCTTTACACCTTCCCCACGTAAAACTATAAACTGATAATATGGCTGTACATTTACGTAACAGTGTTGTTTAGTCGACTTTAAAAGGATTCTTTAAGCAAGCTCTAGCTTGTGGCTACAAGCCACTTAAGATCGAATCTGTTCCTACAAGTGGTTCTTGCATGATGCATCATTGTGTGGTGGCTAATGGGTGTTTAGCATGTCCAACCTCCTGACCAGAGCCATGAGTTTGTGTTTGTGTGTATGCATATTTTGCAAGATATCATAGGATGTTTAGTGCATAACTTTTCGTAAGATATCTTTCAAACCTTTTAATGTAAATATGTTGAATGTCACCACCTCAAATCACTGCTTCACCTTTAGTCTGAATACACCAGTACACCACAAATGCTGGATTTTAAACTGTAACCCCTTAACCAAGCATTTTAAGTTCATTCATTCATTCATTCATCTTCACCCGCTTGTCCCTGTCAGGGTCGCGGGGGCTGGAGCCGATCACAGCTGACATCGGGCGTGAGGTGGGGTCCACCATGGACAGGACGCCAGTCTATCGCAGGGCACATAGAGACGAACAGAGACAGACAACCATTAACATCTACGGGCAATTTTAGAGACATCAATGAACTGAACAGGTGCATGTCTTTGGACTGTGGGAGGCAACCAGAGAACCCGGAGAAAACCCACGCAGACACGGGGAGAACATGCAAACTCCATACAGAAGGGCCCCAGCCGGGATTCGAGCGAGGAACCCTCTCACTACCATGGCATATAGAAACATTTTGAGGAATTGACTTGCAAAAGGGTCGAAGTAACCTACCCTTATCAATCAAGTAGACACAGTTTCTAAACACATTTTATTTTAATCAGTTTTCTCATTTTTTCAGTCATTTTACATTTCACACCCTTCTCTATATCATGGAAGGGCTTGCTGAGTGAGACTGTATAACGCTGGCAGAAGAAAGTGTGAATACAGATGAGTGAGAAGTCGTTAGGAAGCACACTTTCACCAATGCTGAAGAAAGGGAATTTGGTCAGTATAATTATCACTCTCTGTTGTATCTTTAGTAGCCTTTACTTTGTGATATTTCTTTTGGTTTATCTTTTTTTTTTAAACATTCAATCCATTCAGAGAGAGAGAGCGAGAGAGTTTACTTGTCAGCCAGGATGTTACCTTTGGCCTTTTCATTCTACCGCCTTGCTGTGAAGCTGAGTTATTGATGAGCCCATCAGCTTGATGCTGTCAAATGGCAATCTTTCCTCACCCTTGTTCACTCCCTCTCACTCTACTCCACCGCCGTAATCCTGATTTTAATTTGCGCAGGAGCTGACCATCTGAGAGACAGTAACTAAAAGGCTCTCTCGCTCAGCTGGTGCTGGTGGTGAGACTTGCGGCAGCTCTCGTCCGTCATTCGAGAGCTCCTACTGGTGGACAGGAGGTCGAAAGGAGTGGAGGCTCAATGGAGCTGTAGAGCCAGAGCAGGACACCGAGCGTCAGATGCCACAGGGGGAATAACAAAAGATGAGAAAAACAGCTGCAGAGCAGAGTGCAAGACTGTGTTTAAGCCTGAGGGAGAGTGGGAAAGCGGTAGATGCTCTTACAAGTGAAAGTGTCTCTAAAGAGGGAGTCGCATAGGGACCCTGGAACCCTGTATGACATTCTTTAAAGAGAACAGTTAGGAGTTGTCAACATTTCCTTTTAACTCTTGTGCTCTCAGGCGGGTTGGAGATTCTTTTAACTTTTATTTTACTCTGCAAAATAGCTTGTCAAGTCCACTGGAAGGTGTTACTAATGCATTATAAATGTTTCTTAGGAGCGGATACATGAACTTTCCATCGTAAAGACTGAGTGCCATGTGCGGAGAGTGCATGTAGGCTTACTCATGTGTCCACAGGGTGTATATGCACTGATGGGTGTGGTCAGGTTTGTGCGAACGGGCAATGGTTATTCGGACTGTGTAGAATTTGCTTTTTACGGTCCGTTTTCACAAAACATCTTAAGGCTTTAAAAGTAGCTCCTAACTTGCTAATTTAGGAGTAACTCATTAAAAATGTATAGCATAGCATCTTGGTGCTAAAAACAGCTCTTAAATCTATGAAAAATGTGAAGTAGTTAAGATGACTCCTAAGTCATCCTAAAATGCACCATAATGGGAAAGCAACATTTATTTCCAGGTATAAAAAGCTGTTCTTGTGCCCATGGTTTCCCTTTTGCACTCCTCACTATCAGCCATGGTCATTGCAGCCTATAGTACTCTATGTTTCCTGTTAAATCAATGACACTTAAAATAATTTTCATATGGCAATACACCTCCAACAGTATTTATATCAATAACTCACAGATTCTTGTCTTATGTCTGCATTTGCTTTAGCTTTGGTTTTACTGAAGTCTTCCGGCTCCACACATCCATCCTTTATTGCTTCTTCGCTTGTCTGCAAAGATCTTCATGGCTGCATCTCGCAAACAAGTGTCACTGCAGCATGATAAGCTCCTGTTGGCTGGCAGTGTTGTTATTGCTTGCAGAGGCAGAGCGATATGAAGGAAATGTCAGCTGATGCTGGCCTTTGCCTGCTGGAAAGGCCATATTTATGAGAGTATGTAAATCCAAGTGCATTGTTTCTGCCGCTCGTGAAATACAATGCAATATTTAACCGTGATGGAAGAATAATGAAAAGTGACCTGCGGGGCTAGCTTGTTGTGTGTGCTGGGATATTTAATGCCATTTTGAGAAACACTATTACTCCTGTCCACTACTCTCCTGTCTATAACTTTCTCTTTCATAACAGCTGCTCTTTTGTTTTTATTTTTGTGGTATGATGCAATGGAAGAGTAAACTCCAGCAGCAGTTACACACAGAACAACTCTATTGTTAGACCACCAAGTTTTGGCTTGTTGCCACCAAGTTTATCAGGTTGACATGATGCAACAAAATGCAAATGTTTGTGTGTAAATATGTAATTGTTAGAATTAAACCTTGCTGCATATAATGCACACATATGGATGCTGCTGAAAGTAGCTGACTGGTTAAAGGATGCAGGTTGATTAGTCATTTATTAGAAACTATAAATGTCCTCATTCACTGTTCGTATACGTATAACTACAAAAGGTAATGCACTGTAATTCGTAATCCACATATGTATACTTTAAAAATAATCTCTATAGACAGATTCTGCAAGGAATATAGAACCTGTAGGCAACAGGACATGATTTGGGTAGCAGTTTGTAGTCCAAGTAGTACTTTTAAATCACGTTTAAGCAGGCTTTGGTTGCATGCAAACAGCCTGTGTGGAGAGCAAAAGAGGTGGAACACATTGGCCAACATGCAATCATGGAACCCGTTCGCTATTGTCTGGTGACTACATAGCTTTTCATTAGCTTTTTGTTATTATTTATCTGCATTCCAAAGCAGATATCAGTTAATAGAGATAATACTCCAACTCCTTTCTTGCTAATCAGACTGAAAACAATAACTGCAGGTCATGGCCCGGATATCCAAACCAAAATATTAGCCATTGCTCACTGAGGCTAAAATTGTTGTCAGTCAGATAGGTGATGGGTTTCGACAGTGCTGTAGAAATGACGTCTGGAGCAAAGAAGTTATCAAGTCGTTTTGTTGCCGAAACTTAACCATCACCTACCGGTTGTCATTTCACATTATTAAATAAAATTTCAGATTTTGTAAAACATACAAATCAGTTTCCATAATCTTGTGTAAATTGTGTGAGGTACAAACTATCTGTACTTTCTGCTGGGGCCTTCCAGCACAAACCTAATCATGGAGCAATACAACTGAACATAATATGCCGCGAAGCGAGAGGGCTTATGAGTTGTTCTACTTTAAATTACAGTATGAGCCAAGGTACCCAACATCCGACGGGAGCTCAATCACTGCACCCCTCTTCCTCTGCAGGAGATTTAAGTCACTGCCGACTGAAAACGGATTTCATCTGAATCAATAAACGCCGTAATTATGCCTTCCATAGATTCCCTGCACCTCTATTCATCAGAGGACTCTGACATGTGTTCCTCTAAACCCGTCAGGGTTCATGATTTGCAGCTAAACATCTGCTGGCGGAGGGAGGAACCTGGCCTCAGACTGTTTTGATGCTGGTTAATCTGCGGGCCTTCGTTATGATGAGTCATTTAGTGGGTTGTTTAATCAAACCGGATATTACAGTCTGGCTCCGCTCCAAGCACAAGCTTTGTGTGCATAATTGTGGCCTTTGTTGTTCATGGAGAAATGATTATTGGAAACAACAACACTGCAGTACCTTCTAACTAGTTGTATTAAAGGTTTGTTTATGCAATGTTAAACCTGCGTGAGCCAGTTTTCATATACTGTCTTAGAAAGTAGAACAGTAAATGAGGGAATTGCGAGAGGACAGGAAACAATGTTCTGTGTAATCGTAAATACAAGAGGCAAATGCTTCACCTCTGCAACAGCAGTTTAACTCCACTGAGGCTGAACACGATAACTAACTTATGGTGTCATCGCTTATGACACCTCTTACGTACTTTACAGCAAACCGTTATGCAAACCATAATTGTGTTCATGATAGAAAGATTTACTTAGTTACTACATACAACTTTGAAGTAGTTTTACTTAAAGTATGGCCCAATAGCTCAGCACATAGGGACTTGGCTTGGAAAATGAAGGGTCGCTGGTAAGGGTAGTCATTAATTTCATCCTGATGCCATTATATAGCAGCAGTTCTATGAAGATTACCATCCTGTTTTCTTTACTAGCTCTTTAGGTCTAGATTACATACTGTAATTCGAGGCTCCACAGAAACATGAACTTGAATTAGCAGCAACTATTTGAATTGTTAGGAAAGCTGTGAGCCTTTCCCAACAGTTAGCAGCAGAACTTTCACCAACTTTCAGCCAATAGGAACTCTCTCTCTCTCTCTCTCTCTCTCTCTCTCTCTCTCTCTCTCTCTCTCTGAAATGACTTGTGATTGGCCAAACCCACCTGTCACGGTCTCGATTTTCTGAAGCCATAAAACAGGATATGATGAAAAATTATTATGAATTTTTTTGCCCAACAAAGCCAAAAATAAACTGCCTACGTCAGCTTAAAGGGTTTTCATTTGAAGCTAATTTATCGTCATGATTTTTAGTAAGGACGGCCCAAAAGCAGGACAATGACAAAGACGCAGATGAAGGTTAACAGTTTTATTGCAAAGTTCAGAGGAAATGACGGATGAAAAAAGGGGTGACTGAGGACAAGGTGGCTACGGCTGGCTGGAGACAGCCCTGGGGGTTAGCAGGCAAGCGGAGCGGGGGAGTGGTGATCCTGAAGGAGACGGGGTAAGTCAAAACACAAGGAAAACAAGAATGAAGTCCACTGAGCGGGAGGTAGGAGATACAATATGGTGATGAGAAGATCGAAACCCAAGACAGATAAACTGTTGTGTAAATGAACTGAGCAGGTGAGTTGAAGGTTGTTATCAGGATGGAGCCGCACAACACACACACACACACACACACACACACACAGACAGACTGAGGACTGCAAGATGGAGGGGAAAAGACCACCACCACATCCAGGACCCCCAACCCCTCACAAGTACTTTACTATGGTTAAATGACAGAGTCTCATGCTAACTAGACTACAGTTTTTTGTAAGGGCCCTCAAGGAAGCTCCACTATATTTTGCAATACATATTTCAGTATCTCAACCAATGTATTCAGCCAATTTTTAATGTATGTTACGACACTCATCACTATTAAAAATACTATACCATTGAAAATACTATTTACAAACAAACTATTTAATTCCAGGCTTATGCCATGTTTCCATCTCATATTATTTATAGTTTTTAGACCCCATGAGGTAAAACTCTTGTATTTTTAATTAATTAATTTTTTAAAAGCAAAGGTTTAACAAAAGTCATGTCAAGAGTTGGTTCTGTCAGTGCCCTCCTCTCTCCCTTTTGTTGAGTTTGCCTCCCTTGTCTGTTTTTCCCTGCATGTGTTTCCCCTTTGTGTTTTGTCCAGGTCCAGTAGGTGTGTCCCCCCCAGCTGCAGCCTGTTACGCTGAACACCTGTAGGACTACAAAGACCCTGAGCTGACAGGCATGTAGCGCCGGACTGTTGTTATCCTTCCCCTGGTAAACTCTTTGTCGGATTGGCTCCTGTTACTCGTTCGTTGGTTTTTGTGCTCCTCGTTTTTTGTTATACTAACCGTTGTTTTCTTTGTTTCTTTCCGTAGTATCCCGCATTCCTGTTTCCTCGTCCTGTTCCCTGATCGTCCATCGTTTCCTCGTTCCTGTTTTCCTCGACCGTCTAGTCCTCAGTGTATCTGTTTCCCCTCTAGTTATTTCCCTCGTGTCCGTGTCTGCATTTGGGTCCAGTCTCCCAATTATTCCCAATATTTCCCCGCACCGTTCATGACAAGTCAGAAAACTAGAACTCATTTTGATTAGCTAAAACATGTTTGTCCAATTTTAGACTTTGCTAATCATCCTGTGGCCCCTATAGGAGGTCTCCACCCCACTGCTATAAAGAACTAGAGTATCAGTGTATAATATCTACATAGCCTCTCCCTCAGTAACCATGTTAGCCTAATAGTCGATGCATCCTCTCCACACCAGGGGCTTCAGACGCACGTGTCCTTTTCCAGTCTCCAATTGTCTTCATGGTTATGGCTGTCTGACTTTTCCTTTTTCCAGCTGTCTGTGTTTGAGGACTGTATCCCTTGTGCCTTTATTCAGTCAGCATCAGTAGCTCAGTATAGGCTTGTTGATGCTTGTATTTAAAAAGGCAATTAGTCAAAAGTCAGTATTTATGAAACCAACAGTGTACTAAATGTTTGGCATAAGTCATTTCATGTTGCACATGTATGTTTATTATGACACTGTAGTGATCCTTCATCTTTGCTGGGAGATTAAAGGCTATAGGCTCATGTGTTTCATTAGATGCTGTGTGCCATCGCCTCCTCCGGGGGAGGAATATGGATTGTGACAAAGCCACGCTTCTTTTTTCCGCCTTCTTTGGCCAAAAAGGGCCATCTTTCACATTATGCCATGACTGCAAAGGAGGAGAAATCATATGTAAAAAAGATGGTTTTGAAGAAAATGACAGGCATTAAATTTGGCCGTGGGTTGTGTTGTGGAAAGGAGCCAAAACATGTTTTATTTCTGCTTAATTGCTTCCATTTGAATGAGTGTCTCATTCAAATGCTTGTTTGATTAAATTAAAGCTAAATGTTGTTTATTCACACAATGCTAATTACATAGCCTCTTCCTCTTTTTAACTCCAGATTTGTAAAGCCTGTCATGGAGCACGACAACGTCTTGTATTTTTAGGCGCCAATAATTTAGAGACCACATCCCTTTTATTACACCTTAACTTCTTGACATTCAAGAAAAACAATTTGCCCTCTCTCATTTCTTATTATCTCCATTTTTCCCCACTGCCACAGTGAGTTTGATCTGGACATCTTGCTCCAGTCAGTGAAAAGTAGCATCTATTGGGGAAGGGAAACAGCCGTGGCTGGTGGGTAAGGAGTGCTGCTGCTCCCTGGTAATAGCTTTGGACACAGCTGTGTGCATGGCTGACTCCTCAGCACTGCGGGGCCTTATCTCCAGAAAGGAGATTAGGTTTCTGGGGGTTCCCGACGTATGTCTATAGTTGAGGGAAGGCTGGTGAGCTGCTCCACTGCGCAGTAGCTAAAGATAAAATGTTTGAGGCATTATTCCAATTCCCTGCGGTTTTTGTTTACTTTGGCTATGTTGATTCTGAATAATAGTCTTTGTGGCAGTTGGAGTTGATAAGGAAACACAGTTTTCACCCTGCTCCCCTCTTTTTATTAGCGTCATTCTGTTCCTCCACACCGCTGTTGAAACATCTGAAACAACCTAGACTGTGGCTTGTTTACTCATCAAAGCCCATGAGCAGAGTGGTGTAAATATAGAAACAAATGTCTTTTTTCACATTTACTCAATATGTCATTCTGTCGTCCCCCTCCCCCCCTCTACAAGTGCTTCCTTCCTACGCATCACAAGGGTCTTCTGTCGTGAACAAAAGTAGTACAACGCTCTTGACAGAGGGACGGAAATGATGAGATAAATGGCTGCTGCGGTACGTGGAACTTGGAAAGATGAAACTCTTCTCTTTCACATTTCTTTTTTCTCTGTGTGTTTTGAGGTGCTCAGCTCCTCAAGAATTCTAAATTGAGCTCGATCTCTCAAGAGTAAGAAAGGCTTCTTCCTTTCTGACCCATTTCCAATCTCCATCATCTCTCCAGAGCTGGCAGCCTCTGGATCCAAAGGATGCTGCCAGTTGTCTGTTACCTCCTTTAAAGAGACATGAGCCAATTGTTTTTTCTTTCCTTCACCAAGAATTTCACTTGATGCCTTTTTGCCAAATATATCTCAAATAAACAACAAATCCAGTGTTGCAAGTACACGTTGGGGGCTCATCTTTCTTGGCGGTGGGTGATCGCTTTCATGATGCTTCCATGCTGTGTCCTCATAGCATTAATTCAAATCCCTTGACGCATTGGATAAACAAGCAATTTGGGTGCCTGTAATTTTAGAGTTGTTTTCAAACGGCAACTGTTTGAGGAAAAGTTTTGAAAGCCACAGTGAAGAGGCAAGACTAAATTTTGTCAGCATCATAAACTTTGGATGAAACCGGGGTCGACTCTAATTTTGGAAGTTTGTTGTTTAAGTGACAGTGATGAGAATACACCCTGAGGGAATAATGCTGTGTGGGGGGAAAAAACAAAACCACAATTAAACAGCAGAAATGTTTTCAAAGAAACACCATTAGCAATTAAAGTATGATAATAATCATCATCCATCTTCTGCAACTGTTTATCCCGGGTGGAGTCAGAGGGGACTGAAGCCGATCCCAGCTGACATCGGGCATGAGGCGGGGTCCACACTGGACAGGACGCCAGTCTTTCACAGGGCACTTAGAGACGAACAGAGACAGATAACTACCCCTACGGAGTCAGAGTCATCAATAAACCTAACACCTGCATGTCTTTGGACTGTTGGAGGAAGCTGGAGAAAACCCACGCAGACACAGGGAGAACATGCAAACTCCACACAGAAGGGTGAGGTGACAGTGCTAACCACCACACCTCTATATGACTACTGTAATAAGTCATGTTACCTAAGTCTGGAGCATCATATGTTTCCACTCAAAACGTACATAGGTAAATGAGAATCATATAACCTTAATTTCTAGGAGAAAGGGTTGACAAGTTACAGCAAACACTGTCTGCCTGGGGAATTAACGATCCAGTTTTCCTTTTAAAGTAAAGATACAACTACAACTCACAGGGTGACACCATGGAATTATTGAGATAAGTAAAAACATCATCTGAAGCAAGAAAAAGTATAACTGCGGCCTCTAAAAGACATCATACCCAGATGATCGGCGCTACCACTGTTGGGCCAATAGAGCAGGCCAAATGTTATCAGACCGAATGGATCAAATTTTGACACTAAAATGAGTCACCACACAGGATTTGTGCTGCTGGAAAAAAAAATGATCCAATGATTTACAGACGTCTCTTTTGCCGTCTAAGTCAATGGGACTTAGGGCCCAGTGGCATCACATGGCAGACATTGAAGTTGTAATTCCACTGTCAAATTGGCTTCAAAGCCCATTGCACTCGCTTGGGGCACATGCAACCACATGTGTCTTTTATTGGAATAGCTTATTGGAGAGTTTAAGCACTAGTAAATTGCATTTAGCTGTATGTCAGCTGTGTGTCTGTGTGAAATATGAGTCTGTGCCTATTTACAGGAAGCAGTACGTACCAAACTATAAAAAAAAAATCAGTACAAAATTGTGTATACGTTTTTTTTGCCTGCAATAATCAAGTAGAAACTAATTTACAACAGGTTTGTGCAGCTAAGAGAGTTTGACAAAGGCAGCTCTGAACACGCTTCAGAGCAAACCTCGTCAAAAATAGATTTAAGATAAGAATACAAACACGTTCCACTGTGAGACCCAATGATTCTTACATCTTTCGATCACAGTATGTCTCTCGCACTCTCTCCTCAGGAAGGTTGTTGAAAATGAGTAAATCCAGAGGTGGCTAATTTGTCTGAAACAGTCACCTCCATGTTCAAAGGCCGCAGTAATAGCCCCATTCGCTGCCTACACTCCTCTCGTCAAAATCTCTCACATCTTATGGAATCCAACCTAGATGAGAGCAGCGGGTGTGTCAATGAGAGAAAGCCATAGAAGCAGTCGAGGTTAAACACAGAGAGGGTTGTTGAAAGGAAACTCGACTCCCACTCCGTCGGGAGATCGTGGAAAGATGAGATGCTCATAGTTGTCGGTGAATGGCAACCCTCTTAAGTTCTGAGTTCATAATGGGCTCGAAAGTATAAAAAAATAAAACAGTTGACTCAAAGAAAACAACCAATCATGAAGTTTTTGGCCAAAATGTGATTCAGAGCCACATAGTTTTGACAGCTGTTTTCTTTGTCAGACTGAGGGAAGAACTTTTCTGCTGCATGATTTTTTTCATGTTGTCAAAGCTCAGTCTCGTATGGAAGTGGTATCGTTAGTGAATGCACATCAAGGGCTTGGTCCACAGAGCATTAACTTGCTATAATATGGATATTTTTAGCAGTTTCTCTTTTCTGTCTGATACTGAGGACCAGATTTACATTTTGCATGTTTCATCCCGTTTTTCCGATGCGTTCTTTGTCTGGAGACGTGGTTATAAAGCCTCCATTATACATGTTCGGGGAGATGTGTCAGCAGATATGATTTAGTGTGGCTTATGGTTCATTCTACTGGATTTATTAGCTTCATATGTGGGGGCAGTTTTCCACTTCTGACAAGCCAGACCTTTCTCATTCTCAGGGAGTCAAATACTGCCCCTCCGCATTTGATATCAACGCACAAGGCACCAGGACGTTTGAAAGAAACTGAGTAGATTTTCAATCTGAAGCTGCATTAAGATCAGATGTGATGGCCACAATTTAATCGCAAGAAACGCCAGTGTCGCTATACTTAATCTAACAGCATTTTTCTCCCGCTTTTTACTTTCTGTTATCAACCATGACTGAGACAACCTGTGTTGCTGCATTGTACTTGTTGTGGAAGTCCAACATACGTCAGAAATCCAAACACCTGTTGTTTCAAATGGAAAGTTATGCTAGTGCTAACCAGCGCTAACTTGATTCACAGTAAATCATAACTGATAGGTGGGGTGGCTGTGGCTCAGTAGTAGAGTGGGTCGTCCTCCATTTGAGAGATTGGCGGTTCGATCCCCAGCTCCACATGTCGAAGTGTCCATGTGCTGTGCATGGGTGTGTGAATGGTTAAATTAAATGGTATGTAGATGTCCACTGTGTGAATTTCAGTGTGACGGGTGAATGTGACAAGTAGTGTGAAGGCGCCTTGAATAGTCAGAAGACTAGAAAGGCGCTATATACAAGTAAGTACAAGTCCATTTGATAGCTACAAACAAGTGACAAACACATATTCACACAACTTACCTCGAATTTGAACCTTCTCGCTGACACAGACCCACAGAGTCAATTCTCCTGAAAAGTTCAATATTTTCAACTTTCTCAGTTAGGGGATAGATGCAACATTGCATGTTTCGCATCAGTTGTAACACAAGATTTGTATCGCCTGGCTTGAAATTGTGTGAAATCGCTTCTGTACATTGACATTGTATATAATCTTAACACAGCTTAAGCCCTAACATATAACATGCTCTGAATAAATGCTCTAGGATTAAGAGCGATAAAGTCTGTGTAGAGCGGAGGTTGGGTGGATCGATCAAACACCAGACCAGTCAACAGATTTTCACCCAGGAAACCACAATTATCCCATGCGTGTCACTGCAGTTACATGAGAAACCCATTTATTTTTAGCACCACCTACGATCTTTACCTCACCAATGGGTTTTATTTCACTTAACAACATTAACCGCATGTCTAAAAAGCACCATTTGTAAATAAAAAGGAACGTAGGAAAGCGTTATAGTTGGAGGAGCAGGGATACCCATGCTACCTGAGGGTCCTGACAACGCAGACATACAGTTTATTACGAGTTGGGATGAGAACATGCTGGTAAAACAGATTTGCGTAAGTATATTTGACAATGTGGGGAGATAAAATACAATTCACCTGTATTCTTGCACCGATTACGATAAAACTACCGCTATAATTATATTAATGAAGTATGCCCAAATCATTTCAGTTGTGACTGTTTTGTGAAATGCCATTTAGTATAATTTAAATTAAGTGATTTATTTTCGGAGCTTACCTCCAACAAATCCCAGCACTGAACTGCACCTTATGAGGGCAGCCCCAGCCACTGATTGCATAATTAGCTGCTGCATTAATAAAACAGATGCTGATTTGACACAGAGTCTGGGAGTAAATTGAATGAAAAGAGCAATGTAAATTTGCCAGGTGCTGTTACCTGATTATCATGAAATGCATTTGGACTCTCAATCGTTCCTTTTTTACATTTTGTGAAAAACTACACGCCGCCGTTTTATCTCCATCTGTTCAGGTAGATTTGTTTTTATGCAGCCTAACTTTAAATACATGTTGTTAAGGACTGCTGAGATTGATTTGGGAGATTATTTGGATAAAATAATAATAATAATAATATATATATATATATATATATATATATATATATATATATATATATATATACAGTATATATATATATATATATATATATATATATATATATATATATTTTAAAACCGTTAATGCCCTTATAAACCAGTCAAAGCCATTTTTTAATTGTTTTTTTTTTTGTTATGCTTCTAAAGGGAATAGCTTCACATTTTGGGTCATACACTTCTTCACCTTTCTGTTGAGAGTTTCAGTAAATATGAAGGTGACACCTGAAGCCAGCTTGCTCAGTTTAGCACAAAGATTGAAAATAGGGGCAGGCAGCTAAACTGGTTCCGTCTAAACCTAAAAAAATCTGACTACCATATCCTGTAAAGGGCTTTGGTTTGTTTCCTAAACAAACTAAAAGATAAAATGTTAATTAGAGAGCTTTTAGTTAGTGAGCAAGATGTTTCCCTGTTTCCTGTCTTCATGCTGAGCGAACCAGCTGGCTGTAGCTCCAGGAAGAATAGCTGGTGCTTTGGCTGCAGCTAATGGGGACCCTAACAAATGTGGTTGAAATGTAGTGTACATACGTAAGAATGCTGCTAGAGCTGCTGCCCTCGCAACCCGACCCCGGATAAGCAGTTGAAGATGAGTGATGAGTGATACGTAAGAATGGTGTTGATCATTTTAACTAAATTTCAGCGAGAAAGCAAGCATGCATTTCCTAAAAATGTCAAATTAATTATTTAAACCTGCAATAACTGATGTGTTGGCCAGCAGAAACACCTCTCAGGCAAAAGTAGGTCCAATTTTCACTGTTACAGTAGCTCTGTTTTTGGTCTCCATTAACTCCGGAGAGACATATCTGGTTGTTAAATGCTCAACTATAATTACAAGCTAGCCTGTGAGCTTTTTAGCTTAAAACACTTGCCTGCTGTTGCTGTAAACGGTGCTATGAGTGAAGCAAAACAGTAATGTAACAGGCCAGACAGCCGGGTGAAGCTCACCTTAAAGGTCGGTGACACTGAGTGAATCCAGATTAAGGTGATATTTATCTGTTGGGCCATCGCTAAAAGTGACCCCTTTCACATTGTCGCATTGTCTTCACATTGCCATTTGACACATTGTTTTAAAAACATCTATTGCCATTTTAAGGTTTGAATCCAACTTTGACACCTAAACACACACAACTGCTGTCTGCCGTCTTTTGAGAAACTTTGCTAGAACAAAGTCAACAGAAATCTCTCCTGAATATCTTGTTTCTTCGGGGCTAGACTTTGTCTGCCACTTCTCTGTTTCTCTTTTTTTCTTGCCGGTGAACGTGTGTTGCATACAGTCAGCTCTAACTGTTGACCAGACTGGAAGTGAATATCAATTTTTGGAAAGAAATGGTGAGAGGAAAAATACAGCTTTCATGCAAATACTTGGGATCTAGTTGTCATAAAAAAAGAATAAAAGCGTAATGAGTCTTTGTTAAAGTTTATCTTTTGCTGCAGTTTTACTTTGAATTAATCTGCAGTTATTGCTTCATTTCATCTGAATTAAGCCTGTCTCAAATATATCCTGCTTAAAGCCAACAAGACAGGGGATCCTGCCGCTGTAGTCGGTGGCTGTCGGCTGTCACCAGTTAAAGTCCTCTCTCAAGCCTGTGAATGTGTTCATTTGTGCCTCATCCATAATCTGCTTGTAGCCCACTGTAAGCTTGAATGAAAGATGGTCTCAGAGGGTGACGTTGGCCTGCTTCCAGTCAGAACACCAGTGTCAGAGGAGCCGGGCTTTGAATCGGCAAGGGGTTCATCATTAGGAGTAGTGAGCAAGGATGATTCCCAGGCAGGAAACAGTGTCTAATGGAATTGAGTGGTGACTGTGGCCCTGTGGGAGATTATGCCAGAGTCTGTCCGTAATGAGCAGCGTAATGGCACGATTACAGCAGCACTTAATGACTCAGAAACGGCCACCACCAATAGTGTGTGGACACCCTCTACTGTATTTTCCTCTTCGTACCTCATTAGTTGAAGCCCTGCATAATTACTATTCAATTTATGAGCAGTCATATTCACATGAAGCATCGACTATCTGTTTACGACAACATATATATATATATATTTATTTTTTCTGCCATTACCCAGTTTTGTGCCTGAAAGACCAGTTACCAAAGGATTTAAAACAGTGATATTTTGGAGCAACATCAAATGATTTTGATGTAATCGGGTTCAAAGGCAAGGCAATTTTTGACATTTTTGCGTGTAGCGTCAACTTTAACAAACAAGTTTGTGTCACTGACAAATTGCAAACTGTTGAACTGGACAATCTTTGTAGGAAGAGGGTAGCCTCTGTGACATCACACATAGGTTTCTGAGGAGCTTGACTCTGGTTGCTCCCAGCTAATCCAAAAATGGGCAAAGAGGTGGAGCATGAATGGAGCTGAGGCGATCCAAATATAGCCAACAGTCAGTGGTGGCATTAGCTATGTTTCACCGGTTACAATTGAAACGGGCCCCGTCCTCACAAGGGCCCTGACTGGTATGCAGAGATTTAATCATTCACCCACTTTTTAAAAGTTTTTACCGGCTGCCCAGCCCTGTCTGTCTCTTTACTTGTCATTCGTGAAAGCATGCTGTGTACATGTCCCAGGGCTGGAGGGGTGGACTGGCCATTGGGACGTTTGGGAGATTTTCAGAATTTCAGATTTCAGTTACAGTAATGGAGTATCCTTAAACATTAAAATAAAAGCGCCAACACCGTAGTTAGCGTACCCAGAGTTTATTAAAAGAGTGTTTTAAAACACTTACATAACCGGTACCAACTCCTCTCATGTAAAGTCCATTCAAGTCAATTACCAAATGCAATCTAAAAGGAAGGAGTCCATTGATGCTTTGTTTTATGAGTAAGGACTCTTCTCATGTTACTGCAGAGGTTTGGTGTTATTTTGAACAGTATTAGTGGTTAAAAAAGACATTTTAATGCCTTCATCATACTGCCCCGAGCTAATCAGTGTTAGCGACGCTCCCGGATCCCTCTGTTAATTGTTTATACATGAAAAATACTGTCTCGATGGCTTATTGATGTCTGTAAGTGCCGAAAAAGACCATTTTTTAGATTTTACGCTGGAATTACACTTTAATGTAATGTACATCTTTTTACCAGGACTTGAAGGAAACGCTCCTACAGTCACTCTCACTGGCATACACAAGCTTGTGTGGTAGGTTTCATTCAGTCTATAACATCTATTGTTGTACTAAAATACATAACTTAATACATCAGAGTAGACGGCTTGATCAAAAAAAAAAGAATCCAAATCAGTTTTTATTGTAACCTTTAGTTTCATTAATATTACTACTTTGATGTCAGTCATTATTATTAGATGTTGCTTTTATGCAGCACAAATACAGGTAGGTGTGTTATGACAGGTAAGGTTAAGCACATATTGCCTTTTAAATGTAGCAACAGCTCTCCAGGGAAATTGACTTGACACTACCTAAGGATTCTGCTCGACACAGCTAAGAGGATCAGATGTTATGTCAAGCAAAGGTGCAATTTTCATTAACCTCCAGCGGTTCCGTGATTCGAATGTGCCAGCCCAGCAATTAGTTGATTGTAACTGATTGACAAAGCCACTGCTTTCCAGCTCTGATGAAAGAAGTGTTCAGTCGACACATGGATTCATTTTTCCCACACGACCCTTTAATCCCCAACGCTCTGACTTGCATTGTTGCAGAGTCGACTGTTCTCTCTGAAAGCTCTTTAAAGTGAAGACAGATTTAACCTGGGTCAGATGTATAAAACTCTGAGTAGAAATTGGTGTAAAGCTTATGCACTGGAGATCAAAATCAGAGAACAAATTATAAATACTGGATTAAATCTGAAATACTGTTTTTTTTTTTCGTTTAGAATTTGATACAATATCCCCTGTGGCTATAGCCATGCTGTACTAGCATGTTTTTATAGATAACTAAGGCACTTCAACAAAATCCTTTATTTTGTGAAAAAAAGCAGTGAGCAAACTTAGAGAACAGTAACCATTGTGTCAGAAGAGAAGATTTCAACAGTGTTTTCTTCGGGCTTCATGGATTAAAAAATGAATGGGAAGTGGAGAGGCCCGTGCTTTGAATGACTTCCACAGGATATCACTAGTTTCTCAGAGCGCACTCACACTGTCCGTCCGTACCGCGCCCCGTGCTTTAGGGTACTTGTCCCCCCCTCCAGGCCTGTTTGTACTCACACTACCTGGGCCTTGCCGAATGCTTCTTGCTGCCTATACGTCATCACGCCGTAACACGTCACACGCATTGATGACGTCTTTGCGATGAGTCGCTTTGTTTACAAATCTTTCCATAGACCTCAGAGTTTTTGTGCGTCTTGTCGACTGTTTTTGAATCTTTTCATCGACCAAATCTGCAGTAAACACTCCACCTCCGCATCACACCAACGCACCACAGACTGCTCTGGTTTGACTTTGGTCCAATCTTCTTCAGTCTCTTCCACAGTTCTCTTACTGCAGTGGGTTTCTGAGCCATTACTTTGTCCCCCAGGATTTTCCAGAGATTCTCTATTGGCTTAATATCTGCTGCCTGCTATATCTGCTAACATATAACAGTCATATAACAGTCATAAATGGATGTAAAAACACCCTTGAACTCTGTTTACATTTCGCTGATCCACTCATTAGACCTGTCAATGAGGTTCTCCAAAGGTGCCAGAGTGATGCGCTGTCATTACACATGGTTGTGGTTATTTATAGCGCCTGTAACACTAACTCATCACCTGTACCAGTAAACACTTTGCAGTAAAATCTCATTCAGAGTTATTATTAAAGGTCAGAAGAATGATTCATTCCACAGTGCTGTTGAGACTTTCTTTACAAAGTTTACAATTCAGCATCAAATGATATTAAGAGGGAGATGATGCTTCGATTTAAATAAAAAATAATACAATTAACCTCTGGTAAATCTTTTAAAATGAAATTAATAAATGTGCCTGAATTACATTTTACAGAACGCTGAACGACCTTATACAGTGTTACTCATCTCTCAACTTAAATTTAATCTCCTCATCATATCACCCGCTAGAATGGAAACCCTTCAAACATATTTCCAGCTGAACTGGCCCTGCGCGGAGCGTTTATCTCTATATATTATATGTGGGTTTGGTTTAAGACGATAACTTACAAAGGAGCTTGAATGTAGTTCAAACGTATACTCCGTCCAGTGCAGATTACCAGGCTCACAGAACTCATACGAAACTGTCAAACTAGGTGGCATTGATCAAATATGAATGAAGACTCTGTTACTGTATTGCCTATTAGTTCAGAAACACATTGTATTGTAGTGCTTAGCAGCAATTTGAGAAAGTTTGTGACTCTATTACTATCCACTCGCTATTTTCCTTCTGCTTCAAAACACCCAAGCACCGTTTCAACTTGAATGTGTTGCTCAGCTCTACGCTGTTTTGTTGCTCTAATGGGTTATAAGTCTATCTTATTGCGATAACACCTCTGTGTAACTGAAAATGAACAGGAAAAAGCATTTACATGTTTTTTGGGTGTGCATATTGTGAAGGAAAATTGAGAGTCCTCTGTGTTTCTCAAAATCATGTCTTTACTAAACTGCAACCATACAGGAGAGAAGCTTGTGACAACACGGTCTATGACGTTCTCTAACTTTCTTCCAGATAGCTTCAGCATATATAACACAAGAAACAACAAAGTAACAACAACAACAGACACACTACCCAATGTTTATGACCCCAGTAGATGTTATCAATATTTTACAACCAACCAATGTCACCGTTTGAGACCCTCATGTTGACCCCTCCCCACAATCCCCCCAGCACTTCTTCACAGCTTGACTGTAAGTTTATTGTTATCTTAATGAACATACAGAAACCAAGGATTTACACACCATAAACTCAGAAAAATCCACTATATAAAATTGATTTCTGACAATATCTTTAATACATGTGGCCCCTGGTCTGGGATCAGAGACTATGCTGAAAATACATAAACGTTGCGCTGCATGCTAGCAGCATGTCATAGAATAAAGTAAATGGCCCCAGTAACAGAGCTAAAAAAGCGCTGCTACTCCACTCCCAGATCTGTTTGTAGGAAAAGGATAATGACTGGTCTGAAGGCTTTGGCAGAAGATATTTATCATGCTGATAAGCTTCATCAATGAGCTGAAATGTGGCGTGAAGTAGCTCATCAGACGAACCTGCTTGAGTTCTCCCTGGGCGGTCAGTCTCCTCTCAGTGAACTGCTCAGTCAGAGGCAATTGACTGTATGCATCAAATGCAGCTTCAAGGGGATGCAGGGCCTAATGTGATATGATTTGCATATGTGGCTGTACAAGACTTTCTCACAAAAAGGGACCTGGTCTAAAAATAGAACCTCTACCTCTGAAAGAAGAGAACCTGCTTTTAACTCTGGTTCATTTATATTCGAGACATTCAATGGTGCAAAAGGTTGTAGAGGAATCTGGGCTGACATTTGAATACACAGCCTGCTTCTCAATTCTCTCCTGTAGCCTCTTTTCCAGGGCATTTCACCAGACTTTATATTGAGCTTGTGCACCTCTAACACGGCACCTGATCGATATGTTATTGCAGCATTGTAAGGGACATATCTGCCATTTAGATTCCAGTCGGGCAGCCGAGCATTCATCCCTCCTTGCCAGAGCGGGGTCTTGTTGGCCAAGTTTTTGCCAAATTGAAAATCGTTGACTTATTATTAAAGCTACAGCCTCACGTTGTCACCAGTATCACCTGGACAAAGATTTGCTGCAGGGGCAGAAAAGCTAGATAGCAGAGTTGGTGTTTGCTCTCACTGGGAAAGAAAGAGTGAGTACAGCATTAAAAATCCTTTAATTTGTTAATTGCAGCAAACGATTTCCCCAGCCAATTATCCAAATGCCACGGTGAAGCATTGCAAGACTTCACTGAAAGTGCTGCTTGGTATCATGCCTCATGCATTGATAATAGCAAAACCGAGAGTGCAAATTGCTTTTTTTCCCTCTTCCCTCGGAGTTTCCAAATTGTTCAAGGTGCCTTTCTTTTAAATGCTCACTGATCCCCCATTGTGTGAAAAAAAAACACTCTTCAACAACTGTAGATATGTCTGTATGAGCAGGAAAGCAAACATTATGGCGTGTTGTGATGTAAAATTCTGTTATGCTGTTGATATTGTTGGAAGCTATAACACTAATTATGATACATTTATGAGCGATATTTCTATGTTTCACTGCATGGACCGTATAGCTGACCAGATTAATTTGATACAATGGCTCCGACTCTTTTGAGGTCTTGAGAACGTGTACCATTATTTGATTACCAGCTGCAACAGCAACACTGGTACTGTTTTCATCTTGAGTCTGTCTCTGTGTGTGTCACATTGGCAAAATGTGGTCCTGGAGTTGCTGCTATAGCAGGAACTACCACAGAGGCAGGTTTGAGTATTTTGACAGATGTTTGTAAGTCCGTCTGCAATCAGATTTTATCACCAGGATAATGGTGCAACTGAGCAAGATACACAAAACATTACAGGTGTGTGGTTGAGATCGAAATAAAGGCTCAATGAATTTGATTTGAGCAAGGGCCCAAAGTGTCCCACTTCACACCCCTTAGCTGATAGCCGTGTAAGATGCAGTCAGGAATTGTACAGGTTTATAGTTAAGATCAAAATGAAGACGGGTGTGGTCCAAGCAAGGGCAGCAGAAGTAAGGAAGAGGCCAACCCTTCACTTTGCACCCCCGGTCTGATTTTGCAATGACATCATTACTGTCCAAGATACAATCACTAAAAGCAAGGGCAGCAGAAGTAGGGAGGTCACTGCCCCACCACTTTAAGCCCCTATAGACTGATTTGGCGTCACGGCTCATGTGATCCCATTGCAAGGTGATCTTTATTTCTTATCTTATATACTTTATCTTTATCTTTTTCTAACAGGGTTTTTAACACTGTCTTCTACGTCATTGGTAAATGCTGACAAAATTGTTTCCAAAAACGCTGAAAGTGAACAAGTTTGCTTCTCTCTTTATTCTGTCATTAGAAATGATTTCCACTGTATTCTCGGTGTCAAAGGCTCCTGCAGTCATATTTGCTTGCCAAGGCAGGCCTTTAGATCTATCTCCTCATTTTAAAATAAATATTTCTGAGACAGTTTCAGGTTGGGAGAGAAAGTGCTCCTAAATCAGCAATAAGACCATCTGCAGTGTTGGGCCCAGGCAGCTTTGCACAGAGAGATTGACAGCGCTTAAATTGGGGAAAACATGTCTCATTTTTGATTGGCATCATGACAAAACATTTAAAGGTTTTTTTTTTCCTTCTGCTGCTTCTCCTGAAAGCTCTTTATAAACACTGTGTGGGCTCTCTCTCCCCTCTACTGCAGGTCAAACTAATTCTGCATTTGTTAGATTTGAGGAAATTGCTGGCGGATTGGAGGTAAAGTGCTTGTAGCAGGAGATCAGGAATGTGATCCTAAGGACCGGGGGTAGTGTCTGAATACAAAGGAGATCGGGGCGTCGTGTTGACTCAAATTTGAGGTTTTAGTGTTTGTCCCATTAATCCCTGATGCCGATAACCTCTGATCTGAGCCAACTCCAGCCTCCTTTCCAGAGCTTTGCAGATATTAATCTTCACAATGTCTGTTGGTGTTGTTACATTAAAGAGAGCAACAAGATATGTTAAAGGGACCTCCCTCCTAAGGATAAAATGGCAAAAACCTGTGAATCAGTATGTCAAAGAAGACATCTGATGCCGTCTGAGAAGATTATCCTTTTCTTTTAGGTTTCTTCACGTCTGCTGTATTTGTTTACAATAATAATATAAAGCCTGAGGTTTTTTGCTTTTGGCACCTCTATTTTGATTCTGTCTGAAATATATGAAATGGAAGGAGTCTCTGTCTGTCCGTAGCCCATTTTACACATGCATTATCAACCTAAAATTATACCTGCTCCCAAGTGCAAAGATAGTGTAATCTCCAAAAAAGCCCATGTGTGGATACAGCTCATTCTCAGGTGTGTTCACTGACAGTGAGTGCAGTGTGTTGATGGTGTTCTTACGTCTGGACCTGATTCTTTTGATATTCTTCGGGTTCATATGCGAAAACAATTTGTGTGTCATGATTTTCTTGACACTGTTCATCGGACTACATACTTACATACAGTATTTATAAGCAATTATGTACACACTGTTCAGTGTAATGAGAGGAAAGCTCTATTAACTGTTACACCACCGAACAGCATTCTGGGTACAGCCAGCTCTCCGTCGCTCACTACAGTGCATTCAGGATGAAGAAAGAGACACAGGAGATGTTACATTGTAGCAAAGTCAAACATGTCAAGCATCCATGATTTAACTCTTGGAATATCGCTTTTGTTCCTGGAAATATCCTGGTCCCAAATAGCTAGCTGTTAGCAAATGAAGCATCTACTTACAACTATGTCATAGAAGGTGTATTGCTCAGGACTTTTGGATGAGCGGTTCTTGGGAATAAGCAGCAATATCGGACGCCAAACAGTCAGCCCATTACAAACAGGCATATTTTGAATGGGCACTGGAATATCTCTCTCTCTCTCTCTCTCTATCTATCTCTCTGCTCTACCATCTGTAATGAGCTAAGCAGCGGAGTGTAAGCAGCTTCTTAGATAATGAGGCACAGTTCCCTGGGGAGTCATGCTGGGCCTACAACTTTAATATACCATTTCTTCATTCTGGAAATGAAAGCAATCAGAATGGAGATACTGAGCAGAGAGATACTGAGCAGAGAGATACTGAGCAGAGAGATGCTGCGGCTCGTGTCAAGAGGGGCCTCCTATCTCCGTTTGGATCTGTTGCCGCTGTCCACAAACACGATTTAGAAAAACAACTTGATAGTGCAGATACTTATTGGTATTGCCCAATTGAGGGATACAGATCCTGTCGTGCCTGGATTCAACCCGTTTTAAAACAAAAGTGCTCCAATAGGCCCCTAAACCACAGAGCATCCATTTTTCATTACATGCTGTACCAAGTAATGATAGTCACATTTGTGCCCACCACTTTACAAATAGCACTAAATGCATTTGGAAAAGTCCCAAGCTGAAATGCATTGCAGATACATAAATGCTATAGTTTATTTTATGGTTGGAGATAGAGGCTTGGCAGTCTCAGCACTGGGAGTCGAGACCTATCCAGCTTTTCTTGGAGGATATCTCCATAATAGCCTCATTATTCAACTGTGAGCCCAGGCACACTCAGACTGAAGTAATGAGCCCCTCACTAGTTGCTGAGTATCACCTTTTTGCAAGAGGTTGCATGGAGAATGCATCCTGATTAGAAGTGCTGTTTAGCCATTTTGTAGCAGAAATGCGGTAAAGGTCATGATCTTCATTTTAATGTTTTTTCTTTCCATTAAAAATGGGTCCGGGTGATTCAAGAACAATTGATGCAAAATCTACACCAGGGACTGAAATGCATTGTAAATAATTCAAGCAATGGTCCCAAGATATGTGCTGCTGGCAGTCTTATACTATGAAATGTGTCAGGTGTGTGTCTTTCTCACACACCTGACAAGACCAACTGCTGCCAATAAGAACAAACTCTCAAATATGCTCCCCATGTGTATTTTGACTGACAAACTTATTTTGTGTTTGTCAGTTTGTGTGGAAAGGGTGTTTAGGAAAATAAACCTGGTCAAAAATATCACAAATAAGTACTGCATTTACAATTGTACACGTACATGCACTACATTGTCTGACATGCTACTTTATACATCTACCTCACTACTGTGCAGAGCAATGTTGTGTTTTGTATAAAATGCCCAGTATATAATAGCATATTACTGATATAAAGTATTTCTTAAGTAATTCTAATCAACACCACCACTGAGTACACTCTCTAAGGTTTATTCTGTGTGCTATAACTTGTAACTGTATTAATGGTAAATACATTTTTCGGTCCACTGTAACAAGCATTAACGTTAGCTAATGCCAGCAAATGTCTAGAATTACATCCCTGGTAACAAATACTGTCATTTTATACTGTGCTATAGTTTTTTCTTCTTCAAAAACTGGATAGTTAAACATCATGCTGTACATTTGTATTCAGTTATATGGATTCAACAGTTAGTTGAGATTTATCCCGAAAAGTTTCAATACAAACAAAAAAATGGAGGAAATAAATGTGCGGCTGTTTACTTCAAGAAATTAGAAAGAGCCATTATCAGCAAGTTTGCAGACACTGAATCTGAATTCATTGCATCTGGGCTATGACCAAGATGGCACCAGACAGCATGCTAATGCGACACACAGCTATAACGACATCACTGTTTAATTAATGATCACGGCTCTGTCTTTCGGCTTTGTCTAATCCGCAAGAGAATGTCATGCACTGTTACACTTCCTACATGACAATAGATGCTCAAGTCATCTCACATTACATTTTTTCCATTTTATGTGACTTACAGTGCCAGAAATTTACATAATCTTCGCTTGTGTAAGCACCCATTAGCACTCTCCCCTCTATGTGTGTCATTGTGACGAGGCCTAGCTCTAGCTGTCTTGGAGCTGTAGTCCCTGCTTGCCACGTGTGTCCCAGTATAGCAAAAACATGACGGATAGCACCGCTGTCAGGCCCCGGGGCCCTCTCAATCCATGATAGATACCCTAACACACACTCCTGCTTGTTGTGCCTAGGGTTACCACCGAAAACCTGGGGGGATCCTAATTAGCCTGTGGTCGGAACACGCTCCGACAGGATGTGTGTGTTAACAAATGGAAGGGCACCACATCCCAATGGTTCTCTGCTATCATACTGTATGCACTTATACTCTTATGCATGCTTTTTGTTTGTATTCAACATTTTTTTGTTAGGTAATGTGTCAAGTCAATATCTCAAAGGCCTTAGAGAACCACAAAAGCAGCGGTTCATGACCTACCCTTTCTTTCAAGAAGATAAAGAAAAACTCAACAGAAAAACAGCAGTTCATATAGAGAATAAATGGAGGTAACCTCAGGAGAGCTAACCCGAAGACAGACGGCAGGGTGTGAAGTAGAAGTCGTGGGCGGATAAAACACACTATGTGTAGCATTTGTTCTTGTCTTGGTGAAAGGTCCAATAAACAGTTCCCTGAGATGGGAACATGAAAATTCCCATTAATGAGAGCAAAAGCCTCAGGTCTGTAGTTATGGAACTGCTAAAGTTTGAATGAATCTAGAATAAGAATCACATTTGTTAGTTAGTTTTCTGCCCTGTTTTGTCTCATGGCTATTTTTTCCTAAAGCTTCAGTAATGCTGCTGTGGGCACTGATGTGTTCCTCCTTTTCCTTCTTTATCTTTGGTTTCATGCCACACATACTAAGACTTAGAGATTGGCCAAGTGGAATAACAATCTATTAGTGGCGCTACAAACACAAGAAAGAATTTAATATTGCATTACAAAATTTTGTCCCAAACGGTTAATGGATTAGCATGTTTCACTTTTGTTAAAGATAAGTTTAAAAAGTGCAAATTAATGTCAATAAAAAATGTGATCATGAAAATGTGCTTGGTTTTAATTAACTTGATGATGAAGCTCATTTGTTTTGATCAAAGTGAATGTTTCATTTCCATCCTGCACATGAAGGGCACCGAGAAAAAACTCCAACCGATAAATCCATGCAATCTTCAATTCAATCCCAGTGAAGTAATGTAAATCAAAGACTACAAAGATGCATGGCTTTACAGCTGCTGAAAAGTGAAGCCAAAACAGCTGGATCTCCCCCTGGTGGCTGGCTGCAGTTTGGGACATGGGCCAAACTAAAAAGTCAGTCACGTACACATCAACTAATATTTTCCCAAAGATGATTTCTACCATTTGAGGTAGTTTCATGTTTATGTTTGATTGTGATAAGTTTGATTTATATTAGTAATTTGTAGGCTATAAAAAGGGGTGAAACATCATGATTCACAGCTTGATTGGCTCGTGATTGGTCAGGCAGGTGTATGGACGGAACTTGGAAGATGCAGCTTCACCTCCCAGTCACTACTGTGCAGATTTTGATTGCAAAAGTACAACATGGCGGTACCGGTATCTGGGATATTTTGGCTTCAGTTTTGTACAAACGGAGGAAGTAGAGACGCTTCATACTCATTTATATATATTCTTTGGTATTAACCATCATCAGAAAGACGTATCCCACCACTCACATGTGCACAAGGACAAGCACAACAGAATGGCTCCATAAAACTACTAGTGGTTAAGAATCCACAGGTTACCTTTAGCTGATATCCCATTGAATTATAGTTTTGAATGATCTCACACGAATATCATGTTTCCAACAAGTAAAGGTGCCCTTTTCTGAGGCATATAAACTGCAATGTGAACAAAGCCTTAGAGACAACAGCTTGCACACACAAAATCTCACTAAATGTATGCTCAATCATGCATCTCTGTGCTGTCACATACACTCAACGACTGAAGCCCATCATTTATTGCAGATTAATCCCCGTTCCATACAGTGTCGCGACCTGCATTTTACCTTGTTTCATCGTCATTAAAGGGAAGAGATTGAAGAGCACGGGACTGTGCGGACCGAGTGAGGACAAAAGAGCACGGAGGTGAATAAATGGTGATATTGTGTGGGGATGCAGGGAAAACTGGGTGAGGTTAAAAAAAATAAAAAAAGAAGGAAAAAAACCTAATTAACCTTTTGTGGAGGGAAGCAAGAGTGGATCACACTGGGATACAGAAGGTGAAGATGGACAAAGACGACGAGATGTTCCAGGGTTAAATCTGAACCCCCTGGAATCCGCTTCATCGGCATCCCCTTCCAGTAATACTGCAATATGTGATATTAGGTGGAAGTGTAGATCGCAGGAACCAAGCGGACTGGATATAGATACGTATGATGACAGGGACAGAAAAAAAGTCGGATGGGAATAAAGACGAAGAGGTGTAAAGAGATTGAAGTTTCCTTTTTTTAATGAAGCCTACAGCATCTGCACTTGCCGCCATGCTGCAGCCCCTTGCCTCTGCCCTTGCTGTCAAGACCGTGTCAGAACTGTACAGAGCAGCGGTGTAGCAGAGCCCACTTTGAAGTCCGGAGTGCAGCAACAGGGTAGATAATGACCCCGCCAATCTCCTCCCACCGCCCTGTCTGCTTCCTCTGGCCTCTGCGCCAGCCAGAGACGGAGGCCTAATGAGCAAACTTTCACTGAAGGCAAATGCATTAATTCTTGATCCCCTTCCTTAAGCCTATAGGGCTCAGTCTTCTGAAGGAGCGTGAGTGAGTCAGGGTGAGGGAGAGCTGCTGATGCATGTTTCAAAAAATAAAGCAGGCAAAAGTGAAGGACACAGGACACAGAAATGGTAAGATGGGAAGAGAGATCTGCATCTCTGTTGAGAGGCGTGACAGAAAGCAAGAGTGACAACATTGAGACGCACAAATGGCTGCTGGACTTAATGATTTCGAGGTAAATAAGCTTCTGTCTCCTTCCCAAACAGTTACGCGGGGTGTCTGTCTGCTATCTGGTGTGATTAATTAATGTTTACCTGCTTAAAATCCCAACCCAGGTGTCACCCCAGGAAAGATGTTGAATGCTTCTTCATTTGGGCTGTCACGATTACAAAGAGGAGAGGTAATCCAAATCAGCTCTGCCAAGGACAGCTGCTTCATCACAATTATAACAAGGTGTATGCCTGCTGCATCCATACCTGCGGCACTTCAAACAGGTCGAGGCTAATCAATGTGTAGCTCGTCCTGCCAGCAGCAGCTTCAATTTTCTCCAGGAGATGTTTGATGTTAACTAAAGTTACTGCTGTTGTTCCATTAGCGAGATCAGGTTCAATATGGCAAACTGGAACCCTCATAGTGAAATGATTCCTCATAAGAAAACCTTCGGGGAGATGCGTGAAAAGAGAGAAATCAAGTTATGGGTGTCAGAGTTGCGTTTAAATGGTGACAGATAATAGCAATTTTTTTAGGTTTAGACTGAGCTCATTTTTACTCCCATTTCCTGCGGGTGAGGAACAACACAATTACTGCCTCCACCACAAAGGCAATAGTCATTTCATGCTTTTCCCCCCGCAGTTTAAACTGTCTGGCATGTTAGCATATCTTCAAAGAGCAGGTTATCTACATTATTCTGTAGCTTATTTCCACATATTTGAGTCTTTTTTATCTGTGGGAGTTTTCCCTGTACATCTGATGATGAATGGTCTGTTGTTGCCCTGAGAGATCTTTACCTGCAATACACTGTATATCACATCAAAAGCAAACAAAACACAAATGCGCTATCAACTCTACCAGGAATTGTACCGTAGGGTCCATACATCATGTTATTTTAAGGCACACGCATTTCAGACAGAACAAATAAAACTAAGGCCCAAGGGAAGAACCAGTATGAAATGTCTCAAAACAGCTGCTGGTTTTCTGTTCACAGTAACCCTTGTTTGTTGCCTGCCAAGCATAAATTATCAATACCCATTGCTTTTACATGAATAGTAAGGTTATGGTCAGGGTGCCAATTGCTTTTGATACCCCCTCCCCCCGGTCATTCATGTTGTATCCCCAGGGATGATACGTGTTATCCCTGCTTCTATTCAGACAAAAAAAAGTGAATGCTTTCCATATGCCTGCCTGCAAGTTGATAAGCAATACTCTTTTAAAAAGACGTTAAGGATGCCCCCTGGGCGCCTCCCTAGGGAGGTGTTCAACGCACGTCCAGTTGGGAGGAGGTCTTGGGGAAGACCTAGGACCAGGTGGAGATATTATATCTCTACACTTGCCTGGGAACGCCTCGGGTTCCCCTAGTTAGAGCTGGTTAATGTGGCCTGCGACCTGACCCCAGATTAGCAGTTGAAGATGAGTGATGAGATGATGATGGACTGAGCTCATATTTACACCCATTGCTCTATAAAATGTCATGGCAACACATCCAGTATTTGTTAAGATATTTCAGTCTTGACTATATCTGATATCAATCCACTGTGTATTGATCAAACCCCAAATGGTAATTGCCATCCCTAGAGACATTGTGAGCTAGCTTGTTAAAAATCCAATTACGTATAATATCATATCATGTCATCAGAGGGACACTGTTCAAGCGCTTGTGTCAGCCACCATTCAAACCGCTGAAGTGTCCTTGAGCAAGACGATCAACCCCCACCAGCTCCAGCTGCATCTGCACTCTCACCTCCCTTTGGAATACATGGTGAAAAGAGAATTTCCCAAAGGGGATCAGTGAAGTATCACATTGTTATTACTATCCTCACACACTCCATGAACACAGTGAAACTGCAAAAAAAGCCTGAGGGAGTAAAGAAAGTGTTTTAGAGGATGTACAGCAGCTCCACAACCATCTCCTTCAGCAGGCTCACTTCCTTAGCAGTATTTTAATTTGTTGATTTGCAGTTGGACAGACTGCAAATGCTCCCCTCTATCATAAGCGGAGGCCCTCTGGAAAGCCTTCTGCTCCAGTGTCTCCACACTGCTCAACATATGTGGCAATAGATCAAGCACCTGTTTCTGCCTGTCACATCTGCGCTCATACCTCTGTGGCTCTTATCTGGCCGACAGTTACAGATGACCACGCATCCGGAAGCTGATGCAGATGATGAATGAGAAGGGTCCGCACTGTGTGTGCCTCTCTCTTTCAGTTTTCAGATGGGTGGTGTGGGAAGTTATTATTAAACCCGCAACATCTCTACAGCCTGTCCAGTGGTTGAGAACACTCTGCTCTCATTAAACAAACCGAGGAGCCTCAAACACGTTTCATTCTCGCTTCATTTCCTACACTTTCTTCTTCTTGCACTCATCTTTGTCATATTTTTCATGTTCTCTTTTCATTAGCCCTGACATCCTTAAAGTGAAAGCTGGGCTTGGGATCTTCAGAGCTGGCACAGCACCACTTTGCTGTCTTGACAAGAGCTCAAAGAGGAGAGCGCAGGGAGAAACATTTACTCATTCTGTTTGCAGCAAAGAGGATGGGCTCCCTGCTCTTGCTTCCTTTGATTGTAATCCTTTCTGGGCCAGCACAAGACACTGGAGACTTCATTCCCTGAATCTTAGTTTGCATTCATAAACAGGAGTTGAGGTCCAATGTATAGGCTTTTGCGTTTTTGAGAAATGTTGCTGCTATGCATGCTACAAAAACTTCACACGGATAAAAGCTACTGCATTGTTCGTACACCATTACCAAGATCAAATTTAAGCACTTTCAAGGTCCAGTTTCAAGCTATTCCAGCACCTTACAGCTGTGGTAAAAATACATATATATGGAAAATGATTTTACTTTTAAGTATTATGCTATAAACTACAAAAAAAGACAGGTACGATACTGGGGAATAAAATATCTCGATACTGATACTGACAGCAAAAAACTAAAACTGCATCAAGAATAGTAATGGAATAAAATATTAGATCACAAAACGTGATTGGGAGTTTGCAATTTGCACTTCATGTTGATAACGTTACTACAGTACAGCACAAATGACCCAGACCTGGTGGAGGGCTGTGCTCTAATGATTTTCTACCAATATAAAATATTATAGAAGTTGTTGACAAAAATGCACATGCTGTGATTATATTAGCAGTACTAATTGAGCTTAATAGTTAATTTCTAACTGGTGTTGTTGATCATAATTGTGAAAACCAGCACGTGTTCTGGTAAAGTTAATGTCTCCAGTGTGAACTGTTTGCATACAGAGATGTGTTGAACCATGTCGGACAGTTAAACAGTCAGCTTTACCCCTGCCTGCCTCGTGCAACTCTGAGGGTGAAAAAAGTTCACCTGTCACTAAATAAACCCTCGCTTGACTTCCTGTTACATCTGGGGGATATTTCCGTTATCTATCTCTAACCTGCAGCCCTCTGAACTCTTTGAACAAGTCTGCATGTCTTTCAGCTCAATGTTTCTCCGGGTTGGTTTGTATCAATCTAAAGCATCGTTTCCAGACAGGCTCTGTGGTGTCCGTAGGCCTACGGCCCTGGCTCATCTCTACATAGATGCTCCATAAACAATCAAAGCTTAGGCAAAAAGTAAAGCATCCGTCCCATTCTCACCCAGGGAGACACAGTTTTGAAATTGGTTTCAGCAGGACAACTTTTGCCGAATTCTGCTGTAGTGTATATGATTTAATTTGTATGTGGTTTTTGTCAAATCAAAAACCAGAGCAGTGTGAAATGAAAGTATGAATAATTCATAAATATACACTTAAGGATCAGAAAAGGCTTCCGTGGCTGGAGGCCTGTGTAGTCAGAGGACTTGCCATTCCTCTCACTACCAGCGTTAGAGCCTGTACAGCCTGCTCCATAACAGTTTGTTTTTCGAGTCAGGTTTCTCACAAAAGCCTAAGAAGTCCAAATGTTTTCAACATTGCTTTGTCAGTGTCAGCGCAGTAGACTCCACAGCATGTATCAGGCTAGTGGTGCATTTAAGCAAGAGAGTTCGTAGACTTCGCTGAAATATTCAAGCATCTTCTTCCTCCACTCTACTGTGAAGTCATTTTAAAAGAAATGATGAGGAGATGCATGCAAGTCAATCTTGCGCACAGCAAGTGAGCATGATCACTGTAGCGTGGTTCCTCCTCGCGTACACAGTTCTAATGTATTCTCTTTGTGCTCTCCTGTTAAGGAACTGTCTTCATGAGGGCCATCGTGGTGACATGTGCCTTATGTGACATAGCTGCTCATCACATTTGCCCTACTTAAGAGACTTAAGACTTAAGTTATATAACATTCTAATGAACAGACAATCTAATCCAGCGTCATTTAAATCCTCTCAGAGAGACACAGCACATTTGCTTCTGATGACATCATTATGACTGTTGTTATGAGAACATCTGATGTTTTTCTCAACAGATGTTGATTTCTTCAATGTCATTACGATTCATTTTGAAAACAGGAAGAATGCTAACTGCAGGAATTATGAAACCAAAGTGATTTTATGGCTCCGTACCTTTCTTGGAGCTGTACCCACAAGTTTCCCCTTTAGAGGTGGGTCCACTTTATAATAATACCATGAGTTCGGGGTCAAAACCATGCAGTTTTGCACATGCAGTTCAAATTTGTCATTCTGCTGATTCTATAATGGTTCAACAATCATGTGGAAATCAAATTAAAATATTGTTTTTAATGAATAATGATTTCTTTTAAACTTAATAAGAAACAGAAAAAGAACACAGGGCTGGGATATGGTCCGATTAGCGTCCTCTGGACCGGTCTGTAAACAGATCAAAGTAAGAGCAGGAATAAACCAAACTCCAAACAGTAGAAATTCAGGTAGAAAAGAACCGAAAGCTCCTAAATACATGGATTTATAAAATAACATGTTTTTTGTGTTATTCTCTGCTCAGCTACAAGACTACCAGGGGCTTATTCGACATTCTGGCTATAAGCAAACATTATACTTTAACCTCTGCAGGGCCGTACCATGCAAAAAATAAATCCCTGGCTCCACCACAGGGTTGGGGAGTGCGTTAGATGCATTTCAAAGAATATTGAGGCGGCAGAAGAAAGCTAAGTTGTGAGGGCTCTCATGATCGCTGGAATAAAAGAGACGAGGAAAACAGCTCAATAACATATTGACACGATTCCTTTAATGTCTGTCAGTGAGTGTAAACAAGTGCTGCAGCCCTTGTGGGCATGCTCACTGCAGGGGCCCAAGTTAAACAGTATGACTTGACATTTTCAGTCTCAGTCTTAATTTCCCATTCTTTTCACATTATTGGGAAAAACTACCATAAGTTCTCTTTTATTGACACTAAAATAAATAACTTTGGCTCTTTCCTTTGAATTGTATGGATACAGGTATATATTATTGAGCTGCGGTATCTTAAGATCCATTGGTGTCAATTATAAATTCGAACAATGCAAAGACGTGAAATTCCCTGCAAAAGGAAAGCAATTATTCATAATTACAACCGCCAGCCAATTACAATAACTGATACTAGCTTATCTTGCAGTGGCTATAATCAATATTGTTATATTAACAATGGGTCACAAGATGACACAGATGTAAAATGGAGGGATGGGGGGATGCTCATGGTGATAAAACAGCAAAGATTTATCACCAACAGCCCCTTTCAGCTCTATGTTAAGGTTCTCCAGCAACGATTTTACTGTTTTAAATCACTCTCGCCATTCTCATCACAGCAGTTTCAGCTGGAGCAGGCATCTGTTTTAACAGGGGCGGGAAAGCCCTGACTTACTGTATACTACCTGCTTAGCACCAAACTGCAGACAGACACACCAGCTGGTGAACATAGTGAAGCATTTAGCAGCTAAAGAGACAGATTTTTCTTTCAGGAGTTGGAGTAGAGGAACACAGATCAGGCTTAAGAAAATTAATATTTGGCAATCACCAGGTAGGCAGCAGTGTTGTTGTTTTTTTGTCCCTGTTACACCACCCACTCTTCCATCTATCACAATCACACTGTCCTATTGTGTATTTCGAGGAGGTCATTTTTTTTGTTTGGCTGTTTTCAACACAAGCTTCAACACCTACATAATCATTACTGAACTGAAGAATTAACAAAGTTTTTTTTCATCTTAATTTCGACTTGTGATGACTACGACTACTTGAGCTGGTGAGTAATGCCCGAGGTATGTTATTGTGGCGGTGCTTTTGAGAACTGCCTATTTGATTATAATTTGCTATTCTTTCTAAGACCTTGGATGAAGGACAGTAAAAGCCGTTGATTGCATAAAAGCGTTTAAATGAAGGCAAATCAGGAGCAGTTTGTCATCATCACCACACATTACCACACATTCAGACATCTATCTCCTCTTCTGTTTCAAAACTCCTTCAAGTGTTTTTTTCTTCGGTCTCGTCTTTTGTCAGTGCGATATTTATCCATTATAAAACAGGAGCAGCACCAATGTTACTGTAATGTAGTTTTTACAAAAAAGGATCACTCCTGTGTCTAAGAAATGGGGAAAAGTTTACACATTATAATATAATGTATTGTCATCGTCACTGTTCTCCATACATTACAGTAATAAAACATATTTACATCTATAGTGTCATAGACGTTCAAGTGTTAAATGTGTCCAATTTATGCTACAAAAACTCACTGATGAGTAGAATAAATCAAAATCTCATTATACACAGAGCATTGAACACAGCACTGAGCTGGCAAATGAGTTGTGCCGTTTCCTCACTCGCTGCATGTATATTGTAACAATTAGCCGAAAAACCCATCTGCAGTCGGTACACTAACTGCCTCTTTTCCAGGCATAATATGTCCTTCTTTATTTCACCTTGGAGGTGAGTGCTCATAAATATTGCTGCATTTAAAACATTAATATCACACGTCATAGAGCCACACCAGGGGTGTGTTTCTGGGGATGAACCTCTGAGTTCCTGCTGTGATGTTCAGTTGGGGAGAAATGTGTCAGACGAAGGTAATATAATGACAAACCAATGACATTTCCCATTCAAGTTTAATCATTTAAGGTGTTAAGGTGTATTTTATCACTCACTAAAAAAGAGCCTCTGTATTGCTGTATGGTGGAAAGAAAGTTTTTTATACTGTGAGTGAAACTAGAGACCATCTTGCAATGCATTCTCACATAATGAGGTAGTTTGGGGGAGACTTTCACCCTGGATGCCACAATTCATATCCCGTGCATCACTGTAGTTACATTACAAACTCACTTATTTGAACCCCGTCCCCGGTTTTGTTGGTTTTGTTGCTCAAACATAACCAAGTAGTTTTGTATGAATTTGCATCCGTTCAAAACAGCGAGTGGTGCGCCATGTGTTAGACGGGCAGGACTACCCAGGGCATTGAAAAGGGACACCAAAGGGTCCTAACTAAACAGCAGTATGTGACGAGTTGGAATGAGAATGGTTTGGATAGAATTACACCAGCCACAACACCAAATCAGGTCGTGGCAGGAAGGGGGGGGGGGGGGGGCGTGCAAGTCCCCTTCCCTACTTCTACTGCAGTGACTACAAACACCTGGCAAAGTACCCAAAATGTGGTAGTTCCCACTATAAGTATTTCCAGGACCACATTTTGCCATGATGACAAGTGCGCACACACACACACACACACACGCAAGGTGAAAACAATACCAGTGTCGCTGCCACGGCAAATATTGTCACTGGTACTGTAAGGTTTTGCTTTCCACTGGGACCCAATGGCCAATTGTCAGAGTACGATGTTGTATTTTGTTTAAGCTGAAAACAATATGACATGCTATATTCCTTGTTTACCAAGCTAACAAAAGTACAAGATCCATAACACTGCCCATTAACTACTAAAGGGTCAACAAAGGCAACCCATTCACAAAATGCTGATTAAAAAGCCCTGCCTAACCGCATGTTTTCATCAAAACATTATTCCTTTTGATACTTCCTCATCCATTTGCACTGAATTAATGAATTTAATTGAGCCTAAAAGAAGTGAAGAGCCCTGCATGAAGGGATATCAGTGTTTGAATGAGGATGTCTGATTGTTGCCGAAGACAGAAAATGTAGCCATCATCTCAAGAGAATTTAAGAGCACCTAGCCCTCCACTCCTTCAGAGATGCAAGTAAATGACCCCTTTCCACATAAGATGGAGGAGCCCGCTCGTTGTTAGAAATTTCATTGAAAATGCTGCATAGTAGTATTACGAGAAAATTGGGTCTGAGCTGAATCCGGGGAAGGTTATCAGACAAGTCGAAACTCAGCAGCTCCATTTTGAACATTAAACATTTAGATTATTTCTCAACAAAGACTTTAGGTTGAAGAGGAGGGGGTGTGAGAGTTTGCCTCTCATTAGCCAAGGAGAAATGACGTCTGCTCTGCAGGAAAAATCAGTTTTCTCTTGGTGAACCTGCGTAAAACGTCTGGGCCGTGAAAATTGAGCAACAACAACGATCCTCCTGCCAAAAGTCCACATTTGTTCGGCCGCACAACATTGAGCTGGTGATTTCTGTCCATCTGTTCCCCAACACAGCCTGATATTCAAGCTAATCACCATGACTGCTACCATCAGCGCCAGTCATTCAGGCGGGCTGATCTGCTGAACTCCACACAAAGGCGAGAACACAAAGTACATGTTTCATAGACTGTTATTACAATGCAGCAGGTGTGGATGGGGTGGAAGGCTAAATAAATGTATCAACAGCCGTAACACGAGTTTCACTGGGGACTAATTGTGTCTCCTTTCTCCCCGTTCGTTGGACAAACGGCATAAGCAGATTGGATAGTATTGCACTTTTATGGAGGCAAATGAATATGGCCACATTTCAATATTCATGAATAGAGTAAGGCATACTGGGAGTTTAATCCTGTTATCCAAAAGCACACACACTCACATATAAAAAAAAAAGCTGACGGTATTTACTACATGTCACATTACATAAACACAAGATTTTGACGTGAGCAATTATTTCTGCTATATGGATGGGGATCAAATGGAAATGTGCCATTTGCAGTTGAATGTAGTTTTACATTCATGGTGTTTTTCATAGTACTGAAACTTTGCAAAGACTCAAATAGGCTACTACAGGTTGCTGCTAGCAAGACTTTGGGTGAATTAACTTGAAAGACAATTAGTAATTGTTTGCATAATGTACTGACATTTTCACACTGAAATCTTTATTAAAACCCTTCAAGACAATGACCTGCATATACTAATCAGTCACATCTTGCTGTGAGGAGAGCAGATAGACAGTGTGGCGCCTACCCGAGTCAGACCATCCAGGTGTCTGGGGGCAGAGAGGCTTTCAAAGAGAAAGGGAAAACCTTTCTTGACAGCCAGGGTCTGATTCCCTTTCAAATATCCTCTGCTTGGCAGCACACATTACGCTATTGTTCCTCCCCTGATCTGTCATTCCAATCGGTCCCTCTGTCAAATTTTAATCGCCCTATCTGTCGCAAGATGGCTAAATGACTTCCTCTCGGTGGGTTTGATGTCATTCCTGCCCTTTAGAAACAGAACGCAATCTCAAAAATGGAGCTGAAACAGAAAGCGGCATACATTGTGATTGTGAGTGCTGCTGACATGTCGGAGACTAGCCCAGGCCTATCGCCTTTCATCTTTTTTCATTTTCATCACAGGCTCCTGTGTGTTGACTTTTTGTGAAGGCCTCTGTCTGCAGCCTACACTGACCATGCAAGCTACTGAAAAAAACACTGCCCATTCACAACCAGACATACAATACTGTCCCACTTTTTGTTAGGATGTGAATGACATAATTAGTCATGTTTGATAAGGTACTGCTTAAAATCTGTTGATTCTGTTTCTAGGCTAGCCAGGCTCTGCTACTTTAGCCTACTGGGCAGCTGCTTTCATCACCATTTCACCCTCACTGCCTCGAGGAGCTTCAGCCTCTTTACATGGGGCGACTGCTCTAACCACTGTACCACCGGCCGCCCCTGAACCATGTAGTTTTGTTTCACAATGTTAACCAGTTGAAGCGATTGCTGGATGTGCAGGGTGTGTTGAAAAGTAATGCCAAAGGATCCCGACAAAGTAGCCGTAATTGAAGAGTGTAGATGAGGACAGGTTGGAAACACCGGCTACAATGCACATACATCAGAATTATGTCCGATACAGGCTGGGCCCACTGTTACACAATACTGTCCCACTTTTTGTTAGGATGACCATAATTAATTATGTTTATTATGATGCTAGCTAAACTAGGCCAAGCTAATAGTCTATAGGCATTTGGAGTTAGATTCAAATTTGGAAAGAAAAATTCGTTTTTTTTCGTCCCATAAAACTAGTTTCAACCTTCAAACCTTTCTAACAAAAATGTAGAAGCTGTTGAATTTCAAACATTTAATCTAGAAGGTTATTATGCATACCTGTTTTAAAGGTTGAATGAAAATATGTTATACTACAAATAAACAAGAAATGTTGAAAAACATTAATAATTCAAATTGTAATTATAGGGATTTTATGATGGACTGCTGTGGTACCCTCATGACCCTCAAAGCCCAAGAAAATGATGAAAGAAATGTTCTCCAGGTTGTACGTCTGGAAACACTGTCTTCCTAATTAAGACCCATGAGGGAAAACAAATCGCATTTCCATTCATTATAATGAGGATTTATTTGGAGAGTTGAAACCCAGCCCGACCGTGTGTTCATTAAGGAATCTGGACCTGGATCTGGGTGGCAACAGGTGTGAACACTTGTCATATCTGGTGCCCTGGCTGTGTAATTGAATGTTGGCAGGCTGAAGACAGGTCCATGAGCTAAGTGTCTGGGAGAGTTGGCCTTTCAACCGCCCTGTCATTTTGACTTTAATAACACCCAATAGTGAGCTCATTACATTGTCTCACATGAATATTTTTTTTTATAGTTTTTATTATATATATCTTTCCATATATTTGCACAACTGTATGTCATTCAGAAAACATTATTAGTAATTTGTATTACTCATTATTACTGTTTTAGCTAAATATTATTTACTTTTTAGGGTTGGTTAGGGTATTATGACTCATTATGAATTACAGATAATATTTCGGTTTACCCTGGTTACCATGGTTTTGCGTAACTAAAGCTTAAGATTTACAATAAGTGTTTAAAACAGAGCAACGACAGAGCGCCATAACAGCTATGTTGTTTATCACAGTTAAGCATGCATAAAGCTGAGATAAGAGTATTTAAGCACATGCAGTTTTATACATATGTGTAAGTGTGCGTTGTGCATGTGTGTGTCACACCTAAGAGATATTATTTTGCCCTGGAGAACAAAATTGGCTCATACCCCATAATGCTTGGCATTTTAGATTTTAATTAAAATCCCATTAAATGAATGCCGTATTGTGTTTCATTTAATGGTAAGTGAAATGATACCATTTAAAATCCACTTGATGCGACACAAGAAATTCCAATGAAGATCTAATCATACAAGTTCTTTATTGCATCAGTTTACTTCTTAAACTGTTGCATGCGGGCCTATTCGTTATGGGAGCCCATTGTCAATTGTTCATTTTCCTGTTTGTGGGAATGTAATTTTCTACTTTCCTCCAACTGTGACCTGATTGCCAGGTGCAATCAGCATATGTTATCCTTCCATCTGGTGCTGGATAATATCAGAGTAATATTGCTTCCCTCTCAATGACTGTATGTCATCAGTGTTGTGTAGAAACCTTCCTTCTCCAGAAAGTAAAACTCTTTTTATGGAAGAAAAATAGAGTGATTTAGCCTATCAATTGTTTGGCTCGGCTCCACCATTATGAAACCTTTTCTGCACATGGTAGATAATGTCAGCTGTCAAAGGCAATAAAAAGAAAATGAACTGCCAGAAATGTGAGATATCAGTTTTTTTGCAAAACACCGGCGATGATGACTGTGGGGCTGTTTGTAATCTTCTATTGTGAACCTTTCAAGCCATTTATTTGTCAGCACAGTTCTGTGGCTTGAAAGAAACTGCAAGTTATTAATTCTGCTCTCAGGGAAATGAATGTGTCCTACTCAGAAATGCTAAGCCACGAGAAAAGTATTATATAAAAATCACAGTTTAATCCTCTTCGCTGATGTAATCAGTCAAATGGCACACATCTGAAATGTGATGCTGGAATTGGTATCTCTCCAAAGTGCCCTCAATGCTCTGGACTTTTCCTCTGATGCCAGTCAGGCAGCTGTGTGTTCTGCGCTGTGTGCCAGACGCTCTGGGCTTAGCACATGGTGGCTCTGGATAGCACTGAATATGGGGCATTGATTAGAACTAAGCACACTGCACCATACTACAGACACATTTCCGCATTTGGATTAAAATAAATATTTTCCCCAGGCTGAATTGAATCCATATTAGAGTATTTCAGTTGTTCAATATGTTTTCCATGGCCATTCTAGTGTCATGAAACTGGGCTGTCCATGGCCCCTGGCAAGCCTGAACTTCTCTACAGCTTGAAAATAAAAAGACATGTTCATCATAAAGCTGTTCTCATCAAGCACGCTGTACTGCAAGATTGAATTGAATTCTCTTCTCTTTCCATCTGCAATTGCTCCCATGCCTGTCTTTGTGTTGGTGACAATGAAACATGAAAGTGGTATTGTTGTTTTTTTAATTTTGTCTCATTGCTTATTGCTGCTCTGCATGGCTGCATGTGTCAAAAAATTTCCATAATCAGTATTGCTTGTGTTTTGCACCTCTGTGTTCCCTTCTTGCATGGCTACATGTCCTGATTGTAGATATTGTTGTTGTATTAATGTACTGATGTTTTGCCGCTTCCTGTTGCTCTGTAAGGCTTCTGCTTTGTCTTGAGAATGCTGATTTTGGGGCTGTTGCTGTCTTTCTGGTGTCTTGTTGTCTTCTGTCTGTACATTTGACCTGGTCGCAAAACATCTCGCCAAGGGACTGAAAACCATTCAACACTGGCACATTTACAGTAATGTTGTTTGATGTGAATTGTCATATAAATAAATACATTGAATGGAATAAGATTAAGTGTGAATATCGGTCAAAGATATGGAAACAAGGACATGTCATCATAGTAGTATAGAAGACCATCATCCTAAGAAAAAAATATCTAAATTTACAAAGTCAGTTGTGATATTTTAAGCAAAAATGAAGGGAAAGATCCTTTTGCGCTTGTCTGCAGCAATGCAAAGACTTGTTAGGAAAACGAAAACGTCTTCAATGCCAAAGATTTTGTTAAAAGATATATCTGAGAGGGATCCTTTGCATGGTGACAACTGCTAATCATGATAAACTTCCACCCCAACATGTTAAGGACCAGGTAACATAAAGAATACAAAAAACTCGATCCATCTGGCTGGCACAGCAGCTGCGAAGCCAAATTGGGTCAGGGGCGTAAAGTGGTAGCCTCGCAAGAGCTCCATGTATTTTACCTGCAGATCAGTCTGGTAACGTGCAGCGGAGGAAAGTTAGCCAACCCTTTGGACTTAATGATGCCGAACCATGCATGTGAAAAATGTGTTCACTCGTTGTCTTTGTTTACTAAACTATTGGTACATTTTCCTGACGCAAAAACATGCAGTTTCTCTCATTTTAAATGGTGTAGAAACCTGCAGCATACCCCAACACTATGCCAGTCACCTTTATGAGCATCCTTAATTTTAACATCACTCACCAACAGAGATCAGTTAACTGTATCAGCAAGACTGCCGACTCCTGGCAAGTGACAAAGCAATTTAACTAAGAGAAAATACATTTAGGACAGCTTTATATAAAATGGCACCATGTCTGGATGAGACCTACATCAATGTGCATTTACCAATTAAGTGAGGAAAGTGTCGCACAAAATACTCATTATTACTTTTGGTACAATTTAAATAGAATTGTTGTGTAAAAATGAATTATAGCGGCTTAAACAATATACCTCTTATTTCCCAATTACATTTCCAAATGGCTGATTTAATGCTGGTTGGGTTTATTTTTATTCCTGCCCTTCTCATAATGAGTTGTAGAATAGCGTATTGTCTTGCAAACATTATGTAAATATTCAGAAAATGTGTACTGGGGGTGTTGCACATGTATGAGGTTATCAGCTGAACAACTGCCAGGTATAATCACAATTACCTCCTGTGAGTGACCCCAAATGAACAGCAGAAACTTTCTTAATGAACTATTGTACAGTGTTAGTCAGTATTTTCTTCAGTACCTGCTGTATGCCCTCACCGTGAGGGTTGCATTCTTTAGGGGTTTTCTAAATTCTGATGAGACATTATCATTGCATTACTTTGCATGAACCATCATCATCACCTCATCTGTTTCATACTAGCCCATCCATAAATAGATAAGCATTTTTTAATGAGCACCTGGAAGTCAATCAACACTGCAGGCTCTAATTTATCTAATACAATCACACGCGTAACTACCGATCGAAATTGCTTTAGTAAACATGCAAATGAACTGTGGAGACTTAGCATCACCACAGCACATTTCAATTAGTTTCATTGTCATTGGTGTTACATTTGTCATCGTGAATAGCACCATATGTTGTGGGGGGAGATTATGAGCAGATCATTTAGCAATTGCACCGCTCCTCCATAGTGATGTGATACTGGCTGATGTGAAGTGAAATGAAGTTAAGCACTCGAATGAGTTGAGGGCACCATTTCCCTCCCTTCTGATTGACTAAACATTTAGCTGTGGTATAATTGGCTTGGTAACAAAGTGACCATGGGGCGTGAATACATTTGTAACAAGCCCTTTGATCAGACTCAGAGGCGCATTGGCGTCTACGGCCTCCCTCGACATAGCGGGCTGTCAACATTGTTTGGTGAGTTGCGAATGGCAGGAACTTCAACACGTGATAAACGATGTGACGGCCCTCCTACTAGGTGCACTTGCCTCATCAAACGAGATGTTTGTTTTCTTTCACTGCCTCTAACATTGCCCACTGTGACTAATTAATTCTCCTTCCTTCTGTAGTTTAATTCAAAGTGAAACTTTATCAGGGATTGAGGTTTTAAACGATAAAGTGGTTTGGAACAGAACACAAAAAACAATTTCACTTTGGATGATCAATTTGAAAAGGGGGAGGGCCAAAAGCAAAAAACTGAGGAAGAGTGCAGGTGTACAAAGTAGGCTGAAGTAGCATGTACCAATATTTTAATGTAGAGAACCAGAATTATAACAAACCACATGGTTGTAAAGACAGCTATTCATTTCATATCATTTGACAGCTCTGTTATGGTCAACAATATTTGAAATACCTACAAACTAAACTATAAAACCCTCAGCAAAAATGTCACATTATCATCCCACCATGCCAGCTGTTGGTTGGCTCGCCCCAGAGGTTGAATTATCATCGGAGTCTATCTATGGGGCTCTCACTGAGCGAACTATGGTGGGGGGAAATCATGCATCTCCATGCAGCATGTGAGAAACTGTCAATTCCTGTGGTGGGAAAGGCATTGTGGTTGCCCCCACCTTCTGGCCTGCTCAATCTCGCTCCATCGGAGGCTCACCCTCACGCACTCCACCCTCCTCCCCCTGCTCTGCGAATCAGCAGATCTGTAACCTGTCTGTGGTGATGAATTGAGGGCGTGTGTAGCCGTGGCTCTCACCACAGGCCCAGATGGATGATAGTGGGCTCTCAAAGTGGTTCCTGCGTCACAGTGGCCGACATAGTCAAGGCAAGTGGCAATGGTCAGTGTTCCTCCTTTTTATGTGATGTTTGGCCGCTGAGTGCCAATGGCACAAGCAGAAACACAGACCTCATTCAGACCTATTTTTAAAATACATCCTGAGTAATCAGATCACAAGTGGACAGCTCTGGGTACAGGTGTAAATGGAAACTGGATGCAGTGGGATCTGGACAATCAGAGGTGATTTGGGACGCATATGGCCACATTCTTTTAGCAGTGTGTACCCTAATGTGTCCTGGGCCACTCTGAAGGAACACCTACTTAACTATAAGCAGAACTACGTACTCATTCAGTGGCTTTGTCCACAACATCTGAGCTATAGGTAGCGGTATAGTAGTAGTATTTCTCATGTCACAGAAACCACGGAGAGTGAATAGTGTGTTTCAGATGTTATCTATCATACTGTCTGCGATGTGTCTTTGTTTGTTCCCCTGCACATATCTACAGCTCTCTGGAATTCTGTGAGCTGCGATTGCCTGGAAAATGTGGCCGTGTCAGCGGCACAGAGGTCCCTGGGACGGCCGGTAGATAATAACTTTATATTTAACCTCATAAAATGTACCTGAATTCATGAATATGTTGGATATTACTACAGACAGTCCTGTTTATATCTCTGCTATTCAGAAGCCGGAGTGTCTGTAAAACGGATAAACACATTTTATTTCTTATAAATGCTTCACGATAAAAAACCCTGTTATTTTGTTATTTAAAAGCGTTTTATTATGAAGCAGTTAAATCAGGAAATGCTGGGTTTTCATCAGCAGGAACTGAACACGACTCCTGTACAGCTGAACATGAACATAAACTGTAAAATAAAGCTTTACTTTTGACTTTTAAAAGCGTCATTCTCTAGATAGACATCTCTGTTTTAAGGTCCGTAAAATGCACCTGATAGCCCGAACCTATCAGACACACATACATTTGTTGGATGGATAAAAGTTACAACCGTCGGCAAAAAGACAAACTGTTGGCAGTGTTTCTCTTTTTTTTTTTTAATTGAGAGTAACAAATGAAATTTACACGCACACAAATTTACACACACACAAAAAAAAGACATTTTTGTCTATACAAACAGAAATAATGTCCATGTTTATTTGCATATAGAGCAGGAAGCCTAAGTGGAACCCGATCACAAGTGGTCACTCAAGACACATTCTGCTGCCAGACGTACTGAGACCTGTAGACAAAACATTAACCACCTGTACCTTTCAGCAACTACTGATATGATGTATCAAACTGCAACACGGGCTGGCCGTGTAATTCACTTTTGTGTGGCGCTGTATAAAATAATTGAATAGCTAATTGCAGGGCTAATTGAGAAGTATTCAGAATTAATTATAAACTGTCCCCCCGATGATGAAAACAAAAATGGTTCAATTATATACACTTCTAAATCCAACCCTAATCACATCACTTAGCTCCAGTCAGCAGTCAATAAAGAGATATGGATGCAGGCAGATCAGTCTTTGCCACATGATTAAAAGAAACTACTCAACTTGTTTCTTTGTGTGTGCATATAGTCAATGAAATAATGAAACTTAAAAAAAAAGTCTTACTTTATAAATCTGCCCCCGCTTCTCTATAGTGTTGACTCTGGGAAAGCAAAACCGACCCCCTTACTCTTCTAAAGCCTGTTGTGCAGCTGTCATAGATATTAGACCCCATAATGACCCAGGGAGGGATTGAAGCATGAGCAAACATGGGAAAGAACATAAACCATTAGATGCGCTGTTACAGTGTTACAGTGAATTGCATGATATCCACAGAGGGCTGTCTTAAAGCCATGGAGTCATCCAGCAGTGTTAAGCATGTGCTCCAGCCTGCACAGTGGCAGTGTTATTGTTATGAGATTAATGCAGCAACTGAAAACACACTTAACTCTTCTGCAACATGGATATAAATTGCCTGTGTCCAGCAGAGGCCAGCTATGAGGCACACATACATGTACAGTATATACGTATATATACAGGAAGTATAAAATGAAATATATTTATATGTATATAAAGTGTATATATACATATATTTAGTATAGTATAGTATATATGTATATTTAGTATAGGAGGAAAAAATCAAATGTCAGCAAAGCAGAACCTGATTTGCACATTCTCTGAATAATTTCACCTCCCTAAACTCAAACAGTGTTGACATTTTTGAGATGAATTTAACTGGCCAAATCTAATTGGCATCCTATAGCTACTGCAGCATTTTTATTTTCTTCCAAATTCCTGGATACTGTGTTTTGGATATGAACAATCTAAGGATCCTCAAAGACCAGTGATAGAGACCGTGTATTAGGGAGCACGTCAATGCTGAAAGGTCCTGGCCTTCTAAAATAGCTGATCAGCAAATATTGACCTCAAAACATTGACTTTTTGTGCATCTTCAGCTTCCGATGTAACATGATACAGTATCTGGACAGTCCGTCTTGCTGTTTCACACATACAAACAACATGACCCTCCCAATTTTGAATCTCTAATCCCCATTAATTAACCAGCGGGATACTATAAGCTGGTAGGAATTTTGCTATTGTGTTTAATGAGTGGTTGAATGTCGCTTCACACCTCTTCCTTATTCATGCAAAATGGGCAGAAAAAAAAATGATTGCAGCTTAAGCAGCAGCCGGCCCACCACTATACTTAAAAACATATTTGTCAGAGGTCTAACAGAATCACAGAGTAGGCAACATTTACATTCAACTTTCTTCCTGGGGATAATGAGCAAATGCACGTGTACAAAGAGAAACCAACGAGCAAAAAACAGACACGGCCTCCTATTGGCTCTGTTCACTGCTTTGAGGGCAGTTCTTCTGCTTTTGCAATGCAATTGAGCCTTATATATATGCACAACAGCAGGTCACAGCACTCATCACCAGGGACAATTTCACAAATGGTCAGTTTTGTCATGTAAGAGGTGCCACATTATAGGGTCCACACCGATCCGACAGAAGACACTGGACGCATATAAAGACTTCTAAATCAAAAACTACATAATATATAAAGTTCTGGCAGGAATGTGATCCAAAAATGGGGAGAACTGAACAACATCAGCAACCAAGATACATCTTTCCCTGACATTATAGCATGTAACGTTAGCTAGCCTTGTGTAGCAGTGTATGTTAAATGTAAACCCTGCAGTGATGTCTGTTGTTATATTATTGACATTTTCTCACAGTAAAAGGTGTTGCTATAGTCATGGACGGATTATGAGACAATGGTCCCCTGGTCAAAAGACACCTAAGAGGCCCCCGACCCTTAGCTAGACATCCCGACTCAAAATCTACTTTTTGTCAGTGTACACCTCCTTGTGGTCGTTTTGTGATTGTTTTGTGATCTGTCCTTAGTCGTTTTGTCATCTTTGTGCAGTGTTTTACATCTTTTTTTAGTTGCTTTGCACTCATGGTCATTTTGTGTTTTTTTTTATTGATGTTTGCATCTATTCTAATAGTTTTGCCTCTGGTTGTTTGTAGTCATTATGTGTATGTTTTTGATTGATTTATGTCAATCATTTAGCATCTCTTCATGCTAATTTTGCATCTCTGCAGTCATTGCGGGTCGTTTGTAGTTGTTTTGTGAGTGTGTCACTGGTCATTTAGCATCTATTTGAGATTGTTTGGTGTTTTCTTTTCCCTGACCCTATGGGCCCCTGGGCCTTTGCCCGTTTGGCTCATTCAGTAATCCATCCATGGCTATAGTCTGTTATCCATGGCTATAGTTCGTTATATTGCTTGGTGGAGAAATTGAAATTCCCCAGTCTTTATGTTAAGCTCATGGTTTCCTGGCTGTACCCATACAGATACAAGAGTGGTATCAACCTTCTAATCTAACTCAAAGCAAAATGTTGAACTATTTCTTTTAGTGGAAGCCATAATGTCAGCTTTGCCCTTGAGGCTCATAATGCACACTGTTCCAGTAGAGCAGGGCTGGTGTCATTGGGACACTCTGAGGGACACAGCGACTATAACCTTCCAGCTCCTGTGAGTAACTGTCCAATTGCACAAGAGTCGCTTCAAGAGGCAACAAGTCATCTATCACTTCTATTGAACGCTCTCGGTCACCATAGGGACTGCAGCAACATCAATAGAAGTTAAAACCTTTAACGCTGCCATTCTCTCTGCCCACTGACTTCGACCTGGAATAGACTAAAACAATGGTTTTTGCAATAAAAGTACTGAAATACTAAATTTGTCAATAATTGGATTTTATTTGTGCTGGCCTAACTGCCTCAAAAACAATGATATATTTTTTATTTTAGACTTTTGAAAAAAGGAAGGAATAAATGCTAAATTATCTCATTGTTTTTGAGGATCCATCTAACAACATAAAGTAAACTGAAGTAATACGGGAGAAATTGGTGCACGGTAGAGCACAGCTAGTGCTATCAGAGCCTTGTCTGAGGAACGAGCAAGGCGCCTTCCAACGACCTCCTACCTGATTAAGCTAAAGACCAAATTGTTCTGGAACAATTTGGTTAATGCACATCTATATGGAGGTCCATTCATAGGCTATATTCTATTACACTGGGTGCGATGAAGATCAGGAGTCTTGAATTGGGATTGGTTTGTAGGTTTTCTTGAGGAAAAATATGCACGAGTTCGACACCCAGAAATCTCTGCAAGTGGTAGTAATGGTTGAGTAACCGCTATTGATTTTCAATCCTGTTGAGCCCCTGCCAATACGTTCATTCTGTGACGATTGTAGATGTGTGCACAAGTAAAAAAAGTGTTCAGCAAACATCCTGGAAAAGAAAAGTTTGAAAACAGAAAGTAGTGAGGCCCAGCTGCCTGACCTGTATGAACTTAACCTTGGCAAGCTGACAGCGGAGGTAGAGGAGGTCTATCTTGACCTAACCCGCCCATTCTCTGGGGAGTGCCATCTTCAGGACATCCTGCTCGCTCTGATGACAGGCCTCAGAAGTCATCTATTATTTCCAGCAGTATGGGCAAAGCTGTCACCAAGATGAAGGAAAAAGTGAGCAAATAAATGTTTCATATGCAGTGACCCACCTTTTCCGACACCAACTGCATGTCATGCAATACTCCAATACACAGCACTCGATATCTGTCATACTGCTCACTCTTCTCAGTTATATTTGACTGTTATTGTATTATACCTCAAATTGCTTATATTGTGTACTTATATTGCTTAGATAATGTGCTTTATATGGTTGATATTTATTATGTCTTATCTCATTTGTGCTTTATTCACCATCTGAGACTGTCACAATGATGTAATGTTATTGTGCTTGCATAATGTTAATAAATTCCTTGAATATTCTATCAACTTATCCTAACTGGCTAGGGCTGCATCAAGGACAATATATACCTACTTTAAAGGATTTGTTCGACATGTTGGGAAATATGCTTTGTATATGTATATGAAATATGCTAAAGTATTTGATTTTATTGACTTCTGAGTGTCACCTACATACAAAAACCTGATGATAAAAATAATACAATTATACAATATGATTCGATTTGATACGCACACACACACACACACACACACACACACACACACACACACACACACACACACACACACACACACACACACACACACACTCTAATACTGTATGCTGTTCGCCACATTAAATCAAATCAGCAGAGAAAGCTCTGGCCTGAATGATTGACAGCTGAGTCCAAATCGATTCTTGTTGAAATCTTGAAACCTTTTCATGCAGTGATGGTTGATTGGACAGCTCAGCTGAGTTATGGAGGTCAGGCATTTTGTTTAATAAAGCCAAGGTCAGAGTGACGGCTCTTGGCGAACACATCCAAAATTTAAATCAAACACTAAAACTTTAGATCTAGAGGTACTTGAACTCCTTCACTTGGGGTAAGGACTCATTCCCTACCTGGAGTTAGCAATCCACCGGTTTCCTGTTGAGAGCCATGGGCTCAGATTTAGAGGTGCTGATCCTCATCCCAGCTGTTTCAGACTCGGTTGCAAACCGATCTAGTGAGTGCTGAAGGTCACTGACTGACGATGCCATCAGGACCACATCATCTGCAAAAAGCAGAGACAAGATCCTCAGCCCACCGAACTGAGGCGCTGCTCCTTTGCGTTGAAAGGAGCCAGTTGAGGTGGCTCAGGATCATCTAGTAAGGATGAACCCTGGGCGCCTCCCTAGGGAGGTGTTCCAGGCACGTCCAGCTGGGAGGAGGCCTTGAGGAATACCCAAGACAAGGTGGAGAGATTATATCTCCACACTGGCCTGGGAACGCCTCGGGATCCCCCAGTTAGAGCTGGTTACTGTAGCCCGGGAAAGGGAAGTTTGGGGTCCCCTGCTAGAGCTGCTAGAGCTGCTAGAGCTGCTGCCCCTGCGACCCGACCCCGGATAAGTGGTTGAAGATGAGTGAGTGAGTGAGTGAGTGAGTGAGTGACCAAAACTTTATCCCCAGTATCTAAAAATGCAAACTGTTTTTTCATGTGTATACTGTATGAAGTAATTCTATGCATCATGACTATAATTGCTACTGTCAGGTCTAACTGAAGTGAGGATGAATCAGCTTCTAAAGAGTCTGCCACATTTTTTAGACTTTTGCATGGATCTGTCTTGTTTAAACGCATGGGTGCACACGTGTTCTCTGAAGTTTGACCTTGTTGAAAGCAGATATCCCCAGTGAAACTAAATGGGCTGGATGAAAGGACTGTATCGGGAGGAAGAGTTGAACTGCAGGCAAAAACAGTTGCCTCTGCTTTTTAATATTTTACTGGTGTATTCTAACAGTGTTTGTGCTCAGAAAACATGGGGGAAAAGGCTGCATTATTCAAGCAGGTTTCATTGTTTGTTTTCTGAATTTCTGTCAGCAGTCATTAGTCTTCATTTGTTCTCCTCTCTTGGTCCCCTGAAGCAAAAAGTCCAGGAATCTGCCCTCCACAGCAAGTGACTCCGAGTACACAAAGGACATCACTGAAGTAAATATCCACTCTTACGTTTTTTAAAAACATGGCTGTGTTGACTCAGATGTTTGTCACGGTAGGTGAATTTCCGGGCAAAGTACCAGGACTGTGTAGAAAAAATGTCATCATATTTGGATGCAGCCTAACCAGTCTATTGTTTGCTTTTCATTTTTTAAGCCATTAATGTTTGTTATTAGAATTTGGAAAAGGTCAGGAAGTAGCACAATCCATGTTGGTATTTTTCTGTTGCAGGACTACAGACAAAAAATACAGGGCCAGAGTTTTTGCCGTGGCCCGACATTGGGATTATTACAGTATTTCTGATTCTGATTTACGTATGGGACACATTTACGTATGTGACACATTTACACATGTGACGTTTTTATACGTGACGTATTTACGCATGTGACGCTATCACACATGTGACACTATAAAGTATGTGACGCAGTTATGTATAGACGTATTTACATGTGAAGTATTTACATGTAAGACATATTAACGCATGTGATGCAGTTATGTTTTTTTTTTACACATCCATCCCCCCTGACCTCCTCCCTATATAGACTTTGTTGCTCTTTATACCATGCTCCTGACTTCCTCCTTTGCTGCCGTTGTAATTATTCTGGCCGCTAGTGGTCAGTGTCACTATAAATGTAAATATGGGTTGTAATAAGCTGCTTGCACAAAGGACCTTGGGGTAATTTTCGGGGGAAGGACAGTCTGAAGAAGACCGTCTCCTCTCTGAACTGGGTTAAATTAAGTTGAATTAAGGGTGCTATGTTTACAGAGGGTACAGAGTTATACGATAAAGCTTAATATAGCAACTGTTAAATACTTTAAAAAGCTGATAACAGGTGAACAATCATGAAAAAGGCTAAAAATATCAATTAAAAAGTGTGCAAATCCTGTTGTGTGCTGCTAATAAATAACTCATTTCATGTTTTTATAGTCTGCTATCAAAGACTTAATAGCTCTGAGGATAACGCATTTAATTCATTCATTCTGAGCTTATCTCCTGTCTGTCAAACTCAATTTAAATCAAATAGCAACACAGTCTGTGGCTGTTTGCCAACTTTTGCTGAAGGGCAAATTAAACCTGTCGTGGTCAGTGAGAAGCACTTCGTACTAGTCTTGATTCCTTCAGAAAAAAAATGCTCTAAATTAGCCATGTTTACAGATCAAGGGTTGTCAAGGTGATTAATTACCACCTCCCTTCCTAGATAATATCATGTGACATCTACCCTCTCCCCTCCTCTGAAGTAGTGGCAGAGATCACTCGTCCTCCTGATTAATTAAAAGAGCCCCATGGGTTAACATTTGCAAGCAAACCTTTACAGCCAAGCTGCTTGATTCCTAAACCTGCCCTTCACACACACACACACACACACACACACACACACACACACACACACACACACACACACACACACACACACACACACACACACACACACACACACACACACACACACACACACACACACACACACACACACACACACACACACACACACACACACACACATACACACACAGAAGAGAAGACAGAAGACAGGGAAAAGATGCAGGGGTGAGGTGTTATGTCAGATTAGACAGCCGACTCCGGGAGTTGCATTAGAGGCAGACAGGACACAACGGCTTAAAATATCACTTGGATCTTCTCCTCCCTGAGGTTTGTAGAGCACAAAGAAAGGTAAGATAATGACTTTACATGGACTTGCTTTAAAGAAAATAAGAGGAAAGACATTTTTGCTCGTCCCATTCTATTGCATTCAATCAGCTTCTTCTAGTTATTATATGGAAAGTGAATTGACCTGCCCAATGTACACGCCACTTTACTCACTGGTATGTTTTTATTCATAAAGCTATTCTTGGTAAAAAAAAAATTAATTAATCTTACCAATCAACCAATTAATTAATTAACCAATTAATCTAATATTAAAATTTGCATCACGGAACTGTGGTGGTGGATGGCACTGTTGCCTCACAGTGAGAGGGTTTCTGGTTCAAATCCCAGCTGGGGTTTTCTGTGTGGAGTTTGCATGTTCTCCTGTGTCTGCATGGGTTTTCTCCAGGATCTCCGGTTTCCTCCCACCGTCCAAAGACATGCGCGTGTTAGGTTCATTGATGACTCTAAAAATTGCCCGTAGGTGTGAATGGTTGTCTGTCTCTGTTCGTCTCTATGTGCCCTGCGATAGACTGGCGTCCTGTCCAGGGTGTACCCCGTCTCACGCTCGATGTCAGCTGGGATCGGCTCCAGCCCCCGGCGACCCGACAGGGACAAACGGTTGAAGATGAATGAATATATGAACTTACAATTTCCATTGCACTTTTTGCGTTTTACTGTTCCTGAAGTCAGTTCTGACCTGGAAATGAAAGCTTTTGGGTTTCCTGCACCTGCATTATGGAATAATCTACAGACTGATCTGAAGCTTCAGAACATAGTAACCCTGGATGAGTTTCAAACTATGCTGGAATCTTATGAGTCCGGGCTGTCTGTGTGCAAATGTTTTTTGTGATCACTCTAATTTTTTCTATGTCCTTTTATGTGGAAACTCTGTGTTGAGCTATTCTTTGCCAGGTGTCCCTTTCAAAAGAGATCTTTGATCTTAATGGGACACAACCCAGTTGCTAGAATAAAATGTTGGCATTGTTTGTTTCTGCAAAACACAGATATGATGAATATCAACATTTCTGAACCGCTGCAACCTGGTCTCATTCTGTACAAGTCACGTACCGACACAGTTTTAAACACACGATGACATGAATTCAAACAAAAACTGTTAATGTTACTTATGTTCTGGCACCAAAGCTTCTCGGTTAGATACAGGAAAATGTTGGAATAAAATAAGTGCATCTGTTATGTAAATAAGTTACCGTCCACCCCACCCCCCTCTCTAAGTGGAGCTTGATATTTGTTATACTACGTCAACTGACTTTGGAAGGACTTGCACCCGTAATAGGCCTTTTAACCTCTATAATGTTTCATTGGAGTCAGTTGAAAACATGGTACGTCGCAAACAACGGCCTGTTCTCATGAGTTTTTCATACCTACATAATAAGACTTGATAAGCCAAGCCACAACCTTTTTTCAGGTGCATTTAAAATTGTTAAATTATTTGTTTGATCACTCATTAACTCTTTTCTAATATAATGGACATTTCTGTTTACTCCATAGTGAGCAGTAATCTGAGTTTTTGGACACTTGTGTAGCATCCTTTCACATCATTTTGCATCACTTGTATCAGCTGTTGTGTCACATGATAATTACTGCACATTAGATTGTGGTGTTGTTAACAAAAAAAACAGTCATGCTATGGACAGTATGTGGAGACTCATACTATGGTGAACAGTAAATATTGTGACATTGAACGTTAAAGCCTAAATGCACATATAACAGATGTGCAGGGTTTGTAGGCGGGCAACAACAAGGTGTTTCTTTTTTTTAAAAGAAGTCAACATTGACTTTTGGTTTCAGATGGGACACAAACACCTGTCTCCTGATCAAGTCTAGTAGCTGTCCCTTCCTGAGCCACATGGCCATACCACCTCATATCTACAGCAGTGATAACAACTGATAACACCCATTCAGTTGGCATATATCATTTGAAGTTGGCTTGGCTCATGTTAGCTCAGTTGCAGCTTAAGTGGGACAAAACTGACACCTTAATCATTCCTGTAACTGCAGCGCCCACCTTAAACCTGAGGAGCGGTTTAATCAGCCAGAATACCTGGAAAGACCATTGAAGATGTGCAAAACCATTCATGTACAATAAATAATGATCCATTTAGATACAGAGAATGTAGTTAAACATTCTTACGGGGCCATTTTGAAGTATATTGTGAGTATTTTTACATTGAGATATTGAGAGTTTTACTTAAGGATCTGAATACAGTGTCCATTGGTTAAAAAGTATCATTTATAAAGTTATTCTAAGCACGCACGGAGAATTCTTGGAGAAGTGAGTTCGGGCATGTGTACACAGCTCCTGACTGTAGGCAGTGCAGTCAGTTATCATCCATTTGGTGCTGTTAAACAAGCCGGCACTTCATATGAACTTTAATGATTTATTGGTAAAGCCCCAGATTTACTGAGAACGATGCATCATTCACCACCCCCACTTTTGGTGCTGATATTAAAAATACAATTACCATATTTCATCACTTATGACAAGCCTCTGAAAGCGCTGATAAACCATGACTACATTATTATTTCCCCCTTTGACAAGCACTCCAATATATTCTACAGCAGTGAATTTAATTTCATATGTCATGACACACTGCATTGCATTCTGTGCATGGTGTCTCCAAACACAGCGTCAAACCTCAAGCAAGCTTTAGGTGTAATTCAATCAAATCTTGACGGCTGCTTTTAATCCTCCAACACTGTCACGAAACTCACTATAAGTTTCTCATTTATCATGTGATCCCCTATTTAGTGCAAAAGGCCAAATCCTAATGTTATATTCTCCATAAGGACCATTTTCTGCTGACAAAGTTTGTGTGTGCAGAGCAATTTCAAAACTAAAAAGTCCAGTCATTTGTTCCGTGTGAAATAGCAAATATGAGCGGTGTGGGATTTTGAAATAATGTTGTTCTTTGCTCACAAGATTAAAGCGTAGTCCCAGCTTTGAATATCAACCATTTGCACATCTTCAAATGTAATTAGTCATTAAGATATTTCCTCTGTGTTGCTGTCTCAGCCTTTTGTATGAGGAGGCGGTCTGTTCTATCCTGATAGCAGCTTCATTATGAAAAAGAATACCGTTCTCATATATTCAACACTTTGATGTTTCACAACACCACAACTGAAGCAGTTTAGCTGCAGGAGCATTTTCCTTTATTTGCATGGAAACATACGGCGCTCCAATTAAACATAATTATTAGAATTCTATGACCAATTGTAACGAGGTGTTTCTAATAAAAACAACAATACAGAATGAGCCATGTGTAAACTGCAGCACGTGGATGGTTTGGTTTGATCTCGGAGACTCAATGATCACTTGGTGCTCAGGTGCCTCCGCCTCAGGTGACATCAACGCTTTCTGTTTTTTTCAGCTCCTCACACACGCACACACACGCACACACGCACACACACACGACCAGTTTTGAAAACCCTAAACCCTAAGAGAGAGAGAGCAACACAACTACGAAAGCTGAGAATAGTCATCCAGCGCCAAAACCATAACAGATGGTTACACTTCTAATACAAAATAGACATTAAGATAAGATAAAGAATAAAGATAAGATGGATAGAAGATGAAGATAAAGATAAGATTGTATTGGTTCAAGAAGGGAAGGGAAATCCAGGTGTTAAGCAGTAGCATAACAGAAATAATCACAGGTAAATGAGACGAGAAAATATGTAAATAAGAAGAGGTAGGTAGAACTATAATATAATATAATATAAGACAAACAGTGAGCTACAGTGAGAGTCAGACAGATTTCTCATTGATTTTGTCCGTAATTTCTTAACACATCTTTCGCGTGCCCCAAATTTGTTACAGCATGGGATAAATTTACTTTGAATTATCTTCCTTTGCTTTCCATATTCTTCAACGAGAACAACATTCTCGTCTTTTGTCCGGTTTGGTTTTCTTTTTCTTTTTAGTATTTTGGTTTGGTCCATTTTAAAGAAGGCAGACTGACAACTGGCTGACAAGTGAGTAAACGTAACCATGGGAACGTAACCGCGGAACCGCAAGTAACCTGCTGTATTTTGACAGTAACTGTTGTAAAAGCAATGATATAAACACTTAGGGAAGGAGACAACCGAATAAGCTTTATTCATTTATTATAAATTATATATAAATGTGGTTTTAGGGACCCACTTACGTTTTAAAACTTAAGGCAGGTTATACAACCGAGCGCACAGACCCTGACTGTTGCTAAGGCGATCAAAACTCTTAACTTTCATTTCAGATTCGACAACTGCAGCACAGTATCTTCCATTGACCAGGGTGCTACAATTTATTATCCTCTGGCATCAGAAAAGAAAATTGGAATACTGTCTATATCAGCCGGTCTTATGTCTCACAAATTATGTTTAGGAATCATTCATTGGATCACTTTAACTTGAGGACCACTTTACCACCATGCAACGCTTCTTCAGACTGATTGTAACAATCAAGCCACTCTGGCTACCTGCGCCATGAGAGACTCTTATAACAGCGGCCTGTTACAGGATGTTGATGATGAATCTGAGATATACTGCACTGCTATCGTTGTATGTGCAGCACTTTAAGACGTTTTAATGATCACATTCTATCTGGGAGAAGTGTTTCTGATAATGACCAGAAAAGATTTGACATACCATCCGTCAGAGAAAACATTGCCGCGCAGGCATTTTATTCAGGAATCGTGAAAATGTTGATGATGTTTCAAAGACACGTCCTGAAAAGGTAGTAACATTTTTTTTTTTTTTAAATCTAACTAAAGCTGACTTGAAACAATTGTTGAAAATGTGAAACCCACAAGATCAGAGTATTTTGTATAAAGCAGCCACAGTGGAGCTAAATGCCTGTGTCAATAATTGATTGCGTACACACAGCACACCGCTAATCAATATAATGTTCTCTCAAGGCTTGCTGTGTCAGGTAACTGATGACTGACCTGCTTTCCTAAAGCAAATTACAAACTCCTATTTATTATTTATCACCGGATTTCATTTATTCTCAGCCTTTGGGCTTCTGATCCTTCGTTTACTTACTTCAACCTCGAAGCATAAAATCCTCTGAAGACGGCTATCTCTGAAATGCTTGTCTGTCATTAAAATCAATTATAACACGTGGGATTGGTGCATCAGCTGGTTGGATTCTGCAGGGTGAGCCAAAGTATTATTTATTAAAACTGACTGTTGCTAAATTAAATGATTGTCCAGTCAAAGCGTAGCAGCCAGACACAGCAGGTCTACCAAGCTTTTACATTTCTCCACATACGCGCATTGAAGTGGTGTGCATGTGGCTCAAATAAGAATGATGCTCTGTTTTAAGGGTTTGGAGGATTGTGTCTTCTTTCCGAAATCAAAACCACGAGAACAAAAGTGTTCTAAAATAAGCTTCAAGCGTTAGCGTGCACAGCTAATTGGCTTACAACCTGTACAGCAATACTCGGGCTGTTCTCATCTATTTTTGTACGTATAACAACGAAGAGTCATGTTCATTAATTCTTGCATTTTCCACGTATTTAATTTTTGTGTATTCTACATATTGAAAGCAGGAGATATAGTATAAGACAGCAAATCTCCGCTGACAGGTTGGGGTGGTAGATGAGTCCCAAGAATCGAGACTTTCACCGCGGGCAGGATTCGTTTCCTGGCGACGTTCATGTCCCAGATGTGCTAAACCAAGCCAGAACCTTTTTTCTAACCCTAACCCAGTGGTTTTCACGCCTAACCCTGAGAACGACCTTTTGTAGACCCAAACTGGTCACGTAACCGTAGTTTTGGTGCCTAAACTGGTCAACTTAAGTTCACTCGTTTGTAAGATATCAAATGAATTTTTGTGCAGAGCTTTTCATACGAACCTGTTCATGAGAACATGTTGCAATACTCCAGCGTTACTTCCAGAGAAAAATAAACTGGGAAATCCACAAACATGCTGCATGCATAAGATTTCAGATAATAGTGTCTCTGTCTTGCTCTCGCAGTCTAGAAAAACCCGCCAAACTTTGTGAGATGGCTCAGCAATTACTTATTCCTCATCCTGAAATTCTTTTTTCTTTTCAAAATAAATCATACAGTTTGAAAATGTAAACATTAAAAATAAATCTGTTAAAATTAATAACATTTAAATTTTGACATTTCAGCACTAGTATACTATAATACTAGGGCTAACTAGCTTTATACTTTAGGGATGGGATATTAAAAAAATATATATTGGCGATCAGCAATGTCTGAGTAAATAGGCGGTTGGAGGTAATTTTGGGGTGAAACCTGATTTTGCTCATTTATTAGTCTTACATAGGGGACAAACAGCATGTAGAGTCAGCCTATTTCAGTGAAAATACTGACCAAGACAGTTTTATTTTGTTTCTGATGATATACCTGTGTAGTTTTTGTTTTAACAAGGAAATATTTTGTGTATTTATTTGACAAATAAAGCTGGGAGAATTTTTTGGAACATAGCGAACTTGCTGCTCCAACACACCGCCCAGCCGAGATCACTACACCTGTGCAAATATACAGTATCACCACTTCAATTAATGATAATGCTGTTTTTTTTCATTTCTGTCTTTCAAATGGATTATCAGCTGACTTTTTGAGTGCAGCTGTTACCATAGTAAACTGCATTTGTGCTGTGTGTTGGGCTGTGTTTCGTAAATTTCATAGTTTCAATGAAACTACAGAATTTCCGTGTAAAGTCATCTTCAGTTCAAAAGCAGAGTGTTCTCTGCTCTCTCTCTGCAGAGAACACGTGTGCTACCATGTCTGAGTTAAACTTTGCCTTCTACTGGCTGAGTTTAATGAGATGGACCTTTGAGGATGGACAACCTGACTCGTCTTCAGCATATAAATAGCATCGAACTCTGACCTAAAGATTCAGGATGCTGTCAAAGCTCGTCAGCGATTTCCTCCTATGACTCACCCACCTTCAGGAGGCTCTCTATTCGTTTTGACACAATGACAACAGGCTGAGCACATATAGTGAAGTCGGACTCCCGTGAGGTTTGTGGTGGCTTTTAGTGTTTGCTGCAGCAGCGGATCAATGCAGCATCACTCTCAAGTGCACAGCACAGCAGCTGAGATGTTGTCAGGGGCTGTTTTTCTGCTTGTTTGAGGCTATACTTACAGACTCACTAAAAGGGAATATTGCATCTGAAACTGAGCCAACATTAATGCATCCATTTCATCATCAAGTTGCTGAAGTTTGTCTGTCATGTTCCTGCGTGTCTGTTTGCACCATCGAGCGACGAAGGGCACAACCCTCGGACAACTCTGCCTCCAGGTCCTTCACTGATCATCCCTCACAGCTTGTTCAGACTTGAATGAGTGTGTGAAAAGCAAGAGAATGAGTGTGCACACAGCATAATATAAAACATGTAAGACAAGGTTGAGTTGTTCGTTGATGTAGAAAAAACCCTCCAGAAGTCATACACAAACACACTCCCCGCCTCATGATACTGTTGATAATGGTTATTGCCATCTAGTTCCATTATAGCCGAGAGGCATGTATCTCTACAGCCAACATCTCCAGCACCAGGCACCTAACAACCCAACAATCAAGAGTGATAAATGTCAGTGCAGGTAAGAGGAAAAATGTATCATTGCTTTTCTGGGTGAACTGTTCCTTTAAGGATTCAACGTTACATTGCTTTGCACACGTTCTGTTTGGAAAATGAAATCTCTGCAGCCAGGTGCCAAGATCTTGTGGAAAGAGTGGAGCAACACCCACACAGGTGTTAAGAGCTCTTCATCAGCCAATAAGAATGATTAAGGTGCAATTTGTCCCACCCTAACAGGTGCATCAAAGCCAACAGTAGACTCAGCAAGATGTCAATCAATCACAGTCCATACACACCCACACAGTCCTCAGAAGGTGTAATCAGCCAGATTAACTGAAAACACCTGTGTGGCTCTAAGAGCTTGTACCTTTTCAACCAACAGGGAAACAGGGTTCGGTTCAGAATTATTTGAACCTTGCTGCCTTCTAGCGAACCAGCCTGTGATTCCACCAGTTTTCAGCAGAACCATTGTAATCAAGGATGCGTCACCAACTGAGGGCATTACACAACGCACAATGGATAGTATTCTGCACAGTGATGTCTTCCCCATTGAACTGTAATTGTCTGTACTGCTATATTTTTGTTTCAGCTTTTCAGGTCCCGAACCGATTTATTTTTGGTCAAAATGCTAAAGTAAAGTGCGGCACTTGTGGCTGTGCCGAGCCAAACCATGCCGTGCTGATTTGACTTCCATGACCAGTTTTAGGGCGTGGTCGCACATTCGCGAATGTAGGGGAAAGACGTTTAACATGGTCATAGTTCACCAAAGTTGAGCAAATTTGCTTTGACACTTTTCTCTGCTGTTTGTACTTTCAAATACCAGTTTTATATTACTTTCATATCCACATTCAGCTGTATCAGATTATTTGCGCCAACAGCTGTTTCAAACCCTATTGACGGCCGTACCCAAAGACGTGTAGAACGCTGCAACATTTCGTTTGATCTCTGTAGTTAAGTACAACCTTTGTGTGTAAAGCCAACAGCCTACTCTATCAATAAACCTGTTCAACAGGCATTTACTGTAAAGAAGATATGCCCATCTGCTCTGTCCGCAATCTCTCATCTACCGCTGCTGTGATTGACACAAACTCAGTGCATGACTTGACTTTGCTGTTGTAACCTTTGCTGTCGCTGCTCTTAAAAACAATATGCTATTTTTAAAAGATTTAACACTATTTCATATTATTCATATACATTTTGAATGATGACAATTTACAACATGTTAAAAAAATGTCATATACATTTCATTGTGCAATCCTGTGGGTCCATAAGCTGACTGATGCTCCAACAACATATTGCATTTTCTTCTTCTGGGTCAGTTTGAGTCAGTATCATGCTATACAGTATTTCTTGTAAGATATGAAAAGGCTTTCAAGATATTTAAATAAACATTAGCAGATGCCTTTATTATGATAAGGAAAATAAGCCATGTATCATGCAGAGATGCGTAGGTGTAGGCAGACCTAACAATCGTCTGTCTAAATGTCTCGGGGCAGAACAACAGATTACCTTGCATTTCCTCACTGCACATGGTGTGTAATTGAACCGGACAGCTGAGTGAGGAATGGACCTCTAGAGACCCACTAGCAGTAATCAGGAGGAGCCTGGTTCAGATCCCATGTGGAGTGGGGCAGAGTGGCCCAAAGTGAGAGCTATTATCTGACCCCTCTTCAACAGATGCTCCTGAAAACAATGCCTGAAGGGTGAAACTATCACTGTGGGTAAATGCACCATCCTGCTAGTAAAATAATGAATTTTCTCTCAGTGGTTTTGACAACTTTATGCACTGCTATTTGTCCACGAGAGGTGACAAACAGGACAAGGAACAGTCCTGTGGTTTTATGCTCTCCGGGACAAGAGGGACACACCGTGGCAGCGCTTAAAGAGCACTGGAGGCAGTGATGATAGCAGAAGGCAGGCTGGAGTGTGATGTGATGACACCTCTCAGCCACCGTTTACCTCTTTCTTTGTGTTTATATCTCTGGATGTTTTCTTGCCCTGACGTTGTCTGTGTCCAAGCCACCTCGCTCATTCTTGTCTCGTAGTCACAGTGTTTCAAAGTCTCCTAGGAAGTCTAGAAAATTGGGGGGTGGTGTGTGTGTGTAGGGAGGGTAGCCTTTAAAGCTAAACTATGTGACATTTCCGCAATAAAATGTCTAAAATCTTTATGAACTGACATTATCCGAAACGCTTCCAACAGTGTTAAAACCCAGAGAAATCTGTTTTATTCAGGTAACGCCTGTTTATGCCGTTATATCCAATGTGTGCATGCATCAGCGTTGTGGTTGTCCGCCAGATGCTGAATGAATTGAAATTGTATTTTAAGCCACATTGTTATACATATTTATATACGTATTATTCATATATATTTTTCTATATAATGTCTAAAACCCAAGCCCCCACCACAGCGACTCCCTGGTTGATCCAATATGGAAGTGCCAAAAACTGTAGTTGTCCACTAGGGTTGTTCGCTCAATAGAGCAATTTCTCATTGACCCCCATGTTAAACAGGCCGTTTTCACAGCATAATTAAACCTATTTAAGGTCTGGTACAAAAAAACATTGTAGTCTGTATGTTCAGGTCATATCTCCATGACAACACTGAGGGGGGTGAATGTTTTTGTACCAAGCTAGTTTTTATTTTATTGGACGTTAAAGTTTATGAATAATTAGAGGTGCAGCCTCTTGAGTGGCAGCTAGCCGCTGGCCCTCACTTATCCTCGGAGGTATACTTCAGCCAGATGGACGTATCTCCCTCCCGCCAACGTCACATTCCTTGGTAAGAGGAAATGAGGCAAAGTCAAAGTCTGACAAGATGGCGACTCCCGTAGGCGAGTAAGATTGGATCAAGTTGAGAGAAAGGACCCCGACGGGTATGCTACGTATTATTATTATAATATTTATATCATTTGGACAAAGCTTTACATTGTAATCCTTACATGTTATGTCCATTTTGTACTAAAGTTCTTACTAAAATGAGAAAGTACTCATTTTCACCAGAAAATATGTTATTTGAGATATATATTTATGGAGAAATCTAACACTAAACAAGTGCCAAATGCAAGCAGTTTTTTAGTTTGGCGAGTAAATCTCAGAGGATTATACGCCACATGACGGGTAAATGTACCAAAACAGTCGCATAACCAAAAGCAGCTTTAGCTAACGCTAGCTGGTAGCTGACTGGTTGCAGCAGCAGAGTTGCTGATGTCCCCTATCATTAACAGTGGTGCACCGCAAGATGGCAGGCGCTTCCCACTTAAACCCACCTCAAAACCAACGCTGATTGGACATACACTTCGCAAACGGCTCCAAATTTTCTCCACCGCACGTTACCAGACTGATCTGCAAGTAAACTACAATGGAGCTTGCGGGATCAGGATAGTCTCTCTGGGCTATAAATTACCTATATTGGGATAGATGATTTTGACCACATCACCCTGCAGTAATTTTATAACTCTTGGTCATTTTTATATATATATTTTAACTGCATATAGAATTTTAGTCATTGGATGTCTGGATCCTAAGTAACCAGAGAAACAAGCTGAGCAAACATTAGCGGCAGCTTGGCTCACAGCACCACCAGGACGTCCTTTGTCACATTACGCTGATTTGTAATGTGAAACTACTTTATTCAGTGGTATTATTGGTTTTAATCACCTGGCCTGTTTTGTTTTGAGGAGGAGAGGACCTCTGCAGATATATCGGCTCTCAGTAAAAAACCTCCTGAACAGGGATCACTGAAGGAATCCTAAGCTGAGTGCAATGATGGCAATGGTGGTGAAGACAACAACTCCTATGATCTTGTGCTAATTCACAACTTCACCAAACAGGCATCTTTTGTTAGTGTTTTGAATAACCCATAGCAACAGAAAGTTACACACATTAAACATGCTGGTGAATGTGTGGATCTCAGCTTCACAACAGCAGAAGTCCCCCTGTAATTCAGTTTAGTTTGACTGAAGAGCAATTTAACACCAAATCCACTTTCTTGAGTTATTAAATTACACATGCAATCTATTGATCCTGGGCCCATTTGTAGTGTACAATCATTTTTCAAATAAATACTTGGAATTTAAAGAGTCAATATGGCAATTTTTTCCTCAGCCATTCTACCATTGCCTCGGCAATATTTACTTTATAGCATGAAAATGTAATTCACCACAGTCACAGTGTGACAACAGGAGCCGTGTGTCAATATTTGACCAGAGACAGCTGCATTTTCTCTCTGCTTAGCATTCTCTTTGATAGATGGAGAGGAAGGGAAAGTATTAACTGCAGGGAACTCAAGGTGTGACTTGCATAATGACATGAGCACATCTGACAAATAGACACACGCACCTGGTTTATTGAGATTCATAATGCATACATATCTTCTCAATTTAAACTTTTGTAAAGTCTGGTTGGAGGTGAGTGAAGAGTTTTCTGTGCATCGGTGTGTGTATGTGAATCGAGTTCAGCTCTACTTGCAAGGTCCTGATGTCCTTAAATCCTCATAAAGACTTTTTTTCCCCTGAATTCTGAGGGGAAACAGATCCATATTTAGTGCAATATGCATTGGAAATTTGCATCAATTAAATATGTGTTGTGAGTTACCAAAGTTGGTGATATTGATGCTTTATATTTTAACAAAGAATGTATACTAGGCCTTTGTCAAATAAAGATTCAAAACAATCACTTGTAATGCTTATGGAAGTCCTCCGAATGAAAGGCTCTGAACACCCACACAGGTGTTTTCAGTTAACCTGGGTGATGAGAGTAATCAGTCTCAGGACTGTGTGTGTGTGTGTGTGTGTGTGTGTGTGTGTGTGTCTCCTGTTAGCTTTGTTGCACCTGTGTAAGGCAGGACCAAATTAAGTCAGTCATTATTATTGGTTTCCACTGAATTATGAGAAGACACCAAATGTTTTATATTTTCTGCGACCAATGGACTAATAAAATTTTGGTTGGACAATTATTTTTTGGACGACCAGTGCTTGATCGACTATTTAGAGGGTGCCCTAGTGTTTTGTGAGGTCACCGAAATCTTGGCAGTTCATCATTGAGTCCAAGTGGATGAGGACGTGCCAAATTTTAAGAAATCCCTTCAGGGGTTCCTGAGCTATTGCGTTCACAAGAATGGTACAGACGGACAGAAAGACAACCTGAAAACAGATGCCTCCAGCCATGCAGAGGCATCAAATACAGCTAAACTTTTTTTTGATCTGTTAATAATATTTTTGCGTGCCCATTTGGATGGGGTGGTGACTCCATACAAGATTTCTCTCCCTTGATTCATGCATCAAAATAAAGAAATGACAAACATGGAAACATGCAGGAAACTGATTTTTAAAAAGAATGGTCAAAATTGGCAAAGCAGAGTCTGTTATATCCTAAATAATTTTACTGTTAGATCAAATTATTATGTTGAGGTGCCTGATTTTGCCTCCAGATGTGCGTCAAGAATGGCATGTACACTTATTCTGAAGTCAGTCTGGACATTATGAAAACTCTTCTCTGAAGAAAGGACTGTGATTAGTGTCCAGACTGTCGAGGAGTAATTCTGCTCCAAAGGGCTCATTTGCTCCCTAACACCCACCGTCATTAAACCCCAGTGCCCAGTAAAGCGATTATTCAGCGATAAAGTTTTAATTGTGCCATTGTCTGTAAAGAAGGTGGCTGGTGGATAATTAGGGGTCCTGGGGAGAGCACAGAGGGGCTGGGCGGCGACGTGTCTCTAAGAGAGTGTCTCACTAAAGAAGAGGAATTCAAGCTGAATTCAGCAGCAAGGTTTATTTTCCTTTTTTAAGTGAAATGAAAATGGGGGTTCATTATGCAACTGTTCTTTCTGCATCTTTGTTGTTCTGCGATTTGAAAGACCCATTAGAGAGATCCTCAAAGCAATTTCAGTCAAAAGCAACTGGGCTTCATCAGTTCACGTACGTATCTGACCAGGCTGGGACTGGACCAGGACCAGGACCAGGCTGGGACTGGTCCAACTAACTGGTGTGGAGATCCAGGTATTTAACCTCTCACAAGGCCGATGATGTCACTGGAACCCTTTGTGCTCCAAGTGCCAACAACCGTCGTTAGAGTGGCCGTCGTTGGTGGGAAGATGGTTATCCCACCCGCTGCTTTTGACTGAAATTGCTTTGAGGATAACGATGACCTGGACAAATGAGAACATTCACAGGCCTACCCATTAAAGTTTGAGACCTTAAGAGAGAGAGGACATTTTCAGAAGTGAAGAGGATGCTGTTCCTCAGGGTTAAGACTTAGTTTTAAAGCCCGAGCTGCTTTTGGCTGTATATGTAGTTGTAAATTGAACATTTTGAGTTTTGGCTTGAACAAGCAGTTTAAAAACCTCAATTTGCTGCTTTCTGATATGATTTATATGTTATATATATATATATTTTTTTTAATCATTGACAGGTTAGTCAATAATAATCACGATTTGCTATTCTAGATAAATGACATGAAGTGTGTGTGTGCCACTATTCTTAACTTTACTTAATGTTACAGTGTTAATAATTATTAGTAGTATTATCATTAACCTTTATTTAATTCTCAGAGTACAGTTGAGAGTAAGCCCTCATTTTAAATGCAGCCAAGATTACACAACAAAATATTATACAATAAAACAACAATAGTGCAAAGAGTGCAGTAAATGGAATATTATGGACTTAAATCACTAAAGACAGTCACATAAAATCTAGGACATGAATACAATAGACACTGAATATGACTCAAAGTGATAAAAATAGGAACATCATTAAAAAAACAATTAAAATATTTAACATCATTAGTCGTGGTTAGCACTGTCGCCTCACAGCGATGCCCTTCTGTGTGGAGTTTGCATGTTCTCCCCGTGTCTGCGTGGGTTTTCTCCGGTTTCCTCCCACAATCCAAAAGACATGCGCTGTGTGTTAGGTTCATTGATGACTCTTAAATTGCCCGTAGGTGTGAATGGTTGTCTGTCTCTGTTCGTCTCTATGTGTCCTGTGATAGACTGGCGCCCGGTCCCGGGTGTACCCCGCCTCACGCCCGATGTCAGCTGGGATCGGCTCCAGCCCCCCAAGACCCGGCAGGGACAAGAGGATGAATATGAATGAATGAAGATGAATGAATGAACATCACAACACTTTTTTAGGGTATTCCAAGTGGGGCAGTACAGAAGAATGCAGAATCTATACTGGATACATTAAACAATGTATTCTCATCAACTCTATTCTCATCGTATGATATCCTACAAAAAGCACCTGTATTCTCCTCTCAGCATACTAATTGTCTGGATCCTTTCATGTAAAGAGAGACTGAACTAGTCTTCTTAACCCTGTGACCCAAAAGATATAAATAAAACGTAACAGCTACTTTGATCGAATTCCCCGTGAACTCATGTCCTTTGGTGATACCGGTGATGATACTGTATTTTTACACATTTAGTTGTGAACTGTCAGGCTCCTGTTACACCTGCTGAGGAAAGACAGAGACAAACAAAAGCGAGCATCTGATGACTTCATTAATCCCGGTTGACACTTGTCCTGAGTTACAGTAGGGTGAGATCTCACTTCCTGTGAGCCATTTTGACGTCCTCATTATCTTGCACTGTGTGTGATCCCACTTCACACGTTCTTTACTCTTTTTTCTCTTTCCCTGTGCACACTTTTGTCGACTTCTCTTCTTTTTTCTTATTTTTAAAAAAAAAGATTGTACCGGCTCCTGCTCTGGCATCGGGACAGACACACAGCCTTGGCGTCTCCCTCTGAAAGATTTGGCTTTGTGAAATCAACTTAAAAAATAATTTATTGAGCTCTGGGTTAGGGTTTAGCATTTTGGCAGTGTCAACAACGTGTTTTTCAAAGACAGTTTCATGGTACACTAAACAGCGGGAAAATGTTCTGACAAACTAAACCACTTTCATAACCCTCTCTAAGGTTAGATCTGTGATGCGTCAAGTTTGGGCTCGAGGCTTGAGGACTTTTTTGCACATTAGAAGATGAGGAACAATTTGGAATGCAGACCTCATTAGATACACACATAAACCCTCTGACATGGCTTTCAGCCATCATGAAAATAAATATATTTTCTCATATTCCTAAGCCTCTGATGATGGATTTATCTTTAGTGTGTTGTCTCCATCAATAAGGGTATATTTTCTAATGCAGCTGTCACACTCAATTGTTATGATACCAAAAATGCAAACTTTGTTACATTATTATTACAAGAAGAAGAAGAAGAATTCCTTTATTAGTCCCGCAACTGGGAAATTCGATTTTTTAAATCTATTGTTATTCATGTTACACACACACAGGCCCGAAATACACACACATGCACAGACAGGACCTATATACATGCAATTAATGGAGAGATGTTAGAGCGAGGGGGCTGCCAGTGAGCAGTTGGGGGTTCAGTGTCTTGCTCAAAAGCATCTCGGCAGTGCCCAGGAGTTGAACTGGCACCTCTCCAGCCACCAGTCCACGCTCCACACAGGGTCTAGAACCGGCGACCCTCCGTTTCTCAGCCAAGTCACCTATGGACTGAGCTACTGCCGCCAAAAACGATGCTCGATTGTTTTGATACCATGGCAAAATGAAAATGAGTCCATGGGTTTTATTATTGACAAAGAAAATCTGATTAATGTTATTGCTTCAATACTTTCACTTCTGTTTATGTGGATATCGTATTGTTTTGAAACACTTGGTATTGAAAAAGTATCAAAGAATCCATAATTTTTGAAGACCTAACAAAGGCAACATCCAGATCTAATAAAATGAACAGAGCCAGAAGCAGAGAGAGAAGGCGTCAGGCTGTTTCCTCTCCTCTGTAATTCAGTTTAATGACAGGCCAGTCTCGAACCATTAAGTGGCTTCTGTGTTCTAACCTGTGCTCTCCAATTGAGGCTCATCTTTTTGGTTGTTACCAATTTTCAACAAAAAGAAAAAGAAGGCTTTAAATTGATTTTCCGCTCAAGAAGACTATTCTCTCATGGAAATTACAGCACTGTTTAATGTTTTTCAAACACTTAAGAGTATGTTGTTGTGGGATTTATTCCTTTCTGTCAATAATATGACTAAGAGTTTACCAGGCCACGCAAGCAGCACTCTGAGGCTGTACTTACACACTGGTGATTTGAGCTAAGGGCCCGTCTACACGGAGACACGTTTTCAGCACAACTTAAGTATCCTTTTGGCCGACCATCCACACACAGCATTATCGGAGCCTGAAAACGGTATGTTGTTTTCTAACCGGGTCCCAGAGTGGGAAGATTTGAAAATGCCCCCCATGGCGATGTTGTCTGGAAAACCGCAACCGCATACTTTGTTAAACGATGCCGTCATTTCCCCACCTCTGACCTCGAACCCTCGCGGTATCACATAACAACTACAGGACTGCTGCAAGAGGAGAGACACGGACCCAGCAACTCTCCTTCTGTTCTTCTCCGTTGTTGGTGTGTTTCTGTGGCAGTCACAGCGCCATATCCAGGCCTGGCATGTGTATTACAGCGTTTTTAGCCGGTTTCACTGGTCGCGTGAGGACGCAGATATTTCTTGAGCCGAGTCCGTGTGGACGGAAAAAATTTTAAGAACAATGGGGGAAAAAAAGGTTGTTTTCGATTGTGTTGCTGTCCCCTTAGTGCATCAAAATGCTAACATACTCAACATGTGACCATTCAATTTTTTGGAGCTTATACTTTCTGTGTTCACCATGTCAGTTAAGTATGATGGCATGTTATTATTTGCTTGTTTGATTGTGTCTCAGTGTGACGCTCTAACTGACGCGTTTACCGTTTTCTGGGAAATTTCGTCATTATTGGCCATCATTGCCGTGAATGAGGGTGTTTTATTGACCATCTTCCCTTCTGCTCCCAGAGGTTCTGAAGTAATGAGTTGTTTAAGAGGAGCAGAATATGTAACGTCCTCAACATGAACATGTTTTGACAGACTGATGCATTTTGCAAATACTGTCCCAGTGTCCTGAAGCACTCTGATTGCTAATTCCACTTCTATCAATATAGCTCTGCGCCATACCATACTCCCTGGAGAAATTAACAGTGATTGATCTCTTATATCTAATTCCTTTCTTCCCTTTTATTTAGTTTCTCAATTTTCTCCATACTAATGATCTAGATGCATTTCCCCCTCCAGTTTTGCCTGCAGGTGAGAGGAAATAACCAAGTGCGGTTTCATTTCGGGAATTAATTTTCAGGCAGATAAGTGTGGCTGCCTCTTGACATGGCAGGGGAGGGGGTTTGATAACTTGTAATTGACCTTGTTGTTGTAGCATACTTCCAGGTAAGGGGTAAATTCAAGTGGGCTGCAGTGTCTCCATGCAACACACGGTGCTGCAGAGGCATTTTAATGACATTTAAATGAGGTGTTTGTGCTGCTGCTACGAACCCTTTTGGTCTCCACTCTTGTAAAACATGTGTTTCTTTTTTGAAAGTAGCATGTACAAATCCATCTCTGACCTTTCAGAAATGTAATTTCATCAGCAAGAGTGTGTCCAAAAGAAGCCGAACCGGAGATGAGATAATAGCTCTTTCTGATTGATATGGAGATATGATTGATATGAAGTAGGCTAATCCTGACTTTAAATTACCAGCAGTTTTTGTGTTCTCATACATAATGCATTATGCAAATGGTGACGATATAAATATCTTAATCATGTATGTCCTAAATAGTGTTTCGCTGCAGGCTTCAAAGCAGCTACCTCCTGATTGCAAACATCCCTGCACCTGTTTGGATATTCCATCATTTTTAACATTTGGACTCAATGTTTCTTTTATGAGCTGAGCAGTTTTGATGACCTGTTACTGTTACATTTTTTCGCTATTCTTGTGAGAAGACATGTCTTCAAAGATACAGTGGCAATATTTTCACAACAAGTGGTGGAAGAAGAAGACTCTCAACCTGCAATAACTGATTTATTTGACCACTTGTGGAAACTGTTTGCGAACACAGCATTGACATACAGTAACATCAGCTTTTCAGTTGATACGTTGAACTTCAACCACATCAATCACAACAGTTATGGAGCAAGATTATTATTTATTTCTAATTGTTTTTGGTCTCTACAAACTACTGAGGGAAACATCTGTCCATCTGCTAACTGCTCAACTATGTGAACCAGCTAGTTACTAACTTTGTCTGCAGTTTGCAACGAATGGGTGAGGGTGAACCGAAACAGTGAAGTGCAGTAAAACAACAAGCTTAAACTCACTTTAAAGCTCCATAAAGCCGAGGGGACGCCATTTGTTACAGCCCTCGACTTTTTATACCCATGCTTAAGGGTGCCTTATAGGTGAAATGCACCGGGCTTTGAACTGTAAACCCATTTGCGGTATAATTAGATACTCAGAGCAAGTGCTCCGAAAGTAAGAGCTACAAGGTCCACATCCGTGAGGAGGTTGCCTAGGAGACCACGGTTTGTATCCCATTCATGTATGTTCCGCTTGTCACTTTAGTTATACCGCAAATGCACTTATTTTAACCCTGCCCCAATAGTTTTTAAACAGCAAGCCTGGTGTAGTGCTAAAATTTTGACTTAAGTACAGTACTTGAGTAGATGCACTTTCCAATGTACCAAACAGGTAAACTCTCCAGATACAGCACCCAACTCACTGTCAGATGCACCACACCGTGTGGGCTTTTTTAGGGGGAATCTGCATTACAAATGCTTTATCTTCGCAGGAATGACCTTGTTAAGTTTGGGCATTGATCAGCACATCGACTCATCCACTCCGATAACTCTGAAACACATTTATCATAGGCAAGGTTTCAGCCTGCCGTGGCTACATTCGCTGGCAGAAAATCAATCTGTTCTTATCAGTTAATACACCGACGGGTCACAGCAGGAATATGTGAACATGTACAGTACAAGCCGAAGCTCTGATTAGAAAAGATGGAAATGTTCAGTCATGGGGAAGGGGTGGGTGGGGGGGGGCGGAGAGAGGTCAAACCAGAAAGACACGTGACAGCACAATCCATCACTAATTCTTCGTTATACCATTCTTATTCTTGGTTGCGAAAATGTTGAATAAATGTTGTAAAATGCAGAACCTTGCCAGAGTCTCCCAGGAAACCTGCCTGCTGCCTTCTATTGCCTGGAAAACGTTTCTTTTGGCGTCTTAATACTCATGAGGGAGGAGTGGAACTGCAGCGGGTGCCCACCGAGCACACACACTGTACAAAGCAGGACTAAGATACAATGGCTACATCTGTATGTGAGGGATTCGGTTTGATTTGCATTCTGTAATGCAGTCCCCACCTGTGCCTTAGCCCAGCACACACCCTCACACAGTCAGACAACAAATGTTGCCATAGGAATTGACTTGTTGCAAACGAAGAATTTCCCACAAGGCTCGTGCATTTATGCAGTATAATGAAGCAATCCCTTAATGCGAAAACCGGGTGTTTGCAGGTGGGATTATTGGGGAGGATTTTTTTTCTGTTCATTTTGTGGATATATCAGGTTTTGGCTGGATTAAGTAGTCTCTTAATTACATGGTCTGTTTGTTGTGGGGAATAAATACCAAGTGGCAGAATTGTGCCTGGCATCTTAGAACAAAGCCCATGTAACAACGTGTCATTTGCAATCACAGCTTACAGCACTCAGAGAGACAAAGTCAATACCTCCTAATGGACACAGGAAATCTGTAACCTGTCCTTGGGCCAGAATGCTTATTCGGACCAACTGTGACGGCGTTATTTATTCATCGAAGCTCATCAACTGCATTATGACAGGGTTTGTTTAACCGAGCTTCAGTCTTAAATTGATGCGAGGGTTTTGGCGAGCGGTGTAATTGCAGTCAGTACTTCTACTTAATGATGATGTGTGCAACATTGACTTTGTTTATCCCCTCTTAACGGGTTAGTTAACATAACAAAAAACAGATACTGGGTTCATCTACTGAGGTTTGTACCCGCCTCTGAAAGTGGTGATGGCACCGCAAATGAATGGAAAGTGTTGTTTGCGCTTCACAAAGCTTAAAAGGTGAAAAACTTCACAGCAGTGGGCCTTTAAATAATGTCTCGGTCAGTCTGGAGCACCCACAGAGTGCAGTGTGAACAGTTTTTCCTGGGACTTTTGGAATAGCATAGAAGTACTTTCATAGAAGTAAACTTAATATCTAACTATCACCATGGCTACTGCTTAAGGGCCCGGTTTGTGTGTGAGCCTACCTTTTAACCTTTACATAGTATGAAATTAATTGGAATCAAAAATAACTCTTAATGTGTTTAAATCAGTCTGCCTTTATCTATTAATTGAAACGAGTGATCACACGCAGTTGCTTTAGAATGAATGAAAAGCTTCTCCTGCAGTTCATTGAATCCCTGCAGCCACCTGAATGCAACAGGACACATGTTGATACATCTGATTTCACAAGGGACGTGGCCACTACGCATGACTGTCCACCGCGTTTACCTTCATTAAATCACATGCAAATGACATCAGGATGCAGAACAAACACACACACACTTTTACACACATCAGACGGGTCCGTTACAACTCAGTATTCTGCTTATTTGGGATATATCGGATACTGGAGCTCATTAATCCTGTGTATCATGATCTTTTTCTCAGTTGATCAGGGTTTCATGTTTTGGTCTTGAAATGCACTACGCTGCCGTATCCCATTTTCAATATGATGTGACAAGTCACAACATGAGATATAGTAGAATTAAAGCTGAAAATTGTCGGATCTAAGCGATTATATTCGAGGCTTTAACAAACTATTGATTTCCCCATTTGTTGAGCTATTGCTGTCATATACAGAAAGTGCATTCTCAATGACATTGCGAGGGAAAGGTCTGTTGCTGTAGGGAGAAGTTTGTAATTATTGCTGTTTTAAACAGTGTTCAAGAAGAAATATGTTCATCATCAACCCTTTTTTTTAATGACTAAGACAAGACGATGACGATAACATATAATAGCGTTGACATAAGAGACAAGGTTAAAATGTTATTTAAAAGAAGATTTCTCTATGTCTCTCTCTGAAACAAGGTGGGTGCAAGATAATGAATTAATTAATTTGCACGAGTTTTGTCAGGAGGACTCTGAGGAACTGCAAAGTTGCATTCTTCAGGGGTTAATAGGCTCAGTATTGTAAAAGAAAACACATAAATACAGTTCTTATAATATTTAATATCTCTACATTGCTGCATGATAAACACTTGCTTTGTTATGCCCAGAAGCTCAGCACTGCACTGTTTCCCGTTCTCGGTCTCTACCGTTTAGTCATTGTCTTTTTAGAAGCTTTTTAATACAGCCAGGAACTTCAGTGTTTAATAAAGACTGTACAATGAATCCATATTAATAATACTCCATTTATCATATCACATGAAACCATATATCTCAGTACTTCTTTACACACACACACTCACAGTGGTGTCTGGTTTGTTCAGCCTGAAAACTTAATTCAGCAGCTTTCTTACCAGCTTTCCTGTTCATTTATATCCCTTTCAGAAGTTTAGTAATGCAGCCTGGAACTGCAGTGTCTTTTCAGAGACTTTGTACGTTAGATCCATAATCATAAATCAATCTATCAGAATCAAGCACATCCTGCTACAGTCATCCTGTTCGTTGAGATGGAAAGCCAACACCCGTATTTCCAACACTTTGCACAAGAAGTCCATTACGATGAATCAGCCCCCTCCATATTGTATTCCATTAAGCATCTTGTGTTTACCATTACAATTTAATTCCCATTCAAGTGGGCTGGTCACTAAGCAGGAAGTAGCTGCCGGGACTAGATGCGGAAATTTAACTGTTTTTGGATTCATACACCACTGAGCAGCTTTCGTAGGAATAAACTGGACTCAACTTCTCTTTATACATCCATGGAATCAATCTACGAAACATTTACACACAGACCCAATGTAGTTAGAGCCGGACAGTTAGGGAAGTCTATCTACACTGTCAGTTATCTAAACTGTTAGAGTCAGTTGAACAGGTCAAGGGAAGATAACGTTGTCGGTAGCTGCCTGTGTTTAGCATCAGAACATGATCGGATAAAAAGGTCAAATCTGAAATCGGTGCAACTAAAACAATAGGTCTCGCTCCACCACCACTGACTGACTGAATTCACATGTGTAACGGGTTTGGTTAGGACCCAATAGCAGCACAAATACAGGCAGGTATCGTTGGTAACAAACTTTATTGGCTTTGGTGCAGGGAATAATCAGAGTCACGGCGCTGCAGGTAGCCACAGAGGAGACTGGAGTTACACTCACTCTGAGGAGCTGAGCCAGGTAACCACCAGTCAGCCACAGGAGCCGACAGGCAGAATCCAGAAAGGGACAGGCGAGGATCGTGGTCAGGGACAGAAGGCTGAGGTGATTTCCAGGAGATCGGTCAGGCAGGATAGTCAGAGGCAGGCTGGGTCGAAACCGGGAGATCAGGCAGAGTAACGCTGGAGAGTCGGGTGCAAGCATCGAGAACAATCTGGCAATGAGTGAGTGAGGAGTTGGGGCTTAAATACAGCCAGAGCAGAGAGCACAGGTGAGTGGAGTTGGCTTGATGAGGGGTGTGTCTGATTGGCAGATTGAAGCAGGTGCAGAGTGTGAGGCAGAGATGAACTGTGACAGTATGAGCACCAGGGCTTGTGTTAGAGGAGACTGTGAGATCCCCCACAGGTGCACTGCATTTGGGAAGAATACATATTCCTCTTTTAAAGGTCAACTCAAAAAGTGGCTTAAATCAAATCAAAAGTGCAACCACTGACTCCTCTGTATCATATTGCACATGACGTTTTATTCCATTGTTTCATCCTGTGTGGGTCTGGTGTCCTCCTGAGTTTGTAATGTATTGTGCGGTGTGTCTTGTATCTTCTATTTGTATTTTATTTATTTATTTAGTAGTTTTTGTATTTTTTCTATTTTTTTTAGCAGGGACTACAGATGCAAATAAGCATCTTTGCCATTATCCGGCACTTTTACAGTGATAGGTTGTTATCGTTTAATGTGCACTGTCCCTAACAAATAAAGTATTGATTACAGTATTGATTGACACAGGAATAAAACTGAATAAAAAATCTGAAAAAGGGCAAGAGAGAAAACATTTTTGCTAAAAGTTGACTTAAATGTAATGGCTGTTCGTTGTAATGAGTTGTCGTCAACTTAAACTGGACTGAACGTTAAAAACAACTAAAAAGGGACTAAATAAATATGCATTAAAGGAAGACAGGGAGGTTTTTTGACTCATGTATCCACCCCAACCACGTTCAGAGAGATGTATACATTGGTCAAACATAATCCCTGACAAAATATATTTCCCTCAAAATGTAACTGACTATGGAGTTCTGTTGAACGGGAACGTCATTCTTATATGACATGGTTGGCAGTGCTTATCAACACTAATACAATTTGGATCATTATTTTTGTCACTTGTGTGGAGTAACTTTGCTAACCCTCAGTCAAAAAGCAGAAGGATGTTATTCTTTGAATTGGTTTATTCAGAGTTGCAGGCAAACTTAATCTCATGGTACTACAGGTTCATGTAAACAGCTTAACCCTGGCGACACACTCCATCTGTTTACACGTCTCTTACATGTAAGCACAACAGTGGCGACCAGCCTTCGACCCGAAGCCAACCTGAATTTCACCATCTATCTTGTGGCCTGTGACTAATGATTAACAGAGGTTGAAATTTACTGAAGCCAAGTGTGGTGGAGATGTGATCATCCACCCTGAACACATCACACTGCTCTCCAGTAGTGTAATAATGGATGGTAGATGGCTGCCATTACGACCTTACCTCTGCACGGCGGAGCACTGCGAGCAACATGAAATCAAATTACCGCTCAAGAGGAGGTTCGCTCATCTCCTCCTCCTCTCAACCTCTTCTGCTGCCTCTGCAACCCAACTACATCTATTTACTCACGTTTAAAGACTAGCTTCTTGACATTAAGAAACTACGTTAGCAATAGTCCCATTGTTTATGCAGTGTTTTCATGAATGAATGCAAAATATCAGCCAGTTACCAGAATAAAAAGATGGCATTGTATGTTTCTGCAAACCACAGATATGTTACCTATCACCGTGCCACAGATGTGCTGTATGTCAATGTTTCACCAACACCTTTTCATGCTACTCGGTAGCAGCTTTAAACAAGATTAATGTTGTGAATTCAAACAAAAACTATTATCGTTACTTGGGTTTTAGCATCAGAACTACTACTGCTTAGATTTAGGAAAATATTGTTGTTAGGGTTTAAATTAACCTACAATTAAGCACATTAACTCTCACATCAGTTGAAAGCCTGGTACTTGCATACCGATGTAAAAGGGTGCCAAAACATTAAATACATGTTTCTGTGGTTTGCAGAAATGTACAATATAAACATTTTTTTTCGCCATTTTCTATATGTTGTCTGGTCGCAGGTGCCACAGATGTGCTGTATGTCAATGTTTCGCCAACACTTTTTCATGCTACTAGGTCGCAGCTTTAATCAATGTTGTGAATTCAAACAAAAACCATTAACGTTACTTGAGTTTAAGCATCAGAACTACTACTTGCTTAGATTTAGGAAAATATTGGTGTTCGGGTTAAAATTAACCCACAATTAAGTACAATAACTCTCACTTTCACATGGGACACGAACTACGGCTACAATTTTACATTGGAGTCAGTTGAAAGCCTGGTACTTGCATACAGATGTAAAAGGGTGCCAAAACATTAAATAAATGTTTCTGTGGTTTGCAGAAATGTACAATATAAACATTTTTTTCGCCATTTTCTATATGTTGCCTGGTTGCAGGTGCCACAGATGTGTGGTATGTCAATGTTCACCAACACTTTTTCATGCTACTCGGTCGCAGCTCTAATCAATGTTGTGAATTCAAACAAAAAACATTAACGTTACTTGGGTTAAAGCATCAAAACTACTACTGCTAAGATTTAGGAAAATATTGTTGTTCGGGTTAAAATTAACCCACAATTAAGCACATTAACTCTCACTTTCACATGGGACACGAACTACGGCTATGATTTTACATTGGAGTCAGTTGAAAGCCTGGTACTTGCATACAGATGTAAAAGGGTGCCAAAACATTAAATACATGTTTCTGTGGTTTGCAGAAATGTACAAGATAAACCTTTTTTCCTGCCTGCGACCAGGCAACATATAGATATTTAAAGTTGTATAAGGTATCTAATATGTAGCATCCGTTTGGAACTCCAAATAGCCTACGTCCATGGAGAGATCAGACATATGAATGTAAAAGCCCCTCCACTCCTTCTGCATAGGAGGAAGACACCCACACTGAGGTTGTTTTGTTTCTTTATGGGCATCCTGCACTCCTCTATCATTGTATTGTGTCCTCCTGAGGTCATTTTATGTCTCTTTGTTGTCTTTTTGTGTCTCTATCACTTCCTGACTTTGGTGGGGGTGAGAGGACTAACCCTCCTTCCATCTTCTCTTCCGTTTCTCCTTTGACTCTGTGAAAGAGGACGAAATGTGGGAGAAAAAAGAGAGTGCAGCAATCCTTTGAGATCTCATAAATTCAATATATTCATATTGCCTAGACTCCTTAAAAGTGCTTGGGAGTGCATTCAGTGAGTCCATAAGTCACAACATTGTCAGAAAGGCGATGGTGATGCATGAGGGCTCCAGCACTCCAGTTCATACCAGAGCAGGTACTCTCCGTCAGATAAGCGCAACCTTAATTCCTTCCGCTGGCCTAATGTGTTTTTAATGCAGCCCTATGACTTATGTTGCTGTCAGTTGGTCGGCCTCATAGGGGCGCCAGGATGCTAGTGGGCGGGAGACAGGGACCAGGAAAAGGTGGCAAAGATTAATCGGAGCAGCAGAAGCATAATACATTTGATCAAATCTGTATTGACTGAGACCACTGAGAGGACTACATCTCTGGAAGAAAGAAAAACAGGATGCTCAGCTTGTCTCGACCGCAGGATAAATTAGCTCTGTTTGTTCAAACATGCATCTGATGAAACAATACGGATTGACCTCACAGACAATTGAGGTCATCGACACCATGCAGAGGCAGGTAACTTTCTCGTCACGATGCGGTTCAGTGCAGAGGTTATTAATTGTCAGTTTGTTTTCAAGCTTTAGAGACTTATTTTGGAATCGCCACACAGCAATACATCACAAGGCGTGTGTCATGTTGTGATCAACAGACCCTTTATTTAAAACTAGTGGAAATTCGTAATGTATGGTTCTGTCCTCTGAAATGTCCCCGTAGCCTACATTTACATTTGTTCTATTTAAAAAGATTTATTTGTCTCATTCAGATAACCAGCAGTCATTGCAGGAAGCTCCTGTGTATCTGAAACACTGCATGGTTTTACCGTTTCATCTACTAGAGGGCCGACAGAGGAACAGCATGTGAAGAGAGACCTCTGCGCTACCAAAATAAATTTTAAAGCTCTTTTTAATCAGTCAAAGAGGCAACAATACCACAGTAGTATACTTGTGTTATGAGATTCAACTCTGTGCAGGAGACGATAGACATTTTTAGTGTTAAGTTACTGCTTGTTAGGGAGGAATTTGTTGTGACGCCAATGAAGAAGAGGACGTACCAGAGTCCTGTATGTCTTATGCTTTAGGAATTTATTTCAACTTGATCAAGGAGAACAGAAGAGTCGTCCACACTTAGTAATGCATGAGGCCACCTCACCTCCAATTCTAAGTCTCAAACAGCAAAGCTCAGATTCTTATATGGAAAGGTGGACCGAGACAGCGAAGGGGAGATGTGCTAACATCAAATTGGCTATAGTGCATAAACAGGAAGGACTCACAACAACTCGGAAATGCAAAGTGTTACCCAGTGACGGTGAGCGTTATCATCTAACTCTACAGCTGTGTCTGCAACCTGCCAGAGATGCAAGACGCCAAGAGAAATCATGGCCTTGGCATGTTCCTCAGAGATAAAGTGGGGCAGATAACTACCCACAGAAGTAATCTCACAGAAAGTCCTGTAATTATAGCTGTCTACTATAGTACAGAGGGATTTATCATTAAATCACAATAAATATCTAGGTTCTTCTATCTGATGAAAACCAAACATTTCCTCATTTAGCTGCCTCTTTATAAAAACCTGCCATAGAGCCACAGCCCCGAAAAGCCAGCGCACTAAAGACACACCTTCAAGAGTGAAACTGTAAAGTGAAAAAGCAAACCCCTGCTGTGCAGTGCTGTGCTGGTACAATAAGGTGGAAAAACACTATTACTTGACATAAACTTTGTGCACTGGAGGTTTCCAATCTTGTTTAAGTTGCATATTGGCTCAGAATGGACTCCAAATTGGGTTTGATTTTACAGAATTGTATATAACGTACATGCATTAAGATTTTAAATGTCCCCCCTTCAGCAGACACATTTGAAAACTCTGCACATCATTCTGCACAGTGAAGGTCAAACATCTAATTACATTATGTACACAAGAGCACATATGCAAGGCCATGAAAATGGTCCATGTGTATGTAACTGTGCTGTCATCTGATTGAAGTATATTGAAGTCGCTGAATGCAATAAACGCACTATGCAGTGGATTCGGTGTCCTTCGTTTGTGACTCACTACATGTTTTTTTCCTCTTCAAGTTCTGAGCCTGTGGCCAAAGGTTTTTCCGCAGGGCCTCCGACATGCATGTCCCCTGCTCCACACGCTCCTTAAAAATGTTCAAAAGGAAAGCTTCTTTTAAAATACCACCATGCTCCCGTTATTTTCTTGCTTTTCTTTTCTGTAGTTTTGTCCCCCGGCCCTGATAATCCCTCACATCCTTTGCTAATCAGCAGGAAAGGAACAGGGCAGCAGTGTGCAGAGGGTTGAGTTTTAAAAAATGCATGTTCTTCCTCTGAACACACACTGCAGCCCACAGGGAACCAGGCTTCCTCCCTCCTGTGGGGAAGAGAACCACAGGCAGATAAAAACTCCACACTGGGTAATGACATGCACGACGACTGCCTCCCTGCACTTGTGGTAGATCAGTGCTGAAGGTGAGGACGTTTCCTGAGTGAAGCACAGATAAACAGAGGAGGCCAAGGGTGTGTTTGTGTGTGTGTGTGCAGAAATGAGGATTTGGTCAGGGTGGGAGGTCTTCTGCCAGCTAATTGTGTTTTCCCGGCCTCGTGCCTGCCAATACATTGGCCCTGTGGTGTCTCCCCGGCTGGCCAGGCTGCCACTGAAAGGTCACAGGTGCTCAGGGAGACCAGAACTACTGTACTGCATTCTGTATGAGGTGTTAAAAAAATGATTGAGAATGATTTCCAACTTATATTCAGCAAGTTGACATCATTTTTCATTTCAAAATTGTCAAAGAAGCATGGATTTCAACAACTCAACATATTCAATTTGAGCAATATATATCTTGTGACTTCATCAGAAAGCTATTTGTTCGACAAAATCCAGTAAAAGTTTATGATTTCTTAAGAACATCCTTGACACAAAGGTTCTGGCAGTGTGCAGCAACTCAACTTTGACTTTTTCTTTTACTTTTACACAACTGTCTACCAGGTGCTTAGAGTTTAGATTGATGCAAGTTCAAGGACACATTTACATTTTAACATTTATAAAATAAAAAAATCAAATCGACTGAGCTCCTCAAAATGGCTTCACCCTGAGGTTACACCACAATCAAGCTCACTCACTGTTCACTGCGAAGAATGAACTTTTCTAAGTACTTTGTTGAGTGTGCCGCAAAAGCCAAATCTTGACAAAAAAAGAGTGTGTTTGCGCAGTGCCAGAACAAAATTGGAGCAGGATAAAGCGGGAGATAAAGAGACCCTGAACCTACCCGTGTCTGACTCAAGACAGTTAACGCACTTTTTCAGCAGATCATTGCGATACATCACAGACAAAGATCCTCTTACAACCTGACACACAAAAAACGAATGTGTTTGCGCAGTGCCGAAGCAAAATTGGAGCAGGAGATAAAGGGACCACGAACCTACTCGTCTAAATACCAGTGTCTGACTCAAGACAGTTAACGCACTTTTTCAGCACATCGTTGCGATACATCACACACAAAGATCCTCTTACAACCTGACAACACACAAAAACATTGAAATCTTTAACCTTGTGCCTCCCTTTTACAAAGTTCCTCTGGATACCTTTAGAGGACAAAAATGTCCGCCTGAGAGATCTATTAAATATTACATATTATCATTATACTCCACTTTCAATGAGTCAAATCATATAACAAACTTCAGGTCTGATCACATGTACCACTATTTTATTATTAACAAAATTTGAACCCTTAAAATGTTTGTCACTGTTGTTTTTTTATGAAAAATATGCATTTTCCTTTTTTGGTGGGAGGACTTTATTACTATACTGTCTTTGCAGAAATACCTCATAAAAGAGATGCAGGTATAGTTCATCAACCTGGGAGAAAGAGAGAGGAGATGACATAAACAATAATTGAATTAGTTTCATACTGTACATCATGGGGGACTACAACTGTAATAATAAAGGTGCATCTCCACCCATAAATATATCTGACAGCTGTCGGTGTATCTGTTGAATTTGTTTTTTTTTTAAAAATTGCTCCCAGAGGCGACGCTGGAGGGAATCAAGCGTTAACGGGAACTCTTGTTTAAGCCTCCGAGTCCCAGGGGATGTATGTCCCTCTACATTCGTCTCTCTGTTTATTATCGTTTCGATCACATGCTGGAGTCAGGATGAGTGACAGCTGCTGGAATGACTGACGTTCATCTTACACGCAGCAACCAAGTAGAATTCAAACTACCCCCAAAAAAACAGCTGATTATTATCTTTAAATATGCATTTGAGCAAAACTACCGCATGCTTACTATTACACTGTCTGGTGTTCTTTCTCATACTTTCCCCCTTTTGTCCTTGTTTTCACACGATTCCTGATAGATCATTGTGTCTGTGTGCACATAAACACGTGTGTGTGTGTGTGTGTGTGTGTGTGTGTGTGTGTGTGTGTGTGTGTGTGTGTGTTTCCAAGGATTTACTTGTGTGACATTCATTTGGATTTGCTTGTGTGTGGCCTATTTAGCCCCTCTCCCAGTGTTGCTCTGTTGTTACATTTCTCTGAGCTGATGTTGTACTCTGGGCTAAGCTGTGGACAAAATAGCTGCATCATTTATCTCATTAGTGATAAATATAACCCATTGCACGGCTACATTTGCAGGTAACAACACTGATAATGGCGCCTCTGCATTGTTAAGTCTTCCCTTTCTTCTCCCTGCCTCATTGCTGTAGCGAGAGCCATTTCTGTGAACAACAGGCGCACAATTTTATCTCCAGGCCATTTGGATTTTCACTCATTTTTTTCCAAACCTCATTTCATCTGTGTTGAATGGTGCTATCTTTAGCTGCAGGCTACGGGCTGTGACTGCCTTCCAGAGTGGCTCCACAGACACTACATGTACACTGCATAAAAATCACGTGTTGCTTTGATTGGACGGTTCATTAGCGCCCGACGTCACAGCTGTCACTGACTTTCCATCAACGTGATGTAGATGGACATAACTATTATATTGGGATCTACATCGCCTGCTCCATCTGCTGGTTGATATGAATTAGAAAACAATTTTGTATTGATTTTTTTCCCACCATTGATTTCTCTCTCTTATGTGCCCGAAGCCAGCGAGCAAGTTTCTCTGATTGGCTACATGGGCTCTGTCTGTGTTTATGTTGGATTTAGGTGTCTGGGTTAAACTATCCAACGTTCTGTCACCCTCTCTGCAAAAGTTAAGCATGGAGGACGCTGTGTTGTTAACATGTGGTTACATGCCAGTCCCAGCCTGGTCAGATGTGTACATGAACTGATGAAGCCTCTTGGATGAGAGGTGAAACGTCTTCCCAGACAAATAACCAAGTCCAGTTGCTTTGGACTGAAATTTTTTTGAGGATAACGACGACCTGGACACATGAGAACATTCACAGGCTTATGCGGTTAACCCTAATGTTCTGTGCGGGCTTCCGTAGACCCTGTGGCCTTGTTAACTAAACTTAAAAATGAACTGATGACAAAAGGTCGGGAAAAAGGGGAATATTTATGAAAGAAATGGTTGATACTGTTATTTTCATTTTCAAACAATGAGGATGCAAAGCTACTGTTGGCAGAGCACACGGGTTAAACTACTGCAAGGCCACGGTGAAATATGGATGCGAGAAGCAGAGCATCAAACCCAGGTGAGAGATTTCGACGAGCTCACGTCCTTCAGTAACATTATGGTCGCACAGTTCTCCAGACTAAGGTACTGTATATCATGCACGCTAATGTAGTTTTAGTTTGAAAGGAAATATATGCAGCTTCACTTTACTGCCACCCCAGTCTCTCTGTCTCTCACTCACTGCTCCTTTTCTTCTTCTTCCTCTTTCCAGCTTAATCTCACACATTATAGTTGCTGCTTTATCTCTCGCCCCGCTTCTCTCTCTCTCTCTCTCTCTCTCACTTTCTCTCTGTCTCTCCCCATGTCTCAGTTTCCAAAGGCTAATGCAGTGAAGCAGATAATTATACACACCCCCACCCCACTTCCATACTGGCTTCTCAAACAACATCCCGCTCCTCTATGTGTGCACAGTGAACCTGCATTGATGCAGGAGAAGAGAACACAAAATCACATATTCAGTGTATGGTGATAAATAAGGACACATGGGGCAAAACAAGATGTCGTTGTGACATTGCTGGGGGCATTTCATCCCATTACCAAAATAGATCCATGTTATTTTGTGTTTACCCATCAACTCACATCCTGGGAAGCCGCACGTGTTGAAAGCTTAAGACATCATTTAAACCATAAAGAGTTTGAGCTTTCTGAGGAAGTTGGGGAGGTTACATAAGCAGCAGGCCTAATGGTCATATTTGAATGTGTAACGGCCAATCTGAATATGCTCAGGGGGTGAAGTGAAGGTCAGGGAGGTAAAACAAAGTTAAGATGAAAGCCTTTTTTCCATATTCACCGTTTTCCAAACTCTAATTATCCTGACATAGTGCCCATAAATAGGATATATAAATGTCAAACCTCATCTTGTCTCTACTAAAGCATAAAAAAGACGACATGGTCTTCTTTTCTCATTCCCTCCCGGTTTCGTCAATTCATTTCTTGCCAAATGCAGTCATCAGTGCTGTGCCAAATTAATTATTTGAGGGATATTGCAGTTGAATATATTATTAGCTAAAGAAAAGTGAATTCAAAGTTAGGCTGACCTTTTTCCCCCCCCCCCAAGAACATTCGTGACTGTGTGTTCCCCGAATCAATGTGACATAGTGCTACAGGTATGAAAACATGTGCATGCATGTACATGTCACATTTATTTTTGTAAGCCTTACCGTCAACAAGAGATTAGTCACAGGTGTGTGTGGAGCCAGAGGACCTTTTTTGAAAGAGCAGAAAAATAACACGTTACCCAAAATAATGTCTATTTTTCAGATATTTATAGATATTTACTTGTGTGAATCACTAGATTACTTAGTGTGTTCTAAGCATATTAAAGATATAATATAAAAGAAAGCAGGGAAAAGGTTAAAAGGGGTGCATCGTTCAGGTGTGCAAACGGGGGCTGGGATAGACATTGCTTCATTTTTAAGCCCAAAAGGTTGGGAAGCACCGGTGTAGAGCAACAAATGCTGCTGTGGCCTCACAGCAGAAGAGCGTGCGTCTGCATAGCATTCCTTTCTGTCTGTGGTTTTTGTTTCTGTGACGACGGCATTCACGTTTACAGAGTAGCTACACAGCTAACACTAAGCTAACGACAAGCTTACAACAAGCGTGATGATAGAAGTGCTTCACCGGTAAAAATCAGCAGGTGCTTCTCATTTTGTTACATTACTTGCAGTTCTTCCTCAGGCCTTAGCTCCTCCCTTTATTGACTGCTTTTCATTTCATTTTCACAATGAGACACAACTTCATCCGTCTATATGGACAAAAGGAGGTGCAGCACTTGATAAAAGACTTCCTGGTAGGATACACCGGTGTTTTGCAATCTTGGCTCCTCTGCTCAGCCTCCTCTCTCCCCTCTTCTCTCCTCCTCAAGGTGCATTTCAGATATGAGAAGATCCTTCATGATGGCGAAGGGGGACATCATCAGGAAGGGAGTCACGGAGGAGAGAGTATGCGAGGATGCAATGAAGCAATCTTAGTTTCCTGAATAGCTTCTAACAACAATCACTGCTCAGGAAAAGTTCAGATGTTTTCAAGGTAAAGCATTTGGAATGGCGGCACAAAAGAGGGAGAGCGCCAAAAAAAAGACGCTGGGTCCAACGTCCTGTCTCTAGGCGGAAACATGCGCACGCTCCGCACTGGGAACATTTGAAAATAGACGCTGAGAGGACTCAGGCCCTGAGGCTGGCAATATTCCATATATTTGTTATTGTCAACAAATCCAATGAAAAGACCATTACCATTGATGCGTCCAATCATCAATACTTTCTCACTGTCTAAGGTTTCTGTGCCACAAGCCCCGAAGGCGTACATCCTCAAAAACGAGTCGCAAATATAAACATTTTTTCTTTTAAAGTCTCAATGGTTTTCTAAAAACAGCTGGGCACTGATGCTTTTTAAGAAAAGCAACTGAAACAGGAGCAAATACTGAATTTGACGGCGACTATTTTCAATGGGGGATTAATACACATTTGCTGCTGCAGTGGGTACAGTATTGTTAGATCAGCTATGTATATCCAATAGGGTTTACACATAAATGGAGCTCTTTGGCACAGGGGAATGAGATTTGTCATGCTTTGACTGCACAATAGTTCATCGTTGTTTTTGGTATTTTCACGGGATTTGTTGACGAGAACAAGGAAAAAAGTAGAATATCACCAAGCTTCTCCTTTAGCATTCAACATCAGCAGCTGACCTCACTAACTCTCTAGTGGCTGAAGGGGAGAAAATCCCTGCTCCCAGGTTCCTAAATCTGATTGAAAGCCTGAAGAGCGGAGGCTGTCACACCAACACATTAATGTCCATGGTTTGGAATAATCTGTTCAACAAGCCAACGTGTGTCCTAATTCTTTTAGTTATGCAATGTGCTTTTAAATCTGTGTCTGTGACTGCACACTTTCAAAAGGTATCTTCACAGGTCAGCACAGTATTTACGGCTGCCAGCCCGACCATCTGTGCAAGGTGACTTCCAGGAGGTGAGCGTGATATCATCTCCAGATACCATCTCGGACTTTACTGCTCTGCTGCCGCTGAACAGCACCTTGCACGCATGCCCACAACTGAGGAAAACAGATTTCTGTAGTGGTTCAGAGGTTTGTGGCTCATAGTGCTGTGATCTCATGCGGTCCAGCTGGAGGAGGGCAGATGAAGGACTGACTATGAAGGACGTAAGCAGGATTAGGGGGCATGAGAAGAACAAGGGGAAGAATGGAGTTTGGATCAATAATCAATGCCAGCAATTATCATAACCTATAATATGCATCTATACGTAATTGAAGAGTCAGCCTTTGTTTTCTCAAAGGAACCGCAAAGGCAAACACCCTCTCTTGTTGTTTTAAGGTGAAAAACCCATACATATTAATAAATAATGTTTTGCATAAAAAAAGAGGGGGTCAGCACACAGTTCATGGGAGTTTTTTTTATATTTGTTGTTGTTTACAGGTCCTTTGTGCAGAAAAATGCTTTATCAGAAAGGATAAAATCTTTCAAATGAACATGAGAATATCTTGATAGTTAACGTGCAATTAAAGACAAGAAGAAGAAGAAGAAGAATTATTTTATTAGTCCCGCAACGGGGAAATTCAAATTTTTCACTCTATTATTATTATTCATGTTACACACACACAGGCCCGAAATACACACACATGCACAGACAGGACCTATAAACATGCAATTAATGGAGAGATATCAGAGCGAGGGGGCTGCCAGTGACCAGCCCCCCGAGCAGTTGGGGGTTCGGTGCCTTGCTCAACAGCACCTCGGCAGTGCCCAGGAGGTGAACTGGCACCTCTTCAGCCACCAGTCCACGCTCTATTCATGGTCCACAAAGGGACTCAAACCGGCTACCCTCCGGTTCCCAGCCAAGTCGCCTATGGACTGAGCTACTGCCGCCCCTAAAACAGATAAACAAGAGAGCACCACCCACGACTGACCGTTGAGCAAATGTAATAAATGCGGGGCAACATCTCATGGCATGTTTTTTTTTTTACCTGTTAGCATTTCAATACAGTGAAGGAACAGTGAATTAAGTAAACTTAATGGTCACCATTTGTTGCCTTAAACTAAACCCACCACAGTCTTTAGGATCTCACTTTTCATAAGATATCATACAAATTGTGCATAGTTTTCATAATAAATCATAGGAACAGATTGATGAAACAGTGATTGTGACTGTGTTAGAACACGTGCCACCTTTAAGTAATGAAATAAACGTGTCATTTTATTTTGATGTTCCCTGGATGTTGGCCTACCCAGTGCATGGTGAAATCCTCGACTCCAAATCCATAAATATGTATGAGAGGAAAACAAAGGAATGAAGAGGCTCCTACCTTATCTGCCCAAACAAACTGTTGCTTACTGCCTTCGCAATGTTACCCTGGACCTTGTTATCTCCAAAGCACCCTTATTTTTGTTTAAATACCGTATAGTTCACCATTAGCATAAAAAGCTGATATGATATTAAGTCCCTAATTAGCTAGTTCGACGTGCACAAAATGAAAGTAGCGTCGTCTTGTAAGATGGGAGAGAAGTTTCATGGATCATCACAGTTTGGCAGAAAATAACCTTATTATGCAGAAGAGAATGCAAATTTTGTGTTATACTCTAAATTTTGTGGTGGGTGTTCAGATCGCAGCGATTACCCCACCAAGACAAGGTGGCACCGAACAACACATGTGCCTCAGTGTGAGGGAGTCCCGGTGTGTGTGCTTGTGTGTGTGCGTGTGTGTGTGTGTGTGTGTGTGTGTGTGTGTGTGTGTGTTCAAGGTGAGGACGACAGGAGTGCAGACAGGTAATTTGTGTATTAAGTTACTAAGTGAAAACCTTGAATAGTTAAGTTCATCTCACGGGTCGAAAGCTTTTATTTGAAATGGAAATTGGATTGCAGACCGCGTACGCTTTATTTGTCTATATCCTATCGTGTGTCTGAGGGCTGATGCTAATTATTCCCTCTTATTTAAAATGTGCTAGTTTCTTTAGAGAATATGAGTATTAGTTGTGTTATTGATGGAGCTGCTTGGTATCGTCCCCCTGCACTGGGTTATATAAGCGTATAACTTATTTATTATTTAGTTCTAGTCAAAGTGAATAGTGATTAGCCATGACCCTGTTTGATGCTGCAACTGGGGCCCGTTAAATTGATGCTGTGGAATAACTCTGGATCCAAAATGAACTCAGTTCAAACCTGTTCATTTATTCATGTCAGGCTCATCGGTGGTGCACTTACATAAAACTTGCCTCCCCCTTTTACACGGTAGTTCATCTTTTTTCATATATTTGTGCATTTGTGCGCAAGTTTGAACATCAACGTGAGATCTGATGCTGGGGATGAGAAGGGAAAGATTAAGATTGTGAGATACTATCAGAATTATCCTCCGTACAAGATTAAAAGTGGTAATTTCTTTATTCACACAAGATTATTAACGATGCCTTGAGGTCTATCAGATACTGCTAAATAACCCAGAACTGAAACACAGGCTGACATGATACTGTAGAGGGCAATTTACAGAATGACACATATCTGGAAATAGCTTCAAATGATGTCTCATTATTTTTCCATAACACATTAGCTGTGACTTGCATTAGCAGCTACAAAAGTCGAACAGGAGGCTGAAAGTGTTTGTAAAGTGAAAACAGAGCAACATGAAATATGACTTTAATGGAAAAGCTGCGAGAAGATTCACGAGAGAGAGTGCTGATGGGGGGCGATCTCATATATGTTTGGTTTTTTTTTTTTACATTGCTTAAGGTATATATTTTGTTATAGTTTAATTATTTTCAGTAAAACATACACAGAGGTAGCAAAGGGTATGAAAAAGGCAATCAGCTATGCCAAATTAATATATTTCAGCAACTGTGCTCCAGGGGAAAATACATATTTATTCAAAGTCATTCATGTTTATGAGCAACGACGATTCTCATGACTTCCAGAGTGGAAAAAAAGACTATTTATGCATTTTAATATTCCAGTGTGGATACAAAATCTTAGAGAGTTCAAGTATGAGCTGCCTGCCAGTGTTTAAATATTGGCAAAACTATTCAGACCGCAGGGGATTTGCTTAGAGACAGAGCCCTTTCTAAGGACCAGTATTAATGAGAAATTATTAGCAAACTCTGCACAGTCTGAATACAACATGTTGTTGATGGCTATACAAGCTGCAAACTGATTAGGTCAGAGGTGGGTTTGATATTTAAAATCAATAGCCGCTGATTAATTCTCCGTGCATGCACACACATATTCAAACGTGTGGCTATTACAGCTATGGTAACCACCTCCCTCCCAATTAGGGATGTCTGGATTAACTGATTGTGCCGCAATGTCACGGTTTCATAACCGTAAGAATTGCAGAGGGGCGACTGTGGGTCAGTGTAAGAGTGGGTCGTCCTCCATTCGAGAGATTGGCGTTTCGATCCCCACCTCCCCAGGTCCACATGTCGAAGTGTCCTTGGGCAAGACACTGAACCCTGAATTGCTCCCAGTGCTGCACATGGGTGTGTGAATGTGGTGTGACTGGTCTAGATTAGATGGTATGTAGATGTCCACCGCCATCACTGTGGATGTCTGTGTGAATGGGTGAATGTGACAAACACTGTGAAAGCGCCTTAAGTAGTCAGAAGACTAGAAAGGCGCTATATAAGTACAAGTCCATTTACCATTTAGAAGCTTTGAGATCCACGTTGTCCTGATTCCTGCATTGTTGCCCTGTGAAAATATCTTCACATTCACATTTGTGTGTTTGTTTGATTGTTGAGAGTCGTTGTGACACTCACCTGAAGCATTGAAGAAGAGAAAAAAAAGCAGTAAACATGTCAAAGATAACTGACATTCCAGCCTTATATCCACCAAAAAAGCCACTGAAACCTGCAACGTGAGAACATTTTAGATATCTACAGAATGATCATGGAGTTGTTGTAGAAGATGGATATCCAGTTTGTAAAGCATGCCGTTTTAAAGTGAGTGCAAAGGGTCAAACACTAACATCTTCAAGGTAATCATCCACCCCTTTGTGCTTAAAAACACTTAACTAGTAAATGTAATGTTACTAAGCCTGAACAAACAGTTTGACCTCGGCTGGAGTAGTTCATAACTCTTGTGGGGATATGTAGAAGTCATCTGGATGTAACTTCAGTTCCATGAGTACGTGCTGAACCCTCGATTTTCAATATGCAGTAAAGTAGGCTGACGTGTTTTATGAGCTGGACTAAAAATTCAAAATGTTTCTGCCTATGGCGACGACACTACGGATCACCTTCACAAACAAAAATCAGTAGTTAGAAGAAGAAGAATTCCTTTATTTGTGCCGCAATGGGGAAATTCAATTTATACATTTATGGCATACTGTTCTTCTGTGACTCATTTAAAGCCAATCCATGATCTTTTCCCTAACCAATTGGTTTTGTTGCCTAAACCCAAATAGTTCTGTTTCACAGCATTAAATAGAACGGTCACGTGACTAAAACTGCCACCGTGCACCTGTGGTTCATTATATTTGACTCACAGTGAAGAGTTAAGTATAATGGTCATATATGTTGTTGTTTTTAGAGTCACTGTCAATCGAAGTCTGTCATTTAGGTACAGTATGTATTGGACAACATCACGGTTGCTCTCTATTTTACTATGTACAGGCACTGGCTATAAATTGTGAGCTTCAGATGTGTCCAATATGAATCTTGATTGGTCAGTGTTCCTGTTTGTCCTCTCCTTTGACCGTCCACTGCTTGTCACATTGGATTAGGTAACATGTATTTTCAAAACGTATAAACCTCGGCTACACTCCATGTGTTATATGAAGGCACTGTGGACTTGACATTCTGTTGATTCTCACGACAAGAGAAAGAACAGGAACAAGAATCTCCAAAGGGAGGTCAGAGGGCAGGCTCAGCTGCAGAACACCACCCTGGAGGGGAAGAGATCCAGCAGCTTGCTAAACAGCCTTTCAGTAAGAAGGATAATTTCCCTCATAGGCAACTGGACCAGTTCCTCGTGTCTGTTTCTGATGCCTTCCCCATTTCCATACCCGACTAATTGATTCTGATATTGCTGCTCTGGAGCAAACTTGTGACTTCTAACGTCTAAAGTGAAGGTCACGCATAAATCTTTCTGCATTTTTGCTTCAATAAATAATAATAAAAAAACATTCTTAATGTTTTATGGATGCTACATCAAATGCAATGTTGTGAGACCAAGTTACTGTCATCTTATTTCTTGAACTCTTGAAGAGAATTAATCCTAAAGAACAAAACAAAGACCGATCTCTGCTATGTAAACATATGAAAGAGATGGAGATGATAGAGAAGCTGCCACATGGGTAAACAGCTCCACCACACCTTGCTGCAGAAACTGCATCATGTTATGCTTTTCACACTAATGAGAGACAATTATTCCTGAGAAACAGTGAGCCATCCCCTCCGTGTGTCAAACACAACATTCTCTGTTTAATGTGGACTCGTTCGTTATGAACCCAGGTGGGTGGATGGATCTGGTTGTGATGGCTGACTCAGCACCACGCTCTGAGAGTTTAATTGCAAAGCATTGTCTGGATCATGTGACAGCCTGACTGTGCAAGTTTCCCCCATGTATTATAAATGTTACATGGGAATTATTGAGTGTGTTTTTAAAAGTGAAACCCCTCCGAGTGTAGCCTTCGCTGATTTGTGCTGACAGCAACGCATTAGGCATCTCTGAAGCAAAGTTTATCAGGTTTTCTGCTCAATTCAAGTGATTTTGTGTCCGTTTGAATCTTAAGTCATGTTGTGGTACGGTTGGCTTCGGGTCATTCTTAAAGTGAAAATCAGCCAGTTTACTTTTCCTCCAGGATTTCTCAACAGACAATATCCTCTTTCATTATAGAGGGCGAGATAGAGATACGCAAGAAACAAAGGCCTCCAACTAAAATTCAACGGTCACATGGTAGGATTCAAAGAAGACTCACCAGAACATAGGTTGGTGCAAAAAAAAATCACAGTAGAAAAATAATATTGGCCCATCAGTATGGGGTTTTTGAGGAAACTCTTAATTTCTTACATTATTTTGACAGGGAATACCCATTGGACACCTTGAACAATGCACAACTTGCAACTAGAGCACAGATTTGACCGTCAGGTTTCATGAAAATCTCCAAAAAAACTTCAACCGGATCATGAGTCTAAATTAACATAATTTAGTCGAGTAGTGGTCAGCACTGTCACCTAACAGCAAGAAGGTTCCAGGTTCGCATCCCTTCTGTGTGGAGTTTGCATGTTCTCCCCGTGTCTGTGTGGGTTTTCTCCGGGTTCTCTGGTTTCCTCCCACAGTCCAAAGACGTGCACGTGTTCGGTTCATTGATGACTCTAAATCACCCGTAGGTGTGAATGGTTGTCTGTCTCTATTCGTCTCTATGTGCCCTGTGATAGACTGGCATCCTGTCCAGGCTGTACCCCTCCTCACGCCCGATGTCAGCAGGGATCGGCTCCAGCCCACTGCGACCCCGACAGGGACAAGCGGTTGAAGATGAATGATGAACATAACTCTGACTCATAAATTAGCGTTACATTGGCTAAAGCTGATCATTTTATTGAAATGTACCCAATTTTCAAGGTTTTTATTGATCAATCCAATCAAGAGCAAGACAAACCTCTGTAAATAACACCACCGACATCTGCCCAGACTCCACACCAACTGGTATACTGTTCCTGATGGGGCCTCCATATAATACTGGTTGACTGTACTTATTCTTCTACCTCTATATTTGAAATTCCAGTTTTTGCTGACGATTACACACTGGAAGTGTGAAATTCATCACATGCAGTACCTACTTCCACGCTCTTGCACATCCGTCTTGCATTCGGCACAATCGCCTCTGTTGATTTGCTATATGTTGCTATCATGAGAAAAGTGCCAAGTCTGATCAGCATGAGATAGGCTTCTGTGATACAGTGTGTGTCACCACGACACAGTCACAGCTCCGAATGGCAAGCTCGCTGGTGACTAATCTGATTCCATCTGACAGCTTTCACATAATCTCCACATCATCCCAAATAGGAAAAAAAGGATGTTGTGAAAGTGGAGGCTGTGGATGAATCAAAAGCAGTCTTCAGTTTGGGCTGCCGTGCACAATTTAACTGCAACATAAAACGGCCTTTGTTTTCTGAGAGTAACATATGATTAATGACATCATGCAATTCTCCGTTCTTGTTTTTCTCCGGCTTCTCCGGTTTCCTCCCACAGTCCAAAGACGTGCATGTGTTAGCTTAATTGATGAATTGCCCGAAGGTGTGAATGGTTGTCCGTCTCTGTTCGTCTCTATGTGCCCTCACGCCTGATGTCGGCTGGGAACGGCTCCACTTATCCACTTCACCAGAGTCAGATTATTTTGCCATGTTCTGGGTCTTTGGTATGCGATATAACTGCTATAAATCCAAGTTGATGAATGCTGCATGAAGGAGCAAACTACAAAGGGTTGAGCAAACTCAACCTTTCAAGCCCCCAGGAAATGAGTATCTTTTAATGGAATATTTCATAAATTTTCTTTGAATTTAAAATTTACAAGTAAAAAATATCGGACTGTTAACAAATGGTCCCAATGTTTTTTGAAGTCTGAGGGCAGCTTCAGTAAACTGGTTCACAGACGGAGACTTCAAATGAAAAGCAAACAATTCAGTTAAATTGACCAAATTCTGTGCGTGGGTGATGCAACCTTAGCCCACACCACGTCTGCCCTGTCGGTCATTCATTACTGTGAAAGACGTTTATAAAATTTCATACAACATGAAGCCTTAAGGAAAGGCCTGAGAGCTCCTTTACACGGAAGAAATAATACAGTGGATGGTAAATGGATCTGTACTTACACAAATCATAAATACTTGATTCATTCTGAAATATTGTTTTTTCGTTGTTCAGAATTGATCGAATATCCGCTGTGGCCATACAACTGCTGTACTAGCATTTCTTTTTTAAATAAACCAGGAGTACAGAGCTTTTCATTTTCGTTACCCTTTATTTAACCAGGAAGGGAGTCCTGGCCAAGACAGCAGCATTAACATAGAAGTTTCACTTTTAAAACCAAAACAGCACACAACTAAACATGACACACAACTTAACATGATACATCCACAAAATAAAACAGCATTTAAAATAAAGAAGCAGGTCAGTGCTCAGAGACAGTACATGTGCAAATTGTATTTAAAAAGTCCGTAATCCTGCTTTTGAAATGGTCCATGATCTAAACCCTAAAGAGAATCTATGGGAATTATTGGCAATAAAGTCATGACTAAGAAACCAACTACAGTTACTCAGCTGCAGAAGAGACTGCAAGAAGAATGGACACAATGGTTTTCTTCTGACACAATGGTCACTGTTCTCTAATTTTGCTCACTGTTTTTGTCACAAAATAAAGGATTTTGTTGAAGTGTCTTGGCTATTTAATGAAACATGCTAGTACAGCAGTGGCATAGCTGCAGATGATGTTCTAGCAAATTCTGAACAGTAAAAATAACAATATTTCAGAATGAATCAAGTAATATGAATCAAGTAGTGTGATAGGAAAAACAAACCGCACAATTTTAACCCATAAACAGATCTCTAAATGTGAATCTGAATACGGAGAAATTACTATGTGTTTTTTTTTATTTTCCGACTGAGTTTGTGTTAAAACAAGAGTCAAACAGCTTTATAACTAACTTCCTAGAGAAAGAGAGTGCTAGATAGGAAGGTGGCACCCATACATACACACAGAAACAATACACACCAGCTCACACACAAACAATACACACATGGGCTCTTGTGTCACCTGTGCTGCCACAATAGCATAAACACAACGGAGAAGCTGACAGAAAAATAGCTTGAGCCCAGGTTATTTCACTCAAAAATTCTAATTTATGTCGCTTTTACATTCTCTAATAACAAAGTATTGCCTTGGATCACCTGAGGTACTCATTTTAGATTAGTTTGGATCAAAATTACACATGGATTGGATGAAATCTATGTCTAATCCATCTGTAATCAAGTATTACTACTTTGTTCTCTAATTTTGAGCTCCAGTGTATATAGCACCTTTCTTGTCTTTCCACCAGTCAAATCCCTTTTACACCATTTGCCACATTCACCCTTTCACACGTGTTCATTCACTGATGGCAGAGGCTGCCATGCAAGTCGTCATCTGCTCATTAGGGTCTAATCTAATCATTCAGACACACATTGGCACAGCCTTCCAGGAGCAATTTGGGGTTCATTATTTTTGCCCGGGGACACTTCAACATGCAGACTGAAGGAGCCAGGGATCAAACCCCCAATATTCCGATTGGTGGACAACAGGACTGTAGTATTTAAGTCCAGTCTCTGTCTTGAGTCTCGTAGTCCTGCAATCAGTCTCACGCTTTGGACTCTTGGAAATGTCTTGGACTTGGCGATTGAGAGCTGGGGAAGTGGTTCCTGGCTGCTGATTTGGCATCAGTTGTACAGAACATTGACAAATTCTCTGCATTTATAAGTTTGATCTTAGATCGATCTAGTTTATAGAGCAATCCTAACACCTTAATCACTACATTACCACTGACACTATTGCCTGTTTATGGTCTTGAACAGGATTCCTTGACCGCCTTCGGGCTTGGTCTTGACTCAGACTCAACTGGACCTTGACTACACCCCCGGTGGACCCGCTCTACCTCCTAAACCACAGCTGCCCGCAGACACACCTGAACAAATCATCCCTTGGGACGAGAACAACTGTCTCAGAAAAATGTGCACAAATCAAACAGAAGGCAGATACCACCCTTTCGTTGTATTTTTCATATTCCCTCATTAGCAGCCAGACCTAGCACCACTTCAGTATATGCAGACTCATAACTTTACCAAGATGTTACACAAAACAGTCAGAGGAAATTCTAATTGGGCAGATTTATGAAGGTATGCAACCACTCAGTCTCTCCTGCCGATGTGACAGCAGTCTGTTGCTATTTAACAAGTCGGAGCATTGTGATGTGTTTCCTGGAAGTGCGGATGTTGTTTAACCTTTTTTTTTTGTTTTTGGTAATTAAATGTATTTCTGCAAGCCCTTTATCAACTGCTCTAGTATTTGCAGTTTATCTGTCTCTGTAATGAGGCAGTTTTTTCCCCCACCTCCCTCGGGTTGTATGAAAGAATTTAAATCTATCAAATTATGCGATTCCATTGCACATGGAAAACTAATGAAAACAAGGCAGTGGGAAATTAATTCAAAGTGATTTGAAAGCAAAGTCTGCACCAGGAAATGGGAGTAGCCTCATTCAGCGGGAAGAAACATGACGGAGCCATTTAGAGAAATCCTTGAGACGGCTGTCTGTGTGTCAATTTCCCCCAGGGGTGCTATTAAAGGACCACTCTGAATACTTTTATCACATGTGCTTCGGCGGATCACCATTCATGTAAAGACTTCAAGGATGGACCTGGACTTATAGCCCACTGTTCCCCAATTTACATCCCCCCCTTCGGTCTTTTTAAAATCATTATCATTTGATTAATAATTTGTGCTCAGCATGCATTCTGCACAGGCCTGTAGAGAGGGTGTTAAGTAATAGGCATAGATCAGATATTCGCCCGGGAGATCAGACAGGAATCAGGGGTGTCCTTTTTCTCAGTCATTCTCAACTTGTTATAAGTCTCTCTGATCTCCTCAAGCACCACCGCTCGAAAAGGCTCTGTGAGAAATATGTTGTATTCAGTAAAGCAGATAAAAGACATTATAGCTCTCTTGATGATTTAGACACCTATTGCACCAGTCAAAGGGTCATGTATCTGAATTCATCACTATCATCATTATCATTCTGCGGCTGTCCACCATACATCATATCAACATCCAGATATACATTCAACATGATATGTAACCACAAAGACCTAAATGCCTCTAACGTTTGTGGAAAACATTGAAATTCTAGGGGGATAAAATGTTTTTTGCACTAGCAATATAAAGTCTGGCGACACGGTGGTAAGGTGGTTAGCACTGTCGCCTCACAGTGAGAGTGTTCCTGGTTAGAAACCTGGCTGGGGCCCTTCTGTGTGGAGTTTGCATGTTCTCCGGTTTCCTCCCACGGTCCAAAGACATGCACATGTTAGGTTAATTGATGACTGTTTGTCTCTATGTGCCCAGAGACGGTGTACCCCTCACGCCTGATGTCAGCTGGGGTCGGCTCCAGCCCCCCGCGACCCCGACAGGGACAAGCGGTTGAAGATGAATGAATGAATATAAAAACTCCTCCTCAATCTGCCTCCAGTCTCCTGTGAAAATCCTTTTAGTAATTCACTGCAGAGTGGGTGACCTCTTTCAAAGTACTCCATTTCATGAGAAAGTGAATATGTTATTAATTACAGAGCAGGGGGACCATTCTACTTTCATAAATTGCTAAAATGCTAAATAAAACCCATCAGTGATTCAGCCAGTGTTCTTCCTTTCTTCCTATGATAACCTTTTTAACACCACTTTCCTCTGCTCTTCTCTGTCACACACATCAGGTGCAGAAATACTGCCCGAGCAGCAGAGCATCTCCGCCTTGTAACTGCACTGTACCAATGCCAGTCTCTCAATTCCACGTCTGATCACCAGTGACATGATTGACCAACGCAGTATGACGTTGGGTTGCATTTTCCAGAAGTTTATTCCGTCTCATCTTTTCACCGTAGCGCCCTGTGGGTACCTCCTGCAGCTTCCACCTGAATGCCCTCTAACTATGGAAGTGGCGGTGTGCGTTTTTGAGTCAGTGTGAGTTTTTTTTTTTAAGATATTAATATTAATCATAGAAGAGCATTTTTACATATATTAAAACATATCTGGTAGGGCGACACGTTGGGTGGTGGGGTTAGCACTGTCGCCTCTCAGCGAGAGGGTTCCTGGTTTGAATCCCGGCTGGGGCCCTTCTGTGTGGAGTTTGCATGTTCTCCCCATGTCTGCGTGGGTTTTCTCCAGGTTGTCCGGTTTCCTCCCACAGTCCAAAGACGTGCAGGTGTTCGGTTCATTGAGGACTCTAAAATTGCCCGTAGGTGTGAATGGTTGTCTGTCTCTGTTCGTCTCTATGTGCCCTGTGATAGACCTGCGTCCTGTCCAGGGTGTACCCCGCCTCACGCCCGATGTCAGCTGGGATCGGCTCCAGCCCCCCGCGTCCCCGACAGGGACAAGCGGTTGAAGATGAATGAATGAATGAATAAAACATACCTGGAGGAGGCCTTTAACTTTAACCACAATCTTTTTGTGAGGAATCCTGACATGAATTTTATATTTTGGGAATGAGAATGTGTTGGCTAGAGTAACTGATCAATACTAATGTCTGATGACTAGATGATGGGTTGTTTGCCTTGTGAATTTCATGTTTTATTTTGAAAAGTAACTCTCCTCTCGTTTCAGGTCACTTGCCCTTCCTCTTGTGTCACCGGTCTGACTTTACCCCCTGATCCATGATTGTTTCCACCTGTATCCCCCCCCTTCATGTGTATATAGTCTGTCTTCCCCTCCCTCATGTGTATATAGACTGTGTCTTCCCCTCCCTCATGTGTATATAGTCCGTGTCTTCCCCTTCCTCATGTGTGTATAGTCTGTGTCTTCCCCTTCCTCATGTGTATATAGTCCGTGTCTTCCCCTCCCTTATGTGTATATAGTCCGTGTCTTCCCCTTCCTCATGTGTGTATAGTCTGTGTCTTCCCCTTCCTCATGTGTATATAGTCTGTGTCCTCCCCTTCCTCATGTGTATATAGTCTGTGTCTTCCCCCCCTCATGTGTGTATAGTCTGTGTCTTCCCCCCCTCATGTGTATATAGTATGTGTCTGCCCCTCCCTCATGTGTATATAGTCTGTGTCTTCCCCTTCCTCATGTGTATATAGTATGTGTCTGCCCCTCCCTCATGTGTATATAGTCTGTGTCTTCCCCTTCCTCATGTGTATATAGTCTGTGTCTTCCCCTCCCTCATGTGTATATAGTCTGTGTCTTCCCCCCCTCATGTGTATATAGTATGTGTCTGCCCCTCCCTCATGTATATATTCTGTGTCTTCCCCTTCCTCATGTGTATATAGTCTGTGTCTTCCTCTTCCTCATGTGTATATAGTCTGTGTCTTCCTCTTCCTCATGTGTATATAGTCTGTGTCTTCCTCTTCCTCATGTGTATATAGTCTGTGTCTTCCTCTTCCTCATGTGTATATAGTCTGTGTCTTCCTCTTCCTCATGTATGTATAGTCTGTGTCTTCCCCTCCCTCATGTGTATATAGTCTGTGTCTTCCCCTTCCTCATGTGTATATAGTCTGTGTCTTCCTCTTCCTCATGTGTATATAGTCTGTGTCTTCCTCTTCCTCATGTATGTATAGTCTGTGTCTTCCCCTCCCTCATGTGTATATAGTCTGTGTCTTCCCCCCCTCATGTGTATATAGTATGTGTCTTCCCCCCCTCATGTGTGTATAGTCTGTGTCTTCCCCCCCTCATGTGTGTATAGTCTGTGTCTTCCCCCCCTCATGTGTGTATAGTCTGTGTCTTCCCCCCCTCATGTGTATATAGTATGTGTCTTCCCCTCCCTCATGTGTGTATAGTCTGTGTCTTCCCCTTCCTCATGTGTGTATAGTCCGTGTCTTCCCCTCCCTTATGTGTATATAGTCTGTGTCTTCCCCTTCCTCATGTGTGTATAGTCTGTGTCTTCCCCCCCTCATGTGTGTATAGTCTGTGTCTTCCCCTTCCTCATGTATGTATAGTCTGTGTCTTCCTCTTCCTCATGTGTATACAGTCTGTGTCTTCCCCTTCCTCGTGTGTATATAGTCCGTGTCTCCCCCCCCTCATGTGTATATAGTCTGTGTCTTCCCCTTCCTCATGTGTATATAGTCTGTGTCTTCCCCCCCTCATGTGTAGATAGTCTGTGTCTACCTCTTCCTCATATGTGTATAGTCTGTGTCTTCCCCTTCCTCATGTGTGTATAGTCGGGTGTCTTCCCCTTCCTCATCTGTATATAGTCTGTGTCTTCCCCTTCCTCATGTGTATATAGTCTGTGTCTTCCCCCCCTCATGTGTGTATAGTCCGTGTCTTCCACTCCCTTCATGTGTATATAGTCTGTGTCTTCTCCTCCCTCATGTGTATATAGTCTGTGTCTTCCTCTTCCTCATGTGTATATAGTCTGTGTCTTCCTCTTCCTCATGTGTATATAGTCTGTGTCTTCCTCTTCCTCATATGTGTATAGTCTGTGTCTTCCTCTTCCTCATGTGTATATAGTCTTTGTCTTCCCCCCCTCATGTTCATAGTCTGTGTCTTCCCCTCCCTTATGTGTATATAGTCCGCGTCTTCCCCTTCCTCATGTGTGTATAGTCTGTGTCTTCCCCTTCCTCATGTGTATATAGTCTGTGTCTTCCTCTTCCTCATGTGTATATAGTCCGTGTCTTCCCCCCCTCATGTGTGTATAGTCTGTGTCTTCCCCTTCCTCATGTGTATATAGTCCGCGTCTTCCCCTTCCTCATGTGTATATAGTCCGTGTCTTCCCCCCCCTCATGTGTGTATAGTCTGTGTCTTCCCCCCCTCATGTGTATATAGTATGTGTCTTCCCCTCCCTCATGTGTATATAGTATGTCTTCCCCTCCCTCATGTGTATATAGTATGTGTCTTCCCCTCCCTCATGTGTATATAGTCCGCGTCTTCCCCTTCCTCATGTGTATATAGTCCGTGTCTTCCCCCCCCTCATGTGTGTATAGTCTGTGTCTTCCCCCCCTCATGTGTATATAGTATGTGTCTTCCCCTCCCTCATGTGTATATAGTATGTCTTCCCCTCCCTCATGTGTATATAGTCTGTGTCTTCCCCTCCCTTATGTGTAAATAGTCTGTGTCTTCCCCTTCCTCATGTGTATATAGTCTGTGTCTTCCCCTTCCTCATGTGTGTATAGTCTGTGTCTTCCCCTCCCTCATGTGTGTATAGTCTGTGTCTTCCCCTTCCTCATGTGTATATAGTCTGTCTTCCCCTTCCTCATGTGTAAATAGTCTGTGTCTTCCCCTCCCTCATGTGTGTATAGTCTGTGTCCCCTCCCTCATGTGTATATAGTCTGTGTCTTCCCCTCCCTCATGTGTATATAGTCTGTATCTTCCCCTCCCTCATGTGTATATAGTCTTTGTCTCCCCCCCCCCATGTGTATATAGTCTGTCTTCCCCTCCCTCATGTGTATATAGTCCGTGTCTTCCCCTCCCTCCCTCATGTGTATATAGTCTGTCTTCCCCTTCCTCATGTGTATATAGTCCGTGTCTTCCCCTCTCTCGTTGCCAGAGTATTTCGTCCGTCATGTCGAACACGTCCAGCCCGATCCACAGCCTTGTCCCAGCCTTTGAGTCTGAGTACCGTCACGCTCTTGTTTTCTGCTTTTCTGTTATTTCCTTTAAAGAAGAGTGATTTTGATTTTGATTGCATTTTTGTCAGCCTTGTTTTTTTGAAGAAAGCTTATTTTATAATACCTTTGTTTTCCTCCTGTTTGGAGTGACTATGTTTTGTGTTTTTACCAGCTCAGTGCAGCTCAAGTTTGGTTTCAGCCTTTTGCGAGCTGGTGTTTCAGAATAAAAGCCTGCATAAACCTGTTCACCTTCGCATCTGAGTCCTCATTCCTGCCCTGGCCTGACAGGTGTCTCCTCCATGGATGCATCCTCGACTACACAGGATTGCACAGAGTTCACACTATACAACAAATGTGCTTAGTTTGGATTTAAAGTTAAAAAAAGACAACAAATTGTCTACGGTTGTAGTCATAGAGGTCTCACACACACCAGTCATAATATTTAGTGTAATAGACTTTTGGCTGATTGTTTCAGTGCTGTTGCTTCTTCGCTGCGGTGTTTACACCTCCCAAAACACTTCTCTGTGGAAGCTCTCACATTAGTAAGCAAGCTAACAAAAAAGTTAATAAAACACATAATTATGTAACCACTCATGAAAGGCTCCACTAATGTTAAACGACATAATTTTGCAGCGATATTGAACTAAGCAATATTTTTGCGCTGTCTTTTCCTTGCATTCAAATTTATTTTTTACTCAATTATTCTATTTTTTAATTACAGCGGACAGGATGAGCAAGGGCGGCGTAAGTTATTTTCCTTAAATCATGCCCTTACATAGAATTCTTCTCTTAGGCCGTACATAATTCAACTTTATCTTAATTAAATCAATGTTGCCTTCATTATGTCTGGTTTAATTGAATGCTAATATATCCACTGGGATTTCTTTTCCTCCTGTTTGTGTTTCTCTCATTGAGTTGACCTTGAGTTGGAAATCCCTGTGTGTCCTTCATTAGTAACTTACAGCTGTGTATACTTCTCCAGAGATGTATGGATGTCTGTTGCCTTTGTCGGCATCCTTGCTCTGTTCTGTCTCTGCGGTGATGCGTTTGCTGATGGTCAACAATTCTCTGCAAAGCAGGGGGGGGCGTTATCAGGACCTCTTGAACTTCAGAAATCCCCCATGTGAGAGGAAGGGGTTGAATTTATTACCGTCTGCAGAATACGGTTGAGCTTTCTCTGGAAATTCAACAGACGCCACTCAAAAATGTGAGTCGAGAGACTCCTGACTTTCCTTCCACTGGGGTTTGCTGTCAAATATTCATCATTTTCTCATTATACTGCAAGAACATTTTAAAGGCAGCTTGCATTGTGAATATTAGCCCATAGCTCCGGCTTGTTTCAATACAGCCTGTTATCAAATTACAATCATCTGTTATTTGATTAAAATGAACATCAGTCTCCACTAATGATGTGTTGTGTGAGCAAACAGAAGCTGTTGTTTGTCTGGCACACACTCGCAGGGTGACTCTGTTTGGGCTGGTATTTATTAAGCAGTGAGGACCGAATGTCTGCTCAAACACGGGCAAATCAACGTGATCTCATTGGTACTTTGATAGTCAGTGTATTACCTACAGTAGATCACGGTTAGCACGTTTGGAGAAGCAGGCAGGCAAAATGTATAATGCCCTGAAGGCAGGTAAGACACTGACTATCATTAGGTATCATCATCACTATAAATTAAAGAAAAACATTGAGGTTTGGTTTCAAAGAAGGGGATCGAACGGCCGATCTCTCGAATTGAAGCGAGAAGGAATGGAAGGTGAGAGAAGCAAAAAGTGTTGTGATACACACCCATGTGCAGAGGGGAAAAATAAACTTTAACTGAGTAAACTCAATAAAGTTTTAGAAAAAACAACAACTAGTGGACATCAGCCTCCATAAGGCTTAGATGACGCACACTGATGTGAACATTATCTGTAATAGCGAGGCATAAAGCTATTTGATGGAAGAGATATGTGATGGTGATCGATATTCTCCCGCTCCTCTGACATTGCTACACTGAATGATGTTTCCTGCAATGATTTAATAGACTATCTTTTTGTTTTCTTGAGATATCAAATTAATTATCTTATCACAAAAAAAACGGAGGAAAATTATTTTGTTATAACGGGAAAACATAGGTATTATCTCATTATCATGGGAAAACAGAGGTAATAAAATGTATGTAATGTATGACCCTTTAGGGCTTCAGTACCTCATGTCAGATAGAAACAAAGTATCTGACAGATCAACATGAAGTACTACACATTAATTAATCAAGTACAACACCCGCACAAGACAGTATTACATCAGGAAGCAATGACTCACACTTGTTCAAATTGTGACAGTGGGGGCAAAGCTGCTTAGCATCAGGATACAGTACCCACAACAACACTCTGGACAGGAACGGCCACACATGGCTCCACAGGAGAAAACGTCCTGCATGTAAACCTTCAGACCTGGGCAAAGCCGATGAACCGCAAACAGAACAGAGGAGGCCGTCCAGGGTGAGACGCTGCACAGACGGCGTGCTGCACTCGCCGCTGTCGCTCAGACTCTGACGATGTCCAGGACTCCGGGGTCAACTGTGCTGCCTGTCCATCATACTCTACACAACTCGACTCTCCTGGCTTGCTCCACGCTCTGCCAATCTGGTTCGAGGCCTTTTTATTGGTGTTTCACAGGTTCTCTATGTTCTCTTTGTCTTCAAAGCATATGGGAAGTGTGGTTGGAGTTTGTTCGTGTTGAGTACAGACCACCAGTTCACCAATTCTGATCATTAACCGTTAATTGTTAACAAAAACTCCCAGTTCCCCCGCCCAGGAGGCCTTGCAAGTAGATGCAATGGAGACAGGCTCGGATATATATTCTCCTTCTGCTCTTTTAGTAATGTACAAAACTAGGGCTGCCTCGATTAAATGTCGTAATCGATAACGTTGACACTGACAATACGTTGAAATCAATATTTTGAGTCTTCACAGGAATGTATTGAAATGTTCTATGAAATGTAAAAAAAAAGATGTAAGTGTTTTGCTCACATTTATTCTGCAGCGGCGGTGCTGATAAGCGCCGTTGTGTGTCACACAATCTTTAATAGCCTCTGCTCTCCTGTTTTACCGAGTGGTAAAATACTGCCTCTGCATGCCCACCATGCATGCCTATTATATTCAACAGCTGCTGTACAGAAGCCACGGTGCTCAGTGTGGGCATGGCGCTGCACACAGAGAGCAGAGCAGAGCAGTGGAAGTGAAACAACGTGCTGACATACGTTTTAGAAGTAGTTCATAACAAGAGTAACAGGTCATCCAGCTTTAAAAGTGACATTTTTCTTTTTAAATAAGTGCTGTGGATCTAACATATCCCAATGTAAAGAGTGGTTCAGTGAATTTTGGAAGTAAATGATAAATTACTAAAATATTTGTAACTTTAAATTGTTACATTTGAGAAGAGAGTTTGGTGCGGTTCAGGAAATGGAAAAAATAAGCCTTTTTTTTTGTAATTTTAGCTCATTTCTTTTTAATCATGTTGCTGTTTTAATATGTAAACATTTGTTTACATTCTGCTTTTGTTGCATGAAACAGTGACATACACTTTGTTTCATTTAGGCTACGTTTAATTCTAGTTTGACAATTAGATTTCTTGTTTAAGAGTTAACTGACAACAACAATTTGACAGATAAATACTATCAGTTCAAATATATATATATAAACAATTAAATACAACCACACATTCATTTTATTGTGTTAACTTATTGGAGAGCTTGAGCTTTTGCAGATTCCCGTATTTCAGCCGTGTGTTTGTGTGTGTTTTAGCAGCCTTGGTCACAGGTGCTCTCCCCTGTGAGCACCGTCTTGGGCAAACAGCATCCTCGCAGGTGGATGCAATGGAGCCAGGCTCAGACATATGCTCCACAGACAGCTGGTACCGGTCGCGCACCCACGATGTTATGTGCATTGTTCTGGACACATGCAGCCAGTTTCCAGGAAGTGCTTGTGCATCCATAAGTTTGCAGCTGTCCACGCAGCTCATGTCGGAGCCCGTCTCCACCACGCCACATCTACATGCAAGGTCCCCCGGATGGTGAAATGGGCCTCAGTTGCCTTCTTTTCTGTTAACAGTTAATGACAAATTAACATCCCTTAAAGGAATATCAACAAACAGTTGTCCGAGCAATTAAAAAAAACACCATGACAGCAAGCACCACTGACATGCTGTAAAATTGCTCATACACTGGCAAATTCACTGAAATAAACTGTAATATGAGTTAGCGCTCTCAGCAAGAGGGTTTCTGGTTGGAATCCCGGCTGGGGCCCTTCTGTGGTCGGTAGAAGCTGGGATCGGCTCCAGCCCTCCCGCGACCCCGGTAGGGACAAGCGGTTGAAGATGAATGAATGAATGAATGAAACTGTAATATACGTACAGCTCACAAGCCAAAAGTACACCATATAACTACAGAAATTGGTCGTCTGTCTGTCACATCACTCTGTCAGCATTGTCGGACCGACAATGACCACTAAAAATCGTCAGACCGGAAGTAGTTCGCAACGACATCACACCTTAAAACACTGTTACGTGACCGATTTTTGCCTACAAAAGGTGACTGTTAGGGTTATTAGAAAAAAGGCCGTGGTTTGATTCAGTACGTCTATGACATGAACAGCACCGGGACATGAACGGCCACCACCCGGGGAATTAACAATGCTCGTCCAGGTGAAAGTCCGGCTGATGGTACTCACTATGGCCACCATTGTGTTTGAATAAATGTTTGGTCTAGTGGGGCCTCCATTCAACCTGAATCACACTACAGCGCCCACTGAACTAGGGCTTCATTACAATGGAAATAATTGACTTTTCTGAATTGATATTAAATTGGTTCATTTTATATTGCGATGCATTGATGAATTTCTAATTTTACGCACCCTTATTGAAAACGGGTTACATCGACAGATAGCTAAATGTCCACTACAGTGGCTACAGTACCGCCATAAGCAATGTGCCATAATGCACCTTGTTAACTAATGCAGAGACGTGATGACATGAGCGGTTTGAATCCCTGCAACCACCCGACTGCCTTCATTGTCAGATTGATGTGCGTTACTGGTTCATTTGGAATAGATTTTCAAAACACACGTTGTAGTTGACATGCTGTTAACTAGAACTTTTATGTTATCACAACGACGTCAGTAGTCTTTTGTCATACTGACATGGAAAAATATGTTAAAATAACAAACGTGCAAAATCACCATTTACAGCGTAACTATAATAATCACCTATGGAAATATGGAAAGCTATCTTAAACCCTCAGCTTGGATCCTTACTCATGTTCGGCACCACTCTTTTTCGTCCCACCACCCAATTTGTCCTCCCTCTTTTCTGTAGAGAAATTATTCCTTTGATCCCCAACGCTGTGGTCCCTCGTTCTCTTCCCTCCTCTTCGGCTTGGTACAGTCCCAGTCTTATTTAAAAGCCCTTTAAAACGTTTGATGCCTTGTGTCAAAGTCAGTCCTTGATCTAACCTGGACTGACCTGCCCGAGCACTGCTGTTTGAAATGTTTGCTTCTTTGCAGTCCCTGCATCTGTAGCTGCCCCATCAAACAGCTGTAAACAGGCAGATCTGTTAGTTACACACTAAAGTGATGTTATGGTGTTTTTTTGTTTCCCCGTATGCAACTCGTACCATAGCACCATAAATCACAACTTCATAGAGGCTCGCCATATAATTCAAAAAGTACTGCACATGGAATCATTTACTACGCTTACCTTTCTTGTTTATTTGTCCTAAAGAGCTAACAGTGCATATCACTGCTTACTTGACTGTTGTATTAGTAAGTTATAACTTTAAGGGTCTCGTGGATGAAACGTCTACTCACCCTCAATTCTTCTCACCATCTTCCTTTTCTCCCAGTGTATGGGAATACTTTATGCATGATTCATTGTTATGGATGCCCTTTTTTAAAAGCCTGCTTCGATTCATTCATTCAATTGTGAATAAAAGGGTATTTTTAGGGGGGGGGGGTGGCTGCAACTTGAAATGTTGACCCAGTGATGGCGCAAGGAGAAAATCTCCAACGTTAAATCTATTCATCCTCAGGGAAAGTCATCCAATAATTGTTTATTTTCAGTTTAGGACCAGCTTCTTATGAACTATATTACGTTTGGGCCCATAACGTTTGAACCGAATGTCAGTGGGTCGAGACAAATCTATCCATATAAGCCACACCCATTTGTGTCTAGGTTGATTTTCGGCCATTTTGAATTGTGATAAAACCCGATTTTTCGCTGCGCCTCCTATAAATTTTGAGTTGTCATCACCAAATTCGATTCATAATATCTATCAAACATGCTACATGCGATTAGCTGCATGTTGTTTGGTATGATATTGATCGTGTTGAAGATATAATTATCTTTTGTTTCCTTAATAAACAGTATGATTTGATAAACTGATGAGCAACAGTGGACTGGAGCGGTTTTGGGGTGTCATGTAATTGTGAAAGATTCCTCTGTGAGAGGAAAACAATGCTATCAGCAACACATCAATCCACTTGTTTACTGGTGCAACTTCAGCCTGGAGAACATCCAGTAAATGTGTAGAATGTGTAAAAATTGGCCCGCTTTCTTTCTTCCACCACAGGGTCGTGTACACAGTCACACATTCCCAAACAACACAAGCACAAACACAGCGGCTCAAGCCTTACTATGACTCTCAGTTAGGAGATTGTCTGGATCTTGCCTATTTCATGGATTAGTTACAGGAAGGGCTTTAAAATTGCATCTCAGTGAAGGTTTTCGGAGGGAACCTCTGGATAACCTTGCCTTTCCACACTGTCTGCCAGACTTAGGCTCATCTCCTCTGGTAGAAAGGCGGACACAAAAGAATATCCTTGCTCCTGCCCTGTATGCTGTGAATGCCGCACTTATTTTCTTTGTCCATGTCTGAGTCTTTTGGCTGCGCTATTCACATTTCAGAGACATATCTAATTTAGTATTGTGAAAACTTTGAAAAGGACAGAAAATGCCATGGACAGAGAGGAATCAAGGGCTGAATGACTCAAACAAAACTGAAAAGGAAAGCTGGTAAATTTCATAAAGTATATGACTAAAAATATTGCTGAGTATGATAACTCACTGCGGACATGATCTGAAAAACTCCTACCTTTATTGCAGTTCTTCAAGGTGCAAGTTGTGGACCAGGAGTAAAGATCTTTTCTTAAAGGGACAGTTAAGAGAAGCGAGGTTGTGTTTATCCGCAGTAGTGTATTACCTACAGTAGATGACAGCACACCTTAATAAAGTGCCAACTATCTGTCCTGTTTGTTTGCATTGTATTTCTCTATGTAAATGTCATCACTGCTTCTACTGCTTTTAACTACGATGCGCCTCTTTCTGATCTTTAAACTGCATTCCCCGTTATGTCGCCCCTTGCTTTCCCCCTTAGCAAGGTGCTACAGAGGAAAAATGTGTATTTATTGATTGTCATGTGAATTTATTGATTTACATTGTTCCTTTTTAAATAAACGAAACAGAAACTGACCATGGATATGCACCTCATACAACCGCACTTTAATAAAATCTGAAACATCCCTTTTAGTGGCACAAAAGAGACATCAGAGAGTTTTTTTTCACATTCAACAATTGTCTCATATTTTCTCCTACATTCAACTTGTGCAATGCTCTGCCGTGACAGGCTGTAATTCTTTTTCATTTTTGGGTCCCTACTAACACTCCTTAATATGTTATCTGTAATTTTTCACAGCAGGATTTCGCGCCCCCTAATGTGAAGATCTTTTTTATATTCTTCGAGTGACATTTTTATGAATGAAACATGCTGACAAATAGAGCAGAACAGGTACCCTGACGTAGTAATTTCAGTAATGCCACCTTGTCATCGAGTTGAAATGTGCAATTTAGAAAAACGTTATGCTTTTAAGAGAGTTTTCTGACTGCTTGCATCTCTACAAGGCTGTACAGTCGGCTCAGTGGTGCTTTGAGATAAAAGCTATCAGCATTCTCACGCTGGCAATGCCAATTGTTTAGCAGGGACAATGTTAATCATATTCCCTTTCCTAGTTTAGATTTTTAGCATGCTAACATGATCTGAATAGCACTAAACATAAAGTTTAGCTAAGGCTGATTAGTTTTGGTTTTAAATAGGGGTGGGCAAATTAGGCTTTGTAAAGCATCATCTGAGTTTTTGTGCGTCTTGTCGACTGTTTTTGAATCTTTTCATCGACCAAATCTGCAGTAAACAATCCACCTCCGCATCACACCAACATAAACCTTTCGCTGCCATTGTTTTAAATGTCCGCGCATGGTCCCTCCTTCTTTTCTATGTCGGAACAGGCGCACATAAAATGACGTCAGAACCGCCGTAAGCCTCGTGCTCGTGCATGTGCAGACGTGCTTTACAAAAGCCCACATCCCCAAAACGGGCCGTACCGCTCCTAGGAAGCGGTACGGCCTGTTTGTACTCACACTGGTCAAACGAACTAGACTTTAGCCGTGAAACGTCCTTGGGCACGGTACGGAAGGACAGTGTGAGTGCGACCTCATTGTGTTTTTAACAAGCCTGTGAATATTCTCATTTGTCCAGGTCATCGTTATTCCCAAAGCAATTTCAGTCCAAAGCAACTGGACTTGGTTATTTGTCTAGGAAGAAGTTTCACCTCTCATCCAAGAGGCTTCATCAGTTGATGTACGCATCTGACCAGGCTGGGACTGGATCAGGACCAGGCTGGGACTGGTCCGACTGTGCTTTCAACCAGTTGTTTAACATAGAGTGCCATGTAGTGGACTCTAGATTAGCTGATGATAGGGCTACTAGTTAAGGGATCACCAAAGTGTTATTTCAGTTTCGTGAGCAAAACAGGAATATTTGCGCCACTGTTCATGACGTTCCATCCAGTAGGTGTTGAGACATTTCACTTAAGACCTCAAATGCAAACATCAAGGTTGCACTAGAGCAGGGGTAGGCAATTCCGGTCCTGGAGAGCCACTGTCCTGCATGTTTTAGGTTTCTCCCTACCCTAACACACCTGAGTCTAACAATAATCAAACTGTGACAAGCATCAGCTGCTTGATAATGAGCAAATCAGTAGATTCAGGTGTGTTAGAGCAGAGATAAACCTAAAACATGCAGGACAGTGGCTCTCCAGGACTGGAATTGCCCAGCCCTGCACTAGAGGAAAAGAAAGAGGACACCAGAGTCAGCAGGATTTATCCTCTTGGGATCATAAACGTCTGTTGAGATATTTCAATGTGGAACAACGTCTTGGACGGACCAACCAACATTTATGAAACTGACCGCATAGTAAAATAAAAGTGAACTTAATGATGTAATGTACCAAAGGCAGCCTTTCCTCGCCTCATTCACACTTTAGGAATCACAACCCTGGTCCTTTAATGTGCATCAAAAGGATTGTTGTTGACAGAATTCTGGTAACATTAAAAAAAGATGTTCCTTACCTTTAATGAACAAGTAAAAGCCTCAGGGCGTTCTGTTAAAAGTCTCACTTCAAAGTCTGCTGGCCGTGTTATAAAAGAGAACCTCCAAAACTCCTCGTGTCCTTCAGGAATTCTCATCAATACACTTTTTATGACCCAATCACCCAAAGTGGAACACATCAAGGGGAATTAGATCACGGCGCCTGCTGCTGTTTGTTAATGAGCTATCACTTCATGAGAAATCAACTTGAAGGTTTATTTATTGTTAACTCTTTGCCCTGGAGTGCCAATTAGGCAGCTTCTGGGACTTTTTGAATGCCAGTTATTAACAGTCATGATGAGATGGGTTTTGGCCAGTCTCTTAAAAGAGCACACATATAAACACAAGGTTTCTAGTTTACAGCCTTAGTTGAAATATTCTCATGTACAAATACACCAATAATAATTGTAATATTGTTTATATAGCGCTTATCAAGCTGAGAACATCAAGTGCTTTCCACTGAGGGTATTAAAAAAGATGTCAGATGTAGAAAGAAATAAAAATCACATAGATTAATTACAATAAATGTAAAATACATTTACAAGAAAGTAATCCCAAACAAGTGAAGCTATTGAAATAAAAACCAGGTGGTTGCACAACAGAGCTGTATGATGTAAGCAAAATTGATCAGTCACCAGATGGAAGAGCAGTTCTGTACAAACGGGACCAGATTTCAAAGCAGAGACAGTATCATCCAATCCAATGCTAACAGGAAGACTTTTCCAACGCTGAGGTGCCGGTACAGCAAATGTTCAATCACCCTTTGACCTGAACCTGGACTCTGGAAAAATAGGCCTAAACCAGCAGATCTGAGGGGCCTTTATGGATAGTAAGAGTTTATGAGTTCACTGATGCACACCAGTGCAGAGAGGCTCAAACTGGGGCAATGTGAGAAAAGTGTTCAGTGCGCGTCAGAGGGCTGGCTGCAGAGTTTTGCTCAGTATAAAGTTCGGCCATGTCTCGGGCACTGAGGCGTGAATCAATCATTTTCTCTGTATTGCTAAAAGCTACCAAACTACCAAAACATTGGTCTGATCTTGGGCAGAATCACCTTTAACTATCAATAATTAATAAAGTTTAATAGCTACCAATGTTTGTGAGTTACCACACACACACACACACACACACACACACACACACACACACACACACACACACACACACACACACACACACACACACACACACACACACACACACACACACACACACACACACGCACAGGCTTTACCTCCATGCCAAAAAGTTGTTGACTCCGACCGACCAACCGAATGACAGAGGGAGCTGTAGAGCTACTGGTTGCTGCTTAAAATCATATTTTAAAAAAAATAATAATAATCATGTGCACACAAATTAGAAATGTGTGCTCTGTGAATCGAGCATCGTTTCAAAACAACCTCACAAAGCCAGAGTTTTTTCGGAAAAACTGCAGATTTTGCCAACATCATCTTCTGGGTCATGGTCGGATTGTTGCCAGTAATGCTGTAGTTTGCCTGTATTAAAAACTACAAGATCATCCAAAATGATGCAGATGTCGCATCAGGGCTTAAACGTAGAAGCACGTGCACATCACATTAGGGCTAAATGGGTTAAGTTCATGTAACTGCAGAATCTGAAGCTATAGGTTGGTGTGGCTATCACAAAAACACATTCTGGTTTGATTCATTTATTTTTTTAGACTGAACACATTGCGTTTCACTCTGTTTCCATGCTTTGTCCACATGCTGCATCAAATGATTACAGATGCTTGTGAAATTCTGCTTAGACTTGGGGCTTTGCAGGACTAGCGAATGGATGAGATGCTTTAAAGTCAGACAGGTGGGTTTTTTCATTCATTATGATTTAAATCTGCCTCAGCTTTTAGAAATGGCAGAGAGTGACACCTGTGAACAGCCACGCATTCAAAATAAATCCCCTATTCAGACCTGTAGTAGCTCACCACAATAGGGTTTTGAGTCCTGGCAAATGTGAGTACTCCGCCAGTGAATGCAGTTGACCCGCCCACTCTCCTCAGTTTTTTGTGCTACAATCTCAGGCTACTCTTTCCATGCCAGTGCTTTATCAGTTACACGTTCCTTTTTCTGTGACTTTTTCCCTGTGACAACCATCTGATGATGCACAATCTCACTCTTCAGTTCACTGTGAAACCAAAAGAGGATGCAGTCTCTTTCTTTTCTTGTTTTTGACTCAGCTGACTACAGTACTTAGCTGCCAGCCTGTCTTGGCTTCTTTCTCTCCAGCAGCCTGGCTGCCTCATAAACAGATCACCAGGCTAGGTGTTTAACAATTTAACATTGTGCAGATGGACTTGGCCACACATCATGGCCATGCATCATGCAGTCGTTGCTTTTCAAGTAAACAGTCTCAGAAAATGAGGAGATCGATGCAGGAAATAAACCCCGGGACCATAAAGACCCTTGTGCACTTTGATGTTTTTGTATTCTATGCATTTTAAAAATTGTACAGATAAGGCAAATTATATTTAACACATAAAAGTGCAAAACCTTTATTTTAGTTGAAACTTAACTGATGTTTTATTATCTTACTGCTGCATGACTTTGATGTTTGAATTCATGAGGTACCTCCATGATGTGCTATGTGTTTTCTGGCATAGAGAAAGAGCATTAACCCTTAAAGCTGCAGTAGGTAAAAAGCAAAAATAATCCAAAATTTGTAGAAGGTGAGACCTCTCCCTCTCACCTCTCTGTTTAGAGCCAATAGCAAGGCAGTCTCTCTCTGAAATGACAGTGATTGGCCAAAGTCTCTCTATCACAGGCTAGATTTTCTAATGCCTGACAACAGAGCCAAAGGAATTTAATGACCATATGATTAAAGATTATGATTGATTTATTGCCCGACAGCGCAAAAATAAACTGCCTACCCCAGGTTCTATTTTATGTATAAGAGGTATAAAGTACAATGTAACGAAAATACTCAAGTAGAGTGCAAGTACCACCCTTAAAAATGTCGCTAAATGTTCCCACTCTTGATATTCCTGATACTATTCCTAATATTGATACTTCTGGGTACCGTCAGAGATATTCAGAACTGTACAAGGACGTTTTTGGGCCTATAGGTACTAAATTCAGTCCCTAGTTCCTATGCAAAAGGTTCCTGGATTCCTGGATAGGTTTCTGGATTTGGACTTTATTTGTCTCGTTGGTGACTATCTGAGTGGCAGCGGTGGATGCACAGAAGCTCAGCCTGATCAGGATTCATGTCACACATCTCGGGGATGCGTAATCGTTCAGCTGTGGATCCAACGGGTCAGGGTGTGACTCGAGGGTCCTTTCATGGTCACTAACCTCAGCCGGGACATTACATTTCAGCCGAGGATCAGTTGAAGACACATTACAGAGGTGGCGGCAGCATTGGGTCTGGCGACGATGATCTTTGACTGTCATGCCTCAGTGGACACTGTGTGAAATTTATATCAACCGGGAGCAGTGACTTTTTCCTGTGCATTAGAATATGTTCACTTTACTACGGCTGAATGCATTTGAATGAATCCCTCAAATGCTAACGTCATTATAATTCCTCATCTGCTGCTTTTGTTGTCTGGTGTTCAGCTGATAGCAGTTCAGTGGGCAAAGTTAAACCGTAGAAATTCAGCTTGCAACTCTCCCAAATAGGTCAATCTGACGTCAACATGCGTGTTGTCACACTGCAGCAGATAACTATTTTTATTTAGTTTGGATTTTAGGCAGGAATAATGAGCAAACTGCTTCAACATGGACCTCAGCCCTTCTCTAGAAGATCTATATAATCAACACAATCCTGCATAAACATCCTTAATTCCAGAGCCATCATGTGAAAACAATTCTCCCTATAACTGCAGATCTTGCCGCATAATCATCAAAATATTTGTGCTGTACCAAAAGTAATCCAGTTGATTGTTGTTGGTCTGTTCATCTGTGGTTACAAACAGGAACTTCTTGCACAAATGCAGTTTGAATTTTCACAGTATGTAGTCATCTCCAATGGCCAGATCACATGCACACATGATCACTGCACATGCATGAGGGTGGGCCCTCCTCCAGTCCAGTGGGCGTAACACCTGAAGCTGTTTGGTATCTGCCAAATAACTCCAGAAGAAGAAGGTTTAGCAGTTCAGTTACACAATTCATCAGCTTATCTAACATAGCTAACAATGATCCATAAAGAAACACAAAGACACAGACGGCCAAAATGTGAAACATACCACTAAAAATGAGTGTGATATATTGCATCAGCTGCTTGTGTGAGCATAGCCTGGGAACCAGACAAGTCTCCCGAGCCCATTTTTCCTTTGCTCTCTCAGCAACTTGAGATCTGACGGGCCAATCACAACCTTTTATCTCATGTGGGGCGGGTTTAAGACAATGACTGACAGAGGAGCGTCGTTCTTCAATGTATTCTCCAAATGTAACTGCCATTCTTAGTACAGCGCAGTTACCAGGCGTACAAAATTCTGATCGGACTGTCAAACTAGGCAGTGCTGATCAAATATGTAACAAGATTATGTTGCTGTATTGCCTATTTCTCACCTAAAATGTTTTAGGAAACACTTTTTAGTGTACTGTTTAGCTGTAACTTGAGGACTTTGACGACCCGGCCACATTTTTTTCTGCTTCAATACGGACCACGCACCGCCCAAGCTCACATGTTTAATTGCTGGGATCGGTCGTAGGTCTATGCAGCTGTGTCCAGAGGCATTTTGCTCCGCACCGTTTTACTTAATGCAATATAGAAATTAAAACTGAACTGAGAGATTCCAGACTAATATGCATTTACAAATGAGTCTGGTGATGCCAGGCTAGTTTGAACACAGTGCAATTTGACAATTAAACAAATGCAAAGACTCATTGAGTAAACAGTTCATTACAGAGAATAATATTTTCGAGTTCTGTCTCCCAGAAGAAATCAGGGTGGATTATTTGCTCCTCATCTGTCAATGTCTCAGATACTGGAGGTCAGATGTTCAACACTGAAGTGCTGTGTATGATTATGAAAGCGGCAAATGGAGCTAATTACAGTTGAAAAGTAAGTAAATATTTGTTCCTGATTGCCTCTGATGGGACTGTAAACACTGAGGGGGGTGTGTGTGCCAACGAGGGCCTGGTAACCTGTGTCTGTGTGTGTTGTAGCTTGCGCTGTGAGTGTGGGTGTGTGTCTGTGCACCTTTTTTTATGTGATGCTTTGATAAGCTTTGAGACACACTGGGGAGCCTCTCCTCCCTCTGTCCCTCAGCCTGGCAGCAATCGCTGATTAAAGGCTCAGCTCGTCTCACCACAAGGAGGGTTTTTCTCCTATTGCAAAAAAAAAAAACGTGCCTCGTCTGAGCTGTCAGAAAGCCGAGTGACGCACAGACACTTTCTGGGAGACAAAAGTGCATAACAGGACACAATGTGTCTGCTGAGCCTGTATGTGTTTGTGAATGTGTTCTTGTTTCTGTCACAAGCAGAGAAAATGGAGCTCAGTCTGAGGTGATGCAGGTCCTCAGTTAGTTGAAGCAACAGTAGAAGTTTAAGGCGGATTTATGCAGTGCAATCAAGTACCGTTCTTGAGGACAAATTTAAGGTACTTGTACTTCAGTATTTCAATGTTATGCAGCTTTGTTCTTGTACTCCACTGCATCTCAGAGGCAAATATTATACACACAGCATATTACATATTATACAGCTTTCTGTCATGAATGGTGCGGGGAATAACACGATAAATTGGACCCAAATGCAGACAAGGACACAAATAACGAATATTTAATAGGACAAAACAAGGGAATCCAAAACCAGGAGAAAACAAACAAACAAACAAACACGTGACGAGACGGTCGAGGGTGGACAGGAACGGGATCGCAGGAAACTATAACAAAAGAGAACAGAGGCGAACGACAAACAAACGAGCGCGAAGATATAACCAACAAAGTACGGGAGCCAACCGACGAGAAGTCACCACGTAAATGAGGGAATCGGTCTGGCGCCAAATGTGTCCCACATCCGGCCTTTTAAGCAGCAGAGGGTCATCAGTGGAACTGGATACAGCTGCGTGGAACCACGCCTACCAGCTCCAGACAGACACACACCAAGAGGGGAGACACATACAGGGAACAGCAGGCAGAGGGAGACAAACAAAAGCACAAAAGGAAAGGGAAAGACTAACAGAAAACAGGAATTCTGACACTTTAGTTACATCAAATGTTACCGTTTTTCATTCACTTCCTGTCCATTTCAAGATGTGTTGATTTCTTCAGCCAAATAAAGTCAAACTCACTCCCTCTTGGACCAGCTGGAAAAATGCATCATCACAAAGCTGAGATCAGGGCTGTTTTTCTGGCACCACGAAAAGACGACTTTTGAGAGATATGTGGTTCTCACAGGACAGTGACGCTACACACATATGAGGATTTTATAGAAAAGGATGCATAAATGTAGATTTAACTACCCAACATTATATAGGCGAGTTTAAATTAGCACAACCTTAAACATCTGCAGCGGTAAAATGCAAGAAACATTTTAACGCAGCAGTAATATTTATCCAAAAACCTGTTAACGCACAAGACAAAACTGCAGAGCTTTGCTTGAGTCAAAAGGACCCAACAGCAAATGTTTACCCCATGACCCCAAAACAGTAAAATCCAGACATTCATCCTGTACTCCATCCCTATCATTTTCATATTCTATCACCTTATATGTGCCTGTTTCTACTATTCTGCCGTATTAACTGTCATAACATATAAGTCATATTCACATTACTATAGATATTGTTATGTTACTGTTACGCTTTGGCTGCTTGCATCTCTGGAATGTGTCTGTCTCTCTGTCTTTTGTCTGTCTTTGTCTTTTCTCTCTTTCTCTCTCCTTTTCCTCCTCCCCAACCGGTGCAGAAAGATGTCCGTCCTCCACAGAGCTGGGTCTGTCTGACGTTCCTCCCTGTTGTAGGTTTTCGTTGCCACCGTACTCTACGGGGGAATTGTTGGGTCTGTGTAAATCATAAATAAGTCATAGAGTTTGGTCTATACCAAGTGTGTAAAGTGTCCTGAGATAACTTTTGTTATGATTTGGCACTGTAAATAAAATTGAATTGAATTGAAAATATCCAATTATTACTTTGATACAACACTACTGTCACAACCTGTCCTGTATATCCCTCAATAACATACTAATATACAAAAACAAGCGCACTGTAAGTATGTGAAACGCTCAGGGAGGGAATCCAAATGAGGTAAAAAAAGAAAAACAAGACACTTCATTCATGTGTTCAACCTTTTTTCTATGGTAGTAGCGCCACATATGACGTGTGCGTGTGCATGCATGTGTGTGTGTGTGTGCGTGTGCGTGTGTGTGCGTGTGTGTGGTTGAAGTTTGGTTTCCCACTTCTCATGCATCACATCATTGCAAAACTCTTTTTTAAGTAAAATGAAAGACCGTGTTGAAGTCTAGTGGGATTTGTTCTCTTTCATCAAATATTTATTTGCACAAGATTTAGTCTTCCCTGCTGGAAAATAACAAGTCGAATCGTGCCCCGACTCTGATTCTCACTCCCTGGCATGCTGGCTACGATACCTCCTGGCCCATCATCAATCTCCATCCAGGCACCACTGAAACAGCAACCTCTTGACTCTGCATTGTGTTGAGTGAGTGAAAAATGGATGTGAGGCCCGCGTCTATGTCTGTGCTGCCATTTACTCTCTGGAAAGGATACAGAATATATGAACTATTGTACCACGTCTACAATGGATATCTGGTGTGACTGTTAAACATGAAAACAGCCCTAAAAAGAAAACTTTCGATTTTTGATTCTCAGTGACTGGACAAACTAGCATTTTAAATGATTGTCTCTAAAAAATGACCTTTTTAATAAGCTGCATTTCAACATGTTCACACTATAAGCCAGATATCCCAGTAGTGAAAACAAAGGCATCCAAAATGGCCGCTGTAGCTCAGTCCATAGGTGACTTGGCTGGGAACCGGAGGGTCGCCGGTTCAAGTGGACCATGCATGGACCGTGAATGGAGCGTGGACTGGTGGCTGGACAGGTGCCAGTTCATCTCCTGGGCACTGCCGAGGTGCTGTTGAGCAAGGTACCGAACCCCCAACTGCTCGGGGCGCCAGTCACTGGCAGCCCCCTCACTCTAACATCTCTCCATTAATTGCATGTATAGGTCCTGTCTGTGCATGTGTGTGTATTTCGGGCCTGTGTGTTTGTAACATGAATAACAATAAAAGAGTGAAAAAATCGAATTTCCCCGTTGCGGGACTAATAAAGGATTTCTTCTTCTTCTTCTTCTTTTTAACAGTGAAAAAATGTTCTAGACAAGATATTCCCCCCGCAGCAGAAGCTCTCCCTCAGAAGCTCTTTGAAAAGTCCCAAGACTTATCTGCAAATATACTGTTGTGGGAATTTTGAATATATGTAATTCATAATCGTAGTTTTGTCAGGTCAGACGCAGTTCAGTGTCTCCTCTGTCTCACCTTCTTAATGGATAATACAAATAACTAAATCATGATGATATATTGGCATATTTGTGCGTCTGTACCCTGTGTTAGAGACCTTTTGATGAGAGAGGTTCAGAATGTGAAGAGTTGTAATGTCTAAGGCAGGTTTTTGTTTGGTCTAAAGACGTCACCCAACCAAGGCTTATCGCGTCCTGTCCCTCTCCCTAAAAGACTGGACATGATTTGGCTTGTGGTCATTTTTGTGTGCAGAGGAAAATTCTTTGGCAAAATAAACCACGGAGAAAAAGCCGATCCTGTTTGTTGGTCTTTATTAAAGAATCTATTTCCACAACAATACATATCATAAACTCACAGAAATTGGTCAAATCCAGTCACAATTACAAATCCTTAAAAATGTATTATTTATTTCCAGAACTTGATATGATGAGATTAGCTACAATGTTAGATCCTTTGAGAGTCTTCGTAAATCTGCTGGGTACACCAGAGGGAAAATAAGGACTAAAATATTGTAGAGATGAACTAATGATTGCTTAGCTTACATTTAATCCTGTGGTCACCAAACCCAAGAGGATGAGGCACTATGATGCACCTTCATAGACCTTTATTAAAGTGTGAGGAACCACAGGGTTTGGGCTCAGGAGACTCTTCATCAGGGCAACTGAGGGCCATCGGCCTCTGATGCTTTCATAAAGGAGGGATTTATGTCCACAGGGTTGTGACCTCAACGTAAGCTTAGCAATCATTGTTTTGTGTCTCGCTCGCCCACATTTTAAAGAGACTGATTGTGTGGAGATTTCCCGGTAACCTGGAAATAGTCTGACACATAACCTTGTTTTTATTCAGCTAGTTTTTTAACCATCTGGACATGAGAGTGGTGTCGCTCTTCTCATCCGACTTTTGTCGAGAAACCGAACAAGAGTATTCCCCAGACTGTTGAAGTGTTCCTCTTTCCTTCCAGCACCACTGTCTTTTTTATTTAAGAAGTGTGTATAATAATCAGTAATCGCCAAATACGACTGGGGGCCCTTCTGTGTGGAGTTTGCATGTTCTCCCTGTGTCTGCGTGGGTTTTCTCTGGGTTCTCCGGTTTCCTCCCACAGTCCAAAGACGTGCAGGTGTTCGGTTCATTGATGACTCTAAATCACCCGTAGGTGTGAATGGTTGTCTGTCTCTGTTCGTCTCTATGTGTCCTGTGATAGACTGGCGTCCTGTCCAGGGTGTACTCCGCCTTATGCCCGATGTCAGATGGGATCGGCTACAGCCCCCCCACGACCCCGACAGGGATAAGCGGTTGAAGATGAATGGATGAATGAATGTTCACATTTTACGCATTATTCCATCAACATTTGCTCCAAGTGTTTGACCTGCTCTTGTTGATAAAATCACAAAAGTGGCAGCAGAAACAGACGTGGTTTGACAAACTCTTTTTATGCTGCCTCATTTCAATGAACCTTCCACACAGATGGGCGAAGCAAATTCCTAGGTCAGGAAAGTATCAAACAGTCATAGTGCTGCTTCTGTACCATCATGAAAAGGGCCCCCTTAGTCTTGTTTTATCGTTAAGAGCATGAGTGATTGTCCTCTGGTAGCAACCGCTGCCTAATTGGACCATGAATGCACCTTGTCTTATCTTTTATTGTTTTATCTATCTGTCTTAACAGGCAAATCGAAAACTAAACTGTATATCTTTCAATATTCAACCATAAAGAGCACGCTCGCAGTCCTTTTCACTGCGCCCAAAGCACACATTGCAGTCCCCGTGTTACTCAGAGTGCTTTCATTTCTTAAGCATTTACAAACAACACCTGCTCTCAACACCGGCGATACATTTGAACCTGACGCGCCCCTGCCAGTGAGCTGTGTGGTCTCAACGGCTCATTGGCTTTATGATGATTACATTTTCTGAGATAACCTTTTCTTGCTTTGCACAGATGTCAGTAATTTAGGGGGCAGGCTAGTCACAACAGCTCATTTCAGGTATTAGTCAGGGTCCTTTGGTATCCGGCGTCATCAGAAATCAATGATGGGTGTGTGTAAATGAAACCTCATGTCATCACCATCTGTGCTTGAAGGTTAGATGACAGCAAAACGTACTGCATAATTACCGATGTAAATCTCCGTAGGTCCTCGACAGTCTGTCAGTGTGCGTTGCATAAATACACGTTTTGCATATTGAATTGATCTCATTTTGATTTCCAACACTATTTGTTTCCTCTAATATCTCGTTTGCTCCGTGTTTCTCTCTTTCTCTCACTGTGTTTTTCCAGTGGGCTAAAAATGGTGGAAGTTGCTTCCTAATGACCTATCCTCTCATGCATATTTTATGCAATGTTCTCATTCACATTTGAAAAGAGGCTAATTCACAGCATAAATATTTGATACGGACCTTTTATATTCCCACCTCCCACATTTCAATTAACTGCTAAATGTATCTTTGGGCTCAGAATTTACAGCTTTGCTAGCCACCATGGAAACCATTCCCCTCATTACCGTTATGCTACCATAAAAACAGGCAACACAAAGCATTAGTAAAATTGCATTTCACATTGATTAACCTTTGAAAGCCTCTTCAATTCATCCGTTGTCCACGCTAAGCACCGGACCATGATTAGACTTTGATTTTCTGATTATTCTTAGTCAAATGGTCACAGCTTTACATGTCGTGAGGCGCCTTCACACCTTACAGACCCACCTGTGTGGGTCTCGCTGTAAGACCGAAGGCGCCGGAGGCCACTGCACCTCATCAATCAAACTGGGGGTAATCAGACACAGATTGGTGCAAATCGCCCAGGAGGATGGAAATCGATGTAGAGCAAAATTAACTCGGGGACAAAATTGACAAAGATGAAACAACTGGTACAAAATTGGATATGAATTCCAATTATTATAAATACCACGGCTTAAGGCTCAGGGCCTTGTTTATTGGCACTGGATTCTTTGAAGGACGCCAAGTGGAACTGTTCTGCATGAGTGGGAAAAACAGAGTGGTCTCCTGGCCGATAAGAAATGAACGAAATGACAAGCATCGACGTTCACCTTGTGAACTTGATCCCAGCTTTGGTTTCCAGAGCTCCAAGACCCAAAGGATGGTACGATACTGCAGGAAATGCTGCATGCTGTAAAAGTACACAGAGCAAAGGACTTGTTAAAAACACAATTAGGACAGCTGGTGAACATAGTGGATAATTTAGCAGCTAAAGTGACAAATATTTCCCTCTGGTTGGTGGAGGCCAAAACAGAGGTAAAAAAAAGGAGCGGGAATGTTTGACCTGGTCATCAGGTGCATGAATTCTAATAGACTTGGTAAATGGACTTGTACTTATAAAGCGCCTTTCTAATCTTCTGACTACTCGCTTTCACAGTGTTTGTCACATTCACCCATTCACACTGATGGCAGTGGACATCTAAATACCATCTAATCTGACCATTCACACCACATTTACACACCCATGCGCAGCACAGGGAGCAATTCGGAGTTCAGTGTCTTGCCCAAGGACACTTTTCGACATGTCGACTGGGGTAGGTGGGGATCAAACCGCCAATCTCTCGAATGGAGGACAATCCACCCTCCACTGAGCCACAGACGCCCAGGTCATTATGTGCCCACTGCATGTCTAAATAGGCAACTCTTTGCTAACAAGCTTGCCACAATATGGCAATAGCAGTGTTACTATTGTGTGTGTATTGCATTAAAAAGCTAAATGGAAACAGCAAAATTCCATAAAACTTTCCTCAATTGCGCAAAAAACGTTTTCACTTGAGGTGGTTTTTGTTTTGTCGGAAAAAAAGATGGTGCGCTAAATGGGATATGGGAACGACCTTGCCGAACAAACTGACGTAGCAAACATTTAACTAAAGAGTGAACAGCTGTTTCTGCTGTCAGCGTCTCTTTGGATATTCCCAGAACACGCCTTCTCCTCCCCAGAACAAGAAACACAGCCAATACTCGTTGACATGATGGAACAATTAAAAGACACAGTTAGATGGCACATCAGTCATATGAATATTTATTTAAATGGATACTTGTAGATAACTGTGTTGGGCCCCAGATCAGAAAACGCTTTTACCGGTCATTGTGGTAACGGCAAACAACCTATTTTGTGATCTAGTTTGGAGGACTCGTTAGCTGATACATGGTCAAAGGTATCCTTTTACACATGCCTAGCATTAATGCCATATTATTCCCTTTTCGAATTGAATTACTTTCCGTGTAAGTCCTTTCATTCTCCGAACCATATTTAACTTTTCCAGGAAGTTATACATTCCTTTCTATTAATGGAAAAGGATTCATCATTTCTAAGACATGATCATAATTTATATATTTTTTAAAGTTAATATCAGTACAACCCCGACGTGCAATATGTCGAGATTTCCACAGAACAAGCCAGGAGCATTGACAGGTTTTTAAAGCCTGCATAGAACCGAGCCATCCTCTCTATCTGTGACAAGCCACTGAACCCCGACCAGTTTAACTGATCCTTCCTCGAGCCGAGTTCTGCTGTGCTCTTATCTGAAGGAGTGTGTTGATGTGACTGTGTCATGATAATGAAGTTAGGGCCACAGAAGCCTGTCTCAGTGACTGAGTGATCGCCTGAGGGCTTCTGCCACCACCCTCATTTATCACAGCGATGATAGTTTTCTCTCTCTCTCTTTCTCTTTCTCTCTCCATCTGTCTCTCTCTTCCCATTCCCAGTCCCTGCATTTGCATTTGTACCCTCTCAGTTGTTCATTAACACTTGATGAATGCAGCTGTGTAAAAAGGTTTCCTTAAAGTAATTTAGTTTGTGAGTCATGAATATTTCCTGCACCTCCGCTCAACTCCCACCACACCAATCACACGCTCTTTTTCTGACTACACGGCTGCAACTCGGTTTCTAATGCAGGTCATCTGTCAGACACCCATTCCTTATTATCTGTTACCTCTGTAGATGTGATGCCATCCTGGGCACCAGCACCTCCTTTCACCCCCCAGGCAACCTGAAACCTTTGAATACAGGCAGACCTAGTAGATTGGAGTGGACACCCCATCAACATAATGTCTTGCGCTCCACTCGCAGCAGAGAGGTGGCACCAAGCAGTAACCTCCAGGGCTGAAAACACAGCATTTTTTTTTTTATACAACTGACATGTTTAAATGAAATTAAGGCTTAAAGGTTGAATATGGAGAATGAGCAGAACACGGTCATCTAGTGTGTAAAGATTGAGTCACAACAACAAAACATAATTCCCACAGTCAGGTTGCCAGTAGATACAGGAGACCGGAGTCTGTTTGAGCCTGTTTGAACCCATCCCCTCCGGCAAATCGCACCATAAAAACACATATTGCAGAGGAGTTTGACTGACAGTTACCGTTACAGCTAAGTAAACATGAAAGTTAGCTTACAGATCAAGGAGAAACGAAGCCATTTCGGGACCAACAACAAGGTAGCACTTGCTAAAGGTAACATAAGGTGGTAACAGTGGTGCCGGGAGTCCACACAAGGCGGATGAAATTACAGAAGGTTTGTCCCAACTAACTAATAAGACCAACTCATAAAGGTGTCTGCATTAACGTCCAACCAGACAAAAACTCAACCCCAGAGTTTTCAAACTAAAACGGAGAAAATGAACAGAAAAGGCTATTTGGAGTTACAATTTGCTGCTATATATTATATATATATTATCATACTATATATTATATATATATTATTCAGAATATTTAAAGTTCTTAATTTGTAACACTGACCAAACAATGTAGCTATTGATAATGTAAGAACCAGGACACACTTTTCCCCTGTCTAACCTTCTATTTCAATCATTTCCATGGTCATTTCTTTCCCTGCCTCTCACTTGTTTTGCTCTTTCTCCTCATCTGGCCTGATTCTGCATTTCGCAGCCGGCATTAGTCTAAAGTACCGTCTCTCATGCATTAAGCATTGGCCCATGTTGGCTTCCATTAGATCTGCCAACACTAACAGGAAGAGCCGAGGTGTTGGATGAGGGACTGAGTGCATCCTGATGCTTTTTCAACAGCCACAACATAACCAAGCATGTTTTGCTTATTAACATCCTGCTCAGTCATACCTTTAGCAAGGTTAGCGCTTTTCAGCAGGAGGTTTCCTACGAGCAGCGACAGAGGAACAGGATGAAACACTTTTGGAAGACGAGGACGCTTATTGTGATTGGTTGCTTTGCTGCACCGCTGGCAGATGGAATAGCGAGTGAGTCTTTTTGATGATGGGAACATGAATTTTAAAACATAATCACATTGAAAAATGACCCTTACCGTCCTTCCACACCTGTTGCCTTTCTCATTGGCAAAGTGTTTTGATGTTTCACTTTGTGTAAATAATTCAAATATTTATTCAGGCCATATCTTCTTTCACTGTCAGTGTAACATCAGCAGAAAGAGGCAGATGTTCACTTATTGCAGTCTTATCTGCAGGTATGGAGGTTTATCGCAAAGCTTTGCTGTCAGAAGGAATCAACATTTAAAATATCTGTAAATATCTTCCACAGACTGAATTTTTAACTTATATTACTTTGAAATAAACAGCCTGGGAAATGGGCTGGAATTAATGAGGTAACATGTTTTAAAAATAAGGATTCAAGTCTGTGCTTTCTTTGTGCGTTTGGTTTGTTTTTTTTGTTCTTTGTTGCATCTGACAATTAGAGCTCCATTCTGCTCCTGCTAATTACATCTGCAGCAGGTATCAGTCAGCGCTGATAACGCATGAATGTGACACAGTTATTATGAAATTAAGTCCAGGTGAGTGCATTATAGCAATTACTCATTTAAACCATTTGCTTAAACACTAGCTCTGTAAAATGCTGTGTTCAAGTGCTTTCTCATAGTCAGACGGCGTTTGTTGCTCTCACTGAAGAGAACCTCGTCTGATCGGATTTATTTTATCAAAAACAGGTAGTTTGAGAGCAAAGGGGCTCTGGATTTCATGACCCTGCTCCCAAACAGTGACCAATCATAGCTTAGTAACCATAACCGGTCAAAACATGTCCGTCCTCCACAGAGCTGGGTCTGTCTGACGTTCCTGTCTGTTATAGGGAAGGTTTTCGTTGCCACCGTACTCTACGGGGGAATTGTTGGGTCTATGCATACTCTGTAAAGTGTCCTGAATACTATAAATAAATTTGAATTTAATTGAATAACTAAAGTGAAAGGGGTTGCTCTTATTGATGAACCTACAGACATTTGACCTATAGACATTTCATCTCATTCTTTAGTTGTCTGGCAAACAACTTTACTTTTTCTGGTTCTGGTTTTTCTGGTTCCGCTATCATAGTGTTGTTTTCCTCTGTACACTACCTGCTCAGCACCAATAGCAAACAGACACAGTAAGCGATTTGCTGGTGGAGCACTGACCAGCTAAAGAGACAGATATTTACCTTGGGAGTTTGCAGAGACCAGAGACAGTGCTAAAAGAGACAGATGTACAGTATTGAACTTACATTCATTAGGTGGTCAGAAACGCGATTCCTAATGAAGCAGCCTTAACTACTGGATGTGTACACGTGCCATTTAAAATATGACTAAAATGTAGTTTTACTTGCACCTTCAAAAACACCACACCTACAGCAACAACACAGTATAGTACAAAATAAATACTGAGCTGATGAACAGCCAGTTATACTAGTTTCTTTCCAACTACAGATTTAATACTTGTATTGCACGGTTTTCTTTGAAGTCCATGTCCAGATGCCTGTGACACCTTGATGAACACACAAGAGATTTAAGGAAGTGCTGTCCAATTATAAAGAAAAATGTAATTACATGCTTTGTGATTAATTAAGCTAAATGAATGGCATATATCAATATTTGCCACTGGAGGCATTTAAAAATATTCAAATGGGTTTTGGTAGATGAATAGACATCATTTGGACTGGATCCAAAATTGGACTCCATCGAAGCTCAGTGTGTGTGTCTCAGTGTGCTCTCATTTTCTGTCGCATTTCTCTCCTCTCCTTTAATCTCTGATCACACGCACACACACACGCACACACACACACACATATCCACTGCACCAATATCAGCTGCTCTGTTTTGACAATGTTAAGCTGACAAAACGTAACCTGACTCGTCAGGTTGTCTGTTTAACAGAACCATCTGTGAAGCCGTCATCGGAAACTGTTTGGGCAAGGGCAGGCGACTTCAAAACATACCTGGCAGGTGATTGGATGAACCATCTGTCAATCAATCTGTCGCCAAAGTCAATCCGGAGTTGCAGAATGCAGTTCTGATGAAACTGATGCTATTGCAGCATCTATGCTCAATTCTTTAGGAGCTGCCATTGTTTTGAACGAGCGGTCGCCTCTCATCAACATTTAATTTGTTATTTTGACAGCCCTAATTTAATTAGAGTGTAAATTCACACAATGTCTGACACACTACTCATAATAAACCATGAAACACAGACAATAAATATGTCCTGAAGCATAGATTAGACATCCGCAGAAAAGAGAGTCATCACGTGGAAAATACAGAGGGTTTGACTGGGATAAGACAGCAGTGTAGGTGTAGTGTAGCTACAGGATTTTCTGGTGTGACTGCCTCAGTTAGCATGTTGGATTAAGCACTGGGAGCTCTGTGAGAATCCAAACCCTGCAGCCAACAACAGAAACACACTGGGATGAGCTATTGTAAGTGAGACAGCACTGGTCCACTTTAAATTCCTGCTTCACCGAAACATTTTAAACTTAAATCCTTTTGCAGGAATGCAACAGAGCCGTAACTGCGTCTTTTTTTCCTGTGTGAGATAAAGGGGGAATATGGCATGATGTCTCTATTTTGGTGCTTTTGCTGACTTCCTTGCAAGGAGAATGTTTGTTTTCCCGTTGCTACTAAAACAGTCTCTTTGAATCCCCACAGGACTCTGAGGCCTCCTCTCTTCCAGCCTTGATATTGATGCAATTTGATGTTCACGTCTGTATATCTGTAAGGCATATTTTTTTTTCTCTGGCTGGTTTCTTTAAGCACAAAATATACTTCAGTGTCCCTGCTGGAAAGATTATATAATTGGTCCAAATGTAGTAATGGTTGCATCTTTTAGCTATAGCCAATCAGGCATCATTAGTACGGGCTCAAACAGAGCTTACTGTGTCAGTTTCTCAGTGCAGGCCGCTTTCTGTCCTGTCATGCTCGTTCAGAGGATCAAGAGTCTCTCATCACGAGGTGAAATGCAACGGCTGGCTGGGCCTCGTTCATTCCTCTGAAAGTCGCTTTGTGGCGCATGGAACCGAAAAAAGTTCAGCTATAAAAACACCCGGTACTACATTTGCACAGTTCAGTCAATAAGAGCAGGCTTACTAGAGACTTCTGCCAGGGCTTACTTAAATGGGGATTCAATTATTTAATTGTCCAGCTCTTCTGCTTCTGCTTGTGAAACGAGTCATATGGGGGTGGTGGGGGGGTCGTCTCTTGCGACATGTAATCTCAATGGTAAAAAATATTTTTGGGCAACAACACGCGACGGACCTGGAAGCTGTAATTCCACTGTTGTCCACTAAGCCACACTGGTTATATACATGGTTATATAAACCCCATAGAGAATCTCTGGCAAATCCTTGGCAACAAAGTAATGGTTGAGAAACCCACTACAGTTACTGAACTGTGGAAGAGACTGAAGAAGAATGGACCAAGATCAAACCAGAGCAGTGTGAGAAACTGGTGATGTCCTGTGGGCGCAGACGTGCTGAAGTCAATCAAAGCTGTGGCCTCTACACTTACCGTTCATTTTTTAATCCAAGAGCCCGAAGAAAACATTGTTATCTTCTCTTCTGACACAATAGTTACTGTTCTCTGATTTTGCTCACTGCTTTTTCCAGAAAATAAAGGTTTTTGTTGAAAAAAAAACCTTTATTAAAAAAACTACATGCTAGTAAAGCAGTGGTTTAGCCACAGGGGATATTTTATTAAATTCCGAACATGTTGTTCACTAATTTTGATCCCCAGTGTATTTAAATGTTGCTGTTCACAAAATATACAAAGTAATACATTTGAACTATGAATCTAAATGAATAATAATACAGCATGACTTGTGTTTAAACCCCTCTTTCAAAAATATAAAACCAAACTCTGTCTGAATGGTCCAAACAGAAATGATCAGTGGGAAGTTGTGTATATAATAGGCAGGGACCCAGATGGATGTAAAGTTCATCTGCAAAATATCTATAATGACAAAAAGACAGATGGTCCTGATGAAAGTGGAAAAAGTGCCTTAAAATTTTAAAAAATGAGTCAGTATCTTAACACTTTGACTCATAACGTCAGCTCGTCATTGAAGTGAAACCTCTGTACGGTATGGATCTGTGTTTTTGGCCTTCAGTCAGCAAAGTCATGCTGTTTTGGTGGCTAGCAGGTCCCCAAAAAACAAATGGATTGGATCCTGAATGTGATGATGTGTTCATAATTGGCCTTTGCACCTTCATTAAGCATATTAGACCTTGATATTGCAACCCTGCATTCAATGAACATATCCATTCCCTATAATGCACTGAATTTAATCTTATCGTTGCAGGCTGAAGTCTATCTACAGGGTGGGAGTCAAGCAAACATCCTCGACATGTTTCCAGACCATTGGAGGGCAAACGCACAGTCAAGCAGACAGCAGACAGCTGAGGAAGGTAATTTAACCGTTTGCTGCCTGAACATCAATGGAGAAAAGGGAACAAAATGGTGATCTGGAATGAGCAGAGGTCTGTTTTTATTCCCATGGCTGTGGTTTCTGTGTCTTAATGACAGATTTCTTTGGAAGCTACTAAAAAGTCATTTCAATTATGAATTTGTCAATAATTTGGGGGGGAACTTAGTTGGTAAAACTGAGCAAATATCAACCATAAAACCCAGATATCATTTTATATTTTCATTCAAAACATTAAATCATAAACAAAAATACACTTTTGGAGGCAGTCCTCATTAAATATTCGTACATATGCATGCCCGAAGTAATGCAGTATATATGTACGTAGTAATTACACCTGAAGCAAAGATAACCAGTCACGTAGCAGTCGTTTTGGTGTCTCAACGTAACCGTCACCTTTTTGTTCCCTAAACTTAACCATCAGACATTAAATATAACCCTAATTATCTGACAATTTGATTTTCTCCAATCAGTATGAAGACGGGGGAATTAGCAAACATCACGCAACAGACTTTGAATTGATGAGGTCGCTGCCTTTTGTGTGTCCCTGTGATGCTCTACAAACATTTTGGATTCCTAGATGAGCATCAGGGCCTCTGATGAAAATTAAATACCCCCTCAAGTGTTCATAGTCCTGGAATAAACGTAACTCTAATCTCAACTATTCTCTCTTGTTCTGTCTCTGTGTTTGGAGAAAGAGGGTGAGAAGCTGATTAATGAGACAAAGACATTTCTGGTTTGACGACAATGAAGCTCAGCTCATCTGAAACTAATCTCCTTAATTCTCTCCCTCAGAGACCAAACCTCTCCTTGCTGACCCATCTCACCCTCTTCCTCTCCTCCCTCATCCTCCCTTTCCTTTCGCTCTCTCTCTCTCTCTCTTACCTCTTCAGTTGTAATACCAATTCTCATAGGCCTGACTGTGCATATAACCCTCTGTGGCTTGATAAGCCTCTGATAAGAAGTCTGTCTCTTCTCCCCGAGGACCCTGGGTTTGAGTTTCTCTCTCTGACCTCTCTTTGAGGTCCAGGTTTCTTCCCTGTGGAGGAGCCAGGCCCAAAGCTCTCATCCAGTGACCCGTCCAAGAGAACCGTGCAGAGCTGACAGGATCAAAAGCGGAGGCATGGAGCTCAGGGAATAGAAAGCTCTGTACATGTTCAGACTGGAGAGGAAGGATGAGACTCACCAGCTTTTTATGTCTCATTTCTCTCTCTCTCTCTCTCTCTCTCTCTTTTCTCATAGTGGGTGATTGTTTCTGTATACATGTCCAGTCAGACGTGTGCCTGCATACAAATATATTCCAGCTCTCTGCGGCTTTGTATTTTTCCTGTGCTGACGTTTCCTGGCAGAGGTGTGATGTGCCGACCACAAGATGTTAGTAGGTAGATGTAAACAGAGGCGCTGAACCAGAAAGAGAGGTGGATTTGTTTTCCCACAAGGCAACACAACTAATCACATGATATTGTAGAAGGGTTCCACCGGATCACACAGCAGGGGGGCTGCTGTAAGGGAAATTACACTAGTTTGACAAAGGCAGTGTGCACTTGGAAAGGTAATGCCAAAGCCACACAGTCGATTTATGCAAAGTAGAAAAAGATATTTTGAATCACCTCTATATTGATGATGATGATGATGATGATGATGATTATTGCTTACTCCAGGTAGGGAATGAGTCCTTACCCCAAGTGAAGGAGTTCAAGTACCTCGGGATCATGTTCACGAGTGAGGGGACGTTGGAGCGTGAGTTTGGCCGGAGAATCGGAGCAGCGGGGGCGGAGCTGCAGTCGCTCTACCGCACCGTTGTGACGAAAAGAGAGCTGAGCCGTGGTCCGGAAAGGGAAGTTTGGGGTCCCCTGCTAAAGCTGCTGCCCCCGCGACCCGAGATGAGATGATGATGATGATGTATCTCCTGCCAATCCAACACAATGGGGTTGAATGGAATTCTGTTTGTATAAAATTACAAGAGTCTTGTCCTAATCCCAACTCATTCTCATCAATAGGTTGATAAGATATCTCATAAAATATGACACTATTTAAAAGCCAAACCGTGACCATTAACACCACAAGTTTAGGCATCAACTTGGTCAAGATTAGAACAAATGTTGGGGTTTGGTGATACTTCCATTCCTGTGTTTCGGGACCCATCCACCACATCAACCCGCCTCCCTAAGCGGAGTTTAATGTCGCATGATTTTTTTATTTGTCTGAACAGTGAATTAGGACGGCCTGGTTGCATCCATGTTGCACACCTTAAAGCTCCTTGCACATTATATGCAGGGCATGCTTTTTTGATATTTGTTTCTTTGCACTATTCTTGTTCAATGTGGTTTCTTTCTATCTATTGATCTGTCTATGGCTGTACTTAAAAGCTAAATGCTAACATGCTCAGTTCTCGCACGGAAGCCCATCAGACAGGTGGCCGAAATGCTAAATTAAACTATAGTTTACACTTAGGGGGCGTTCGCACAACCTAGGGGGTGCGGGGAACATGAAAGTGTTTTTTGGGGGGGGGTTTACATTTTAAACTTTCATAGTTTTCAAATCTTTTTGGTGCAAAAACAGGCTACCTGAATTAAATAGCCTATTTTAATTTATGGGTTTCTAACCCCTCTACTTTCTTAGCGACATTTTACTGCCTATCTATGCTCAGTGTAACAGTGGTCATACAGCGCAGTACAGTCCTGCACACGCCCGGACTCACGCTACATCGGCTATCCAGTGGATCAAGGTAAGGTCAGGGGGGCATTTGCTCAGAAAAGGTTGAGAACAACTGAGGTAAACGATTTTAACTGCAGTGTTTTCATTAAAACACTCCCATTCTCTTTCCCTCTGAACGCATTAATATGCAGGACACCTGCAGCACAGTAGGTAACTTGTTTTCTTCTTTAATAAAACCTTAAAGTACTGCTTCAGTGGAAACCAACAACTCCACGTGGGTTAATTCTTGGTTGTGTGATTTCTTGTCGTTCCTGAAATTTGACAAAATGATCTCAAATAATTTGGACTTGTTTCCCTGCAGAGTATATTTTATTTTGACATACTTAAATTGAGAAAGTATTTTTCAGCCATCTGGCATGACCAGGAGGTCTAGACCCCTTCCAGTTTAACAGAATGAGGCAGCTTGCCAGACGTGTTGTGAACACAGTTACATTAATAATATTAGATAGATAAGTACAGAGTTTGATCTGCTGGAGATGCTCAAAGGAAAATAGCAATCATCCAATAGTCTCAAGATATTTCAGTGTGAACCAAAATGGTGGACCAATTGAAGACTGACAGACGGATATTGCCATTGCCTTGAAATGTATTTTTTTTTTTTTAATATTGTTTTGACAGATTTTCTATTTCTGCATTTGTCTTCAATTTTGAAAAACTAGAAAAAGGAACCATGTAACAATCCTGTTTTAGATCTGTGCAACACGTGCAACCTGGAATCTAAACAAAAACCTCTGCAGCAGCGGGGCATTTGATGCACTCCTCATGACAAGGTCTTTCCTGCCTCGGCAGAAAAAAAAGGTTGTGGCATCCAGGAGATAGGACCTGGCAGAGACCTGCTCAACCCAACCAGCCGCGAAAAAGCAGATAAGAAGTGACAACACAGTCTCCAAGATAACACGGAGAGGATTTAGGTGACAGTAACAAAGACTTGGAGCAGTTTTATTTTAAGTTTCAACAGAGAGAACATTAAAAAACAACATCAAAGGTCAGAAGATAAAAATGCCAGTGGTAGCTGTGGGGGGCTGCGCCAAACCCAGGCACCAAATGCAAACATAACCGATAATGTCTGGAAAATATTCATTATTCATATAAGTCTATACAACCGGAGAAATACTTAAGAGGGACATATAAGCCACACTTTCAAACTATGTAGGCTACATTCAGACACTAGAGCAAAACAAAATATAGACTAAGAAGACACAAACTACAATACTTTTATTATTGCAAACAATAAATTAAGATCTACAATGATCCACAATATGTGTGTGGATGTTTTAGATTGCTATTGTACTTTGTATTTTACCAAACTTGCTCTCACTTTGCAAAGTAGAAAATACTCTTTTCTAAGTGCTTGCTCTCACACCGGCTTGAGGGGAAACACTGCTGAGTTGACAGTATATCTGCTTGAGTAAAACATTTCATAAACCTTTTCACCTTTTCCTTTCTGGGGAAGAGATCTATCCTCAAACAATTCTCCACAGGAGAGGCCAACTTACTGGTCCGACTTTCAACATCAATGGGACAATATATTATAGCTCTGAGCCTAACTATGAGTTTTCGGTACTGCACGCACCATAACTTCTTACCCACCAGTGAGAAATACATACTGCACACTCAACTGCTAAAATGCCACTATTCTGCATTATAATCTATTTGAATAACTTAGGGAGATTTATGCTTCCCCACATCTGCATAAAGCACTTTTACACTTGTAGCTCCACTAAACCCTGGTGGTTGTTTCAGTAAAATGTCGTGGTGCTCATAGGACAGAATGCAGTGCTGGACAGGACAGAAACTATTTGTCAGCATATCTTGTCAGAATGGGGAAAATTGTCTTTGAAGCTGCACTCATCAAGATCTTTCCCCCCCGGATCAAAAGACAGGATGCGTAATGTGAAAGGTGTCCAACCCCACGGTCACCCTCAGCACAGAGTGTCTTTTAGCCGAATGTTTTGTTTTTTACGACCTACAAATGCCCCGTTTGGAAGTACTCTCAAGCAGACAAGACAAGAATCAATTCAAATAAAAAATGGATACAAAATACAACATTGCAATCCATCCAACAGTTGTCGAGTTGCACTCATGCATTAACCTGACTGCGCCAGATGGATTGATTCGCATAATTCGCATTTGCTCAGCGTATCCATCTGCGAACTCTCGTTTGGAGATCTTTTGGGAAGGGGCGAAAATACTAGTTGCTGATTGGATAAACCATTGATTTTTTTTTTCTTGAGCTAGCCTTTTTTTAATGTGACTAAAGTACATTTGGTAATGGCTGTTTCCCCCATGCACAGCAGCTTTTATGTCAGTTCTCCTGTCTGCGTCTCAGAACTGATGGCGTGCTAACCGTCCTCTACTGTAGTTAGTACGCTGACTATCACACCATCCCTTTAATGTGCATAAACCATCATGAGAAGAGATGGAGTCAGATGATAGACAAAGGAACAAGAGTTAAGATCACATTTAGCCAGAGCCGTCATGTCTATACGTCACGACTTGAAGTGCTCCATCAAAGTGCTCGCTTGTTCTCATGTATCCTAGAGCATCACACACAGCCGCACCGCTGATGACTTCAGTGCACGTCTTCCTGCCCGAGCTCATTAACAACGACGTCAGCGAGGATGCAGCATCATACAGCATATATATTCAGTGACCCGGTTTTGTGTGATGCTGCCGTTGCCGCAGCTGAGCACGATCACAGGGCCATCTATAAATAATAGTGCAGCAGCAAGGCTCCGTTTTGTTCTGACCCCGCAGAGTGACTGATTTTAGATCGAGTCTCCAGGGGAGCCATTGAAACTGACATCAGGGAGAGTCTACAGTGTGTGCTTTTCAAGAGGTCTGAGTTGGAAAGCTACAGTGGGATTCCAGTTGTCTCATGGGTGTGGTTTTATTTGCAGCCTTAAATCAATTACAATTTAACAACTCCTTTGTAATTTTCTATGTGTGCAGCCTAAGTTATAAAGGCGACAGGACATGATTAGGTATGCAAGGTAAAGGGGGACAGAACAATACATTTGCACTCTTACCTACTTTAACCTACCTCCACTTGGAAGCTTGCCTGAGCCTTTATATACCAAGCAAAGGGATGATTACACACACACTGTGGTAACACTGAGATCCACACTTTCACTGGACATTCACAATGAGGTTTAAACTAAATATTTTGCGTTTGGAGCAGCTGGCAGGTTAAGTGCCTTGCTTAAGGGCGTTAAGGGAGTACATTGTTGCTGACGGAAGAGAGAGCAATATTTGGCTCTCATGCAAAGACAAAAATAAGCACACACACACACACACCCACACACACCACAAGCTGTTTACTGGCCTGTGTAGGGGTTTCAACAACACGGTGTATCATTGGATCAGTAGCAGTAAGCCAACAGGAATCCCAGGCAGATATTGCTATGATGTTAAACTGCTATGAAAAGCAGAGGAAACATGGAAATGCAAAAGAACTGCAGTTCCTCAAATGGCCACTTGAAGCTGGCTCCAAAAGCGAAGTAAATCCCCATAGACCCCCCATATTAAAATGCCAAACTATGCAGCAGAAACACTGTGTGTGGGGAGGTGAATTTTTATACAATGCACCCATTTAAATCATATTTAGGGTTACATTTCTGTATAATTACAGGTGTGTCACAGGTAGCTAGCCGGCTACACTTAGACCACCTCAGCTCCATCCACGCTCCACCTATTTGCCCATTTTAGGATTTGCCTGGAGTCTAAGTTCATATGTTATAATCTGGTGTGTCCTCCCTTTACATCATACATCAAATACATTAATCTACCAATGGTCCGTCAAAATGGCTAAATTAAATTTTTGCTTTGTTTTTTCACCACCTAATTACAAAGCAATTGTGGTGGGGGAGACCTGCAATTCACATATTGCTCACGTTACTCCACAGTCATTTAACTCAATTTACAGAGCCCATAAATCCACTGAGTGCAATTTCACAACTCAGTGACAAAGCTGCAATCCTAAGGTAAGTGACAAGTATTTCTTACGGACGTATATGAGGCATTCATCACACGAATCAGGAACAACGTTGTTAAGCTCAGCGGGAGAATCACACACAGCAATCCTTTCATTCCCTTTCAGCCCTCTCTGAACTAATGAAGAGTTATTACTGAGGTTAGTCGACCACAGGAAAACCCTGTCGCTGTCTCTCTCTCTGAGGAATTAAAGTTAATTGACTGTACCAGGGATTAGGTGTAGGCCAGAACCAAATCAGTCTGCTGTTTTTGAGGCGCACTGTCATCCCACATCCTCAAATTGAAGTATTACTTTCCAACCAAATAACATCACTGTCCTCTATATTTTTGTCACTTTTAACAACTCCTGGTGGCGATGATGCAGCCAGGCTATGTGTTTTTCTGTAGTACCATTCATCTCAAAGTGATCTCACACCGCGTAAATCCCCGACTTTCTTATTCCTAACATTTCCCTAAGGATAATAATTCTTACACCCAGATTGTCATAATCAATAACTCATTCCCGCTTGGTGTTTTATGTCCAGTGTCAAACTGTCAACTGCTCTGCGACTGATAAAAGAGTCTGTGTATTTTTCATGATTATCAGGGAAACTGGATGACTTAAAGGGTGCAAAATTGGAGTGTTTTAGTACCGCTATACATTACAGCTTGGTAACAAGATGGTAATAGACGTCTACCCCACCCACCCCCTGGCATTCCTTGGACGCGTGCTACCAGATACCTTCGATGAGGCAAAGCTGATCACCTTCAGCGTGCTGATCTTCAGCCAATATGACCCCACAAAATGCATTTCCGTTGCAGGCTGTTAAAACGAAAGCCTTCCTGTCTGTCAAGCGTTTGCCTTCAGGAAAGAAAGTTCATTTGGTTGCATCAGCTTGCTGCGCCGCATTGTTAAATTATTTCTGTTAGACTGAGAACTGTGAGACAAGTCAGCCTTGCAAATTTCTTAGTTCCTCCTCTGCTGACGGAGCAGAAGAACAAAGAGAGATAGAGACTCAGTAGGAACCGATATGGGATTTTGAGGACACCTTCACGGTGTTTTTAAACTACATTTAAGACCTTAACATTTTGACCCTTTGGAAATATTCAGTTTTTTCTGCAGTTTTTTTCCTGTCAGAGTAGAAAACTCACTGAAACACCCCGCTGACCACACTGAAAACTCCACCACAATAATATAAGTCTATAGTTCTCATCTTTACAGCTCCCTTCACATATGTTTGTGGCTGACGATAGTTTAGGAAGGTGTTCAACATATTCATTTCATTACAGGCTTTAAAGACTTTGAACTTGCATGAAATACCGTCTCGATTGCCAAGTCATAGTGTGAAGCAGTCTATGGTTTTTCATTTGGCAAATAGCTCAACATGATCATGACTTGCTCGTAATGGCCGAGGTTGTGAGTTCAAGCCCTTGATGTTGCAGAATAAACATGCTAATGCCTACTCGGGCATTGTGCTGTGTGAATTAGACACAAATGAATTCACGGTTTAATGATAACTTGACTGTCTTTCTTGTTTGTCCTCCTTTTTCTTCCTCCTCAAAATGCCCGGCCTCGACTCATTGCTGAGCAGCAGCTATGTTCGCCGTCGTGTTTCTGGCCACCTGGCAGATGCAAGTCCAATTTTTCAGTCGCGCTGCCAACTCCAGAGAAAATATCTGGCTTTCAACGCTGCTGAAATGCTCCACAATGTTCACCAGCTACTCGCTAATGTTGCTTGTCTGCTTGTTTGGTGCTGAGCAGATAGTGTACAGTGGGATTTTAGAGTTTATTCGCCAAAAACAGCGGCCTGCCAGACAGCAAAACAACGAGCTGAAACGTAGGGAGGAGCTGCAGATTCAGCTGATAACTCTCAGTAGGTTCATCAGCCTCTTTCACATTGTCATTGAATGAAACATTGTTATTTTACAGCTATAGATTAAAGGCGTTTTAAAGACGTTTGAGGAAGCTCTTGTATAATAATAGAGAGTCAATACATGACGTAATAAAGAGCAATACATAGTGTTGTCTGTTTATCTGACACTCTAACCCTGTAGCTCAAACATATGGGCATGGAGTCAACACTGCTTTGGCTTTTTGGCTGTGCAAAATCCCACCTATTTTCTTGCTCTATTGACATCTGACTCGCAGCACACCGTGAAGGTAGGTCTAACTAGGCACTGTGGTGTTGAATGCACTGCTTTTCCTGTCTAAGCCTTTCAATAAGTAATGTTCCTGATGCATTGACAGAACATGTTTGAGGCTTTTTTTTTTTAGGCTGAAGTCTGAAGTCAGAAGAGTTTCATCATTCTGAATCATTCATTATTCCTTTGTGAGCTGCAGGAGGCCCGGAGATGTATCGGATTTGAGTCGGTCAACCATGTGTTTTAACGGGGCCTGTCTTCTTGACAGCCAGCTGTAAGAAACATGAGGATCAAAGCAGGAGAAGCACTGGAACATGAATGGATATTGACTCTGTGGAAAGCCAATGATGGCTAAGACTAAGCTTATCGTGACAGTCTGTCATTTTCACACATCGGCCTTTGCGGCGTTGAAAAGGAAATCTCTTGCTCGGCTGAAACAACCAGTTCATTAACCTGTGAAAAAAATAATGATACTGCTTACTGTATATCATTAGCATTAAGCTGGAATCCTGAGGGATGGCTTGGCTGTTTGTTTGCTGTGGGCTTAAACATTCATGCTCATCCTGTCGAATAAACAGGCTCGGATTATCCTAGCAGCCAAAGACAACATGCTAACTGCTCCAGCAACAACCTTAAACAGATCCACTAAGAAGCGCTGTTCACCAGGAGCATTACAATGTTTGCTCTTGACGGCAGATACATAGAGACACTTGCCATCTGACCAACACTCACAGCAACAGGATCCCACAAATGAAAGGAGCATAATTATTCATTGGACATATTTTTGGTTAATTATGTCAGTCAGATAAATGATTTATATGCTAAACATTTCAACATCATATTTTACATTTAAATTATTAACTTTTTAAAGATGAAGTTTGACAAAATTCGATATTTTCTCCCTTCTTTTGCAGAATATTGCAAGGTCTATCATTATAGTAACCGTTGCTAATAGTGATTTAAATATAGAAAAGATGTTTTGTATCATGTTTTGAAAGGGCAAAGTGAATAGGAGGAGACCTCACATGTGTTTTGCTCAAAGTGCTTTACAAAAAAAAAACAAATCAATAACATGTTAAAAAAAACAATAGGACACAGTGAAAACAATGCAATAGTAAAATCCTGGAAGAAATAATTTAAAAAATAAAAGTGGGATAATACTAATGATAGAAGCAGTTTGTTGATAGTAATATAAACTATTTTAAGATATTTAAAAACAAGCATAAGGAATATAAAAGAAATATTAAAAGAGAGTGGTGTTATTTAGAAACTAGGAATAATTCAAATCAATATCATAGAAATAGGTTTTCAGCTGTTTCTAAAAACTGTCAACATAAGCTGTTTGTCTCATTTTTGGGGGGAGTTAGTTCCAAACCATTGGTGCATAACAACAGAAAGCTGCTTCACCGTATAAAAAAATGCCAACAACAGCAGTCAGAAATAGCCTAAATAGTCAGAATTCATCTCTTCAGTACTCCATCCGTCCCCTTTGTGTGGATACGTGCAACTAAATGACTGTGAAGCATCGAGTTTTACAGACAGCGCATAGAAAATGTGCTCCTTTAAAGTCCTGGGCAGCGTTAAGGCCGGACAGCGAGCCTTGTTTTTTCCTACATGTCCTTTGTGAGATTTTTCTTTTCTCCTTAAAATGCAACCAAAACCCACCGGCCGAGCAGAAAAGTTCAGGATAATAATAGAGTTACTGGAAGTAATAAAACCAGTCGGTGTCCATTTTTGTTCCTGTCCAACTATGCGTTAATAATAATAATAAAAGAGAATCTGTAATATAAAATATTCCAATTGATTCTGGTTTTTCCACACGTCCCTCAGTGTGCTGCTCTTCCACCCTTGTGGATCGCTTCTGTCCTCTAGTGGAGAAATAAAGAAAGACAACCATGTTTATCCTCTAATATGTGGTTTACCAAAGCCCCCCCGCCCCACACACACACACACACACACACACGCACACTTGGAAATAATGGCTTGGATAACCTTGATAATTAAACGGTGACATTGTGGAGTTTTTGCTGATTGACCTCCATTTCTTCCCACATTTATAGATGTGTAGTTTGCAGACATGGCCACAGATTTGACCAATGTTGGGGTCTGTAGCCATGGGACACACATGTCCTCTATGTCCCTCGAACAATCCATACTGTGGGTTGATATTTCCAGCCGATGCATCGTCACGTAGGCCCACAGTAAGTGCATCCATACATCTGGCGCGGTTAGCCCCTCTGGGAAGAGAACAGAGTGTTTGGGGCCCAGTGGGATTTAAATCCACAGTTGCCTCTCAGCTGTGCTCTGAACAAGACTGACCCACAAAACATAATCATTTACATAATACTTTTTACTTGGCTTTAAATAAAAGGGGGAACAATTGACATGTTATCCGTTTCATTTATATTTCCATCAAACTAAACTAAAGTAACACAGTTGAATCAGCACCTTTGTGACAGCATCAACAAGAATATATAGAAATATTAACAAAGGTACATGATGCTCAAAGCAATTTCAGTCAAAAGCAACTGGACTTGAAATTGCTTTGAGGATAACGATGACCTGGAGAAATGAGAACATTCACAGGCTTAAGGTACATGATGGTTTATTAGATTGTATTGCAAGTAACATGACGTTAGCGTGGTCATTAAAATGTTCTTTTTAGAGAACAGTTAAAATATTACATTAAGTTATAATCATTTTTTAAAAGTTTAAAAGGTAAAAGTGTTTGGTGAATATGAAACTTTATAGATGCACTTAAAGCTATGGTCTACGATTTGGAATATTGCTAATTATGATCAATATCATTTATACGGCGATTATGGTCCTGTAGTCCGATCTACACAATATGAATAGCAAAAAGAACCCAAAAAAATCCATTCAGTCTATCACTCATAGGCCTGCATAGAAGAAAGAGAGCCAAGCGGTCCGAAAGGCTCCCTTTGGCTCGTACCCTCCATCCAATCTTCTCTGTTCCCCTCGTCGCACCTACTCCGAATCATCCCGCCTCGTCCCCTCCCACTCCCCCTCCTTCTCTGTAAACTGTGAGCAGCTAGTGATTAGCTTAGCAGCTCAGCTACCGGAGTTTCTGTTACCATGGAGAAGGAAAAGACGATACCAGCGATAGGGAGGGGGAATCGTGGAACTCCGAGGGGAGGGGTTTGGTTGGGTTTCTTTCAAATCTGTCTCAGAGGCTCAACAGATTTTCAGAATGTAGACCATATCTGTCACACCGCAGTGAGGACTGACCTGTTTTGGGTTTTTCTGTCTTGTTAATTTCACGTTTTATTTTGAAAAGTAAATCTCCTCTCATTTCAGGTCACTTGATCTTTTTTTTTCAGCCTTGTTTTTCTCCTGTTCAGAGTGACCTTGTTTCGTGTTTTCTCAGTGCGGCTCATTTTGATTTAAGAATAAACGCCAGCTTAACCTATGTACCTCCGCATCTGAGTCCTCTTTCCTGCCCAGGCCTGACAATATCTTTAAGTCACTTGACTGACTTTTTCCTAGTGAAGCTTCATGAAGCATTTTCTTTTTTTTATGAGGCCACTAGATGGAGCGCTTTGTTTCAAGAAAAAGGGCCCAAGGACTGGTCGTTCATCGTGCTTTAACCCTTTGAGCTCAGATACTAAAGAAAATGCTTCATGAGGCAATATGTGACTGTACTGATGTTGCCGTTTGATTAAAGTCCAATATTACAAGTATTATATTATTTTCTGCTGGTATAGATTTGTAGCATATGTATATTTGTATATGTCAAAACTGTATCCTACATTATGACAATGGTATTTCCTTTGAATATTTTAATTTTAATGTTATTATTTCTTTTTCTTAGTATTTTTTCACATGCATGCATTCAAATAAAACACCCAACAGATGGTTGTTTCTAGCAGAAGAACGAAACGCATATTTGTTTATGTTGGTTGCATCCCGCTCGTCTTTAACTGCATAGCATTTGAATATTCAGCGCCATCTGTTTTAACCTCCGTTCTCTATATCCGCCTGTCGGTCTCTCCGCTCCACTGATTGACTTCATAAACCCTGATTCAAGAAACATTTGCATTTTAATCTGAACAGGAATCATTTATGTATTTATGCTGATGTGTAATTACAAACAGTACAAAACTTGAACGAGAGGATAGAGTAACTTGCTTAGTGTAAGAATGGGTTATTACATGATTGGAAATAGTTGCAGTGACACCTCCGATTTATAATGTACTCTAATATCCGTAAGTAATTTTTCTCAGCTGCACCTTTCAGTGCCTCAGGAGGGCGCTGTTCTTGTTCCTTTTGTGAAGGCATCTGTATGTCGTAACAATTAAATAAATATGATATATTGACCAGTCAGCTGTGTTTTGTAATTGAATGATGGATGAATGTTGGTTTCTAGGGGGATGGATAGACACAGAAAAATGTCTTGTGCCACAGTTGCACAGAAAATGCAAACAAAGACGTGAACATGCATACAGATATGGACATACAGTATGATAGATATATAATTAAATTTCAATTCAGTTTTATTTACAGTGCAAAATCATAACAAAAGTTATCTCAAGACACTTTACAGAAGAAAGAAGAAGTATTACTTTATTAGTCCCGCAACTGGAAATTCAATTTTTTAACTCTTATTATTCATGTTACACGCCCGAGCAGTTGGGGGTTCGGTGCCTCAACAGCACCTCTGCAGTGCCCAGGAGATGAACTGGCACCTCTCCAGGCACCAGTCCATGCTCCATTCATGGTCCACACAGGGACTCAAACCGGCGACCCTCTGGTTTCCACCCGAGTCACCTATGGACTGAAAAAACAATAGTCCCTTTGCACAGTCTTCCAAAGATACAGCATCAAACACAACAAGTAAAGCAAAGTTATTTTTTAATTATCATTAGAGTCAATTCAGTTGCAGTAATTACACAGAGTAAATGGGTAAATACGGTATGTTAAAAAATATCACAAGTGTCTTCCATCTCTGTATAAATTACATAAATTACTATGGTTTTGGTTAATTCAAACTGAGTGGAGATCTCACTTTTGTGATTTATACATATTTACACCCAGTACTGCCAAGTGTCTGTTGCACAGCTAACTGGACCAACCAACAAAATCAATGTTAGCTGCCTAACTAGAGTAAAAGAGGTAATGTGAAAGATAGCTGGCATATATGTGGTTAAAATGCTATAACAATGTATGTATGATTCTAGGATTTTTTAGTATTTTCACCTTTTCTCAGCAAGGCAATAGTGAGGCAGACAGAGAATGATCAGAGGTTTCTGCTCAAGATTCGTTATAGGTATATACATTTAACATTTTGCTAAAAAGGGGCAATCAGACAAAGCAGTAGTTCCTAAAAGAAATAAATCAAATTGAAACAAATAACTACATGGAAACATTTCGAAACTAGGCAGGAAACATCTGTCAAATGATACCACTGCATCAAAAACCAGAGGAGCGACCCTCACTCCAAATCTACATGAGTCTACGGTAAAGGGGACACGATATTCCTTATGACTCCTCTCCCCCTGCCAACCATCTTTTGAACTTCCTCCCTTCAGAACCAGGACAGCCAGGTTTTGCAACAGCACCTACCCAGAGGCATACATGAATTATTCTGGTGCTATTATTCCTGCCTGTAAGACACTGTAAGGGTATGTACAGTATACAATGGTACACAGCCTGTTGTGGTAGTGATAGTATCCCCATGGAGATGCTTGTTTTATTTATTTATATATTAATTTATTTTTTATTTATGTGAGTCGGGTTCTTGTTGTTCTCGTATTGTGGGAGCCCAATGAACCAAATTCCTATAGACTTACATTTTATTTAGTAATTTAAGTATTTTGTCATAAACTTTACATTTTGATTTTTTGAGTTTTCACTTGCTGCCAATCAAAAAAGATTTCTAAAACTCTGATTATGTGGAGTCATGACCGAAAGAACGAGGTCACGGGTACAAGCGGCCAAAATGGGTTTTCTCAGGAGGGGGGCTGGAGTCTCCCTTAGAGAGAGGGTGAGAAGTTCAGCCATCCGTGAGGAACTCGGAGTAGAGCCGCTGCTCCTTTGCGTTGAAAGGAGCCAGTTGAGGTGGTTCAGGATCATCTAGTAAGGATGAACCCTGGGCGCCTCCCTAGGGAGGTGTTCCAGGCACGTCCAGCTGGGAGGAGGCCTCGGGGAAGACCCAGGACCGGGTGGAGAGATTATATCTCCACACTGGCCTGGGAACGCCTCGGGATCCCCCAGTTAGAGCTGGTTAATGTGGCCCGTGAAAGGGAAGTTTGGGGTCCCCTGCTAAAGCTGCTGCCCCCGCAACCCGACCCCGGATAAGCTGTTGAAAATGAGATGAGATGAGATGAGATGATTATGTGGAGTCCTTGATGTCTAGGGTTTCATAGTCTCGCACTATCTCCAGAGCACTGTGTAGTATGGTCTGGCTACCCAAGCTTATCATTCTGGGATACAGGAATAAATCGCTCTGGCCATGGCTCGGTGGTGCTACGCCAACGGTGCCCTTGCAAAGTAGTTCACAGAGAAAGCAGAATTGTAGCCTGGCATCTCCGGACACTTAATCTTTCCTTTGTCAGCTGAAAGGGAAATGCATCCGGACTCAAACATGTATGAACAAATCATTTGAACATAATGATACATTTCCACAACAATTAGTTTGTACAATGTCAAGACATTGGAAATCTGTCTGAATGGGAGAGGGGCCAGACCTATCTGCCAGGACAAATTAAACATGAGTTTGGCAGCACAAATTACTGCACATTAGTTTTCATTGTTATATGAATAAAAAATGCATGAAAACAACCTTAACAGACAACACCAGCATCATGGTGGGGAAATGTAAATTACGGGATAAATTTTATATCCACTGTAAACAAAATTCGTCTGCAGATCAAATGAAATGATGGTTTCTATCACAAATTGGAGATAAATGTTTTGAGGAATGAGTTTGTGCAAAGTGTTTTTGGATGACACAGACACACACGTCTGTTCAAAACAAGTAGTATGAGTAACATGAAGCCATATTGAGAAATGAAGGCAAATCCAACATTGCTCAACAGTTGCATTTTGTTTTAATAGTTTCCAAACTGAGGTCAGGATCATTATTTGTTTACCAGCCTTTTGGCAGCTTTCTCCACCTTTTTACAAGGCCATCAACAAAACAAACACCCGTGTCCATTTGAAGCCTCACCAAGGACATGTATGCCCACTAAATATATTTAAAATAATAATAAATAATGCTTTTGATCCGGTTTAGAACTGACTATCTGCTTTGCTTATGTGTTCTTTCATATTTAATCTAGATAAGAAAAGACTGCAGAGATGCAATGCATTGTTTGCTCTATTGATTGCTGATAATGATTACCAAGAAAGAACACAACAAAAAAAACGTGTAGTTTTGTCACTGGGTGATGAACAGAGCAAAGCCTGAACACACAGGGGATACTCAACCAGTGAAACACTAATTGCATTACATTCAATGAAAAATAGACTACGATCAGTGCTGTTGTTATTTTACCTTATTGTTTACATCATTCGCTGAGATTGTTCTGTGACATAAAATATAGTCATAATTGTACTAATGCATGGAAGACCTCGTTCAAGGATTTCAAGAATCCAGTGAGTCATATAAGGCACTGTATATGTATATGTGGTCACAACCTCTTTGTGAGCGTCAGATCGTATTTTGAGGCTGGAACATACTTGTGTAAATCATTGTGCAATCTCTTTCTGCCTGTGAAATCCACAGCTCTCTCTCTCTCTCTCTTTCTCTCTCTCTCTCTCTCTCTCTCTCTCTCTCTCTCTGTATAATAGCATTTCAGTCTCCAGTTTCTACTTCTGTTTGGCGGTTCAAGGTAATGAAGATAAAATGCATCTAATATCCCAAAGCTGTGTCCTATTTCTCTGGATGCAAACGCTGACCTCCGTGAAAAGTGAAGGTAAGACCGAGTAGCTTAAGTAATTATACCACATTTTTATCTTAACATTTCATTTTATTGCTTGATGTTTTGTCGTGGGGATAAACTTTATTTCTGTTTTTTTGTTGTCCCACAGTCTGCACACTTGCACAGTTTATAAATGGAGACCTGTTTGATTCAAATTTTGACACAAGTGATATGGAGGCCACCTACTCCAGTGGAAAACAATTGAGAGTGGGCTGCCTTATTGGCTACAGTGGCTTTTTTAAACTGACCTGTGTCGGGGGGAAATGGGAATCTAAAGGCGCTCCATGTCAAGGTGAGTTATTATCTTTTTCTCTCTTTTACCTTGGAAATAAATCATTTTGCTTTGGAAATCAATAATTAAGGATGTACTATGCACTTGTATCACAATTAATTTTTTACTTTTCGTGTGTCATCTTATGCCAAACTCTACTGACTTACCGTAAACGTGTGACGTAATCGGTCTGGGCGGATGGATGACCCAAACAAACACAGACCTGAGACATGTGTTGACTTATTGACATACAATACTTAATTTATGTAAACAAACATACACAAAATAGTTTTTGTTTGGATGCACAACACTAACCACGTAGGTCAACAGTGTCTGTAGGCCTATGAGACGAGTAGGGAAGGAGAATGGGTAACACCGGTTCAGAAATGTTGAGATTCAGCGCCTTTGTGGTTTGCAGAAACGTTTTTTGCATTAACACTTAACATGAAAACTGATGACATGGGTTTGAGAATGGGGGGTTGAATGACATGCTAAGTAATGTTCATAGAAGTGATTAGAAAATGATATATATATATATATATATATATATATATATATATATATATATATATATATGCCTTTACATGAGATCATGTTGCATATTCTCTCTCATTCTTATGTGCCAAGCGAGATCATGTGGTCACCCCGGTGATGCCCAGTTTGCAGAGTTTAATCTGGAAAAGGGCGACGATTTTGTCTTTGGGTCACAAGTTGTATACACCTGTCATAAAGGGTATGAACATATTTATTATTACAAATTTATACTGTTGTTTCTTATGTTTATTTGTGCGTTATATGTGTTATCCTGTATCCCTATAGTATGCCCTACATAACTTTCAAAAAATTTTAATTTGGCATTTCCATTTCAGTTATCAAATGGTCAGTCGCACAAACGTCCGACGTTGCATGGCTGCAGGGTGGGATGGTGTGGTTCCTGTCTGTGAAGGTAAGGATGGTAATTTTCTGGTACCTTACACACAAGGGAAAATGTCACACTGTGTATTTCTTTGTCATCCCTTGAAAATATTGAAAAACCTTACTGCTTGCCCACTTAAAGGTCGATGCATTTGAAAGTTTTCTGCTCATCCAATAAATAGTTTTCATGATGTTTTTCCTTCCAGCCCAACAGTGCCCGGTGATTCATGTAGACAATAATGTCCTTGTGAATGGGGACCCAGAGGAGGCGACCTATGGCAATGTAGTTCGATTCAGCTGCAAGTCCAGAAATGAAGTTCTGGATGGGTCATCAGAGATGTACTGCGATGAAAATGGAGAGTGGAGTGGCGAACGTCCAAAATGCATAGGTACAGCAGGCTGTTCAAACAGGCAGCACAAGAAGGTCTCAAATTAGGGGGGGCTGAAACAACTGTACATGCACAAAACACCATAGCAACCATTATTAATCACCCAGCAACTAATTAGTAACATGTTTTTGATACTAAAATTTGGGTCAAAACTAAATTCAACACATACATTCCTAAATTTAATAAGGGAAGAAGGGAAGAGTAGATGAGGGCATTGTCTGTTTGAAAGTGAGCTCATTGCGAGGTTACCGTAAGGAATCCCCCTTCCCAACTGTTGGCACAAAGTTGGTCAAATTTGAAGCTAAGCTGTCATTCATGGTTATTACCTCTGAATGTTGGAAACAGCCGCATCATTTCACCCTTGAATCAGGTTCATCAGTGGTTACTGTTCATTTGCCTTTTCGTGAACAAATGTAATCAAATTCATGCTGATGTTTATTCTTTAACAGAGATCAGATGCACAGTACCTGAGATGGAACATGGTTATGTCATTGGAGATATCCAGGAATACCAAGAGCATGATGTCCTGCACTATGACTGTAATGCTAAATATAAACGCTCTGACACCAGACCTTCAAAATGCACAAAACTAGGAATAAGGGCAGAGTGGATCCCTGCTCCTATGTGTGAATGTAAGCATGAACTGATTAATGCAATTTATTGGTTACATCACACTAACACACTGTGAAACCTGGTGCTAACAGATAATATGCTTATTTCCCAACAAACGCAGTAGTAACATGTAGACTGACACTGCCGCCACTCGAGGGAACCAGTTATGAACCTGCTAACAGAAATGTGTTCTCACCTGGCGACACGGTGAGAGTCATCTGTGGAGAGAGGTACTGGATTATTAAACAACAGGACACCTCAGCAGTAGTTACATGCAAAGCTGAAGGACAGTGGTCTGTCAATCCAACATGCCAAGGTATAAAACTACACAGGATTCAATTCCAGAGACAGATTATAAGATTGTTTTCTACCGTGTGTGAATGGTTCATTAACCTGTGAGGATGCTTATCAATCTTATCGTTATTACTTAAGAAGCACATGTCTATCTCTTACTCTAGAGGTTAGATGCCGCAATCAAAGGCCACAAAAAGTGCATTCCTGGGATATCTATTGGGGGCAAACAATATCTTTGGATGACACTACAAGATATTCGTGTAGAACAGGCTACAAGAAGCCAGATGGTGTCACCCGGGCCAAGTGCACCAGAGACGGATGGTATCCAGATCCACTTTGTCAAGGTATTGTGAACCTTGAAATTATGACATTACTGTTAATTTTAGTCCATAATTGTGAAAGTGGGAAAGGAGCTTTTGGTCCAGTTAGCATAGATCCTTTTTACTCTAATGGCTCTTAAGGTTCAATCACATAACAAGCACTATTATTTTTGTGACATACTGTAGATCAGAGTTTTTCAGGGTAATGTGGACACGAAAATATAATTTTTTTTCCCCCAATAAGATCTGAGTCACTTTCATACGCGATCCTAAATCTGGTGCATATCCAATTAATGGCCAAGCGGCTGCTATGAGAGCAGACATATCATATCATGCTTTACTGAGCAGGTGCCTAGTCCCGCCCTACTGTGCTGTCATTGACTAATACTTGTTACCTTGACGCACCCTTCTAACTGGATGCTATGTGGATATGAGTGACAACTATACTTTAGTGGCTGGCTTCCTAGCTAGCTAGTTAGCTAACTAGCTAATTGTGTAGTTTGCAATTTCCACTGTGTTTTAATGCTACACTTGACATATGATATCATGCTTCACTGTGCAGGTGCCTAGTCCCGCCCTACTGTGCTGTCATTGACTAATACTTGTTACCTTGACCCATCAGACCATCAGATGGTTCCAGTCAATAGAGCTCATTGCAGAGAAAAATTATCTGTCAAATGCATCATGTCACTTACATATGACTAACAAGTGTGAGATAAATGTAATATAGAAGGAGATAGCAGCACAGTCACAGTGTACAGTAATGTTTCAATAAGGTTGTTTTTTTCAGAAATAACATGCAACAGAAAGGATGTCCCGAATGCAGAGATCCTCCACAATGACAAGCAGACATACAGATACAACGAACAGGTCGAATATACCTGCAAGAATGGTTATCGGGGACGTTTTACTCTAACATGTAGAAATGAATGGATTGGGAATGAACATTGTCAAGGTAAAAATGTACAGGACGAAAAATTCAGTGTTTGCACGTTTGTTTGTTTTTAAGTTGACATTAATCTTAACGCATCTCCACCATCCTTCATTTAGAAAATAGTGAAGCTGATACTTGATGCAAGACATTGTGGGGTTGCTTCTCTTGCTTAAGATGAATTATCTGATTATCTTTATATAATTGACTACTGACTTGACTAAATAATCTGAATTTAATGTAGAGTATTTTGTTTTCCAGAGATAACATGCAGGAGACAATATTACCAGAATGCAGACATTGTTGGAGTTGATCAGGCTGAATACAGGTACAATGATCAGGTCGAGTATATCTGCGGGAGAGGCCACGCGGGAAGTTTTATTCTAACCTGCGGGGAAACAGGTTGGAGCGGATCTGCGCAATGTACAAGTAAGAAAATACAATAGAGTTGTACATGTTTACACCACAGTTAGAGATATTTGAACAGGTTTGCTGTTTAGACCTTCTGTGACTGACTGTCTTTAATTGCACTTTAGTTTATATTAGTACTATTCTTCTTTTAGTGTTATTTAACCTCTTATTATTTATTTTTGACTTTCTCTATCTATCTGTAGATATTTCTGTCTTTGCTTTGCTGCTGCAACAATCAAATTTCCACTCTGGAGATCAATAAGGGCTTAGCTTCCTTGGAGATGAGCTTTCTTATGAAATTGTTTGTTTCTAAGAATTTGAATTTAACCAGAACAACTGAAGGGTGTGTGAATGACTGACACAATGTCTTTGAATTTGTTTCAGAGAAACAGTGTAAAAAACTTCATATTGAAAATGCATATATTGTCACCCATGAAAAGGAAAACTACAGCGATAATGAACGTGTCCAGTATGCATGCAGAAACGATGGTGAAAGACGTTTTACTGTTACCTGTGAGCAAAGTGTTTGGACTGGGATTGAGAGTTGCACAGGTAAGAACATACGACAGCTAATACAGTTTAAATGATAATAGTGTTTGTTTAGTAGCAAGAGAAAGAAATATCTCCCAACAGCTTAAAAAAGTGACATGAAATTTAAATTGCATTATTAGTTTATTATAGTGTAGGCTAGTCACAAAATAAACATGTTTTATTTCCACTACAGTAGACTAATGCTGTGTTCACACTACCCGCGACAGAGCAACAGGCTACAAATCATTTCCAATGGAAGCTGGTGACACGTAGCTACAAACTGACGCCTGACATTTGTCGCTTTAAACGCATTAAAATAAAAGTTTAGCTATCCTCTCTTTCAGTGCAAAGCAGCAATGCAGCTGGCCACGCTTGGCTGTTTTGAGCTTTTGTCGCTCGTACCGGGAACACAGCATAACAGTCTCCAGAAAAATGCACTGCCGGTCCGTATGTCTAGGAAGATATTTCCCAGATATTATATTGAGCTTAAAAAGGGATTGAGCAAGCTAGATCAAGATGGACACCATCAAGGCAGGTGAATTTAATATATATTCGTGTCTGCTACTTTTGCTTTGCCTATTATTTTTAAATTAAATAAGTCCTGTCAATAGACTTGAGTGCATGATAAAGCTGTTTTGTAAAATACATTTTAAATATGGGTCGGGACATCGTGTATCACGCGTTGTCTGTCGTGGCTTTTGTGTACTTTGGCAAACCCGATGTATGTGAAAGCCGCGACAAACTCTCTGCGGACCTCCGCTCCTCTGACCCATTGGGAGCTCCATGCGCTGTGGTCCCAATAAGCTGCAAGCTAACTCCATCCCAGGCCTTTCCAAGCTGAACTAGAAGCCATGGTTGAACCACCGAGGCAGACCGCACGGTTCCCACCCATTGAGAATTAAAACAAATACTCGGTTCATTATGAAAACGAAGCAGATATAATGTATAACATAACCTCTTGCTCTCTTCTTTGTAGCATGCTAACATTCGATATTTTGTGATCGATGCTATCTAAACATAACTTGTTTCTTTGTTTTTCATTGACAGAGTGTTTAAATGCTGAAGTCGAAAATGGATTTGTAGTTGGCCCATACAATAAGAGTGTGTACTACACCTGCAATGAAGGTTATAAGCTTTTCACCAAAGGCTGGTGGGGTGAGGCCAAATGTAATGACGGCATGTGGTCTGGACTGCAACACTGCATTGGTAATTCATCTTCATCAACATTTCTCAGTTAAAAATCATCCAAAGATTATGGTTTAAAAAATAGTTTATCAATTGCGATATCGCATTTGTTAGCAACATTTTTTAATTGCCTATAATCATATCCACTTTAGAGGATAAAATGTGTGGAGAAATTCCCATGATTCCTAACGGGGAAGTGACGCCTCCACGTGCACAAAGCATGACCGCACGGATTAAGTGTAACTACGGATACCGCGCTGAGATCCAGCAACTAACTTGTCAAAATGGAAAATGGCTTTTGAGTGGATTTTCACCCAAAGCAATCTGCACACGTGAGTCATCTTCAGCATTATTTAATCACAAGTAAACAGAAAGATCGCTGGGTGTAACCTAATGTCGTGCATGTTTTCAACTCTTGCAGCAATTGCCCCTCCATGCCGCCCGCCACCTAAGATTGAGAATGCAGTTGTTCTGTCTTCATATCAGAAGGAATACTTGTCTGACACTCCAGTGACTTATCGGTGCCGTGATAAGTATGCTCCGGAGAGAGAAGATGCAAGTCTCACGATCCGTTGCAAAGATGGGCAATGGGAGACAACGAACATAAAGTGCACACGTACGTATTTCACGCACACAGAGCGCTTTAAGAAGACTTAAATTTGAAAGATACGTTATGTAGCCTGCTGACTTTTCAAGATTGTGAATGTCAATATGAAAGTATAGGGGGAAAAAATGATTTACATTGGCCAGTTTGGTGTTTAGAGGTCCAGTACACTTCGAGTTTGGGTTAAAGCAGTTGTCAGGTGTCTGTGTGTCGACATTTGTTAACCTTCTAAATATGCTATTGAAAAAGCAGTATTGATTCTGAAGAATAGTATTGATATGATGAATAGGTGTTGAGTGTCTATTTTGGCTTTCCTCCTGAAGTCCTTGACCAGCTCCTTGGTCTTGGAGGTGTTCAGGACAAGGTTATTGTCTGAACACCACATTGACAGCTGCTCCACCTCGTCCCGGTAAGCCGACTCATCTCCCCCAGAGATGAGCCCCACAACTGTGGTATCATCAGCAAACTTGATGATGGCGTTGCTGGAGTGTGCGGGAGTGCAGTCATGCGTGTAGAGGGTGTAGAGTAGGGGGCTCAGCACACAGCCCCCTGAGGCGAGCCGATGTTTAGGGTAAGGGCTATGGAGATGTGGGGGCCTACCTTCACCCTCTGGGAGCGGTCCGACAGGAAGTCCTTGATCCAAAGGCAGACAGAGTTGGATATTCCCAGTTCTAAAAGTTTGCTCATCAGTCTGTTTGGGAGTACGGTGTTCAATGATGAGCTAAAGTCCACAAACAGGAGCCGTGCATAGCTCCCCTGCTGCTCCAGGTGGGACAAAGCAGCATGGAGAGCTGTGGCGATAGCATCCTCATGAGCAGAATCCTACAAGACAAAGGCTCAGAGTAAATAACTGCATGTTGATCGCTGCCTGTCGAGATGTGATGCTGAACACAGACATTTTCTCCCACAGCTGCCACTCAGGAACAGTGATGCTGAGTCCGTCCGCGGCCCAAAGAAGTTTCAATAAAATTGCCAAATAAACTTTTTCTATGGTCATATGCTTTGTGCATCATTCATATGGACGTATCATCTTGATACATAACAAACATGATCCTGATAGAATCGCTGGACATTAAATGACTGAATCAGACATTTGTGTGATAAAGAGATCTGGAATTATAAAGCTTTGCCATATTGAATAAAAGATGAGAGAATTACAAAGGTTATATTTGGTCTTTTTATTTATTCATTAATTTTATTCTGAAAACCAGGCCTAAAATGACTATATGGGATTTAGGGTATGAAATTATTGTGAGCAGAATTGTATTAGTTTCAAAGTAACAGCCTAAAATAGGAAATTGAAGAACACTCTGTGTCCGTCGTCTCTCGCAATAGTGTGGCCCTCTAGTCCACATTTAGGTGTCACATTTGCCTCTACAGTTTTTAAACTGTAGCAATAAAACTTTGATCAATGAACACATGAAGGTGATAATTATTATAAGGTGGAATCTTTTGGATCATGTCCAGAGAGACGGATCAAACACATCTCATTCCCTTTAAAGTTGTCAACCTGTAATAACAAAGTATAGTTTTCATTTCAGCAACACATCTCTAAAATCATTTAACAAAAATGTAATGATTCATTAAACAACTTCTTATACATACCATACTATTTTACATGCATACATTATACATACAAATTACTGAATGACATTAAAGCAGAATTTAAAAACTGTGTTTCGATCGAAGACTTAGAAGGACACTTATCAAACATCTTGGAGCTGTTGACTGATGTGTGTTCATTGAATTCTGCCAACTAGGCGTAGCTACACCTACGTTATATAGTCCTTACATTTCTAGACCTGCTCATACGAGGCAGGGCAGCGTTCTTCATACAAACTCAAGGGAAAGTGCTTTACATTGGCAAAGAGAAGTATTAGGATAACGTTTAAAACAATGAGCAACAAAAACATGAATAAAGTCAATTAACAAAGAATAAAATGCGATTAAAAAAAAAAGATCAAATGAAGTAAACAATGAAATAGAATACAAATAGAATAGACCTGAAATACTGTTAGACTGTAAATGTAAATTGCACCAGATGCGACAAAAGAAATAAAGCGCAACCGATCACGAAAAGGGCTGTCTTGTATTCACATTAGAAATGTTTGTATGGCAAAAATATTGAATCTGCCTTCTGTAAATTGTTGACGCAGTGGGTCTGTGAACAAAGTCTGGGGACAAAGTCAACGGTTAGTTTTATTTAAGGCAAATTGCCTACTTGGTAAATGTTTGGCTCTTGATAAAGTTACGGTAAAACAGGAGTTCTGGCAGGTTGAATGCAGGTCAATAAATGGTCCTAAGTGACTGGTGAATGTTTTAATGTCATTCAACTCTGAGATTTCCCCAGCAGCATTGCCTACTAGTTCGATCTACTATAAAGTATAAATCATTTTAGTGCAGTGTTGCTCTCTCAGTACCATTTAGCCTAATTCCTTTAGTGTCTGATTGTTCAACTCAATGATTTTTTTAACAATGGACTTTGTACTGTAGAAGTATCAACACTATTCATGACACATTGGATGTGGTAACCAAACTGTTAAATCATCAGCAGACACTTAAACATATCAGACACTGAGCTTTAAAGTCAAGATGGACATAAAGCTAAGTTGCCTTAATGCTGTTGTGTATAAGACAAATAATTCCCCCTTGTTGTTGTTGTTCCCTTGCAGCATTAAAGGAATTTATTTGATACCAAAGAAAAACATTTAGAAGAGTCTGTACGTTGCTTATTATTGCACAAAATATACTGTGCGATAACTTTTGTGGAGCTTTCGGCGTTGCTCATGTGAACAGTGTGTGCCGTGCGTATTCCTACGTGTCATGTTGTGTTCATACAGCCTTGTGCAATCCTGCTGGGAAGTCATGACACATGGTACTCCCCGAGGACTGCAGCTGGGGACAAACACACGGAACGCAGAGTTTATCAAAGGAGTAAGCCTCAGTAAGACTCTGCCACTGCGCAGCTGCTCATCAAAATGCGGCTGTCTTTAATCCTTTTGGTTCTTCAACTGTGGGGGAATGTGGAAGTTTCTTTATCACAGAATGGTAAGACGGACCTGCTTTCCAACGCTGCATGTTTGTTATGTTGAAGGAAGAGGGATCTAGTGTATGCATGTGATGGTTGGCTTATGTTAAAAGAAGAGGGATCTAGTGTATGCATGTGATGGTTGGCTTATGTTAAAAGAAGAGGGATCTAGTGTATGCATATGATGGTTGGCTTATGTTAAAAGAAGAGGGATGTAGTGTATGCATGTGATGGTTGGCTTATAGTGTGTAAAGTTATATTCTTAAGTCACATGCTGTGATATGACTCTGACATGCATCTGTGGCACTCAGCTGTTGAGAAGACATGTCCAATTTCCTCTTTTTTTTCCCCATGTTGCTGTCTGTTAGCGTGTTCAACTCCCCCAGATGTTCCTCACGCCCACATCTCAGAAGAGACCAAAAAAGCTGAGTACGAAGAAGGAAACGTGATACACTTCACTTGTGAAACTGGTTATATATCAGGCCCAACCATCAGATACATATGCACAAGTGGAGGCTGGTCCGCACTTCGCCAGGGAAAGTGCTACTGTGAGTTCAATGGTTTCCTGCTCGACTCTTTATTGTGTTGGGTGACTGCCGAATCCTTTAGAAGCCGGAGTTCATGTGTTTTCAAATGATCAAAGGATTACAATCTCCCAAAGATGTACAGTAGTGGATGGATTATTCACACAACTGTAATTGTATTGTCCATACTTAGAGATGATAATAATGTGCAACTTTTGGATAATGTTTTATAACTTAACGTCTTTCTACATCTCACACCGACGATGTTCTTCGTATCTAACTCTGTGACTGGATTCTCACCTGTACTAACACACTAACATCCTGACACTTATTCTTCTTTAACACTTTATTCTTGTTGATAGGTTAAAATGTTTTTGTATAGTTGCACTGATGTTATTTGCTGCTCTGTGTGCCCTGAATTGCCCCCCGGGGACAAATAAAGTTTTTTGAATTGAATTGAATTGAATTAATATAACTTCTTACTTGACTTTCCAAAGTTACTGTCGCTACTCAAATGGTACTGAGAGGGTTTAAAAATGCTGCATTATGTTGCTGACAACACTTTCTAGTAACTTGACATCAATGTGCTCCTTTAAAGCAAGAAACCTATAACGTGGCTGCTGCACAACGTAGCGTTATCATCCAAAGAACTAAGGTGGAACAAAATCCCATCACTAGTGTTTTAAACCATAGACTGAAAGAATCAACAAACTGTCTGTGATTGAATAATCTCTTTATTTTCTTCTTTACAGTGAAGCCATGTGTTCTTCCCGATGACACACCCAATGGCTTTTATCAGATTATCCGCGGTGAAGAATTTGTTTTTGGAACAACGATCAAATACTTTTGTAATGAAGGGTATGTGCATCTGGAATGGTTCATAAACACTAACATGACATGATGGTAACACACACTTTATAAGCAGTACATGGACGCTGGTGTTACGTAAAACCCATTAAAAGGACATTAATTAGAAACAAGGACATACAATTTATTAATGTGTGTCAATTTTATTACAACTATGTTATATTGTATCTGTTATATAGTATAATATATTGTCAACTGGAGCACCAGTTGAATAGGTTTTACAGGAAGAGTTATAAAGATAAATAGTAAAAAACACAAAACTGTCCCAATAGTTTTGTGTTTTTATATATATACATATAAAAATACAGTATACGTATAGGTGTGAGCTATTAGCCTGACACATTGACACGTTGTTTTCCTTCCCTTGGTGATTTCTTTGATTAATGGTGTTTTCATCTCATAATGGAAATCGTAATGTTCATTGCAGGTATCAAATGGTGAGTAAGGATGACACCAGGACTTGTTTGCTGGACAAATGGACCAATCACGTGCCAGTATGTGAACGTAAGTCTTACGAACAACACAGCAAGTTCTCTCAATTAGCCTGGATCAGCTTTGAAGCTGCACTGGACATCTTTTTATCTGTTATTGCACCCAGGAAGCTTTTATTTCACTGAAGCAGAACAGTAACTCAGTGAATAGAGTTGGCACCATTGGTTCAGGGAGCCCTAAGTCCTATTCATCGCATGACCTACAGTTGGAGCACTCCTACGACGTGGATTGGCGTGAAACTGTCCCGGTCAAATCAGTGATACAGAACAACAACTGCATTAGAAAACATCTGTTTCTCTGATGATGAGTCACAGCCTGTGTGTATAAAAATATTGTAGGTGGAGATAAACTACATCTCCTTTGGTGCATTTCTGCAAAAAACCTCCAATCATTATGTGCACCGCTAACTGTGGGTGGAAGATTACGCTGCTGATAGAACTGATTTCCATTCTGCAATCCCCGCTGTGGGATTATGGCTCGTAAAATAAGTTTAGTCATATATCAAATTCTTGCCCCGTTCAGCATTTCTTTTGTTTTACTATTTCTGTTTACTCAGCTCTGAGCTGTGCCCCCCCGCCAGTAGATGAAGGGGTCACGATAAAAGATTTCCCAGAAAATGATGAACCCATACTCCCCGACCGCTTCCTCACGTTCAGCTGCGATAGTCCTGGGAAATATCTGAACGGCAGCTCGGTGCTGATATGTGGTAGTGATGGACAGTGGAATCATCCATTCCCTTCTTGTGAAGGTAAACCCTACAGTACAATGACTGCATTCCCTGTGGGAGGTAAACTCGCCTCCTCTGAACGCCAGTTTTTCATTGGGTAATGTGTTTTATTCTTTCCAGACATCACTTGTGAAGCTCAGGTGATGTCCCCTTATCTCATTGTGACTGGACTTCCACCAGCGAATGAAACAATGAAGATTGGACATAAATTACAGTTTTACTGCAACGGTCAATATACAATTGATGGGCCTGGAGAAATTGAGTGTCTACAAACTGGGAAGTGGAGTGCGGCCTTTCCAACTTGTGCTGGTATGTTTAAATTGGAGGTTAATTAAAAAAAAAAACAGCAATAACAAAATGAAAGTATTCAAAGAGAAACACACAAGGTAAAATAGTAAACCCCAGCAAAAAGAATGAAAACTTGAATCAGGTGAAATCAGGGACATCAGTGCAATAAAAGTCTGTTTTGTACTTAGATTGGAAAGAGTCACTCACTCACTCAGCCTGCTTTAGTTCCTCGGGCGGAGTGTCCCAGAGCTTCGGGGCTCTTATCTCAAAAGGCTCTGCCCCCCTTTGGCCAGGAGACTGGGGTAGATAAGCCGAGGATCTCATAGTATGGGCAAGGTCTTACAGAAATAAAAGATCTGAGGTACTGTATATTGATGAGTCAGACTGTTTAGTGCCTTATAAGTAATTAAAAGAAGCTCGGAATCAATTCTGAAATGTACTGGAAGCCGATGTGAAGAGCGTTAAACCTGTGATGTGTTGAAACCTGTTCACTCTGGATAAAAGTTACAAAGGTTTACATCAACATTGTGTTCAAGAAGTCCAAAAAGTCCCATCCTAGGTCTAATATGCTACTGTTTATACTGTGCTGTATTATTCTCTCGATTAAACCGATTCTCTTCTTCAAAACAGAGAAATGCAAAGTCACAGGGGTCCCGAACAACGTGCGGCTCAACACACAAGTCAGTCAACTAAGAAAAGGAGAAAAGTTGAGGTTTTCTTGCAGAAATTACAGAGACACTCTTCGAGGGAACGCTGAGGTCGAATGTTTAGAAGGAGGAACGTGGAGCGGTCCCTTCCCAACATGTGGAGGTGAATCAGTTCATTGTTTTATCGTCCCCTTGCTTCTCTTCTGGGGAAATGATGGGAAGAGACAAACCTAGACTGTCACATGTTTCCCATAATGCACTGCAATCTCAAAGGACCTTGTGTTTTACAAACATATTATCTAGGGGCTGTTTTTTCTAATATATAGTGGTTATTCTTAGTGTTCCAAGAACATTTTCACCTGCTATTCACATTAACTTTATGTAAATTAAAGTTGAATTAACACTTATCTAAAGGGGGCTAGAACATAAAGGTAGAATTTATTGCAAAGCTGTTATATTAGACTGTATTAATATTAGTTTAAGGTGTACATGATGAACTGGCAGTGAGTACAGGTACAGACTCAACGTATGTATGATATTCCACGAAATATGATGTTCTAGTTAACACTATAATACATTTATTTTATGATATCAATGACAGTATTGCCTCTACTGCACTGTTTACTTTTTTTTATTTGTATTTGTTTCGTACGGTTTTACTGTTAACACATTTATTATTATATCTTGCTACTTTTTTTTCACTGTTACCTCTTTATTGCATTACTGTTCATGTCACCGCAAAACAGACGGAAACAGAGTCATACGATATCTTACAGATCATGACAGACAGATTATAGATCAAGACAGATGTCCGTCCTTCCTGTTATAGGGAAGGTTTTCGTTGCCACCGTACTCTACGGGGGAATTGTTGGGTCTATCTAAATCATAAATAAGTCATAGAGTGTGGTCTTTACCTAGTTTGTAAAGTGTCCTGAGATAACTTCTGTTATGATTTGGCACTATAAATAAAATTGAATTGAATTGAATTGAATGACATTCTATTTAACGCTGTAAAATGGTTGTCCCTAGGTGACTGTGGCAGGTACGTTTAGTACTTGGTTTAGGAAGTTAAGTCCTGTATTTTGGGACCCATCCACCACCCCGACCATCCATCCATCAAGGGATGTCCTTCTTTGCTCCGGACGTAATTTCTAGAGTAATAAATATTCGGATTACATTCAAATTGCGGTGCATTACGTTTCCTAGTTATACGTAAGCCTGTGAATGTTCTCATTCGTCCAGGTCATCGTTATCCGCAAAGCAATTTCAGTCAAAAACAACTGGACTGGTTGTTTGTCTAGGAAGACGTTTCACCTCTCATCCAAGAGGCTTCATCAGTTCATGTACGCATCTGACCAGGCTGGTCGTTGGACCAGTCCCAGCCGAAATTGCTTTGCGGCTAGTTATACGTAAAAATCATAAGTGAGAACAGCCTGACGTACTGTGTAAATAGCTTTTTGGTGAATTCTCAATTCTCTTTCTACATTTTCTTTTAGCTCCTTTCGATTGCAGGAAACCACCACCAGCCCTGGCAGACGGAGACACCAAGGGAGCTCTGCGGTTCCAGTACAAACACAGAGAAACGGTTGAATACATCTGTCAGAATTTATACACCATGGAGGGCCGGCCTTACCGTACCTGCAACAACGGCGAATGGACCGGACAGATGAGATGCCTCAGTAAGCTACGATTCCTGTTACAGTACAGTATTTATATATATGCAGGATCAGTTTTTCCCTAGGCCTTAGTTTCTTAATCAATCCAATAATGTATAACATGACATTATATAACCTTCCTATCTGTTACACATGGAGTACGTTGTAAAGTCCCTATTATCCCTATAAAGTGCTGTTTATTCGCTCTCTCTTGCAGAACCCTGTACCGTGGATAACGAAGTCATGAACTCCCATAATATTGCCTTCTTATATACAAATCAATATAAGCTGTATTCAGCCCACAATGATATGATCACGTTCAGGTGTACCGGAGGGAGAAGCCCTGTCGGCACTGTGGGCATGCGTCAGAGGTGCGTCGATGGTGTGATGCCCCTGCCTACCTGCCAGTAAAGGTCTTTAGTCAACTGGATGTGATAAACAAGGACAAACATGTGAATGATTTATCAAAGTGGGACCAGTTATGTCCTGATCCACTGTCTACGCTTCAGTGCCGTGTGCAGGTCATTTTAATAAACCGTGTTTTCACTCAGTCTGTTTTCTGCGTCTGTATGTACGACGAGAGAATCTGGATTTTTCTTTAACGTGCTGCGAAAAAAGATTCAAGTCAGCTTTTCTGGAGGAAACTGTACTTTTCTTCTGGAAGAGAAAAAATACATGATATCCAAATGAATACAGCACAATAAATTACAGAAGTGGGACCAGTTTCCTGATAAGGCTGTGGAGAGCCTCAGGGTCGCGGAGACTGCTGAGGTTTTTAAAAAGAGGCTTAAGACGCATCTTTTTAACCAGGCTTTTAATTGATTTCTTTTAGGCAGTGCTAATTAGAGCACTTTTTATCCTTTTTTACTGTTTTAATCTCTGTGTTTTAGCCTTCATGCTTTTATTTATTTTTATGGCCTCATGTAAATAAAGGTTGATTTGATTTGATTTGATAAGGATCTGTATTAGAAGTTAAGAGTGTTTTCTTGAAACATTTTTGCACTGGTTTCTCTACGCAGCACTTAACAGCACACACACATGCGGAAGAGGATGATGCAATACACTTTAAAGTAACTTTGCATACTTTAAGTAGTGCTATATATATATATAATGTGTCACAGACCAGACAGATGAGGACCACAAGTGCGTTTTAAGAGTTTTATTGAGGGTTCCAGAGAGGGAAAGGGAGTGCGATGTCGTGAGCCTGTGTGTGTGTGTGTTCCCCAGAGACGTCTCGTGCAGGTGGTGGTGGAGCGTCCAAGCTGGCCTGCAGAGGAGCTGGAATTCCGGGGCAGAAGATCATACGGGTCCAGAGGAGAAGGCAGGTTGGGTTTTCCAGGGCAGACGATCAGGCAGGTTCAGGGGCGAAGACAGGTCGGGTTTACCAGGGCAGAAGATCAGGCAGGTTCAGGGGCGAAGACAGGTCGGGTTTACCAGGGCAGAAGATCAGGCAGGTTCAGGGGCGAAGACAGGTCGGGTTTACCAGGGCAGAAGATCAGGCAGGTTCAGGGGCGAAGGCAGGTCGGGTTTTCCGGGGCAGAAGATCAGGCAGGTTTACAGGCAGGTCCGGGTTGTACAGGAGTCAGGGAGTAAAGCCAGTGAAGCACGATACAGAAGCAACTTCGCAGACGGTCTGACAAGGCCGAGCTGAAAAGCAGGACTCTCTATGCTGGAGGTGGTGAGTGGGAAATGCACTGCAGCTGGCAGGTAAACGGGAGCAGAGGAGAGACAGGTGAAGCTGATGAGTACAATTAGTGAGTTGCCAGGCAGAGAGAGAGAGCTCATGACATAATGTATATACAGTATACTGTAGATATTATTAGTTACTGGAAGTGTGTTTCTCTCTGTCCATCCGTCCGTCTTTTCTCTCTTTCTCTCTCCTTTTCTTCCTCTCCAACCGGTGCAGACAGATGTGCGTCCTCCACAGAGCTGGGTCTGTCTGACGTTCCTGTCTGTTATAGTGAAGGTTTTCAACGCCACCGTACTCTACGGGGGAATTGTTGGGTCTGTGTAAATCATAAATAAGTCATAGAGTGTGGTCTTTACCTACTCTGTAAAGTGTCCTGAGATAACATAATATATAGATAATGATTTGGCACTGTAAACAAAATTGAATTGAATTGTTTATACAGTATATATAAGGAAACATCACCAATACTTGTAAATGATAAATAAATGTTTATACTTGGAGTTGTTCATTATAAAAATGAAGCTTAAGGTTCAATAACCAGTCTTGAACCAGCCTTTTGTGATTCATGTTCCTGGGTGGAGGTCGGTTTCAGAAAGTATACTTTTTATCTGCTGCTGGAGACAAACCTGTGATTGTCTTTTCTGAATTATAGACGTATAAGCATGTTGCAAACAACATATCATACACACCATTAACCCCTGACAATACAGCATCAGGAAAGCCTCATTTTAGTTCAAAATGGGAGTCATTTTGGGACATTTTCAAGGGATTTGCAATCATGTCTCCATTCATAAAGAAAAGAAATGCGGTAGTTTGAAAGTCCTGTGCTTTATGAGCCCAACCATTCATCATGACCTCCACAGGACATCGATGCAGAACATCTAATTTTCTGAATCAATGAGTATAATCCAGGCAGCAGTCGCTAATAGTCAGACAAACACCTTTTATCAAAGGTAATTTGCAACTGGTCAGCACTGTCGCCTCACAGCGGGAGGGTTCAACTCCCGGCCGGAGCCCTTCTGTGTGGAGTTTGCATGTTCTCCCCGTGTCTGCGTGGGATCTCTCCGGGTTCTCCGGCTTCCTCCCACAGTCCAAAGACATGTATGTTAGGTTAATCGCTGACTCTAAATTGCCCATAGGTGTGAATTTGAGTGTGAATGATTGTCTGTCTCTGTTTGTCTCTATGTGCCCTGCAAAAGACTGTCCAGGGTGGACCCCGCCTCACACCCGATGTCAGCTGGGATCGTCTCCAGCCCCCCCGTGACCCCGATATGGACAAGCAGTTGAAGATGGATGAATGAATTTGCACCTGTGCTGTATGCACAAATGACTCTGCGTGTGAGCACTTGGGGAGCGTCCAGTGTTGGTGTGTTGCAATGTGAAATGCGTAACAATCCCAGTGGGAAGTCCATGTCCAGACCCTCTGCGCTCCCCGAGGACCTTTAGACACACACACACACACACAGATTCTGCTCAGAAAACAGCTTTTATCAAAGAGCCATGAGATTCACCGTGATCCTCGTGTTACTCCAGCTGCGGGGGGATGTGGAGGTTTCCTCACAGATTGGTAAGTAGCAGCCTTCATTTCTTCTGGGGGAATTTCCTCATTACAGGAAGAATTAGTGCACGTTTGTGGGACGTAAGTATTGTCCCAAAATTATATTTCCCAGTTAAAACGATTCATATTCGGAAGTTAGATACACATTGGCATTTGTGGACTATAAAGATAAAGTTCAAGGACTTCAAGGAATTTCTCAGGTTCCAACAATACAACGACCCAATTGAATATGTATAAAAAGAAAGATCAGAAAGGAAGATCCTAAAAGTAAAAAATACATTTAAATCTAAAGACAATGGTGAAACTAATAAAAAGAATAAAATCTAATTAAAAAAGAGATAAAATAAATGAATACAAATAGAAAGTAACTGTGATTAATGAAATAGGAATGTAGTATGTTTTCATCCAAGGGTGATAGATAAATACACACTTGAGCAATATTTCATAGACGTGACTCATCGACACCAGGAGAATAACTTGTAGATACATTTAGTCAAGTACAATTTTGAAGATATTTGCACTTTACTCGAGTATTTCTATTTGATGCTACTTTATACTTGTCGTCCACGACATTTCAGAGGTAAATATCGACTCTTTACTCCACTTTACATCACAGCTGTTACTTTGCGGATGTAGATGATAAGTTAAAAATATAAATCAAGTCAAGTCGAGAGATCTTTATTGTCCCCGGAGGGCAATTTGCAGCACAGACAGCAGCAAAACCTACAGTGAAATGCACAATAATGACACATACGGTGACAAAGAGCTAATAATTAAAAGAGATGGATTCAATCACCTAATAAATGATGGTGTATTCTTATAGATTAAGCCATCCAGCGGTATAAAATATTCAGCTTCAATATTAAAGTGATTAATGCATCAATAATTATAATTCAGTAGTATAGTCTATTTATAAAATGGGCCATTCTGTATAATAAGTAGTTTGTACTTTTGATACTTTTGTACTTTTATTTGAGGATAATTATCAAAGCATGGCTTTTGCTTGTAACAGAGTACTTTTACTATTTAATATTATTATTACAACTCATAACTTAAGTAAAATATATGAGTAGTTTTTACACCACTGCCTGTATATTACATTAGCATCTACAGTCACTAGTGAAAAAAGTGCTGTCGTTTGAACACAGGTCCGTTCATGCATGCCATTGTATCCTTCCAATTGCGAGAGGGTTCCTGGTTCGAATCCCGGCTGGGGCCCTTCTGTGTGGAGTTTGCATGTTCTCCCCGTGTCTGCGTGGCTTTTCTCCGGTGTCCTCCCACAGTCCAAAGACATGCTCGTGTTCGGTTCATTGATGACTCTAAAATTGCCCGTAGGTGTGAATGGTTGTCTGTCTCTGTTCGTCTCTATGTGCCCTGTGATAGACTGGCGTCCTGTCCAGGGTGTACGCCGTCTCACGCCTGATGACAGCTGGGGTCGGCTCCAGCCCCCCGCGACCCAGACAGGGACAAGCGGTTGAAGATGAATGAATGAATTTACTCTACTTCTCCTGCGCTCTTGTTAACGTCTATATTTTTTATTGACCTTTGGCAAGCCTACCCCACACCTGCCCTCCTTTTTACAGTGATGTGTGTAATTTCCTCTTCTTTTCTTGTGTTGTTGCTGTTTCTGACATCTGTCAGCATGTTCGAGGCTCCCAGATGTTCCGCACGCCAACATTTCAGAAGACACCAAAAAGGCTGAGTACCAAGGAGGGCACGTGATCCATTTCACTTGTGACCCTGGTTATAGTACATCAGGTCCGACCATCAGATATGTATGCACGAGCGAGGGCTGGCTGGCAGTCCAGCAGGAAACATGCTCCCGTAAGTTGAATCATTTCTGCTCTACGCTCTCACAACCGACTGATGTTGTTTTTGCCCCTTTGGATGTATTAGGTCATGTAGCAGGAAATACAGATATTAACCCGTGAACTGTTTTTGACTGCAATTCATTTTTAAGATCCATTTCCTTTTTAGACTTTCTTAAGGGGAAAATGTGAGATTCTGTCCTTCAGTACGGTCTGACCTAGTGACATTGCTTGGCAATCACATTAAAGGGACAGTTCATCCCTTAATCGAACATTTGTCCTCTTACCTGTACTGCTATTTATCAATCTAGATTCACATGAACGACAGGCTGGTGCTGAGAGAAACGGTTAGCTCAGCCGCGGAGGACGAGATGCTCGTCCGTGAGTAAACCTCCCTCTGGGCTCTCCCTCTTTATGAGACTCAAATGATGTAACTTTCTGTGGATCATGGGGCTTGTGAAATGAAAAGTTTTACATGGGGAAAAAATGCTGAGTGAAAACCGCATCACTGTCCTAAGAGAGGTGTACACTTCTGCAGCATCTAAAGCATCCGAAGGAGTATGCCATATATTCCCCAGCATTAGTAGTACACAGAGCTCTCAGAGTCTCATCGCAAGGGAACTAACTTTCTGATGTGCACTGGTGCTTGCACACAGCCACCTTACCGTCCACTGTTTTGAGCCTTTCCTCTGCACCGTTCACCAATTCACAGCAATGTCTCAATGGTAATTCAGGAGTATTCACAAGTATTTCCTTATTGCTTTATCAGATTGCAAAATACAATTGGATTTCATACAATGGTCCAAATACGCCATTGCACCAGTACACCACGGTAGAGAACACAGGCCAACGTTATATCTTATTATTAATTGGTTATATCACATTGACTTGTAAAACCTGGAGCTAACAGATAACATGTTAATTTCCCAACAGGTGCAGTAATAACATGTAGACTGACACTGCCGCCACTCGAGGGAACCAGTTATGAACCTGCTAACAGAAATGTGTTCTCACCTGGCGACACGGTGAGAGTCATCTGTGGAGAGAGGTACTGGATTATTAAACAACAGGACACCTCAGCAGTAGTTACATGCAAAGCTGAAGGACAGTGGTCTGTCAATCCAACATGCCAAGGTATAAAACTACACAGGATTCAATTCCAGAGACAGATTATAAGATTGTTTTCTACCGTGTGTGAATGGTTCATTAACCTGTGATGATGCTTATCAATCTTATCGTTATTACTTAAGAAGCACATGTCTATCTCTTATTCTAGAGGTTAGATGCCGCAACCAAAGGCCACACCACGTGCATTCCTGGGATATCTATTGGGGGCAAACAATAACTTTGGATGAGACTACAAGATATTCGTGTAGAACAGGCTACAAGAAGCCAGATGGTGTCACCCGGGCCAAGTGCACCAGAGATGGATGGTATCCAGATCCACTTTGTCAAGGTATTGTGAACCTTGAAATTATGACATTACTGTTAATTTTAGTCCATAATTGACTGTAGATGCTAATGTAATATACAGGCAGTGGTGTAAAAACTACTCATATATTTTACTTAAGTTATGAGTTGTAATAATAATATTAAATAGTAAAAGTACTCTGTTACAAGCAAAAGCCATGCTTTGATAATTATCCTCAAATAAAAGTACAAAAGTATCAAAAGTACAAAGTACTTATTATACAGAATGGCCCATTTTATAAATAGACTATACTACTGAATTATAATTATTGATGCATTAATCACTTTAATATTGAAGCTGAATATTTTATACCGCTGGATGGCTTAATCTATAAGAATACACCATCATTTATTAGGTGATTGAATCCATCTCTTTTAATTATTAGCTCTTTGTCACCGTATGTGTCATTATTGTGCATTTCACTGTAGTTTTTGCTGCTGTCTGTGCTGCAAATTGCCCTCCGGGGACAATAAAGATCTCTCAACTTTACTTGATTTATATTTTTAACTTATCATCTACATCCGCAAAGTAACAGCTGTGATGTAAAGTGGAGTAAAGAGTCGGTATTTACCTCTGAAATGTCGCGGGCGACAAGTATAAAGTAGCATCAAATAGAAATACTTGAGTAAAGTGCAAGTATCTTTAAAACTGTACTTGACTAAATGTATCTACAAGTTATTCTCCTGGTGTCGATGAGTACAAAATACAATTGGATTTCATACAATGGTCCAAATACGCCATTGCACCAGTACACCACGGTAGAGAACACAGGCCAACGTTATATCTTATTATTAATTGGTTATATCACATTGACTTGTAAAACCTGGAGCTAACAGATAACATGTTAATTTCCCAACAGGTGCAGTAATAACATGTAGACTGACACTGCCGCCACTCGAGGGAACCAGTTATGAACCTGCTAACAGAAATGTGTTCTCACCTGGCGACACGGTGAGAGTCATCTGTGGAGAGAGGTACTGGATTATTAAACAACAGGACACCTCAGCAGTAGTTACATGCAAAGCTGAAGGACAGTGGTCTGTCAATCCAACATGCCAAGGTATAAAACTACACAGGATTCAATTCCAGAGACAGATTATAAGATTGTTTTCTACCGTGTGTGAATGGTTCATTAACCTGTGAGGATGCTTATCAATCTTTTCGTTATTACTTAAGATGCACATGTCTATCTCTTACTCTAGAGGTTAGATGCCGCGGTCAAAGGCCACACCACGTGCATTCCTGGGATATCTATTGGGGGCAAACAATATCTTTGGATGAGACTACAAGATATTCGTGTAGAACAGGCTACAAGAAGCCAGATGGTGTCACCCAGGCCAAGTGCACCAGAGATGGATGGTATCCAGATCCACTTTGTCAAGGTATTGTGAACCTTGAAATTATGACATTACTGTTAATTTTGAATCCATAATTGTGAAAGTGGGAAAGGAGCTTTTTGGTCCAGTTAGCATAGATCCTTTTTACTCTATTTTTGACTCTCTTATTCTAGAGGTTAGATGCCGCGGTCAAAGGCCACAACACGTGCAGTCCTGGGATATCTATCTGGGGCAAACAATAACTTTGGATGAGACTACAAGATATTCATGTAGAACACAAAGTGTTCCCAGGAACTATAAGGTTACGTTCACATAACAAGCACAAGGTGTGGCCCAAATCTGATCTTTTCAGAGTAACATGGACACGGAACTCAGGTTTTTTCCAATAAGATCTGAGTCACTTTCATATAAGATCCTAAATCTGATGCATATCCAATCATGGGCCAAGCGACCGCTGTGAGAGCTCATCTCATCTCGATGTCATGCTTCGCTGAGCAGGTGCCTAGTCCCGCCCTACTCTGCTGTGATTGGCTAATACTTGTTACCTTGATGCATCCTTCTTACTAGATGCTTTGTAGATATGAGTGACAACTATGTTTGGAAAATTTGAGCCAAGCCAGCTAGCTAACTTAGCTAGCTCATTCCCCATACTTTCATGCAATACAAAGTTGTCACTCATCAGGCGACAAAGTCTGTGGTTGCTTGCATCCTCGGATCTGTCTGTCTGTCTCTGCACCCCCAACCGGTCAAGACAGATGTCTGTCCTCCATAGAGCTGGGACTTTTCAAAGGCCCTGCCTGTTAAAAGGAAGGTTTTTGTTGACATTGTGTGCACAAGATGGCTGGATAATAATTCTATATAAATGTTATTATTATTATTTTAGATATTGTGACTTGCTGCTGCTCATGAAGAACTTGTTGGGTCTCTGTACATCATAGATAATTCACAGTGTGGTCTATGACTTTTATTATGATTTGACACTATAAATAAAATTCACTTGAAATTGAATTAAATTGTGTCACAAATTATAGCTATGTGACTGCATGCATGATATTGTGAACTAATTACTTCCCCCAGCCGAAAAATTCAAAATAAAAACCTTGATGTGGCCCTGAGAGTCCTCCATCCTTACAGCTGAACAGTCTGACGAGCTTGTTAAGGAGTTTATTAAACCCTGTGCTATGTGTCTTGGCATCCTCAGCTTGGAAAAGCAGATTCAGTGGCTACCCATCTAAAAGGTCAAAGATCAAAGATCACACCTCAACTAAACTCAAATTCTTTCAGCGACTGCAGGCTGTCAGAGTCCCCCACCTCTGATAGACGGAGACATCAAGCACACCATGAAGAGTGAGTACAGCCATGATGAAAGAGTCGAGTACATGTGTCAGAATTTCTACACCATGGAGGGCCAGCCTTACAGAACCTGCAACAATGGTGAATGGACCGGACAGATTAGATGCCTCAGTAAGTACTCATGAGTACTTTATACTCATTTTCTTTTTCAAATGGTTTTAGACAGTTGTAAACAAGCAAAATGCAAGAAAGGATAAGGATTTGTATGAAATACAAAGAGCTGAAGTACTGTATAAGTATTTTTGCACAGCATTAATTCACATGCACCAACGGAGAATGGATTAGACGGATGAAAGGTCTCCATAAGTTACAATTCCCTTTACTGTACATTTTTCATTTTGCGCACATGAAACTGATTTTGCTTGTCCAGTGTTTGCATGTAGCAGCTTAATTTAAACATTACATAATAAAAGTGGACAAACACTAGAGAAACATTCACTGCCATTCACCTGTTTTCTTTTGCAGAACCGTGCACGGTGGATAGAGAAGCCATGAACTCACATAATATTGTCTTCTCATACACAAATGCAAATAAGCTGTATTCAGCCCATAATGATATGGTCGCATTCAGGTGCACCGGAGGGAGAAGCCCTGTCGGCACAGTGGGCATGCGTCAGAGGTGCGTTGATGGTGTGATGCCCCTGCCTACCTGCCAGTAAAGGTCTTTAGTCAACTGGATGTGATAAACAAGGACAAACATGTGAATGATTTATCAAAGTTAGACCAGTTATGTCCTGATCCAGTGTCTATGCTTCAGTGTTGTCATTCTAATAAAACTTTTTCACTGTTTTCTGCCACACCTTGATTTCCTTTAACGTACTGAGAGCAAGATTCAAGTCAGCTTTCCTGGAGAAGCTTAATGTTCGATAAACAGTCGTGAAGTTGCCTTTAATGATTCATGTTCCTGGGTGGAAGTCGGTTTCAGAAAGTAAACTTTATCTGCTGCTGTAATCAAACCCATGAACGTCTTTCTGTCATCAGTTGAACGACGTGTTGCCTGGAAACCATGTGCAACGGGCTTTGCGGTGTTTTCTCCTGTTTGGTGGGTGTGTCAGAGCAGTCAGCAGCGACCTGTAGGTAAATGTGGGATTAAAACGGTAACGCTTGTGCGTACACAACAGGGTGTTCAGTATAAATAAACGTTCTGTAGGGGCTGAACACACCCCTGGTCTGTCCAGCACGTGCCACAGGAAGGTTTTCCCCTTCGCGGCATGCCGTTTGCTCACGGGGGAATTGTTGCGTCTCTGTTAATCAGTGTGGTCTACTCTATATAAAAAGTGTTCTGAGATGACTTCTGTTAAAAAATTAGAAATATAATTGAACTGAATGAATCATACAGATTTTGGCAGTAATGCTAGGCAAATGTAATGCGAACACACTAAATAAATGGGAGATATGGTAAATATAAACCCATACACACACAATGACAGCATTGTTGTGATTATGAGCACAAAGCTTGGTTAACCTGGCTATTTGAGCCAAAACTATGTAAACCCATTGGAAAGATACATGAAACCTGCCCATGTTTAAGAAACAAATACATTTTAATATTTACAGGGTAAAAATGTAAATGAAATGCGGTCATACAAAAAAACACAAACGCTACATAAAAAACATTTCCCTAAGTTACAAAAAGAGATGAGATGATGAATCATTTAGTATTTACAAAACAATGGACAGTGTTTTTGCCACCATCTGAATGGCCCGCAGAGGATCCACAATGTCTTTCAGTTTGTCCTTCCTCAAGACCCAATCTGGAGCAAATCTGAAAACCAAAAACAGGATGTCAGGTCAGTTACTGCTGCCAATACATACTATCTGTTTATCTCACACAAATACAGTTCTGAATACACACACACGCAGACACGCACGCATATACATACTTTGGCGTAGGGCGGGATTTACAGGGCGTTGCCGGGACATAGAAGCTCCCGTTGATCGATGCATTCATCTTTTGTTTCATCACGGTTCTTTCCGCATCCATCTTCTGCTTGCGAGCAGTGAGGCGGTAAATACTGCGTATCCTGTCCAAGACCTTGGGTAGCTTCATGACCTCCTAAAGGAAAACAAAAAAAAGTTGGGATTACATTAACAAAACTACAATGGCCGTCTTTCCTGTGAAATAAGAATTTGGTATTTTGGAAAGTCAGCGCTATGTTATGGTAGCTACGGACCACAACGCGGTGCTTGTCTTGCAGGAGGAGAACGAGGAGGAAGCAGGCCTTCGTGAAGATGCTGCCTCCCTTTTCTGCCACTTTATCCCCCGCCTTCTCCCGGTATCTCTGCAGCAGGTCCAGGAGAGTCTCCACAGAGTTTTCCACCGAATACACCGCCTCGATGGTCTTATGGTACTGAGGGAGGAAACCAAGAGTCAGTGAGTGAGTAGACGAGAGGCAAAGCAAGGAAGTACAAACATGGAATTGAAATCAATTAACCAAAAAATGGGAAAAAGATTTAAGACTGAGTTTTTAATAACTGTGGCGATACCCTAACTTTTCATCTAGCGTCATAATCGGGTAAAATTGTGCTGAAAATGTTGCTGAAAAAAACCCAGAAAGGGATCACAGAGAGATGCAAAATGACCACAAGTTACATAAAATGACTGGAAATAACCACAAAAAGACCAAAAATGACTATAAGGATGCATAACTACCAGGAAGAGACGCTAAATGAGTGAAAAAAGCCACACAGAGATAAAAACTGACAACAAAGACACACAAAATGATTTAAAATAGATGTAAAATGACCACAGAGATAAAGAAAACGACAACAGAGAAAACATCTAAAAAAATAAGTGAACAATGACCACAAAGAGACACAAAATGACTAAAAGTAGACTCTGAATTTGGGTATCTGTTCCTATGTACACAGAGTGGGGGTGGGGTGGGGATGGGGGGGCTCTTACAGGTCTGTGCCCATGGGCCCATTGTCTCATAATCCGTCCCTGCTCCACACAGGATTATATTAAAGTGCGTGTGGAATTCTCCCCTAGACATTATTCACACAAGGAAAAATGTTGGCAAGTTGAAAATGCCCGAACCAAAGCTGATAAAGGTTCTGCTGCAATGTCTTAAAGAGTTTTAAAAACGCAGCATGATGAGATTTGCTGTTTGAAGTAAATTAAAACAGCCTTTAAACCCAGTTGTTCTTTTCTCTGAGTCTTCTGTCAACATGTTTGCACCACAGGCTGATCATTTTGCGAGCTGAGCGATCAAAGTCCGCAGAGCAAAGTGAGAAATCAATAAACAAACTTTCTGTGACAAAAGGATGGAATGCCCAAAAGGTAGGAAAGATAATGGGGAATTCCAGCTTTGCAGAAAACAGGTCAGTTATCACAGAGCACAGAACTGATCCTTCAGTCTCATCTCCTCTTGGTTTCCTGTCCTCCACCTTTCATGTGTTCATGTCATCATTCCTAAGTTTGCAGTCACTTTATAGAACAAACAATGTTCTTCTCAAATGTGAATATTTATTTCTCTAATCCTAATTTTTTTTTATTAAAAAGGAAAAATAAATTTGAGCGCTTTGTGTATTTTTTTGTCTCCTCGTGATTAGAAATGCAGACTTTGCACAATGTTGCAGCCTTATCCACGACGGTGGGAACAGGAACCACTAAACTTCAAACGCAGAGACGAAAACTGTGTTGGCTCTCGTTCTGAACTTGGTTTTGTAGAAGAGAAACTGAACCCGGTAAGGAACAGAAAGTCTGTGGGGAAGTGAGAGATCAGAGCTGTTGAGGAAACGCTCCATCCTCAGCCGGCATCGAACGTGAGAACTTCACTCTCATGTGTAAACAAGAATGCATCAAACCGAAACAATTAATATGTAGTTAAAAAATACTTTGATATTTTGGTAATGTGTTTATCCACAGCCAGAGGACGATGGGTTTAGCTTAGCATGAAGCGGCTAACCTGGCTCTGTCCAAAGAAAAAAATCCCCCTACCATCGCTTCTAAACACCACTGTTCAACGTGTTGTTTCTCTTCTGTGAGTCTTCAAAAACTCAACTGCAAGTAAAATACAAACTGACAGGAAGTCTACGCACCCAGCCAGCCACAGTGCTGCAGAGATGGAGGATTTTTGTAGGCCGACCCGGAAGTTAGCATCCCCCTGGGTTCCCTCCACAAAAAGTAAATGGGATTTTTCCATAGCAAGATAATCTTCCTAGATCACTCGATCACTTTTGAAGCGTAAATACAATCTCCAGAAGTAAACAGCTAACGTTAGGCTTTAAATGAACTACACCACCCAATAGCGTCTAAACGATTTCTCTAGTGTGGCGTGATGACGTCTGTTGTCTCATTTAGCCACTTGTTACCAACGGCCTTTTAAAAGACTCGTACAATCTTCAAAATTCACAAGTAGGGTATTTACTGATGTATTTTATCTCTTAAATCTGTGCTGATCACAGACCTTATTTAAGGCATCTAACCAAAAACCTGTTGACTCTGAGACGAGGGAACTGTAATTGCAAAAATGCTAACTAACTTTTAGGCAAGGAGGGTGAAAGTGACGGCATCGTGTCATACCATTGGGGTACAACACATGCGCTGTAATAAATAAATAAATATCTATGTCTACCCATCCATTTTTATGGCAACGCTATGCAAACAGAGCAGGTCTGGGTTCGTACCTTGGAGAGGTTGAGGAGGATCTGGATGGAGTAGGTGATGACATCCATGCAGGGGACGCTCCTGTTGCAGCAGCGGATGAGTGTGAAGATGACGGTGGTGGCACCGCTCTCTACCAGACGCTCACAGCACTCTGGGGACAGTCTGGTGGCGGTCTCTGCGCATGCACACACACATGAAACAACACACACACACACATACAGTCTCATGTTAGCACCTAATCCATCAAGTACAAAGCAAAAACACTAAATTGAATGATTTTTAGATTACATATTTATAATAATGTAACACATAACAGACTCAAGTCCCTGAACCTCATACAGATGTCTGTTCAATGTCCACCACAGCTGTCCTACATCAGCATAAACTTTTTCTTGGAACTAATATTTGATATTATTTCTTCTTGATTTATTTAATCAGTTATACAAGTGATTAGTTGCAGCACTTTTTTAACCTATTTCTGATGCAGTCTGATATTAAAACAGGTCAGTCAGGATAGAAATACTGTATCATGAAGAATTAATAGCAGACAGGTACAAGCTCAGCAATGCAGACTCACCATGACCTCTAAGTCTAAGGAGAGAAATATGGTTTCACATTATAGCTGCCCCTAGTGGCTACGCTCCGACTGCAGCTTCCATGGTAGAAGTGGCTTCGTGTGGGTGGATTGGCAGAAATGGAAAAGCTTACCGAGGTTTCTCAGGGCCTCTAGAATGTAGGAGAAGTGTTTGTATCGAAGCAGGTAGTCGAGGGCGGACGACGTCTTGTTGCACAGTTTGTCCTCCTCTCGGACGCCGGTAGAGATTTCCCGTAACCGGTGTCTCAACTTCACCACCTTGGGATTATCATTCAGTCGACGGGAGCGGTGTCCTCTCCACAGAGCCTGGAGCGGGAGGAGCAGGAGGGAGGGGGGGATTAAAAGAAAAACTCAAACTAGTTTTGAATCATTGGTGCATCGGATCAGAGGACGTTTACTATTTTATGACAAAGCCATGAGTCTTACTGCTCTCATGTGTTCATATATCCTAGTTTGGACATTTAGACTTTTGCTCAGAATTAATGCACAGTTAAAGAAACTGTGTCCACTAACATCCAAATCAAGGAGACAGTATAGTACATAGACTTTTGAAGTTGCCTGGCCAAAATGTGTCATACCATAATAATATGACAATACATTCGGTCAACGTGTCTATTTACAAAATCTCTTCCTAATTCACTTTCAGTTGAAGATATCGGGGACACACTCCTCATTCTACTCAGTCTGTATAAGTAAAAGTGAATATCTTCCAAAGTATAAAATTTCCTTTTTGTGCTTCCCTGACTGTGTTTTCTGTTGATCTGCAGTGGAGGGACGACAACAAAGAGGGAATTTTGTCCTAAAAAGACAAACTTTGGAAGATTCTCACATACATTTTTACAAAGAAAGAGGACTGTGGATTTTGTCCTCCATCACTTCCATTGAAAGCACATTAGGAAGGCATGTCCTAATGGCTACAATGAACAGGAGGAATGATGACGGCAATCAAAACCTTTCAACATTAACATGGACATCTGACTTGCTTTAACGCAAACTCTAGAAAGCGTGGACCTGTCCTTTAAGAGTGCAGAAGTCATTTGTATCAACTTCACCACACACACTGTAGTACCTGAGCTTTGAAAATGCCCTGTTCGACCCTCTTCTGGCGCTTGAGAAGGAGGAATTTGCGGACGGCCTGCTGGATGACGGACGCCGCCTTGTGGCGTCGAGCTAACCAGTGCTTGACCGCTCTCTGCGCTGTGACCACTTTCTTCCTGTCCTCCAGATACCGTCTCCTCTGCTGCCTCGCTCTCACCCATCGCTAGAAATAAATTAAAAAAAATCACTGTAAGAAATGTTGTGCTCTTCACTGTGAGTGCTTTTCAGCTTCAGCTTTTATTTTGAAAAATGACATTGTGTGCTCTACGTTTCTGTACCTGTACGGTGATGACTAAATGGATTTGTCGTTTGGCCGACTCTAAAGCCCAGTGGGCTCTTAGAGCTTTCTGAATCTTCATGGCGCTGAGATGATGGAAGACCGCTGACGTAAAGCGGAGCCTTCTCTCTGCCTTGGCTCGCTCCAGTGCCTGGAACATAACAGCATGCAAGGTAATGACTTTTTTTGTTTTAGCCCGTGTACAAATTAGATGTTAATATGTTCAGCATCTTCAAGGCAAGTTGTGATTTCCTTTCAGTATTAATTTCCATTTTGTCTATCCACCATATCAAATTAGCACTTGTTAAAGGACAGTTTGCTGTGATAGATTTCAAGTTTCTATGAATGCAAACTAAAAGCTGTCTGTAGGCAGAGAAGAGAGAACTTTAGATAAAGCCCCATTACCTGTCGTCTTGCAATCCAGGCTCGACAGTGTGTCTGAAGCGTGATGGCAGCTTTCCTCATTCGGGTGTAGTTGCTTCTCTCCGTCCTGCAGAGCTGCGCTGCCCGGACCCTCCGCTGAAGTCTCCTAACCGCCTCCCGCTTCCTTTGGAAGATTTGCCTCTGCACCGAGCATCTCCAGCACGACTGGATCACAATAGCAGCATGAATGTGGCGGCGTATGTCCCTCCTGACACACCAACCTCTAAACGCTGCCTGAAGGGTGATGGTGGATTGCTTCATTTTCAGGAACTTATCTCTTTCTTGCCTCTGAAGAACAAAGGAGCGATAGTATCTCTGGATGATGATGGCGGACAGACGCATGGCCTGGTATTTGACTTCCTCTCTGTGTTTTCTGAACGCAGACTGGATCACAGTGGCAGCCCGATGCCAACGAGCGACCTCCTTTCTGACCTGTTGACCTCTGTATGCTGCCTGGAGGACAACAGCAGCACTGCGCAGTCTTTGGTATTGTTTCATTCGTTCCTTTGCTGCTACAGTGGCCCGATACCTCCGCTGGATTGTGAGGACAGAGGATTTCAAGGTTAGATACTGCTCCTGCTCCCAGTGTGCTCTGTAAGCTCTCTGGATAACGCAGGCAGCCTGATGCCTTTGTTTGATGATCTGTCTGGATTTCATTCCTCGATATGCAGCCTGTAACATGATAGCAGCTTCTCTGCTCTGTTGATAATGTTTCACCTCAATGTCTCTCTGTTTCTGAGCTCTAAACCTCTGCTGTAAGACACAAGCTGCCCAGCGTTGTCTCCTGAAGGCAGACTGCTGTTTTTGCCTCTTGAAGTTTGCTTGAATGACAGTAGCTGCCCTGTGCATCTGTGCAACTCTGCTCCGCACACAACGACCTCTGAAGGCTGCCTGAAGAACGATGGCAGCATGTCTCACTTTCAGGAACTTTGCTCTTTCTTGCCTCTGAAGAACACAGGCGCGATAGTATCTCTGGATGATGATGGCGGACAGACGCATGGCCTGGTATTTGACTTCCTCTCTGTGTTTTCTGAACGCAGACTGGATCACAGTGGCAGCCCGACGCCAACGAGCGACCTCCTTTCTGACCTGCTGACCTCTGTATGCTGCCTGGACGATGATGGCGGCATTGCGCTTTTCCAGGTATTGTGTTCTGTCTGCTTTGGCTGCAGCAGATGACCGATATTTTCGCTGAATTGTAAGAACAGACCGCTTCAATTTCAGATACTGCATGCGTTCAGCGAAGCCTCTGTAAGCTCTCTGGAGAACGCTGGCGGCATGATGCCTTTGTCTGATGACTTTTCTGGATTCCATTCCACGGAAGGCAGCTTGCAGATTAACAACAGCTTTTCTAACCTCCTGATAATGTTTCAACTCAATGTCTCTCTGTTTCTGAGCTCTAAACCTCTGCTGCAAGACGCAGGCTGCCCAGCGTTGTCTCCTGAAGGCAGATCGCTGTTTTTGCCTCTTGAAGTTTGCTTGAATGACAGTAGCTGACCTGTGCATCTTTGCAACTCTGCTCCGCACACAATGACCTCTGAAGGCTGCCTGAAGAACGATGGCAGCATGTCTCACTTTCAGGAACTTTGCTCTTTCTTGCCGCTGAAGAACACAGGAGCGATAGTATCTCTGGATGATGATGGCGGACAGACGCATGGCCTGGTATTTGACTTCCTCTCTGTGTTTTCTGAACGCAGACTGGAGCACAGTGGCAGCCTGATGCCTTTGTTTGATGATTTGTCTGGATTTCATTCCTCGATATGCAGCCTGTAACATGATAGCAGCTTCTCTGCTCTGTTGATAATGTTTCACCTCAATGTCTCTCTGTTTCTGAGCTCTAAACCTCTGCTGTAAGACACAGGCTGCCCAGCGTTGTCTCCTGAAGGCAGACTGCTGTTTTTGCCTCTTGAAGTTTGCTTGAATGACAGTAGCTGCCCTGTGCATCTTTGCAACTCTGCTCCGTACACAATGACCTCTGAAGGCTGCCTGAAGAACGATGGCAGAATGTCTTATTCTTAGAAACTTTGCTCTTTCTTGCCTCTGAAGAACACAGGAGCGATAGTATCTCTGGATGATGATGGCGGACAGACGCATGGCCTGGTACTTGACTTCCTCTCTGTGTTTTCTGAATGCAGACTGGATCACAGTGGCAGCCCGATGCCAACGAGCGACCTCCTTTCTGACCTGCTGACCTCTGTATGCTGCTTGGAGGACAACAGCAGCACTGCGCAGTCTTTGGTATTGTTTCATTTGTTCCTTTGCTGCTACAGTGGCCCGATACCTCCGCTGGATTGTGAGTGCGGAGGATTTCAAGGTAAGATACTGCTCCTGTTCACAGTGTGCTCTGTAAGCTCTCTGGATAACGCAGGCAGCCTGATGCCTTTGTTTGATGATCTGTCTGGATTTCATTCCTCGATATGCAGCCTGTAACATGATAGCAGCTTCTCTGCTCTGTTGATAATGTTTCACCTCAATGTCTCTCTGTTTCTGAGCTCTAAACCTCTGCTGTAAGACACAGGCTGCCCAGTGTTGTCTCCTGAAGGCAGACTGCTGTTTTTGCCTCTTGAAGTTTGCCTGAATGACAGTAGCTGCCCTGTGCATCTTTGCAACTCTGCTTCGCACACAATGACCTCTGAAGGCTGCCTGAAGAACGATGGCAGAATGTCTCACTTTCAGGAACTTTTCTCTTTCTTGCCTCTGAAGAACACAGGAGCGATAGTATCTCTGGATGATGATGGCGGACAGACGCATGGCCTGGTACTTGACTTCCTCTCTGTGTTTTCTGAACGCAGACTGGATCACAGTGGCAGCCCGACGCCAACGAGCGACCTCCTTTCTGACCTGCTGACCTCTGTATGCTGCCTGGAGGACAACAGCAGCACTGCGCAGTCTTTGGTATTGTTTCATTTGTTCCTTTGCTGCTACAGTGGCCCGATACCTTCGCTGGATTGTGAGAACGGAGGATTTCAAGGTAAGATACTGCTCCTGTTCACAGTGTGCTCTGTAAGCTCTCTGGATAACGCAGGCAGCCTGATGCCTTTGTTTGAGGATTCGTCTGGTTTTCATTCCTCGGAAGGCAGCTTGTAAGACAACAGCAGCATTTCTCTTGGCACTCAGAGCTTGCATCTCCACTCTCATTTTCTTGTTGGCTCTGAAACGTGCTTGCAAAACACTGGCAGCCCAGCGCAGAGTCTTGTAGTAGGTTCTCTGCTGGTACTTTCTGAAGTGGGACTGAATTGTTACAGCTGCCGTGCGCTGGATACATAACTGCTTTCTGATCTCAAATCCTCTGTAGGCTGCCTGCAGATGAATGACTGCCCTGCGCTTTGACAGATAGTCCAAACGGTCTTTCCTTGCCAGAGTCACTGCTCTGTACTTCTGCTGACAAACCAAAGCTGCTGCCTTGACAGCTAGGAACTTTTTTCTATCCTGAATGGCGAGAAACTTTCTCTGAATGATTGTAGCAGCTCTGTGCATCTCTCGGATCTTCCTCCTGGCCCTGTGGCCCCGATATGCTGCCTGGACGACTACAGCTGCAGATTTCATTGTCCTGTACCTCTGCATCTGCTGATCCCTGAGCACTTTGGCCCTGTAGTGCTCCTGAACAATGATGGCAGCACACTTGGTGGCAAGGTAAGCCATACGCATTCTGTGCATCCTGAACTGGGCCTGGATTGCTCTGGCAGCGTTGTGCCTCTTCTTTAGGTCTCCTCTCACTCTAAATCCCCGGTAGACAGCTTGTATCTTTATGGTGGCCTGCTTTAGCGCTCTGTATTCTTTCTGCTGCGCCCTGCAGACCAGAAGAGCTCGGTATCGGCTTTGGATGATAATCGCTGCACTTTGTAGGAGGAAATATCGTTTCCTACATAAAAACATCCTAACTGAAGACTGAATGACAGTCGCTGCCCAGTGATTTTTCTTCAGTTCTGTCCTAACTCTCATGCCTCTGAATCCAGCTTGGAGCGTAACACAGGCTGCTCTCAAGTGCAGGTAAGCTTTCCTCGCCTCTTTGCCAGTCACATAAGCCCTATAGTGACGCTGTATGACCACAGCACAGGACCTCTTGGACCTGTACTCTGCCTGAGCTTTGTGCCGGCGGTAGTAAGCCTGTATCAGTGTTGCACACAGATGCCACTTCTCTACCCTCTCCCTGACAGCTCGGCCTCTCCAGTTAGCTTGTATGAAAAGTGCAGCATTCCTGAGAGCATCATAATCCTTTTTGGTCTTGAGAGCCAAAACTGTGGCTCGGTACCTATGCTGTATCACAGCTGCAGCTTTTCTCAGGACAATGTAGCGCCTTTGGGCAGCATATTTCCTGAAAGCTGCCTGGATTACTGTTGCCGCCTGCTGATGTATTTTCAGTGACTCCCGAGCCAATTTCCCACGATAAGCTGCCTGTATGGTAATGGCAGCGCATTTCATCCTCACAAACGTTTGCCTTTCCGCGTCTCTTTCCACGGAGGCCCTGAACCAGCGCTGGATCATGACCGCGGCGCATGTCATCCTCGCCACCTGTTTTCTGACAGCGTGCCCTCTGAAGGCACTCTGAATGACAATCGCAGAGCGGTACCGCAGCTTCAACATCTGAAGGCAGCGCCTCTGTGCGTGACCTCTGTACTGGGCTTGAATGAGCACGGTGCTCGTCTTGAGCTTTCTGTATTGACGGAGACACCTCTGCATTCTATACCAAGACTGAATCTTTACAGCAGCAGCAGTTCTTTCAGACCTTTTTTCCTCGTACCATTTCTTAAACGCAGCTTGTATCACTTTGGCGGCAAGGTTTTCCTTTTCTGTTTTCTGGGTTTTCCATCTTCTATAGCCCCTCTGTATTTTCTCCGCCGCAGCTCTAAGGGAGAGATAATGTTCCCGATCTCTTTTTGCCAGAGCCAGTGCTCGCGAGTGCTTCTGAATGACGGTTGCCGCCCAGTAGATTCTTCCATAAGCAGAGGCTGCCCTCCTCATTCGCCATTGTGCTTGGACAACAATGGCGTTGTATCTGAGGCGCTGGTAAGCCCTCATGGCCAACAACATCCTCCACTGAGCCTGCATGGAAAAGATAAGACCAATCTATTACACAAGCAGGTGTCCTTGCTGCAACAGAATGGACAGACATGGAAACTGAAGAAAAATAACAAATATTGACTAAACGTTTGTTAATTCAGGACCAACATCAATGTGTTGTTTGGACAAACTCTTTTACAACTCTCTGCGGTGACATAAAGTCAAAACCATCAACACCTGAATGCTGAAACATATACTCTGGTTTCTATACTGAGTCACTTCTAGATATTTACTCAAAAACTCTACGGTTTATCAGGTAGAACTTGCTCTTTCATGATTTGCTAACAGCCCTTTTCATCCTTACGTATGTAATAATCACCTACCTGGATGACAGTTGCTGATTCATGCCGCAGAGCCCGAAGCTGAGCCTCTTTTTTTAGCCTCAGCCTGTTGCGGGCTGCGTAACCCCTCCAGGCCGATTGGATGACAACGGCAGCCTGATTCTGCCTCTTAGCTCTGCGCTTCTGAAGAAAACGTCTCACAACTAACTGGATTTTCCCAGCAGCCATGTTTCTTTCCTGTGTTCAAACAAATCCCCCCCCAAAAGAGAATAACTTATTGTTCTCATATTTTATATTGTAAGTCCATCAGTACCACAGACTATAATCTATATTTTTATAATAATAATATATCAAATGAAAGAATTATTTTCAGGTTTTTACGCCTTTTAAAAAAATCCCAAGACAACACAGTCTTCGACAACAAACAGATGAAATAACACAAAGATCATTGTAATGTAATTATTAAATATAAGGGTGTGATACATAGGATAAATATTGAACAGAATTTGTTTAATTTATCTTAATTGAAGTGTTCACAAACAGCCGTGATGGTACTTGCTTCAAAAATAAGAAGAAACAACAATAGTGCAATGACTAATAACTGGCACTATTCAAAATCTTACAATAAAACCAATTATAATAGAAAAGGAAACCAGGAAAAGAAATCACGAAAAACACGAAATATCAACACAGACCCAAAATAATGGAATTGCAATAATAAATGGAATCGAAAAGATCAGGTAAACACTGAAACACTAAAAAGCAAACACTGAACCAACCTTGTAGAGCTGTTCATCTTTCTTTAATCTGTATTTCCTCCAGGCGCCCTGTATGACCCGAGCCGCTCTGGTTTCGTTCCGCAGGTCCAGAAGACGAGCACACAGGAAGGAGAGGTACGACATCACCACCTGGAAATAAACACGCGTGGATGAAGGTGGAGGTGTAGGTGTAGCTGGAGGTGTAGCTGGAGGTGTAGCTGGAGGTGTAGTATTTAATCATTCTCTGTCTACACAGTTTAAAGAGATTTATTGCTGGGTTTAGAGCAGTCAGTCTAAACACTGATTACTTTATTCTTTTGAAATATTCACCGTCTTTTCAAAAAGGTGCACTATAAATAAAGTTATTATTATGTTGGGCTTCAATGCAAAAGTCTGCTTCACTGAGAAATGTAATCTACACTGGGAACGTGGAATATGAAGCACAAAAACAATAATCTGTGTTCCTGAGGGGGGGGGGGGGGAGAAAACCTCTTGTCTGGTCTCACCTTCTCGTTGGGGATGGTGTTGGACATGTCCGCTGTGTTGATCATGGCGGGAACTCCGCCCAGGAAAGACACAGCGCTGTTGACCAGTCTGAAGTTGTTTTTCTCATTCTCCAGTAGCTCTTTAAATTCCACTGACGGAGAATCTGGGCCTGGTCACAAAAAAACATGGATACGGTCAGAACATGTCTGTTACTGTACCCACAACAGGTGGGTTAACTGTGGACAGAGCCAGCTACACTAACAAACACTATGATTGTATAAAAACATGCTGGACAATAAATTCTGGTTCATTCTTCCGTCTCATTCATAGGTTTCCCTAAATGCCACAGACGTCTTCCCTGTTTTCCACACTCTAATGCGCCACAAATGTACGTGTGCTGTCCAAACGATGTGTAAACATCCACTCTCAAAAGTGCATCCAAGCAGACAATTGCACTGAAGACACGGCTGACAGGTACCATTGAGGCCTGTCGGCGAGCAGTCAAAGGAGTTGTCAGAGTCGCTGGCTGAGCAGTTGAGCTCCAGGCGCCCCCTCGGTGAGCACTCGACAGTCTGGGTGGTGCTGTGACTGACGGTCCTCTCTGGCAGGAGACTGGGGTGGTAGTGGTGGATAAGGTAGCAGAGGACGCGGCCGTCTGAGAACGTCACGGTGAAGTTCTCCACCTGCGCACGCAGACAACACACTTTATTTGCGGTTTTGTCAAAGTAGGACAGGTGAGGACTTTTGAGACTGCGACAGTTTGACAAGAGTGAAAATCCAGAGAAATGCATCCGTCTCTGGGCTTTTAATAACAACTATAATACATAAAGACAATGTGAGCGTGTATTCAGGTCAATAATGTTTTGTACACACAACAGTTTAGCAAGTAGGGCTGCAAGATGTGAGAAAAATATGCCATAACGTTGTTGAATATGAAGGTAATAATGATATTACAATTCTTTTTTAAAAATTTTACAACACTGTTAGCAACCTACGTAAAAACCAGCCTGTTTAAAACTGAATTTAATTTTTTTAAGTGTTTTCACTCTAACCCCCCAGAGACACTGAAAGGCTACAACAGAATAACAGTTTATTAATACAACAAATGACAGTTGGTGAACACGGCATCCTGCCTAACGAGACAAAATGAAATCCTGATAATATAACCACCTCAAACTAAAGCATTTTCTTGGCCTTCGAGCTGAAATAATAAATAATAATGCAGGCTCACCTTCAGATTGTAGAAATCGCACACGGCGCGGACCCAGTCCATCAGCAGGGTAATCTTGGTGCTGCTGTGTTCGTACGGCGCCCTCGTCTGTGTGGGAGTCGGCTGAAGGCCCTGGTCGGCCCTCAGGGACGCCAGCCTCCGTTTGGTCCTCAGGGTTCTCTTCAGGAAGCCGATTTCTTCCCTCAGCTGATTTTCATCCAACACCAACTCCACCTTCAAAAGATCATTTGATACCATTTTCAGTCAAAACTTACAAGTAAATAAAACAACGACTTCAGCGTTGGAATGACTGCGATTGGAAACGAATACACACGTGAAATGCAAAGATGATTTTCCACAAGAGGCTCAGTGTCTTCTCTCTGTGTCCGTCCACGATGTCCCTGGAATCGATATTGGAGCCTGGAAATAAAGACACAATGTTTATATACCTTTTGAGATCACTTAGGGCGCACTCACACTGTCCTTCCGCACCGTGCCTCGGGCTTTAGGGTACTTGTCCCTCCTCCCTGTCCCCCCGCGCCCCAGGGCTGTTTGTACTCACACTGCCTGGGCCTTGCGGAAATGCTTCTTGCTGTCCATACGTCATCACGCCGTAACACGTCACACGCATTGATTGTCATCATCATGCGTCTCTTTGTTTACAAATCTTTCTATAGACCTCAGAGTTTTTGTGCGTCTTGTCGACTGTTTTTGAATATTTTCATCGACCAAATCTGCAGTAAACACTCCACCTCCGCGTCACACCAACGTGAACCTTTCGCCGCCATTGTTGTTGTTGTAAATGTCCGCGCATGGTCCGTCCTTCTATTTACTATGTCCAACAGGCGCACATAAATGACGTGGGGCCGCAGTAGGTATTGTGCTCGTGCTCGTACATGTGCAAACGCGCTTTACAAAAGCCCACCTCTCTCAGGCGGGCCATGGACGGCCCGCTGGCCGCAGCTATGCGCGGAGCGGGTGCACTCACACTGGTCAAGCGCACTAGGCTTTAGCTGAAAAAACGGTTTTGGCCCGGTGCGGAAGGACAGTGTGAGTGCGCCCTTAACTGCATTTATTAAGTCATGTATTTAAAAAATGTCTAACTGCCTCTGGTTTGTCCTCCTCAAACGTGAGGCTTTTAGGTTTCGTTTCACATGCATTGGGAATTAGTGATGACAACTTTTCACCATCAATAATAATTCACAGATTAATAGGACTGTTCCTTTGTTGTTCATTCATTAATAATTGTATTATGTGTTTAGGCATTACTCGCAGCTGTTGCCGAAGCCATTCCATGATTGAAAAAGCCAGTTTAAAGCATTTGTTCTGGCCTTTCTTTGTGATTTAGTTGATGAAGCAGGCGAAGTTATTGTGTTTACTTTTCTAATCTCCTCTATGTCCTGAAACGGTACCTCGTTTCACTGTGGACTGCTTAGTCACTCTGACACTTATGCAGAAGTGCACACAAACAAACAATTCACATAAAGGCCAAAGCAATCCAATTATGTCCCCGTGCGGCTGTACGGCAGCTGTGATCAAACACAAAAGGTGTGCTGTGAAATGGCAGGTGTTCACGCTCGAGTGAAAGACGATAACCGAACAAAAAAAAAAAAAAAGTGCCACAGTGTTGGAAAATACAGCCCAGTATGAAAACGTCAATGAATATATAACACTTCTGTGAAAAGAAAACATCACACGGGAACATGAAAACAACATAAACATCTCATTTTGCGGATGACAAGCGGTCTGTCAGGCTGTCTCCCCGGTTGGATGTTTTCACAGGAGGGGGAAAAAAACATAAAAACATAATTACCGCATTCATCCTTGAGGTCGACCCCTTTGCTTTTGAGCACTTTCAGAGCCATGTCGACGTTGTGGACCTTCTGCAGGCGGCTGATGGCTGGCAGACGGAGCTTGGCCGACAAACTCCAGTCCTGGATGAGGAGCTCCATCACACGCCTGGAAAGAAACCCCCCCCATGACAGACACACTTTATAATGATGCTGCAGAGAGGAATCTTTACCTCTATTTTTGACAGCTTTGGTGTTACGTGCTTGTTGCCATGGCACATTTTCTCTCCACCCATAAGGTGGGCTCGTGTTTGTACTTCAGGATCGATGAATGCTGATGGAGACTTAAATCACTAATGACCGCAACTACAGACAAATATGTGTGTGTTACTCTTCCTATGAAGCATTTTTTGTTTTAAAAGCAGCAGAAGGAAAGTCGTTTTTGCATGAGAAATTTGGAAAAAGCTACATAACGCCCAATGTTTTCACCTTTTTGAGACAGAAAATGTCCATTATCCTCTAACTCCTGCATGTTTTTTTGGAGACCCGCACCTGAGACCCCCTGCTTTTTAAAATGATGTTTTGTATTGATTGCGTGAGTTTAATAAATTAAGTCACGCTGCTGTTCTTCACAGCGCCGCTCTTAATGGGGACATACTTGTTTGAAGGGCTTTTATTTCCTTTATTTCAGTAGAGCAGCTTAAGAGTGGCAGGAGAGGGGGAAGAGAGAGAGACAGAGAGGGTACGACACAACAGCAAAGGTCTGCGGGTTGGGTTTGAACCCAGGCCGCTGCCACGGGCTGAGCCTATTTGAGTATATTTGATGGTTAACTGCCTTTTTCCAGGTGGGTTCATCGTGTCATTCTTTTGATTCATTTCACCTTAAATCACTGTGTGGTGCCCATTCCCACGTTATTCTCCAAAAGTCAGGGAAAGACCCATGTAGATGAAGTCTGGTCTAGAATAAGTCAAGGAATAGTCTAATTACAGGAGAAAAGATTTACTCTACAAGTATCTGCCAGGTCTTTACTATTGCATTTTTCAGCTTTACCTGTGCAAGAAAGGAGGGAAATATGTCAATGCGTCTCAAGAAACACACACATTTGACATTGAAGTATGATAAGAGAACGACACTGTTACATCGGTATGGAAGTTAGAGAGACAGCATCCTTCGGTGAGAATACCATGCAGAAAGACCTAACCCCTAAGCTGCAGAGATCTTACCATCTAACCGAGCGGACCGCTGAGAAAAGCAAATATCTCAACGGGAATCAGAGCGTCGCATTAAAATCCATAACATCTCACTCACACTAGACGAATGCCGCATTTTAAATCAACTGCCAAGTTCTTCACAGCGAAGTTGAACTCATCCAGGGGCGTCTGAACGTGGGAGACGGGTAAACCAAGGTAGCCGAGATGCCGGGGGAGGATCCCCTCTCCGCTCAGGAAGTCCCTGGAGAAGGCTAGGAGCAGGTCTTTACTCGTCTGTACAGCAAAACAAAAAAAAACTTACAGCATGGCCAACTTTAATACAACACCAAAAAGATCGAATGAGAGGAAACACAGAAAACAGAAAATCATCATTGGGGGGGTGTGAGAGCTCCTGTGTATTTAAAAATACATACGACTTTCTCCCTCTCGGATACAAGAAAAGATAAACTCTGTGTACACAGTTATTGTGTTTTCTCATTTGAACTTACAGTCCTGCAGGAATTCATAAAGAACTCCACACTATGGTCATGTCTTAATAATAACCCCAACACTCAGAGTAAGATTTGGTACATCAATGGTACATAATAATAATAATAGTGTAATTTTGCTCTCATATTTCAATTGAAAGCTTAGTTTGATCAATTTCCCATTTAGAAATGAAATTGTGGCAACCCTATCTGGTAACCATGGTAACGTGACTCAATGAAACCAAACTACAGATGGAAAAATGATCACACAGATCAAGCAAGGGAGTCAAAGAAGCACCGCACAATAGTGCCAGGCAGTATGACCAAAAATCTATATCACTGTTTTTTTTTCTGTGTGTGTGTGTGTGTGTGTGTGTGTGTGTGTGTGTGTGTGTGTGTGTATGACTGAGCCTTATTATATATTTATAGTGGCTTATTCTACTGTCAGGAGCGCATAGAATATAAAATGTTTGGCGGTGATATTTTGTAAATTTAGCATTATTAATGTCACACGTTGTGTATGCGTCACAGACTGTTGTGTGCTTTGGTGTTTCACCCAGTTGAAGAGTTAGTTGTTGGTTATAATTGATAGGAGTCTCCTCTCAGGACACAGACAGCCTGCCCAGACTAAAGTAGTTCTTTGCTGTGAAAAAGATGTATGTATGTATCCTGCTGCCGATTTTAGAGTTGATGCAAATGTTTCGGCTTTGGTACAAGCAGCTTTGGGTCTGAGCCAAAAGTATTGACACCCTGGTAGATCTGAGACAAGATACAAACACTAAAATGGTGTGAAATAGGGTTTTATCAGTTATTTATCTTATTTGGCCTTGAATAGGATAGTGATATAATGTTGTCGTTTGTTGTTTTTTTTTGTATTTAATGTCTGTTGTTGATGTGAGAGGGTCTTGGCCTACCTTGAACTCTGCATCCAAGCAGAACAGACAGGGATCGTGCTCAATCAGCCGGGACTCTTTGGCTTTGTCCAGGAAACACACCAGCAGGAGCAGCTTCTTCAGAGTAAAGCGAGACAGCGCCTCCTCGTGGCCTAACGGGGGAAAGACATGTGAACACCAGGACAGAGGAACACAAGACTGAACACACACACACTCACACCACTTTATTAGAATTTCCTCTCTAATATTATAACAGAACAAATGTGCTCCATAATGTTTTATATAAAATTCCACATTTTTATCAGAAAAGGTCAGACATTTTGGGATTAAAGAACCCCAAACAACTAACCCGTGAAAAGCTTGACCATTATCTTAAGCTCTTTAGAGCAAAGGGCGATTGGACAATATATTTCTGGAAGAACTTCAGGGATAATTTAGCTTTCCAATTAGAGACATTTTATCCAACTGACCAATAATGATCTTGAATCCCTTTGATACAAAATAAAATTCCAGTAGAGCTGCAAATATTATATGTGTTGTTGTTGTTGTTGACGTCAGGAAATCAGAAAGTTTTGTTTACGTCAGTGAAAAAAATGGCAAGAAGTCAAATTGTTAATTAAAGTTGAACTCATACCCAAGTAGTTAATTTAAATTTGCATCATAAGGGTTTGTATTTCTGTCTGCTTGTGATACGGCAAAATAGCTTTATGTTTCTGCTAATCTGAGCTGATAAGCCGCTCAATATCCCTTTAATTACTTTGAATTCAAATATACTGGAAATGGTTTCCATTGAGACAAAAACAAAGTCTCAGAATATTAAAGAGGCAGTAACACGCCACAGTCAGACAACACAATAAGGACGCTCTTAATTTACCGTCTTTGTAAAGGTGAGGCACTTTGGCGTGTCTGAACTGAGCGGCGATGTCGGGGTTCCAGAGCAGCCGCTGGAGGATGAACATGGCCAGACCCAGGGCGTCGCTGTTGCTCTCCAGTGAGATCAACTCCCCGTAGATAGTCTGAGAACGGGACACATTGCGTTTAGCGAGCATAGAAGGGATAGTGAGGAAACCAACAACATTGTTTGGAAAAAAACAAACGACTAAAATGAAGAAGGAATACCTCGAGGCCGATCCGTAACCACAGCAGATTGTATGAAAGAAGCCAGCTGAGGACTTTACGGCGCTCGCCTGAAAGACGACGAAAAACAAGAAGTTGCTTTCAGGCTCATCCGAGGTTTGATGAGAACTTTGAACCCTATGAGGTTTCATGATGTAACGTTCATTTACCTATGTCCTTCCAAAGATGGCGGTCTTTCCGGACAAGCAGCCTCTTGGCCTCCACCTCCAGCTCGAGCCTCTGAATGGCCTTGACCATGGCCTCAGAAGTGAATAGCTGGCAGGCAGAGCGACGGAGACGGTTCAGCTTCCGTCGGGCCGTGTAGGTGCTGAAAGACATCTCCTCTTTGGTGGGAGCTTTAGGAACACTGTACTTGTCATCGCCACCCACGACAAGGGAAACAGCATTCACTACACAAGAAACCAGTGAAAAAGACAATGGTTAAGACTTTTAAAGTCCCTTGTGCAAACATCTAGAGGTCAGATACTTAATTAAATTCAGAATCCACGGCTAAAATGACTGCGTTTAACTTGTATGTTATTGTGTGTTCGGACTGTCGTGATTTGAAAGCTGCTCGGAGATCATTAACATATATTACGACATCTTTTCCAAAGTCAAATTCAAGCAGTATTCAGCAGCATTTCAAGGGGCTTTTTCAAGCTTCTCCAGCACCTTAGAGCTGTGATAAATTACAAATATATATACGGTACATACAGCATATACAGTAGACTCATTATTGTCCTTTATCACATTAAATTAGTGGTTATTGTGTTTTAAACAACCAAAATGATGTTGTGTGACAACTTTCTACACAAGCGTGAAGTTAACACAACAAAGTTTCATGTCATGTCACCCGTTTCTAAGTGGACTTCTGTCTTATATAAACTAAATTTCGAGCGGTTTCAAGCACTTTATTCAAAATCTAAGCACTTTTCAATCCTTGAAAACACCACATTCAAATTTAAGTGTTTTGAAGGACTTCCAGCACCTTTAAGAACCCAGAGAAGCTAAAAAGCCTGCTGAATGTTACCATTAGTGACTTCAGTGTTGACTTTAAAGTCATCTGGGGTGAGGACGTAGTTGATCCACCACGTGAACCCCCTCTCCTGCTTCTCGATCCACCTCTCGTCATAGAACATGTTCTTGGCGGCAAATGGCATCGGGTGTCTCGGTATGGCTGGAAGAAAAAGAGAAGAAGAATTTTTTTTAAATAAACAAAAGCAAAATACCTTTTCACACACACATTACATTGTTCTGCCTGTTCTGCCATTAAAATACCTGTTTGCGTCGGCTTGATAAAGGTCAGCTTTGACTGCGCTACAGTGACAACTCTTGCCGTCTTTGCGGATGAAGCACCGGATGACTTTAGAGACCGGGCGCCTGTGAACAAAAGAAAAAAGGGACATTTTCAATTTCACCACAAACGTATGTTGCCAATAGGGCTGCAACTAATGATAAGTCATTGTCGATTAATCTGTCGGTTGTTTGGTCCATAAAATGGTGATCAGTGTTTCCCAAAGCTCAAGGTGATGTCTGCAACTGTCTTGTTTTGTCCACAACTCAGAGATATTCAATTTACTGTCATACAGGAGGAAAAAAGACCCTGAAGAATTTACATGTGAGAAGCTGGAATCAGACATTTTTTCTTTAAAAATGAGTCAAACCAATAAATCGATTAACGAAACAGATGGCAAATAATTTCATAGTTGACGACTGATCTATTAAATCGACTATACGTTGCAGCTCTAGTTGGCAAGACTCCCAGACCGACCTATAGTACAAGAATAGACACATTTCCCTTTTTAAAGCAAGTAAACACCATTTGATACCTCGTGAGGTGAGTTTGGAGCTGGCTTGCTTTGCCTGGGCAGGAACCGCAGACCTTGAAGGCTTTAGAGATGATGTAGTCGTTGATCGTACAGAGCCTGGGGGGAAAGAAGCATCACAGTGAATACAGAGAGTCCAGAAACAAGACAGATTTTATGCACCGTAACAAACTATATGTATTTGGAGGAATGTGTGGGCCGGCGCAGCTCATCTTGTAATCGTAAGGTTCCTGATTTGATCCCCCGCAGTGGGAATGCCCTTGAACCCTTGAACGCTCCTGATGAGCAGTTTGGCACCAGCCTCTGCCATCAGTGTAGAGACGAGTGAACGTTGGCATGAATTGTTAAGCTCTTCGAGAGGTCGGTAGACTAGAAAAGCGCTATATAAATGCACACCATTTACCATCAAATTGATACTATTACAAGAATGACGCCTAGACCATGTAAATAAAAAAAAAAATACATTTTATCATGAACTTAACATGGTCCAAAGAAAGACCCTTGAAGTGTTGTGGCGCTGAAGTGAAAAACAGATGAATAGAGTGTCTAACCATCTTAAAATCCCCTTTAAACAACAAAAGCCCATTAACGTAATGCCAATGCTCTTTTAAATATAACTGTAAAGCAAACCAATTAGGCTTTACATATATATTTGTTTTATTTCTTTAATGCATATTAGGTCACCTGAACATTAAATGAGAATTTTAAAAACTCAATTTCCAGTTTAGAATGTACACCTTGCTAAAAACAAGTATAAGTCATATTCACATTACTATAGATATTATTATAGTTACTAAAAGTGTGTCTGTCTTTGTCTCTCTCTCTCTGTCCATCTTTTCTCTCTCCTTTTCTTCCTCCCCAACCGGTCAAAACATGTCCGTCCTCCACAGAGCTGGGTCTGTCTGACGTTCCTGTCTGTTATAGGGAAGGTTTTCGTTGCCACTGTACTCTACGGGGGAATTGTTGGGTCTATGTAAATCATAAATAAGTCAAAGAGTGTGGTCTTTACCTACTCTGTAAAGTTTCCTGAGATAACTTTTGTTATGATTTGACACTATAAATAAAATTGAATTGAATTAAAACGAGTCCAATACAACGGTCCTACAAAGAATCATACCATAAATAAGTTTATCATCAGAGATTCCAGATCTTCTTAAGCATCAAATGTCAAGGACTATTCAAGGTATTTCAAGTAAAAGCGATATACCGTAACGCCCTAAATAAATACATTTTAAATCTGCTCACCTGCTGTTCTCGGCTGCTGCCTCTGTGATGCACTTCTCCTCTCCTGGACCGATCTCAGGGTCTCAGTTCTCCCGGGTACCACCCTGCTCCTTTTGACACACTCGGCTTTCCCGGCATCCTCAATCTTCGCGTCACTTTTCAAATACTCCCCGCTCTTCCTCTTCTTGCTATTCACTGCCAGGTGAACGGGGAAAGAGTCCTCCTGAACGGACGGGGGTTCCAAAACAACCGGAGACGAGTGCGGCGTGAGGCTGCGGTGGCGAGGAGAAGATGAGCCCAGGGGCGACAGAGAGTTGACAGTAAAAGAGGTGGAAGCAGGGGCTGCAGGAGGTGGGGGAGTGGCGGAGAAAGAGAAGTGAGAGGGCGCCATAGATGGAGGGGAGGTGACGCTGAAGGTGATGGGTGTAGGTGAGAAGTCGAGTTGTGGAATCAACCTGGAGGGGGTGAGCTGGGCTTGATGTCTGGCCGCCTCAGAGCTTTGACATCCTTTGGTTTCTGTGTGTGGGTCTATTACAGGAAGGCTCGGAGTGTCTGGTCCAGACTCACACTGGCCGCTGCCGTCGGACAGCTCCAGAGTTTTCTCTAAGAGCCGTCGCCTCGACTTCTTTATTTTCCTTCCACTCGAGAGGTTCGCCTCCGGTGCTTTGCTCTTGATCACCGTGGCAGACGTGAAAGAGGCCTTTTTGGCCCTTTCTGTAGAACTATCCGCCTCTGAAACGACAACCTCACTCACAACATTCTTGACGAAGAAAGTGAGTCTCGGCTCATTAGTATCGAACACGTGTGGGCTGTCGGGTAATGCGTCGAGGACATTTCTGTCCAGCCCACGATTTTCGCTCTTGGATTCCAGTGAATCAGAGAAGCTACAGCTCGAACTCGTGTCTCGAGGACTGGTGTTCAACTGGCTCAGGTCAGAGTCGATGAGGGCCAGTGCGTCTTTCAAAGAGAGAACCGGGGTTCCAGTTAACACACTGTCAGCATCCTCAGCATCAGCCGCAGCCTTCACAGTAGCAGGAAGCGGGCTGTCTGACTGAATGCGTGGCATGAGCTTCCTAAACATTTCTGGTGTGCCGATAGGTGACAGCGTCCTGTTGAGCATTTTGGTAAGATCTCTGTTGTCAGGTCTGCCCCCCGACGCGTCTGGGCTGGCAGACACGTTGCCAGAGTCCCTCAGCCTTCCGGCGGGGACGAGTAAGACGAGGGGGGAGTTTCTCTGAGCGTGATGGATATTCTCCTGGTCCAGCAGACCCAGAGACCGTTGCCTCTGTGTGGAAATCACGGCCTTCTGCTCCTCAGTGGGACTTTGCTTGGAGAGGGACCTCTCTCGGGCTGCTTTGCCCTCGTTGAGAGGAACAAGCGGACTGCGCGGCTTCTCCCTTCTGTACTGGGCATTTCGTGACACTTGGAAGGTTTTATTGGCTGCCATCTTCAGCGGTTGCTCCGTTTTCTTTCTCCTGGGAGCGGCTGCTTTTTCACCTCCCCTTTTGTTTTTAATTGTGTCCCATAAGCTTTTCTGAAACGCAAAAGAAATAAAAGGTTTTTTTCACATGTAAAAAAAGATGTAGTTGTAAAAGTTCCCATACTCTGTTTGAATTACAACTTGTGCCAGATTAACAAGGTGCCAATCAAGTAGGCCTACTAAAAAAACATCCATCACAGTTTCCTAGAGGCCACGGTAATGTCATCAAAAATCTTGTTTTGTCCAACAAGTAGTTCAAAATAAAGAATATATAATTTACTAATGGTAAGGCAGGAGAGCACCCTGAAGAAATTTTAACAATAACTGTTTTAACCTGAAAATTTACTTCAACAATTAACCGATTATAAAACTTGTTGCCAACTCAATTTACGTCCATTAACTAACTGATTAACAATCCTTGCAGCTCTGCCAGAATTAATAAAAGTCTTCATTTGTTTGGCTGCGGCTGAGGCAGTGTTGAGCTGCGGATGTGTACCTTTTTCTTTTTTGGTGCTTCTGCTCTGCCCAGCAGCACGGCCTGGTGTTTGAGGACGCCATTGGCACTGAAGACGATGAGCTCTCTGATTCCACCTTCTTCCGATGGAGTCCAGGTGATTGTCAAGTTGAATGAGTCCTCGGGCTGCAAACACAAAACCAAAGATATTAAAAGGGTTTATAAATCAATAGGTTTATCTGTATAGAATAGAATTACTTTAATGATCCCAGACTGGGAAATTATTTTGTAACAGCAGTAGTGGGTCAGCAAATAAACACTTTGTACATAACATACATAGAATCCAATAGATACTTATTGTATATATATACACTGCACAGTGTGCTATAAACAATAATGATATATACAACAAAATATGCAAAACATTCTATTACCTATTATATATAGGTGTATGTTAAAATTAAAGTATAAACTCTCATTTGAAGTGTCAATGATACCCCCCTTTTCTAATGTTTTAACTGTTTGATTTGTCAGAATGTGTCAAGTCTTGCATGGGCCTAAGGTGTTAGGTACCTTACACACCCTTATATAAATATATAACATGAAAAAAATCATCTTAATAATAAAAACTTTCCATTTGAATCTGTAATATCTTAGATTTCCATGGTCATTTTCCTATGTCCACTCATATCATATGGACTGTAAATGGCATTTGAAATAGTACCAAACTTTTAGTTGAGAAAAAGAAAAACCTACAGCATGTTTTCTTTATGATGAAGCCAAAAGATACTTACCAACAAAGTCAAAACCATGGTGGAAATTAACCTTCAATATTTCATATTTGACCAGCATAAACACCAAATGTACACAATGTCAGCTATGAATGCTCATCAATTAAATTCAATCTTATTTATAGTGCTCAATCATAACAGAAGTTATCTCAGGACCCTTTACAAACTAGGTAAAGACCACACTTTATGACTTATTTATGATTTACAGAGACCCAACAATTCCCCCGTGGAGTACATCACGCTTCATGGCATTGCAACCAACCACACCATGCAGCATGTGGTCTGTTTGCATGCAAGAACCAATATTTCTAATTAAAGTGATATTCTCAAATATGTCTCAAAGCACTACTCACTTCTATTGTGTTTACAAACGTGCACTTAGCTCAGGTAAGCTAACAACACATCCTACCTGAATGGTGAACGTGTTGTGGTCCACAGAAAAGCCTTTGCTTGACGGGACCTTGTCGACAGTAACATCCGCTTCAACTTCTTCTGTGGGGTTCTCAATACGAAGGACGACGGACTTTGAGGTGCCCAACTTCACTGCTCCAAAGGTGACGAAGGGAGCCTTAGAAAAAAGGGTCAAAACCAAAACGGGAAGGTCGTTCTCCTTGTTAGCATCTTCTCTTTTTACGGGACTGAAGTCCACAAACCCTCTCCGGGTTGAATTGTCCGTTTCAGCCATTTAAAACAACAAGAAATGCAGCAGCTAAAGCTAACTACATGTTACACTGTTAGTTTAAGTGTTAGTAACGTTAGGTTAGCTACAACTAGTAGTCCTGTCCTGAGAGATACGCGCAGAGTAAACGTTAAAACGCTCTTCCTCCAACAACACGTTGAATGAGTTTGAATTGGGCCGTGTTGTTTAATCAGCCAATCACAAGCGAGGGCTGGTTGGGTTCTAACCAATGGGTGAAGAGAACCGATCGAATCCGTATGAATACATAGCTGTCGACCAATCAGGTGCCGACTATGTTTTAAACTTCCGCAAGCCACGCCCACAGCCGGAAACACACAAAAGCGAGGCTGTTTCACTCTAATGTTATTTTTTGACACAGCTAAAGACAAATTACTCTTTATTTTCTACTTTTTTGGACCATATTTTAAGGACTAACTATAACTTAAGTCATAATAAATAAGTAAATACAGAAATGAACAAAGACATTAATAAATAAATGCTAAAATATATGAATTAATAAATAAATGCATGAATAAATTGGACCTTGTACCTTTTTAACACAGATGGACATAGATATACAGAAATAAATTTATGTCGGTGAACAAAAATACAGAAATAAAAATGAATACTTTCTTTACTCCTTTATGTTGAGATTAAATCATATTAAATCCTCCATACAGGTGCCTCTAATAATAATAAACCTGATTGTGGTCCGACATTTTACTATCGAGTGATGGATCTGTGTAATTATACAATCTTTGCTTTAATGTACGGTACAGTGTTTACTATACATTATATATCACTCACACTCCCGTTTAATGGAAAGTTTATGACCAATCATATTATAATAATAGAAGTACGTGACTGCTCACGCAACATTTGTGATGAGGTCGTGACGTGGAAATGCCATGAGCGTCACCAAATGGATAGCTCGCCGTGATCGTATAGTGGTTAGTACTCTGCGTTGTGGCCGCAGCAACCCCGGTTCGAATCCGGGTCACGGCAGTCTTTTGTGGAGACAGGCTCCGCTTGAGAGGAGAAATATTTCCTCATGTGTCCTCTGTGATGTCTATATGGTTCCTACAATAGGCCTGATTAATGTAACACAAAGTTTCTAACATGATATAATAATTTAATATCTCAATAACTGAACGCTATGGCCTACTTTTATATAGGTAATTCAATATATTCTATATCAGTGGTACTCAAACGTTGTACATGACAGCACTACGACCAGGGTAAAATACAGTAGTGTAGGTCTTCACTATTCAGCTACGGACACAAAGGTTTATTCCTAATCAGAAGATTATTTATTTTCTTATTGTTGACTGTCTTCAGTGACACTGTATGAAGAGTAAGCATCAGAACTGACATCATTCTACCTCTGCTTACTCTCTTGCCATCACAGCTCGTAATTCGGCTCTAATAACACGACTGAACTATTTGATCAAATATACCAAGAGGTGTCATTGACTTCCTACCTTCCAGTTACCTAAAGCACTCTTAAAATGTGGTTAGACACTGTAGGAAACCTGTCACAGCTGGGGTTGTAAAGGGGCGGAAATGTCTTTGTGAATTGCTGGAAACTTTCCAGAAACAAAAATATCACAGGGAATGCAAAAACTTTTTTTTTCAATTACATTTCAAGGATCCTAAAAGTTTTAGACTTTTTCTTAGAATTATATTAATTTAGTAGTGAATGAGATTCCTTCAAGTACCACCAGAGAGAGCTGGAGTACCAGTGGTCTATATGAAATAATCACATGGTAAAGCCTATGTTTGTATAATCCTATGTGAATGACATACTTGACAACTGAAGACTGCTGAGAATTGTTTTATTTTATTCAATTCAATTCAATTCCATTTTATTTATAGTGCCAAATCATAACAAAATTTATCTCAGGACACTTTACAGAGTAGGTAAAGACCACACTCTATGACTTATTTATGATTTACAGAGACCCAACAATTCCCCCGTAAAGTACGGTGGCAACGAAAACCTTCACTTTAACAGGCAGGAACGTCAGACAGACCAAGCTCTGTGGTTCTTATTAAGACCCTTAGTGCAAAAATTAACATTACATGCATCTGAAAGCGTCAGAAATATTGTAGATCTGGTTTTTCAATATCACTATATTAACATAAACGACTGATATCGAGGATTAATCGCACTGAACTCTGTAATACAGTAAAGAAAAACTGCCATTTTCATTGCCTAACATATAATGACCGAAAGAACGAGGTCGCGGGTACAAGCGGGTGAAATGTGTTTCCTCAGGAGGGGGGCTGGAGTCTCCCTTAGAGAGAGGGTGAGAAGTTCAGCATCCATGAGGAACTCGGAGTAGAGCCGCTGCTCCTTTGCGTTGAAAGGAGCCAGTTGAGGTGGTTCAGGATCATCTAGTAAGGATGCCCCCTGGGCGCCTCCCTAGGGAGGTGTTCCAGGCACGTCCAGCTGGGAGGAGGCCTCGGGGAAGACCCAGGACCAGGTGGAGAGATTATATCTCCACACTGGCCTGGGAACGCCTCGGGATCCCCCAGTTAGAGCTGGTTAATGTGGCCCGGGAAAGGGAAGTTTGGGGTCCCCTGCTAAAGCTGCTGCCCCCACGACCCGACACCGGATAAGTGGTTGAAGATGAGATGAGATGAGATAACATATTTCAGGGAAGTCTGAGTTGATGTGCTTGTTATTATCAATGATGTAGACCACAGAAATGTTTGTCACTAAATCTCCATATTATTTTTAAACTATATCAATACCATAATATCAGGCCAATCACATTGAACTGTTGCCCAGCCCCACCTCCTCTCAGTTAAGAGAAAATGTGATGTAGTGTCAGATAAAAACACATTGGTGCCCTTCTTTATTTCTTTTTCTCAGACTGAATCTGCCACTGGTACCCATGGTGACCAGCTGGGGGCAGTGGTGCTCAGGAGTTGAGTATAAGCCTCTTCAGTATTGGTCCAAAATGTGTTTCACAGCCTTGCAGTGTATTTGTCACGTCGGGTGACGGGGGATTCACAGAGGATTGGACCCAAATGCAGACACGGAACTCAAGAGTCAGTTTTAACAGATTTAATAAACTGACTTTAACAACTTTTGCACAGAGAACAAAGGCAAACACAGAGAGAACTGATACAAACTTGACACGAGGCATGAACACAAGAGGCCAGGTACACAGGGAGACATCTGGGTGGATAGAGTGTGTGGAGTAATGATCCAGCCCCTAATGAGGCTCAGGACTGGCTTAATATACAGAGTGGCAGGTGATCAATGCCAACGAGAATCACCCAATAGTACTCCAATCACCTGCCACGAAAACCAACTGAACCAGGGAAACAAAGGGGAGCACATACAGAAAAACACCGACAGAGGGAGACAACGAAAAAGGAGAGTAGGACTGTCCTGATCCAATCATGACAGTATTCAAGCGTTGCATTATGTTTGTCTAGTGATGTTGACATGTGTACGTACCTGTTGAATAATCGGGAGCGTGAATAATTTCCTTAAAAGATTATTAACTGGGCTACAACTAAACAGCCTACTTCTCAATTCATTTGTTGTTGTTATTTAAATACAATTCATTGAAATGAGCAGAACGAGACACATACGTGGGGCATAAATCCATGAAACAATATTACCATCACTCAAATCACCATGGAGAGTGTGTTGCTGCTTCAAAGTCAAATATCATGATAAATATAAGTCGAGGTATGTTTGTAATCTCACTGTAAATGGCACACGCTGAGCAGGTCCCCTCAGAATAACACGGTAAGTTAACAAGCCTTTGTAGTGGTACTGTAACTTACTGCTGCTACACTTTACACTGTCTCTTTATATCACCACTACATTACTATATTTATTTATTAATGGTACTGTAACTGCCTGCTGCTACACTTACTGTGCTGTAGGACATGCTGCTACATTTCACTGTGGTTTACTGTAACTTACTGTAACTTACTTCAGTACGAAATGCTGCTACATTTTTAACACTGTTATCACTTATCGCTCCTTATCACTTCTTTAGTTTGTACTTATTTCATTTCAATCTGCTGCTAAACTGAACAGTGCGTATTGTTGTATATTGTATAAACCTACGCTTAACCACGATGTCTGTTGCACTCTGTCACACTTAGTTCATTGCTTGATTTATTTTTCGTTAGCTTTATTTTGATTTGATTATGTTTTTATGCTTATTGTTACTCTGACCCTTTCCCATCTTTGTATTGAAACTGTTGCAAAATAATTTCCCTCGGGATAAATAAAGCTTCTTGAATCTTGAATCTTGAATCTGAATCTTGAATAGTCCATGAGATAACTCCTGTAACTGCCACACTATCATACGTCATATGTGTCATATTTCTCAGTGCCCCACTGTGTTTATACTCAATCCCCACAGTACAGAAAGGGGAATTATGTTTTATGCCAACTTTATTAGTCCTTCTGACACATTGCCACACTACCATGTGTCTCCTATGTCTCCATAGACCTAATCGAGTCACGATGAGCAGTAAATCAACACAGTAAAAGAGTCTGTTTTACGCTCCTCTGCTGAACAGGGAGATTTTTTTTTCTGCACTCTGCATCGTAAATCTGAAATGAACACGTGTCAGCAAGAGTGTGATTGCACGCCGTTTGGCTCGATCTCGGTCCAATATACGACTTTAGCAAGCAAACGTTCACTGTGGTGGTGGGAGAGATGAACAATATGTGCATGTTCATACAAGTAGATTCAAAATGTTTCAATGAGTAGGAAGGAGAAGAGGTAATTGAACATTTTTGTGGAAAAAAATGAATGTCTGAGTGATTAAAATGAAGCAAGATGAAAACCGATATGATAAAATAAAGTAGAATAGAATGGAACATAACAGGCTGCAGATATATACATTGAAATAAAATATAATGAAGCTAGTTTATTCACCCTGCACTTATACTGTACAGATATTAACATGCAGTATGGATTGCAAATGAAATATTTGTATTGTACCTATATCTGTAATAGGCCGACATAGGGGGTGTAGCAGTATGCATGGATGGATCAAACAAATTAATAATGAATTAAATTAAAAATGTAATAAGATAGAAAAGAAACAGGTAGGAAATTGCAGAGGATTGCGAGGATCTCAATAGGCTACTTTTCCCACCACTGGTTTTCAAACAAAGTTGGAGGGAATTTAAAGTAGAGAGCCTTACAGTTTGCAGACATTAGCATGTCTATAGCAGTGGCCTGGGTCCAGCCCACCCTCTGTCCCTTTGGAAGTGACTCCAACCTACTGTCTTTATGTCTGACCCCCCACCATACGCCCTAACTGATCAGTATAATCCCCACAAAGGACCTTTAAAGACATGCTAATGTAAATTCATTGTGTGTGTGTGTGTGTGTGTGTGTGTGTGTGTGTGTGTGTGTGTGTGTGTGTGTGTGTGTGTGTGTGTGTGTGTGTGTGTGTGCGTGTGTGTGTATGTGTGCTTTTACATGGCTGACACTTCAGCTCTTCAGGACAGAAGGGTGTTCTCAGCAGTAAAACACTTGCATCTTTACATGTGGCTGTTATAAAAAAACACTTTTTGTTTTTTGCTCCTCCACCCTCTTCACTTCGAGGAGGATCGTCAAAGCCACCTGAAGTATGGACATTTACAATCCAATATCCTGCTGGATATTAAAAGTACAAACAAATGTATTAGAGATTGCTTGCAGGAAGAGTTTCACGCTGTGAGAACAAAAATAAATGTAACCTCACTTAGAACTATAGATCTGATATTCCCAATACCCCCAAAGCCAAAGAGGTGCATTTTAAAACAATGAATAATGTGTTTTTTTCTACACCACAGATTAAACATTAACTTCTGGGTGGCGGCGAAAAAACGGTTGACAATTTCTGGACCAAGCTTTACAACTGATGAAATTACACCTGGCCCCACCAGGGGAAATTCAGAAGAAAATGACATTGTGAATGTGGTGAGTGTATAGGGGACTGATGTATTCCCTCACTTCCTAGTATTTAAGATTTTAAACAATATGATACTCAAATGTAGGTTATCTAACACGATCCCTGTTTATACAATTACCTGTGGTATTTGAATGCAATGTTACAAAGAAACACTTTGAATATTTGTGATTTCCCTCTGATTTGTTTGTTTTTACTTGTTTTGTGTTGGTTTTGTTTGTTTTTTGTTTGTTTTTGTTTGTTTTAGTTGTTTTTTGTTTATTTTGTTAGTTTTTTAGTTGTTTTGTGTTTGTTTTGAGTTGTTTTGTGTTTGTTTTGTTTTTTTTAGTTGTTTTTGTTTGTTTTTTAGTTGTTTTTTGTTTGCTTTGAGTTGTTTATTGTCTGTTTTTAGTTGTTTTTTTGTTTGTTTTATAGTTGTTTTTTGTTAGTTTTTTAAGGTGTTTTTTGTTTGTTTTAGTTGTTTTTTTGTTTGTTTTGTTTATTTTTAGTTGTTTTTTGTTTGTTTTGTTTGTTTTATAGTTGTTTTTTGTTTTTGTGTTGTTGTTTTTTTAGTTGATTTTTGTTTGTTTTGTTTGTTTTTAAGTTGTTTTTTGTTTGTTTTGTTTGTTTTTAAGTTGTTTTTTGTTTGTTTTGTTTGTTGCTTATCCTTTTATGTAAATCTCACGTATTCCTTATGTATCCACATGCGAACACGTAATAATAATGGACGCACTTGTTTAACTGTACTTCATGAAATGTCTGAGTTTTTAATTATTGAATAAAAAAAATAAAAAAAACTTCGAGGAGGAGCGTCACGTGACCCACGCGCCGTCCAATCGCGTGGCAGAAGAGCGCGGCTCGTAATTTTGAACAGACGGAGAGCAGATACACAGCAGCCGGGGCAGAGCTGCGTAACATCGGTGCAAACATCGGTTAAACATCGGTTAAACATCGGTTATACCTTCCCCTGCGTGATGGATATTTCCACAGTTTGTCATATCGGCTGAAGCGAGAACTTTCCGTCACTTTGTGATAAACATGAGCTCTCATGTTATCACCCCTGGACCGTACCGAGCCACAAAACTGGTAAGTTAACAGCGGCTGAAAGGGTCATTGACGTTAGCTCACTGACGCTGGCTCACAGCGAAGAATTAGCATCAACTGCAAAGCTACAACTGTTATTTAGCCGTTTACAATAAACGTTACGTTTTGTTCTCGCGAGGTTGCCCAAAGAATATCGAACGTTAAATAACCGTTGGTTGTTTTCACGGGATTTCCCTACTAACGTTAATCCAGCTAACGTTCACGTGCACTTGTCCAATACGTGGCTGTTTTCCGACAAACTAGCGTTAAAGCTGCAACTAACTTTGTTTTTAATTATCAGTAAACACTGTGCTCTTTCAATTAGTCAAATAATCTTTTGGTTTAAAATGACAGAATCAACTTGAGGTTTAAGTTACTGCCAAGTAACGTTGTTTTTGTGTTTGTTTTAACGTTACAAGGATGTACACTGGTGTTCCGTGCATAACGTTACAACACACATATGAAGAGGGCATACTAAATAAATAGACTTTTTGTCAGAAGCTAGTGGAAAATGTCTCTCAGAAAATCCAAGCTTGATATAAAAAAATAGGTTCTTAATAGCGTCTTGTACAGGGCTATGGTCTGATGACTCCTAGGCATTTAACATAGCGTGACGTTATTTCCAATTTGCATGGAGGTGGGACATGCTCTTAAACTGTCACATTTCAAACAAGCCCGCAACACTTATTGGACAGAGACTTAGAGTTATCTTCTCAGTTCATCTCCTGGGCACTGCCGAGGTGCTGTTGAGCAAGGCACCCAACCCCCAGCTGCTCGGAGAGCCGGTGTTGTGCCGTATTCAGCACCCCTGCCGTGAAATGCACCCCCTCGCATTATAGATGATAGTCTGGATCAGAAGGCTGTTGTTTCCACCTATAGGAGTAGTTTATATACAGGTAACCCAAAACGGTCACAACATTACATGGTTACTTACAGTCTTTAAACTATTTTAAAGAGTTAAAAATCACAGACATGGATAATAGCGAACACAAAACAACACATTTTTGTATGTTCTGTGGAAATATACTACAGCCATAATTACAAAATGAATTAAATGGATCTTTTGAGCAAGTTGAATGTATTTGACTTAGAGTTTCCTAAATATAATCCCAGCTTTTCTTGCAATTCATAGGTTGTGTGTGCTTTTAATGTGGTTACCTGTAAATAAGATACTCTTATAGGTCCAAACAACAGCCGTCTGATCCAGAATATCACCTCTAATGCGAGGGGTGCATTTCACGGCAGGGGTGCTGAATAAGGCACATCACCGGTCCACTGGCAGCCCCCTCGCTCTGACATCTCTCCATTAATTGCCTGTATATAGGTCCTGTTAGTGCGTGTGTGTATTTCAGGCCTGTGTGTGTGTGTGTGTGTGTGTAACTTGTATAATAACAGAGTGAAAAAAATTAATTTCCCTTTGCGGGATTAATAAAATAATTCTTCTTCTCTACTCTGTGGACCCCAGATGCCTAAAGTGTTGGTCTCACAATAAATGTGGTTGCCTAGACGACCATTTCAGCACGAATCAAATCAATTGTTCTTTGTTGTCATCCTGCAAAGCAGCAGTCGTACAGTGCAAAATGAGGATGAAGACGTTCCCCTGGGAACATCAGAGCAACACGCATCATCAACTTCTTCAACGTTCACACCTACATTCAGTCTGCAGTCTCTGATTATTAAAAAAAAACCAGAAGGAATAGTTAAACGTGCAGGCTAAAAGATACAGTACAATAGATCGAAACTGTCATAAATTGTCCCGGGCTAGCTGAGTGAAAGTGGCCACTTCCTGAGTTTGTTGTTTTTAAGTATCAGTGCAAAATAAGCAACATAATCTCTATTGGTTATCTTGACTGTGGGAAACTGTGGAAAACAGTGCTCTGACAAAGACATAGTTCAAACTGCACTGATGCATACCTCTCTCAGGAATGCCCCCCAGGACACATTCTTTAAATGAAATTGAATTGTACATGGTTCAGTTGGTCTGCGCTAAACTGCCCCTCTCTGTTTCAGTGGAATGAGGTGACTCGTTTGTTTCGGGCTGGTATGCCCCTCAGGAAACACCGCCAGAACTTCCGGCACTACTCCTCCTGCTTTATCGCCTCTGCCGCTGTGGACTGGATGCACCAGCTCCTCCGTAACAACAGCAATTTTGGCCCTGATGTCACCAGGCAGCAGACAGTGCAGCTCCTGAAGAAGTTTCTCAAGAACCATGTGATCGAAGATGTGAAGGGTCGCTGGGGCACAGAGGATCTGGAGGACAACAACACTCTGTACAGGTAGGCAGCATTTTTGAGAAAAAAGGGCACTTTAAAATCAGTTTGAAAATTGATCACACACTGCATCTTTTCCCCCAGATTCCCATCCACTTCCCCTTTGAAGCCCATTCCCTGTCCAGGCTCAGCCAAGGCCCCTGGCTCCATTAAGAAAAGGTCTTCATTCAAGGACAAGGAAGGTTTCTTCAAGTTTAGGAGTATCAAGAAGCATCATGAGAAGGAGACGCTGGTGAGCTAAACTGGACATTATTGTCTCTATGTTACGCACAACTTTATCTTAACACAGTTGCAGGGGTGGTGTACGGTCTAAATGTGACAAAGAATCCATTTTGTGCTTGTTCACGCTCCGTTTGTGACTTCCAGGAAAATGTAGATCCTGCCTTCGAAGAAGGGGGAGAGAATCAGTCAATGGAAGAGCAGCAGGTGCCGCGAAGAGAGCTGACCGTGGAGGATGAACAGGAGATCTGGAGAGACATCACCCTGACCCAGTATGAATGCACACTTTAAACTATACATGACAAGTTTGACACAAAGCAATGCTTTCTTTCTTTAAATAACTTCGACACAAAGAACTTTAGAAAAGACTGAAGTCCAGAAATCAGAAAGTGAGGAAGGTTTTTTCTGTGGAACTAAACCTTTTGTGTTGCGTTGCAGCCTGCAGAGGATTCTGGGCGTTGCGTCTCTTGATGAGGTTTTAGACCAACGTTCTGTAAATCCACAGAACATCGTCCATAATATGACCAAGGTCAACAAGCACGGGGTGGTCACACTGGACGACAAGACAAGTAAGTTTATATATCAACAAATCTGAACACAACTGTCACTGGATACTCTGACTGTCTTTACCAGGTATACTGCTCACTTAACATGTGGATTTATAAAACTTTACATTATACTGCTGCAACTAGCAACCAGTCTAACCTGTTAATCATCTCTCTAGATGACCTTCCACACTGGGTTTTGTCTGCAATGAAGAGCCTGGCAAACTGTGAGTAGCAACAAGCTGCTTAGACACCTGTGCTGCATGAACATTGCTAAGAACATAGGGAAAAAAAAAAACCTATTTAGGGCTCAGACACACCAGGCCGACATCAAAGAACTATTGGCGACAAAGGCTGACTGTGCCTCACGTCACTGCGTCAGTGACAGGAAATTATTCTCCATACCAACCAGTGGGGGTAGTCTATTCATCATTCCAAAAGGGAAACTGAAGACAGGACGGCCGCTAGTTAGCCAGATCGATTGTATTCCTAATGTCTTCTTTATCCATCTGAAATTTAGAGTTTCTTCTAGTCAGACAAATTAGTTATATGGTAAGGATGTCCTCTTACCTTTTTTTAGCTGACAGTTTGGCTGTACTCCAGTCTTCCTCAGATCTGCTTTTTTCTTCCGGGTATGACGTGTTTTCTGAAATGTTTTATGGAAACAGCTGACCGGGTTGGGAAACTTCAATATAAAGTTTCCTGAACCGGTTGTGTCCGTTCCTCGCCCTGGTCATCTAAGAAAAGGTAAGAGGACATCTTTACCATATAACTAATTTGTCTGACTAGAAGAATCACTAGTTAGCCAGTTAGCACACAACACGGTGTTGAAAGAACAAAGGATATTTACCAGCCAACAATGTAGAACTGTTTCTGCTAAAGACCTCAATGGAGAAAAAAAAAAATCGTACCTGTCGTGACTTTAGCTGCTTGTTTACTTTCCTCACTTGTGCGCTGACCGAGCCGCCAATCAGTCATTTCTCTTACCGCTGGGCTCCGTCCCCGATCACACAATGCAAAAACTAGGGCGACAGATGCTTACCAACACGACCAGGACCAATCACCGGCCATCAGCCTGGGGTGTCAGGGCTTTTAAATGCATCATGTTTCAACAACTACATTTAGACTGTCCAAAGCTTGACATATGGCATTACAGAATTACTTTGTGCTGCATATTCTCAGGTGAAATTCACACTTTAACTTCTTTATCCAGATGTTTAGAATTCTATATACATTTAGAAAATGGAAGCTCATTCAAAGGTTTGTGTTTGGACCTTTCAAATATCCTTAACTCCCCTGGCAGCTTCAGTAACCTGTTGTTTATCTCTAGGGCCGAAGTACGACAGCGCCCAACCGTCCTATCCCGGATTTGAGAGAGATGTCTTCAAAACGGTGTCTGATTACTTCTACAGCCTTCCGCAGCCAGTACTCACATACGAACTGTATGAATTATTTATCAATGTCCTGGGTAGGTACTTTGGACTAATTTCATAAGGCTTATTCCTCACCATCAAACAGCAGTTAAATGGAAGAGCTTTTAATGGGCTTACTTTGAGTGGATTCTGTTGTTACAGGCAAATGAGCCTCAAACTGACTGGGTTGTCTGCAGGATCTTAATGCTCAGTTGTGTTGACATGCTGTTTCCACTGTGTGTTTGTGTACTCGGACCTCTAACAGTGCCTTTTGACTGCTAACAGAGGTTTTGGTTGTTTGTGCACTTCTGTTTGTTGAGTCCTAACAGCGATAAGAGCAGCTGTTCTCTCTGTGTCTATGCCTGTTACGTTTTGTCTCTGACCAGCCAATGGTTCTGTATGTACAGTAAAAGTTTGAACTAACCAAACCCTCTCCCTCCCCTTCACTGTCTGCTTGCACTGACACTCTGCCTGCCCCCCGCCCGGCTTTCTCTTTCTCTGCAACCGCTCTCAGTGTTTTGTGGGTACGTTGCGGCACCTTCCACACACCAACGTGGGAAACGCAAGAAGCCCGACCTCCCCTCAGCCCCTCCTCCAGCCAAGGCGTATTTCCTCTCCACGGAGTGTCTCCTCCTGTCGCTGCTCAGACAGGGGACATGTGATGAGACAGAGTCACCAATGAGAGAGGTGCTTGGTGGGAAGCTTCAGTCCCGGCTGGCAGCGCTGAAAGGAGGCATTGCTGGAGCTGGTGATGGTCAGTTAGGAGGCAGCTGCATGAGTCTGAGTACAGTTGGATCCATGAGGCCTCAAACCAGGAGTTGCTCTTTGGAAACTATCTTAGATGACTCTGCCCCTCTTACCAGGCAACAGCTGTTCCTGTCCAATGACAGCCTGGCATCCTCCGCCTATAGCAACAGGATTCAGGATGAAAGCTCTGCCATCACAACACCCCACAGTCATACAGACTTTTCATCTGTATCCAGAGCAAACATGTTTACCTGTGCGAATGCTCCAGGAGTTACGACCAGAAATAGACTGTCTCTAGCAGGACTGTCAGTCACAAAGAGGTCCCGCTCCCTGCGGCCACACAGCGTCGGCAGCTGTCTGGACATTGTCATAGAAACCCGGGAGGAAGATGTCAAGGAGACCAAGTTGCAGGGCCGAGCAACCAGCTGCCTTAACGTGAACACTCCAGCAGAGCAGCATCACTCCTCCTCAGCTTCGCATCCTCCCTTGTTGTCCTCCTATCGTCCTCTCCCCTCCTTGTCTTCATCTGCTTTGGCCAAAGTACAAGGGTCTCATGCTGCTAAAGGACCCAGTGGGCCCAGACCCGCCTCCAGCACCTCTAATCTTAGGATGCTTCCTGCACCTGCTGTTGTCCGGCGCTGCCTCAGCTCTCTGGATGTGTCGAAGCCTTCTCGAGCTGTTTCACTGTTCAAACTGCCTGTCCGTGTGCCCACCAGCATCTCCCAGCTCCCCCAACCCAAACCTGAGCACAGTAAGACCCTCTCACCTCTGTGTGCCTGCTTGTCTATTGATACCTAAACAAATTAACTCCATCTAACATCTAACCACTGTTGGCATGAAAGGTTAACTCAAAATTTAAGTTGAAATCAAGATGTGATTATTTCACTTCTGGGGGGTATTTTACATTTCCACAGTCTCAGGAAACACATTGTTAAGGTGCATTAAGCGAGCATGTGCAAGATATTCAACACATATGTTGCTTACTTTTGGCATTTTTTGTTCTATTTCATATCTGCCGGTTTTGATTTATGCAAATCACTTTCCAGCTTTGTATCACAGTCCTGCGTTAATACTTCACGGAACTTGGACGTTTCAATGACACATGCACTCATAAAATGACTTGTTACAGGAAGAGCGTAGATAAAACAAACTGCATGGGAGGAAATATTATTTCTCTTTTTAATTAAAGTCGTACAAACCACATTCTTCCCATAACACATTTTAGGTTGATCTGTGACTAAAGATCCAAGTTCCAGGAGATACATTATACAGTCCTTGATCACGGCTATGAACCATGCGCACATGCTTTTTACCAGCATATTACAAAACATAAATGTTGTGTTCATAAATCTTATCTGACTCATTTTTTACCATAGCTGTAGTTGATTAATCCTGTCATCCATCCATCCATCCATCCATTAGTCCATTCATTTGTCTGATCTAGTGAATGTGACGTAGCAGTGATGGATGAATGTGGCCACAAAGCGTGATTCTACTGCAGTTTGTTTCTGTGTACGTCACCTGTTTCCATCATTGACCATGTGTGTATATGTACATAGGCCTTCTCCAGCCTCAGTGCGAGCGTGTGGCCATCGAGGCCCTGCAGCTTTGCACCCTCCTCCTTCCCCCCAACTCTCGCAGGAAGTTGCAGCTTCTCATGAGGATGATGTCACGCATCAGCCAGAATGTGGACATGCCCCGCCTCCACCCCGCCATCGGCACCCGAACACTGGTGAGACGCAAAACTAATCTTTCCTCTTGATCTAATACAGGACCTGTGTATTTGTTCCCCTGTAACACTTATCTCTTTCTTTTCTTTACAGCTATTGATCTAATGTTTCCTAGTGACTGTTTTTTTTTTGTCTTTATTTACCCGTCTCTGTCTGTCTCATTCCAGATGGTTCACACGTTTTCAGGGTGTGTCCTGGGCAGCGCTGTGGAATGTGATTTGGACGAGCTGTTAGCTACCAGACTGGTGTCATTTCTAATGGACCATCAACAAAGCATCCTCTCGGTCCCACAGTACCTGCACACTGCTATCAATGACCATATACAGTACCTGCGCACTGTACAGGTAAACACAACTGTTAACGCACATACATCCTGGCTGCATATGGACAAAGAGAAACCATATAAAGAAACAAGTCATGCAGTAGTAGCCTATGTAATTCAGTATAGTTGTGAACTCCTGAATCTGGTCTAAGTAGGCCCCAGACCCGATGCAAACCCTAATGCGAAAAAGATTTTTTTTTTTTTCTTTGGCATCAATATAGGACTTTGTTCTGATTTAAGGATTTTTAGCTTGATTTACTGTGAAATATGTATGATATACAATAAGTCAATAACCGAGACACCCCTGTTTTAGTTTGAACATGCCCCAAATATATGCATGTGCTGTGTTATATGCAATTTTTGAGCGTTGGAGCTTTGATACTAATCAACAGCATGTATTTGAATATTTGTTGGCAGCGGCTGAACGGTCTTTACTGCAAAACATATCTTTCGATATGAAAGATAAACATATCTTTCGGTTTAATTTAAGCCATTATTTTTTAAGGATCCTGTCCTCCTTCAGTTTGGAAAATAAAAGGAATGAATATCTGAATCCACTGGCACCCGAACCTATTTTTTTTGTCAGTGGAAAATGAAAGCAGTGGGACCCCAGAGTCTCCACCTTCAGCGACCGTCGAGATGAAGGTTCAGAGCAGATCAAACTGCCATCTTAAAGCCAGCCCAGCGACACGTCGGCACATACAGCAGAGGTGGAGAGTGTCAGAGTAGGGGGTGTGAATGAACGGTAGGGAGAGTGTAAATTTCTCTGTAACTCTTATCAACACTGTAATCTACAAGTAGCAGATGCTGCTACTTTGATGCGTGTCCTCAATCCATCCCACTGCTGACAGTTAACTGCTATATTTAAATGTAGGTGTGAGGGTCGAATGTTACATCGTCTCATAGTATTTGGGGTAGTATGTTCAAGTGTATGGCATAGATTTATTTAGTTAATTTATTTGAGGTCAAATGGACAAATCATTGGATTTTTTTCTGTACAAAGGGAAATAACTTGTTGAAGTGAATACTATAAAATAGGGCCACGTTCAACAGATGGACACTCTTTAGTAACATGCTGTCAACTGATTCTGTTTCTAAGAATGTGTTTCCAGAGAGTAGTAAACAGTTGTCTTCTTAACTTAAAGGCAGTCCAATGTTTAGTTTATTGAAGTTATTGTGACAAAGTTTCATAAAGCTAGTGTTATAAAGTGTTGTGGATGTATTAATGTGTAGTTCAAAGTGTAGCAGATGTAGTTTTTCAACTACATGGAAAACGTCATGACGTGAGGACGTGATGAATAGCTAAATGAGAAGTTAGGAGCAAAGTGAAAAGGGCTTCCAGCTTCATCTGCTTTGCCAAAGTCAATCGGAGACATACGGTTGTTTTTCTCACTCTCCTAAACCCCAGGTTCCGATCGATGGTGTTTCTAATGTTGGTGGGGAAGATCCAGTTTGCCCTCCGATGCCCATCTACGCGTTCTGCCATCAGATCAGCGGCGCTGAGTTTGAACGGCAAAAGCTGGAATCTTCCCAGAAGGCCATGGAGGAGTTGCTAGAGATGCTGCTGACCAATCAAAACATGAGTGAGAAGGACAGACGCAAGAAACTGAAGCAGGTAACAAAACGTAGGGTAAACAAGACACTGTTCAAGTGGTCAACAAGCAGTTCTCACTACGTATAATTCTCCCAAACTGAGGACATTTTGATGACTAAATGCATATTTTGAGTTTGTCTTGGCTTCAGTTTCAGAAGCAGTACCCAGACATCTACAGTCGTCGGTTCCCCTCCTCCGACAGGGAAAACAAGAGTGACAACAAACCAAAGATAAAACCTCCACTCCTCAACATCAAAAAGACCAAAGCTTTCAGCATCAGGAACTGAACCAACCACACAGGTTGTCACCATTACAGAAGCTACATTCATTTTCGCTGCACTATAACTGCACTGATACTGAGAGATCTGGGAAACTCTCTTCTCTTTGCAGCCGTTAACGTTTTCTTGTTACATTGGGAATACTGTTTTTTCTGCAGTAATGTGAGAGTTAATGCAGGCTGGAAGACTTCTACAATGGTAAATGTGTGCGTGCTTGCGTGTGTGCGTGTGTGCGTGTGTGCGTGTGTGCGTGTGTGCGCGTGTGTGCGTGTGTGCGTGTGTGCGTGTGCGTGTGCGTGTGCGCGTGCGCGTGTGCGTGTGCGTGTGTGCGTGTGCGTGTGCGTGTGCGTGTGCGTGTGCGTGTGCGTGTGTGCGTGTGCGTGTGCGTGTGCGTGTGCGTGTGCGTGTGCGTGTGTGTGTCTGAGATAGGTGAGTAAGACGAAGGCAGCTAGACAGACAGTTGCAGTTCACGTTGTGTTCACATTTAAGATGTGTTTATGAATCAGGATGTTTTTGTTATATAAAATGTTTAGGATCAGTCATATTTTCTCTCTTTGCGTGCGTGTGTGTGCGTGCGCGTGTGTGTGAGCTTCAGATTGCATTTTGGGAGAAATAAATATGCAATTCTAAGATCACTGGCCCATTTGGTGAATAATTAGATTAGAAGATATATTTCTTAATTTATATATATGATGACATTGGGAGCAGTGCTAGATTTGTCTTAGTTTGAGGCGTTTCTTGTCATGTTAACTGTTTTTTTTTTCATAGACTTTACTGGATGTTTTATATCCTAGATTTTCAAATTTTCCTAAAACTTTCATTCTTTGACTCATCTTTCTCTTCCTCCTGTTGATTTCTTTTGTGTGGTGTGCTTTTAAAGCATTTTTGTTTTTCATTTTGATTTTCAGGATTTCGACTTTTTCACATAGAATTGAGTTATTTTTAAAGGGACCACGTCATTCCTTGTGTTTCTCATCTTGAACCCATCCCTGCGTAGTTAACTCAACAGAGACATGTTGTTGTGTGCACTGGGTTTAGGTTCATTGTAAATGGCCAGTGAGCTTATGTCTGTCATCTAATAGTTAATTTATACATATTTAATGCATATTAGGCTCCCTAAAGAAGGGTTTATCAGACAACTGTCATATTTTGGGTAAACAATTGCTGCTGCTTTAAATACAACCTCCATGAAGTGTTTCAACAATTACAGCATAATCATCTGGGGGCTAGTGGCTGAACCTATTGCCTCCATTTCAATAAACCGAAGTCTAATACTGAACCCATATTATGTCCCATAAGTGTCTGAGGTAACATGTTTGACGCAAAATTCCAAGCTCTTCTTTTTTTTTTTTAATTGCTCTTATATGAAGTATAAGTTCTGCCCTGATTCGTTTGTTTGTACCTCAGATAAAATGGTGTGCGTGTGTGTGTGTGTGTGTGAGACCATTCACTCATCAGCAGTGTTTTTGGCAAAGACTTTTACAGATGATGTCATGTTGCACACCTACACAGTTGTTCTCTTCCTCTCCATTGTTTACTATGCAAAGTCCTGTGAAATAAATCGGTTTGTTGTATTTATATACCATTGTCCTGTTTGTGTGTGAAATGATTTGCTGTGAATACTGAATATTATACCAGGAGCTCAAAACTAACAGGCTTAATTTTTGTGTATGTGGTCATAGGAACAGGAAACGGCTTGATGAACCTTTACTAACCTTTATTTACAGCGGGGGCCGAACAAACAACCTGCAGGTTTTTGAGTAACCCCGGTTTAATCCAGTTATCTAAACTGCTTATTTGAAAGTAGTAATAGTAGTTGTCACCCAAGATTTCTGTCTTATGTGTCACTTACAATGTAAAAAAAAAAAAGGCTTTATTTGAAGTCTTTGAGGTCTACAGAATTAAATTGATGTTTAAGTTACAGTTTAGTTTATTTTTACTTTATTCCGGCATCACTGTCAGGTCGTCTTGTCTTCATGTTGCCATCAGCTGTACTATGAGTATTTATGTCCCCCAGAGGATGAACCCTTTCCATTTAGGTCACATTGTCATTTTTTGCATAGGATTTCCAGCAACCTCACAAACACATCAGTTATTTCAGTTTTAACGATTTAGCCTCTTGGGACAACAGCCAAGATTTCTGGGGTTCAGGTGCTGCCACCAGATCTGTGTGTGCCAAGACCTCCTCTCCTGCCCGTCGCCATTCTTTACAGTCTGATAAAGTGATCCCATTATCTTCACTGTGATGTCATCCTCACGCAAAAATGTCCCATGACCTCATGGCAGCCCTATCAAAAGTTAAGGGGACCATAAAAGGTAGAACAGTTCATCCAGGGGGAAATATGCATGTCTTTACCAGATTGAATCATATCTACTAAAATAGCTGAGGTGGGTGTTTGTGCAAAAGGTCTTGGCAGTATATTCACAGACGGGCATCTGTACAATTTAGTTTAACCTGCAAACACTCTCCTCTCCTGCCAATACATACGGTATTTTGCAAGAGTAGCGTCACTGCATCTGGGGAATAGATGATTGTGATTGATTTAAAGAAATACAAATAAGCATATACGTAACGTTTTCCCCCCATCCCAGAATGTTAACTCGCACAGCCAGACTTAGATCTGTCAGTGCAAGACAGACCTGCACTCAGCAGCAACATACTAGATGACAGATTGCTTCTCTTTTTAACCCTTTTTAATGCAGCCAATCACCTTTTGTCCTTTTATTCAACTTTCATTTGTCAAAATGACAGAGGCCCACAGACATAGCTGTGGTTAATCGTTGACTCTCTTCCTCCAAGAGAAACTCTCTCGCTCTCTTGCTCCCCCTCCAGAGCAAGCCAATTAAAATAGTTTGAGTGTTCAGGGCTGTCTGGAACTAATTAGACAGGATTCCTTCTACATGCATATCCACGTACTAACAACAACACCGGCACACTGCTTTAAAAAGCTGACTCTATTAGTTTGACCCACATCATCTGCCCCGTTTGTGAGTGTTTGTGTTCCCAGGTTTTCAAAGACCTTGTTTCTGGGCCCGGAGAACATTCTGCACGGAGCTGAGGGCCAGACGGCTGAAAGGAGAGGAGACAAAGCTGGCTTGTTCAGCTCTGGGTAAGACCAGAGGAAGAGGAGGAGGAGGGGGAATGGTAGACAAGCAAGAAAAGAGGGAGGAGGGGAGCAAATGACAGGAAATGGGGAAACTGAGAAGAGGAAGATGCAGAGGAGAAGAGGAGGGATTGGGGGAAGCAAGGAAGGATGGAAAAGGGGAGGAGGAAGTTAGGAAAGGGGGTGGATGACAAGAAAAAGAGAGGAAGGGGCCCACTTTCCATCTCTCCGCAGGAAATCTGGTTTAAATGCAAGCTGGAGTCTTTTTGCAGGCCACTTGTGTTGAAGCGTGAGGAACATACAGCAGCATGTTCAGCCGGTAAGTGACACTTTCTCTTCAAATGTTTCTCTTTTTAATGTTTGAAGACAGAAACTTAAAGACAAACCGCATTTTGGAAAAAAACCTCTCAAGGTTCAAAGTTATGCGTTCTTCTCAGAAATGAAATAAGAGAAAGCAGCCCGTAGACGCCACTCAGTGACGTTTGTTGTTTTCGTTGTGTGAGAAAAGGTTTTGACGCTGAGTCAACGAGGTAGAGTTTCCCAGTAAACCTCTTTTTTTAACTGTAAATAAGAGAACAACTGAACAAAGCTCAAAAGGAGGAGCGGTGGTGTTTCACTGGTGTAGTTTGTCAATATAAGGGTCAGGTTTACTGCACGCAAAAGCCCCAAAAGTAAAAGGTACAGTATGTAGGTTAAAGAAAGTACGAAAGCTCGTTGTTTACAAAGGAAAAGAAACAAATGAAAAGGAGAAAGAAAAGACACTCAAAAGGAAAAATCAAAGTATTCATTCATGAATACACGACACAAACGATGACAAAAGTTACACAAACATCAAGAAAGAAGGACACAGATAGAAAGAACTTAGTAGTTTTGGTCCCTTTAATCGCTGTTCTGGAGCTTTTTGATGGTATCACAGCAGGTGGAGTTTGCCTAGTTGTCACTGAATTATAGATTTTCACATTTCTGTTATTTTCTGAGCACTTAAAGGAATTACTTTAATCGTTTTGATTGAATAACTTTTCATTTCAATGCACTTAATTCCATGATAACTATACAAACTATCTGGTGAAGCTCCCAAACTGCCACTAAATGGACCGCGTGGTAAGACTGTCCTGTCAACTGCTGTCTCCAAGGTCAAGAATTAACTTTCATTTTAGTCTCAGGTAAGTTATTCTATGCATATATTTCAAGTCCTGATTCAACCGAGAACAGCAAAACCTCTCAGTAACAGAAGGTTTTTAAAGATTTCGCACGACACAACACCCAAGACACCCAATCTTTAAAACTGGTTGGTTTTTCCAACTTGGTCATGTTGTGGAATTGTTCCTCAAAGTCATGTTTTTATTTCCTATTTCCAGTGTGGAGCATCCCGCTGCGGGCTACAAGAAGATCTTTGAGACCGTGGAGGAGCTGAACGAACCTATACCTGCTGAGATCAGTGGTAGGAAAGAGAGCAGCTGTTTTTCAGCGTTTTGTCTTTGACAGAACTTGTGTTGCTCGTAGCATGTGTGTTCTTTACTCTAACATTTCTTTACCCCTTGTGTCGTCTCATTTTAAAGCCATGTAAGACTGAATGTGTGTGTGCAGGTGATATACCGTCATGGCTGGGCGGCAGTCTCCTCAGGGTGGGTCCAGGTCTTTTCGAGGTGGGAGATGAACCTTTCCACCACCTGTTTGATGGACAGGCTCTCATGCACAAGTTTGACCTGAAGGACGGTCGGGTGACCTACTGCAGGAAGTAAAAAAACCTGCTTGATTGACAGTCTTATCTGTTCTTTATCTCTCCTGTCTCTCTTTCACTCGCTGTTTTGAAATGTTCTACAATCATGAAGTTTTCTTGTGAAGTAGTTTTTGGTCTGGTTCTGGATCTAGTTGTGGGTCCAGGATTTGTTAATATTGCCATGTAATAAAAGTCAAGCACATGTAGCCCATTGTTTTTCACTTATTATGATTTTGATCCAAATCCAGACGTGGCATCTGATTTGTGTTAGTGCAGAGAGGCACGCTGTTCTGTAAAGAGCTGACAGTAAATTCATCCAAACTGGAATGCTACAAGCCAGGGAGGAGAGCAAAACAATACCCAGCTGTAGACCACAAAAATGCTCCAGTCGACTCCAATAGTTTTGTCTGTTGAGCAGATTCAGTGAGGTGTTTTTGTCAGTTTGATTGCTGTCAATAGGCCGTAAATACCATGTGAGGTGGTGGTTTCTTTGACACGTGATGTGTGATGTAATCTCTCTGCTCAGGTTTCTCCGGACGGATGCGTATGTCCGGGCCATGACAGAGAACAGAATAGTCGTCACTGAGTTTGGAACAGCAGCCTACCCAGACCCCTGCAAAAACATCTTCTCCAGGTAACCCCCCACCCCCGACCCTCAAGTGTTAGAGGAAAATAAAAGGCAACATTTTGGGAAAAACTCTCATTCGCTGTGTTGACGAGAGTCACATGAGAGGATCAAAACTACTATAATACCTGTCCAATACATATGAAGCTGGGACCAGGAGACTTTTAACGTGAAGGAACAGGAGGTGCACATTGCCATCACTGAAACTAGTAGTTTCATGATTTAACCTACTTCACCTTATTTGACAATTTCCACGCTGCCCACCTCAGATTAGAGGGCGTTAACATTTTTACGACTTCAGCATTGGACTTGGTTAAAGTGTAGTTGCGGCGCAAAATCATCCCGTGGTCTTTTTCGGCTTTAACATACATCAAATAAGCCATCGAGACAGTTTTTTTAGTGTAACAACTATTAACGGAGAAATCCGGTAGAGTTGCTAACAGTCGGACGTGGCTAACACTGATTAGCTCTGGGCAGTACGGTGAAGGCATTAAAGCGTCTTTTTTAACCACTAATGTTGCTGAAAATAACACCAGACCTCTGCAGTAGCATGAGAAGAGTCCCTACACAGAAAACAAAGCACCAACAACGTAGTTAGTGAACCCAGAGTTTATTAAAAGAGTGTTTTGAAAGACTTACCAACTGGCCCCTGTACCAGCTCCTCTCATAGTAAAGTCCATTCAAGTGGATCACCAAAGGAAGGAGCCCATTGGTGCTTTGTTTTGTGTGTAGGGACTCTTCTCATGCTGCTGCAGAGGTTTGGTTTTATTTGGAGCAGTATTAGTGGTTAAAAAAGACGTTTTAAAGCCTTCACTGTACTGCCCCAAGCTAATATGTGTTAGCCACGTTACACTTTAACATCATAAGTAATACGAGAAACAAAACGTTTTTTCTTATTGTGTTAATTTGTTTATTACCTCAAGATAACGGCATTAAAAACATAATTGCAGCCAAGTATTGACACACTGTGATGTCATTGTTACACTGTATTAAATGAAAGTGTTTTAGTGAAATGCACCTGTGTGCTTGGATATCATCTGACCCTCAGCTCTCCTTTTCTCCGTGCAGATTCTTCACTTACTTCAAAGGTGTTGAGGTGACTGACAACTGCATGGTGAACATCTATCCAATCGGCGAAGACTTCTACGCAGTCACAGAGACCAATTACATCACTAAGGTTGATCCTGATTCGCTGGAGACTTTACAGAGGGTGAGAGCTGATTGGTCGACATCGTGCTGAATCTTGAGCAGACACAGTTACTGATGCTGATGAATGCAGTTATTACAGGAGTTACTTTTTTAACTTGAGTTAATTAGTGCCATTTCAGCTCAGAGACAAGAAATGCTTTTCTTGTGCTACAGACATTTTTCGTAAATCACTGCAATTATGTTTTTATGCTGTTTATGTTATTGTTTTCTACAATTAGAAATGATGATGATTAAAAAATGCTTTATACAATAGATGTTTCTGGCAAACCGCTGACTCCTCACCAGTCTGATTTCTTTCTTGTATTCATTCTCCGTCTTGTGTGCATGTATTTATATTAGGTGGACCTGTGTAAGTACCTGTCAGTAAACGGGGTGACTGCCCACCCCCACATTGACGCAGATGGTACGGTCTATAACATCGGCAACTGCTTTGGCAAGAACATGAGTCTGGCTTACAACATCGTCAAGATCCCACCTGCTCAGAAAGGTGAGTTTCGCTCCAAATGTACGACTCAGTGGACTCATTATCGAGTGATATTCACTACACAATATACACTAACAAGACAATACTAATTACAAACACACTGTCCCTGTGTCTTTCCAGACAAGTCAGATCCCCTGGAGAAATCCCAGGTCGTCATTCAACTACCAAGCAGCGAGAGGCTAAAACCCTCCTACGTGCACAGGTAGAGTTCTTCCATTTCTCACAATGAATACACAACACAATAGATTCAACACACTCCAAGCTTTGCGTCTGTACTTGTTTTGCCCAAACCAGCCATAATAACTCACCGCTTGTGTCTGTGGTGATGCTGCTGCTTATTGATCTGTATCTGTCTGTCTTTTTTTATTATAGTTTCGGTATGACAGACGACTATTTTGTGTTTGTGGAGCAGCCGGTGAAGATCAACCTGCTCAAGTTCCTTTCGGCTTGGTGCATCAGAGGAGCCACATACATGGACTGCTTTGAATCCAACGAGAGCATCGGGGTAGGCTGAGGGCAGGGCCAGAGGGTGATGAGTAGTTGGCTTGTCAGTATCATGGATGGATTACAGACCCATGGCCTCTGGACCAAAACCTCTGCACGACACGCGTTGAAAAGTCAATAAAACACAAAGTGAACAAAAAGACACAAAAACAACTACAGAGAGATGCAAAATAACCACAAAGAGCCGAAACAGCCACAAAGAGACACAAAACAACCACACAAAGATGCAAAACGACTAAAGAGACAAAACAGCCACAAAGAGACACAAAACAACCACACAAAGATGCAAAACGACTAAAGAGACAAAACAGCCACAAAGAGACACAAAACAACCACACAAAGATGTAAGATGACCTCAAAGAGACAAAACAGCCACAAAGAGACACAAAACAACCACACAGAGATGCAAAACGACCTCAAAGACACAAAACAGCCTCAAAGAGACACAAAACAACCTCACAGAGACACAAAACAACCACATAAAGACACAAAACAACCACACAAAGATGCAAAACGACCTAAAAAAGACAAAACCACCATAAAAACACACAAAAATGATCCTAACTTGTCTTATAATCGTCCATGGATGCAGGCTATTTTGAGTTGTAAATAGCAGCTATTACATTTCATACTAGAACATTTAAAGTGCTTTGTTTGGAATAAAGAATGTAAAGTGTATAATTGGCTTTAAATGTGAGTCTCAACACATTGAGACTAAGATGTGTCTGCGTCTGTGCCTCTCTCTGTACATATACAGTGTGTTTGTATGCGTGTGTGTTGTAGACATGGTTCCACCTGGCCACTAAGGACCCTGCAGATTATCTGAGCAGCCACAAGTTCAGAACTTCAGCTTTCAACATCTTTCACCATATCAACGCCTACGAGGACGAGGGGTTCATCGTGGTCGACCTCTGCACGTGGAAAGGGTGAGTGTGAGTGAGTGTGAGAGTGTTTCCTTA